>NC_083341.1:110523489-111830989 GCF_019175385.1 Lycium barbarum | reverse complement strand
ATAATACTAAAAAAGCAACTTAGGAAGAAGATGGGGGCATGAAGAAGAGATACCCCCACCAATTTCCTATTAAAGGTATGTGTTGAACCTTTTAGTTATTGGGTCCTTGTGAAGGTATAACTAAGAAGTGTGAATTTCTTTTTTTTGCGTGCTGGCTCAGGGAATATAGTTGTGGGGAATCCTTGTGAGGATCACATCATTTTCTTTGGGAAGTTAGTAGTTATGTGTTCTTTAAGGGATAGTTTGTCTTTCAAACTCTAGGAATTCTGAGAAGCTTGAGGCATAGTGAATATCTTAGGCTATGACTTTCATTCGAGGACGAATGATCCTGAGAGGGTGATAATGTTACACTCCGTAAATTTGGGTTAGGTGTGAATGTGTAAAACTAGTATTAAGATGATATTTTAGCTATATGGATCCATTCGTGATGAATTCGGGTGATAAACAGTCGTTTCGAAGTTGAACCCAAAAAGTGAAGTTCTTAAAGGTTTCTAAATTCGTCAAAGTCTGGAGGACTTCTTATAATTTCCCATTTTTTGGATAGTTGTGTTGCGATTCGGAGAAAACTCAAAACATGAAAGTTGTAGGTCTTTGAAATACCTTTCCAACGGTAGGTCCCCAGCTCAAACGGAGCTACGTAAAAAAAAGTTATGACATTTTTATTGAGCGAAGGTTGGTAGTCGCGTCGCAAGGGTGTCACTATGAGAACGTTGTTCCGACAAAAATTGTTAGACCCCGTATTTTATACGTCGAGTTATTCGCGAAGGAATCGACGTGAGATAGAAACCTCAGATTTTTAATTTCTAAACAAGAACTAATCGGTTATAAATTTTACTTAGTATAAGAATGTTGTTGGAAATTAGGAACTACTTAATTGTGGTGTTAAGTAAAAATTAGTGGCAACAATGAGCCAATATGAACATTAACATGCCATGTCCAAAAGATGACTCAAAGTCATCTAAAACAAGGCTATTATGGAAGACATACAAATATGCATTTAATGTTGATTCATCCACTACACTTACATTGTATTGTGGACAACTAAATTGAAAGAAAATTTCATGTGAGGTTCGGCCAAGATGGCTGAAAATAGGGGGAGAAAAAGTTGAGGCATGCATTTGAATATTGAAGGTATTCATTATTTTATGAAGGCATGCATTATTTTATGAAGACATACAAGTTGAATGAGTCATAGCACATTTAAATATTGACCATTCATCCTTGTATGATTGCAAGGGACAAAGGGTAGTGTATGATTCATTCACTACACATGCAATTGTCTTGTAAACAATTAAAAGGGAAGGAAAAAAGAAGGGACATTCGGCCAACACCTAGCCGAAAGTAGTAGGGAAAGAAATGAAATTTAATGCAAAGTTAATTGAGTGGTCAATGTCATGAGTGGAGCATGTGTTGTGTCCAACTTGTAGGAATCTTAGTTTAATCAAATGGAAGACTAAGAGAGATCATCTTCTCATTTTAACTTCACAACACAAAAATAGAAAACCTAGAGAGAGAGAGGAAAGCCATTCGGCCAAGAGGGCTGAAATTTAGCTCTTTGAGTCTTGATCCAAAAAAAAAATTCCAATGTGTTTCAACCCTTTATAAGGTCCCTAGAAACGTGAATATAGTCATTGGAGTAACAAGAACCATTATCATTTCAATTCACAACTCTAGCCAAGTTGAGAAGTCGAATTGTCAAGGTAAGATCTAACTTTCTTTTACATGTGTTAAGGGTGATGTAGATGTGTGAATATAAGTTTCATGCATGAAATGATGTGTGTTGATGTTGGAAAATGATAGTAGACATGAACTTATATATGTTGATGTTGAAGTATGGTTGTAACTTGGTGAACATGAATTGCATGCATAAAATCATGAATGTTGGTGTTGGAATGTTAATGTGGCCGTAGGGACTGTTTTAGTGGAAATGGTGGAATTATTTTCATTAGTAATTATGGTTGTTGCTATCATAGATTGCATGGTAAAAAGAATGAAAAGAATTGGAAGGTTAAAGGTGAAGTTGTGTTAGTATGAAAATAATTGAATCCATGATTTTATGTGTGTGATGTTGAAGCATGGTTAAGCCATGTAGTGGACTGTTTTGTGTGGAAGTTAGTGAACTGATTTTACTTGATATTTTGATAGTTAATTTCATGAATTTTATGATGGAAATAAAGGTGTTTAATGGTTGGAGTTGGAACTAAAGTCGTTTGTGAGTTGTTGTAAGGATTATAGAGATGACGATGTAGCTTAGTTGCGTATGAATTGATGATGTAGTTGTCATGTGATTGCTGGTCATAACTTACCGAAATTATATGAAAAGAAGACATGAAATAATGTGTAAGAATCATATGTGGTTTGCTTAGTATGTTCGTAAACGTTTGCAAGAATTCCGAACATTGTTATGTTGTCGGTTAGGGACTGTTTTGGACGTGTTGTTGGTTAGGGACTGTTTTGGACGTGTTGTTTTCATTAAGTTGGAAAAAATAATTATAGTTAAGAGTATACATCATGATGTCATAGTGGTTGGGCTGTTATAGAATCGTTTCGACGAAACATTATGACTATAGACTAACAAGAATAAATTGGATGTGTCATAATCGCATGTACACTATCATCTAGTGTTGTAAGGTACGGGCTGTTTTGACACGTTTTGGTTATTCTTATTGAGCTTGGAAGATTAATGATAATTAAGATTATGCATCGTGTTTTATGTTGGATGGGCTATTATAATTTTGTTACATGCAAACGTTAAGGCTACAAACTATTACGAATAACTTGAGAATGTAGTAGCCATATGTGAATCGCTATTGAATGTTGTGAATACGGACTGTTTGGAATGTTGTGTGGGCTGTCCGGATTGGTATTGAATGTATAATTATTGATGTGGGATTGGTTGTATGTAGTTGGTTTGGCTACAAGAGAAAACGTCGTCTAAACATCTAGAAAGGAGTTACTAACGTTAGAATACGTTTTGAATCTCCCCGTAGCTTAACCATAGTTGTTGGCGTCTTAATATAGGTTGAAGTATTATTGGGCAGCGTATACATATTGTGTGACAAATAAGCGCTAAAGGTATGTGAAGCTAAACCTTCTTTATTTTTGGCATGATCGTTGTGAAATGAATATACGATATATATATGATTCCAAAGGAATTCCTATTCCTAGAGCCACTAGGATGGCTAATGATCTTGAATCTCATAACTTACACTTTATATATATATTTTGACATGTACATATGATTTCAAAGTTCCATATTGATATAATCCACAGGGACATCTGAAAGGTAAATGATATGACTATTATTTAAATTTGCGAACGATGGTTCGTGTTGACTATTCTATTGAGTCCTTAAAAACGTTTTGAATTGCATATAGTTTCTCACTACTCTTCTCGTGCATACCTCAATGTATCTTTCACCGAGTCCCGGGCCGGGTATGTTATCGTGCACACTTCCACTGCATTGTTCACCGAGTCCCTCACGAGAGGGCCGGGTACGGTATATATATATATATATATGGTGTTATGCTGTGTTATGGTGTTATGCTGTGATACGGAGTTATGCTGTGTTACGGAGTTATGCTGTGTTACGGAGTTATATTATATTCTGGAGTATGCTGTGTTATGGTGCCAGAGACGGGGTGGCGACCATGTTCATTGAGTTCCATAATGGGGCCGGATATGATATATGATATTGACATGCATGAGTTATGTTTCAAAAGCAAGTATTTGGTATTCTGGTTATTGTACTCGTTATCTATACTTCTTATTCAGTTATGGTCCTGTTTACTGTATTTCATGCTTTACATGCTCAGTACATATTCCGTACTGACCCCCTTTCTTCGGGGGGCTGCGTTTCATGCCCGCAGGTATAGATACGCGCTTTGGTGAACCGCCAGTTTAAGACTTCCCTTCTGCTATCTTGGAGAGTTCCGTTGTTCCGGAGCCCAGACTTTGGTATAGATCCTTTTTGATCTAAATATATGCATATGTTGTTTAAGGGTACGACGGGGCCCTGTCCCGTCATATGTTATGTTACTGTTGATACTCTTAGAGGTCTGTGGACATATGTGTGGGTTGTGTATGGGTTCTGTCCAGCTGTGTCTATACGATGTGCTGTGGTATGGTGTTCATCTATAGTGGCAGCCTTGTCGACTTGCATATGATATTGATATGTGATGGCAGCCTTGTCGGCTTGCTTTTATATGTATAATTATGCGACAAATCTGAGACCATGGGTTGGTCGTTATGAATTCCATATGGTGTTGTTGTGGACTGAACATGTAGTTAACGGGAGTGTATACGAGTGCCCAGTTCGGGTACTTAGTCACGGCCTACGGGGTTAGGTCGTGACAGCTGCGATGCAGCATCAACAAAGAAAATGGGCTGCAAAAATGGAGCTGCTAAGGGAAGTTAGTGAAGAGGCATATGTTTGGTTGATGAAATTAGAAGTTGAAAAATGGACGCTTTATGTTGATGGAGGAAGGAGATGGGGCATGCTCACAACGAATAGCTCGGAGTCTTTTAATGGACTCCTCAAATCTACTCGAGGACTACCTGTCACCGCAATGGTAAGACTAACTTTCAAGCAGGTCGTGGAGCGATTTGCGGATAGGACAAGGCAGGCCAGAGCCATATTAGCCGAGGACGGAACATGGATGCCAAAGCCCTACAAAAAGATGGAGAACCATAGAAGAAAGGCAGAGGGTCACCAAATGACTGAGTATGACGTCGTTCAACGAGTGTATGAAGTTAGAACGGGTTATTACGACGGTAAAGGAGGAAACAAACATATTGTTACTGAGCGTACAAAATCATGCACTTGCGGTAAGTGACAAACGTACCACATGCCATGTTCTCATGCAGTCAAGTGCTTTGAGAGAATGGCCAGAAATATAAATGATTATGTGGTGGAGGAATATAAGGTCGTAAAATACCTTAGAGCATATTCCGGCCACTTCCATCCCCTTAGTAATCAAGCTTATTGGCCAGCCACGCCGTTTTCTATGATTGCGAACAAGAAGCATATCCGTAAATTGGGAAAAAATAAGCTAACCCGTTATTACAATCAAATGATGTATTTCGTTGCTAATGGAATGAAATATTTTTCAATTATTATGAACCTCTCGTATTAATTATTTTTAAATATTATATTTATTTTTGCAAATTCAAAAGGTGCAGATTACACAATACAATAACAAAATAAAAAAGACATAAAAGGAAAAAACAAAAACTTATACAAAGCAGAGTAATTTTTCTTTTCTATCTTTCTTTAACCAAAAAAGTACTTTCATAGCTTTGGGAGTAAAACAAAAGAGATTAATCAAAACCCTATAAAATATGACACTTAAACCTAAATATAACAAGTTTTCAAACATACTTTGGAGCACTTTACAACCCCTAAAATGACTATCCAAATGTATATGTATACTTGATGTAATGAGCCGATAGTATTGTACACTAAAAAAAATTAAGTTCTATATAAAATATTTATATTCCGGTATTTTAAAACGTGACTAATTTTCGGTCAAAGTACGAAAAAAAGCTTAATTTTGAGTTTGATTTTCAAAGAATAAAGGTTGGGGTCGGGGGGAAAGAGATTTTACGCACAGAATCGGTGCGTGAAAGGACCAAAGTGTAAATGTACACTTTGGCCCTTTCACCTACTTTAGTTTTTTTTTTTAACAGGCTTGTTTGGTTCCAATTTTGTTTTTGGTTAAAAAAGTTCCGAAGCCCAGAAATAAACTACCCGAAGCACCCATTAGCCAAGCATGCATTGACTTCGCCATTTTGTCCGTGCTTTGACTACGTGTGCAGATTAGCTTTCTTTTTAGTTTCAATAATTCCTTTGTTTTCTGGTTCTTTCTTAACCCTTTTTTCAACTCTTTTTTTTTTTTTTTTTATAATTATTCTTTTGGTCCCTTTCTTTTTTTGTCCTTTCATTTTCTTTTTAAAGATATTTTTCTTCTTATTAAAGAAATGACAGTTAGATGGGAAGAAGAAGGGCAAAAGGATAATTATGATTGTTTGTCAAGGGTATTTCTGGTAATTTATTCTTCAACTACAGCCCTTTCATCCTCATTTTCTTGACCTTCCATTTCCACTATCATTTTCTCATATATTTTCCGCGACGCTCCACTCTTCATTTTTCGATATACTGTACCTTACTGCTAAAATTTGGGGTTTGTCTTTCCATTTCTCAATTCTACGATTCCATGGAGTTTTTCTCAGTTCTTTCTTATGGCCATGGCAGGTTGGTTCATAAAGTGATTGAATTTATTTATTTACCGACACGTGTATAAAATACATCAATTTTCGTTTTTGGGAAGGCACCTGTCTACCTTGTGCCTCTTTGTGGTCTTCAATGGATTTCTTTCAAAGCTTTTCCATTTTGTGGATTTATTTCATAGATTCTCCCTTTTGGTTCTAATTTTTTATGGTCTGATTAATCTTTTGTTAATTGCACTTGTTTGTTGGTGACTTTTTGCTGGATTGGATTTATGTGCATGTCTGTAATTTTATCTGTTTTGAACAAATATTCGCTTCCTGAACTGCACTTCTTTTTCTGAAGTATCAAACTTGCCGTTGGAAGATTAGGTCGTGACAATATCGATCATGGTCTTTTATATCTAAATCTATATGCTATAAGAGTGGTTTATAGTTAGTGATAGTTTGTTTCCTAATGGCTGTATTTTTACTTTTTTCCCAGTTATTTAATCGTCGTAATTCTTAGTTTACTTGACATGATACAGATAAATCTAAGGATATGCCTGAAAGAAAATTGATAATTATTTTGGTAATTGAAACGTTTTAGGTTTCAACTGGACATCACATCATACAAGATATATACATGATGAAGTTCAACAAGAATAGATTTTCATGGTTTAAGCTAATGAAATTAATCTCTACCGATGATTTCCCAGTCTATACTATTAAAATTACAACTGCAAAAGAAATGGTATCTTATGTTTTGGTCTTCTGAAAATTGCTTATTATATTTCCACACCGCTAAATATGTTATATGCAAGTATTGATGTTCAATATAGTTCCTGTGAAACATATTTGCATAATTTTGTGAAAAAGTAATAAAATAAGTGTCAATCTGAAACTAAAATGCGGAACTCAAGGTGCTGGCTTCTTTTGCTTCAACAGTCGACGTTCTCTGATAGAATTTAACTAAACTCTCTTTTATTAATTCATGAGTTTTCATATGAAATTATGTAAGAATATTTGATGCTAGCTACTTTAGCATCTATAATTGACATTCAATAGTTATAAAATACAAAACTATAACATTCTCTTACATTCATTAGTTTTCATACGAAATAAGGCATATTGTTCAATGGTTATAACCTGACATGTTTTTGTTCTTCTGGTTTTATATTCTCGAAAAAAGAAATTAAATAATCGTTAAGAAGATTGGAGGTCTTAGGATTGTTGTCTTAAGTTTTAACAGTTTGCAGAATGGAAACCATAACTCTTGGCATAAAAGGATAGGCATGAAAACAAGTGTCCTAGAGGAGAAGGAGACAACGATATGGTTTAATTTGCTGCTACACTGAATTTTCAGTGACTTTTGTATGTGCTATTGAGTTAAATTATCTATTATTTAGAAGTGAGAGTTGGGTGTACGAACACGGCAATCTTGAGTTGTACAAATGATAGTCTATGTTGTACCACAAACTTGGGCCTATCTTATTTTTTAGCCTTTTGTTTTAACCACTTGTATGCATGCAATTTTACAACCGTTCACTTTTCCTCTTTTAACTGACACCTAATTACCTTTTTGTTTGTGTGGAATATATTTGGCTTTCCCTTCTTCCTAATGTTGTGTCGTTCTTAAGTAGTCTTTCTGTGTCCACTTCTTTGCTACTTTTGCTGAGCTTTTGTCTTCTCTTTATTCGTCAGTCTAGCAATATATGCCAGTGCGATGCACGGGCCGAACATGTTTATTCACTTGAATTAGTCAGTCTTTAAGGTTTGTATTTTAAAAATAACTTTTAAAAATATTCTAATTGTTATTATATATAGCAACATATACAAAAAGTATTTTATATACCATCACTTTAGTTATAATTAAAAAATGGAGTTTAAAAATTAAAAACATATGATGAAATTGAGTCTTTGCGATGGAAAGAGTCGGATTTGTTTTTCATTGGTCATTTAATTTTGTTATGCCTCTTTACATTATACCCACGTGTATTGTATTTCTATTTCAGCACAGCACCTGTACACACTCACAAATCATGTTTCCTTCAATTTGCCACGTACCAGCTCTTCCCTTGATTTCTAGGGGTTTTCTTCACCAAATACTTATCTGTACGCGTGTATCTCATTTTTACCTTCATTTTATTACTCTATTATAGAAAGCACATGAAATTGTACTCTAAGCAAGGACTAACATATGTACATTTCAGAAGTTTAACATTAATTCTATCTCTTGTGCGCTTACTTTTTAGGTCCGTTGTGTCTCAATTGTCCTTTCATTTTCTTCATTTGGTTTATACTCCTTTTGTCTCAATTTAAGTGTCTACGTTTGACTAGACAATAAAAATAGACTTTTGAATCTTGTGGTTCTAAATTAAAAATATTTTCGGCTTACTAAATATAAAAAGAGGCAGACATAACAAAAATAAGATAAATTTTTAACAACAATTGAGAAATTAAGGGAAAAATAAGAGGAAAAGAAACAGAATATGAAGACTCACTAGGGAGTTTCATTTGTGGATTGCTTCTTCGCTTAATCGCTTCTCCTCTTAATTTTTTCATTGCTCCTCTTTGCTTTGATTTTAGTTTTTCATTTTGTTGCTTATTTTATTCTTCTTTGCAATTCTCTAGTAGTATATTTCTATTATATATAAGCATGAAAGATGGACGAACACAGCTGCGCCAACTTGTACCAAAAGCTTTACAAATTGTATACGCAATGAATGCTTGTACCGTAAGCTATATAACTTGTACACTTTATCCAACTATTTTTTTTATCCCACGTGGACATATGTCATAATACTTAATATTTATTCCCTTCTTACGTATAGACGTATGCACTTCAATTTTAATTCTCCGACACATTTATTTCCTCTGTGCACTTTTACTTATTCACTTTTGACTTTTCACGTTCTTGTTGAATATTTATTCTCTTCTCATGTATAGACGTATGCAGTTCCATTTTATTTCACCTATACAAATTTATTTCCTCCGTGCACTTTTACTTGTTCACTTTTGACTTTTCACGTTCTTTAAGAATTAATAAATCCCACGTGGATATATGTCATAGTATTGAATATTTATTCTCTTCTCATGTATACACGTATGCACTTCAATTTTAATTCTCCGACACATATTTATTTCCTCCATGCACTTTTACTTGTTCACTTTTGACTTTTCGCGTTCTTACTTAATATTTATTCTCTTCTCATGTATATATGTATGCACTTCAATTTTAATTATCCGACACATATTTATTTCCTCCGTGCACTTTTACTTGTTCACTTTTGATTTTTCACGTTATTTAAAAATTAATAAATGAAGTACTCCCTGCATCCCATATTTCTTGGTCACATTACTTGACTTTTCACGTTCTTTAAGAATTAATAAATGAAGTGCTCTCTTCGTCCCATATTACTTGGCTACATTACTATACTTGACTTTTTACGTTCTTTAAGAATTAATGAAAATGAAGTACTCCTTTCATCCCATATTACTTGGCCACATTACTAAAAATATATGTCTATTTTTCTATTCTATATTTTTCTTCTTCTTATATATAAACGCCCAAGGTGGACGAACACAACAACAATAAGTTGTACAAAAGCAACTGAAATTGTACTCTAAGCAGGGACTAACATGTGTACATTTCAGAAGTTAAACATTAATTCTACCTCTTGTGTGTTTACTTTTTAAGTCCCCACAGGTCCGCGGTGTCTTAATTATCCTTTCATTTCCTTCATTTCCTTCATTTGGCATGTACTCCCTCTGTCTCAATTTAAGTGTCTATGTTTGACTAGACATGGAGTTTAAGAAATAAAGATAGACTTTCAAATCTTGTGGTTCTAAATTAAAAATGTGTATAATATAATAAAATATCCTTTGAATCTTGTGGTTATAAATTTGACATGTAGGATATTTAAATTGTCAACTTACTAAATATAAAAAGAGGCGCACATATCCAAAATAAGGCAATTTTTATTTTATTTTTTAACAACAAATGCCCAAGTGGACGAACACAACACCAATAAGTTGTACAAAAAGCAATTGAAATTGTACTCTAAGCCAGGACTAACATGTGTACATTTCAGAAGTTTAACATTAACACTACCTCTTGTGTGTTTACATTTTAAGTTCCCCACGTGTCCGCAGTGTCTCAATTGTCCTTTCATTTCCTTCATTTGGCATATACTCCCTCTATCTCAATTTAAGTGTGTGTTTAACTAGACACGGGGTTTAAGAAATAAAGATAGACTATCTTGTGTTCCTAAATTAAAAATGTGTATAATATAATAAAATATCCTTTGAATCTTGTGATTATAAACTTGACATGTAGGATATTTGAATTGTCAACTTACTAAATATAAAGAGAGGCGGACATAACCAAAATGAGATAAATTTTAACAACAATTGAGAAATTAAGGGGAAAAATAAGACGAGAAGAAAAAAAATCTAGAGACTCACTAAGGAGAATCACGGTATCATTTGCATATAAAGACTAACTAAATTAAGTAATCAAATTAATCATGTGGGCCCCGTGCATCGCACGGGCATAGTTTGCTAGTGTCTTTTGATGAGGAGTTAGAAAAATGACGTCAACAACAACAACAACATACCCAGTGAAATCCCACAGTGTGGGGGTCTGGGGAGGGTAAAATGTACGCAGACCTTACCCCCATCTCGGAAGATAGAGAGGCTCTTTCTGATGAGAAGTTAGAAAAATGACGTCAATGCTTGAAATAAGTTACTCCGAAATTTCCAATTCTGAAATTCTGTTTCCATGATGAAGTTAAAAGGCTATAGTTTCAGGTGTGATTTCTATTGTATCTATTTTGTTTTCCTTTAATTTCTTTATTTTCCATATACTTTTTCAATTATGTAAGTGATATTGTGTAGTGATTTAAAACCATGTCAGAGCTGTTATGATACGCCAAACTAACTATGGAAAGGCATTATGTATGGCGGAATATGTCAAACAGTTTAGTCAGAGAATATAAAAAGAGAGTTACTTGGTTGAACTTGAACTTGATTACTCGAAGTAAATGATATTTACTATGCTCTACTTAGTATCATGTATCATGATGCTTGTGAGTGCGAAAAAAAAATTTAGATATAGAGGGCTTTAAGTTCTACAACCGACTTATTTGAAGCATTTAATGAAATTTTTCACTGGGGAATCTCCCAAACATATTGGTCGCTTTATGTTCACGTGGTTCTTGAAGTGCATTCTATCCTGTCTATATAAAGTATTTTCGGCCCAAAAAAAAAATATTTTGGATTAATGTGTCAGTGCCCATGGTACCCTCTGTGCAAATAACTTGGTATTTTCGCTGTGTTAGGTAAATTTGATAGTTTTTCTCATTGTTTTGGAGAGTTTATTCTACGTTTTTTTTTTTCTTAATTAGACTTTATTCTAATCACATCTGAAAATTATTATGTTCCTTCATCTAAAAAATAACCAGGGGATAAGCAACCTCAAGAGGTACTGGTTGCAATCAGCTTTCCCACTGGCTTTTCATGCTCTTCTCGGAGCGCTCACTGACAATAAGAATATATCTTGTGATTAAGAAACAATCGACGTTCTCCGATAAAATTATCTCTTGCTCAAACTTCAGGAAACCTTTGTCATCTTATCTCTTGCTCAAACTTCAGGAAACCTTTGTCATCTTAATAAGGTATTTATCAAATTTTTTGGTTAGTTCAGGCTGTTCCCTGCAGATTTTCTACATGCATATCAATAATTTTTTCCGATTTACTCATGCATGTTTAAAAATATATACTTAGCTAATTAGCTTCAAGCTTCGCATTAATAGTAGTGCAGTTTTTTGGTGTTCTAGGGATTCGTATATAGATTCTACTGTATTTTCCTAACTAAAACTGTTAAAATGAAGCTTCGTTATATTCTAGCCTTAGTTGTGTTTGTTTTTCTATTCTTTTGTAGAATTTCTACTTGCATGTCTAGAATTCTATCTGATTTTGATATGAATGTTTGGAAACTAATATCTAGGTGCCTGTTTTTTGTTTCTGATTTTGGTTGTGTAAAATGGTACTTTTAGTGTAAAAATATTGTTCTTTATTTTACGGATAGTTTCTCTTTGTTGTGGTCATCTTTAAAGTGGGAGCTCTTTTTTTATGAGATTTTTTTTTGCATTCTTTGTCTGGTTACTGTACTCACTTTGTGCCCCATTTGCAGGGTATATGTTAGTTCCTCTTTTGGGTATAATGCCAAACAGAAGCATGCCATCAAATCTTCATCCTACTCCGTGGGCTCTTTTGATGGGGCTTGACCCCTTCAACATGATTTGTAATGGTAATAATTTTATTGTTATTTTTATTTTTATATCATTGTGTACATGGAGTTTTCTTAAAACAGAGAACAGGGGAGTGACTTTTTCAGAAATTAGCACCACCATTCTCGAGAATATTTGCCATTACTTATGCTGGTCCCTTCATTTTCTAAGGTTATGCCTTGATTTCTTTTCCTTGAAACCGTCAATCTGGCACTCAAGTTGTCCCTCATTTAACTCATGAAGAATGTCGATATGTTTTTTTTGCTGAACAAAAATTTAGCGAGCTATTGTTTAATCCTACCTAACATTTGTTTTAGTTTACTCTGGACGAATTTATTTTTATGGTGTTGTATTTGGTTATGTGATATTAGAGAATGAGAAGCAGAATGTATGAGCTTAACTCATTTCAGGTTGTCTTGTGTTTACTTCTTAACATTGTAGGATGAAAAGGTAGTTTTAACGAGAGTTGCCTCATTATTTGATGATCTCATCCAGGTTGCAGTAGAGTTTGTATTTGATGCCTACAGTGCCACAACTGTAACATTATTACCACAATTAACTCGAGCTACTGTTCGTTTTGACCTTCGTATTCTTTTTTTTTTTTGGGGGTCCTTTCGATCTTTATTTGATATGCGTAGTCTTCTTCGTATTCCACCTGCAATCCCCATTCTACTACTTGATAACCTTTTATTGTAGACCTCTCCACTTTCTATTTATGTCTAGTACTAATTTTGATGTTCTTTGAGTGCTTTAGCTCCAATATTAAGACTTATATGTCTTTGCACTTCTTTTCAGGTTGAGCATGGATGTAGATGCTATTCGGCTTAGGCAGAGAACAAAAGGCGAAGCTTCTAGAAAATGAAGGCATGAGAGGTTAAGATAGACAAAAGGGTCCTTCTTTCTCATTTATATATTTTGTTATATTCGATTTGTCATTCCAAATTTAGGGAGTTGTCATTTACTCTATTAATCAATTTATTCTACCATTTTCTATTTATCTATTTGATTTCTTTCCCATCTTCTGGTTGATGTATTTGTCCCAACACTGACGATGGTGCATGCTCTAATGAGATGGCCACGACAAATACCTTTCGAGAAATTTTGATGACACTCCCGGGTAAGAGGAAACCACTTCTCTTCTTGAGGTATTAGCTATTTTGATAGAACTCTTTGCACTATTACTTGACAGTTTAAAGTATAAAATCTTTTCTGTTGTTCATGAAAATTTTGTATTAGGCTGGCAATTTTCTTGATATGATTAGCATGTACTAATACTAGGTTGGTTTTACCCGATGAATGATGATTTATCTTCATTTTCTTGGAGTGGTTCTTGCCATATTGTTGCAAGGTAAGTGGATATTCCTTTGATATATGTGATCAGTTTATAACAAATTAACGTAAATGCTTTGTACCTCTGTTTTCGTCTTAGGGTTCACGGCCGACAAGTCATCCTTGGAATTAACTTCATCTACAATTTTTACGTCTGTTCATTTTCAAAAAAAAAAAAAACAATTTTTACGTCTGTTTCACTTGCCACATCACAAATAACTAACTGTTCTTTTATGCTACTGAAATATATAATAGTCCATTCAAGATGTTTCTTATGGTGCTCTGATGAAAACCGCTTCTACACTGCAGTTATAGATAGATTTTTTGGTTCAATATAGCAATGTTAACTGTGCTCTTTCAAGTGCCAATAAGAACCTACTATATGAGTACACTACTGTGTTTTAACTGATTTTTGCTTTTGTTCTTTCATTGATTTCATTCTCCTTATACTAAGCATGGTAGATGCTAATAGCTTTACTGCAAATTTTCTTAATTGCCTACATTGTTTTAAAAGTAATGTATTTTTGGAGGATCTGAAAACCAACTGAGTCTGACTCACGTTGGGCTGTGTCTTCTATTGTGTATTTGGACGCTAACAGGAAGGCAATGTAAAAAGAAAAGGAGAATGAACGCAGCACTAAAAATTTGTACCGAAGCAACTTAAATTGTACTCTGAGCAAGGACAAACAGGTGTACCTTTTGCGTGTTCATTGTTTAAGTCCCCAAGTGTCCACAACGGCTCGGTTGTCCTTTCATCACCCATATACCACTGATCTCATCTTTGATTTCTCTATTCCCCCTCAACCCAGTGCCCACTTTTAAGATATCATTCTCCACTTTCACTATTCTTTAAATTCTGTTGGCTTGGTATATTGGTTTGCATGTGCATTTATCTATATTTGATTGTTGGTGGCTAAGGTAAGCCTTCGATGTTGTTGATTTTGGAACCTTTGCTCATCTTCTCAAGTTATTCATGATTAATTCTCTGTTTTTTGGTTCTTAATTTAGTTGGGAATCATCTTTTTCACGTTTTTCATGTTTTCTTTGTGTGACTTGATATTCAACTGTCAGAGTTACTACACGAACCTTATAGTTTACTACTTCTTAATTCATTGTACCAAGATTAGTCAACATATATACAAATCTGAGAGGGGAAAGTTTGAAGCTCGCTATTCGAATTTACTTACATTTTAAAGCGACGGATGCTTTGCGGTCAAATGATGGATGTTCTCAAGCTGGCAAAGATAGTAGCTATGAAAGTTTAACTATGTCACAACAGCTTAACAAAGCTCATGAAGTTGTACCGGCATGTAACAGATATGCTTTATTGTTTCATGGGTTGGCTGTGACTCACAACAAATCATGGAAGATCTTGCATTGGAGGTTCAGAAAGTAAGTCAATATTGCTCTTTGTTCTCTCTTTGTTTCAATTTCTTTGTTTCTTCTCCTCATTTTTTTCTGGTATACAAATTAGTAGCTTAAGTGTATTATAAAAAGAAGAAAAACAAATGTGGTACCTATAGTGCTTGAGATTTATCATATAAAAGTTTGGTCAATATGATTGATACTATGGATGTCAACATAATGCTTGAATGCTTTTGTTTGTAAATAACTGATTTCTTTTGCGAAAATTGAAGATGACATAGTTGTCAAGTCATCCTTATGCAGTGTGGTTTCTTAGCTTTCTTTGTATTGGAATAACTATTACTCCCTCTGTTTCAATTTATGTGGCACCATTTGACTAGGCATGGAGTTTAAGAAAGAAAGGAAGATTTTTGAACTTTGTGGTCCAAACAGGCTTTAGATAAAAATGCATTTCCAGCCCTTGATCTGCTCCTATTCTTCCTGCTAAAGGCACTCCACTTAACAACCTATCAGTGTCATTGTGATTAGTCCAATTTACTTATTTATTTGTTCGCTCATTCATGCCATTGCTATATGATTTCCAGGTCTGCTCATTTGAAGTTGGATGCTTTGCTGTTGTGGTTCATTTGAAGGTGAAGAATAAAGTTATCTTCAAGGAAATGAAATCATTTAGCTTTTGTTCTCTATCGGTGAATTTCTTTTTTTGTACTTTAAAGTGATAATCACTTATAATGGAATGTTTGTTTTGAATTTGATTGGATAAGTCCAATACCAATAGATGTTACTAGACATTACTGATGTTATTTTGTTTTTCATCAAATTCTTTATTGCTATCGTTCACCGAATGACTGCAAAGCATCTATCGCTTTAAAACATAAAATGTAAGCACGGGCCGCGCCCCTCTAGTCTCTCTATATTGGAACATCTATCGCTTTAAAACGTAAAATGTAAGCACAGGTCACGCCCCTCTGGTCTCTCTATATTAGAAATGACAGTTGGACGAACAAGGGCAATTTTGTAATAATGAATGTTATTCGTGGGCATTTTAGTAATTTCGTTCTTCAATTGAGGCCCCTTCATAAGCCAAGTGACTTAGAGCCCGTTTGCATGGGCTTATAAGTTGGTCAAACCAACTTATAAGCCCTTTTTAGCTTATTGTAGTGTTTGGCTAATGCTAAATTTAAGCCATAAAGTGCTTAAAGTTGCCCAAAAATGAAAAGTTAGGATTCCTAACTTTTTTTTTGGAAGGGCTTAAAGCCATTTTCGTTGACCATGAAAATTACTTTTATATCCCTTATATTTTATTTTAATTCTCAAAATACCCTCCTAGCAAGCCCTAAAATTCACCATCTGTTTTCATTTCATTCTCCAACAACGCAGCCTCTTCATCATCTTCTACAACATAGCAGCCTCCACGATCTGTGTTCTTCATCTTCTACAAAACCCAAAACTTTCTTCACTCCCACACTCTCTTTCTCTCTCTAGAAATTTCCCCAAATCGTTGGGTTCTTAAAAAATGTAAAGTTGTAAAAATCAATGTTGAAAATAGCTTGAGTTCTTCAAGTTTCTACTGATCTAGGTATTCTTCTTCCTTATTCTTTGATTTTTCTCTACAAATTGTAATTTAGCTTTATTTCATCTTGCGTGTGAATTTTTTCTGCATACTTGTGTTTTTTCTACGCTGAATCTCTCAGTAGAATCCTTGATGTTAAGCTCGTTGTTAATCACTGATTTTGTGTTTTGATTTTAGTATCTAAGTTCGCTGGTTTCGAAGAAATTGCTTCTTCGCTGCTTCTTCTTTTGTTGGTTTTAAAGTGTTCCTTTTGGTCACTATTATAGAGAAGTTTGGTGTTTTGTCTGTTAAAGACACATTAGGAAAAATCCTAGTTATTGCTGAAATGGTATCACTAATGCTGTACCATTGTACCAATTTATCGGTGATTTATTTTAAAGGTTTTTAATTCAGAAAAGTTTAAGTGAATACAGAGAAAAAGACCAATTCTGAATGGATTGCTTAAGAGGATGACACAGATAGCTCAACTGCCTTTTGGACTTAAGCTTATGTGGAGGTGCAGAATAATGACAGCTTAATTTGACTATTAGTTTGAAGCTTTATTGGTCTTTGAAGAATCAAGATGCATATGCAATCTTTAACACAAAATAGTAAGGTGATATTAACAGAGAAGTAGCACTAGTTTTAAACGCGATAATCCATGCTGCCAACATTATGATGTGGCAGAGTTCATGAACGTTTATTTCTCCTTTCTTCAGATTGTTTACATTCAATCATGCCGGAAACTAGTAAAGCACGAAGTAATGCTAAGTGGGATGATGATGCCAACATTAAATTTGTAGATTTGTGTGAAAATGAGATTAGACAAGGACGTAGACCACACACTCATTTAAATAGAGATGGATGGAATAATGTTGTTGAAGAATTCAACAAAGCCACGGGAAGAAACTATGATAAAAAAACAAATGAAAAATCATTGGGATAACATGAAAAAAGATTGGATTCTTTTTAAGAAGTTGATGAGAGGGGAGACAGGTTTAGGATGGGATGCCACGAAAAATACAATTATGGCAGATGATGATTGGTGGGAGCGAAAAATTAAGGTACATCTCTCACATTTTTCTATATGTCTTTCTTTTTTTCTTTTATTGCTGCTGCCTGCGCTCCGCCTGCGCGCTGCTGCCTGCGCACTGCGCCTGCGCTGCTGCCTGCGTGCTCCGCCTGCGGCTGCTGCCTGCGCGCTGGATAAACATTTCAATTTTTATTGACATGATTTCCATCTCTATTTACCTTTTCCAGTGATGCTTCCACCAGCAGACTCCCAAAAGCATGTAGAAGGTCTTCATGCTCGAGTATTTGGACTTCTTATGGCCTTCTTCATGACTGTGTTGATGCTTTTCCGCTCACTTACATGCCGTGTTACCAAGAAACTTCAAGGTGCATCGACTGTTGAGGACCAACCTGTTCAAGACTTAATTTTGATGCTAGCCCTAAAGAGGAGTTTCGACCCCCTTCACCCACTCCAGCTTTTACAGAAACTCAACTGCTCTCCGTTGTTCTCAAGAGACTGGGTGAACTTGAAGACAAAGTAAATACACTTCAAGAAAAGCCATCTGAGATGCCTTATGAGAAAGCGGAATTGCTAAATGCAGCTGTGTGCCGAGTAGATGCCCTAGAAGCTGAGTTAATTGCAACCAAGAAGGTAGCAGTTTATGAGCATGTTAATGTGCATCTTTTCTGTTTATATGATTGTGCAACTGTCAATTCTGTTTACATATCTGCTGACTAACATATGGGTTTAAGTAACGTAGTTTGCAATTTAAAATTTTGTTGTGGCATTTAGTTGTATATAAACTTTGTGCTTTGAACTGTTTGTCGAGGTCAATTTTGTTGTGGCATTTAGTTTCTTATAAACGTTGTGCTTTGAACTGTTTGTTGAGGCCTAAAGGAATAGTAAGTAGATAAGGAGAGGGAAGAAAGGGTTTGGGGTGGTCTGGTTTGCTTTTGCCAGTGGGAGATAAAATTGTATGTTGTGAATGGCAGCATAAGCATTTTATTAAATGTAATTGGATTGTTGAAAGTAACAGTTTTTTTCCATGTTACAAACTTTTTTTTCCGTTGGTCTTGAGTCGATAACTCCTTCTTCTAATGCTTGTTTCTGGTTGAACAGGCATTACATGAGGCTTTGATGAGGCAAGAAGAACTTCTCGCTTACATCGATGGTCAAGAAGCTGCCAAGTTCCAAGTGAGTTCTTGTTATTGCCTGGTATTTGAACATCATCAGTGTAGGACCTAGCCTAATTAGGAATTGAAATTTTTACCATAATATGTAACTTCTTTTACTTGCCTATAAGAAAAACTACTATGAGAAAACAAGATTTCTGAATAGAAACGTGAGTGCACTTTCCTCTTTGTGCTATTAAGTTGGTGTATTCGCGTGGTTTCATAATTTGTGTTTTGTTGCTAATTTGCATCCATGCCTTGTTCTGCAGAAAAAGAAGAAGTTTTGCTTTTAAGATGAAGATGCTTCAGGAAGTGGATCTCGGATTTTCAACTGTAGTATCCAAATGAGATACATATTTGTAATGTGTATTGGCAATACTCCCAGTCATTGTGCAGTGGATCGGTATTGAGTGTTTCCTTCTTTTTTCCCCCTTTTTGGATCCTCTGTTTCATTTGCAAAATGAGGTGAACATTTTCTCATGTGAAAATATATATTTTCTGTTAGTTTGTTGTGAGTTTGTTTTTGACATACTGAAGTAACATTTGAAAATGTGTTGATGCAAAATCACCACCTGTGTTATATTTCAAGTAGAAACGCCTTAATTTTTCTGCGTGTATAGCGTTTTTTAGTTCCTTAAAACACTTGAGCAATGGAACATTTCTCCATTAGTGTGAATTGAAGTGGAATAATGAAAGCTAAAAGAACAAGTGAAACAAATAAAATGAAGAACACCAGATAAAATAAAAGGGGCAAATGGTGAAAGAAGCAAAATGGCAAATAAATGTTTGTACGAATTTGCACAAGTAAATTTACCAAGCCTTCCCAGTATCTCATCTTTGCATCTTATAGCACAAACCTAGCCTTCTTGATTCACTAGGTTAAACTTCAGAACAAATCTAGCTCATGCACCCCCCTTAAGTAATATGTATTTATAAAAAATTAACTTAAATAAACATTTTATAGTAGAAGTGATTTTAAAATATAAATTACTTTTGATTTGAATCAACTTTAGAGTTTAAAAATCTTTGAAATCAACTTATTATGGTATTAACAGCTTTAAGGGTATTTCAGTCATTTTGACAGAAAATAAGTGCTTACAGCACTTATTTACCAAACACATCAACAACTTATTTTCAGCATAAGCACTTTTATCCAAACACTCAACTGTTTATTTATAAAAATAACTTTCAGCACTTAAAAGTTCTAAAAGCACTTTACACATAAAAGTCACTTTTTTTAAGCCCATCCAAACGGGCTCTTACACTTTCACTTCTAGCTACTTCTTTTCTGTTAATTTGTCTTCCCCATTGAAGAGTTACACGTAAGGTACCATCTTCTCTCTGCCTTATTTTTTTGATTTGTTCTATTTCTCTTTCATTTCTTCTCCATTAGTTGGTGTATAATATTTCTTTTTGGCCATTGCTTGACTTGGTTGTTATCCTAGATATTGAACAACTATCTTTTTTCTTTCTCTAAATAATGTTATGCATTTGCTTTGCTTGCTACTGCTTTTGTCCTTGAATATTGGATTCATTTTAACATTTCTACATTTTGGTTTCCGTTTTTCAGAGCATTTTTTTTTTTTTAATTTTGCGAAGTTCTTTCTCTGTTATTTTCTCATAAGCGTATAAACATGTGATTCTATCTTCTTAAGAAAATTTTCATCTACAATCTGCCTTCCTCCTTATTCTCATTGCGATTTTCCTTTATTTTTCATTTTAGTTTAGTGAATCGTGTGTGATTTTTGTTTTTTGATTTCTACATATATGATCTTCACTCTGCGTTAACGATTTCTTACTGAATTTCATACATGCTTGTGGTTGTTTGTTAAACTCTCTATGGAAATACACTGAATTTACAATCACAAAGAAAAATAGCAATAAAAGGGGAAGAACTTTGATGCAGCGAAGATGTTTGACAATATGCCTCAAGTCCTAAATAATTTTTTAGTCATTCTTTTTCTGGTGGGAATGATTTTTTGAGTAGGTGTTCTAACGTAGAAATCTATCATCCGGGCTCCGGCAACCCAAAGGTACATTACTTCTATTGGACCTGTTCGGTCTTTCAATGTTGAATTTATATGTTTCTGAGTTGTTTCTCTCTATTCGTCACTCTTTCCATTTGTGATTTTTTTCTTTTGATGATCTTCGATAGTGTGAAAAAGGCAGGTTTGGGGTTCTACGCTTCCAACTTGTGCTACGAAATCCATGCATGTGTTTGTTTTTGTTAATCGAGTTCTCCGTGGTTATTGTAAAATCCGACAAAGCAGAGAAGAAGCCAGGTTTCAAATAGAAGTTCCATCAGTAATCATTTTCCTCGAGTAAGTTCGCAGTTCCCTATCTGTGGTCTCAATTATTGGAAAACGACAGTGCCAATAATTGAGCTAAACGTAGTGCCCGAGATTCTCATGTCCTTGTAAGTACTGCTGCTACTAATTAGTACTAATAATATTTTGTGTTTGATGTATTGACGTTGAAATTAGTGTTTTTTAATTGGACTATTCGTCTAATTAATATGCAGATGTTGGCACCATTGCCTATTGGATTTGCGGTGTTCACTTCGTTCTGGTGAGTTTTTCATTGCAATTTTTATTTGTTTGTTGCACTTTCTTTGTTGGTAATCGCTATTTGCTGGGTATATAACATGTCCTATTCTTTTGATGGATATATGTTTTTTTTCAGTAGTTTGGTATTGGAATTTCTTCATATATATCAGTAATTTGGTCTAAATTTCCTCATACATATTATCGTCTTACTTCATCAAAAATAAAATTCCTCATACATATTTGATATTTAAACCTTAGTGCATCAGAAAGATTGAAGATTATTTTCCTAGGTTATATTTTGCAGTTCTTCACTTTCATTTTATGCAGGTGATTCGACCCTCATAGGTGAGTGATTTAGAAGAGCTTCATTGTAATGGCGATATCTTGACTTATTTAGTACTCCTAACATATTAGACCTGCTGGAATTTGGGAGAAACAGATTATGGACACGTACAATACTTAAATTAGTTTGAAAAGAAGACCTTCATCTTAGAGGCAATTAGCGTCCTCAAAATGATAGTCGTTTCAGAAATGAAAAAAGAAGCAGTCCATCTAACGTGATTTACATTTATCAAGAGGAACTTTTGACACAATTGCTACTTATCAAATATATCTATCTTGCTACACCAAAAAAGGACCTGGTGTTGTTCCTATCCCATTTTAATATCTAATGTATGCTAAACACCTATTGATATTCTGAAAAATTAGAAGTCGAGAACACGGACAAGCATACATTACTAATTTGTGCAAATCAAAGCTATATTCTTGATCTATGATAATATTAATTGCATGTATTTATAGACACTGCCATTGTTCATCTTTTAGATGATAAAGCATTACAGTTATACATTCCCCTGTTATTCAGTTCCTAGAAATTGCACAATCAGGATTCGAAAAATGGTTTCTTGTGGAAAGCTTCTGCTGATTGCTTTTTCTTATCCAGTTTCTCATGGACCTTATAGTAGTGACAACGATGTCTGTGGAAGGTGATGGACCCTAATTGCCACATAAATTTTGTTTTATTCGACATTCTATATTACATCGTAGGTTTAGATTACTGGTACATTTTTCTTCTCATGCATCTCTTCTGGTATTACAGTAAGAACTAACCAGTACTACTATCTTTTTTCACTTTGTAACCACTTGAGATGAACTGTTGTTTGGGGATTAACATTGTAGTGCGTACAACCGAATCATTTAACGCGAGAACTTACATTAAGATGAGAAAATGTGATGGTGATTCTGAACTACTGCTAATATTTAAAGATTTGAGAACGTTACTGGTAAAGAAAAGGTCTTGACAAATTTAGGCCATTCAGGAAAAGGTTTTTCATTGGCTCAACCCATGATTTATAAACACATGTGATGGACATTCTGACTCTAGCTGAGATAGGCTCTGGTTGTGGCTGTTTAGATGATGCATAGTAGCATTACAAAGCTCATGCGGCTCAATGTGGTTTTCTACAACCATATGTTTGAAAACCTTAGCTAGACACTTGGGATAGTTATAATTTATATCGTACTCTGGATCAATAGCTATGAAGAAATGTCTTATATGCAGGCATGAATATGAAGATCTTTGTGGGGGCTCCTTTTAGTTTTCGATGTACAGCTTTAAGATGAGACCCACGCTTCAATGCTAATCAAATATCACGTTCCTATTATCTCTTTGATTGTTTTCCTCTTTTTGGTTACAGCGTGTAATTACATGGAGCAGTCAAGAGCAACACTGAAAAAAGGAACAGAGGAGAGAAATCTGAGGTCTGAACTATGTCACCAAAAAACTACTAAAAAAATTCTAATTTACCAGCAGGCTAAGAAAAAAGAGATTCCTGTGTTCTTTTGTTGATCTATCTTGAACTGGTTTCAAGAGTGTTGATATCTTTATCGTGGCTGATAAACAAAGAGGAAATTGTTAAAGCTGCTCAAGCTAACTACTTGAATTGATTGAGGTGAGGGTTACTTATTTGGATAATAAAAACTAAGGAGCTATCCTCTAATTACTCCTAACATTTTATGATTTTTGGGTTTCTGTTATTAGTTATCCTCTACCGCCGCACTAACAGTTGCCATATATGGCGCAGAGGTGCAAAGATCTCTTTGATCGACTATCGAAACCACTTACTGGAATCACAAGAATTTCCCGATGCCTTAAATCTAAACCTGTTGTCTATGATATGATGGTATGTTGATATCTAATGCATTTAGCTTTTAATGTTTGACATTTTTTCTCTGGCGTTCTACCTTATTTATTGATGGAGATATTTATCAATAGTATGTGATAAAGTAATTGCATTCTCTATATTAGAAAAGAACGACAAATATTAGGAAAGCACCTGAAGCATGATATGAAGAATTCTGATATTGGAGATAATATATGAGCTTTAATTATTATTTTTTTGTACAGAATGGAAATTTTGAAATTGTTGACACTTGAAAGCTATTTTCAGTTTAAAAAATGTGGTATATTTTAATTATATTTTACTCTAAATTTACATGATATGTGAATCTTTGTTAGTGTTAATGATTTAGATGTTTGGCGATCCCTTTCATATATTTTGAGCAGAGGATGCCACATTTAATAATGCATTTGTATGTTCAGGTAGGAGGCTCTGATCTCCTTTTTCTTCTTTCTTTTGGTGACCAAATGCCATGTTTGTGTAGCTATTAGTTGGATTTAGTAAAGTTCCATTGTTTTATTACATGATTAGTTACTGAAGGTGCTAATTTAGCTGCTAGCACTTGATATATATATATATAGCATAAAACTACTGGAAACGTTCTAAAAACTAGAGAAGAGTTCAATAAACCCAGTAGTGAACTCAAGGAGAAAAAAATTACGTTATGACTGTTATGAAAGCTGTACAGGTGGTGATGGTTATGATTGTCGTGACTGAAGATATTGGGGATCTGCAAAAACTTCTCTGATTGCATGTTGTCTTCCCCCTTTTTTATGGGGCTCTTTAGCCCTCTTAACATTTACTCCATTGGTGTCTGATTGTATACTGTTGTTTTCTCTTAAGAGATTGGTATCATTGGAAAATTGCACTTCCGAGGAAAGGTCTTCCACCAACGCCTGTCAAAGTCTTTTAGATAGCCCATCTTCTTAAGTTGTACTTCATTATTTATTTGAAAGAGATATAATTTTCAGTTCGATCAGCCTTCTCAAATGTTTATTGGACAAACTAAATGAGATAATAGCTGTCTTTGGTGGTTGAATTCATATGTTTGTTATTTAGGATCCAATAAACCTATTGTTAAGAGTTACATTAACCAGGAAAATCATAAATAACTATATAGCAAGTTCTAAACTTTCTGAAATTTATTGGAGTGAAACAACAATTCGTTATTGAGAAGCTTCACGTCACTTGGTTAATAAATTTTAGGACATACAAGGGCCAACGGCTTTTAATGTTGGGCCCGTGCTTTCCTACTAGTTCTAAAGATAAGTATTAGTTAATTATATTTAGTCTTATAAAAATATTAAAAAAATAATTAAAAATAATTACTAAAGTCACTAGCTTATTTATTAAAATCTAAACTAATAGAAAATATATTTCTATATGAAAAAAATCTTTCGCAAAATGATAATAATTTAATTTATATCTTAAATATAACTCTATTTCTTATATTTTTTTACACATAAAATTTGCTTAAACAAAAATAAAATATCAATAAAATATGCTTAAACGAAAATAAAATATCAAAATAAGCTTAAACTCTATTGTTTAATTTTTTTTTTCTTTTGAAGGAATGAACTTGTCCGTATGTATCATATAGGATTGAGGAGTTTTTTTTTTTTTTTTTGTTTAATAAAGGCAAAATACATCAAATGATCTTAAATTATATCGAAAATGTCGATATCACATTTAAACTATACAAGCGACCTATTATACATCCGAACATCATATAAATGAATTTAATACCACCCTAGAAGCTGATGTGACACGAATACAAATTATATTTAAATAATAGGAGAGTGAAGTAGTAAAAAAAAGAAATTAATAAAAACTGATTTTATTTTCATGTCCTCCTCCATTTCATCACTACCAACCCTCTTCTCCTTCACCTTCACGCCGCCTCCAACCCCCAGCGCCAAACCCTTCTTCTTCATTATTTAATCTCCACTATACCGCCTCCCTCTTCTCTTCCACCTTCACGCCACCTCCAAACCCTTCGTCTACCTACCTAAAACGAGACAGTAGGTCTGGATTTGGACTAGATAGATAAAATACAAGGAAGATTCTTTTTCTCTTGATGTGGAAGATTAAAAGAGTCGAGATTTATAGTTAAGAGATAATTGTGGAGAATATTTATAACAGTGAATAATGGAGCTTGCAAGTCTTCATAAAAAATAAAAATAAAAAGAGCTTGCAGCTCACTGATTCCAAGCGTCGGCGGAGGAATAATTGTCCAAACGCCAAATTTTCAATGCACATTTGATCCTAATCCACCCACAAGCACAACCTATGGTGAATAAAACTTAATTTTATTGCAAAAAAAGGGGAACAAAATTGAATTTTGGATGGTGGTGATGTAATTTCAGTGGTGAATTTAGTTGTGGATCTTGAATTGTGGTGATTGTTTGCAATTTCTTATAGTGGCAGTAGTTGTGAAGCGATTTAATGGTTGATTTGGTCGTGGGTGGTGGAATTTATGGTTAATTTTTTTTATTTTGTGGTGGTGGGTTTGATGGTGGGTTTGACGGTGGTGATGGATATGGTGGTGGTGAAATTGATTGTGGTGGTAGTGGCGGATATGGTGGTGGTGATATGGGTGGTGGCAAATTTGGTGGTGGCGGATATGGTGGCTCTAGTGAAATGAGGTGGTGAGATGGTTTAATGATGGAGAAGATGTAATTATGGGAGGGTTTTATGGTTAATTAAGAATTAATTAATGTAAATATAATTAACAAAAGAAAATTAAATGAATAAATAAAAGGAAAATAACATAAAATTAAAATTTAAAAGATATCCAACGTGGTGTTGACATGTCACTGATGTGGCAACGAGTGTGTCACACCTCCCTTTATGCAACTGGTTATATGTGTATCAAGGTAGTATTAAATTCACTTTTTACATGATTAAGGGTGTAATAGGTCGCCCGAATTGTTAAAGTGTGAACTCGACTTTTCAGGTATAGTTTGGGTGCATTTGATGTATTTTGCCTTTAAGAAATGAATCAGTTCTTTATGATACCCTATCAATATATGATATATACTATGTGAGTATCATGGAGGATTGAGTTGTGTTTTTCTTAAAGGATTGAACTAATTTCTGTGATACCCCATTAGTGTATGATATATATCATGTGGGTATCATAGAAAATTGAGTTGTGTTTTTCTTGAACAAATGAACCAACCCCTATGATATCATATGAGTATATGATATATACCATGTGAGTATCATAGACGATTAAGCTCTTTGTTTGAAGAATAAGTCGGTCCTCTATGATATCTTGTCAACATATGATATATCACGTGGGTCATTTATCCATGATACCCTATTAGTATATGACATATATACCATATGGATATTATAGATGATTGAGTTGTGTTTTTCTTGAAGGAATGAACCAATCCTCTATGATACCGTGACAATTTATGGTATGTCATGTGGGTATCATAAAGTACTGAGTAGTATCTTCTGAAGGAATGAATCTATCTTCTATGATATCCTGTCAGTATATGATATATACTATGTGAGTATCATAGAGAATTGAGTTGTATTTTTCTTGAACGAATGAACCAATCTCTATGATACCTTATCAATATATGATATATACCATGTGGTTATCATAAAGGATTGAGCTTTGTTTTTCTTGAGCGAATGAATCAATCCCTGTGATACCCTATCAGCGTATGATATAAATATAATATTTTTTATTTTTATATGATACCATTTATTTAATCTACTATATGCTAGAATAAATTATTTTTTGAGATATATAAAAATAAAATGTTACACCCCGTAGTTTCGTATGTCGAGATTCGAGCTACCTTTCAGGAGGTGTGTGAGCTTATATGTGTTTAACTTATGGTTATAAGGATTTAAGTTCATATAGTAAGCTATGAAAGGATTGGCGGGCAAGTGAATCAAAGAAATTAAGTTTGTCGGACTTTGGAGAAAATATGAGGAGCAATTTTGGTCCAACTTGGGGGACGAATATCTCTTAGCATATGAAGTGTTTTAAGGTGAAACAAAAGCCCAAAATGAAGTTCGTCGAGTCTAGTTTCCAACGCAATAAATCTCTCGTCGATAGGACATCGGAGTAGAGAATTATGGACGTTACAAGTTCAGCTGACAGAGCAGAAACGCGTGCTACAGCACTGCTACAGTAATCGACTTGCTACAGTAAAATGCTACAGTACCCGACCCGAATTTGACCTCTATAAAAAAGGTAAGAACCCCCTTTTTTTCACCAAATTTAGCCTAGAAATTTCCAGATTTTTGAAGAGAGAGAGAGAGGGAAACAAAAAGTAAGCAATTTTTAAGTGACGGAGTATTAATCGAAGCTCGGATAAATGCATAGATGTGATTCTAGTATGGTCTTGCGGTGGATTCAAGGTGGATATTAAAGATATCGCTGTTTTAACAAAAATAGGGTATGAATCTCTCCTTATTAATATTACTTTTGGTTTATTTACGAAGATAGAGTAATGAAATAGTTGTATAATAAAGTTGTTGGTTGAGAAATTGGACAAACATCGCGTAGGATGTTTTATGGAATATTTTGGTGCTGATAATATTGTTGTTGATGTTGGTATTGTTGTTGTTGTTATTGGTTGCTGAATTGAGATTTCGGGTTAGACATATAAACAGGGGAGATGCTGCCCGAATTTCGGCAGATTCTAAAGGGATTTTAATTAAAGGCTTAAGACAAGTGTATGATGGTGAGCCTAATAATAGTATGAACAATTTTATATGTAGATTACAAGTCAGGAGATAAGTGGAAAGGTTAAGAAGCAAGATTTCAGGTATGTTAAGGCTAAACTTTTCTTTCTAAAGGCATGATTCCTTGTTGTAAACCTTTATACTATATCCATAATATCGTTGCTTCCACAAATGCTAGAAGCCTATGAATCTCATGATCCTTATGATATTATTGAGCTTATTCATGACCTTTGGAATTATTCATTGTGATTGATCTCACCTTACGATACTTGTTCCTTCAAGGTGAGAGATAGCGATGACGATAGTTCCAACAGTCCAACGAGTTTAGGAAGGTGTCTTAAGGAATGTTTTATAAGACATGAATAGAGTGCTAGCAGAGGATCTCTAATGAGGTATTTACTGTTCGAAGAGAGGTTTAGGTTGTATCTTAAGACTTGGTTAATGGTTAGTCAAGCGGGAAGAAGTACTAATGACCTGAGTTGTGCTTATAAGTTTTATGTGATTATGTAGACCCTACGGTTAAGTGATGACCACGGGAAGGGCATAGAGATTACTAGTAGATGTTTAGTTATGATGTTGATTATAATTACCACTGGTCTACGACCAGTCGGGCAGATGTTACCACCAGGCTATGGCCGGTTGGGCAGATATGTGTTTACCACCAGGCTACGGCTGGTTGGGCAGTTATTACCACCGTGCTACGGCCAGTTGGGCAGATATATATATTTACCACTGGACTGCAGCCAGTCGGGCAGTTACCACGGTGCTACGGCCGGTCGGGCAGTTACCGCTGATCGGTCGAGTAGTTGCGCTCTACCGTTGGGCGATAATCGGACGGGCGATTACCACCGGACTGCAGCCGGTCGGGCAGTTACCACTGATCAGTTGGGCAGTTAGTATAGGATGATTAGAAAGATAAAGGCACAGTACTGTACATAGGTATGGTTAAGCATGCGAAGGTGTAGAGAGAGACATGTATCATATATGGATCGGGTTGCACACCGCAACACATCCAGATAACGTTTGATGATAAGGTAACCAGGACTATGGTAGGGTATACAGACCTAGTAAAGATCGCAAGAAGATGAAGAGGTATGTATACACATGCTAGATTTCCATCGGTAATTCAGAAATGTTAGGTTGATTCTTATTCTTCTCATCTTTAGTATATGACTATTTGTTTCACTTTCCGCCTTGCATACTCAGTACATTACTCGTACTGACGTCCCTTTGTTGGGGGCGCTGCGTTTCATGCCCGCAGATCTTGAAATACAGCTTGACGGATCTTTCAGTAAGGATACCAGCTCAGCAGGCAGAGTCGTGGCACTGCTTCGGAGTTGCCCTGTGAGTCAGCATGGCTACATATGCATTTGCATGGGTATGGCGGGGCTCTGTTCCGGCCATTTTATGTCATGTACTCCTGTAGAGGCTCGTAGACAGATATGCACAGTTAGATATCTTATAATTATCACGACTTGTACTATGTTGTATCATTATTATGGATAGCCTTACCAGCACATGCACTCGAGCTTAGTTTGAAGACGTAAGTATGTTATCTTTTGGGCTTGTGCTCCTAGGGCTTATAGTACCTTGGTCTTATGTTGTCTTCGAGATACAGAAAATGTGAGTTACAGTTGGTTCGCTCGGTTGCCGTAGGGTGTCGAGTGTCAGTCACACCTTACCAAGGTTGGGGTGTGACATAAAAAATAAATAAAAATATTATATTTTAGTTATTGTTTTTATTGATATAAAAAATAAAAATAAGGAGCCAAAAGGTATGAAGAATTAGATTATGAAAATAAATAAAAAATAATTTGAAAAAAATGAATTTAGAAAAGGAGAAAAAAGTAAATGAAAATCACCAAAAATTTAAAAAGAAGAATAAATAAAAATAGCAAAAAAGGTGAATGAAATTAGATTATGGAGATAAAAAAGAAAAGAAATAAATGAAATTAAAAAAGAAACATGAAATACATAAATAAAAAAATATAAAAAAAAAAACAAAAGAAAGGAGCTGGAATTAAATATGGAATCAGATTATGATGAAAAAAAAAATATGATTTAAGAAAAAAATAAATGACCAAAAAAGGAGGGGGGAGGGGGAAAAAAAGTAGCGATATAGAAAAAAGAAAAAAAGAAAAAATAGGCAATTACCTATAAAAGCTACAATTGTAGAAAGAGTAAATAGTTTTAGGGGTATGAAAATAATGAAGGCATGAAAGGATAATTATTGTAGGTATGGTGGGAATTGATGTTCTTTTCCCCTTCTTCTAAGGCCAAGCTACTTGGCCCAAGTTATTAGTTTTAAAAGATCAAGATCAAAATGAGGTATATATTTACATATAGTCTACAATGTATATTTATTATATACCATCTTAAAATTTCATTGTCTACATTAGTTTTTCAAATTTTACCAAAGGGGAGTGAGAAGATCCATCCCCTTCTTCTAAGGCCAAGCTACTTGGCCCAAGTTATTAGTTTTAAAAGATCAAGATCAAAATGAGGTATATATTTACATATAGTCTACAATGTATATATTTTATATACCATCTTAAAATTTCATTGTCTACATTAGTTTTTCAAATTTTACCAAAGGGGAGTGAGAAGATCCATACATAATTGGACTGTTAGTTCAAAAGGGATACGTTTGATGGAAAATCTGAAGCTGAGAGCTTCTTACCTTAAAAGTTTTCAAGCATATTATTATTTCCCCTAACCTTTTATTTATTTCATTAATCACACATGTATACACCATATGTATATTTCATATATACTTTTTAATTTTCGGCAAATATATAACTTACCCCTTTATACTTTATTAACTCTAATGTTATTTTCTTCATCCATCCCCCCCTCCTCCTTCCCTTTTCAACCCACATATTTAGACTAATTCAGGTAACTATGTGAGATAAATTTTAAGGAAGACCTAATACCTTTCCTATAGAAGAAGTAAAACCCTTCTAAGGGAGACCTAATACCGATCCTATATAATAAGTAGAAACCTTTACCTAGAATTTCAATAGTTTAGCAAACTAATAGAGTTAGAGATTACATGACGTATAGGTTCCTAATATACCTTAAAATATGACGTGACGACTTTGAACTTTTTCTATATCCGGGAATAGAGTCATAAGTTGTCAATTATTTTAACCAGTTTAAAATAGGGTGCAACACACCTCACACCTGAAGCAAACGCCAAGGACATTGCCAAATTGCTAAAGAACATTCATATTCACATTGACGACATATCAACCTCAATCACTTACCGAATTGAGAACTTGAAAGACAATGTTTCAAGACTCTCATCTACTTTTTATCTAAGCTTTAGTTTGGCTATGTTAATGGAATGCTTAAACTCTATAACTGTTTTTTGCATAGACCTGGGTCCAGTTGACTGCAGTGTTTTATTTTTTTGTATCTTCTGGATTAACTGCCTAATAATTGCCCTACTCTGTTCTACTTGACTACTTGATAACTGCCTAGTTCTATGCTATTTGACTATACTCTTACATATCTCTCTCACTAGTTAAACATGTACTTTGCCCTTTTTGATTGATGCCAAAAAGGGGGAACAACTTTAGGGGGAGAGCTGATTCAGTGAAGTCATTTGCTCACCATCATATTTTTATAGAGGCAGAGCCAGGATTCCAAGCTTGTGAGTTCGGGATTCTAATTCTTTAAAATTACTGGATTCTTAATTAATAATTTATATATATTTGACAAAAAAATTAATACAAATATATGATTCGAACAAAAGCTACTGGGTTCGGCCGAACCCACACCCGAAGAGCTGGCTCTGCCCCTGATTGTCATCACAAAAAAGGGGGAGATTGTTAGAACTCACTTTTAATGATAACAATACATCTAATTGTAATTTTATGCATTGCACCACATACAAAAGGTGAAGAGCGAAAAAGGAAAACAAAGATCACGCACAAAGCACACACAAAGAAAGTAACAAAAGATTGAAGAGGAAGAGCGAAAAGGAAACTAGATCAATCAAAGAAGGATCTGCGAAATCAAGAGGTTACACAAAAGGGAAGCAAGATTCTGCCGAGGAAATCAAGGAACACACCACGAGAACATCCAAGCTTGTGCCATACTATACTGACGCCAAAAAAAGGGGAAAAAAAAAATCAATTCCTATACCTAGCAAGCAAAGGGGAACGGGGGGTTGAAGCCACAAATTACGAGGAAGCAATCAAAGAACAACATAACTGAAAAAGGAAGCAACTACAGACAAAAACTCCAATATTATTCTTGAAAAGAACTCTATCAAATAAAGTTCTTACAAGTATCAAATACTTTGGGTTGTCATGTTTGTTCGAATCATATCAATCACAAGATCTACCTCAATGGATAAGTTACAAGTATTTATACACGTCAAGACCAAATTACTAAAGAGATATACAATTACCTACCCAGCAAATCACAATCCGTGTATTGCTCTTAGCAAAGTATTGTAATTTGTAGAGTAATTTACTTTGTCAGAAAAAGAAAAAAAAAGAAAAAAAGAGTGGGAGAGAGAGAAGAAGCAGGTGGGACAAACCTTGTATCAACATACAAATTAAAGAGGAAAAAAAATACAAACTAGTCAGAAAGTGGAAATCAGAAATACCATAAAGAAATTTGTACACAAGACTTCCGTAATGAACTTAATTGAAAATAAACAATTTAGCAACCACACACCAATATTACTCAACTCAACTTAGTCAGATTACAACTGAAATTGGGAAAACAGTGCAATACTAACTCAACCAACTGTAAATAACAGTCTAAACTTGAACTATAATTCAGTACAACTAAAAAAAGAAATCCAATTCAGCTCAGCAACCTCCAGCCAGATTCGACAACATACCTGAAAATGGAATTCAAATTGAAGTTTAGGACATGATCTAGAACTTATGCAACAACACTAAATCATTTGAGAAATGGAAGAGAGGATAAGATTGATAGAAGAGAAGAGGATTTGAGAAAGATGAGAAGAGAGAGAATAGAAATTTAGGAGAGGAAGAACACGAGAGAAGAATGGGAAAATACCAGAATTCACATGCCCTCTCCATCTGTGATGTGAGCCTTTTATATCTGAGCCTTGATGCAATCTCGTCCCTTGATCACCTTTTAATCTGAGGCGTCCAATAGTTAACTACTTTTTAAACTCTTCCTTAATCCCATTAATAATGCTGCTAAGTTGCTGGCCTCAAACGATGTCATACTCTTAATTGTATCGGTCTATATTTATAATAATGCATAGTCCATGACATTCCACCCACCTTCAAAATATTCTTGTCCTCAAGAATGTTGTTGAAGCTTCTGTACAAACTCAGGAAGCTGAGCTTTGATGAATGACCAATCCTCCCAAGTTGCTTCTTTTGGGGCAAGGTTCTCCCGTTGAATCAAGACCTTGACTGCAGCTGCATTGTTCTCTTTCACCATCCTTATTTGGAGTATCAATGCTGCTTGAGCTACCATTTGACCATCAGACCCAACCAAGGACAACTGTAGCTCAGGAGTGACATTAGGACCTACACTGGATGTATTAATGCAGTGTTAGGCAATTTTAACTTGTAAGCAACACTCCCCACCTTTTGTTCAAATAAGTAGGGACCATAGTACTTGGGATACAACTTGAGGTTCCTCCTCAGTGCTATGGAAGTCTGTCTATAGGGCTGTAGAGGGCTGTAGCTTGAGGTAAACCCAATCACCAACTTGTAACTGTCTCTCTGATCTCTTCTAATTAGCATACCACTTCATTCTTGCTTGTGCTTGTATGAGATGATCCCTTAATACTTGTTGAAACTGCACTCTATGTTGAATCAAATCTTGCACAGACTGAACAGGAGTGTCAAGCACAGGACCTAGTGGGAGTTGAGGAGGATCATACCCATATAAAGCATGGAAGGGAGTACTCTGTAAGGCTGTATGGTAGTTTTTGTTGTACCACCATTCAGCCAAGTGAAGCCAGTTTGAATATTCCTTGGGTTTGTTCATTGTCATGGCTCTCAAGTAACTTTCAAGACACCTGTTTAACCTTTCAGTTTAACCATCAGTCTCAGCATTAAGCTGAACTCATATACAATGTAGTACCAACTGCTTTGAAAAGATGCTGCCAAAAAGCACTGGTGAATACCTTATCTCTGTCAGATACCGTAGAATTTGGGAACCCATGAAGTTTATAGATTTCCTTGATGAATAGGTCTGCTACTTGAATAGCTATATAAGGATATTGTAAAGTTAAGGAAATGTGCCTACTTTGTGAACTTATCAATCACCACTAGTATCACATCCTTACCTTGTGATTTTGGTAGTCCTCAATAAAATCAAGGCTAATATCACTCCAAGCCTGCTATGAGATTTCTAAAGGTTGTAGTAATCCTGGATCAGCTACATTTTTATCTTTGCTCATTTGACAAATGTCACAAGAGGACATTATTATTTGCACATCCTTCTTCATAGCAGGCCAAAAGAAATATAGTTGTAATCTCTTGATTAGTGTACCTTGTTGGCCTGAGTGACCACCCAAAGCTGAGGAATACATGGTGTGTAAGATCTGTTGCCTGAGAGCAGTAGTTCTTCCTACATAAGTCTTCTCTTTGAACCTCAAGACTCCTGCTGAATAAATATAATCGTCATGAGCAGCTGCATTTACAGAAAGGCTAGTGATTATGTTACACCTCGGAAAATTTTCCGTTCATGCACAGTGAATAGACTGACGAAGGGCGCGACGTATACGACGTTTTGATAAGTAAGAAATAACATTTGATAATTCTAAATGAGATTTCAAAGACATGTGAAGTAGGAGACGGAAGTTGTTAAGAGAGGCAAGGCATACGTTATGTATCGAAAAGGATTTATGAGTAACGAGTTAATGATGCTTTGGAGAAGAGTTATAACGTCCCTTAGATTGTTAATGAGGTGATAAACAAGTGTTAAGAAGGTTCCATAAGGATTGGAGATCAGACGAGTCGATGAGAACGAAATTGGAATAGCTGGGCATTATACGGCCCAACATACTGGTCGTATAAATTATACTGGCCGTATGTTAGGCCGTATATTTAGCCCAGATTGGAAACCTTCACTGGACCAAACATACGGTCAGACATACGGCCCGTATAAAAGATTCGGACCGTATGTTGGTCCGTATGTTCATGTCGGGACAGATTTTGTGTATTTAATAAGGGACCAAGTTCATTTCATTTCATTTCCCCTTTCACTCCCCTTCTCTCTAAAACATCTCTCTACACTTCTCCCACAAGAATTCAAGGGATATTAGTGATCAACTACATCAAACCACGGAAATCAAGTGTAAGAAACCCATTAAAGTTCATCCAAGGCAAGGAATCCAAGTGAAGGTGAAACTAGGGTTTTGCTCAAGTGAGGCGTTTCCACCCAAGGTTCATTCCTACACCATCTAAGGTAAGATTTATGGTATTTCCATGTTGTTTAAGGTATTTGAAAGTTGAAACACTTGGATTGTAGAAGAATATAGAAAGATGGGTCATGAATGTGGGAATAGTGTCATTTTGAGTAATAGCTTGAATTGAGTCATGATTCTTGATGTATTGTGATATGGTTACGTTATAAATGATCTTAAGAACATGGGATAAGCATTATATGTGAGAAAACTTACTAGTATACTATGACCATGATTATGGATGAATTGAAGTGGAATTGTGAAATGAGAGTAATGTAGATGAATGAATATTGTTGGTTATGATATTGTGAATGCTATTATAAATGTTTGGGAGTTGATATGCAATATGGGGAAGGTTGTATAAACAAAGGAAATGCTGCCCAATTTTCTCTAGCTTTAGTAAGCACGTTCATATAATCGATTAGCTAATGTGAATGCGAATACTCTTGAAGGTAGAAACGTGAGCATTGAACGAGAACAATCAAGCGATGGAAATTGTTAAACGAAAGAGGTATGTAAGGCTAGTCCTTTCTTTCTAAGGCATGACTCTTATGGTATGAATCCTCCCATCTTTCCATGATCTTCCTACATATCGGGAATTATGAATCTACGAGTATAAAGAGCTTCATACGAGATAAATAAAAGAGATACGTTACGAGCATGACAATACCGATGATGAATCTAAGCCTAGAAGTCCTAAAGCTCATGATACGATATCCCTACGAAGCTAATGATCCTTATATGATTCCTATGATATTGTTTCCCTACCTCTCCATGACTTTCTTACATTCCGGGAACTATGCGTCAACATTGATAAAGAGCTTCTTATGAGATAAAGATGAGAAATGTGTCATGAATACGAAAATGATGATGGTAAGTATAAGCCTAGAGATTATAAAGCAATATATGATGTTCACGAAGTTAATGATCTTACTTACGATCCCTTGATGTTGTTCATGGTGTACACTCACCTTAAAATGTTAGTTCCTTCAAGGTGAGATACGATGAATATGATTACTCCATAATGTAATCGGGGGTTCTCGACCTTATGTCACCCCGACATTGTTATAGATTGTCTATAAGCTCTAATGCATGTCCTATGACCAATGTTTCGAAAAAGTTACGAGTCTATGTTCATAGGGGATTCCATATGAGATAAAGGTAAGATATATGCCATAGATACAATGATGATAATGATGATCCTAAGTTAGAGATTATAAAGTCTATCATGCGATATTTTTACGAAGTTCATGCTACGAATATGATACGATTTTCATAGATTGTCTTTAAATTCAAATACACGCTCTATGAAAAGTTATGATAAGTTTATGAGATATATGCGATGATAACGACGACGATGTTGATAGTGATGATGATAATGATGACGATGATAATAGTGATGACGCTAAAGATATTTATGGGCTTTTATGTATATGTGCCTATGTATGGCTATTATGAAACCTCGAGCTTATATGGCCGGATAGAATATATATATATATATATATATATATATATATATATATATATATATATATATATATATATATATATATACGATGATGCGCGCGTACCACTGCAGTTGGGTACGGAATACCACTGAGCCTTGGTAGGGCCGGGTACGGATATCACTGAGCCTTGGTAGGGCCAGGCACGGACAACACTGAGCCTTGGTAGGGCTAGGCACGTATAACACCAGGTATTATTATAGCTGGGTACGTAAGACACCGAACCTATATAGTCGGGTACGATACTACTATGTATTTAAATGTATGAAAAGCCCGAGAGACATGTATGTGATATTGTCGAGCCACTACGTGGCCGAATACGGATAATGTTTAATGTGTATGAGCAGCTATGGTACTATGATATATATATGTATGATACGATGATGTATGCGCTACGATGATACATGTACTGTGATTATATATGAGATAGGCATGAAAGGTATCCACCCTTAAGAGTTACGCAGGTTATATCTTCACCTTATGTATTATGATTTCTCTAATATGTTCATTTCATTCATGCCTTACATACTCAATACAATATTCGTACTGACGTCCGTTTTCTTTGGACGTTGTGTTCATGCCCACAGGTAAGCAGGGAGGAGACCCAGATTTATAGAAGCCGATAAGCAGACTTTTAAGAGCACTCCATTATTCCAGAGGTGCCATTGATTTACTATTTTATGTACATATATGTTTTGGGCACGACGGGGTCCTGTCCCATCCATATGTCTAGTACTCTAGTAGAGGCTCGTAGATACGTATGTGTGGGTAGCATGGTCTCACGATGTTATTGTTGTATGTATATTATTTTGATAGCCGAAGGGCTTATGTGTATAAAAGTATTTATGTTTCCAAATGAAAAATGATTTTTCCTATGAATAGAAGTGTGAGATTAATGAATGTACGCTTAATGAGTATGATGAGTAGTAGAATGAGTGGTGCTCGGTGGTCAGCCCCGAGTACCCGTCATGGCCCCCAGCCGAGTCGTGACAGATTAAGTTCAGTGTATGATCATCATTGTTATAACTGCTCTCTATATCTTGCATCCAACTTGGTTGCACACCAGAGATGGCATTAATTTCTCCACTATCTTCTGTTACTCTAGAAAGAGCATCTCCAACCCTGTTCTCAACCCCTTTCCTATATTGAATTTCATAGTCTAGACCAAGCAACTTGGTAAGTCCTTTTTGCTGAATGGTTGTTGTCACCTTTGGCTCCATTAGGTACTTTAGACTGAAATGATCAGTGTTAATTATAAAGTGTCCTCACTGTATGTAATGCCTCTATTTGTCCAAGCTACTAGCACAACCATGAATTCTCATAGACAGATTTACCCAAGTGTTTTGGTGCTAGTGCTTTGCTGTAAAATGCTATAGGTTTGTTATCTTGGGTGAGGACAGCACCAACCCCCTTATGACTTGCATCAGTCTCAACAACAAAAGTTTTGGTATAATCTGGCATAGTTAGTATAGGTGCAGTACTCATAGCTAATTTGAGTTGTTCAAAAGCTTCTTCAGCTCCATTATCCCAAAAGAAGGAGTTCTTTTTCAATAGTGTGGTCAAGGGTTTGCTTATGTTACCATAATTCTTGATAAATCTTCTTTAATAGCCTGTCAACCCCAGGAATCCTCTCAATCCTTTAAGATTCTTGGGCCTTGGCCAGTTCCGCATTGCTTCTATTTTCCCTAGATTTGTAGTGACCCCTTCAGATGTAATGAAGTGCCCCAGATACTCTATTTGGGACTTGGCAAAAGTACACCTTGATCTCTTAGCAAATAGTTGGTTTTGCTGCAATATATTGAGAGTGAGCTTTAGCTGTTCAATGTGTTCCTCCAAGGTTTTACTGTATACCAAAATATCATTAAAAAAATACTACTATGAACCTCATCAAGTAATCACCAAACAGGGAGTTCATGACTGCCTGAAATGTTGCTGGTGCATTTGTGAGTCCAAAGAGCATCACCTTAAATTCAAAATGCCCATGATGGGTTCTAAAACCAGTTTTTGGAATATCTTCAGGATTCATTCTAATTTGGTGGTAGCCTGCTCTCAAATCCAACTTGGAGAAATATCAGAGCCTCCTAGTTCATCCAACAAGTCATCCACTATAGGGATAGGAAACTTGTCTTTAATAGTGATCTTATTGAGTTCTCTGTAGTCAATACAGAACCTCCAACTTCCATCATTCTTTTTTACCAACAATACAAGAGAGGAATAAGGAGAATGACTAGGTTAAATGATGCCCAGTTGCAGCATTTCTGATACTTGTTTTTCTAGCTCAGTCTTTTAGTAGTGGTTGTATCTATAAGGTCTGAGTGATACTGGTTTTGCACCAGGTATTATGGGGATGGTATGGTCATAATCTCTAGCTGGTGGTAGAGTTTTAGGCTACTCAAACACCCCTGCAAAATCACTAAGTACATGGTTTACCTTTGAAGGAATAGTCTCTTATTCTCCACTGTGTACTCATCCCATTGTGAACAGGTGTGCAATGAGTGCTTGACCCTTCTTAATTAGCTTGCCTATAGTTCTAGCTGCTATTTGTTGCATCTCACCTTGACCAGTGTCTTCCTTTAGTGTCACCATCTTGCCCTTCTGTTTGATTCTCAAAACATAAAGATCATAGTCAAAAGTGACTGGAGTGTGTGCTTTCATCCAATCACCACCTAACACCATGTCACAACTTCCTAAATTAAGCAGTCTGAACTCATCATTGAACTCTATCCCACTAGCTTTCCATTGGACTTGGGTAACACTATAGTGGTTATACATTTGCTGTCCATTTGCTACAGTAACTCTCAAAGGTGTGTCAACCTGAGAAACCAGTCCCAATTCCTTTGTAGTTTGACTGTCCAAGAAACTATGTATGCTGTCTGAGTCTACTAGTATTAGAAATGTCCTTTTCTTAATGTGACCTCTCAATTTGAATGTGTTTGGCACAAGGGTGCCTGACATTGAATTTAAGCATACCTCTTCTTCTTCCACCTCTTCTTGCTCGTGTTCTTGAGGCAGTAGTTCAATCTTCTGAGTCCCTTCTTGCTCTTTGGGAACTTGAACTTCCTCCTCAGCAGTAATGGTGTTTAATTGTTTATCCTTGCACACATGAACTGGATGGTACCTTTCACACCTCCAACATGCCCCTAGGATTTTCTTATAATCTGGTCTTATCTCTGGTCTGTTACTAATATCAGAAGGCTTCATTTTAGTGGAAGTGCTCCTGTCATTGTTCCTATTTGATGTGGGAACAACATCACCCTTATGTAACCATTTGCTCCTATTTTCTCTAGCATTTATAATCCTCTCTTGCTTCCTTGCACAAGACACAACTTGTGTCAATGTATAGGGTTCATACAATAATACTGTCTCACTGATCTCTTCCTTGAGTCCCCCCAATGAAACAAACCAATATGAAATCCTCTGGTAACCTTGAATTTCTCATCAACGCTAAGGCTCTGGGATCCTCAAACTTCTGTAAGTATGCATTCACAGTTGATGTTTGAACTAGTATTTTAAACTCATTCACCCCTCTTTCACTGCCCTCTTCATCATACCTAAGGATCAGTTCTTCATAGAATTCATCTCACTTCACTTGCCTTCTAGTGAGAGTGAATGAGAAGTATCCAGCTTCAGCATCACCCTCTAAGTGCAAGGTAGCCCTTTCTAACTTCTTAACTAGGTCAGTGATCTTGAACACAGCAAAATACCTCTCATACCTCCTAATCCATGCTCTAGGCTCCCCTCTACTGTACGTGGGAAGCTGTAGTTTTGGATGGTGGTATCCCCCATTTTCATTAGTGTTCAGTTCTAGAACCTCAGCTGACTTAGGCCTGGGTAACAACCCATCCCCCCTGCTACTCTCCACCTAATCAGTACTTGTCTTCCCACTGATCCTATTAAACAATCATTTAAGAGCTATGGTGGTTTCTTCTAGCAATTGTTTCATCTCAGAATGAGCTGCTCCCATATTACTGAGTTTATCATCAATAGCCCCAAATTTCAGATCAGTTTCTACTTCATTAGCCTGAATTTGCCTTTCTAGTTTCTTAAAGAGTTCTTTACCTTGTTTTGATCTAGTAGCTTCAATCCCAGTCATCTTCACAGGTATAATCAAAGTTGATGCTCTGATACCAAATGTAATGAACTTAATTGAAAATAAACAATTTAGGAACCACACACCAATATTACTCAACTCAACTTAGTCAGATTACAACTAAAATTGGGAAAACAGTGCAATACTAACTCAACCAACATTAAATAATAGTCTAAACTTGAACTATAACTTAGTACAACTAAAAAAAGAAATCCAATTCAGCTCAGCAACCTCCAGCCAGATTCAACAACATACCTGAAAATGGAATTCAAATTGAAGCTTAGGACACGATTTAGAACTTATGCAACAACACTATATCATTTGAGAAATGGAAGAGAGGATAGGATTGATAGAAGAGTAGGATTTGAGAAAGATGAGAAGAGAGAGAATAGAAATTTAGAAGAGGAAGAACACGACAGAAGAATGGGAAAATACTAGATTTCAGATGCCCTCTCCATCTATGATGTCAGCTTTTTATATATGAGCCTTGATGCAATCTCCACCCTTGATCACCTTTTAATCTGAGCCGTCCAATAATTAACTACTTTTTAAACTCTTTCTCAATTCCGTTAATAATGTTGCTAAGTTGTTGGCCTCAAATGATGTCGTACTCTTAATTGTATCGGTCTTTATTTATAATGATGCATAGTCCATGACAACTTCAAGGAGCTTACAAAGATAGCCCTCTTGCAATCAAAGGACTGGACTAGAATTCACATTAAATTCGAACCAGTATAAGATATCGCCCGTCACTTTTTCTGCAATTTACATTATGTTATTTGCTGCAATTTTCTTATTGCCTAACTAGAGTCGACTAACCATGAGTCTAGTTGACCAAGAAAAAAAGGGATTCACCCCCTCTTGTACTTTCAGAGCATCTAATAGCAGAACAAATAAATTTTACACCTAATAACACAATTTCAGCTTGTTTTAAGGCCTCGTTTGGACATGATTTAAAATCATGATTTGGAATCAGGTTGATTTGAAGTTGAAGTCTTGTTTGGACATGCAATTTGGATTTCTTAAGTTGTATATTTTTTTTTCTCGTACAATCTTATCAAATGAGCACCTCATAGTTCATAACAAAGTTAATACGCTACTAGAAGACATTTTGAAAAAAATACAACATCTATTGATCGAACTTTAGTTCAATAAAAAGGAGAATTAAACATGAGTTGTAGTGTAATTACTCTTTAATATAATCTTCCCACATGGTACGAGCATTCTCTTCACGCCAAACATGCATTTCTGATCAAATGACTAAGAAGACGAACCAACATTGTTACTTTGTGTCAAGTATACATTTAAAAAATATATCTACCAACTTATGGATCTTCTTTTACAAATTAAAATAGAAACTTAAGGCTCAAGTTTTACATTTAAAAAATATTGAAATCTCAAATCCTACTTTTTGGAGAATTTGAAATTTGAAATTTGAAATCATGACATGAAGTTGAAATATTTTGCATAGTTCATAAACAGATACTGATATGAAATCAAAATATGAAATTATGAATCCAAATCGCATGGCCAAACGCCTACTTAGTAGATGTGGAAATGTATTTTCTCGCGTTTGCAACCTAATGGTATTTGTCAGGGTATTAAATCATGGAACACAATCATCAGTGATGTTCAGTTATCTGGTGGATTCTTAATGAATACGAAGACCCCATCGAAAAGTTCTCGACAGATGACGACACACATGACAATATGAATGGTGAAGAAGAAATCTCAACATAATATTGTCTCCATGGCTTTTCTTGTCAGTACTTCGTATGGCCAACTAGTATATCTGTATGTATAATAATATCTCAGCATTATGTCACAGCTTGCAAAATTAAAGAGGGACAAAAGCCTCAGCAACTGTATTGTTGGAACATAACTGAAGTACCCAACTATATCACTAAATCCAAGCAGCAATTTATTTAATTCCATACATCTACCAACATTTAATCGAAAACAATGATATAGTATAATGTTATATAGTGATAACACGTACATGTGTATACATATAATAATATTATATGTGTACCACTACCCAAATTCTAATAGCATGTACAACTTACAAGTTACAACACAATGATGTAAGAGGGTTTCTAAGTGTCACCTCTTGGGATGGCAGCACAAGCAGTTCCTAAATTTCCCCTAGCATGCATTACTATGAGTGCATTCAATGTAGTATTGGTTATATTGGGAAATATACTCCATATTTCTCTTCAATATTACAAGTGTATTAAAGAGCTGTTGAGTACGTGGTACTTGGAAAATTATTTGCCTATGCTGAGGTCATGTAGGTCACATTATTTTGCATCCTAATGAATATTGTCTCCAACTTACAGCTTGCTTTACTGATTTTTAGCTTGTTTCACTCCACTAGCTATATCCACCCAACTTTAATTTACCTGTTACAACTGATTTCCCTTGGCCCAGGAGTTACTGCCGTAATTTACCTCTAATCATGTTCATTAAGACCACTTAGATACATCCATGAATATGATCAAGCAATTAACACTTGCCACATTTGCCTATAGAAAAGAAATATGGGTGCAACGATACAGTATTCTCTCTATTTTTATTTTTCGTCGTCACAAACCGATATACTAATATATTAATACATGCAATGATGCTTGTAGAGCATCTAAATTGCCCTGACGGACAAATATATGAATGCTTCACTCTGGAAACAATCTCGATTTTGAGGCATATAGTCTATTGATACTATTGCGTGTATCTCACACAAAAGGTGTAGACTAAATTCGAGCCCTTGTGTAATAGAAGGGAAAAATAATCTCAATGTTAGTGGAGTTTAATACTTGGAAAGTATAGGTTGGATGAGATCTAATTACTATTTTTTTAAAGTAAAAGGAAATTAGAAGCATAAATTATCCGTCGATTCCAATAAAATATATCTAGCTTGTCATGCATTGCATGGTTGTTATTTGAATAAGTTATTACGTTGAGTCGGTTGAAAGTGTTTTGAGACAAATTTTGAAACGTGAAATAAATGATAATTATCAGGCCATAAAATGTAAAATCAAATTACATGTAAATTCAAAAGAATATTAAATAGAATAAGCTTATATGAGTTGATCAGTTGGTTGAAAGGAAGTGTACGTTGAGTGCATGGGTGTATATTTTCAGGATCTTTGTATTCATTTCTCTTAGGCTCAATTTGGATATGATTAGAAATCAGGTTGATTTGAAGTTTAAGTTTTGTTTGAACATAATTTAAAATCAGGTTGATTTGAAGTTGAAATTGAAGTTTTGTTTGGACATGCAATTTGAATTTCTTAAGTTGACAAGAGGGCTTGCTCATACAATAGGCACCCTCCGCCTCCAACCCGACGGTTGTGAGTTTGAGTCACCAAGGGAACTCCTAAGGAGGAAGGGTAAAAAAATAATTTCTTATTGAATCTTACCACATGAGCAAATCATAATTCATAACAAAGTTTTTTTTTGGAAATTTTTTTAATTGTAATGTTTTCTCCCTATATCCATTAGGCTTAAGCTTCAGGGTTTAGCTTACTGCTTAACCTCTGCTTTTGTAACCAACTCTCTTTTTTGATGAAATAAAAGGCAGTGCCTCCTTGAGGCGCAAATTACACCAAAAAAAAAAAAAAAACCCCACCAAAAGTACTTTTTAAAAATACAACATATATTTATCGAATTTTAGTTCAATGAAAAGAAAAATTGAACATACGTTGCAGTGTAACTACTATTTAATATAATCCTCTCTCATGGTACGGACAAGCTATTCAAGTCGAGCATGCATGTACCGGTAAAATGATCTAGCAGATGATCCAACATTATCACTTTGAGTCAAGTTTTACATTTATAAAATATATCTACAATATGGATCTTTTTTTTTTTTTTTTACAAAATATAAACATATGAGTCACGTTTTACATTTAAAAAAATTTGAAATCACAATTTGGAATCTCAAATCCAACTTTTGAGAAATTTTGGAATTGAAATCATGATATAAAGTTGAAATTAAAATTTTGTGCAAATTCATAAATAAACGATGATTTGAAATCAGGCTCCCAAAATCCTATGCCAAACGCCTACTTAGTCAAAAACGATAAAAATGTTTTGACTACTTTGTTACGAAAGCATCGGTGATTTGCAAGTAAAAATTTATTCATGCCCGATGTTTATAACAAATTAATAAATGCAAGACATGTATTATGTATATATACATTTATTGCTTAGAGTTTAAGCAATTTAAATAATTTTTATAATATTAAATCATTCAAAGAATATTTACAGATAAGCCATCTAAATATGTCGGATTCATAATTTTCGAAATAAAACTGATTACCTATGGGCAAATATGACTTTTTTGTGTAAACTTACTTACACTATATATGAAACTTAAACTCTGTTAATTAAGTGATATCTATTCTGACTTTAGCTTCTTAATATTAAAATTAAATTATTTAAAGTAATGTAAATATAAAACGCTAGTAACAAATTTTTTTTAACACAGCGAGTAAGTATTTATATATAGATCACCTAATCCTTCTTCCGTCCTTCGAATTCTTTCTTCTCCTATTTTCGCATTATCACGTATATCTTTATACTAAAAGGCTTATGTGGACCCCTTTGACTAATTAATCGCTTTAAATTATGTCATTTTTGCACCCATTGGACTTGTGCAAAAATTGTGTCATTAAATTATTGTTCGTCGACCACATATAAATTCGGTACGATTAGTCTTCCAAATTGAATGTCTTACATTGGGATGCATCTAGAAATCCAAGAATTTTTATATTAAATACAGAATTAATTTTATTAAGTAAATTCTGCTCATAATTGTATTTGTTTTTTCTCATTTAAACAAGAAACGGGATTTATACCTAAAAATAGCTGAGCTAAATACGAGTCCGGCGCTAAAATGGCACCTTTTTGGACGTTGAAGACAAAAATGGTATGTCTTCTTTTTTTTATACCAAAAGGGGCATTTCGTTGGTTATCCAACGAAATGTTAACCCCATTTAACATTTTCCGTCAAATGTTAAAAAAAAAAAAAATGCATTTCGTAACATAGTTGGCGAAATGCAATATTTTTTTTATTTTATTTTTTAACATTTGACACCAAAATGTTAGCTGGTGTCAAATGTTTTTTAAAAAAAAAAATTGCATTTCGCCACATACCTGGCGAAATGCAATTTTTTTTTTTTTTTGTACATTTGACACCAAAATGTTAGCTGGTGTCAAACGTTAAAAAAAAAAATTGCATTTCGTTACATACCTGGCGTGTTATTTTTTTAATCCTTTATTTTGAATATAAATCTAATTCAATTAGATAAAAACATAGTTAAAAGATATAGGAGAAAGAGTAGTTGTAAATTGGTGAAAGAGTAGTTGTAAATTGGTGAAACTTTAGACAGTCATAACTTTGCGCTCGGATATCCGATTTATGCTATTTTTTTTTTTATTTTGCATATTTTTTCGAGATCTAGCCGTGCAAACGGCCGTAAGGCGGTTTGGCCAGGCCGATTTTCTAGAAAACCTCTTTTTTCCCTTCCAATTTTAATTTCCCCCCAAATTGGCGGGAAATTTTCAGTTTTCTTTACTTATAATATGATGATGCGCAATAGACTTCAACATAAAAATTTCGGAGTGATGTAGCTGTGAATGTCAATTTCACTTATGTGGTTTCAATTTTTGAAAATAAAGCTGACTAATTTTCTCGACATATAAAGTTCTATAATAACCTTACAAAAATATAACACTTAAACCTAAAGTTTCCAAAACTACTGCAGTAAAATATTGCTTTATACAAAAAATAATCTGTAACGTGTGTTTTTTTTCTAAGTTTCCTAAAATAAAATTATGAAAATATAAATTTTTGATGCAATTTTATTCTACTATACCCAATTGTTTTTTTTAGAAACCTAGCGAAATACAAAAAAAAAAAAAAATTGTATTGCATTTCGTTACATAAATGGTGAAATGCAATAACACAGTAAAAACAAAAATTGCATTTCGCCATGTATGTAACGAAATGCAATGCAATTTTTTTTTTTTTTTTTTTGTATTTCGCTAGGTTTTCTAACTAAAAAAAAAAAAATTGCATTGCATTTCGTTACATACATGGCGAAATGCAATTTTTTTTTTACTGTGTTATTGCATTTCGCCATGGATGTAACGAAATGCAATGCAATTTTTTTTTTTTTAGTTAGAAAACCTAGCGAAATACAAAAACAAAAAAAAAAATTGCATTGCATTTCGTTACATACATGGCGAAATGCAATTTTTGTTTTTACTGTGTTATTGCATTTCGCCATTTATGTAACGAAATGCAATACAATTTTTATTTTATTTTTGTATTTCGCTAGGTTTCTAAAAAAACAAAAAAAAAAAAAAAATTGGGTATAGTAGAATAAAATTGCATCAAAAATTTATATTTTCATAATTTTATTTTAGGAAACTTAGAAAAAAAACACACGTTACAGATTATTTTTTGTATAAAGCAATATTTTACTGCAGTAGTTTTGGAAACTTTAGGTTTAAGTGTTATATTTTTGTAAGGTTATTATAGAACTTTATATGTCGAGAAAATTAGTCAGCTTTATTTTCAAAAATTGAAACCACATAAGTGAAATTGACATTCACAGCTACATTACTCCGAAATTTTTATGTTGAAGTCTATTGCGCATCATCATATTATAAGTAAAGAAAACTGAAAATTTCCCGCCAATTTGGGGGGAAATTAAAATTGGAAGGGAAAAAAGAGGTTTTCTAGAAAATCGGCCTGGCCAAACCGCCTTACGACCGTTTGCACGGCTAGATCTCGAAAAAATATGCAAAATCAAAAAAAAAAAATAGCATAAATCGGATATCCGAGCGCAAAGTTATGACTATCTAAAGTTTCACCAATTTACAACTACTCTTTCACCAATTTACAACTACTCTTTCTCCTATATCTTTTAACTATGTTTTTATCTAATTGAATTAGATTTATATTCAAAATAAAGGATTAAAAAAATAACACGCCAGGTATGTAACGAAATGCAATTTTTTTTTTTTGTACATTTGACACCAAAATGTTAGCTGGTGTCAAATGTTAAAAACAAAAATAAAAAAAATATTGCATTTCGCCAACTATGTTACGAAATGCATTTTTTTTTTTTTAACATTTGACGGAAAATGTTAAATGGGGTTAACATTTCGTTGAATAACCAACGAAATGCCCCTTTTGGTATAAAAAAAAAAAGACATACCATTTTTGTCTTCAACGTCCAAAAAAGTGCCATTTTGGCGCCGGACTCAGCTAAATACCATCATTCGATTATAAATCAACCAATTCGATCTCATCCACAGCCAATTCCATTGTTTAGTAACATTATTGTTTTCACCAAAAACGGTCACCAAGTTCTTTTTTTCTATTTTAAACTCACGCATTAAGATCAAGTAGAACAAGCACAGCGAGAATTTCCCTTAAACTCCCTCCCTTCACCTTTGCTTGTCCACTATGAACTTTGCCTACCCCTTAAGAAATAATAAATGAAGTGTATAAGTTACCATAATACCCATATTAATTGGTGTATTGTTTTAATAGACTTGGAAATTGATTTGAAATGAGTACTTAATACTATGGGTAAAACAGAAAAAAAAATTGTCTTATCTTAATAAACTAAAAGTGAAAAATGTATTTTTAGAATACTAGACAAGTAAAAGTGAACGGAAGGTGTATAATGGCATACTATCATGTTAACATTTATAGAAAGATTAGGGACCATAATTAATCCGCTGTTCTACCAACCAATTATTTACCATGATGACATCTCATGATTTCTTCTTTGATTGATATCAACTCTATTTTAAAAGTAGAATTTGTGACATTATAGTTTCAAATGTGAATTATTAATTACTGCTAGTACTTGGTTGTTACTACAGTGACTTAATTTAACATGACCTCAATGCATATATTAATTATAGGGTAATCAATTGATTAAAACAGATGATTATGAATGGAGGTCTAGATCTGCGACTTAGCAGTTGATCCACTTTCGCCGTGTGCATGCTTCGTGTCAGATAAAGCTAATTAGTTAATCAATTTTTAATGGTCCTGAGCTATTCGCATTCAATCTTGAGAATAAATAAGATGCTTTGAATTCTGTCGTTGTTAATTATTCATAAAATAGTAATCCCTCCGTCGTCCGTGTTTACTTGTTCCTGTTTGAATTGACACAACATTTAAAAATAATAAATAAAATATTTTTTTTTATTTCACTCAATAATAAGTCCTCTAAATGTTGGAAAATGAATAATACTTAATAATAAGAATAATATAAATATAAAATAATAAATTAGCTTTTGATTTTTCTAATTGAACGAATAAAAATGGACACCTATTTTTAATATAATGAACAAGTGAAAATGAAGGAAGTGAGTACTTAACACTACTAGATATGCCGATAATTCTAACTCAATGTCAATGAGACTTTATACAATCGGTTTCAAATTGCGAGACTAAAGTTTAATTATTGTTCTTAAAGTTAAATATTTATGAAAATTCATATAATTGATCTCAAATTGAGAAATAAAGTGTAACTATTGTTGTTTTGCATATCTTACTTTGAAAAGATATAAAATGTTAGAAAATTTGATATTCCTACTCTAAACCCTTTATATTATTTTTTAAACCAAGGGAGCGGTATTTTTTCCTTTTTAAAAGGTGACTTTCCGGCGAAACAAGAACATGACAAGATGAACACACACCAAAAGCCCATGATCCCAAAGATAGGAATACAAAATTAATTGTAAGAAAAAGAAAAAGACATGAAGTACAGTATTCCTTCCGGATTAAAAAAAAGTCCACTTTACCTTTTTTCTTGAGTTAAAAAAATTTTCACTTATCAAATTAAAAAAAATTAATTTTGATTTTTTAATATTTATCCCTATTAAATATTATATATGATCAATTTGCAATATTTATTTAATTAGAAATAATTTAATCAAAAAAATTATTTTTATCTAGAAATTAGTATTTTGTTAAGGATGGTGTAAATGATTAAATGAACTATTTTTTTTTTATTTTTTTTAATCTGCAGGGAGTATTTGGCAACTGAAAGTCAACCCAACGGATTTTTTTTTTTTTGTTCGAACAAACACATTTTATGCCATCTCCTTTCACACTTTACACCCAATAAACTTTACATCCATCCTACAGAAAAGAAAATCTTCCCACCCCGACCACCTTCCCAATACCCAGCGGATTAAACTCCCAAAAACGCAGATCTGGTCAAAAATATAACGAATCCCCTCTTCTACTTTTTTTATGGTTGTAATAAAATAAAATTTATATATTAACTTAAATAAGCATCATCACACGTGTATTTGTCTACCACCAAAGAGTCTAACAACACTTGAAAAACCAATACTATACTTACGTAAAATCCGCAAATCATCATAAAATATTTAAGCAGAAATAGGTTTAACTAAAAGAAAAAAAATGTATAATATGAGCCAAGTGGCAAGCGGAACCACGAAAAACATTCTCAATAGATTCAAAGTCCGCAGCTACTAGAACAATGGCAAAGGAAAAAAAATACTGAACGAACATATCAAGAAAATAATACACTGCTATAATTCTTAATAAACCTTAAAGTAACACTAATACATACAACTTCAAAGTTGTACAATTCAACAGCTACTTTCTTCTGCTTTGTTTTTTTCTCTTCAAAACCCTAATTTTTTAAACTGGAAACAGCTTACATCCAGATAATACTAGCAACATAAAAACTTTCTTGTCAACAATATTAAAGTACCATACAACAGAAACCAGTACGTTAGATCACTAGCTTAGATAGAGTCCTGCAACATGCAGTTAAAAGTTCAAGCATTTTGCAGCTTAGCTGCAAATATACTGAGAAGGTCTGGATACTGAAATATGTCTCCCATCATGTTGTCTCCTGGTGACACCTGAAGATTTGCTGGAAAATAATCTTGATTACACACTGGAAAAGATGACGTCGTTTGTGATGAAAATCCAAAATCACTGTTTAAACCATCGTTAATCTGCTGTGGAAAATTAGGAAGTAGTCCAGATAATTCTCCTATAGTAGAAACATTAGAAGAGTAAGACAATGGCTCTGACTTGATGGACTTGGGCTTCGGGAAAAAACCATTTAAGGCCTCTTCTAGTAATCCAGAATCAGATGGCTCAGATGGAAAAAAATCCATGCCTGTAGAATCATCTATACAAGTAGTACTGCTGACTGTACTATGAACAACATTTTCGAATTTTGGCACAGTAGTCATAACGGATGAGCTGGGAATAACAACATTGTTAGTGGGTAAAAAAGAAGAGCCACTAGTAGTATTGCGATTGAACATGAAATTTGGCAGTTGTTCATACAAATTAGGCATAGTATTTGTGTTCAAGTAACCAATGTTTGACGAAAAGGAAGAAGTATTGTTGTTGGAGGAATTTGAGTTGAGAAGTTCGCGAAAGAATAGCATGTTTAAAGAAGAAGAATCATTGCTTTTCTGACACGTTGAACTAACCGTACCATTGACACCCCTGCCATAAGGACTAGTGGAACTATAAGTCGAGTGAAACAACTGTCTATTCGACAAGTCCTTGAGAGTATTAGAACCCTGCTTAAAACTAGTATAGTTAAACGAAGGAATATTAAGAAAACCATCGTTAGTAGAAGTAGGTTGAGCAATAGAATTAGGAGGAGGGTAAACAAAATTAGTTCGAGCTTTAACACCACGCATAGCTCTAGCTGCACAATCATAAGCACAAGCAGCTTCTTCAGCAGTGTCAAAAGTACCAAGCCACCTTCTTTCTTTAGACTGTGGGTCACGTATCTCCGCCGCGTAACGTCCCCATGGACGGCGGCGGACTCCACGGTACCTCACGGTGCCGACGGAGGAACCACCACCGTCTTTGAGTGATCTTTTGTTTGTGGCACATGATGATCTTTTAGTAGTAGTAGAGTTTGTGGTGTTTTGAAGAGGGAGATGATCAGATTCTTGATTAAGTCTCCTCATGGCATCTTCCATCTTTTTTAAAATGATGCGAAAACAATGCAAAAAAGAAAAAACTCTGTAGAGAATATTGTTTTTCTGGGGACAAGGTTGTTTTGCAGAAGAGAATGTATGGGGACTCTGGACTTGAGCTTGTATTTATAATGGCATTGTGTTGCGGGTTGCATCTATAAAGGAGAATTTACGCGTTCCCACGGGCATTAAATAGAAAGTAAATACTACAGCTAGTACTCTACAAAGGAACTACTGTATCTTTTTCCCTTTACCAAATTCGATTTAAATTAAATTTATAGATATACACTCATAGCGTAATAAATGTTACTAATTGTAATTCAAGTTTACCAATCAGTGTTAGTAGTATTAAATAAAGTTACTTATAATAACCTTTTACGTGTTAAATGAGTATAATTCTTACGGGTACAGTGCATAATGTTAATCCATCAGTTTACTTTTACTTCTTCAGTTTGGACTTTGCATATCCTTTAAAAAATAATAATTTGGGAATAAGTAATTAATATTAAGGCTAAAAATAACGAAGAAAAATGAAAAATTATATAGTGAACAAGTAAAAATGAACGGAGGGAGTACTAATTAAACTTGATTTCATTTTATATAACAGTATTTATTGACTTGTTTTTAACATGGGAAACTATCTAGAGTATTTTCCATTTACATTGTCTTTGGCCTACTCTACGTAACAGTAGAGGTATATATGTCCGATTCTGTGAACTATTCTCTCTTCTCAACTCCTATTGAAAAATAAGTTTATGAACTGGATGAAACTGCTCAATTTGTATCCCGTCTACAAGGTAAGAAATTGGGATAAGACATTACAACAGAACATGTCATAGTTTAAAATATTGGTTATTTTTATTATGACCTGACTCTAGTCTAGAGTCCAATCAGCTACTGGTGTAAATAGTTACTTATGGTTGAATACTGTTGAATATATTTGACAAAAAATATAACAGTAAACGCTCAAAATATTACTATGATGTATATATCAATTATAGTAGTACTCTAAATAGTTAGCTTAAAATTTATTTGATAAAGAAAAACAACATATCAAAGTTGAAAATAATATGAGTAGTTTAATGAATTTGATTTATCAAAAATTACATGATAGTTAGAAGAGTAACGTAAAGGACTTTTATAGCTTAGATTATTTAAACTTAACTACAACTAACTTTTTAATAGTAATGATGGATGGGCAATGTAGGGGGGAAAACTAGATTCACTATAATCGGTTAAACTATATTATTGATTTGAATATAAGGTCCCTACTTTCTTGGGAAATTTCAAACTAAGCCTGACAACCGATTTGGACCGGACCGAACCGGTAACCGGTTAGTAAACCGGCCGGTTTTGGGTCTAAAAACCGGAATCGGCCACCAGTTTTGATTTACTGGTTTCAAACTAGAAACCGAATCGGTCCGATCCAAAACGTTACAAAACCTCTCCTTTTTTTTTGTATAGTATATATATATATATATATAATAGTATTTATTAGTATATTGTAGGTATATTTACATATGTTATATAAGTTTATAAGTAAAATTTATATATTTACTGACTAACAACATATACGTATATATATATATATATATATATATATATTAAGTTATATGCTTAAGTTATACTACATATACCTAAAATATACTAAGAATATACTTATATATATCAATATACTTAGGTTATATAAATTATATATATATATATATATATGTGTGTGTGTGTGTGTGTGTGTGTGTGTGTGTGTGTGTGTGTGTGTTTAAGTTATATGTATTATAACTTAAGTTATTTATAGCTTAAGTTTTTTCTAAGTTTATAAATTCCTATTTTATAAATTAAGTATATTTTAGTTATTTTTTAAGTATATAACTTTTTAGTTTTTAATTTAAGTAGATGTATATTATAAGTATATTCTTAGTATATTTTAGGTATATTCCTAACTTAATATAAGTAAAAATATGAACACAAGTAAATAGAAGAAAACTCAATGAGTCATATATTTTATTCATTCATGGATAACATTTATTTGCAAGTTGTAGTTTTTTTTAACTTGTAAATAATACATGAGTTGCAAAGAAATAGTAGAATAATAAAATAAAAAATTGTCAATCATTTGGTTAATATCCGCCATATCATATTCGGTCATGGAGATATCTTCAAAGTCTTCCATTTGGTCTGCTCCACTTGCTATCAAATCTTCAATCTCTTCCTCTTCGCCTTCCACCGCTTCTAAGTTTTGGTTGCGTCGCTCCCATCTAATGCAATCGCGAATGCACACTAGTACTTGCATGCTAAATCCGAATAATGAGTGTCTATGGTCTCCAATTTGTTGTCTTTCTTGGCTAAATGCACTCTCCGAAGCCACGGTTGACATTTGAACCGTAAGGATATCTCCAGCCATTCTTGAAAGTATCGGATGACTCGCCTTGTATTTCTTCCACCATGCTAAGACGTCCAAATCATCTAATTGGTCGATATCCACATTTTGCTGCATCAAATAAAGGTGATATTCATCAAAGTTTGTATTAGAAGAAGGAGTTGGATGTGAATGTAAAACTTTTAAATCCGACAAGCCCTTTTTGCTACTTTGAGAAGTAGTAGGGCATGGAGCAACGGGTGTAGCATTTTCTTCCAAATTAGAATAATGACTAAAAACTTTTCTAAACTCGGCATCAATAGCGAGCTCGGCTTCAGCTAAAGATGGTTCAACTTCCTCTTCAACTTTTAAAAAGATATAAATTTGATTAACCAATGCTCTAGTATAAGACATTTTTAAACAAGGATTTAAAAAGAGAACCCAATATAAATAAAGTTGGGATGGGAAAAAAATACTTCTTAAATTTTGTTGTCATATTAAAAATAGCCGCTTGATAACCGGATTTATTTTTATACTCTTGTAAAACTCTAGCTATTTCACCTAAGTAGGCTAAAATTTCGGTTACCGTGGGATAAAATTGTCTAGAAAAAGCAAGAGTTGCATTATAAAAATTTTGTAAGAGTTTAACACATTCCTTAACATCTTCCCAATCGGTAATATTTAACCAATCATCATTATTCATATTAAAATGGTTGTGAACTTGTTGTATGGGAATCCTATACTCATATGCTTGTTGTAACATAATGTAAGTGTAGTTCCACCTAGTCTTAACTTCTACTTGGATTTTCCTAGGTCTAAGGCCATTCTCCACACAAGAATTCTTAAAATCTCTCAGTTTTGCCCTATTAGCATTACAAAAAAGAAACGCAACCGCATTTTTAACTTTTTGAATAGAATCTTCAAAACACTCAAGACCATATTTAACAATCAAGTTTAAAATGTAACAACTACATCTCACATGAAAAATATTTTTTAGCGGAGGGTTTAATTCCCTTTTTAAAAGATCAACCGCCTTTGTATTATTAGAAGCATTATCTAAAGCAAGACAAAGTGTTTTTCTATAAATGTTAAAAAATCTCATATAGACATTGAATCCGCTAAAAAAATTTCATCGTGACGACCTTTCCCTTCATCATATAAAAAGCTATAATTTTTTTTTTTTTGCATCACCCAATTATCATCAACCCAATGAAATGTAATAGCAAAAAAATCCAACTTGTTAAGACTAAGACCCAAATCGGCGGTAAGAGAAACATTACAATTTAAAGAATTAAATACATGACGCAAATAAAATCTATATTTTTTATACAAATTTATAACATCCGCTCTACAAGTACTTCTAGGAATACTCTCAAATAACGGATTATAACAACGTTGAATATAAGTAACAAACTCCAAACCGAAGGAAAGGAAAATGGTAGAGCATCAAAAGCAGTCATTTTAGCTATTTCTACACACTTTTTTTTTCTTATTATACTTAAAAATTTTACCGGTTCGTGGGTCTATCGTCATTTGAATACCCCCTAAATTTGAACCCGTTTGCTCTCCCCAAACATCCTTATGTCTACTTTTCGTATGATTCGTTAGTGTACCCGTTCCACCATCCTTACTAGTTTGTTGCTTAAAAACAAATTCTTGTTTACATATATTGCATGGAGCTGTTTGTCTTTCCTTATTCTTAGTCATAAATCCCCAGATGTTAGCGGTTGACTTACGAGTTGTAGGCGGTTTGTCTTGTGTATGTAATTGTGTAGGACCTGTATTTCCTATGGGATTTTCGGGGGCTTGTGTTTCGTCATCATCATCAATTTCATTAAAAGTGTCAGTATAATGTTGTTGCATTGCCTCATGATCTAAAAGTGGATTATTTCCACCAACATCAATACCTAAATTAGGTGTTTCGTTCACAAATGTTTCCTCATTAAACCCACCCCTAATAATACCACTACTACCGACACCACGTCTAAATCTCTTCGTCATTATTAAATAGAATTAATTTAAATCACATTCAAATAAATCACAAGAAAATAAATTGCAACAAATTAAATTGCTAGAATTAAATTGCGTAAATTAAATAGCGAAAAATAAAGATAGAGTTGGAACGAAGGTACCAAATTGCCGGACTAATTTCCAACAAAGTGAAGGCGGCCAGAATTGCAAATCCACCAAAGCTACTTCGGATTGTTGCAAAATCACCAACTCCACCAACAATATTATAATTGCTAAATTAATAATTGAAACTAGAATAAGACTTTATAATATTTAATTGAGAGAAATTTAAAGTGGCTAATTGTTGCAAAGTAACTATAATTGAGATTTGAGAGATTAAGAGAAAGAGAAGAGTGAATTGGTGTGGATTAAAATGGAAATGGAAAGGAGTTTATATAGGGGTGGGGGATGGGTTAAAGTGTTAAAAAAAAGTTTGGGGGGGGGGGGGGGGGGGCAAAAGGGGAGTTTGGAACCGTTTGCCAACAACCATTTTTGCAATGGACCGTTGGCCAACGGTCCAGCCCACTGTTCCAACGGCTACATTTTTTTTTTTTTAATTTTGACCGGTTTAACCAGTCCGGTTCCGATCCCAAAAAATTAAAACCGGACTGGTATGTATTAAACGATTAACCAGAACCGGTAAACCGGTTCCGGTTCCGATTACCCGTTCAAACCGGTTAACCCAAACCGGTTGACAGGCTTATTTCAAACACTCGTTGATCTTGCCAGAGTACAATGTCATTTGGATGTTTTTTTTTTTTTAAATGTCATTTGGATGATCGATTTATGTATTGAAGTGTGTGATCATTTCTTCCTCGGACTCGATTTTTTTTTTAAGCCAATCACGTGATTCTTCCTTTTTAATAATGGATGGCCGGAAAACTCAATCAAGTGGCCTCTTTTTTTTTTTTTTTTTTACAAGATATATTATATTAATAGAACTTAAGATGCGTCAGTACATGGTAGTGGCAGAGCGGCACAACCGCTAGAATGTTTGGGGGAGGGGGGTGTAGTAATTATTATAGTTATCCGATGACCTCTAAATGCTCTTATCATATTAAAATATGTGATCATCTCAATTAAAAGTTAACTTATTAAAAATATCATACTTTCTAATTATTTGATTAAATTACATCTCAACACTTCCACTAAATTTTAAATTACCAGCTATTTCCATGCACCTAAACTTCCAAAAAAAAAAAGATTCAGAAAATTAAGGCACCATTAGTTTGGCTAATTTAACCTCCTTTTTCGTTGTGGAAAACAGAAAGTGTCAATTTGCATATACACAGTGTACGTGATAAATTCAAGAATGTACCCACAAAAAGGATAAACATATCAATCTAATGAAATTGATGAAAGAAATTCAAATAATAAGTATGAGTTCAACTCTTATTATTTTTCTTTCTCCCCTTTTCCTTTCCTTGATCTTAATGTAATTTAAAAAAATTAAAATCATCAATTGTTTTCTAGGCATCTAATTTTTTTATTAAAGCATGCAGCGTGTATGGAATGTCAAACAATTAACAATGCAGCATGTATGGAATGTCAAACAATTAACAATGCAGCATGTATGGAATGTCAAACAATTAACAATGCAGCATTGTCCATTGGAGAAGTCGCTAATAAATTAATTAGCGTGTAACTCCAATTAATTTTCAGGCACACATTTTATTTTAGCAAATATAAAAAAATACTCTAGGAAACAACATTATTTATTTGTATTAAAAATTGAATAAACTAAATATATACCTATTAATTGAACCCGAGTGATATGAAATGAAGCCCAACTGGTATGTAGAAATTCATACCAACCCATAATTTGTACTAAGTAATAATGGTTCAACGACGTTCCAAAAATTAGTTGGTAGAATGTGACAGCTAAAAGCGCGGTGCAGTAATTTCTTTGAACTATTTCCAAGGCGAAGATAAAAATAATAATAAAAAAAAGGTATAGAGGCAAAACAGAAGATACAGTCGTCGAGATGTGGCGTTTTAACATTGCTTCAATTTGATTGATACTTAACTTTCTACCAATTGCAAAAGATATTCACCGGAATTTATTACATATTGTCCTCTCTTCAGGGGCGGAGCCACCATACGGTTTGCGGGTTCGGCCGAACTCAGTAACTTTGGTTCAAATTCTGTATTTGTCTTAAAAAATTCGTTGAATATGTATAAATTGTGATTTTAGAACCCAATACCTTAAACGAATTATAATCTCGAACCTACAAACTTCAAATCCTGGCTCCGCCTCTATCTCTCTTATGAAACTAAGAACGTCTTCATCAACTAAAAGAAGCAAACAAACAAATGAATAGCCTGTACTATAGAAATTAAGCATAAAAGCATCTCGTATACACGTAGTGTTAGGGAATGATCATATCCCAAAGAGGGATATAATACAGATAGTTTTACATCAGTGATTGATTTCATGGTTTGAACCTGTAATAAATTACACGAAAATAACTTTACTGTTATTTCAAGAATCCTCTTCAAAATTCTTCTTTTTTAAAAAAGATAAATTATTACATAATGTAACTAATCAATGACAATTTAACTCATTAATCTCCATGCTGACGAAGCCGTGAGATAAAATGGCATGGCAAAGCTGGCGCTCGGATAAAAAAAAAAATTGGAGAACCGAAGTTCCTGAAAAATTAGAAGAGGTGTCAAAATAAAAAGATATTTATCTTCTATTCATTGATACTAAATAAATTTGGGCCAGCATTAAACTAAACCCATGGGATAATTATCCCTCGTTTACACTGAGGGGGTTTTCTCTCTACGTGAGATGTATAAAAGATAAATTTCTTTTAGTAACTAGTAAAATTTATTTCTAATTCATTTTACTTGTCATGTTTTGTCTTTTGCACGATCCTTCCTTAAGAAAATATTAGTTAAAAGCATAATTAGATTAAATTACACTTTGATGTCAATTTAATGCTACTATTTTTTTCATTACATTAATTTCTCTCCATAATTATTAAAATAAAGATAAAGGTAAAAAAGTAATTATAATTCTATCTTGATTTTCTCAAATGACAAGCTTTTTGGACAAAGTATTTTTTGTAACTATGGCAAGTAAAATGAACCAGAGGAGTAGTGATTTTTTCACATTCGCGATAAACTATTACTCCACAACTATAGGTAAACTATCCATAGTAAATCTAATTTTGCTAATTTATGAAAAAATAGACGATTTGTTATAATCATTAAAATACTTTGATGGTGTAAAAATTATCTAGTACTCCCTCTGTCCCAAAAAGATTGTCCTATTTTTCTTTTTAGTTTGTCCCAAAAAAATTATTCCCTTTCTATATTTAAAACAATTTAACTTTATGAGATGATTTATAATCACACAAATATTTAAGGCTTATTTTGAATCACACATTTTAAAAATTTTCCTTTATTTTTTAAATTTTATGTTAAGTCAAAAGAAGATAAATTTTTTGGAACGAAGGGAGTAAATGCTATATAATAATTTAAGTTCAAAACAAAATAATGAAAAAATAGAGAAGGGGTCACCATCAAAAAAGTCAGAATCCAACACAAAAGCAATAAGTCGGGATTTGCGGGCAAGAAAATGGAAGATGACAGATCCAAATTGCTAATTTTTCTTCAAAGGAATAAAGAAGATTTTATGGGGAACTTGAAAAGCTTTTTTCACCACCCCAAACAATATCTCTCTGAATGATTACACTGGCGGCGCTCAGAAATTGTTTCTCTTACTATGGTGTCCCTTACCTTTTTCTTCTTATTTCTAATTTTACTTACTTTTATTAGTACATTATATATCAGGCAAAATTTATTTTCCCTCTAATATATACAGGCAATGTTCCCTGCTTTTTGTTTTAAGTTAGCAGTAATTGTTTTAGGGTTTGAAAACCAAGAGTTTATGTTCACATGGCATTGTCTGAAACTAGGTTTTTATAGCTAGGGTCTCAATTCTCAAGGGAGAATGAAATTAGGCTCTGCTGGCGGATGGAACTAAAGTTTAAATTAGTAAAAAGAATGGAACTTGTCGTACTTAAAAATGGTTATTTGAACGTTAAGGATCCGTTGGCAATAAAAATTATTCATTTTTTCAGAATATTTTTTTACTTTTTTTAAAAATTAGTGTTTGGCCTGAGAAATTCTAAATCTAACTTAAAATTGTGTTTCAAAATTGAAAAACAGCTCATAACCTATTTTTTAATTCACATTTAACTTTTAAAGTTGTATTTAAGTATATTTAAACATGAACATTTGTTCCAAATATTCTTCATAAAAAGCATAACCAAACAAAACTTCTCTCTGGCTCCAACTTGATATATTCCAAACAAAGTTAAAAATATTTGAAATCTATGGTTAAACACCTACTAATTAAAATTGTGGTGAGCATGCATTTCACTTGAAAAAAGTATCGGGCTTTGTGAGAGAATATTTTTTTTTCACTTGATTTTTTTTTTTTTGACTGATCAATATAAAACTAAACAGGTTTTTGAAGAAAAAAAAAACTTTTAAAAAAGGAAATGAAATTTATGTCCAAAAGGACCCTTACTGAAAAAACAAAGAAGAAAAAAAGGTAGATCTCGAATATGTTTATGCTTCTCTATTTAATTGGAATTTTTGGATTGGTTATCTTTTGTTTTTCACTACTTATTTTTGTTTTTAAAATAATAGATACTGTAATGTTTTTGTTATACCGACAAGAAGAAGGTACAAAGATGCCTTAAAAACAAACCAAAAGAAGATGAAGATGCATCTATAAGCGACTAGTAATTATACGAAACACCTCTTGTATCTTCTACGTATTGAACTCTGTATGGTTTCTTCAGATTATCATATGAATTGCATTCTTGAACATGGTAGTAGAAAAGAAAATTATCAGAATGTGTAAAATCAAGGAGGACAACTAGATCGATTTGTTTGAATTTATGCAACTATTTATTTGCTGTATTGCATGAAAATTACCCGGGGGGCGCTCATGATTTAATTTTATTGAGTTCAAAGTCATTTAATTTTATTGGGTTCAAAGTTAATCATTTATATTTATATAGTAGTAATTTTTTAACATATATATAAGGTCCGAGCTAAAAATATGTAATTTATATAAATCAATAGCTCACCCTTCATATCTGCGCAAATCCGAAAAGGATGATTAGAGATAAGTTTGAGCTTACCTAAAGAGAAAGTAGTCTGAAGTTTTATTTTCTTTTGGTATTTCTGAAGCTTTTTTTTTCTTTCCTTTTTAGTCTTATTTTAAGGAGAAAGTAGGAAGAAGTCGTTTACAAAGTTGTTAGCAGAAACGTAAAAGAAAGAATACAAGATTTAACGTAGTTCGGATCAAAATGATCCTATGTCCACCAGAGAACAATTGTCTTTATATTATTAACAAAGAAAGGGGAGAGATCCCAATTACATCTAAGGGAATTTCTCTCTGAACTCTCTGCTCACTACAAAAGATTTATATATTTTTGGGATTATAAACAAAGAAGAATTGCCTCTTCTTTTATAGGCAAACAATGACTTGGGCTCCAAGTGTGCTACATGGACATTTCAATTATCCTCCATATCTTAGCATCCTTTTGCTCCAAGCAATGCATCATTTGGCTCCAAGTAATTGAGCATTCTTTGGATCCAAGCAATAGAAAGTCATACAACTAAAATTGGCACATGAGTTTTCTACATAACAAAAACCAACTCTTTAAATCTCCACCTTGGTTTGCGTTCGGAGCATGCGTATTAACAACTCTGGCCAAAACTTCTAAGCTTACTGGAAAATCCCGTTGCAAGAAACAAAAAGAATTAAACCATTGTTGAACATACCACCTCCACCTAACAACTGTTCTCTCGGAGTTGCATCAGTTGATGTGTACTCCCACCAAGTCCTTGCAGTATGCAAACGTAGCGAGCGAGACTATCTTGGTCGACATGTCTGCAGCGTTATCGTCTATGATAACCTTCACGACGTTGATAGTTCCCTCTTCAACTACATCTCGAATAAAATGGAATCTCACATCAATAGTGCACTCATGAAATCTCTGATTTTTAATCAGATGAATAGCAATCTGACTATCGCATCTAGAGTTGATTCCTGCTGAACCTTAATTCTGCCACCAAACCTTTCGACCAGATAGCTTCTTTAACCTCCTTCGCTGCTGCCATGTATTCTGCTTCTATCGTAGACAAAGCGATAATCGACTGCAGAGTTGATTTCCAACTAACGGCACTGCCAACAAGAGTAAGGATGTATCCAGTTGTGGACCTCCTTCTGTCAAGATCCTATGCATAGTCAGAATCCACATAACCAAGAATTGAAATACCTCCACCACCTTTTCGAAAGGTCAAAACAACATCAGAAACGCCCTTGAGATATCTCAATATCCACTTGACAGCTTCCTAATGCCTCTTTCTTGGGTTGGATATGTATCTGCTTACTATTTTTACAGATTGAGCAATATCTGGATGTGTTCATACCATAGCATACATAATGCTACCAACTGCGTTGGCATAAGAAACCTTTGACATATGCTCCACCTCATCCTCGAACTGAGGCATTTGTAACTCTGAAAGGTTAAATGAGGAGCTAACGGTGTACTTACAGGCTTGCACGTATGCATATTGAATCTCTCGAGAACCCATTCGATGTACCTCTTTTGAGAAAGATGTACAACACCCTTCTTTTGAAATCTCCATACCAAGGATTTTCTTTGCAGCTCCCAAATCCTTCATGTCAAATTCCTTACTCAACAGTTTCTTCAAAGCATTTATCTCTGTAATGTAGTTAGCAGTAATAAGCATTTCATCAACATACAACAGTAAATAAAACATTGAGTTACCAGACATCTTCTTGTGATACACATAGCTATCAAATGCACTCTTTGAGAATTCATGTGTAGTCATGAATGCATCAAACCTCTGGTACCATTGTCTAGGGGATTGCTCCAAACCATACAAAGACTTCTTCAGTTGGCATATGTGATCTTCTTTTCCCTCAGCTAGGAAACCTTCAAGTTGATCCATATAGATTGTCTCTTCTAGATCACCACATAAGAAAACAGTTTTAACATCAAGCTGTTAAAGCTCCAAGTCAAATTGTGCAACCGATGCTAGTAGTACGCGAATTGAGCTATGCTTCATGATTGGAGAGAAAATCTTATTGTAGTCAACTCCCTCCTTTTGACTGAAACCCTTTGCAACCAATCTCGCCTTGAATCTAGCATCTTCCACTTTAGGAATTCCCTCTTTTTTTCTGTAAACCCATGTGCATCTGTTGTAGGCTATGCGTCCACCAAACACAATATGAAGAGATCTGGTTGAGTACCAGTTCCCTTATGCAATGCAGTAAGCAAAGAAGACAAGATTTTACCGTGGAAAACTCCTTGCTCAAGGGATTAATAACCACGACCTACACCAGTAGAAATTCAACTCCACTAACCGAGCAACATCATATTACAACTATTACAACTAGGAATTAACTCCCATAACTCCTCACCCGTGCAATAGTAGCAACCTAGGAACTAACTCTCATAGTCCCTCCACCCTTACAATACACCGATTGTAAGAAACTCCACTCAGCCAACTCTAGCTAAGGACACTAATACACCTAGACTAACTCTAGCCTAGTGTACCACTCAAAGGCAACCTTTGAGAATTCTACCTGTCACTGACTCTAGACACTCATCCACTAATACACTTAGACTAGATATAGCCTAGTGTACCACTCAAGAGCTTGTAGAAGCAAGCTTGAGAATTTTAAGACACCTACACACAACTTCCTTTAAGAGAAGAGTAGGTTTACAGTTTATAGTAAATAAAAACAAAAGACCTAACAATCCTGGACTCAACACATCTTCAGTTGTAGAGAACAGGTCCTTGGATCTGCTAACGCCTTGTTCTTGTACACCCTTTGGAGAGAGGAGACTTGCACTTGAGATCTACATTTTTGTGCAAGAATGGTTTTCTCCTTGGAATATATTGCTTTTATAAGAGGAGAGTTAAGATGAGAGTGACAGGACATATCAGGACACATCAACTCCACTGTTGCTCTGCTGTATCGGTGTGTGTGTGTCAACAACTTTACAGCTGTAATGTTGACCTTCGTACGAACAAGGACCTGATCCCTTGCCTGGTCTCTCACTTGATTCTCTCCCAGAGTCTGAAATAACTAAGCAATAATATTCCCTCAACTTCCTTGTTAGTGCATATGGTTCTTTATACATTTTTGTCAAATCATCAAAACAAAATAAGTTACGGCATAACTATCAAAATAAGTTACGACATAACTATCAAAATAAGTTACAGCATAACTATCAGCATCCAACTGTCCTCTTCCCCTTTTGCCCTTTCACTAACACCCATGTCTGATTCTTGTGAAAAGACTCTATCTCTTCAGTCATGGCTAACTGCCATTGTGAAGCATCCTTGCAAGAAGTTGCTTCAACATACGAGGAGGGCTACAGATCCTTAATCTTTTCTTCTGCAGCTACGAATGCATATGCAATCAAGTTTGCTTGATCTATAAGGCATTCCGGTATTCGTATCTGCCTCTTCTCCCTTCTCTTAGCAATTGTGTATGGTTCATTGACAACAAGTTCTTCAAGATCTACATCTTTTGACTCATCTTTAATCTGAGTCTCTTGACCCTTTTCCTTGGTAAGCTCCACCAGAAGCTCTACCTGCTCGTTGTTCTTGTTTGCTGAAAACTCCACGGAAACTTTACGAGGATCACGTATAGAGGATTCATCAAAGGTAACATCTGTACTAACTATAAATTTGAGTAGAGATAAACACCAAAGTTTGTACCTTTTTACTCCATCCACTTACCCTACGAATATGGCCTTCTTAGCCCTTGGTTTAAGCTTTCCTTCATTAACATGATAATAAGCTGGATACCCAAATACTCGTAAGTATAAATAGTTAGAGGGTTCACCTGACCATACCTCATTCGGAGTCTTAAAGTCAATCGCCGATGCTGGAGATCGATTGGCAAAATGAGCAGCAGTGTAAACTGCTTCAGCCCAAAATACTTTGGACATTTTGGCTTGTAGGAGCATGCAACGAGCCTTTTCAAGAAGAGTTTTGTTCATCCTCTCAGCAAGTCCATTCTACTATGGGGTGTGCCTGACAGTCCTATGTCTTGAGATTCCATGAACCTTGTAGATATCATTAAACTCTTCACTGTAAAACTCTAAGCCATTGTCTGTGCGAAGATAATCGATTTTCCGCTCCATTTGATTCTCAACCAAAATTTTCCACTCTTTAAATACTTCAAAAGCATAACTTTTTGCCTTCAAAAAATGCACCCAAACCTTTCGTGAGAAATCATCAATAAAAGTGAGAAAATACCTCTTTCCGCTAGAAGTTTAGAGGGACCTCATAAATCTGAATGGATGTAGTCTAGCACCCCTCCTGTCTTGTGCTTGCCAGTGCTGAAGCTGACCTTTTTTTGCTTCCCTAGAACGCAGTGCTCACAAAATTCAAGTGTGCTGATCTTCTCACCTTTCAAAAGGTTATGGTTGCTCAACATCTCTATTCCACGTGCTCTCATATGACTTAATCTCATGTGCCATAATCTTTCCTTGTCATCATTAGATAACTGCACTGTAGATGTATTTGCCGAGCCAACAATGGTGCTTCCTGCCAATGTTTAAAGGCCACCCTCCAGCTTGCCTTTTAGCATGACTAAAGAACCTTTAGGCACCTTCATAGGTCCTCCTTCACTCATGTACTTATAACATTGTTCATCCAGAGTACCCAGTGAGATCAAATTCTTCTTCAAATCAAGAACATAATGGACTAGTGTAATAGTCCTCACGGCTCCATCATAGCAGCGAACCCGAACTGAGCCAATGCCAACTATTGCACAAGTTGCATTATTTCTCATTACTAGTGTTCCTTCACTTTTCTCATAGCTGTTAAACCTGGCTCTTCGGAACGTCATATGCAGAGTACAAGAAGAGTCTAACACCCATTTGTTTCTATAACTTCCATTATTGTTTAATGTTGTAAGTATATAATCATTATCAGAATCATGTACCTATTCAACTGTGGATGCACACGCCTTTTCCTTGGACTTTGACGTTGGGCAATCTCATTCAAAGTGCCCCTTCTTGCCGTAGAACCAACAATATTCATTCTTCTAATTCACACGAGACTTTGATCTGTGCTTTGCTTTGCTCCTTCCTGTTGGCCAGTCCGGCTTCTCGCAAAGAGCCCACTTTCCTAATCATCTCTGTCTCCTTCAAAATGCCTCATCACATCACTAGAGTTAAGTGTTTGCTGCACTTGCTCAAGGTTGATAGGCTCCTTACTATACATCATTGAATTCTCGATATTACGATATCCTGAAGTCAATGAAAATAACAAAGCACATGCAAGCGTCTCTTCGTCCTTTTAATGCCGACAATCTGTAAGTCCATGACAAGTTTGTTGCATGCGTCTAAATGATCTTGTAACGAAGTACCTGACCCCATCTTAAATGTGTGAAGACGCCGTTGTAACAACATCCTTGTTGTCACCGATCGGTCCTGGTAAAGCCCTCGTAGATTGTCCCATAACTGCTTAGCTGTCTCTTCGGTACTTGTACTCACTTCACAAAGCACGTTAGGTGCAAGGGACAGTTGGATTACACTCAATGCATCCCCTTCAATCTTCTCCTTCTCGGAAGCTGATGTACCATCGGGATACTTTCCGTCAATAGCATAGATTGAACCTTCCCTCCGCAATAACGCCATCATCTGGATCTTTCAGCTATTGAAGTTGTTGCGTCCACTAAATCTATCGATTTCAAACTTCATGGAACTCATCTTTGCTTGTTCTTCCTCCTAGTATCTTCAAAGATTTAATGCTCTTATAGCAATTATTAGCGGAAACGTAAAAGAAAGAAAATAAGATTTAACTTGGTTCAAATCAAAATGGTCCTACTTCTACTAGAGAACAATTGCCTTTATATTATTAACAAAGAAAGGGGAGAAATCCCAATTACACCCAAGAGAATTGCTCTCTCAACTCTCTACTCACTACAAAAGATTTATGAATTTTTGGGATGATGAACAAAGAAGAATTGCCTCTTCTTTTATAGGCAATCAATGACTTGGGCTCCAAGTGTGCCACATGGGCGTTTCAATTATCCTCCACATTTTAGCATCCTTTGACTCCTAGCAATGCATCATTTGGCTCCCAGCAATGCATCCTTTGGCTCCAAGTAATTGAACATTCTTTGGCTCCAAATAATAGAAAGACATTCAACTAAAATTGGCACATGAATTTTCGACCACATAACAAAAACCTAACTCTTTCAAAAGTATGTACCATCCTATAAATAAATTAAAAGTACAAATCATTTCTGTCCATAAGCTAGAAAGTTATTAATAGAATCTCCCCACAAAACCTTACTACACTTGCTCGTCAGATGCAAGTTGCTTGTGATGATAACAATGTAATGTACCGAATTATAATAATTGGTTTCAGTTAATAGCATGCATCAATTTATAAGTTTTAAAAGCCAATTAAACTGTTACCAAACAAAAAGCTACAATAAAATTGTTCTTGCTTTATGACCAAACGCAGAGCAGCCCCCAATCTTTGGGAAGTCTTCCAGCATGTGTTAAAAGTCATGTTTTGTTTGGTTTTTTTTTTTTTTTTTTGGGGGGGGGGGGGGGGGGGGGGGGTTGTTATGTATCTCATTTTCATGAAAAGTCCGCTTTTTGGTGATGTTGGGGTAATTAAAACCAAACTAGGGTAAATGAAATCATCTTATTATAATTTTAAAAGGTTATACTATGACGACGTAAAATGATTACAAGTAAAGTTATTAAGAAGTACGAAAAAAGCACTTCTATTTAATTGCTGGTGTTTTAAATGTCTCCTTGCTATACATGCAGACTTGATTTTTTGGTTAAGTTCGACAAAATTTTCTTTTTATAATAGGTGACATCGTGACATTAAGGTTTGAACAATAATGTTGTTTACTTTATAATCTGACATGTTGATCTATGCACTACTTCATTTACCAGTTTAATTTCTTTAAAATATATCGCTTTTTTTGTTAAACTATTAATCTTCAGCATTTTTTTTTATTTTCCGGTCCTGGTCTACAAATTGGACTTTAAGATGCGAAAATTCAGCAAATGTTGTTGTGACAAGAATTATCCTTTATTCTGTATAAAGTCTAAAATATTTTACTATCAATAAAGTATAATACTCACTCTAATATATATCAACCTTTAATTCCATAAACAACCCCAAATAGCTGTGGGGCTTACTCTCTACCATACCAATAGTAAATGTAATCCCGAAGTACATCTAAATTCCAAGAACGAGGAAATGTAAACCCCACTCTCCACCACCACCCCCGCCGCCCCTCCTTCAGCCCCTGGGTCGATTGTAGCTTTGAGACGCCAGATTCATCGGAATTATGTATTTTCGATGTATAAATTTATATGTAATAACTTATTAAAATCAAAATATATAGTATACATGAACTCCTAATAATAAAAATATAATTAATTTAATATTAAATTTTTTAAATATTAAATCTATAAAATTTAAATTTTGATTTCACCTTTGTCCTTTCGTCGATACCTTCACTGGCCCGACAAGTATAAAGTATAATGAGTGCATTAAATAAAATTTTATTACCAATAAATATGGCCTACAATAGAGAGGACAACTGTACACATCGAATAGATACGATGGGGATTCTCTGATGACGAACCATCTATTTTGTGGCAGATATTAAAGAAAGAGATGACGATATCTTTCCATAGCTTTTTGGTACCCAATCCCTTGGGTGAGGTCACATGTTTAATACTACTATATTATAGGAGTAGCAGTTATAATAAAAAGTGCATCGACTTATATTATTTACCAATAACTTAGGTCTCTACTTTTGCCGTGAAACACGTGATTAAAAATGCGCGCGACAAGACATTGCCAGAAATAATTTCTACTCTGAGGAAATAAATGACGGTGGAGGACGAAGGTGCCGGAGGGTGGTCATAAAAGGAAGATATGCCAAATTGTATTCTATTATATTTTTATATTATTATAAACATGTCTCTATTAAAAAAAGGTTAATCTCACGTATGAGTTTATTCTTTTACTTCGAATACTATTTTTTTTGTTTTAATCTATATGATATTTAATTAGATAAAAAATATAAAAAGAAAAAACTTTTAAAACTTTATCATATTAAGTTTGCTAACGTGTGTGTAGCTATAAAATTTTTACAGCTTAGTTTAGAGTAAATCTCACTTTAACCCCCTAACATTTAAGGGTTGGAAAAGAATACCGCTTCATATATTGAATGGAAATGATGCCTCCCCTGTCAAATATTTTTCAGTGAAAATCTTTTGAGTGAATCTCACTTTATCCCCTAACATTTAAGGGTTGGAAAAGGATACCCGCTTCACATATTAAATGAAAACTTTCCAGTGAGAATTTTTTGTTTTTAAATAAAAATATTTTTTTAATTTTTCTTTTTAGAATTAAATATAAAAATATATAACTCTTATTATTGTCTCATTCACCGATTCCACTGACAATTTCACTTAACAATTTCCTCCAAATTACACCCGCTTATAATAAAATTAGCTATGATCAGCATGGCCCTTTAAGAGAAATAATTATTGAAAGACTTGAAATGTTCGTCTTCGACTCAAATGAATATCCATTACTACATTTCTATTCACCTCTATTTGGACTCCGAAGCAGGACATATAATGTGTTGAGCTTCTGGGTAAGCAGCATAGGAATGCATAAATTTCCAACACAGATGCAAACTCAATGACCGTTTAAATATTTAATATAACCAATGCTAAACTCTACTAATTTAATATTTTAACTTGGTCCTTTAAGAAATGAAAGTTATAAACAATACAGAGTCTTAAGTCACTTACGTGGAGTAATATTTTAATATAGGGAAAATGGTCAAATATATTCCTTTACTTTAGTTTATTGACTAACTTTGCCCACCGTTAATCAAAGTAATCAAATATACCCCTCTCGTTATAAGTTGGGGCTAAATATACCCCTACCGTTAGCAAAGTTTCAAAAATACCCCTCATTTCTAACATATTTCCACATAAACAAGTCTAATCATTGGGATTGAGTGACATGGATGCCACATGACATTTAACTTATTCTATGTGGTGCTTACGTGGTAATTTTTTTAAAAACAATCTAAAAAATTATTTTTTCTAAAAATAAATCTGTAAAAAATGGCTTTTATTAAAAATTTGATTTTTTTTATTTTATAAAACCCGCTTCTTAAAACAAATATTCTGGAAAATTGGGTTTTTATTAAAAAATCTAGAAAATGATTTTTTTTTTAAATCAGTTTTTTAGATTTTTTTAAAATTAATCCAGATTAAAAAAAATAAAATCAGGACACTTTTTTTTAAAAAAAAAATACTTTACAGTTTTTCAGATTTAAAAAAAATCATTTTATAGATTTTTCTAACTAAAATATCCAATTTTCAATAATATATTTTAAAAAAACGGGTTTTATTAAAACAGAAAGTTTCATATTTTTAATAAAAGCCATTTTTTTTCCAGATTTGTTTAAAAAAAAAATCAATTTTCTAGATTGTTTTTTAAAAAGTTGCCACGTAGGCACCACATAGAATAAGCTAAGGGCCCGTTTGGCCATAAATGCCAAAAACTTTTTCACTTTTTTTGGAATTTTTGAAGTTGGAGTTGGAGTTGGAGTTGGAGTTGTGTTTGGCCATAGTTTTTGAAATTGTAGTTTTTGGTGAAATGTAGTGTAAAAAAGTGAAAAAAGTGGATTTTTTTTGAAAAATAAGTTTTTATTGTTTTTAGTATTCCTGAATATAACTCGGGAAAAAAGTGAATAATTTTTATGGCCAAACGCTAAAAGTAAAAAAAGTGAAAAAAATTCCCGGAAAAAAGTGAATAATTTTTATGGCCAAACGCCCACTAAATGCCATATGACGTCCATGTCACCCAATTTCATGACTAAACTTGTTTATGTGGAAATATGTTAGAAATGAGGGATATTTTTGAAACTTTGTTAACGGTAGGGGTATATTTGACCCAACTTGTAACGGAAGGGGTATATTTGACTACTTTGGCTAATGAAGGGCAAAGTTAGCCAATAAACTAAAATAGAAGGGTATATTTGACCCTTTTCCCTTTAATATAAAAGAAAACAACTCATGCACCTTCAAAAGTCGGTATTCATTAGGATGAATTAGGTTTTCCAAAAGTTGAAAGTGGAAGTTTTGCTTATAAAAGTGATTTGTGCAAATACAGTTTTAAAGCGGAAGCCGCAAAAAATAGGGAAAGGTAAGCAACGCATATTCCCTCCAAAATTAAAAAAAAAATATTCTGATTTTTTATTATTTTTTTGGAATTAGTTATTTCTTCTCACCAGAAAATATTGGACGGAGGGTTATCCTTTCCCAACCCTTAAATGTTAGGAGGTAAAGTGAGATTCGCTCCTTGGTTTATAGACATCGTCATAGAACTTGTCTGACTATATAATCATCTATCTTTAAGGAATAAATGAAAAATCTAATTTAAATTAATTTCAAAATTTAAAAGTATCACTATTATCAGCACAAATTAATAAGTAAGTTGTTATACCTCGTATTTTATACGCTGAGTTTCGCCGTAAGATAGCCGACGTGAAGTTAGTACGTGAGGTTGTTGTCAAGGTTATAAGAGATTCTACATGATTATTCCACGTGTGCGGGAGTTTAAGTTGTGTACAACAAGTATCGGAAAATTGGAGGCGAAATAAACCAAAAAATCTGAGTGTTGTAATAGAGCAACTCGACGGTCAAGTCGATGGACCGTCGACTAGTCGACGGGTCGTCAACCTGCCTGTCGAAAGAACTCAGAGAGATTCAGGGGCTTCCGCAGGTCGACGGTGGAGAGTCGACAGACCGTTGACCCTGCCATCGAACCGCAGCCCGCAGGTGGTGGAAATTTTCTCTCTCTTATATATATTAAAAGGGCCATGACTTGGATCATTCCTTACACCAAAAATTAGAAATTTCCTGATCCTTCAAGCTCTCTCTACTCATCCATACACATCCTATGCCAAATTCAAGTGGAAATCAAGCTTTGGAACCCTAAATTAGTAATGGGTGATGATGGTCTTTGCTCCTAGTTAAATTTTATAGTGGTTTTGGGTTGAAACAAGGTTTGGAAGCTAGGGTTTTACAAGATTAAGGTATGCTCTCTCTTTATTTCTTGTATTGAGTTGATTTGGATATTAGTAAGTCATAAAAGAGAAGGAAATTGTGGTAGGAAAGGTTATGGGACATTGTGTTGTAATTATTAGTTGTGAATGAAATTTGGAAGGAAGCTTTGGATTGTTTTAGGTGTAAATTGTATATAATTTTCAAAATATAGAATTATTGATGTTGTTATCGTTGTTAGGAGTTGATTTGGAATTTGATGGAATAGGGGAAGTGCTGTCCAAATTCCACTAGCCCACTAATTACTCTAGTTTGAACTTAAGAGTGTTTTCAAGACTTAACCTTAGTATGAATCCTCTTGAATGTAGATTTACAAGCTTGGGAGGAGAAAGTTAAGTAGTTAAGGAGACATAAAGGTATGTTAAGGCTAACCCTTTCTTTCTTAAGGCATGATCCCATTGTCGCGAACTTATACATGATATTCATAATGTCTTCCATGATGATTCCCTTTCTAGAAGTGCAAAAGCTTGTAATTCTTGATGCTCTTATGATATTATTGATCTTGTTCCTCGGGGCTGATCAGTTAGGTACGGATAACACCGAGCCTTGTTATGGTCGGGTACGGGGGAACACCAAGCCTTATTATGGCCGGGTATGAGGGACACCAAGCCTACATGGCCGGGTACAATTGTCACGAACCGACTAGGGGCCGTGACGAGTACCCGATACTTGTACCGAGCACCCCTTATTCATCTTGCGACCCTTAGCTCTTAGCAAGCCGTATAAACAGTACCATGTTTTTTTTTTTTGAACATCAACGAACATTAACATTAGCAGCGTTATTATGAACATAAACTAGTAAACTTCGTTATCACTTTATACAACAACCTTAACATGCTAAAACACCATATATCTAATTGTACCTGACTGACTGTACATATCTGTCTACGAGCCTCTAGACATAGTATACCTATACATAGAGAGAGCCGGGTGCAGCCGTGCCCGAATATACATACACAAAATAGTATCGCAGAAGCGAGGCTCCGGAACAACTGGAGCGCTGTCAAGTGCGGCTGGTAGAGCTTCTAGGAACCAAGTTCACCTGTCTGCTGACCTGCGCGGCATGAAACGCAGCGTCCACAAGAAGGGACGTCAGTACGAATAGTGTACCGAGTATGTAAGACATGGAAGATGACACAAGCAATAACATAGTGTGCAATTAATAATGTCATGGAGTCATAGGACATAGAAAATAGAACTTATACCATGTCATGTATTATCATATCGTATCATATCTTATCTTGTCTTGTCGTAGCATATCACGTTATAATATATCGTGTCATAGTATGTCAGGCTATAGTATATCATATCATAGTACATCATATCATAGCATGGCATGTTATAGCGTGTCGTGTCATAGCATAGCGTGTCATAGCATGTCTTACCATAGTATAGCATGTCATAGCGTATCATATCATAGCATAGCTTGTCATATCATGTCCTGTCGTGGCAGATCATAGCATATCATGTCATAGCATAGCTTACCATAGCATATCTTATCATAGCATGTCTGGTCATGACATGGTAGGTCATATCATAACGCCGAACAATGTCGGCTCACCCACATAGCGCCGATATACACCGGCTCACCCATATATCCCGCGTCCGGGATGATAAGCCAGCTGATCAGGTAGCAATGAAACATGTTTCCCTTCCCATTCCCCCATGTATCCCTTCCCCCCAGCCCAGGTTCATATACATTTACTTATCTTATATACATATACATATTTTATATACTTATATATATATCTTATATACATATAGATGTTATATATATATATATATATATATATATATATATATATATATATATATATATATATATATATATATATATATATATACATATCTTATATAAATATACATGTTTTATATAAATATATCATATAAGCACACAAGGGAGCCCAAGGGAAAATCATGTAGCCCTCGGAGTGACGTAAGGTCGGTGACCTCCGATTACATTATGGAATACTCATGATCGCTCTTGTCTCACCCCGAAGGGACGAATATTTTAAGGTGAGATGGTCAACGGAGAATAGTATTATAGTAAACGTAGAATGAAATCGTGGGCGTCATAGATGACAGTTCATAGGCTTGGAAGTCTTTAGAAAGTGAAGTCATAGCTAGGGAATATAAATAGGATTCAAAAATTAGTTTATCATTTTCATGTTTACATAAGATACTTAGCTTAGTCATCTTAGTCATAGAGTCGTTCTGGTAGTACGTATTATAGGCATATCCTCTTATCTAACATCATTGTTATCATTATCGTCATGGAAGTGCCCTCGTTAGAGGAGTCATAGTACTTATCATTGGTAACGAAATCGGGATTAAAGTTTCCCTTTAGATTCACTTCAAGTAAGTCAAGCAAGACTATAAGGAAAATCCGAGAGTAACGGGCCCACCTCGGGCCGGATGAGGTAGCGTGTACGATTTACGTATGTTACGTGTCATAGCGTTACTTGTGAGGGTCTTAGGGTAATCGGGTCCCATTTATACAAGTTCTAAGGGTGTAGGAGGTTTTTCCAACAATTGGCACACTTTCTAGTTCAATTCGATGGAACAAAGAGTGGAAAACTTTAGGTGCGGATTCCGGGGAACCGAGTTGTCCCCGAGGCTCGTACCCAACTTATTACAACTAAGACATGCCATAGAAAGAAGGGTGAAGCCTTACATACCTCTTTCCGCTCCTTTAGCTATCCCAAATTCACGTTGCAATCTCGTCGAAATCTGCAAATTGGTCATTTTTACCCAAAACTCTCATTAGCATACTTAGAGTAAGAATCTTAAGGAAACACTTGGCTACCGAAATTTCGGCAGCATCTCCTCTGTACATACACCATCCTCAACATTCAACATAGCCAAATTCTCAACCAACACAATTCGGGAATTCAAACCCGGCCAAACTATTAACATAATCAACAATCGCACTAACAATTCACATATTTCCTTCAATATACATAATCTCCCAATTATCAATACTTCACCAAAGTTATCAAACCTTTATTTGCGATATGAAATCTACAATGATTACAACTTCATTTTTATTATGGAATCCATGACAACAACAATCAAACACTACATAAAAATCAATTCGATTGTCCAACACAACAACACTACATTCGGCCACCATTATCAATCAACACAACAACCAAAATACTAACTAGCACTTGCTTACCATTTCTTCATGCTTCAACACATATACACTACTATACATACAATATACACGGCCATGCACACACCATATACCTCACGGCCACAACACAACATCAATATTCTCCAAACTCATTCAACTTCCATTTTTCACATATCATTCACAACAATAACAACCAAACACTAGTTTAAACAATTGAAGCATGGCTCCTACACATACATATATGTAGACGGCCATATATTATATTCTTCTACTTCATGAATTTCATCTATTTAAGCATACTACAACACATATAAACCATGTATAACATATAAAACAAGATTGAAATTCACCTTTCTTCTTCAACTTCTTCACTTGTCTATGATTGGAAACTTGTATGATTATGAGTTGTTCTTGCTCCAACAACAACTCTACCTTGTTAAGCACCCTTTGCTTGGTAGGAAATGATTTTTGGAGAATTTTTATCAATTTTTCCTTGGAATTTCTACTATGGCCGAATGGCCTTGGGGTTTGTCTCCTCTTTCTTTTGTTCTTGCTTCACCTTGAATTTTCTAGAACTTGTTATGATAAAGATGACTTAGTCATCTTATTTATCCTCAAATTTAATAAATTATGGGCCAAACCAATACACATGGCCGGTTGGGCCTCTCTTTCCCCTTAAAATAAATGTCAAGCCCACTTTGTATTTTGGCTAGTTCTTATAATTTATGAAAACAATTTTTTTCCATCTTCCAATTTTGCCCTTCGTCGTCCTCCATATTTCCACTTCAATTTTTTTTTATAAACAACTTGTACACCAAATAAGATCAAAATTATAATCTTGCTCTTAATCTCCCGCAATTACCTTAAATTATCCGAATGCAAAAAAAACAAAATGCGGGATATAACAACAATATTATTATGTATGATAATGTTTTCTATAGAGAAAGGTTAAGTATGCGTGACAACCATCTTCTGAGGTATAAATTGATTTCTTCATCCTATTGTTATTCGTATTCTTTCATTATGCTGTTATTCATGCCTTACATACTCAGTACATTACTCGTACTGACGTCCTTTTATTTATGGACGTTGCGTTCATACCCGTAGGTAGGCAGGGAGACAGACCGGACCCTTAGGCTTCTTCATTAGCGAGTATACAGGAGCGCTCCATTTGTTTCGGAGCTGCAGTTTAGTTGGTACTATTCTTTTGTGTACATACTTGGGCATGGCGGGGTCCTGTCCCATCTTTATGATGTTATGCACTCCTTGTAGAGGCTCGTAGACAGATGTATATAGTTAGATGCTCCATAACCTTACCGGTTCATATTTTTGTATATCAATTTTGATAGCCTTGTCGGTTTGTACATATATATGGGCATAGTTGATGATGTTTATATAGACGTGCATATGTTTGATGGAACTTGTGTCTCTTCAGTTTGTGGTAATTATGAGTTAGCCATGTGGTTCACCTAGATATGATTATGAGAAATATGTTAACAGGTGCTCGGTAGATTAGCTCCGGGTGCCCGTCATGGCCCTCTGGTTGGGTCGTGACATAAGTATATCAATTTTTTAACAGAAAAATGGATATACTTTGACCTCATTAGTTCAGAGTCTATTGTTTTGAACAAAATAAATTAGTACAGTATTATTATTTTGGATTTTTATTCAGTGATTGGTATTTGCATTGGAGTCCGATTAAATCGGGATAGCTTAGTGCAAGGCCCATTTTGGTGGCAGCGCTCACAACAATTTTTTTTTTTTTTTAATTTTAGAGCTTGAACCTGAGGCCTCTGCTTAAGAATGAAGGGACCCAAACCATTCCGCTGCGACCCATGTTGGTTATCAATAATCTGTTCTTTCCAATAAATATGATTTTTTAGGACGTTTAAAACATTCACCAATATGCCCTCCTAATAAAGTTTTCATAATTTTAAAATATTTTATTATTAAACTACGTAATGTTACACTTTAATGCAATAATTGATATATTAGGTATTAAGTTTTCAAGAATAACTCTAATTTTTTCTTTCACTACTAATTAAAACATTGTTACAATCTTTTAACATCTATGAATATGTCTTATTTATCCAAAAAAAAAAAAAAACTGTCAAATACAACAACAATAAGGATGACCACTTCTCAATCCAAAGTAAGTCGGGATTAACTATATGACTTATTTTCTTACTGATCATATTGCTCCATTACTTATATCAGTTCAATATTATGAACTGTACATAAGGATTTGTTATACATAAATTGACTAGTTTTATATATGTTGTCTATGGAGAAGGATTTAGGATTCATATTGGGTTAGAGTTTTAGATTCTTATTTCTGAATTTTTTACTTTTTCGTTAAATTTATGGATTAAAAATTTAAGATTTGTAAATTCTTAATAATTAAATGCATATATTTATATTTTATATAAAAAATAAAAATAGCCGGTCATTGTCTTTTTCTTGGATCTATCTTTAAAATATAACCTTTATGTTGAAATTAAAAATTTCACAAGTGAAACTCCTTATCCACCTTGTGCCGTCAATAAATTTTATCCCTCGTACTTAATTTTAAATTTTGAGAATAATAATATACAAACAAGTACATCGGGCTGAGTTATTAGTAGAATATCCATTTATTGTAAAATTTATAAAGAAGTGTAGTGAGATAGATAACATTCATTAACTTTTAACCAAATTTGAGTTTTTGTTTACTCATATAACTCATATGAAATAAAACTAACTAATTTTAAACTGATTAGTACATTATTTGGATCACATATATCATAATAAATTAACTGCTATGGAGACTACACGTGTCATCCTATCTTCGAATTCAAACCCTTAAATGAAAGAGGTCCCTATTAGAGAAGATTTCCCTCCTTCATGGACGTTTATAGACCGCCAATATGAATTAATAAAACAGTTTATTAGTGCATCTTATGTCTCAATTTATGTGACACTTCTCATTTTTTCAGATTCAAAAGGTAAAAACTTCAATCAATATTTTAAAATGTATTTATTTTACTAATTTTAATTTTGCTTTAAAATTTAATTAAATTTACTGTCAAAAAGCAAAAAGTATCACATAAATTGAATAGGAGGAATTAATAAAAAATAAACAAGACAGAAAGGGATAAGATATTTAAACGACAAGAGTAGAGAGTGTCAGGGCATGTAGGAATGTAAAGGTATAACGTAGTGGAGGCGGAAGGTGGCGGTGTTAATGGAGTGAAGGTTACACCTACTGCAGCTTTTGTTTTGTTTATCTTCTGGCTGGTCACGTAATTACTGTTTCATGTACTGTTTGTATCGTTTATATAGGGAATGTCTGTGAACACTTGCAGGTCTTGTCTACTACTCCTTTCACATCCTAATAATAATGTTTTCGTCATACTAATAATAATCCTATAAATAAATACTACTCCATTTTTTAAAAATTGAATTTTCAAATTATTATTTTATTTGTTAATTTATATATAACCGCTATTAGTTATTCCGAAGGTCAAATTAGATATATACTCCTGTACATAGCAACCAATTTATTACGACAATATCGACTAATAATGTTACTGCAAAAGCTACTAATATATGTTGTTTCTTTCGGTAATATCTGTCTTGGACTGTATGTTATACTATACTCCATTTCAAAAATAAAAATAAAAAATTAATAGCATCAAGTGCATACACTAATTAGTTTAATTTGTTAAACTTTGGTATGAGTATACAACAACATACCTAGTATAATCCCACCACGTATGGTCTGGGGAACTTTTATTATGAGCATGATGATGTTACAAAATTGAGGCGAATTATTGGAAGTTTAGAGTAAGAGAATTTTGTAATGAAATGAAACATGTCATGTATTTTACGTACATCACCAAGTGCAAGAAATTCTTTTAAATACTCCATGTGTCTTATCAATTTTGTAATTATATATACTACTCCTATTGAAGTGCTTTATTACAGTGTGGTAGATTGAGAAGAGAGTGCTACTAATTGTTTATCAATCCTCAAAACTGAAGCGGATAACAAAAGAGCCAAAATTGTCTCGGAGTATCATTCAGAGTGTTGAATATTGATGACTTCATTTACTTAAGTGATCAATTAGACATTCTATAAACTAATTGTCCATTTACTCCAACGGTGTTAAACAATAAAAATTGTAACATCAACTGTGTTTAACTAGTTTTGCAGATCAAAAGATCGTACAGCATATTACACTATAGCAGAATTAGTAGCAGTAGCTTTTGCATGGAACCATGCATATGCATGGAAGAATTCTACTTGAATTAATCTGGGTGATCTTCGCTAAAGGGGTTTCTTTCTTTCTGATCTGATGTGATGATCATTAAATGATAATAAGATATGATGTTGGTTTTATTTACTACAGTATAAAACCTGCAACATTTGTTGGAGTATCGTACATTAGCAAATCCCAATCAATTCCTTTGTGACAGATCAAGATTCTATGTATCTGTTCCTTTTTCTTCTTGCACCTGCCTTTCCAGGCAATTCCACAAATCCTTTCAACCTTTTCCCTCTATCCTTCTCGTAGAATCACTTTAGAATTTATAGTATTTCTTTAGTTTTCCTTTTTTTTTTTTCCTCAGGCTAAAGTCATCGAATTTCTGAACTTGTCCTAATTTTTTATTTAGACATCTCAACTGAGACGTTGATCATCTAGACCCTCAAACACAAGCTAAACTGTGTCATTTGAACACAGTCCAGATCAAGTGTGGTGCGTGAGCTACACTTGCTGTGACATGAAAAAATAGACCAATAAAAATAAGCCATGTCAACAAAAAAAATTAATTTTAAGAAAAATTAATTTTAAAATCTATTTAAATAATTTAAAAAAAATCTGAAAAACCCAACCCATCCTCTCCGATAGCCCACTTTGCCTCTGCCATTGCCGCCACTGTCGCTTCAAAATCTATTTAAATAATTAAAAAAATGGTGCCATTTTTCATCGGAGATTTATTTAAATAGATTTTGAAAAACTCAACTCATCCTTTCCGATAGCCCACTTTGCCTCCACCGCTGCCGCCATTGCAGTTGCTGCCTCCGCAGCCGCCGCTTCAAAAACTATTTAAATAATTAAAAAAATGGTGCCATTTTTCGTCGGATATTTGTTTAAATAGATTTTGAAGTGGAGCGGCGGCGGAGGCAGCGACGGCAGTGGCGGCGAAGCGGGCTATCGAAGAGGATGGGTTGGGTTTTTCAGTTTTTTTTTTTAAAATTATTTAAATAGATTTTAAAATAGAGTTTTTCTTTAAATTAATTTTTAATGATTAAAAATTTTAAAAAAGAAAAAATTTGGTCTCTCACGCTCTGTTTAAAGCAGTGTACTGCATGCATGTGCCAAGCTGGCACGATGAGTTCAAATGACACAGTTTAGCTTGTGTTCGAGGGTCCATATGGTCAACGTCTCAGTTGGGGGTCTAAATGGAAAATCTGGATAAGTTCAGGGGTCCGTCGATGACTTTAGCCTTCTTCATTTGTGTTACACCTTGGAGTTTCGCGTCGCTCGCATTATGAACGTGCCAATGTAAACCTAAAATGGATATGAAGCCCTTATAAGTTAAAAGGGATGATTGAGGATTCTAATTAGGATTCCAAAGGCATTTGACGTAAAGGAAGCAAGTTCGTCGGAGGAGCTTAAGCTTGAACCATGTTTTGGAAGTTTCGTATCGTTTAATCTATGCTTTTCCTAGAATCACCTTGAGAAAGAGATACGAGGTCCCTTAGATGGTTAATGAATTTTTGGACAAGTGCCAAGAAGGTTCCATAAGGATTGGAGATCAAACGAATCGAAAGGATCACATTTTCGCGAAACCGGGAGAAAGTGGGCAGTGTGCGGTCGCACACTCAATGTGCTGACCCGCACACTGGGCACCAACTTGCCAGAATGGCTGGCCTTTCTGCCTAGGCAGAGGGAGGAGTGTGCGGCCGCACACTCAGTGTGCTGAGCCGCATACTCTTCGCAAAGTTGGTCGGGGTGTATTTTGACCACCTTTTTAAAACCCAAACGGCCCCAAATTCATTTCCACCTTCTCTCACTTATTTCCTTACCCTTTTAGAGTCCTCTTGAGGGCTTATGAAGGTTCTAAAACCCTTTCCACCTTTCCATATCATCAAGAGAGAAGATCAACATCAAGAGCTTAAGGTAATCCATGGAAGGTGAAGTTTTTTGCTCCTTTTCAAAGTAGTGTTGAACGTGAGCTTGGAGGAAGTTGAGTGAAGTTCTTTGATTATAAGGTATGTTCTTCATCTTATTCTTAAGATTGAGTTGATATAAAGGTTTAGTACCCCTTAGAAAGGAAAAGAATGAAAGTGTAGAAGCCACGGATGGTGTAATGAAGAAGATGACTTAGAGTGAACTTAAAAAGGGGATTTCGGACCAACTTGGGGTTTAATTAAATATGACTTCTTGATTGTGATATTATGGATGTTATTATTGTTTTTTGGTAGTTGTTTCATCTTTTGGTGGAATTTGATGATATAGGGGAAATGCTGCCCAAATTTCGTTAATTCGTTAACTATGCTAGTGTGAGCTTAAGACTGTTTCTTCTAGACTTAACTATAGTGTAATTCCTCTTGAATGTAGACTTTGCAATTTGGAAGGAGAACGTTAAGCGATTAAAGAGTTGTCAAGGTATGTTAAGGCTTTTCCTTCTTCATTTTGGCATGATCTTATGAAATGAACCAACAAGTGAGTAAACGAGCTTCCATATTACTCTACTCTTAAAAGCATAAGGAGTACTTTAGTCTGTGATATTCTTATACCCCGCTTGTGATTGTTCCTTCTGTTCATGGGTCCAGTTCTATGTATACAGTTTATTCATGCATTACATTCATTATATATATGCACATTGGCCCGTGACCAGAAGGCGTTATATATGCGAGTATTATATTTATATGGGGTATGAGGAAAGGGAATGGCGTTATATATGCATTACCAACCGATCAGCTGGTGCACCAAATGATGAGATAAGGATCGGGCTGCACGTACAACAACAATGTATATGATGAAGATGGCCGCCGAGAGGCCGATATGATATGATGGGATGCTCAGAGAGGCTTGATAGGCGTTATATACGCATATATACGTATGACCTACGTTGATTGGCATGAGTATGATTATAGTCGAGAGCATGCATATTATGCGCCCACAGAGGCATTGCCAGTTATACAAATTTATGCACATGCTTACAGATACTGGTTCATACAAATCTATGTGTCCAATCAGTGATATTTGAGTTCTAGATTCAGTTCATGCTACTGATGCTTATGCTAACCTTATGCTTTACATACTCAGTACATTATCCGTACTGACTCTCCGTTGCTCGAGGGGGCTGCGTTCATGCTCGCAGGTTCAGGTAGACAGCTAAGTGGTCCAGTTCAGTAGGACCTCTATATCCAGCAGTGGTCAGTGCGCTCTATTTGATCCGGAGCTGCAGTCTATTTTGGTATGTTAGTCTTTTGGGATGTACATGCATATGGGTATGACGGGGCCCTGTCCCGTCCTCTCTGCAGCTTTTATTCCAGTAGAGGTCTGTAGACAGTTGTATGTATTAGTCAGATGATGTAGCCTCGTCGGCTTTGATTCTTTTGTGTACAGTATATGTAGCGGCCTAGTTGCCTTGCACTGTTCTTTCAGCATGTATGTATATATACAGATTGTACAGAGTTCATGATGTCACCCTCTCCTAAGGCGGTATTAGTTCAGTTTCAGTTGCTTATGGGACCTTGATGTTCAGTATTGTCCAGAGATAAGTATAAGGGTGTTTGGTCATTAGAGGTCAGACACTCGTCACGACTCTTCGGTTTGGGTCATGATAATTTTATTATGAGGATGCATAGTATAAATAGATTTGGGGAAGGGGTGTAGCGCTCCTGAAATTTTTAATAACTTTTAGGGCTCGTTTGGTACAAAGGATAAGGATAAATAATCCCGAAATTATATTTGAGATGAGTTTATCCCACATTTGGTTGGGATAAAATCGTGGTATAACTAATCCCGGGATTAGTTATCTCGGTATTATTGTAACGTTATTTTATCCCTGTGGGAGAGTGGAATAACTAATCCCCAGATAACTACTCCTAGGATAAGTTATCCTAGGATAACTTGTTTCCAACCAAACGACCCCTTAAGGTTTTAAATTGTGCTATATAATAATATTGAAACTATCGTTTCAGGTGTCATAAAATATTGCGGATCAATACGAGGGTATATGGGCACGTTAGTGCATAAAATTTTTGGAAACATTCTTGACGCACTTCTTATGGTTCGGGGCAGGTGTCCTAGAGTTTTAATAGGCCTTCAAGCTGTAGTGGACATTCGGGCGCCGGACTTTCTCTCAGCGGTCCGTGGCTCCTTGAGGGTGTTATGAGTGTGGAGATGTCATGCACTTCTTAGACCCCCATAGCTAGAGCAGCAGCACAGCTGGCTAGAGGCGATTCCCAGGGCGGTAGAGGTAGTTCCCTGTCAGGTAGGGGAAGTACTCAATTCAGCCGAGGTGGTGGTTGAGAGGGTACTAAAAATGCGGGTGATCGTCTTCATTACTATGTTTTTCCAGGCAGACCTGAGGTTGAGGCCACTGATGCTGTTATCACAGGTATTATTTCAGCTTGCCATCATTCCGCTACAGTACTATTTGATCCAGGCTATACCTATTCCTATGTGTCTGCATACTTTTCTTCGAGTTTGGATATGATGTGCGATTCACTTGCTTTAATTTATCGGTGCATGTTCCTACTTCTGTTGGGGATTCTGTAGTGGTAGATTGATTTTATTATTATTGCATAGTTACCTTGATGGGGTATGACACCCAGGTACATTTAAAGGATTTGAATATGGTAGACCTTGATGCCATCCTTGGGATAGATTGGTTATCTTCTTATCATGCGATCTTGGATTGTTATGCCAAGACAGTTACGTTAGCCATACTGGGTATTCCTCGATTAGAGTGGAAGGACGCTCTTAGTCAGTATCCGAAGAAAGTTATATCGTTCCTTAAGGCTTAACGAATAGTTGAGAAAGGATGTCTCACTTACTTGGCCTACATCAGAGATACTAGTGTAGATGCTTCCTCGTTAGATTTGATTCCAGTTGTGAGGGAGTTCCCAGAGGTGTTTTTCATGAACCTTCCAGATGCTCCACCCGATCATGATATTGATTTCTGCATTGACTTGAAGCCGGACACTCGGCCTATTTCTATTCTGCCTTATTAGATGACACTTGCCGAGTTGAAGAAGTTGAAAGAGCAATTATAGGATTTATTGAGTAAGGGATTCATTTGACCTAGTGTTTCCCCTTAGGGTGCTCCTGTGCTATTTGTGAATAAGAAGGACAGATCTATGCGTATGTACATTGACTATCGGCAATTGAGCAAGGTGACTATACAAGTATTTGAACCTCATATTGATGACTTGTTTGATCAAATTTAGGGCGTTTCGATAATTTCTAATTAATTTGAGATTGGGTTATCATCAGCTGAAGATTAGGGCGGAGGATATTCCTAAGACAGCTTTTAGGACGCATTATGGGCATTATGAGTTCTCGGTGATGTCCTTTGGGCTAACCAAAACCCAGCAACCTGTTGACACCTAATTTTGACTTCTTGTAATTTATTTTAATTACTCAGAGTCCTTGGATGACAAATAAAATAATCTGTGCATCTTAGAGTGTCTAAATAATTTTTTATAAAATTATTCAGGACAATATTTTACCTCTTTAAATTGATAAAGAGATTTTTCAGGACATTATAAATTATGTGAAAATTAATTGAGGTTTTATGACATTTAGGGAATATTTTATCGGAATTAATCAAGAGCAAACAATTTTGCAAATTTTATTTACTTAATTGTGAAATTAAGTAAAAGTCAGATTAATAATAATTTATCTATTTATTGTCCAAGGTAATTTGAGTAATTAAAAGAATTGACCATTTTACCCCTCAAACTTTGATTTTGTGTGTTTACATAGTTGTTTAATTAATAAATTGCCTTGGTAATTAATTTGCTTAATTATTGGGGCCATATCTGCAAAATGGTTTTAATAGTCGTGTTTTAAATTAATTGAGTCCTAATTTGATCATGCTTATAATAATTGGTCAATCATTGGCATTTTTTCAGTCTGGGCCATTTGTTGGACTGCGCCTTTGACCCTCTATATATATATCTCTCTGTGTGTGTGTGTCAAAGAGGTCCATGCATTTTTTTTAAAAGGGACCAAGCCCAGTCCATAATGGACTAGACTCGGACCATGAAACACCTAAAGGGGGAATACGTATACCCCCCCTCCCTCATTTTATTCACAGACCCTAGGGGTCTCATTTGCAAAAAAAAAAAAAAAAAAAAAAAAAAAGGAGGCGGCTAGGGCAAAACCCTAGCGCTGCCTCCACCACTGCCCCCCACCCGCCGCTTTTCCTAGTCGCGTCCCATCATATTTAGAGTGTATAGCGTGGGGAAATCAAATGAGAGGATGAAGCATTAATGGCTTCGTCCTTTTCTCCATGAAATCTGACCAAACACCCGCTTAAGGTACAAACTTTGCCATTTCTCTATTTTTCGTCGATTTACAGTGGTATAGGATGAAAATGGACCGTTGATTTTTGTTTTCTTTCAATCTGGACCGTGTATGTTTGATCCAAGTGAGGACTTGTGGAAAAACCATAAGTCCCACATCGTTTAGAAAGATTTGAGGCACGCTTTGGGGGTTCTATCCATCCTTCACTAAAGAAAAACTTGTTTTTACACCTTGAAGAGGACTGAACTTTGAGTTTTTCTCAAGACCCAGGCTTTAGTAGTGTTATTAGACCAAAGAGTTCGAGTCTTTTTCTAGTTCTAAAAAATTATTTTCTTTCGTGTCTTGTATTTGGTGTGGCTGAGCTTGATTTTGGAAGCAAAAAAGAGGCATCCAAGTCCATTCTTACTCCGGTTACACTTAAAAAAGGTAACAATTTTTTTTATTGCTTTTATTTAAGTTTCTATCTATGTTAATGATAGTTTGATATGGTTAAGTGTTATATGTGTAGTTAAAATGTAGTTTAGTACTGGTGGTATGCTTATTTGATGTTTGAACCATGATTTCTGTTATGAGTAAAGGTTTATTAGATAATATGCTTGGTTTGATTCCATTTATTCTATTTAGTAATATGCTTAGTTTAGAGGTTCCAAGGCTGATATTTTATTCTATTTAGTAATATGTTTGGTTGAAAGGTTAGTTTAAAGGTTTCTTTTTATTTCAGTAATAAGCTTGGTTTGATGTTTAAGTAATGATTTTTGACCTGAGTTATGATTAAAGGTTTGCCAAATCCCACACTTGTTTGAATGCTCCTGATTGTGACAATTTGGTTTATATAATGACTATTAGGACTTGTTTGAACTGATCCCTGAGTGTTGTTGTTTGAATAAGAGTGAACTTGGGTGGTTTGAAGGGTCTTTGACATTGTTAATGAAAGGTGGATTCAGGACAGCCTTAAGATGGTCTTTATCTTGTCTAAAATGATCTACCAACTAGTAAACTATGCTTGTTAAAGGGTGACAATAGTTATACTTGGTTTAACTTAGTAATGAGATGTCAGATCCTAAAAAATGGCATTAAGAAAGAGTTTTAGAGGGTTGGCAGGTTAACATAAACTTGTGTGTACTAAAGATTAATCATGTGTGGGTCTGTCTTGTTTTACCGTATGTGGAAATGTCTATGTGTAGAAAAATCATCTTTTCCAAGACTGATCACCTAATACATGATAATTAAGAAGATAAGAAAAATAGGGGGAATAATGGAAAACCTTGGTACAAGTTTGTCTAGGTTTTCTTTGTGAAGTTGTTTGGTACTGCTTTTGGATGTTGTGGATTGAATTTCTTTAAATGAACAAGCAACCAGAGCCAAGAAGAGGATTAAGGGTAATGTTTAGGACTTTGTAAAGTTAAAGTGATTGGTATTTGAGTCTGTCTTGCTTCATCATGTGTGAATTAGTCCTAAAAAAAGGGACATATATGCTTTGAGATGCTGTGTGGTATAAAATAATAAAGTTTTTTCATAATTAGACTTTGGGTTGAGATTGTCTTTGAATATTTGTCTGTGTCATTGTCATATAAATACTTATGTTGGGTCTATTTTAGTGATCATGCTTGTAACTTGGCCATAAAATCTTTAAAGTTTGGATAGAGTTCAATGAGGCAACTGTGGTAGTCTTGGGATATAGTGACTAGTGGAACCTAGGATCCCTTTTTACTGAAAGGAGATTTAGGAAAAGGAGATGGGGAGGTGATGACCCCACCCTGTCCTGCTTCCCTTTCAGGACCCTGAGGCTTCTTCTCATTAGTTTGAACTTTTCTCATAGTCCATGGATACACAAGGATTTCAGAGGGATTAGGAAGGCTTAACTATATCTGAGGAGAGGGCACACCTAGAGTTAAATGATATTCTGTCAGTGCTTATATAGTCTAAGTCCTGTTGTTTTCATTATGTCTCTTAAAAATGGTTTTCAATCTGGGGAACTAGGTTATCTGTGTTTTTATTGTCTGAATTAGGTGTTTGTAAGGAAGTAGGATTGGGAAGTGTATTGGTGGTGATCCAAGCCCATATAATAGGAAACTGAGTACCAACCTTATTGCTTGATATTTGCTTCTATTTATCATGTGCCCTCTAATTTTCCTTAACTTGTGCACCCATGATTTGCACCTGGGAATCCACTTCTTTTTGTGATGATCATTGAGTCTTTAATTATTAGACCCTGACCATGGTATAAACCTACTTTTCTTTCTTTTTTTTTCTTTAAAAAGATTTGTTCAGATTGAGTAGTTTAAGAGCCATTATTAGGGACTAAAATTATTTCAAGACTGTTTTCACTAATTGCTAACATAATATGCTTTCTGAAATATCTTTTCCTTTACTAAAGGTCTTGAGTGTACATCTATGTGTGAATTGACATTGGTCCTAATTAGCTAACATGTTTGTTATATGCCTAGACTTGTAAAAAGGGAGGTGAGTTAAATGTGTGCTCTAAGTCACAGGCTCTTCCAAAGTGTTTTCTTTGTCTGAAATAAGTTAATGTAGTGTCCAAGGTCTCAACCTGCTTGCTCTGTCCTCCCTAGGCCATTTTGTACCTCTGACTATGTTAGTGTCATTACTTGCTTGTTTGGCATCAGTCCTCTATGAGAATGCTCTGTCTGTATGCTGAACTACCATTTGCTTGCTAATTTGGTTGTGTATATCCTTGGGGTTGGATTGAATGGGGGTTTATGGCATGGCCTGGCCTGACTTATAGGGAGTCTAGACCCATATGTGGTGAGACTGTGAAGCCAAGGAGACCTGAATAACTTATAATGGTGAACCTGATCCATGCTATGCCTTGAATTAGTTTAGTGATGCCTTGAGGAGTTTGAGAAATGGTCATTACCATAGTCTAAATGGATAGGTCTGCTTAGGCGAACATGTATCCTTAAAATTCTTTGGATTGCATTCTGAGGTGTAAATAACTTTAAGAAACCAGTCCCTATGTGATCACAAGGGGGGTTGAAACTGAACTAAAGCCACATGGCCTAGGATGGGTCTTTTAAAGGTGCCCTAGAGAAAGGAGAGAGGAAAAACCAGGTCCAGCCTGGTTTATAACACCTTTTCCCTCAAATAATGGGCCCCATGGCACTTCTATGGCCTGTGAGGGCTGCATGCTCATTATAAAGAACCTTGAGATTATATGGATTCTGCTTTTAGACTAAATGAGACCCCAGATTAGAGTTAAGTGTACTGTTAGGAGTAATTGATGACATGACCAAATGAAGAATAAGTGTGCATATATGTTTAAGTTAGATACAAGAGGAAGGGATTAGTAGAAGTGTGAAGCTGTTGTCTTGATCATGTTTTGTTTACTTGTTCCTAAAGTGTACAAACTGCCTTTAGACGACACCAGGTTTTGTATATGAAAACTCAGATATAGAAGGGCCTTAGTCTTGCCTCTGTCCCTGCCATGTCCACATACCTTGATTTGTTTCTATATGCTTTCTCATTGGCAAGATGTAAACTGCTTTAGTTTATTTCATGTTGGTGTGTTTTAGTACTGGCTTACCTCCCTTGCGTGTTACAGTTTGTGTGTGTCTTACCATGGTTATGTGTCTTGATTTCCTATCCTTGACCACCCCATATCTATATACTGCAGCCCATGTTATCTCTCCATTTCATGTTGCTTTATTCATTGTTCTATTTATGTCACACTGGTGGGCTGTAGTTGTGTTATCCCCCATGACTGTATATTTCGATCCTTGCCTCTTTGTTCATCTTAGCTTGCCTTGATTCCTTTTAATGAGTGTGTGTTTGGTCCTACTTTGCTACTTTAAGCCCATGTCTAGAAATTTTACTTGATTGTCTCTGTTCCTTGATTTGCATTATCTTTATGAACATGGCCAATTATGTTATGGTTTGGTCCTGGGATCTGCCTATGTTGTGGCTACATTAGTGCGGGATAAGGTAATTTGGGGTAGGGGCCTGGTCTTAGCCTTCCCCGGTGTCCAGCCATACCTGGGGTTCATGAAACCCCTTGGAACTTGTACAACACCAGGAATACGGGGGCGACGACTCTCCCTTCCTCTTCGTTACCAAATACCTGCCAGTGGGCCTTGTAGTATACATATCTATACACCTGCATAGTTTCCTTACTTCATTGACTATAGATTTTCTTGATACATATATACATATTTGATACATGTGTTTTTTTTTTTTTTTTTTTTAAATATAATCGTTATGAGTTCAGGAAATTATAGACTAACCAGTTTCGTTTTTCCTTTTCCCCTTCACCACATGACCACTCGGGTCGGGGTCAGCCTGCCTATTGGGCCTCAGGCCTAATAAAGAAAATTCTTTCTCCGAAGATATCGAGTCCACGAAGATAAAATTAAATAGCTTGGCGCACAGAAGGGCCAGCCATGGGTAAAGATGGCCAGCCAAGGACTTGGTACGCCTCTAGTCTTTCCATTTCCTTCATTTGTTTCTTGTTTTTTCTTCATCTTGAGCTTTGTGTGTATTTGTACAAAAATTTTAAAAACTCATGTCATAGTGGAATCCTTATCATATGAACTAGTCTTAGGATAACGGTACTTATGCCGTTTAGATTGACTTTAAGTCCCCATAACCATTTTCCAAAATCCGGATTTAGCGTAATGATTTTGACAAACTTAAATAGATAATTAGCTAAACTATTTTGACACGGTTTAATTTTAAACAAGAACAAAAAGGATATGTAAAAACCACAAGCATTGCAACGTTGTTAAAGAAAATACGGACTAAGTTTTAAAACCAAAGCATATACTCTTTATAATTAAATCAAATTTTGTTTTGAAAATAAGGCCAAGGATAAATGTTTTGAATCAAATTAATGAATAAATATGGCAAAGCATTTGGCCAAAAGCCCACCGATTTTAGAAAAATAAGGCCAAAACTGGTCAAGTTTGGCAAAAACAAAAAGGGAATTTTGGGCCAAAGCCCTGAATAAATGATTGATGACATCAAGTATTTAAAGCTTTATGCAAAAATTTATTTGGGCAAAGCCTAGAAGGAAAACGGCAGATCTTTTAAAGTGAAAAATTGTAAATTTTGGCTATAAAGCTCAATTCGAGACCAATTTCATGACTTATAACAAACGACGTATTTCCTAAAACAAAAAACATTCGTAGATACGGGTTCTTGGATAAAGCGTTCTAAATGTATTAAGCGGATTGAGCCAAACAAAGTATGAGTTAACCATGGACAAAATTATACACTCAAAACATAACAAGTTCATATTTTTAAATAACATGTGTAAAATATGACAACTTTGATACTCACTTTATAAACAAAATGCATCATCCTTGTATACAAAGGGAGATTATTTTATCCAGATTTCATTATCCATATTTATGTACCCTATATATAAAGGGAACATATTCAAATTCTTTTTTTTTCCTCAAAATGATATGCAAATGACAAGGTTTTTTCCAGAATAAACACTAAATAGACAGTTCATGCAAATACTCATACATTAAAATTCGAAGGTCAACCGTATAGTACGGATCCTTAATACTGGGGTGCCTTACACCTTCCCCAGGGGATCATCAGAACTCTTACCTAGAACTCTGAATTACGAAGGATTTTTAACGGTATTTGAATAAACCCTTCACCCTCGATTTTCCTAATTTTCTAAAAATTGGGAGGCGACTCTTTTAAAACAAAGTCCGAAAGAGCACCAACAAATTCGTAGTAGCTTTTATGCCCCCGCATAAATGCGAACCATTACACAACCTTCATGAATTTGATGAATGGAGTGCTCATATCGTGCTTGTATTCATTTATTTATTATCTTCATCGATGACATCTTGATATACTCTCGTAGTAGAGAAGAGCATGAGCAGCATTTGAGGATTTTGCTTGGAATTCTGAAGGAGAAGCAGCTTTATGCCAAGTTTTCGAAGTGTGAGTATTGGCTTAGTTCTGTGAGATTCTTAGGACATATAGAGCGTCCAAGGATGGTATTATGGTGGATCCCAAGAATATTGAGGCAGTTCGAGATTGGATTAAACCTACTTCGATCACCGAGATTCAGAGTTTCATTGGTTTCACAGGTTACTACGACGTTTTGTGGGGGGGGGGGGGGGGGGGGGAGGAGGTTTCATCCATTGCATACCCTTTGACTAGATCAACTCATAAAGAAGTGGCATTTCAACAGTCGATGAGTGTGAGACGAGCTTTCAAAAGCTCAAGACTTTGTTGATTACCACTCCGATCTTGACTTTACCTATTGAAGGAGCAAGCTTTACCGTGTATTGCGATGCTTCGGGAGTTCACCTTGGTTGTGTGTTAGGAAAGGTGATAGCTTATGCTTCTAGGCAATTGAAGGTACATGAGAAGAATTACCCTGCTCATGACGGCGGTAGTATTTGCTTAAAAGATTTGGAGGCACAACTTTGTGGGTCTGCATTGTAAGGTATTCACGGATCATCGAAGCCTTAGGTACATATTCACCTAGAGGGATCTTAATTTGAGACATGTAGATGGTTGGAGGTTTTCAAGGATTATGATATGACGATTCTTTATCCCCCGGATAAGGCCAATGTAGTGGTGAATACCTTGAGTAAGAAGCTGGTGAGTTTGGGCAGTCTCGTGTTGTTGCATGTGAGGGAACGTCTCTTGGCTATGGATGTTTAGTCATCGGCCAACCATTTGTGATACTTGATATTTCGAAGCCTAGAAGTTTCTAGCTTGTGTTGAGGCACAATTTTTTTTGTTAGAGCAGATTAAGGACCATTATTTCGATGGTGGGAAGTCATTTAAGATTCGTGACAAAGTGTTACAAGGAAGGGATAAGGAGACGATTCTAGATGGTGAGGGTATTCTGAGGATCAAGGGTCGGGTTTGTGTTCCTAGAGCTGGTGACTCGACTAGTTGATCATGGCAGATACACATAGTTCAAGATATTCCATTCACTCGAGGGATACAAAGATGTATCATGACTTGAAGCATCATTATTGTTGGTGTCAGTTAAAGAGGGACATAGTGGAGTTCATGTCTCGGTGAAGTATGAGCACCAGTGGTATGATTCAGAATATGCCCATACCTGAGTGGAAATGGGAGCGGATCGCTATGGACTCTATAGTAAGATTTCCACGGACTTTGGGAAAATTCGAAGCTCTTTGGGTCATTATGGACAGTTTGATCAAATCTGAACATTTCATACCAGTTCAAACTACTTACAATTCCAAAAAGTTGGCCAAATTCTAATTTTGAAAGATAGTTAGATTGCATGGGGTGCCCATTTCTATCATTTCGAATCGGGGCACATAGTTTACATCTCATTTCTGACGATCTATGCAAAAGGCACTCGGGTAGAGCTCGGTAGAGCTTTCCCCTCTCGGACTGATGGTCAGTCTGAATGGACTATTCATGTCCTTGAGGATATGTTGCGGGCTTGTATGAAGTACTTTGGTGGTCATTGGCGGGGTTTTCTTACAACAATACTTATCATTTGATTATTGAGATGGAACCATTCAAGGCACTATATGGTAGGAGGTGTCACTCTCTGATTGGTTGATTTGATGCTTTCGAGTTTACGCCATGAGTATAGATTTTTTGAGAGATTCCTTGAATAAGATTAAGTTTATTCAGGAGAGACTTCTCACGGCTCAGAATAGGCAAAAGAGTTATCCGGATCGGAAGGTTCATGAGTTAGAGTTAATGGTTGGAGAGCGGGTTCTGTTGAGATTTCATACATGAAGGGTGTGATGAGGTTCGAGAAGAAGAGAAAGTTGAGCCCGACGTATATCGGCCCGTTTAAGATTATTCAGCGTATTGGCGAAGTGGCCTATGAGTTGCCATTACTCCTGGTTTGTCAAGTGGTCATTCTGTTTTTCATATTTCGATATTGAAAAAGTACCATTCTGATGGTTCTCATGTGATTTAGTGGGATTCGGTGTCACTTGGTCAAAATTTGGCTTTCGAGGAGGAGCCGGTAGCCATTTTGGATAGGCAGATTCAGAAGTTAAGGTCGAAGGAAAATTGCTTCAGTAAATGTTCAATGGAGGCACCGTCTGGTGGAAGAGGCTACTTGGGTTACCGAGTCAAATATGCGGACCAGATATCCCATAATGTTTTAGAGCTAAGGTACTTTCTCTACTTTATTGTTCGAGGACGAACGTTTATTTAAGTGGTATACGATGTAACGACCCGTTTGGTCGTTTTGAGCTTTTGGACTTATTTTCTCCAAAATACCCTTCTCGTAGTTTCATCTTGGTATTTATGGCTTGTGGAGATTGGTGGCACCATTCCCGAGGCAATCAGGTGAGTTTCAGCTCAGATTTAGTAAAATTGTAAATTCTTAAGTTAAGAAATGAAAAAAGTTTGATCAAAAGCAACATCAGAGGTAAATTGTTCTGTATCGGAGTTTCGTCGATTCCATTAGGTCCGAAATGTGCTTTATGACATAGTCGATTTGTTGGTTCGAATCCCAAGGGGTTCGGACGTGATTTGGGTCATTTGTTAAGAAACTAGTTAAGTTAAGGATTTACAATTGATCACGATAAACATCGGGTACAGACGACCTCTTTTTCAATGTTTAGAGTGCACGAGCAGGTTTGCAGCATGTTTTGTACTGAAATGCATATTTTATTTTTGTTCGGGGAGTACCGGCTGAGTTTCAGGTGTTGCATCAGAATTTGGGAGACACCAGATTTTGCTGATACCTTTATCGGTTTCCTTCATCACTGTCGCGATGAAGGGGCCACGTTCTCGGGGCTGCAGGGTCCATTTGTTCACGATCGCGACTCGTGTTAATGAAAGGGTTCAGGGTTTGGCAGGGTCTCGCGAGCACATCGGGATCGCGATGGTCACGTTGTATTTGCGATGGATTGGGCCAGGGTGGGGCTCGATCGCGCGGCTTGGGCGGCGATCGCGAAGAGTGATCTTTACCTGGACAGAATTAAATTCCAGCTTCGAACTTCATTGTTCATAAATCGATTTTGGGAGTTTGAGAGCTCGAATTTAGGTGATTTCAAGAAAAATCTTCAACTTTTGGCTCGAGGGTAAGTTTCTAACATTAATCTAAGTATTTCCCCGTGATTCCATCCTTTATTTTTTTGCGTTTTCATCATTGATCTTAGAAATTGGAGTTTTTTGATGAAAATGGATGGTCAAGTAAATTATCAAATTGAAGGTCGATTTAGAAACCTGTGGCACGATTGGTGAGATAGTATCTCTCCCTCAAAATGCATGTTTTTTGTTACCGACGCACAAAGAAAATATTTTGTTGCGAATGAACAAGATATTGAGAAATTTCCCATACGTAAAATCAAAATTATTAATACAGGCCTTTTCCACAAATAATGGGATTTCAATGATTTTCGAGATTCCTAATCTTTATCTATTCAAAATTATTAATACAGGACTTTTCCACAAATAATGGGATTTCAATGATTTTCGAGATTCCTAACCTTTAGCTAATAGATAGGTTGATTTTGCAATGAAATTACAGTTTTGATCTTCGGGAATCAGGATTGAATTTTGGGTTGACTTTTTGGACACATAATATTAGTATAGCAGTATGGGTGTCAACAGATTCATATTCTTCCGTAGTCTCCATACTTGAACTGATTGGGCTCGTTTGGAAGCTCAAAGGAAGGATAAAACCGTGGATTGACCTTTCGTGCTTCGAAATTAAGGCAAGTTGAGACTTACTAGACTATTTATGGAGTGTTTGTGTTGGCTTAATGTAATTAATGAGAGTAATGAGGAAATGGGAGTCTCGTACTCGTCTGGTAATGAGCGCTTGTGCGGGTATCGATACCATGTTATGGGTAAATTAATGAAAAGGAATAATTGTGTGAAGTAGAGAATGCCAAAGCATATGAGCATTAGCTGGTAGTGGTTAAATCTACTTGTTTGATTTGATTGTTTGGTGAAATGGGGCTTATGATAGCCATACTTTCTTAATCTTTGTGATATTGATTTATTGTGCATTCATCACTCCACTTATCGGCTAGATCATGAAACTATAATTTCGCGTAGACTTTATATCATATAAATAGATGTTGTACGCATATTCATTTCATACTTCGTATGATATCACTGGCATGTTTATTGATGAATCATTGGGATGGTCCGTGGTGGCCCGAGTAGATATGGTGCTTGATAGAGTGATGATGACATTATAGCCTATCGGCTGGATACTCAATTTGATCTGGAGGATTTGAAATTATGGGCGAGTATATGGACCTCATGTGTCCCCCATGGGTCACGTGAACCCTAGTGCAGGAGCGTGTTTATATTGGTTCGTATTGGTCATTGCATTTCGTCGTATTTGCATTGTATACCATTCTTATTTGATTGCATTCTCATGACATGACTTTTATATGAGTTCTTGGGAAGAACCGAGCTTTGGTGATTCACTTAATTTATGTACTTTCTATTCTTATTTGCTTAAGTGACTATAAATTGTATAATTGGTTACTAATGAAGTGTGGACGTGGTTATCGGAAGGACCAATCCTAGTCAACGCTTCAGTTTAGGATCGATCAACGATGTTGCTGATTACACGTGTTTCCTCGTACTCACTCTACACTTGCTGCACCTTTTTATGTGCAAGTTCTATTCTGCGTTCAAGTAGTGGACGAGTTCCCGCAAATCGTTGAGGCATTTCTTTGGAGTTTTCAGGGTGAGCTGCTGGTTGTTCCGTGGTACTGAACTCCATTTCTATCTTACTTTCATGTCTTTACTTTTCAGACAATATTTGTAGTATTCAGACTTGTGCCCGTATTTAACAGCTCTTGTACTTATGACTGCCAGGTTTTGGGGGGGCATATGACTTAGATTTCCATATATTATGAGTTATGAGGCCTTGTTATTGACTGATGGGTTGTTTTATTTTACTTTTGTGTTTATGTTATGTTGAAACACTTTGGCTTTTTACTTGGATTCGCCTAGGGGTTAGGATAAGTGCTCTCACAGCCACTTTGGGATTTTGGGTCGTGACAATTAGTTCTCTCATTTTTTTGAGTGTCGAACATAATATTTATTTTCTATAGAAATTTGTTACATAAATTAAAAATAAAAATAAAAATATCATGATCTTAAAGAAGTAAAAAAAAAGAAAGAGAAAGATTGATAATGTAATGATAAAGTAGGCCTTTAAAAAAGGAATGAAATGTCTATTATTCAAGGTTAAGGGGGGGGGGGGGGGGGGTTGGTTTAAAGCAATATTCGGGGGTGTAAATAATTTTCACCCATTATTTAATCATCACATAAATAATTGATAAAAGGGCAAAGGTGTAAATATACCTTGATTTAGAGTAGATATACCCCTCGTTACAAAAGTAGTGTATATATACCCCTACTATTATAAAATGGTGTAAATATATCCCTGCTATTACAAATGGTGCAAATATATCCTTTTCACTGATGAGATTTTTTTAAAAATCATTTAGATTATTTTTTAATTAAAAAAAGGCCACGTGACTTAAAAAAAAAAGTCTACCTATATTTTTGTAGTAGACATATTTTCTAAAGCCACATGATAAATTTTTTTCTGGTGTATCGGGTCTGGTAAGTTTTAAAAAATATCTCCGTCACTTCAAAAAAATAAGTCTACCTATTTTTTTAAATGAACCTAACTCGACTCACAAAAAAAAAAAATTACTATATGGCTTTAGAAAAGTATGTCTACTCAAAAAAATGGGTAGACTTTTTTTTAGGTCACGTGACATTTTTTATATTAAAAAATGACCTAAATGTTTTTTTTAAATTTCGTTAGCGAAAAGGGTATATTTGCACCATTTTGTAACGGCAGAGGTATATTCGCACCATTTTGTAACGGCAAGGGTATATATACACCACTTTTGTAACGAGAAGTATATCTGTTCTAAATCGCAAAATTAAGGGGTATATTGCACCTTTGCCCTTGATACAATATAAATACCAAATAATTAGTATATGAACTAATGACTAATCGACACGTCACAACTGAAAGTCAACTGCCTATCTGTTTTTCCTACTTACGGATTTCGGGAGGAATCCAAATTGGACCATCCTACAGGGAAGAAGCATTTAACAAATATGTTACCTCTTTAATGGAGATATTATTGTGGATGTAGCTATAATTTTACTTCATTGATGGGACTAGATGATATAAATAATACAGTCTTGGCTGGGACATTAATATTTTTTTTTTAATCACAGTGAAGACATTTCTGACAAGATTACCATATTCGATGTGGTCGATAATTTGAAGAGCAAATAAGCAAATACTAAAAAGATAGATCAATACCATGGACTGATTCAAAAAAAAAAAAAAAAAAAAACATGTGATTTCAAAATCAATGAAGAAAAATATTATCTTAGTTTATATAAATAGACAAATTCCGCTTGGGGAAAAGCTTAATGAACGAAGACTTTTTCGTTAGAAAAAATAATAATTAATTAGTCGGTAGTTTCAAGGAATTTCCACAATGTGTCAATCGCATTACAATCATTATCTCTTCTATCTTCGACTAGATGGGGTAAGCCCGAGTAAGCACGAACCGGACACGAAAAATGAGTCAGTTTAATAATAAAATGATGAAAGTATTATTCTCTTTGTTTCAATTTGTTTGAACCTATTTCCTTTTTAGTCCATGTCAAAATGAATGACCTCTTTTTTAATTTGGAAATAAATTCACTTTATGAATGATTTACATCCACAAAAATTTTCAAGGTTTATTTTGAACCACAAGTTTCAAAAGTTTTCTCTCTTTCTTAAATGTCGTGCCCAATCAAATGAGTTCATATAAATTAAAACGGAGGAAGTATTACATAAACAAAATTACAATTAAGTCAATTCAAATCGCATTTGTTATAGTCCTATATTTTCAGGGACAAATTAATGGGTTGAACGCTAGTCTTGACGAACTCCCAGCCTCCCATGATTGAAGTGGAGGGTTCAAATCTCATTAGTAACATATAATTCCTTTCCTTATTTCCTTCCTCTCTCCGGACGTAATACAAAGAAAAATTGAAGAAAAAGAAAAGTACAAACAGCCTATATCTTGATCCTTTTTAAAGAAATATCGCACTCAAATCTTGGTGTATTTTTGGGTTCAATCTAAATTCTCTTTTTTCTTTTAATTTTTTATGTTAATTTTCTCTACGTTCATCTTTACCATTTTATGTATTTATTATGACTCATTTTCAGATACACCTTTATATTTTAAAATCAAACACTTATACCCCTATACTATAAAAATTCTATGTCACCCCCTATGATTATCAAAAAGTAAATTAAATTTAATAAAAAAGATAATTTTTTTTAGTTTCTTTATTCACTCATCATTTGATTAAAATAGAGGATAAACATTCTTGAAAAAAAATAATAGATCGTGAACTGAACTCAGTTGAAGGAGATCAACGTCGAATCAGTGAGAACCAGAGAAGCAAAATTAGTTTGGAAGGTAAAGAAATAGAGACAAATTTGAGAGGAAACTGTTTACCCCGAATTTGGATAATCAATTAAATTTGTGGGTGAGATATAGGATATGTGGTTGTGCCTTGAATCCCTTTGATAGAGAAAAGAAATATATGAATATACTATGAAGAAGCAACTAATAATCGGTGGTTTGTTATATACTTGTATGTTTACTAATATATGTGTGTTACTTGATTGAAGAAATGTGATAGAGATGAGCACAATGAATTCGGATTGCAACATGATAATGAGAGAGATTTGTATATATTTCTAGTACAAAAGAATGTTCTTGATGTTAAGGAGCCAACCCCTTAATAGTGGGCAATGACACTTATTTATAGTGTTGCCTCATGGGCTCCATACAATAAGAGAAAACTAAAAATAAAGAAAAACTCTGACTTGGATTAGGTTGGGTTAGGTTGGCTGTACAGTCTGACACCCGTACGATTGGCAGTTGAGCATGGCAGGACGTTATCGACGCGTGGCAATCGCGCAACGGATCTCCCGGACCAACGGCCACGAATAAACGAACTAACGGCCACGACCAAACGGACCACGGCCACGACCAACTCGGCCATGAGGAGACCGGATCAAATGATGCCCTTCCTTGGCTCCGGTCCAAGCGTTCCTCCGTTTCCGGGCTCACCGAATTAGCACGTGTCCGATTTTTACCGTATACAGCTAGTCCCCACACTTCTCGGATCGTAGATTTATCGGAGTAACGGTGTTATATCCCGCATTTTGTACATCTGGATAATTTAAGATAATTGCGAGAAGTTAAGGATAAGGCCATATTGTGATCTTGTTTAACACACAAGTTGTTTGTGAAATTTTTTGAAGTGGAAATGTTAAGAATGGCTAGGGGTAAAAAGGGAAATTCGCAAGATGACTCATAGAAATGTGGAGGAAGGCTAAGGGCATATTTGGAATTTGGAAAATAATTTTCATGAATTACAAAAAAAAAAAAAAAAAATGGGCTTGCACAAATAGCCGAAGTGGCCGGCCAAGGCCCATATGGAAGCTCAAAATAAGTAATAAAAAGATGACCCAATTCTTCATATTATCATCTTCAACTTAAGAACTTTCAAGAAACTTTGAGAGAAAAAGAGGGAGGCCTATTCGGCCAAGGGGTCCATAAATTGAAGACCAAAAATCTTGATCAAAAAAATTATGTCTTCTAGTATTCCTACTAATTTGAAGGTCCTCTTTAACGTGGTATAATTGTTGAAGCAAGAATCTCTTTTATTGTTGCAAGTTCACAACCCTAGCCAAGTGAGAAGTTGAAGGAAAAAGGTAAGATTTAATCTTCTTTTTAAATGTTATGGATGGTTGTGTATGTTGTAGTATGTAGAAATGGATGAAATTTATGAAAATATGGATATTATGTTGTGGCCGTGCATATATGGTATTGTGGCCGTGTGTGTTGTGTAGAATTAAGGGACCAATTTTACTTAGTATTTTGGTTGTTGTTGTTATGGATTTCATGTTGATAATGAAAGTTTAATGATCCTAGTGAAGTTGTAATGGTTGGAGACTTGTTTTAGAAGTTAATGTGAATTGAATATAGTGTTCTTGTATTTATGGAAGATAATGTTGTTAGTGTGAATTGTTGGTGTAATTCATGAAGTTGAAAGAAAGAAATGTGTTGTCATTGTTCTTGTTGAGTTTGGAAGATTCCGGGTAGTGTGTTGGTTTGGCCGTTTGAAATGTCGAGCAGATTGTTTGAAGCGTTCTTGAATATTGTTTGAATGGTTTCGGAGTAGTACTTGAATATGTGAGCAAATATGAATTGAACATAAGTGAAATGTCGTTGAAGTTTGTAGAAAGAATATTGCTAACGTTGGAAACGCGCTTTGAATTGATTGTTGATATTGTTAGAATGACTGTTGGTATTGTTGTCGATAATTTGGCTGAGTTAAATTCTCGGATTTGTTGTTGATGATTGGCCGAGTGGAATTCTCGGGGTTGTTGAATTTACAGGGGAAATGCTGCCGAAATTTCTGTATATAAAGTCTTGGTTTGGAATTGGACTCTTAAGTGTTTATGGCTAATGTTTGGTATATACAAATATTGTTGTAGATCTTGCGAGCCAAAGACTCAAATTTGGATTAGCGTAGAAAGCGGGCAAGGTATGTAAGGCTTATCCTTTCTTTCTTTTGGCATGATCTCTATGGAACGAGCAAATGACGTATATTTATGAATTCAAAGAAATTCCTATTCTTAGAGCCACTAGGATGGCTAATACCCTTGATCTCTATAAGCCACTTCATATGATTTCGATACGTATCCATGATTCCGAAGCTCTATTTGATGAGCTTCCGAGTTTGTTTACGATTCTTATTAGCCTATTGGTATGAGTATACTTAGTATGGTTGAGATTATGGCATAATTGGATAATGAGCCAAGTATAAGAGTTCCTGTCCTTAAAAATGGTTCTGTAAGTATTAATGTTTCTAAATTTTGCATACCGTCTTGGATTGGACCGAACGTTCCTCGGCAGTAATATATTATATTCATGGATCGGGCTGCACGTTCCGCAGCAATATATTTATGGATCGGGCTGCACATTCCGCAGCAATATATTTATGGATCGGGCTGCACGTTCCGCAACAATACACTGTATGATGTTCTATGAGTATGCATGCATGAATCGGTTATATGTATATATGATGTCGGCATATTGACTTGATCCCTAACGATATTCGAAGGGTGCCTAACATGATTGTTGCTTTGATTTTCCAAAAATGGCTTCTGAAACGTTTGTAGAAAGTTCTGTACTTCAAATGCTCATAACTTTCTTATACTAAATCCGATTGATCCGAAACTTGTTCTGAGCCTTCAGGTGTCGGTAAGTATACTTGTCTATCAAGTCTTGTTTTGTGTACATATGGTTTCGCACTACTCTGTTCGTGCAAGCCTCAGTATGTCCTTCACTGAGCCCGGGCCAGGATATGTTCTCGTGCGTACTTCTCTGCATTATTCACCGCGTCCCTCTCACTTGCGGGCCGGGGCACGATATATATATGATATGATGACATGATGATATGATGACGGGGCGGTGGCCAGGATGGCATATTATGATTCTATTCACCGCGTCCCGCAAAAGAAGGCCGGGGCACGTTACATGCATATATGATACATGACATTGGCATACATGATATATGATTTACCGCGCCCCTCACTGGAGGGCCGGGGCACGTTATATGCATACATGATATATGATTTACCGCGCCCCTCACCGGAGGGCCGGGGCACGTTATATGCATATATGATATATGATTCTGACATGCATGATCCGTGTTTGGAAAGTAAGCTCTTTTGGCACTCTGGATGATTCACTTATTTTCTGTATTTCTTTTGACATACGACATCGGTATACACGATTGTGTCTGGAAGGTAAACATTTTGGTATTCTGGATAGTGTACTTACTCTGGTACTGGTTTTTCTTATCGGTTATGGTTCTGCCTTCTGTATTTCATGCCTTACATACTCGGTACATATTCCGAACTGAACCCCTTTCTTCGGGGGCTGCGTTTCATGCCCGCAGGTACAGACGCTTATTGTGGTGATCCGCCAGCCTAGGGTACCCATTCTGCTACTTTGGAGTGCTCCTTTGGTCCGGAGCCCACACTTTTGGTACAGATCTCTCCGTTGTACATATTTATGTGTATATGACTATTCAGGGGTACGGCGGGGCCCTGTCCCGTCATATGACTCTGTTGTCTTTGTTAGAGGCCTGTAGACATGTATGTGGGTCATGGGTCATTGTCGTTTGGTTATTTCCGTATGATATGTTTCATAAGCGATTCCATATGCTATGCCGGCCTTAACGGCTGGTATGTGTGAATACGTATATATATATTTTGGGCGATATGTTTTACGACAGCCTTGGTGGCTTCTACATGATATGTAGGTTATATAAGACCGCTTAAGACGACATCCGCTCTTCGTGTCTACATAAATTAAGGTATGCTGAATATGGATAAGTCGTTGGTTTGTCGACTTGGTAAGTGAGGGTGTATGGGCGCCCAGCTCGGGCACTAGTGATGGCCCACGGGGTTGGGTCGTGACAAACGGGAAGTGAATGCATCAAGAAATCGGCGACTCCGTTTGTCCGTTGTTATCTCCTCATTTTGGCGGGAACAGTTGCGTCACGTCCCCTTTTCTTCAGCCACGTGTCCTACTCCGGATGGTCAACTCGGACAATCGCCGTAATGCACGTCGCTTCAGGTCATTCCTCATTAATTACGGGACAGGTGGCTCCCCCTGGTTGGCTGGCATCGGTAACCGTTCCATTCCCATGCCTATATAAGGCTCTTCACCTCTTCATTCAATCATTTTTACGATTCGTTTATCTTCATCTTCACTGCATTTCTTCATCTTCGCCATATCTAATTGTCCTCCATATCAAGTTTGTTGCTGATTCATTGCTTATACCACGTGAAAGGAAGCAACTTTGCCACCATTTTTACTAGCTGGTCTTGTTTGAGTGTTGCTGCTTCTTACTCTTGTCATTTCTTGAACCGTCTGTTCCCTTACTCTTTTTTAACTTCCTTTCTGAATCCACTCAACTACTTCTTTTCATATTTTCAAATGTATGAAATCACTTCCCATGATATTCCCTCGGTTTCATCTCAAGGAACCGAACCTGCATCTCCAACTAAAGCAAAGAGCACCTTCCAGCCCACTGCCTCGGACATTATACCGGCCAAGCCTAACTTCAACAAACATTTTGAGGTCGAAAAACCTTCTTCGGTATCCGATAGGGGGTTTGATGTGAGGCGATATCCCTCATCCGTTACTGAGGAAAAACCCGACTTAGTCCGGGCTGATTGCGGGTGGGACACCCGTCCGGTTCAAGTTTTTGCCCCCGGGCCAAGTGAATCAGTCACTAACCACCGGGAAGGTTTTTTATATGTGTATACTTACCCATTCACTCTCAAGCTCGACCCTCCGGTCGATCCGGTCATCTTGGACATGTGCCGGACCTATGACGTTACCTTGGCACAGATTGGTCCGATCGTTTGGAGGGTCGTGGCATGCCTCCGGTTGTTAGCCAAAAATGCCGGGAAGGAGCTCACGCTGGCCCACTTGATACGCTTATATTCCCCGAGGTTGTTCCGGGGTGGTGTAATAAAACTCGCAAAGTGTAGCCGGAATCCATTTTTCTCGAAAATGGACGAAGATAGAGACAGGGGCTGGTTGGAGCGATATGTCCGGGTGAGGACCTCGGACATCATTCCGGACAATTACATGCCTTTTCCGGAAACGTGGAACAACAAGCGTAAGCCTAAACTCTAAGTAACTACTTTTGTATATTTTATCGAACTTTGGTTCCACTCTCTCACCGCTTTTCTTATTTATATTAGCCAATGGATGGATTCCCCTGGTCGTTCGGAATCTGAACGAATGGGTTACTGCACTCCTTAGCCAGCATGTCCACGACGACCGGACGTGGAGCCACCTGTCACGCGGCCGATGGATCGCCCAGAACCACGGTAATACTCTGCTGCTACCCGTGTTCACTGCATCTTCTACTTCCCGTATTCATTGCGTCTTCAATTTTCAGGTTTGCCCAAGGGCTCGGTGGATCCCAGACCGGAGTCGGCAGCTGGACCTGCAACGTCGGCACCCGAGTTTGATTTGGCGGGTGCATCTCGCATCCTTGCTGCCGCTGCCAAGTGAAAAAGGCCCTCGGACAAAGGGCAGAAAACAAAGAAAAGGGCGAGGAGCGTCGTTAGGACTTTACGGGATGAAGCAGAGCCCGAGCTCCTCGTTCGGAGTATCAGTGCGGCCCCTTCCGTGGCTCCTGTTCCGGAAGAGGGTGTCACCGCTTCAGCCCTTCCTTCAGCCGTAGAAGGACCTTTGGTTCCGGCGTTACCCACAGGTGCGGAAGAAATTCTTTACCTGACTCTTCTAAGGTCGATTGATTTCGTTGACATTTCAGGTGAAGCTTCTTCCGAAGAAACCACCCTGCAAAGGGCAAGTAGATCTGCGGGGGCGGCAGCTACCGAAGCTGATCAAAGAACCGAGCTTTCCCCCGAGAGCGAAGCTCCAACGGTCACTGGCCCGTTGCCCGACTTTGAGACTGCTGCAACTACGAAGCCCCCTGTTTTTGCTGAAGCTGCTGAGGCCGCTCCAGGTTCTCCAATTCCCGCTTCGAGGCCAGATGAGTTTGAGGACATGTTCTCGAGCACTCCTCCTGCAACCGGGGAAGCCGCGGGTTTTGGACATCTCCAGATCCCTCTAGCCACGAGGGCGGTTGGTCGGGCCACCGAGTCTGGTGCTAGGGATAGCTTGGTCCGAACCTTTCCGGCCCCAAGTGTGGAGCCGAGGAGGACGAGATCAGCTGTGATCACCGTTCCTGAGGATTGCAGCTTTCTCTCTCGCCCGGTGGCGTGGCGAGCTACGTGAGGCCCCTTATCTCGGATTCGGATAAACGAAAGATGAACGGGGTCTCTTGGCAGTGCCTCATCAATGAGGGTATGCACACGGGCAATCGGGTAACTTTTCTCAACTGTCCCTGTATGCTTTTCTTGAGAATTTTTGTCTCATTTTATGAAAAGTGTTTAACTTGCTTCTTTTTGCAGAGTGTGGTGCTTGTTAACGAAGCCTTCGTCCGTGCCCAGCAAGAGGTGGACGATCTCAAGGTCCAACTGGATGTCCAAGGCCGGGAAACAGAGAAATATCTGCACCTTCTTCGGGAGAAGGAGGAGGAGCTGAACCGAGCAGTTGCTCTTTCCAACCTCTGACCCGAGCTCGATGCAACAAAGGCTGAAAACCATCGATTGAAGGGTGAGCTGGATGAGATGGTTGAATACAACCGGAGTCTTGAAGCAGATAAGATCGACCTTAGCCGAGATAACGCTCAATTTTCCTCGAGGCTTGATGAGCTCGAAACCACCCTTTCTCAACTCCGGGGGCAGCTGGATTCGGTGAAGTTTGATTCTGCGAGCTTGGCCGAGAGGAACAGGCTGCTTGAATCTGAGAGTGCCCGGTACAAAGAGCGCATGAGGGTGTTCGAGGAGAAGGCGGAGAAGAGGGCCCAGATATGTGATGATCTAAAAACCGAGCTTAAGGAGACGGCAGATGCTAATGTCGTCCTTAAGGCCAAGCTCGAGTCGGCCATCCATATGCAAGATGTCCTCGGAGAGGCTCGGGATGTTTTTACGGCAAATTTAGCCCAAGCCGAGGCTGATTTGGAGGAGGCTCTGAAGAGTGTGGAGGCCGCCAAGGCTCATGCCACTATCACTGCCAAGTACGAAAAATGGAAGTCTCGGAGGATCACTCTTGAGCAAGCCGAGCATGGCTTTATGGATCTTGTGACCCTTATTCTCGAGGCTAAAAGAGTCGATGAAGAGGCTAAGGGTGCCCTCGGGGATGACTCCGACGACTCTGAGCGGACAGTGTCCGAACACTCCGGCTCCAGCCATTCCGGATAGGCTAGGGCTTGTACTTAGCCTTTTTATTTTTTGCCTTCGTAGTGGGCTCCGATGTAAAATCCTTTGTATAAATAGAACGTGTATTTCCCTTGATTCTTTTCTTCGAATGAATGTTTATTATGATTTCCGCCCGAATTGTCTGTTCGTTTTTAAGGAGTCACTATTTCTGACTGTGCCTATTTATCGGCTTTTCTCCTCCTCCGGTATATGTCGTCCGGGAATTTTATAGAGGGTTTGCCCGTGGGATTTATCTTACACTTTTGTGAATTTGGACGTCTCCGAATCACGACGGGCGTTGTTAGGGCCGGTATTTTCGGCTATTTTTAGGGCCGGTATATTTCGTATACCTGAGTCTCAGCCTTAGCCGGATTTTGATGTAAAAGTCCCCGTTTGTGGAGTTAACAATTTTGGCTCGGTTCGCTATGACCTTGTTGCCTTTGTCGAATTTCGACCGTAGTGCCCGGTATAGGGTGTATGAATGAAATAGTGCCGAAATACGGCGGTTATCACCGGGGTGAACTATTTTAACAGGAAGACATCCGAGATATCGTTTATCCAAACTTTCGATAATTTTTGCATTGCAAGTGTTTGTGTACATGAGAATGATTTTTTCCCTTCCGCTTTTGCCGTAGCAAATACTAAATGGACACGATTCATTCTAATCGTTTGGTCCTTACATCGCAACCTAATGCAGAAGATCCGGTTCTTGGTTTTGCCGTAGCAAATGATATGTGGACACAATTCGTTTTGATCGTTTGGTCCTTACATCGGAACCTAATATTGAAGGTTCGGTTTTATTTTGTTGAGGGCGGCCTCCGGTTTCAGCTAATCGGGGTAAACTTCGGAGTGGTGTGATAGTCCCCTAGCTCTTATCCAAGCCGCAAGATCAGGTGAGTGCTATTAAGTCCCCACTCGTTGAACTTGTTGCCTCATTAAAAACCTTGTCGGAAAACCCATTTTGGGACAAAACCGCACTAAGGAAAAGAGTGCAACACGTGTTTTCAGGCCTAAATTCTAACTTTATCCGGCTCTTGATTTTTCTGCAAAAAGGGAAAGGTTAAATAGAAAACATGGGGAGTTCATACCTTAACAGTAGTATCTTTTCAGATGAGCCACATTCCAATTGTTGCGCAACCGTTGCCCGTTCATGGACTCCAACTGATACGATCCTTTTCCCGTTATCCCGGTTATCTTATACGGACCTTCCCAGTTCGGACCCAGTTTTCGTTCGTTGGGATTCTTGGTGTTCAAGGTAACTTTTCGAAGTACCAAGTCCCCAACTTAGAAATGCCGAAAATTGTCTCTTCGGTTGTAGTACCTTTCCACTCTCTGCTTCTGGTCTGTATTACGGACCAACGCGTTTTCGCGAAGCTCATCCGTGAGGTCGAGTTTTATGGCTATGGCCTCCTCGTTTGACTCCCCGGTAGTATAGCTGAACCGGAGAGTGGGTTCACTAACTTCTACGGGAATAAGGGCTTCAGCCCCGTAGACCAACGAGAAAGGAGTTTCTCCCGTACTTGATTTTGATGTGGTTCTGTATGCCTACAACACCTCCGGTAATATTTCCCTCCAGTGATGCTTTGACGCTTCAAGGTTTTTCCTCAGATTTTGGATTATTGTCTTGTTCGTGGATTCCGCCTGTCCGTTTGCACACGGGTGATACGGGGTTGATATAATTTTCTTGATCTTCAATCCCTCGAGAAAATCATTGACTTTTCCACCCACGAACTGGGGTCCGTTATCATAGGTTATCTCAGCAGGGATGCCGAAGCGACAGATGATGTGGTCCTATATGAAGTCAATGACTTCCTTCTCTCTGATTTTTTCAAAGGCCTGCGCTTCAATCCACTTAGAGAAATAATCAGTCATAAACAGAATGAAATGGGCTTTACCTAGTGCCCATGGTAATGGACCGACAATGTCCATTCCCCACTTCATGAAATGCCAAGGTGGCACCACCGAATGCAACAACTCCCCGGGCTGGTGAATCATCGGAGCATGTCTCTGACACCCGTCACATTTTTTGACAAAATTTTGCGAGTCTTCATCCATCCGGTTCCAGTAGTAACCGGCCCTGATGATCTTTCGAACCAGAGCTTCAGCACCGGAGTGGTTGCCACAGGTTCCTTCGTGCACCTCTCTCATCACATACTCCGTCTCTCCGGGACCCAAACACTTAGCCAGGGGGCCGAAGAAAGATCGTCGATACAATTGGCCGTCCACTAAGTAGAAACGCGCAGCTTTGGTCCTTAATGACCGTGATTCTTTTGGGTCATTCGGGAGCTTTCCATCACGCAAGTAGTCGATGTACTTGTTGCGCCAATCCCAAGTTAAACCCATTGTGTTTATCTCGGCATGTCCGTTTTCTATCGTCGTGTTCAACAAGTGCACCGTAGTCCGGTGTTGATTTCTTCCCTTTCGACCGAGGATTCCAGATTTGCCAATGCATCGACTTCGCTGTTCTGCTCCCTCGGTATATGCTGCATGGTCCATTCTTTAAACCGATGTAGGATCACTTGGATTTTTTCGAGATACCTCTGCATCCGTTCGTCCTTGACCTCGATAACACCGTTCACCTGGTTTACGACCAAGAGCGAATCGCACTTTGGCTCGATTGTTTTGGCCCCCATAATTCGGGCCAATTCCAAACCTGCAATCATAGCCTCATACTCGGCTTCATTGTTTGTCAATTTAGCAGTTCTAATGGACTGTCGGACGGCATCCCCGGCCGGGGTTCTAAGGACGATCCCTTGTTCGGAACCTTTGAGGTTCGAGGCTCCGTCCGTATGTAGCGACCAAATACCCGAGGCTTCCCCCGAGGTTAGCAGAAGCTCCTTCTCAACCTCGGGGACCATGGCCGGGCTGAAATCTGCCACAAAATCGGCCAAGATCTGGGACTTGATGGCTGTTCGAGGTTTGTACTCAATATCATATCCGCTAATTTCGACGGCCCATTTAGTTAGTATACCCGATAATTCCGGTTTATGCATGATGTTTTTTTGGGGGTAAGTAGTTACTACACATATTGGATGGCATTGAAAGTAGGGCTTGAGCTTTCTAGAAGCACTTACTAGTGCTAGTGCCAATTTTTCCAAGTGGGGATAACGGGTCTTCGCATCCCCCAAAGTTCTACTTACATAATAGATAGGGAATTGCGTACCTGTTTCTTCTCGGACCAAAACGCCACTTACCACTACCTCGGAGACACAAGGTAGAGAAAAAGCGGCTCGTCCGCCTTTGGTGTGTGCAACAGCGGGGGGCTAGACAAATATCTCTTCAATTCTTGTAAAGCTCTTTGGCACTCCGGTGTCCAAACGAAGTCGTTCTTCTTCCTTAGTAAGGAGAAGAAATGATGACTCTTGTCCGAGGACCTCGATATGAAGTGACTCAACGCGGCTATCCTTCCGGTGAGCCTCTGTACTCCTTTGACGTTATTTACCACCTTGATATCCTCGATGACCTTGATTTTGTCCGGGTTGATTTCGATCCCCCGATTTGACACCATGAAACCCAAAAATTTGCCGGACCTTACCCCGAAGGCACATTTTTCCGGGTTGAGCTTCATGTTATACTTGCGGAGCACGTCGAAGGTTTCCTGCAAATGTTTTAAATGGTCCTCTGTTTCCAGGGACTTGACCACCATGTCGTCAATATAAACTTCTATTGTTTTCCCTATTTGTTCTTCGAACATCTCATTAACTAGGCGTTGGTAAGTTGCACCGGCATTTTTTAATCCAAAACGCATGACATTATAACAGTAAGTCCCATATCGGGTAATGAAGGATATTTTCTCTTGATCCTCCGGGTGCATCCGAATCTAGTTATACCCGGAGTAGGCATCGAGAAAACTTAACATCTCATGCCCGGCCGTCGCATCGATCATTCTATCGATGTGAGACAACGGGAATGAATCCTTTGGGCATGCTTTATTTAAATCCTTGTAATCAACACACATTTGAAATTTATTACCTTTCTTGGGCACCACTACCACGTTAGCTAGCCAGTCCGGGTACTTTACCTCCCGGATAGAACCTATTTTTAAAAGCTTTGTTACCTCGTCTTTTATGAAGGAGTGTTTTGCTTCCGCCATGGGCCTTCTCTTCTGCTTCACCAGGGGAAACTTCCCGTCTAAGCTGAGCTTGTGAGTTTCTACCTCCGGTGATATACCTGTCATATCTATATGGGACCATGCGAAGCAATCTGCGTTAGCTCGAAGAAATTCAATTAACTCGTTCCTGAGCTCCGGGGTTAACCCCGTGCCCAGGTATACCTTTCTTTCCTGTAGATACTCGAACAAGATGATCTGATCCATCTCCTCTACTGTCGACTTGGTTGCCTCCGAGTCATTCGGCATGACGAATGATCTGGGTACGTCGAAATCATCCTCTTCGTACTCCGGATCCAGTCCCGAGTGCTTTGATTGCTATTTGGTATTCGGTTCCCCGGTTGGATCTCCTCCCTTGTGATCCGATTTTTCAGACTGAGGCGTCGCCTCCTCGACCGCGAACATCTCCCTTGCAGCGGGTTGTTCTCCTCGGATGGTTTTTATTCCCTCCGGGGTCGGAAATTTCAGCAACTGATGTAATGTTGAGGGCACGGCCCTCATGCTATATATCCAAGGTCTACCCAGCAATGCATTGTACTTTATGTTCCCTTCGATTACATAGAACACCATTTGCTAGATAGTGCCATCGATGTTGACCGACAATGAGATCTCCCCCTTTGTGGTTTCGCTCGCCATGTTGAACCCGCTGAGTACCCGGGCTACCGGTACGACCTGATCGAGCAGCCCTAGCTGTTCAACCACTCTCCACCGGATGATGTTGGCCGAGCTACCTGGGTCAATCAAAATACGTTTAATCTGAGTTTTAAAGATAAGAATAGGAATTACCAATGCATCATTGTGCGGTTGAATGATGCCTTCTGCATCCTCGTTGCTGAAAGAGATAGAACCCTCGGGTAAATAATCCCGGCTGCGTTTTTCGCGAACAACAGAAACCTTGGCCCGTTTCATCACCGGAACTCGAGGGGCATCGGTACCCCCAACTATCATGTTGATTATATGCTGGAATTCTACTGGCTCGTCCCTTTTATGAGTCTCCCTTTCATTGTAGTGACTTTTGGCTCGTTCACTCAGCAGTTCTCGGAGATTACCATTCTTCATTAATCGGGCTACCTCCTCTCTTAGCTGGCGACAGTCCTCGGTTTTGTGACCATGGGTTCCATGGTATTCGCACACCATGCTCGGGTCCCGTTGGCCTGGATCCGACCTTAGAGGTCTCGGCCATCTTACATCCAAGACACAGCCTATAGTCGACATGAGGCCCGAGGTACTGACTTTTAAGTTGTACTCCGATATCTTTGGCAAATCCTTGTTGCCGGCGGAGCTTCCGGCATCACTCCTGAACGAGAGACCCCGACTGTTCGACGGGCCCTCGACCCTTTTATTACCCCGACTGGAGAAATGTCTTGGGCTAACCCCTGATTTCTCCGACCTAAAGCTTGGCTTCTCCGAATGGGAATATGGCCGATACCTCTCCCTCGACGGCTCGGCCTTCGTTTCGTAACCTTTCCTTGGTCTCTCAAAACTTTTGTTCACATTTATTGGCCCCGGGGGAAGTTCGAATTGATCACCCTCCACCTGAATCTTCGACTCGTATCGGTTATGGACATCAGCCTATGTCACAGCCTCGTACTCCAACAAGCTTTCCTTTAATTTGAACGAAGCCGTTGAGCTCTGAACATTGAGCCCCTTTATGAAAGCTTGTGCAGCCCATTCTTCTGGAACCGGGGGGAGCTCCATTCGTTCCCTTTGGAATCGGTTGACAAATTCACGCAGTAATTCATCGTCTCTCTAGGTTATACGAAAAATATCTGCCTTACGGGCCTGCACCTTCTTGGCACCGGCGTGAGATTTTATGAAGGCATCGACGAGCATTTCGAATGAAGTGATCGAATGCTCGAGCAGATGGTCGTACCATGTCAATGCCCCTTTTGACAAAGTTTCCCCGAACTTCTTCAGCAATACCGATTCAATTTCATCTTCCTCCATATCATTGCCTTTTATAGCGCAGGTGTATGAGGTTACGTGCTCGTGCGGGTCTGTTATGCCGTCATATTTCTGGATATCCGGCATTTTGAATCTCTTCGGGATTAGTTTCGGAGCTGCACTCGGAGGAAAAGGCCTTTGGATGTACCTCTTCGAATCCGGCGCTTTCAGTAAAGGCGGAGCCCCCGGGATTTGGTCCACCCGAGAGTTGTACGTTTCCACCTTTTTTTCAGTCGAGTCTACCCGCCTTGCCAAAGTCTCGAGCATTTTCAAAACCTCGGTGGAGGAACCAGCTCCGGACCCATAGCTCTCGACCATCCATGCCTCATCTTTCTCGAGTTCGGCAGCACCCTTCGCCTCCTCCGAGGTCATTTTATCTTTTCCGTTTTGCAACCGGGCTATCGCGATTCCCTGTTCGGCAATCACCGCTCTCTGTTCCTGCAACATTTCAAAAATTAAACGTAAGTCAATATTATCATTTGGGGCTTCCGGTTCTTTCCGACCCTGAGTCCGGGACAAAGTAATCGAATTATGTGTATTTAAAGGATCGGTAGCCGGCTGGGTGGCATTCTCCTGGTCCACGGTGTTTTGATGGTTGAGGCCTTCCCTCGAATTAACGGGGTTAGGATCAGCGGGGTTTGGCAATCCTCGTGGACCGCTGCCTTCGTTTTCGGCCACGATCTCGTTGTTGTTGACGTGACCAGATTGCCCACTGTCAGCCATTTAGTCCGTTTTTTCAGTGACGAACGGAAGATGTTTTCGATTTTGATGGGTAAGGTAGAGATCAAGGTAAAAGACCACTATTATCCTAGCCCCACGGTGGGCGCCAAACTGTTTACCTCGAATTTGGATAATCAATTAAATTTGTGGGTGAGGTATAAGATATGTGGTTGTGCCTTGAATCCCTTTGATAGAAAAAGAAATATATGAATATACTATGAAGAAGCAACTAATAATCGGTAGTTTGTTATATACTTGTATGTTTACTAATATATGTGTGTTACTTGATTGAAGAAATGTGATAGAGATGAACACAATGAATTCGGATTGCAACACGATAATGAGAGAGATTTGTATATATTTCTAGTACAAAAGAATGTTCTTGATGTTAAGGAGCCAACCCCTTAATAGTGGGCAATGACCCTTATTTATAGTGTTGCCTCATGGGCTCCATACAATAAGAGAAAACTAAAAATAAAGAAAAACTCTGACTTGGATTAGGTTGGGTTAGGTTGGCCGTACGGTCTGACACCCGTACGATTGGAAGTTGAGCATGACAGGACGTTATCGTCGCGTGGAAATCGCGCAACGGATCTCCCGGACCAACGACCACGAATAAACGGACTAACGGCCACGACTAAACGGACCACAGCCACGACCAACTCGGCCATGAGGAGACCAGATCAAATGATGCCCTTCCTTGGCCCCGGTCCAAGCGTTCTTCCGGTTCCGGGTCTCACCGGATTAGCGCGTGTCCGATTTTTACCGTATACAGAAACATTTAGTGGAGTCCATGATCGCATGATGTGTAGAGAATTTTAGATAGGTAGATGGAAAGATCAAATAGAGAAATGAGGTGGCTTTCCATAAAGGATATATAGCAGACACGTAAGTTTTATTTAAGTTGCAATAGGTGGACACGTAAGCTATATCTAAGCATTGCAAAGTCCAAAACTGCCATTGCATTTGAATTAAAGGCCGGGAAGCAGCCATGTCGAGAATGAGCTGCTAACCGGCTATTCTGTAACAGTTAATAAAAAATAGAAAAAGATAAGAAGGATTTATGTACTTTAAAGAATGGTGGCTAATAATAGATTGATTATTGCAATTTATGAAGTAGAAACTTATCTCGTGATTACATTTGTTTTAAAGAACTCATTAGAATTTATTTCTTGACATGTACCTCTATTTTTATACTCTGGCTCTTTTAATTGTGGATATTTTTATTAAGAACACACCTAAAACTGTCCAGAACAATGGTTTTTGAAAGGTTTGAACTGAAGAAGAAAATGAAAATATTATTGTAAGGTTTACTATGCATTAATACAATTATGAGGAGGATACAGCCTGGTGACAATTAAAAAGAGCATAACACCTCATGTCATACCATAACAAACTTTTAATTACAAAAGTTTTGGGGAGAATATTAATAATCTACACTTGGACTCTATCCTAACACGACATCCATATGCCTCATGTCATACCAAAAATTGATGAGGAGAAAAAGGGATCACTAGACCTTAGTGATGATATCTGGACTCAATTTTTAATGAGTTTAATTTTATACTTCCTCCGTCTCAAATTATTTCTCATTTTTTGTTTACACACCCCTTAAAAATATTAATTAGATGAGGTATTTAACTAACTTTACCCTTATTTATGTCTAAGTTATAATCTCTCTCCATTAAATGTTTATTCTATTTATGTGTCATCTCCATTAATGATAAAATTTTACGAAAGGTAAAATAGGAAAAAAAATAATAATTATGCTTTGAAATTCTAAAATAATAAATAATTTAAAACAATTATCTTTTAGTAACCACCAGCTGGTGGGAGTACAATGCATAAATGTGTTATATCATCCGACTAAGTAGACCTATAACAACGTATACTTTCTATTAGCCAATATAACTTGAATCCATATTTTTAAAAAAGAAAAGAAAAAAAGATTGAACTTCTGATTGGCTTAACAACAAAGAAACTAAATAATTCTACATCCCAGTTTAATTTGGTCAAGTACTAAACTTTATAGCTATATCAGAATTCTCCGAAATAATTTGATGTACGTGAAATGGTGGCAAGTGTAATACTACAATCCGCTTTTTCACTACAGGGATATTGAATTTTTGGTCTTTCATTTATTGGTAAATTCTAATTTTAGTTCCTGTGATATATGACCAGAGACTGGTCCAAGATATAAGCTTTCTGGGTTCAATCTTTAAGGTTTAGTATTGAGCTTATTATATTTTTAAAGTTATGAGTTCATATCTATTATTTGTTGTAATTTTAATAAATTTTTTACATAAAAAATTTATACTCCGCATTAAAAATTCTTGTTCAAATGAACTCGGTAAGATTAAGCTACATCCCCTTATATATAAATATATTTGATCTTCAATCTGTTAAAATATGTGATTTTTTTTTATATACTAAACAAAAGTTTGTTCTCGTGGAAAATTCGAGTTGATTTCTGAAACTCGAATTTCGTTGTCTTTGTATAATCTTTAGAATTTTTTTGCCTCAATCCCTTCAGGCGCAGCGATGTAATGGGAGGTTTAATTCCTTAAAGAAAATATTTACACTATCAAAACTGATTTATTTCTTCTCCCTTTTTGGAATTCTTTTTCGAACAATATAAGTTTATAATATCATTTGAAGTGCACCTGTACAAACAGATCATGTATGTTAAAAGATACTTCACTTGTTCAAACAAGCCATGTCTATTAAAACCGTTATTTTTATTTTATTTTCTTCTCAAAATTAGAATTAAAATTAAGTAAACTAAGAAAATATAGTTTTTATCCCAAAATGCACAAGTGAAATCAAAGACTTTAGCAAATTTCAATTTCTCTCCAAAACAATAATTCAATCTACTTGCAGATGAATTGACATATCCCTAAGGGGTCGTTTGGTAGATAGTCGAAATTATCCCGGGATTATAATCCCGGGACTAATTTATCCCATCTATTGGGATTATTTTATACCATTTAAAAGATGGTATAAAATAATCCCAGTATAAGTGGGATAAGAAGGTATAAGCTGGGATATCCCAGCACTAATTTTTGTACCATGTTTGGTGCAAGGTATAAATTTATCTCAGGATAAATTTATATCTTCTACCAAACATGGTATAAAAATTAGTGCTGGGATATCCCAGCTTATACCTTCTACCAAACGACCCCTAATTGATTATAAGTCCTTTGAAGCATCTGTAAGCTATCAATATGGAAGAACACCTTTCTCAACTAGCATAATATTATCAAGCTTTTACCAAAAATATATTTTATCAAGCTATTAAACGGAGCATTTCTTAACTCCAAGTTAATTACTCCCTCTATCCAAAAAGATTGACACATTTCGAGAGTCAAAATTAAAAAGTTTGATTCTCGAAAAGTGTCAATCTTTTTAATTTTGACCGTGTGATTTAACATAGAATCTTTTATTTTTTTCAAAATAAAATTTACATATTTAAAAATTACGTAAAAAGTAGTATAAGTCATCATAATTAATAATTTAAAAGGCGTATGAAAAAATTACGGTCAATGAACAGCTCGTTTGATTCTCGAAAAGCGAAAAGTATAAATTTTTTTGGGACGGAGGAAGTAGTAATTTTCTTATGATAACCTTTCTCTATTGTGAATTAAACAAGTAAACTTCTTAATAAGGCTTCTCAAATACTGAAATTGGAGCTGAGGAAACGTAAGTTACAGGCATTAACAGTAATGTCTGCACCGAAAGGGAAGAAAATTAAAGGAACTCTTGCTCTTGTGCATGCAGTTCAGAAATATCATAGTCAAATGTAATTCCGTCTGATCATTTTGTTCCCTACCCTATTAATTAATCTCCTCATATATTGCATGCCAATCTCAATTTTTTTTTCTTTTGTTCTGATCAGAGACCCTATAGCTAAGCCAATCAAAAAACAAAAGCTGCAAAATATCGAAGCGAGAAATTAAACCTCCAAATCTTTGCACGTACACTATGTACTAGCTGTATGCATGCAGGTTAAAAAAGAGGGGTTGGGCGTGGGGGGAGGGGGAACCCAATGGGACACAAATTTTAATTTTCATATTTGTAGTCTCAAAATTTAATTTTCATCGTGACTGTTGTCTGCTGATTTGCTCATACATTTTACTTTTGAGTTCAAGTTACATGCATGCGGTGTGAAAATGTTTAAATCATGTTTTTATGAGATAATTATTCTGGTAAATCTCTATAATAGGTACTAGTAGTTATAAGAAATAAGAATGGTATCGTTCCTATTTATTTTTCGTATGTTCCCCAATCATACTAAGGAAAACAATAAAATGAAATCCTTTTTTTTTTTGTTCCCCAATCATACTAAGGAAAACAATAAAATGAAATCCTTTTTCTTTTTCTTTTTTTCGAAAAAAAAAAAAAGCGAATGAAGTTGCAACGTAATAGTAATTGTAATATCGTTTATAGAACTTAGATATACTTCAAGTAACTGTTCTTTCCAAGGTCCTCCCTCTTTTACTTTATTCTCCGCTATTATTTATGGCCAATTACCAAACTCCGAAACAATTCTAACAAGTATATATAACCATATCATTAAGCATTTTGTGTAACCAATTATTAATATATATTTGAAATTGTCCCTCCATGCACATTGGGCGTATTAATTTGGAGTTTGAAATACTAAGTGGTCGTTTGGTTTGAGGTCAAAATAGTCCCGGGATTACAATCCCGGGACTAATTTATACCATCTGTTGGTATTATTTTATACCATCTGAAAGATGGTATAAAATAGTACCAGTATAAGTGGGTTATGAAGGTATAAGTTGAGTTATTCCAGCACTAATTTTTATACCACGTTTGGTACAAGGTATAAAATAATCCCGGGATAAATCTATACCTTATACCAAACGTGATATAAAAATTAGTACCGGTATAACCCATGTTATACCTTAAACCAAACGACCACTAAAAGTATAAATAATCACAGAAGATTATTGAGGATTTTATTTCTTGTTTTAGTTTTAGTTTTGGCTGAAGAATTATAATGCGAAACTGATATACCTTGGTAAATATTTAATTAAACTTATTTCGGTACTTTGGCTGTTCATGTTTAATGAAACAAATCCCTTGTCAGGTTAAAGTATTGTTTCTTAAAATAAACATATCTAGCTACTTATTTCCGCAACACAAAAACCAACGTTCAATTCATGGTCCACGAGGGTGAATTTAAATTATTTTGTGTTTAATTAAAGCGACCAAAACTTAAAGCCCTACAAATAAAAAAGTCCTTTATAATATAGCCCACAGGGGCTAGCAGTCTAGAGGCATCCGTGTTCTTTATAATAATTTGTTTGCTCCGTGGAGAGGGGTTGACTTCGTACTCCTTGTTCATTTATTATTCATAAAAGAATTTACTCTTAACTTATACTCCATAGTCGCCCGTACCAAAATAAGTGTCACATTAAAAAAAAAATTTATTTCAAGATAAGTGTTACCTTAGAAATTCAAGACAAAAATTGAGCATTTCTAAATACGCCCTTAGCATTAAAGAATCAGTCTTTTTTATTACTCCAATATTGTTCAATTCTGAAAAAAAAAAAACTAATAAATAGGAGCAGTTTAATTAACTCCACATTATATTTATTAATTTCTTAATGGACGTGATTTTTGCTAAGGTAACACTTATTTTGAGACGGATGGAGTATTATACACTAATATCATAAAAAGTTTTACAACAACGAAGAATTTTAACCTATTGTACTATCTCTGTTTCAACTTATGCAACATCGTTTGGATTTCGAGAGTCAACTTTCTAATTATGACCATAAATTCAATCGAATTGAGTTTTTAAGTTTCTTGAAATAAATTTTACATATTTTAAAACTATGTAAGAAATATTATAATTTACAATAATTGATAATTCAATATATTCAAAATATATATTAAATATTACGGTGAAAGCAAAAATCGTTTGACTCTTGAAATTCGAAAAATGTCACGTAAATTGAATGGAGGGAGTAATAAATTATTTATCATATTCATAGGTTATCAAATGAGAACAGCTATAATACTTACTTCTTGTTATACATCAACTTAATACAATTATAAAAAGTGCAGTATCAATGCATGCAAGTTCGTAAACTTCTAATAAAATTCAATTTACGTTTTATGCACTAATGATGTAAAAAGTATTTACTGAATTAGATCTTAATAAGGTAAATGAATGTAAATTTTGTGAATATCAATATGTTTCTCCCTAAAAATTGAATTTGTACGTGGTTTAATCTATCGTTAATGCAATGAAATATGAAAGAACAATTAATTATATATAAAAGAACAAGGATAGAAGTAGCCTGAAGCAGTGACGGATTACCCCTATAATTGGTACGGTACAGAGCATTAGCTTTGTGCCCGAGCCAAATTGTTATAGAACTTGAATATGAGATTTACAAAATGTGAGAGTAGAAATCAAATGATCCTAATAAGGGGGTTTACCCCTATTTATAGTACAAGGGTTAAAACCCCAATTTTCAATCAAATATGGTAAAATATGCTAATTATCACTATTGGCGGCGCCACAACGGCGGTAGCATAACAGACGGTGGAATTGGTGGCGAGAAATCTGACCCGTCACGGATTTCTCGTGTTCATTCTAACCGGCGTTACTTCAGCCTAACGGACTAACGACCCCTCGGACTTCACTTCATCCGATCACAGAGCTCGAACCAACGTCACATTTTGAAGTCCACATTCCTATTTTGCTCCGACCTTTCGTCGGAAGGTCATAGCTTTTTACCCTAGATTTTATCATATACAGATAGTCCCCACACTTCCCGGATCGAAGTTTATCAAAGTGATGGAAAGTGGAATGATAACCTCGGTATCTTCTCTTGTAAGCTTCTTTTCGAAAACAGGTGAGAAACCAGAGGTCCTTTCATATCACATCCTTCTGACTTTGGACACGTGTATCTTCCTGATTGATCCGCCCTTTCGGTTCTCGATGGAACGCCTCGCCATTATTACTTTTCCTCTATAAAAGGTCGATTTTCCACTTTTCACTATTTACCACTCGATCAATTACTCCTCGAGCTTTCTCCGAATCTTCAACCTTGTTCTTGTCTTCCTTCAAACCTTCATCTCCTAACCTTCAAATCTCCAACCCAATCTTCAAATCTTCATCCCATATCTTTAAATCTTTATCCTAATCTTCAAATCTTCACAAGAAATGGCAACTAATTCCATATCTTCTTCCAGAAACACTTCACCGGCCGCTTCTCCTCCTCTGGCGAATGGCGCTATTGCTAGCCCGAGGTTAGCCCTCAGGCCGGTCTCTAAGAACCCCGGGCTCAAGATATTTTGCCCTCGAACTATCATTTTGACACCGAATTTGTGGTCGAGGCTGCTCCGATGAAGTCCTCGAAGTTCGACAGGGGATGCGATGTCAGGCATTACCCCTCCTCGATCAAGGAAAAGGACATCCTACGAGTCTGAACTAATTGTGGCTGGACAGTCCAGCCTTTCGAGATCGTTGTTCCGAGTCTGGATGACGACATTACCACCTTCAGGGATGGATACTCAAACGTATACACCTATCCCTTCATGCTCAACCTTGACCCTCTAATCGATCAAGTCATCCTCGATATGTGCAAAATGTACAACTTATGTCTTGCACAAATCTGGTTGGAACGTTTTGTTGCAGTTAAAACCACGGAGATAATCCCGGCGGGATCTTTGCCATTCCTCAAGCGGTGGAACATGAAACATAAGCATCGTAGAACTTTTTTATTTTCTCCACGCGCTTTCAATTATGCCTCTAAATTTTTCTTGCACTTCAGCTGTTGTATGGATCCCGGACGAAATAGAGAACTTCCTTAATTGGATAGAGAACATCATATGCCAATACCCACACCAATTACGCACATGGAAAGAATCTATCCGACAAGAAGTGGATAGCAAAAAATCACGGTAAGCGTCGTTTTTCCTGTTTCGCTTTGTGTTTTTCCCTTCGCTCATCCTTTTTCTAACTCCGACATTATATTTTTCAGGTCTACCGAAGGGTTCTTTAATCCCAAGGCCTGACCCAACAAATGCCCCTCCCGCGCCAAGTTCGGTGTTTGATCTGTCGGATTCAGCGTCGCTCATTGCTAAGGCGAAGAAGAAGAAGAAGACTGCCAAATCCTCGAGGCCCCCGAAGTCACCTTCAGTGGGTCACTAAAGAAAGAAAAGTTCCAAAGCCAATGGCAGCTCTTCACAAGTCCGGGGTCTAAGAAACTTCCCGGATGATAATATGCTAGTCGCGAAAGTCAGGATCGGTGTCGTTATTACTATTGCCGCCGAGGCGGATCCTACACCGGTTGATGTTTTAGAGAAAAATGTCATGGCTGGTTCGACCAAACCTATTACCGTTGACATAGCTGAAAATGTCTCAGTCCCCATCACCGAAACCTTCCAAAGTCCTGCTTTATTAAAGTTCATCGTACTTGAAGTGAATACTGTCATCGTTGATGATGGCACGTCTTCGGAAGAAGAGCTTGCGACCAAGCAAACCGGGTCAACTTCTTCTCTTGTCCGTATTTTCAGGCAGAAAGATTTTGATAGTATGTTCCCCCATAAAGGGGCTGTTACCGCATCTGATATGATGGCAGGTGCCTCCGTATTTGGCCACCTTGCCATTCCACAATAGGAGAAGAGGTACCCCATTGAATCCGAATCTGAATCGCGATTAAAGCTCGTGGGGACCTTTCTGGCTCCGAGCGTTGAACCAAATAGAATGAGGTCGGCCACCAACTCCATCCCCAAGGATCCCAGTTTCTTGTCCCGGCCTGTCGGGGTAGCCAACTACCTTCGACTCTCGTGTTGGAATCTGATAAGGAGAAGATGGGGAGAGTCTTCTGGCAATGTCTCTTCAATGAGAGTATGCATGCAGTCAACCGGGTAAATATTCCATTCTTTCAAAAGTTTTATTAGCTTTAAGTAATTTTAACAGTCTGCGGATCTTTAGCTTCATTTTCCCTTTGCGGTCTATCGTATTTGAGAACGAAGGTCTCATTCGTGTTATGCGGGAGATGGATGATTTGCAGGGCTAATTGGATGCCCAAGGTCGAGAAACCGAGAAGTTCAAACTTCTCCTGTAGCAAAACGAAGATCAGCTGCAGCAAATCGGTGATATTTTGGTCCTCAGACCTGAGCTCGATGGGGCTAAAAAGGAAACCCTCCGAGTCGAGAATGACCTCAAGCTTATGACCGAGAAAAATGAGGTCCTTGAGGAAGACATCAAGAAGCTCGTTAAGGATGCCTCCGCCAAGCAGTTCGAGGAGCTCGAGGCAACCATCACCCAACTGAGACAAGAAGTAGACTCTTTTAAAGTCGAGGCTGTCAACCTCGGGGATAGGTTTGCCCAGATTGAGGCTGAGAGGGCCTCCGAGAAAGAGATCTTGAGGGTGGCTCAAGAAAAGGCAGAGAATTTATTCTGTCAGTGTTTGCTTTTCTAGCATTTTCCTGCTTTCAATACTTAAATAGTTTTCGCCTTAACGAATTTTCGAACCAACTTAAAAAACCTGGAGTTTTAGGTTCGTTTTATACCGAGCCTTTTCCTACTGGTGATTATCTTTTGATGACATGTAAAGGCCTTACTTTTGTGAATTCAGACGTCTCCAAATCACTTCGGGCATATGGGTTGAAGTTTTAATTGCTTTTAACCTTTTTAGACTACTTAAAAGTCTTTACAAATTAGGCTTAGTTCATTATGACTTTAATGCCTTCGTTTTGTTTCGTCTATTTTGTGACGATTGTCCCAGTTGAGGGTAGCCCGTGAGCTTCAAAAATTACTTAGGAATGTTAATATTCACGCGAGAATTGACACGAATTTTAACCGAAGTATTCTTCTCATTTCAAACATTTGTCTCGTACAAACAACTAAAAAGATCTTTACTGCTTTTTCCGTAGCAAATAAACTAGCTGGGCATGATTCATTCGATCGTTTAGCCCTTACAATGGATCCTAGTGCAGAAAGTGCAAAAAATATCTGGCTTCTTTGAACTACCTCGAACTTATCGAGGGCAATGGCAGTCCCCTAGTGTTTGCGTTCGAAGCATGAGAAGTCAAGCACTATAAAAGTCAATGCTGGGCAGTCCCCAACACTTAGCTGGACTTCGATATGAAAGTAACACGTTGTACATTATTACCTCGTTAAAAACCTTTCTGGAAAACCCACTTCAGGACAAAACCGAGCTAAGAGAAAAAGAGTGCAACACGTGTTTTCAGACCTAATTCTAACATTTTGAACGTTGTTCCAGTCTATACCTGCAAGGGTGAATTGACAAAAAACTTTAAGAAATTCGCAAAGGGTTAGCGATCCATACCTTAGCAATAATATCTTTTCGAGTGTGCCACGTTCCAATTTGTTTTGCAAGTGTAGGCCATCTTCAGATTCTAGCCAGTACGAGCCTTTACCAGTTATTACAATTACTCTGTACGGTCCCTTCCAAATCAGACGTAACTTCTTATTGTTGGGATTTTTGGTGTGGAGGGTAACTTTCCGTAGAACTAAGTCCCCAACTTGGAAATGCCGAAGATTCGTTCTTCGATTGTAATATCTTCCATCCGTTATTTTTATGTTGCTAAACGGACCAATGATGTCTCGCGAAGTTCATCCGTTAAGTCAAGTTTTACAACCATAGCCTGGTCATTTAACTCGTCCATTACGTACTGGAATCTTAAGCTCAGTTCCCTGACTTCCACAGGAATTAAGGCCTCTGCACCATAAAATAGGGAAAACGGCGTTTTACCTGTGCTTGACTTTGAGGTCGTTCTATACTGCCAAAGTACTTCCGACAAAACTTCGGTCCAATTGCTCTTAGATTCCTTCAACCCCTTCCTTAGGTTTTAAATAATGGTTTTATTTGTTGGCTCCGCTTTCCCGTTCGCATTTGGGTGATACGGAGTTGATAAAATCTTCTTAATTTTCAAACCTTCGAGGAAATCATTAACCTTATTGCCAATAAACTGTCGGCCGTTGTCACACGTTATCACGGTGGGAATACCGAAACGACAGATGATGTGATCCCAAATGAAACCAATGACCTCCCTTTCTCTGACTTTCTCAAAGGCCTGCGCTTCAACCCATTTAGAAAAATGGCCAGTCATAAATAAAATGAACCATACCTTACCAGGAGCCTAAGGCAAAGGTCCGACAATATCTATTCCCCATTTCATGAATGGCCATGGAGACAAGACCGGACGCATCAGTTCCCCCGGTTGGTGTATCATTGGTGCATGCCTCTGGCACTTGTCGCACTTCGGATGAAATTCTTTGTATTTTTTCCATCTGATTCCAGTAATAACCGGCCCTGATCAACTTTAAGGACCAATGACTCTGCTCCCAAATTATTGCCTCAAGTCCCCTCGTGGAGGCACGTCACATAATCTATTTCTCCAGGCCCCAAATATCTAGCTAAAGGGCCGTAGAAATATCGAGGATATAATTGTCCGTCGATCAAGCAAATCTCGCTGCTTTGGTCCGAAGAGCTCTGGACTCCTTAGGATCTGATAGCAACTTCCTATTTTGAAGATAGTCAATATACTTAATGCGCCAGTCCCAAGTCAAACTTGTTGTGTTTACCTCGGCATGGTAGTTTTCTACCGCAGAGTTCATCAATTGAACGACCGTACCGTATTTAAATTCTTTCGCTCCTACTGACGAACCTAAATTGATCAACACATCAGCCTCATTATTCTGTTCTCTTGATACATGCTGCATGGTCCATTCCTTGAATCGATGCAAAATCACTTGAATATTTTCCAAGTATCTTTGCATCCTTTCATCTTTTACTTTGAAAACCCCGTTAACCTAGTTCATGACTAGAAGCGAGTCACATTTTTCTTCGATGGCTTCAGCTCCCAAGTGCAATCATAGCCTCATTGTTAGTCAATTTTAAAGTCCTTATTGACTGCAGGATAATATCCCCCACGGGAGACTTAAGTCCGATTCCTAGTCCGGACTTTTTCACGTTCGATGCACCATTCATATGTGAGGTCCAGACCCCCGAGGTTTTTCCCGAAGTTAACAAAAGTTCTTTTTCCACCTTGGGAACCATTGCGGGTGTAAAGTCTGCTACAATTTGAGACTTTATAGTCATTCTTGGTTTATACTCAATGTCATAACCACTAATTTCTATCGCCCATTTTGCTAACCTACCAGATAATTCCGATTTATGCATGACATTTTTTAACGTGTATGTGGTTACTATACATATGGAATGACATTGAAAATAAGGTTTCAGCTTTCTAGATGCACTTAACAAAGCTAGAGGCAATTTTTCTAAATGAGGATATCGCGTTTCCGCACCCCCTAAAGTTCTGCTTATGTAATAAATTGAGAATTGTGTACCTTTTTTCCCGAACAAAAATGCCACTTACCGCAACCTTGGATACTTCCGGGTACAAAAATAGTTATTTATCCGCCTTCGGTGTATGCAACAAAGGTGGACTCGATAAGTATTGCTTCAATTCTTCCAAAGCTTGTTGAAACTCCGGTGTCTACGTGAAGTCATTCTTCTTTTTCAGCTGTGAAAAGAACCAATGACTTTTATCTGAAGACTGAGAGATAAACCTGCTCAAAGCTACAATCCTCCCGGTTAACCTTTGCACCGCTTTCATATTATCGACTATTTCAATATCTTCGATGACCTTAATTTTATCCGGGTTGATATCTATTCCTCGATTTGACACCATGAAGCCCAAGAATTTACCCGAGCCTACTCGGAAGGCACACTTTTCCGTATTCAACTTCATATTGTATTTGCGAAGTATGTCGAAGGTTTTTTGCAAATGCTTTAGATGGTCCAATGTTTCTAGGGAATTAACTAGCATATCATCAATATAAACTTCCATTGTTTAACCTATCTGTTCCTCGAACATCCGGTTAATTAGGCATCGATAAGTTGCTCCAGCATTTTTTAGTCCGAATGGCATTACATTGTAGCAATATGGCCATATCTAGTTACAAAAGAAGTTCTCTCTTGGTCCTCCAGATCTATCTAAATTTGGTCGTTTCCGGAGTAAGCGTCAAGAAAACTCAGCATCTCATGCCCTGCTGTCGCATCAATCATTCGATCAATGTGGGGCAAAGGAAATGAATCCTTCAAGCATGCTTTATTTAAATATTTATAATCTACACACATTTTGAATTTATTATCTTTCTTAGGTATAACTACTACGTTAGCTAACCAATCCTAGTATCTAACTTCCCAGATGGAACTTATTTTTAAAAGTTTTGTTACCTCCTCTTAGACGAACTTATGCTTAACTTCGGCCATTGGTATCCTTTTCTGCTTCACCGAGGGGAAATTTTATCAAGACTCAGCTTGTGAGTCGTCGCCTCCGGTGGAATACCTATCATGTCTAATGGGACCATGCAAAACAATTAGCGTTAGCTTGAAGAAATTTAATTAATTTATGCCTGAGATCCGGGGTTAGCCCGTGCCCAGATATACCTTTTTATCATACAAATGTATGAACAAGATGATTTGTTCTAATTCCTCCACAGTCGATTTAGTTGTGTCCGAATCATCCGGCAGTACGAATGACTTGGGAACACCTAAGTCATCTTTCTCAAAGTTTGTCATTTCTTCCTCTATTTTTAAGCTGACTGGGCCCGAGTCATGTGATTGCTATTTAGCATCTCTGCCTTTGACTGGCTTTTCCATGGCCTTTAATGGTAGTGCCTTTGGTATTGGGGCTGCTTCTTCAACTGCAACCATCTCCCTCGCCACCGGCTGCTCCCCATGAATTGTTTTTACACCTTCCGGGGTTGGAACTTCAACATTTGGTGTAACGTCGAGGGTAATGCCCTCATGTCATGCACCCATAGTCTTTCAATCAATGCGTTGTATCTCATTTCTCCTTCAATGACGTAGAACTTCGTTTACTGAACCGTCTCGGTGGTATTCACTGGCAGAGTGATTTCCCCCTTCGTAGCTTCATATGTCATGTTGAACCCGTTGAGAACTCGGGCTGCCGACACTATTTGGTCCAACAGACCCAGTTGCTCTATTACTTTCCAACGGATAATATTGGCTGAACTATATGGATCAATCAAAATAGGCTTAACCTGAGATTTATTAATGAGGACAGAAATTACCAAAGCATTATTGTGGGGTTGAATGATGCCCTTTGCGACTTCATCACTGAAGGAGATAGATCCCTCTGGTACTTAATCCCGGGTTCTTTTTTCCCGAGTGATCGAGACTTTTGTCCTCTTCATCGTTGGACCTCAGGGAATTTCTGCCCCGCTGATAATCATATTGATCGTGTGTTAAGGTTCCACTGGTTCAACTTACTTATTTGCTTCGCTATTTTTGTAATTTCCTTTAGCCCGGTCACTTAAGAATTCATGAAAGTGCCCGTTCTTCAATAGTCGAGCTACTTCATCCCTTCGTTGTCGACAGTCCTCAGTCCGATGACCATGAGTACCGTGATAATCGCATACAACATTCAGATCCCTTTGAGTAGGATCGGACTGAAGTGACCTTGGCCATCTCGTGTCCTTAATATGGACAATAGCTGAAATGAGACCTACAAAATCAACGTTGAAATTGTACTCGGACAACTTCAAGCACTCACCACTATTAGACGACCCGCCAGTGTCATTCCTAAATTGCAAACCTCGATTACCCGAACTGTGATCATTTCGCCTATCATTCCTAACCAAGTGATTATTGTGGCCGCTTCTTCCCCTGTTTGTCCTAAATTGGACCTTTCCGACTGACTGTATGGCTGGTACCTATCTTTTGATGACTTCGACTCGGTTTCGACCATCCTTCTCGGTCTATCTGCAATGCTTCGGGTTGTCTAACCTGGTGGAAGTTTGAGTTGGTCATCCTTCACTCGAATTTTGGACTCGTATCTGTTGTGGACATCGGCCCATGTCACCGTCTCGTACTCTAACAAGTTCTCCTTCAGTTTGAATGAGGCGGCAGAGCTGCGAGGGTTTAGTCCGTTGCTGAAAGTTTGTGCTGCCATTCCTCGGGTACTAGGGCAAAAGCATCCATTCCTTTTAGAATCTCGACACAAACTCTCGTAGTAATTCGTTGTCCTTTTGGGCGATTCTGAATATATCAGCCTTCATTGCTTGGACCTTCCGAGCTCAAGCATAGGCCTTTATAAATATATCTACGAGCATTTCAAAAGAGTTAACAGAATGTTCACGAAGCATAAAATACCATGTCATTTCCCCTTTGGGCAATGTCTGTCACGACCCGGCTAAAGGCCATGACGGGTACCCGGGGCTAACCACCGAGCACCACTCATTCTACTGCTCAACATACTTACTATACGATTCTTCATTATTCTTGTGCTCATAATTAAAGGAAAACCATTTTTCATTTGAAAACATTATTACTTTTACATACATAAGCCCTTCGGCAATCAAAATAATATATATATATATATATATATATATATATATATATATATATATATATATATATATATATATATATATATATATATACAATAGTAACATCGTGAGACCATACTACCCACACATGCGTATCTACGAGCCTCTACTAGAATATTAGGCATATGGACGGGACAGGACCCCTTCATGCCCAAAATACGTATATGTATACAAAAGAATAAACCAAATAGCACCTCCGGAATAATGGAGTGCTCCTGTAAATCTGCTGATAGCTCCTATGGATCTGCACCGTCTCCCTGTCTACCTGTGGGCATGAACACAGCGTCCAAAGAAAATGGACGTCAGTACGAATATTGTACTGAGTATGTAAGGCATGAACAATAATGATACATCAATGAAATACGGAGACATCGAGTGAAGAGCGATCTGTAACTGACTGTCACTTAAAACTGAAATAATACATCCTAACTTACTTCATAATCATCATCATATCATGTATGCATATATGTATAAGCTGCCCGACCATATAGGTACGGCGTGATAATCATTAGCCTGCGTCCAGGCCTCCCGCGTCCGGGGTACCATCACATGCCACCCACTAGTGGTGTCTGCCCATGCCATCTGGACATGGTGCATACGCTGCCCGCTTTAGCGGTGTCTGTCGGGCCATGTAAGCGCGGTGTGATATCATCATGTAAATCTCATAGACTTATCATATTCTCATCATCCTATTGTCATAATGCATGACTGGGGACTTAAAACAACTATACTCTATCGAGGTGACATAAGGTCGTGAACCCCCGATTCGGTTATGGAGCATTCATAAGCATTCTGCCTCACCTTGAAGGAATTAGCATATAAGGTGAGTGTATACAATGAACAACATCAATGGATCATAGTTAACATCATTAGCTTTGTAGAAACATCATATTCGTGGACTCTAGAATTAAACTCATCATCATCATGTTCATAATATCTCTTATTCTTAACTCATATGGCTATTCATGAACATAGACTCTTAGTTTTACGGAATGTAAGGAATTCATGAAGAAGGAGGGAAAATCATACCATAAGATTCATGCCTTAGAAAGAAGGGACTAGCCTTACATACCTCTTTCATTTAGCTACTCTATCTTTCGATCGTTCTTCTTCCAATATTCACGTTTCTACCTTCAAGAGAGTTCATACTCATATTAGATAATCGATAACATAAGTGTATTTGAACTAAGTTAGAGAAAATTGAGCAGCATCTCCTTTATTTATACTACTTTCTCCATATCATATATCAACTCCTAAACGTCAATAACATCATTCATAATATCATTATCAATAACTTTTATCAAATTCATCATTATCCAATCCCTACAATTTCCTCTTAAGGTCATCCATAGTCATGATCATAGCACAATCATTACAGTCATTCTCATCTAATGTTTCTATCATGCTCTTAGCATCATTCATAACGTAATTATAATCACAACATATCAATATCCATGATTCACTCCAAACTACAACTCAAAAATGACACTATTCCTACTTTCATGACCCATTTCCTGTACCCTTCCACAATCCAAGTGTTTCAACTTTTCAACACCTTAAATAACATGTAAATACCGTAAAACTTACCTTTGATAGTGTGGGAATGAGCTTTTAGTGGAAATACTTCACTTGAGCAAAACCTTAGTTCCACTTCCCATGGAATTTCTTCACTTGGACGAACTTTAATGTGTTTCTTACACTTAATTTTGTGGGTTTGATGAAGTAGATCTTTAGTTTCACTTGGATTCTTGTATATGAAGTATTTGGAAGGTTCTAGAGAACTCTTGAGTCGTAGAGGAGAAATGGGAATGAAAATAACGAACTTGGGTCTCTTATTTAAAAACTTAAAATCTGTCCCGAAATAATTATACGGACACTTATACGGTCCGTATAAATTTATACGGTCCATATAAGTGACCATGAAATTGCCTCAGCAACCATCCCTTTCTGTGTCAATTATGTGGCACAGTATACGGTCCGTATAAGTGACCGTATAATTCCATTAGTGAGGGAACTTCACTGTGACGATTCTGCGGACCATTATACGGACCGTATAATTGGTCGTATAATCAGTCTTTTTTCCGATTTTGCTCTCGTCACTTCGTTTGGTCTCAAATCCTTATGGAACCTTCTTGGTACTTGTTTCACACCTCGTTAACCATCTAAGGGACATTATAACTCTTCTCTAAAACATCATTAAGTTATCATTAATTCGATGCTCGTAAATCGACACACAACATGTACCTTGTTTTCCTTAATAACCTTTGTCTCCTACTTCCCATGTCTTTGAAATCTCATTGATAACCATCAATTGTTATTTCTTACTTATCGAAACATCGTATACGTTGTGCCCTTCGTTATTCTACTCACTGTACGTTAACAAAAAAATTTCGGGGTGTAACATTCTCCCCCCCTTTTGGAACATTCGTCCTCGAATGTTAAGCACTCGGGAATTTTACGAAAATTTCGCCAGAGTTTCCCCTGTAATATGGCACTACCATCCTGTCCCAACTGCCCATAATAACATTGCCTCACAGGGCCACAACACAATAGTAATATAAGTTTGGCCACACACGACCCATATGCATAAAGAGAAAGCACACATACCTCATAGTCTTGGTGTTTCATTATGGATCTCTTATGGGGGCTGAAATAAATACGGGTATTTAGATTTCATACCCTCTTCTGCTTCCCAAGTCATTTGTTGTCGGTTGTTATTTCGCCATAAGACTTTAACTGAGGCCACTTCCTTATTTCGAAGTCTTCGTACTTGCCTGTCTAATATGGCAATGGGCACTTCTTCAGAGACTAGCTTTTCTGTCACTTGAACATCATCTATTGGGACAATCCTCGTAGGATCTCCAACACACTTGCGGAGCATTGGAACATGGAAAACTAGATGGAACGATTCAAGTTCTGGAGGCAAGTCTAACTCATAAGCTACTTGACCCACCTTGCGGGTAATCTTATAGGGTCCAATATATCGAGGACTTAACTTTCCTTTCTTGCCAATCTCATCATACCTTTCATTGGTGACACCTTTAAGAATACCAAATCATCAACTTGGAATTCTAAGTCTCGCCGGCTATTGTCTGCATAAGATTTTTGGCGACTTTGGGCTATCAATAATCGGTCTCGGATCACCTTGACTTTTTCTACCGCTTGCTGAATCAACTCAGGGCCTATTAGCTGTACTTCTCTTATTTCAAACCATCCAATTGGGGATCTACACTTCCTTCCATATAAAGCTTCATATGGAGCCATTTGAATACTCGAATGGTAGCTGTTATTATATGCAAACTCAATAAGGGGTAAGTGGTCATCCCAACTACCACCGAAATCTAGAACACATGCTCGTAGCATATCTTCCAAGGTCTGAATGGTACGTTCGGCTTGCCCATCAGTTTGCGGATGGAACTCTGTGATAAGCTTTACTTGAGTACCTAGACCTTCTTGGAAGGATTTCCAGAATTTGACTGTAATTGCGCTCCTCTATTTGTGATAATGGATATCGGAATACCATGGAGTCGCACAATTTCTTTGAGATATAACCTTGCATAGTCTTCTGCCGAGTATGTGGTTCTGACTTGAAGAAAATGAGCTGCTTTTGTGAGTCTGTCCACAATCACCCATATGGAATCATACTTGCCTTGGGAACGGGGTAACCCCACAATAAAATCCATGTTGATCACTTTCCATTTCCAAGTAGGGATCTCCATTGCTTGCAATAATCCTCCTGGCTTTTGATGTTCGATTTTTACTTGCTGGAAATTTGGACATTGAGCTACAAATTCTGCTATGTCTCTCTTCATGCCATCCCACTAATATATCAACTTGAGATCATGATACATCTTTGTTGCACCTGGGTGAACAAAATACCGAGAATAGTGAACTTCTTCTAGAATTCGACGGCGCAATTCTGCAACATTCGGAGCACATAGCCTACCTCGGTGTCTAAGAATCCCATCCATAGAAGTTTCAAATGGAGACTTCTCTTTTCCATGAAGTGTGTTTCTATAATAGCTCAACTGAGGATCTTCACATTAACGCTCTTTTACTTCCATATTCAGGGACGAAACTGTGGGATCATTAATACCAATCCCTGCACTACCCGAATCAATTACACGTACTCCAAGATTAGCCAGTTGGTGGAGCTCATGAATCAATTCTTTCTTTTCCGGAGGAACTTCACATAGGCTACCCATTGATCGACGGCTAAGCGTATCAGCTACTACATTTGCCTTTCCGGGGTGGTATAAAATGCTCACATCATAATCTTTCAATAATTCTAACCACCGCCTCTGCCACAGATTCAACTCCTTCTGTTTGAATATGTATTGAAGACTCTTGTGATCTGTATAAATATCAACATGTACACCATACAATTAGTGTCTCCACATCTTTAATGCATGAATAACTGCAACCAATTCGAGATCATGAGTTGGGTAGTTCTTTTCTTGTTTCCGCAGCTGCCTCGAAGCATAAGCAATGAATTTACCGTGCTGCATTAACACACATCCTAACCCAACACCGGAAGCATCACAATATACAACATAGCTATTTGTCCCTTCTGGGAGTGTCAAGAATGGGGCTGAGTTTAATCTGTCCTTCAACTCTTGGAAGCTACATTCACAAGCATCATTCCACTGAAACTTAGCTGACTTTTGAGTTAGCTTCGTCAATAGGGCTGAAATAGAGAAAAATCCTTCTATAATACCCTGCCAATCTCAGAAAACTACGGACTTCTGTAGGCGTCGTAGGCCTTGGCCAAGTCTTCATAGCTTTAATTTTCTGAGTGTCAACTCGAATGCTATCATTTGAAATAACATGACCCAGAAATGTCACAGAATTCAGCCAAAACTCGCACTTTGAAAATTTTGCATACAATTCTCGAGTTCGAAGAATTCCAAGAACAATACGTAAATGGTCTGCATGTTCTGATTCTGTGCGAGAGTCTACCAAAATATCATCAATGAATACTATTACGAATAGATCCAAGAGAGGCCTGAATACGTTATTCATCAAATTCATGAACACTGTCGGAGCATTAGTCAACCCAAACGACATCACCCGGAATTCATAATGGCCATATCTCGTTCTAAAAGCTGTTTTGGGAATATCTTCTTCTTTAACTCTCACTTGGTGATATCCTGACCTTAAGTCTATTTTGGAAAACCACTTGGCACCCTGTAGTTGATCAAACAAATCATCAATCCTTGGGAGAGGATATTTGTTCTTTATCGTCACCTTGTTCAACTGCCTATAATCGATGCACATTCGTAGGTAACCATCTTTCTTTCTCACGAATAGGACTGGTGCTCCCCACGGTGATGAACTGGGTCTAATAAATTGTTACACCCTGGAAAATTTCGCGTTATCAAGCCTGTGGACGACTTAGTATGAGCTCAAGGGAGAGCAGAGTTATACAGGTATTAGGGATGAAGATTATATTATCTGAGTACAAGAATATATATATGACATTTGGAGATTGTATGTAGTAAATCAGTTAACACGTTACTCGATGATGGCCCTCGTAACCATAAGGTAAGGTGGGGCCCACATGTCGAGATTTTGAAAAGGACATATGAAAAGTGATATGAGTAGTATATGGAAAGTTGAGCAAATCTTAATAAGGACCCTTAAGCCAAATATGGGCATAAGCCCTCCAAAATGATGATTTAAAGATACGTTTTCGGATGACCTGACTTGGAGGGGACAAAACGCTATTATAAGTTTGGAATTTGGAAAAACACCAAGAATGAAAGTTGTAGATAATTGAAAGAGCTTTCCAACCGTAGGTCGTGGGCCCTCACACAACATCGGGATCAAAAGTTATGGCCATTTTAAGATCAAGACTCTAAGCTGCCAAATGGCTCCGTGGGCCCCGCTTGAGGAAGTCGGTGAAACCGACCTAGGAGGGGTATAAATACCCCCATCAAACCCTTTTTTTCTAGAAAATAACCTTATAAATAGTCCTAGAAATTTCTCCACACCTCCCCCAAACATTATAGTCCAATAAATCAAGAATTTAACAAGATTACGCCAAACTAGCCCACGAAAGGTGATTGTTCTTGCTTCTACTTAAGTTTGGTGTTGGAAAAAGTTGATGTGGCTGAGTTTCTTCAAGTATAAGGTATTTTTTTCATCCTATCTCTTATGTTGAGTTTATTTGAAGGTTTAGCAAGCCGAAACAGTGAAAATAGTTATGGAGGAAAGGTCATAAAGTGTTGTGTTGTAGTTGTTGTGTTTAGGGGCTGTTTTGAGCATGTTGTGGCCGTGTGGCTGGGCTGATTTATACGTATAGAAATGGTATCTAACATTGTTGGTGTGTTGATGAGATTATACTCTTTTATTGGGATGAAAGGAAGTGTATATTGTTGTTGTATGTTGAAAAACATCGTGTGGGATGTTTATGGAATATATTGGTATAGATAGTAGTGTTGTTGATGTTGGTATTGTTGTTGTTGTTGATTGGTTGCTGAATTGTAATTTTGGGCTAGGCATATAAACAGGGGAGATGCTGCCCGATTTTCGGCAGAATATAGAATAGTTTGATTTGAAACTTGGAACAAATGTGCAGTAAAGAGTCTAACGTTAGTGTAACTCCTCTTAAATGTAGACTTGCGAGCTCAGACGAATAAGCGTAGCTAATAGGAGGTCGAGCAGGTATGTTAAGGCTCGTCCTTTTCTTTCAAAGGCATGATTCGTACGTTATGATTTCATAAATATTCCCATATTTTCCTTGTTATCAAAAGTTAAAAGTCTAATATTCCAAGGCATGATTTCCTTTTAGACTATTCATGCCTTACATACTCAGTACACTGTTCGTACTGACATCCCTTCTTACGGACGCTGCGTTTCATGCCACGCAGGTGTATACAGATGAGTAGAGGATATTGCTAGAGGATGTCCCAGCTGGATTGCCGAGCTCCATTTTCTTCCGGAGTGTTGCTGAGTCAGGGTATCTATGTTATAGTATATTGATTTATGTTAGAGACTTTGCAGACAGAGTCACGTATATAGCATGTCAGTCTGACAAGCGGCTCTGCAAGTCGATGTATCATTATGTATTATGTTACAAATTTCATATGATTGCAGATTTTACTTGATTTGAGAAAGACGAAAAGAATGTTTTTGAAAAGCTTTCATTATATCTTTCACTTTGTGATTTAAGGGTCCAGTGAAATTATGAATACAATGAGAACCGGCGGGTTCGCTCGGCTCTAAGTAAAGGGTCGGGTGCCCCTCATGCCCTATTAGGACTAGGGTGTGACATAAATCCCTTCTCCAGTAAATCTTTCAACTGTGCCTCGAATTCTTTCAATTTTGCCGGAGCCATTTGGTACGGAGGAATAGAGATAGGCTTGGTGTCCGGCAACACATCAATAGCGAAATCAATCTCTCTTTCCGGAGGAAGGCCTGGAAGTTCATCTGGAAATACATCTGAGAATTCATTCACTACCAGAACGGATTGGAAAGTTGGCGACTTTGCTTCAGTATCATGAACTCGGACTAAGTGATAAATATAACCCTTAGCTATCATCTTTCTTGCCTTAAGATAGGAGATAAACCTACCTCTTGGAGATGCTGTATTACCCTTCCATTCAAGCACAGGCTCTCCCGGAAATTGAAATCGAACCACTTTCATTCGGCAATCAACATTAGCATAACATGCGGCCAACCTATCCATACCCATAATCACATCTAAATCTAGCATTTCCAGTTCAACTAAATCAGCTTTAGTCCGGCGGTCGCATATCACAATTACACAATTTTTATACACTTGTCTAGCTATCACGGGATCACCAACTGGAGTAGATACCTCAAAAGGTTTAATTGGCTCGAGTTTCACCCCAATACGACCAGCAACATACGGTGTAATATAAGATAGGGTAGAATCTGGATCTATCAATGCATACACATCACGGGAAAATACGGATAAGGTACCTGTAACCACATCCGGAGAGGACTCAAGATCCTGTCGTCCGACTAAAGCATACATACGGGGCTGAGTTGCACCTGAAGTAGATACTCCTCCTCTGCCTCTACCTCGGCCTGCTGGAATTTGGGAAGTCTATCCTACCGAGCGCACTGAAGAAGAACCAGTCGCTGATCATGTGGGCTAAACCCCAACTCTACCACTCATCGACGGGCAATCTCGCATCATGTGCCCAACCTGGACACAGGAATAGCAAGCATCTGAACCTTAGCGACACCGTTCGGAATGTAGTCTACCGCACTGGCTGTATCGCGGTACTGGGGGTCTCCTCTGACTATAATCTCCCCTAAACTGAGAATCTGAGGCCCTCGAACTCTAACCCTTGCCTGAACGAAAGGAGAGATCAACTCTCCTACCTGCAAACCGTGAAGGCGCACTAGTCGCCGACTGGCCTGAATGTCTAGGATATGTCTGCCTTGATCCCCCTCTATAATCACTACCTGTCCCCATAGATCTGGCCCTTTTGCTTTGCCTTCTATCAATATCACTATTACCCCTTTGCAGATGTTGTTGTCCTTCTAAATTCTAAGCATGGGCTTGAATGCGGGAAATGTCCGTCCCATCTGTTAACGAAGCCGTCAAGCAGTTCTTGAACAAATGTGGCCCTAAGCCACTCACAAATTGGTGTACTCTATCTCCCATATCGGCCACCATAGTCGGGGCATATCTAGCCAATGAATTGAACTGAAGGCTATACTCCTAGCACTCATATTTCCTTGTTTCAAATTTAAAAATATATCCGCTCTAGGTCGGCGGACCTCAGGTGGCAAATAGTGGCGGATGAAGGCATCTACAAATTCTTGCCAAACGGGAAGAGGCGCATTCTCTCTTCTTGATGATAACCAATTATTGTACCATAATACCGCCACATCTCGGAGTCTATAATATGCCAACTCCACAGATTCGGTTTCGGAGGCATGAATAATCTTCAACGTTCTCAACATCTCATGAATAAAACTTTGTGGGTCTTCATCCAGCTTTGACCCAAAAAACTCTGGAGGATTCAAACTCATAAAATCGCGGGCCTTGGTACTAGTTGCCCGATCAATTGGACTTGTATTCTGCCGTTGTGCCTGGGCGGCAACTAACTGCGTCAATAAATGAATAGCCTCGGTCACTTGTTGACCCGAAGCAGCCGATGGAGGAATTGGAGCTGAAGCTCCTCCTTGTTCTTCTACATTGGGCGGGGTGGAGGAAGTATTAGATGGGGCCTCATTATATGACTCTCCCTCTTCTACATTCATTGGCGGCTCTCTTTCTACCCACCTTTTCATCGTAGTCTTGCCCTTCTGGGCTGCTGTAGCTTTTCCCTTTGGCGGCATTTCTGAAATCATAGCACACTATTAAGGAGGAGAAAATCTTATAACACAGCTCTATCGCACGATCTCTTAAGATGAAAGATGGTTATTTTTCCTAAATGCCCTGTAGCCTTCTGTTTATTAGTGTGGCGTGCAACACACCATAAACAAGACTCTACTAGACACGGCTCGTAGAAACTTCCTAGGACTGAACTGCTCTGATACCACTTTTGTCACGACCCGGCTAGGGGCCATGACGGGTACCCGGGGCTAACCAGCACCACTCATTCTACTGCTCAACATACTTACTATACGATTCTTCATTATTCTTGTGCTCATAATTAAAGGAAAACCATTTTTCATTTGAAAACATTATTACTTTTACATACATAAGCCCTTCGGCTATCAAAATAATATATATATATATACAATAGTAACATCATGAGACCATACTACCCATACATGCGTATCTACGAGCCTCTACTAGAATATTAGACATATGGACGGGACAGGACCCCTTCATGCCCAAAATACGTATATGTACACAAAAGAATAAACCAAATAGCACCTCCAGAATAATGGAGTGCTCCTGTAAATCTGCTGATAGCTCCTATGGATCTGCACCGTCTCCCTGTCTACCTGTGGGCATGAACACAGCGTCCAAAGAAAAAGGATGTCAGTACGAATATTGTACTGAGTATGTAAGGCATGAACAATAATGATATATCAATGAAATATAGAGACATCGAGTGAAGAGCGATCTGTAACTGACTGTCACTTAAAACTGAAATAATGCATGCTAACTTACTTCATAATCATCATCATATCATGTATGCATATATGTATAAGCTGCCTGACCATATAATTACGACGTGATAATCATTAGCCTGCGTCCAGGCCTCCCACGTCCGGGGTACCATCTCATGCCGCCCACTAGTGGTGTCTGCCCATGCCATCTAGACATGGTGCATACGCTGCCCGCTTTAGCGGGTGTCTGCCCGGCCATGTAAGCGCGGTGTGATATCATCATGTACATCTCATAGACTTATCATATTCTCATCATACTATTATCATAATGCATGACTGGGGACTTAAGACAACTATACTCTATCGGGGTGACATAAGGTTGTGAACCCCCGATTCAGTTATGGAGCATTCATAAGCATTCTGCCTCACCTTGAAGGAATTAACATATAAGGTGAGTGTATACAATGAACAACATCAATGGATCGTAGTTAACATCATTAGCTTTGTAGAAACATCATATTTGTGGACTCTAGAATTAAGCTCATCATCATCATGTTCATAATATCTCTTATTCTTAACTCATATGGCTATTCATGAACATAGACTCTTAGTTTTACGGAATGTAAGGAATCCATGAAGAATGAGGGAAAATCATGCCATAAGATTCATGCCTTAGAAAGAAGGGACTAGCCTTACATACCTCTTTTGTTTAGCTACACTATCGTTCGGTCGTTCTTCTTCCAATATTCACGTTTCTACCTTCAAGGGAGTTCATACTCATATTAGATAATCGATAACATAAGCATATTTGAACTAAGTTAAAGAAAATTGAGCAGCATCTCCTTTATTTATACTACTTTCTCCATATCATATATCAACTCCCAAACGTCAATAACATCATTCATAATATCATTATCAATAACTTTTATCAAATTCATCATTATCCAATCCCCACAATTTCCTCTCAAGGTCATTCATAATCATGATCATAGCACAATCATTACAGTCATTCTCATCTAATGTTTCTATCATCCTCTTAGCATCATTCATAACGTAATTACAATCACAACATGTCAATATCCATGATTCACTCCAAACTACTACTCAAAAATGACACTATTCCCACTTTCATGACCCATTTCCTATACCCTTCCACAATCCAAGTGTTTCAACTTTTCAACACCTTAAATAACATGTAAATACCGTAAAACTTACCTTTGATAGTGTGGGAATGAGCTTTTAGTGGAATTACTTCACTTGAGCAAAACCCCGGTTCCACTTCCCATGGAATTTCTTGACTTTGACGAACTTTAATGTGTTTCTTACACTTAATTTTGTGGGTTTGATGAAGTAGATCTTTAGTTTCACTTGGATTCTTGTATATGAAGTGTTTGAAAGGTTCTAGAGAACTCTTGAGTCGCGAAGGAGAAATGGGAATGAAAATAATGAACTTGGGTCTCTTATTTAAAAACTTAAAATCTGTCCCGACATAATTATACGGACACTTACACGGTCCGTATAAATTTATACAGTCCGTATAAGTGACCGTGAAATTGCCTAAGCAACATCCCTTTCTGTGTCAATTATACGGCATATTATACGGTCCATATAATTTTATACGGTCCGTACAAGTGACCGTATAATCCCATCAGTGAGGGAACTTCACTGTGACGATTCTGCGGACCATTATACGGACCGTATAATTGGTTGTATAATCTGTCTCTTTTCCGATTTTGCTCTCGTCACTTCGTTTGGTCTCAAATCCTTATGGAACCTTCTTGGTACCTTTTTCATACCTCGTTAACCATCTAAGGGACATTATAACTCTTCTCTAAAACATCATTAAGCTATCATTAATTCGATGCTTGTAAATCGACACACAACATGTACCTTATTTTCCTTAACAACTTTTGTCCCCTACTTCCCATGTCTTTGAAATCTCATTTATAACCATCAATTGTTATTTCTTATTTATCGAAACATCGTATACGTTGGGCCCTTCGTTAGTCTACTCACTGTACGTTAACAAAAAATTTCCGGGGTGTAACAATGTCTCGCCGAGGTTCTTTAGCAGCACCGACTCAATTTCATCCTCTTCGAGATCGTTGCCTTTTATGGCACATGTATAGGAAGTAACGTGTTCCTGTGGGTCCATTATTCCATCGTATTTAGGAATGTCCGGCATCTTAAACCTCATCGGGATTAACTTTAGGGCCGTGCTTAGAGGGTACCACCGTTGACGATACCATTTGGAATCTAGCCCTCTTAAGATCGGCAGGGCCCTGGTGATCTTGTCCACTCGAGAATTATAAGTTTCCACCTTTTTCTCATTGGTGTCGATCCGTTTGGCCAATGCTTCAAGCATTTTCAGGACCCCGGACGACCCATTGGAGTCCGATCCGTTGCCATTGTCAACGACTTGAACTTCCCTACGTATCAGTTAGCCGACTCGGCTCGGCTTCTCCACACTTGCGCCGCTGTTCTTCATTTGGAGTTGAGCTATAGCCGCCCGTTGTTCCTGCAACATATCAAATATTAAGCATAAGTTAATTTCTTCTCCCGTATCACCCGATATCTTCCGCATAGATGCTCGTGGTGAAATCACGGGGCTATTGCTGTTGAACGGATCAATTGGATGATTGTCGTCGACATTCAGGTTGACAGCGTCATTCAAATTCATAGCATTTGGATCAGTAGGGTGAATGCCATCTGGATTTTGGGGTAACTTGTCGACCGGCACCCCGTTGTTGTTTTCGCCGTGGTGACCTGGTTTATCATTATTGTTCAAGTGAATTGATTGGCTGCTTTTTGACATTTTGAGGTTAACGTGAAATCACAAACTTCAAGAGAACAAGCGAAAGTAGGGTTGTAAACAAATCACCAATATTATCCTTAGCCCCATGGTGGGAGCCAAACTGTTTACCCCTAAAAGGTAACAATTGAATTTGTGTACGCGGTTTAATTTAATAATCTTTCGTTAACACAGTGAAATATGGCAGAACAATCAATTATATATAAAGAACAAGGATAGAAGTAGCCTGAATCGATGATGGATTGCCCCTGTAATTGGTCTGATACAGAGTGTTAGATTTGTGCCCGAGCCAAATTGTTATAGAACTTGAATATGAGATTTTACAAAATGTGAGAGTAGAAATCAGATGATCCTAGTAAGAGGGTTTACCCCTACTATAGTACAAGGGTTAAAACCCTAATTTTCAATCAAATATGGTAAAATATGCTAATTACCACTACTGGCGGCGCCACAACGGCTATAATGTAATGAACGACGGAATTGGCGGCGAGAAATCTGACCTGTCATGGATTTCTAGTGTTCATGCTAACCGGCGTTACTTCGGCCTAACGGACTAACGACCCCTCGAACTTCACTTCATCCGAATCACCGAGCTCGAACCAACGTCACATTTTGAAGTCCATATTCCTATTTTGCTCCGACCTCTCTTCGGAAAGTCATAACTTTTTAACCCAGATTTTACCGTATACACAATAATTGATAATTAACTTGATAGAAAAGTTTATATTAAAGTGGAGTATAATAATTTAGTTAAAAATGAATTTACATTTATTATTAATTCATATAACTTATATTTCACCCATCCTTTTTTTTTTTTTTTTTTGGGGGGGGGGGGGGGGGGGAGCTGGAGACAGAGACAGAGACAGAGAGAAAGTTGTAGAAGTTAATACTATAGAGTGATGTTGTCTTAAGTAAAAAGGAGAAAATGTCAACCAATGGAATAAGGCAGGCGTGCAAGACAATATCTGTTACTCGTGTTATTGCTTTAACACACACACACACGCACGGTTTCTATCATAGGGTTATAAAGAAGCTTTTATTGATCATCATTCATTCACTAGCTCGTAGCGGGGCGGGGAGAAGGTTTATTGCTGCAGTACCTGTTTTTATGTTAAAAGAGCACGTAAAAATCCTACTACTATAATGTTAAGTACGTTTTTATAGCTAGTAGTATATATCTTCTCTGGACCACCTTTTTTGATATCAAATTTCTTACTCGAGCTTTCATTTGGCTCCTCACCATGCTGATTCTTTTTCTCTTTTTGATGAAAGGGTACTCTTTCCGTTCTAAATTATGTCTTATCGTTTGAGTGGATACCGAATTTTAAGAATATAGAAAGACCGAATTTGTGTGATTAATATTTTATTAACAGAAAATATAAGTTAGATTGTGTGCAAATATAAAAATCTGATATATGTTTTAGACCGACTAAAAAAAAAATAATGAGCCACATAAATGTAAAAGCAAAAAAATTATAGTAACTAGTTGTACAAAAATTAAAAATAGGAAAACTTAAGTTTTTTCTGGCTGTGTCCAATGGTCAAAGATGCTAGATATTGCATGATTTGTGGGCCGGAAGATTGACCAACATATACATATCCAGAATTACTGTAGCAATCAATAGAACTTCAAAAGGAATTCATTATTTTACAACCCTCGTCTCCTCCCTTACCAAAAAAAAAAAAAAAAAAGGAACAGAAATTAACTAGCTAAAATGGGTAGGTTGGTATCAGTAAGTTTTTGCAGGAGTATAGTGGCTGGTGCCATTTGGGTGGTCAGCTACATGTTTTTAGCACAATAATTTGAACATTTTGGAAAATTGAACGCTTTTATAGTACAGTAATGAGTAAACAACAAATGAAACTTGCTCATTATCTTGGCATAATTAGTCAGAAACAATTTAGCTTGAACGACCCTTTGGTCAGGACCGCTGCTTATAGTATGTAAATCTTTTACCTATCAGGCTATCACATTAGTTATAGATAATAAAACATTAAAATAATACTTCAAAAGTTATTTTGATTAAAAAAAAAAAAACATACAAGAAAATTCGAATAAATGGAATCTTTGAAAGTTTTACAAGTTGTGGAATGGCGCGGGATGGAATATAGATTAAGTAGAAGTTGTAGTTTAATAAAATTTTGAGGACTAGAATTACATTGACAAAATATCTACCCAAAGGAAGTATGGAACCATATAACGAAGAAGTTAACTACCCCATCTATATGGTATTTTTCGTTTTTTGAGAGTTAATTTAACCAAGTTTTTTGAAATTAAATTATATTACATCAACTCAATATTTTTAAATTAAAATTAAGATATTCAAAATATTATACGATGGATATATAATTCTTCTCATATCAATATTGTATACGGTGAAAATCGGGGTCTAAGGTATCGATCCAACGGCCGAAGGTCCGGAACAAGAACGAGGAGTAATAGGTCATTATGGGCTCGACTGGTCGGATAGAAACGTTTTGGACTTAGTCATTCGGACGCAACAACATCTGAAGAGTTACGCTTTAAGTTGATAAGTGTAACACCTCGTGCATTCGAGCTAAGATTTGACTCGTAAGACGGGGGTATTATGAACCCAATTTGAGTAGTGTATAAATGGTGTTTGAAACCCATTCAAGACATGAGAAGAGTCCTTGAGAAAAGTAAAGTCGGAAGCTACCCTACGGAGCGTGTTTTCAAGTGAGTTTGCACCATATCTCAATTAAAATGAGTATACGGAAATATCTGTAAGGAATTTGGGAAGATTTCCTTCTTGAAAGTTGTAGATCTTTGAAATACCTTTCCAACAGTATATTACGAAGGTCAAACATACATCTGTACAAAACGTTATGCCCGTTTTACTAAAACAGTGTTCTGTCGATTTACGGTGGAATCTACGGGCCGTAAAACTTATACGGGCCGTAGATTTGGGCCGTAAAACTGGTCCAGAAAGCCCAAATCACTGTAATTGATTTATGGTGGGATCTAAGGTCCGTAAAACTTTTACGGGACGTAAAATAGGCCGTACAATGGGTCCGACAGCAATTTTAAAACTTCGTTTTAAGGCTTTTTCACTTCATTCTTTACACCCCCAAGCCCTAGAACGACCATCTATTCTCTCCCATCATCAAGAACACCAAGGTAAGCCTATTCTAATCATTCCAAGTCAATTCTAATACATATCCTTGTAATCTAAACAAGAAATCATCATTCCTAAACTAATGTTTTCAAGAAAACCAATCTCAAGGTTCAAGAACTCAAGATTTTGGAAATCTTCTTCAAAGTTAAAATCTTTAATTCAAGTTTGGGAGCATTACCAGGTATGTAGAGTTACTATCTACGTGTGGGAACATCATTGTTCTTCCCCACGCCTCATAATCCATAAATTATGATTCTCTACTAAAACTAGGTGTTTCTACACCATGTTCATGACAACCTTAGTTCCATGTCCATGAATAGATCATGTATGAATTGCTATTATTCTATCATTGTGTTCTTAATAATTCCATATGATTATTGAGAATCAGTCCGTAATCCATGAAAACCCATATCTTGTATTCCATGGGTTCTTTCATGTATGTTTTTAACTAAGAATGATTATTTCATGAATATCCTGCATGTCTACAAGTTTTCATGCAATTATATTATATAATTACTTTCATGCCATGATACAAGATACATATATGCTAAATACAAGCTATTTCATGAAACCATGTTTACAAGTTATTTCGTGAAATCATGATTACAAGTCAAGTACAAGTTAATTCACGAAAATCATGGGCTTCTTAGCCAATTATATCATGTTCATGTTTTTGGGAGTTGCACGAATTACCGAGAAGGCTCAGATAGCCTGAAACTACGTAGCCACCGTAGGACAAGGATCGCTCCGTCCAGTTAGGACAATTCCTTAATTTTACACTGAATGGATCCATCAGGCACGTTACCACCTTATACCCTGGCAAGGTATGGGGGCTCTGCTGGTCCGGCGAGGTACCAGACTCCACGTACCCACATGGTGATATTATATTGTCGGTTATGAAATTCTCTCCCTACCTACCATGTTTTACTCATGCTTTATATTATATATGTATTCATGTTCATGCTCATAACCAGGTTTCAGTTTTACGTTCAGTTCTTATCTTTATTACTTTATGTCCCATGTTATTTCATTTAGTTGCTTTACATACCAGTACATTCAATGTGCTGACGTCCCCTTTTATTTACCCGGGGGCCTGCATTTCACGATGCAGGTACTGATTTACAGGACGACACACCTGCTCAGTAGGACAACATTTGTATCAGCTTATTGGCGAGCCCCATCTAATTCAGGGTTTAGTCAACTCTTTATTTAATGATTAGCTATGCATCTAAGGTATGCTGGGGGCCTTGTCCCAGCGAGTATGTTTTCCAAGTTCAGACTTATGTTAGAGGTTTCATAGACTAGACAAGTCAGTTATGTCATGTCACACTTTCGGAGTCGTATAGCCATTTTGGCTCATAATGTTATTTCCGCACTCATGTTTAAACAAGTATTTTGATTAAGCATTATGACTTATTACATTTTGCAAAGGCTCATTATGCATTCACATTATATTACGCTCATGTTATGCCTCATGATGATTCAGCAAGCCATGTGTTTCACTTGGTCACATGCAGTAAGGCACCGAGTGTCGTGTTTCGCCCAAGCCATGGTTCGGGGTGTGACAAAACTTGGTATCAGAGTCCTAGGTTCAAGTTCCTTAGGGAGTCTATGAAACTGTGTCCAGTGGGATCACTTTTATATGTGTGTGCGCGCCACACATATAAACAGTTGACCACCAAGACATCTAAGATTGTCTCACTTATTTCAACTCTAGATCGTGCAATAGAGCTATGTTCTTAGAAATCACTCGGACTCGTGTGTTGTTCCCCATTCTACCAAATACGCCTCATCTCAGTGGATGAGGAAGATATGAAACTAATCATTATCGATATGTTGCTTTCAGATAGAGTTATCAGGAGTTATTCTGAGTCGTGCGCATTGCATTCTTTCAGAAAATGTCTACTAATAGAAAGGAAACTTCGGGCTCAAGGGCTACCATTGATGCGACCCCAGAGACAAACTCTCAGACTCCGAGAGTTCTAATTTTTCAATTTTGCGACTATATGTCATCAGAACCTGCTTCAAGTACCACAAATGTCCTAGCTCATACCAATGTGAGGAAGAGAGGTTTTCATAATCCTATTTGCTGCAAGTGTAATAAGAGACATCAAGGGGTGTGTCGCTATGACACCCATAGATGTTTTGAGTGTGGCTAGTGGGGTCACTATCTGAAAGATTGCCCACAAGTGAAACAGGATAACAAAGGTTTTTCGCACCCCATTTGCAGTAGGTATGGAAAACGACATGCAGGAGTGTGTAGGATGGGTTCAGATGTGTGTTATAATTGTGGTCTCCAAGGCCACATGCAAAGAGAATGTCGTTCAGTCAAGTACAATAGTAACACTAAGGGTGGTGGTGCAATTCGTTCCCCCAGACCAAGCATAACCAATTCAACAACACCGTTCGTAGCCCGTAGTACTCGGGCACTAGCAGACCAAGGCACTGATAGGGATGAAGTATTAGGATTAAGTGGGGATCAAGCACGTTATCATGATATGGTAGATCGCCAGGACTCCGATGTGTCGTCATATGTGTTATAAGTATACCAATCATTTTCCCTCCTTGTTACATATGAGATATTATGCCTTAGATCTATTATGTCTTATGTGGTTATTGTGCAGTTGATAGTTCAGATTTAAGACCCTACAAGGTAACATGTTAGGAAGTTAATTGCAGTAGGCATAAATTGTCCACGGTAGTTTTAAGCAGGAAATAGCCTAAGAGCCAACCACCTGTAATACTAAGAGCCATATGAACTATGTATATGACTAAGAAGGGACTGAATGCGATAAGAAAAACCACGAGCAGACGATATTGAATTTTTAGGGATAGTTTAAAATTATTTAAGCTTATTCAGATTAGACCTAGAGAGTATGATGTTAGTGAGTTACAACAAAAAGCAGATATTACTATGAGATAAAAGATATGACAATTCCCTCTTAGGTTATGTGATTAAGTATTTATCCCCGATATGTATAGTGTAATATAATTTTGAACTTGTATAGGGAGTTTGGGATTAGTTGTTCCAATTTCTCATTTGAGAATTTGAGACAGATAAAATTTCCCTAAGTGCGATCCATGTCTATAGTTCAGAAAGATAGTATACAACTCCAGAATAGAGTCAGATAAGGAGGAAAAGTTAGAACTAACCTTATGCTTCACTTTAGTACTCAAAGAAGAATTGGAGAATATGATGCTAGCAAGTGGTTAACAGAAGCATAGTGAGTAAGTTTGAATAGATACAGTGAATTATAAATTTTCAGCAGAGTTAGTAGAAGTACAATTTGAGTTACTTAGTCAAGTTAGCACTACTAAGTGGATAACTATATGAATACACCAAAGATGTATTAGAACCCAAAGGTTTTAAGTTAAATTTGAGGTATAGAAATTGGTGAAAGAAGAAAACCATCTAAGCAGTAAGAGAGCAAGCTACAGAAGAAGAGCCTTTAAGAGTTATCAGAAAAGAGTTTTCCCCAAGACTGACAAAGCTAGTATTCTAGTTATGTACATTAGAAACCCGTTCATTTAAGTAATCCAGTTTTTGCAGTAAGTAAAACTTGATTGAAGTAAGCAGAAGAAATGAGTCGTCAGTATTTTAGAGGAAATTAGCAGAACCATTAGATGACGACTTATCGCTAAATCGAGAGATCTACAGGCTTTAAACGTCAACTTTTGAACTAAGGGGGAGATCGTGCGATAAGGTGCCGATATAGATTATGTGTTTTGTAAGTTGATAGGTGTTAAGGAGATTATGTCAGAGGATCACAATTTCATGTAGCCAAGATAAGGTGCGTAGAATGCAATTTTTGTCATGCCCGTTGAGATCAAGTACTAGGTAATTATGTTATGAGATAAAGTTCTAGATTGAATAGCAGGTTGTAAGGGTATAACAGTTTCAATTCCAGACTAATTCATGTACTCTGTGGTACTAATGCTCAGACATACTCTACTCGTGCCTTTCGTACCCATATCATGCCCATGTTAGAAATTTACACTCCACATTTAAGATACAAGAACTAAGACTTCATACGATAGTAAGCTATGCAAAGGAATGTCCTTTCATGTTTCGCACATCAGGTGTCCTCATGTCTAAAACAAAAAAATCGCATTCAGGTCTCACGTATCTATCATGCTTTTATACTCATGTTCATGTTCTAGCATCTAAGTGTTTTTCAAATCTGATGATGATCTTGAATCCTATGATTATTTTCTCCATGTTACCACATACTCGTGCCCCAATCCATTTCGCTATGCATCCCACTTATAGCGGTATCGTAACAATGATTTTGTTAAATAATAATGAAGGTGAACCAAGATGGATGTCCTACCTGTGATTCTATGTAATTCGTGCTTATGTTTCTTTGGCTAATGTTTTAAACCATCTTGTAGCTTGGCACAAAGGATGCCCTTATCTTTTCCGAGTACCTATGCCATTTTTATGTTCAAAGTGACTTTCTACCCATGTCTTAGATGCTCGAGGAACGAATTGTACATGCCTATAATCCATTCTTTCATGAGCCTTATTTATAACAAGGGTGTTTACTCACGGTGATAAGAGTAAGCTATGTTGAACCATGTCCTATTCTTTCGGTATATCTAAATTCTAAAGGTAATATTTTATCCATGCCTTATGTCTCTGACCTAAGAGTGAGCCTACAATTGTACCCCACGTAAATCACACTTATGTCTTATTATTAGCTTAATACTCATGAAATCAGGTCCAGATACTACGATATGCATCTATAATGTATCAGGTTGCTCATAGTCCCATGCCCCATGTCATGCTATTCACGTTTCATGCCATATGATTCACGTTCCCATGTACGCATGTTCCACGTTACGTCCTCCATGTACAATGCACCATGTCACGTCTGTTCTCTAAAGCAAAGTATCTTATGTGAATAGTACCAATAATTCCTTTTCTCTCAGTCCTCAGTAATTCGCTCACGAGAATGAGCAAGATGAGCTAAGGTATTCATAATCATGATTAATAGCTAACAAGATAATCAGAAGTAAGGTGCATTCCTATTTTCAAATAGATATCTTTTCATGTACCCTGTGGTACTTATCTCAGGAGTATTCTACTCAGATTTGACGTATTAATGTCATGCCTATGCTAGAGATTTATGAATACCTATGTTAGGATCATATTCTTGTTATATGACTCAAGTCTGTCGCATTCACACTGAGTTGCGCTTACATTCAAAGCCTGAGTCATACTCCTCTCATATTACCATGGTGTCATATGAACATCTATAATTAAGTCCCTAAGTATCCAAATCCTACCCGCGCTAATTAGTATTCAACCCTCATGTTGTAACAATCATGTTTTCAACATTCAGATCCCATGTTACGATATCCATTTTACACGTATTCGTATCTCATGACAGTTTATCACTCATGTATTCATGTCATCTAGTCTTCATGTATTAATGTCCCACGTCATGCGTCTCACGCCCAGGTAATCATGTCATGTTCGTGCGTATTTCCAGTACTCATGTCATTCGTGCCTACGGATTTTCTTCCAAACCCCATGTATAGTAATCATGTAATCATTCAGCCAATGTCCGTGTGTTCAAGCCAGCTCAGTATTTATGTTAGCTACATTCAAGATTCAGTAATCACGTTATGTCACATCATGCGTATTAAGATACCGTGTGAGTTGTGTGTTGGTACTTTAGTTAGCTGGCAGGCATTTGAGAAATGTCGTAAGGCTTTGAATTATGAAGGAAGTCCTGCCATAAATTTTGTAGATTCCAGAGTTAATAGCGATTCTTAACCACTAGTCATAAATCGAGGACAAATGTTTTATGATTCTCATTCATATAGGTGTTGCTCAGTTTCATGTTCCCCATGTACATGTTTCCATGTAATCACGTATTCAGTTCTCATGATCCATGACCATGTTCCCACGTAACCATGTCAAGCTCTTATGTTTTATGTCATGTTTCTTTCATGTTCATGTATTCGATTCATGTCCAGCCATATTCTTGACCATGACCCATCATTCGAGGACAAATGATCCCAAGGGGAGATAAAGTAACACCTCGTGCATTCGGGCTAAGATTTGACTCGTAAGACGGGGTATAATGAACCCAATTTGAGTAGTGTATAAATGGTGTTTGAAACCCAATAAATACATGGGAAGAGTCCTTGAGCAAAGTAAAGTCGGAAGCAACCCTACGGAGCGTGTTTTCAAGTGAGTTTGCACCATATCTCAATTAAAATGAGTATACGGAAAAATCTGTAAGGAATTTGGGAAACTTTCCTTCTTCAAAGTTGTAGATCTTTGAAATACCTTTCCAACGGTATATTATAGAGGTCAAACAGACATCTGTACAAAACATTATGCCCGTTTTACTAAAACAGTGTTCTGTCGATTTACGGTGGAATCTACGGGCCGTAAATATTATACGGGCCGTAGATTTGGGCCGTAAAACTGGTCCAGAAAGCCCAAATCACTGTAATTGATTTACGGTGGGATCTAAGGTCCGTAAAACGTTTATGGGACGTAAAATAGGTCGTAAGACAACAATTTTAAAACTTCGTTTTAAGGCTTTTTCACTTCATTCTTCACACCCCCAAGCCCTAGAACGACCTTCTATTCTCTCCCATCATCAAGAACACCAAGGTAAGCCTATTCTAATCATTCCAAGTCAATTCTAATACATATCCTGTAATCTAAACAAGAAATCATCATTCCTGAATAAGAGTTTTCAAGAAAACCCATCTCAAGGTTCGAGAACTCAAGATTTTGGAAATCTTCTTCAAAGTTAAAATCTTTAATTCACGTTTGGGAGCATTACCAGGTATGTAGAGTTACTATTTACGTGTGGGAACATCGTTGTTCTTCCCTATGCCTCATAATTCATAAATTATGATTCTCTACTAAAACTAGGGTTTCTACACCATGTTCATGACAACCCTAGGTCCATGTCCATGAATAGATTATGTATGAATTGCTATTATTCTATCATTGTGTTCTTAATAACTCCATATGATTATTGAGAATCAGTCCGTAATCCATGAAAACCAATATCTTGTATTCCATGGGTTCTTGCATGCATGTTTTTAACTAAGAATGATTATTTCATGAATATCCTACATGTCTACAAGTTTTCATGCAACTATATTATATAATTACTTTCTTGCCATGATACAAGATACACACAAGCTAAATACAAGTTATTTCATGAAAACATGTTTACAAGTTATTTCGTGAAATCATGATTACAAGTCAAGTACAAGTTAATTCACGAAATCATGGGCTTCTTAGCCAATTATATCATGTTCATGTTTTTGGGAGTTGCACGAATTACCGAGAAGGCTCAGATAGCCTGAAACTACGTAGCCACCGTAGGACAAGGATCGCTCCGCCCAGTTAGGACAATTCCTTAATTTTACACTGAATGGATCCATCAGGCACGTTACCACCTTATACCCTGGCAAGGTATGGGGGCTCTGCTGGTCCGGCGAGGTACCAGACTCCACGTACCCACATGGTGATATTATATTGTCGGTTATGAAATGCTCTCCCTACCTACCATGTTTTACTCATGCTTTATCTTATATATGTATTCATGTTCATGCTCATAGCCAGGTTTCAGTTTCACGTTCATTTCTTATCTTTATTACTTTATGTCCCATGTTATTTCATTCGGTTGCTTTACATACCAGTACATTCAATGTGCTGACGTCCCCTTTTATTTGCCCGGGGGCCTGCATTTCACGATGCAGGTACTGATTTACAGGACGACACATCTGCTCAGTAGGACAGCATTCGTATCAGCTTATTGGTGAGCCCCATCTCATTTGGGATTTAGTCAACTCTTTATTTAATGATTAGCTATGCATCTAAGGTATGTTGGGGGCCTTGTCCCAGCGAGTATGTTTTCCATGTTCAGACTTATGTTAGCGGTTTCATAGACTAGACAAGTCAATTATGTCATGTCACACTTTCGGAGTCGTATAGCCATTTTGGCTCATTCATGTTATTTCCGCACTCATGTTTAAACAAGTATTTTGATTAAGTATTATGACTTATTGCATTTTTTAAAGGCTCATCATGCATTCACATTATATTCCGCTCATGTTATGCCTCATGATGATTCAGCAAGCCATGTGGTTCGCTCGGTCACATGCAGTAAGGCACCGAGGGCCGTGTTTCGCCCAGGCCATGGTTCGGGGCGTGACAATAAGGGTCCGAGAAATCCGACCCGTTGCGGATTTCTCTCCGCATGACATGCCACTCGGTTGCTGAACCCGAGATTCAAGGAATCATTATCCCATGATTGATTTAGTTACCATGTATAACACAAACACTTGTATTATAAATAGGGAGGTAAACCTTCATAAGAGGGCATCTCATGTTTTATTCTCTTCTGCATACTTATATGAAACACCCTAAGTCTTAAGCTCTATAAACATCAAAGGCGATAGAATCTTACACAAATTGGTCCGGAGTCAAAGTGCTTAAGCCCCAGTTTGGACCAGTCGTTGTGCTGTTCTTCAAATTCACTGAGGCTATCTCTTTACTTTCTTGTCATGAGTCTTTATCCATTGTTATTATACCTTTATTTTTTTAACGAATTAAATCGCATATCCTTTGAACCACGTACAAATTGAATTGTTACTTTTTTAGGGGGTAAACAAATATAATAAATAAATGTTTCTTTAAATATTCTCAAAATTTACATACTTTAATCTAAAAAATGAAAAACAGCATACAAACGGAAACAAAGAGTGTAAATTTCAACATGCATAATTTAAAAAGGGAAAAAATGTTAAAAAGAGAATGTTGAGGTCAAATGGATATGACAGGGGGAGGGAAAGGGACAAAGGGATTAGATCCGCCGCCAGATGAATTGATATGTTTGTCCAAAAAGAGAAAAGCTGCGAAACTCGAAAAGTTACTTATCAGATGTGTCCCTTTGAAAAAGTAACCTTCCATTAATTATGTTTCATTACATCTTATATCACATGTTTCAAGTGCTGTGTGAGATTTTTGACCTTTTCTTTCACACCCTAGTGACCATTAGAATCATTAACCCCGGAATTTTGATCAAGTTTTACCTGGGGTATTATTTGAGTCAATTCCTATGGTCACTTAACTTAAAAAAATTATCTAATAAATTTATTTATCTTTTTTTTGTTCCTCATATAATAATTCAAGTTTATGTATTTGTGTTACAAAGTAACAAGGGCTAAAAATCACTTTAAAATTAAAAAAGGGCCAAGTAATCCCTTAAGTTTGGACTTTAAGTTCAAAATTTCCTTATGTTTTAACATTTAACAATAATAGTCCTCCAACTATTTTTCACTTTCTTATTTACTAGTTCACGAGGATTATAATATAGAAATTATTTATGCAGTGATTAATAATGTAGATATTGTTATACATGTATTATTTACTTTAAAATGAATAATATTTGTCCTTAAACATTTAATTCTCATATTGTTAATACACGTATTCTTATTCTACATCTATTATATATATATATATATATATGTGTGTGTGTGTGTGAGACAGTTGTTTAATTTTTCTTATGCCGCCCAAATACTACTATATTATTTTATGTGAATTTTTATACAAGGGTTGATTGGTATATTGCCACAACCAGTCGATCCCTCTTGATTTAAGTAATATGCATTGAAAATACAAGAAAAATAATAATACTATGTAGTTTTAGAAGGTTAGTTACATTTCTTATCAAATTAATCATTAAGTAGTTAATACTTATAAAATATTATCTATAGTTAGATAATTTGATTGTGTAACTTTTTTTTTTTTTTTTTGCAATACTAGTCCATAAAATTTAAATTCTTCACTAAATTGAGGTTTTCATCGTCTCATGTTAACTCAAGAGAAAATGACCTCTAGGTGATGAGTTAACTATGGTGAAATGTTCGAATTCCTGTATTTTACCTTTTGCCGGTTAGTCTTTCCTTCCAGACCCCATATTGTGAAATTTTACTGGGTATGTTATTGTTGTTGTTGTTGCCGGTTAGTTTTTCCTTACAATACCCACTATGTGATGTTAAAATTGCTCGTTTTATATACAATTCATTCAAGGGAATGATAGAATGATTGAATTTATATAAGTAATAATGACTTAAAATTTCAAAATTTAATAGTAACTAAAGCACCAATGTGAACTCATATTAAAATTTAATTTATAGATTTCCCTTATACTTATAAGCATTGTTTTAAAAGGCAGTGTCAGGACTCGCCCCGGGGCTCGCCTCGGGGCAGGGCAGTGGCAAAACGTCCTGGGGCTAACGTGCAGGGCTTAGTTCCTATGAGGCTTACGCCCTAAGCGCCCAACCGTACGCCCTAAACACGCCTAACGCCCAACGCCCAGGGCTCGCCTAACAGGTCTTACACAAATTATATTTTAAATTCCTTAATTAGAATCATTCACCCTCATAATTGTTTAACAAAATAATGATACTTAATAGTTTTTCATCTATAGAAATAGAAGATTGGGTGTAACTCATATAACAAGTCGTAGTATTGGATATTTACTATTTGAGAACATCGTGAGGGTGAATATCACTTATTGTTTTTTAAAAAAAACACATAGCGGAATTGTACATTTTCACTTGTCATTGGTCATAAGTCCTATGTATCAGATTTATCATATAATTTTATTTTTTGTTCATGAAGAAGTTATGTTTTAATTGTAATATTGATAAATTTTATTGATTATTTGCTTATAGGGAGATAAAATGAATAGTATGATAGTAATAGTGTTTTAAGAAACTGTGTTCTTTTCCGTGTTTGAAAGTTAAATGGTTAGAATTGTTTTGCATTTCATAATAGCTTTTATTTCATTGTATTGTTTATACTTGTAAAATTATATTAGATATAATTACAAGTTATAAGCGGTGTATAATGAGCTTTAATCATTTTTTTGTGCGGATCAAGCGCGCTCTCTCTCTCTCTCTCTCTCTCTCTCTCTCTCTCTCTCTCTCTCTCTCTCTCTCTCTCTCACACACACACACACACACACACACACACACACACACATATATATATATATATATATATATATATATATATATATATATATATATATATATATATATATATATATATATATTTCATTTATTTACAGTTTTCTTTTATTTATTTTATGTAATTTTACCTATTTAAAAATATTTATTGTAATTATATTATTTTAAGAAATACTAAAAATTAAATACCCATGGGGCTTACGCCCCGTGCCTCGAGGCTTACGCCTCGTCGAGGCGTATGTAAAACGCCCCGCCTTTTAAAACACTGCTTATAAGTTATATTTATGGACTGTAATAGATGATTTTCTTGATTAGTCGAAATGCGTCCAAATTGAGCCGTGCGTTATAGTGAGATTTAGGGCCCGTTTGGCCATGAGAATTTTTCACTTTTTTTCGAAAAAATATTTGACTTTATTTAGAAATAAGCGTTTGACCATGAAAATTCAACTTGAAGTTGTATTTGGAATTTGGAAAACAACTAGCTAAAACCTTGTTTTCACTTTCAATACATTCAAATAACCAAATATTTTTTGCAAAAACACAACTCCATCTTCAACTCTAACTCCAAAATTTCAAATAAAGTGAAAAATATTTGGTTTCATAGCTAAACGCCTACTTAGTTTATAATCTTTCACAAATATTGTTTTAATTATGCAACAGTTTTATTGAAAGATAATATAAGTAACATAAAAGATCAGTAAATAAATACGTGAGTTCTTTAAAGGATTATTATTTTAAGTCATATTATGAAATTATCCCCGTGCGTTGTGAAAAATACACTGATAAATAAATTTGATGGACAGATGAACAGATCTACGATGATGAATTTAGTGCTAAGCCCAATAATGGCAATGCTTCGGATTTCTACTACAAGGGTGCTTCATACATTTGAGGTGGACTTCTTTTCACCTGTCAAATGTCTTTCACCTGGTTGCCGGAGGGCAATTTGCAGGATTGGCCGCTGGGGGTGGTCTTTAATTTTGTCCCTCAAATCAGTGGTCTTTAGTTTTTGTCCTTCGCTACAAGCCTTTTGATTTCATGTTTGAATCCACCTCAATCAAAAATTAAAAAATAATTGCAAGGCATAAGTTGGAATTCGCAGAGCATAAGTTGGACCCCAACTTATGCCTTGAGGAAGTTAGGCTTTACGGCAGATGTTTTCCTTAAGGTCCAACTTATGCCTTACGAGTCCCAACTTATGGCTTGCGATTTTTTTTTCTAAACTGAGCCTGCATTCGAACTCAGGACCTCTGGGCGTTAAGCGAAAGATAAATATTAAAGACCACTAATTTGAGGGACAAGAATTAAAGACCACCCCAAAAGAAGGACAATCCGCGCAAAAAAGTGGTTGGCGTAACTTTAGTAAAATGAAATTACAAGCCCAAGGATGATGGGCGTAGCTCCATCGCAATGCAAGGCTCCAAGCTGAATATGGGCCTAACCAAATCAATATATTTTGGGGAAAAAACGTATATAGCAGCCCATTAGTGCTGATTACTTTTTTGTAGTCTTAGAAGCATGTATAAAATAAAATAGCCCTAAAATAGTATTTCTTCCGTTCCAATTTATGTGGTACCATTTGACTTGACACGGAGTTTAAGAAAAAAAGTAAAACTTTTAAAATATCTGGTCCAAAACAAGCCTTATATAAATGTATGACTGTAAATCATCTCATAAAATTAAATTGTCTCTAAATATAAAAAAGTGACATTTTTTTTTGGACAAACCAAAACGGAAATGGTGCCACATAAATTGGGACAGAGGGAGTATTAAAATATCATTTTTTTCACTTATCCGCTAAAGCCTTTGAATAAATACCTGGCGTAGAATACGGTGGTTGTGCATACTGGAACGTATTTTGTGGGCGATACCAACAGAATGCAACACATTACTTACAGAGACGGGCAAACACATTTCTACACTAAATCAATATACACGAAATCATTCAGCAGTATAGAAATTTTGGATAGATTTTGCACGTATTAGGGTTCTTATACAGTATAACGGGGAGTGGGATGATGCATACAAGTTTTGTAATTTCAGTATAATTGAAGTTCTGGTACGATCAGATTGTACTTTTTCTGATTTTGTTGATGAAATCAATAATCAATTGGGTACAAATGCAAAAAATTATACATTGGAAATCAAATACTCACTATACAAAGGATATCCACCGATGTCCATTAACAACGATATGAGTGTTCGATTTTTCCTTGATCTGAAAAAATTCAACTCCGACGTCATACAATATCCATTGTGTATCACCTTGAAGGAGAAACCAATTTCTGGTAGCTGCTCGAACATTGAATAAGTTGCTACAACATTGGAGGAGGTATGTGATGAGATTATATATGATGTTAACTTACCACATATAATTGAGATGCACACTATCGGGAATGAGGATGAGGAATATGAAGGCATAACAATAGATCAGATTTGTGTAATAAGCAGCCATTTACATGAAGAAATTGATGAAAGAATCAGGTTTTCAAGGACAAGGATACGCCGGTTAGTGTCATGAAGAATCATGTGATGCGGGAAAATTTTCAATGTAGAGTGGAAAGATCTTCTGCAACGAGGTATTAGTAACATTCAATTCATTCTTGTTGTGTTTAATTATGCATGTATATACTATGTATAAATATGTTTGATTCGTGTATACATTTATACACGTAGACTTATTCATAAAATAGAATATAATGCAGATATATATATATATATATATATATATATATATATATATATATATATATATATATATATATATATATATATATATATATATATTCTGAATAATAGGTGTATGAATAAATGTTTGTATAATAGATGCATAAATAAAATACATGTATAGGTGAATAATAGATGTACAAACTAATGCATGTATAATAGATGTATAAATTTTGGAGATATGTATGTTCGTTGTATAATACGTATTTATATGTATAAATTGAATATATTATATGACTGATTGATAAGTTATATAACGATAGGTGCTCGCTTGTGTGCATCAAAAGCAAGTGGGAATGGTGCCTTAAGGCCTCGAGCTTGAACACCTCAAAGCTTTTCAAAATCTGAAAGTTTCATGCTGGTCATACTTGTCCAATGGAGGAAAGAATGATTCCATAGCGACACATCAACTCAGATGTGATCGCAAAACTTATAACGGAAAAGTACGGAAACGACAATACGCACTACACTCTAGAAGACATAATCCGTGACTTCAAAAAAAATTCTGATCTTGATTTGAACTATATGACTGAACGGAGGTCTAAGGAAAAGACGCTTGAAACAGTTAGAGGAAATCCCAGTAAATCCTATGGGAACATACCAGCCTACTTGTATATGCTGAAGCAAACTAACTCACATACCAGCCTACTTGTATATGCTGAAGCAAACTAACTCTGGATCGTTTACAAAGCTGCATAAGTCAGATGATGAACTTTTCATATACGTATGTTGCATTGTACGCATCAATAAAGGGTTGGGATTATTGTAGACTTGTTGTGGTCGTCGATGGTACCTTTCTTAAATCAACATACAGGTAAACCTGTTAACCGGTTCGAACCGAACCGAACCGGACTGGACCGGATCGGTAACCGGTTAACAAACCGGCCGGTTTCCGGTTTAAAAACCGGTACCAGCCACCGGTTCTGGTTTACCGGTTAAATAACCTAAACTGGACCGGTCCGGTTCAAAAGTGTCAAAAACTTCTTTTTATTTTATTTTATTTTTTTATTTTTTTATAGTATATATATATTATAGTATTTATTAGTATATTGTAGGTACATTTACATATGTTATATAAGTTTATAAGTAAAGTTTATATATTTACTGACTAACAGCAATACAGCATATATATATATATATATATATATATATATATATATATATATATTAAGTTATATGCTTAAGTTATACTACATATACCTAAAATATACTAAGAATATACTTAGGTTATATAACTTATATATATATATATAGATGTTTAAGTTATATGTATACTATATATACTTATATATTATAACTTAAGTTATTTATAGCTTAATTTTTTTCTAAGTTTATAAATTCGTATTTTATAAATTAAGTATATTTATATTATAAGTATATTCTTAGTATATTTTAGTTATTTTTCAAGTATAAAAATTTTCCATCGTGACGACCTTTCCCTTCATCATATAAAAAACCTATAATTCTTTTTTGCATAACCCAGTTATCATCAACCCAATGACATGTAATAGCAAAAAAATCTAACTTGTTAAGACTAAGACCCAAATCAGTGATAAGAGAAACATTACAATTTAAAGAATTAATGTTACACCTCGGAAATTTCCCCGTGAACGTACAACGAATAGACTAGCGAAGGATACGGGTATATGGTGTTTTAATGAGAAGGGTATGACGTTTGACGACCCCAGGTAAGATTTCAAAGGCAATGGGAACAAGAGATAGGTTATGCTCCACAATGACTAATTATAGGTTTTGAAGACTTGAAAGTTATGGATTTGCACTTTGGCCCAGTTGGTCGTAAAATGAAATACGGACCGTAAAGTAGTATACGGCCCGTAAACCACCATGTCGTATTCCAACTCACAAAACTTCAACTTTCTGTCAAATGTTCAAATGGTTAAATACGACTTGGAATACAGACCGTAAATTGAAATACAACCCGTAAACTGCGATCGTAAATCACCATCACTACTAAAAAACCAGCGTTTAGTGACGGAATATTAGCGACAGACCATATTCTGTCGCTAATTAACGACGGATTGCTCATTTTGTCGCAAGAAAAGCAACTAAAATTTTATCTCATTATATAGCGACGGATTAGCAACGAAAACTGAGTTTCGTCACTAATGATTAGCGCAAAATTTTGGCGCCTTAAATTTCACTACAGATTTAGCAACAGAAGAGGGCGCGACAAATTTTATTTTTATGTAGCGACAGATTCAGCAACGAAAAATCCTTCGCTAGGCCTTTTAATTTTTCTCGAAAAATATATATATTTCAGCAATGGAAAAATTTGTCACAATATTAATCATTAAAATAAATCAATGTATTATTTAGCGACGGAATATAAAATCCGTCGCTATTCCGTCGTTAAGTGTTAAAAAAAAAAGATATATCCTAGGGTACACATTTATTTCATTTCACTTCAAACACACCCAACACAGATATAGAGAGAGAGTATGCGAAATTGCTAACATAGAGAGAGAGAGAGAGAGAGAGAGAGAGAGAGAGCACAACATAGATCAAAATAATGTAAATCTAGGGTTTCTATTGTGTTTTTCTCTTCTTCTGCTGCATCTTTTATCTAAAGGAAAGGTATGTTTTGATTTTTCTATGTTTTATGGGTAGTTTCTTTCTTATTTATCTCCTTCTTTGTGTTTTCTGACATTAAATTTAAAATAGAAATTAAGAAATCTATATTTTTTTGCTTATTATCTAAAGGACAGAGTGTCTTTAAGTGTTTTTTTTTTTTTTTGGCTAAAATCGAAGTTGGGTGGGTTTATAATTTATTTGAAGGTTAAGTGTTGGGAATCTCTATTTGGGCCAAAATCTGATGAAAATGGAAATTCGACCTTTGTTTGTTCTAAACCTTGTAGGATAATATTATTTGGTGGTTAAAGTTTTTTTTTAATTCGTTGCATGTCGAAAAAAAGCTTGAAGAACTCAACATTCTTTATATTCTGTGATTTGAAATCAGTGTTAGTGAACTGGGTTTCTTACTCGATTTTTTTTGTACTCTGTGATTTGAAATCAGTGTTAGTGAACTGGGTTTCTTACTCGATTTTTTTTTTGTTTCAGTTTCAGTTTTGTTTCAGTTTGTAATTTTTTTTAACTAAAAGGTGAATGATATGTTCTGTTTCACTAAGTTATTTCAGCTTGTTCTTCCATTTAGAGATCATTCGGTTGTATTAATGATATGAAGACAGAACATTAATTTGATTGCTTTGTTTATGTCAACATTAATAGGAACATGAATAATCTAGAACGTGATTGGATGTACGATAGGTTGGATGGTCGAGGGGGTATAAACTCTAGCTTTGTAACCGGTGTAGATAATTTTATCCAGTTTGCACTTTCTCAACGAAATTACATAAGCGGTAACAAGGTTAGATGTCCATGTAAAAAATGTCACAACATTAAATACATGGATGTTGAAATCGTTGAATATCACCTTTTTAATTTTGGATTTGTTGAGGACTATTTTTTTTGGGCCAAATTTCCTTTAAGTTTAATTATTTAATTAATTATTATTTATTTAATTATTTAATTAAAACTTCCAGATCTTGACCCGGATCCGCGTGTTTGACCGGCGACCCGTTTCTTTCCCGGATTAATTTAAAATTTCCCACCGTTTTTTTAAACGAAATTCTTCTGAAAGGTTGCAAACCTTTTCCCAACCAGTACATTAATGGCTATAAATTCCAGTTAATACTCAGATTATTACTTATGAATTTTCTAATATTCTCTATTCTTGTACTCTCTTAAAAGTTTTCTTCTGTGTGTTATACTGTCGTTGAGTGGTTCACCTGACATCGGAGTTTTTGGTACCGATACACCGGTGAGTAAGATCGTTGTATCCTGAGAGGATATATTCCATTAACCTCGGGTACTTGAGGGGAATAATTTCCTTAAGGACACACTGTGCATTCAGTGGGCTCGATTTTCTTCCTTAAAATTATTTTTCGGATACTGTTTTGATATTTTCCAGTTTCTGGTTTATACTTTCTGGTTTTACAAAGTTTATTGTTTTCTGGAATATTTTTTTTCCAAAGTTACTGTTTCAATATATTTTCATAATACATATCACTAACAACAGGCTCTGTTGTACCTGGGATTAATATGCAAATGAATGGTCTTAAAACATGTCAAACAGAAAACTTTTCAACTCTTGGAAGAGTACAACAGTTAGATTCCGCTTTGGTCACGAAAGTTACAGTTATTGTTAGAGTTCGCCCCTTTCTTCCTTGAGAAATTAACTCGATAAATGGAAAAGCAATCTCTTGTGTCTCTATTCTCAACTTAGAATGTGAGCCTTCTGAGGATGTCACAGTTCATCTCAAAGATTATGAAACTAGGTAAACATTTTCTCGATTGTTTTGCATGCTCTATGATCAAATATGTTTTATTACTTGGACTAGTACAGTAGCACGACCTTATCCTGGGGACCGTTTTGTTTTTGACTGTAGTCGTAATGAATGCTACAAGTTGGATGCTTTTTTTTGCTCAAGACGACAACAATATAAGCCAAATATTTGGCAAAGAAGTCAGTCCTTTGATCCCTGGGATATTACATGGTCACAATGTCACAGTATTTGCTTATGGCGCTACACGGAATGGCAAAAATTACACCATGCAGGTATATTTTGTTTTTCTGCGTAACACACAACTTGCTCCATCACTCCTGCAATTGGACTAAGATGCTAAAATATGCACATGGATTAGGATATAACCACAGAGTTACGACGTACCTACATAATGTTTCTTTTCAATTTTTTTTTGCTGCTTTACAACTTTTATAAAATAGACCATGAGTGAGCAAAGGAGATATCAGACTTCTCAGATTGAACCATGCATAAACTTATCCCATATTTGCAACCATTTGGTCCTAGTCTTCAGAGCGATTTCTCTCTTTCCTGAGGGAGAGCATGGTTCTAGCTTAGAGCATCTTGTCTGCTCCTACTTGAGCCGAGGGTCTATCGGAAACAACCTCTCTACCTCACACAAGGTAGGGGTAAGGTCTACGTACACCTCACCCTCCCCAGACCCCACTTGTGGGATCATATTGGGTATGTTATTGTTGGTCCTAGTCTAGAACTTTTCCTTTTGACCTCCTCAGAGATATGTCTGTGAAGTATATAGTTTCTTGTAGGCCTTCCTAATTCCTGCACGTGTTCGTGAATTGTTTAGCAAATACCTTGTTGCTGATGCAGGGAACTGAAAACCTCCCCCGTCTAATGCCACTTGCAATGTCCTCTATTTTCTCGAAGAGCAAGGGGAAAAGTACCATAGAAATATCATACTATGAAATATACATGGATAGGTGCTATGATCTACTTGAACTTAAGCAGAAGGAAATTTTCATATTGGACAACAAAGATGGGTAGATTCATCTCAAAGGACTTGCACAAGTTACCGTCAATTCCATGTCAGAGTTTTTAAGAGGCGTTTTGTTGTGCGGTTCAGAGGAGAAAAGTCACACATATGGGTGTTAATGATGTCTCTAGCAGAAGCCATGCTGTTGTCACAGTTTATGTTTCTACTCCTAGTTGTGATGATACTGGGAATGTTGTTACAGGAAAATTGAACCTTATTGACTTGGCAGGTTTAAACACTATTAGAATTAACCATGAATTATTGTGTAAGATATGAACTGAAATGCAACTCACATGTGTAACTCAATTGTCATTGGATTAGGAAACGAAGACAATAGAAGAACTTGCAACACTAGAATTCGTTTACAAGAGAGTGCTAAGATCTACCAGTCATTATTTGCATTGTCAAATGTAATTTATGCATTGAACAACAATCAAGCACGAATACCCTATAGAGAAGCAAATTGACAAGGGTATTGCAAGACTCTCTTGGAGGAACAAGCCGTGCTTTGATGATCGCTTGCTTGGTAGGATGTTGTAGATATCATCTCTTGCCTTTGAGTACCACGAATGAAACAACATTCTGAAATGTTGTCGACTATTTTCTTTTCTTTGTTCATAGAACCCTGGTGAGTACCAAGAATCTCTCCATACGGTTAGTTTAGCAGCAAGGTCAAGACGCATATTCAATTTTATTGCCTCAGCACAAAAGGGAGATACTCCAAAGGTCAAAGTTGACATGGAGGCAAAGCTTCACTCATGGCTAGAATCTAAAGGCAAGACAAAAAGTACTCAAAGAACTGGGACTATTGATTCTCCATTTATTAGCAAAACTCCTTATTCTGTATGCTCTACCAGAAAGCTTGCTTTGTTTGAGAGCTCTTCAAAGCAAAAGTCCATCATTAAACAAGGCGCTTCAAGCATAAAAAAGAGGTAAGAGATTATTCAATAATCTTGTTGTATGTACCTGCCTTTGATTTTGATGATTGCTTAACTTTGTTGTAACGGGGATCCAGATGGAGCTGGTAGAAATCTATTTGATAATGGACATCGGTCAAACTTAGTAGTGGAGGTAAAAAACAAAACGAGGACTATAATTTCTGCCTAGTTCGTTTTGAGTTTATGATATAGCACTTCGTGTTAAATTGAATAAAATCCATGACATACTTGATTCATGGGAGGTCTTTTCTTAAACTTCTTAACTATTGTGTATGTGATTCCATTTCTTTGAATGAAGTTAAAATGGTAATCATGAAACTTAACTATCTCAATCCTCAGATTCTAGGATTACTGCACTTTGAGTTGATGTAATGTCTGATAGCTTAATAAGATCTCAAAGGAAACAGTTCCTATGTTTTGGTCATCTTTGTCACGAAAAGAATCACTTAGTTAGTATGTGAACAACTAAAATTTAATGTAATCTTTTGAAAGAACAACAGAACAATTGATCACATTTTTCATTATGTCTGAATTGGAGTTGATTGATAAATCTTTTTAAGTTTTTGTTTCTACATTCATGTGCAAATGCAGGCTCGGGGCCTTGCTGATACTGGTGGACAAAGAGAAGAAAAGATGTTTGAGGTTTTCTCTGAAAGGGTTGTCCCTGATTCTAATACAGCGGTGCATGGTACTTGACCATTATAATAACCATATCTCTGTTTTTACAGTCTGCTTCATATATTCTTCATCCAATTCTATATAGCTGACTCATAGTAAGCTTCAAGCATGTGACAGTTTTTCGAATTATATATGTGCCAAAGCTAGTTCTAGTGTTCTCCTCCATATATTCTTCCCTTCGAGAGGTAGTATTATAGCTGTCCTGCAGCAATTCATATCAAGTTGCAACCATGAGACAATTTTTCAATGATGTAGTGCCAAAGTTAGTTCCATATTTTCTATCAATGTTCTCATACAGAGTGGTTGAATAGCTACTTTGCATAGCTTTATTAGCAAAATTTTACCAGTTAATGCCTAAAACGTTTGACCTCTTCGAACATGGTTTATTTTCACAATATTAGCTGCTCTTTGAGTTTCTTACTTTTCAATATAATCAAATTCTCATTTTTCTTAAACTTGTTCCTTTTTTTTTTAACTTGCTTCTGTTCACGGATGGCACACAATCTTAGGCGACCCATTTCACGAAGATTTTAATAAGTCAAAGCCACTGAATTCCCGGTGTGCTTCCCCCCTCTTTCAAGTAGTTTAAGGGTCATCAGAGAATCAGTTTCCTCCTCCACTATAAAAAAATAATCATGAAAAAGGAACTCATCTACACATACACTAGAGAGGAATTCATGCTACTATTAAATCATCTACTTGAAGCATCCCTAACCCCATTACCCATTTAGACTAATGTCTCTGTTGGAGTTTATTTGTCTAATTGACCCTATTACAGATAGCTGGTACTGTGTCCTCAGCTTGAGATAACACTCTTTAGCAACTTATTGCAAGGAAATCCTTAGCAATACCAATTGCCCTTCACTTTATAGTTAGATCATTGACACAGCTGATTATCTTTGTGATAGTATAATCCATGCATTGCACTGCTTTTACCTAGCTGCTGTAAACAACAGTGTTTTGCCCAAGCAGTACTGCCCATTCTTCATCTGATCTGCACAAATGATGCATTGATTCCCTCCAGCTGCTTCAAGTAGCAACATGTGAAATCATCTGTAACTTTGTGAACCTGCAGATCAGAAAACCAGCAAGCCCAGGCTGCAGCTGCTTCCCAAAGTATGTTCCTTCGTGTGTGTCCCCAACTGTCCATATGAACTCCCTTTCATCCATATTTTCCATGCATAGGATCAGTGACCAGTACCAACTGCAGTAATAGACACCAGCTGCTAGTTGCACTGTGTGGTCTGGTGGAGCTGTAGAAAAGTGACTATCTCCATGCCAATGTACCTTTCCATTTGCTGTATATTGATCATTTATACTTGAAAAACCAGTTTGTCACCTCAACTTGCATTATTTCCCATGTCATTGTAAAAAAAAACAGCTGCTTCCTGTTGTTTTGACAGTTCCATGCAGACTAAGTACCTGCTGTCCATTGATATTTCCTCTGTGCATTTGACCTAAGATCAGTGATACCTGCAAAAAAGAAAACTTTATTAGTGAATAAAAATATCACCATGTTCTCCTCCAAAAAGACTTGAACATGATGATAATATGTCTTTTTCAGTCCAACACTAACAAACTTGTTGTTTAGCAATGAATATCCTCCTGGTCTTCATATGAGCCAGTTCTAATCAGTAGACTTCATCTGTGCTGGTTTTCCTACCACACCAGCAATTTCACCAGCAGCTAGCCTCCAAGCCAAAATCCTTATTTCTCCATGGATCAGTAATATCAAGCTCCTGGTGTTTATTCCTTGCTGCAAACCAGCAAACACCTCCAGCCTTGTCTGCACAGTTTTTTTTTCTTTTAATCCTTGTGTTCCCCTCCTGACTCACAGTAGCAGCAACAAGTGCTGCATTTATGCAACCTTGTGCCTGTTAGTCTCTATAACTTGTACACCAACATCAACCAAACCAAGTCCGCAAAGTGACAACACTAGCCTGTTCCTGTGATGCAGTGGAACCAGCTGCTAGTTGCCCTATTCAAACTCCCATAGTTGTTACTCCTTGTGTAATAATGTTGAAATTGAATCCTTTGAGCCCTGCTCTTTCTTTCCACCTGCTGCACATAACACTGCTGTTCTCCTACCATCATTACAACAACAACCAACTCCTAAGCTGCATATCCTATTGATGTTGGTCAATTTACTTTTGCTTGATATAAACAGTCTACTAGACAGGAAGAACTGAAAAGTAGTATCAGTAATGACTTAAATCAGTAGGAAATAGCCTGAAATTGTCCTTCTATTTGTTGTTTAGGAACTCTAATTGTCTTTGTTTTCATGTTCTGTTACTTGACTATGAGACAGTGTATATGATCATTTATATCCAAGTTGTATCAAACTCTTTTTTGTTGGTAATCATGAGACTTCAATTCCAACGAAAAATGGATAAATATCTGCTCCCTTATCTTTGGAATTCATTTCTCTTTTTATTTGGTAAAATTGAATGGTTAGTATTCTTGATGTTTTAATTTCACTACTTATTACAGGAAAGATATCAAGAAATATTACGGGAAAAATCACAGTCTCAGTCTGATATTGATCAATGTGAAGCATATTACGAAGCTGCTGGGGGAACAAGGAAGAGAAGAATATATGGTCTTGGATCTTAAGCACAAAGTTATAATGGGCCGAATCTTTGCGTCAATTCTGGCTTTAATGCTTCAGCTTCAGCAGCACCTTCAACTTCTCAATCAACACCGACAGAAAATATGGAGGAGTTAGTAATGCGATTGATTCCTACACTGACTGATCGCTTGCTTACTTTATTTATTGAGAAGGCACGCAGAGTGATTTCTTCACCATCACATCATCCAAATATTCCTATCGACAAACCATTAGTTGTGACACCTATAGTGCCTCCTCCTACTACTGCTAACGTTGACCGTAGTCCTTCACCCATGCATTAGTTTTGTATGTTATCTGCTTTTTGTTGGAAAGAACAAAATTATGCACTAACAATACTTGATGGATGTGTGGGTTCTTTTGGTAGTTGATAGCTTGGTGTTGTCGGTGTTTTGGACTTAACGATTAGGATTCCGCTATCTATTTTGAATCTTTTTGATAAATATTATTTTATGTGAATGTCAGTTATTTTTAAGGGCATTTATTAATTTGTATTTAGTATGTTTCAACAGGATATTTAAAAAACAACAATTGGAAGAAAAATATTTGTGACAGATTTGCGACGGATTTTGGTCGTTGCTAGAGGGAAAACAGTAGGCTACAGACTGCGACAAACATTGTATTATCGCTAAATGCAGGCACAAATAATTCAAATATTTTGCAACAGATTAGAGACGATGGTTTTCATCGCTAATTTACTAAAACGACGGAATGAAATATGAAATTAGTCACGGAATTCATAACAATAGCAACAAAAATATTCCGTTGCTATAATGTGGAACGGATCTCATACGTCGCTACTCTGTCGCTAAGTTTGCTACGGATTTCATTTTTCCATTGCTAATAGGTTAGCAACGCGCAAAATCGTAACAGACGACATTCCGTCGCTAATCCGTCGCAACACATGTTTAGTAACAGATATATGCTGATTAGCGACGGAATACGTCCGTCACTAAACGCTGTTTTTTTTTGTAGTGCATGATCCTCAGCATACCTTTCTGGTTTTGATATGCTTAAATACGACCCGTAAACTGTAATACGGACCGTAAATTGGGTTTACGACCACTGTGCACTTCAGTCACTGTTCATTTGGGATTAGATTTTAAGTCATTAAAAGGAGACCTAACCTCATTCAATTCATTTCAACTCCACGATATTTCTTTCTAGAAGCCTCTAGAATACTCTCTACTCTTCATCACAAGAAAACCAAAGGAAATCCATGATCAATAACACCAAATCCATGAAATAAAGTGTATGAAACCTAGCTAAAGTTGATCTCTCTCAAGAAAACCCAAAGGAAGTGAAGTAGGGTTTTGGTGCTAGAGGAGTAATCCCATTCAAAGCTTGTTAAACCATCATCTAAGGTAAGTTTCATGACTAAAACATGTTGTTTAAGGTATTGGAAGGTTAAGATACTTGAATTGTAAAAAGACATAGGAAATGGGTCATTTATGAGTGAATAGTGTCATGGTTGGATAGTAGTTGGGTTGGATTATGAATGTGGGAGTGTTGTGATTATGAATACGTTATGAGTGACATTTAGACCATGAAATAAGTATTACATATGAGGAAACGCGATAGTAAGCTATAACCATAAATGTGGAGAAATTGAAGAGAAATGGTGGATTGTGGTCAATGTATATAAATGATGATTGTTGATTACGATATTGTGAATGTTGTTGTGAGCGTGTGGGAGTTGATATAGCATATGGGAATGGTAGTATAAACCAAGGAAGTGCCGCCCAATTTTCCCTAGAATTAGTAGCGCGTTCTTATAGTTGATTAACTAACGTAAATGTAAATTCTCTTTTGAAGGTAGAAGTGTGATATCGAAGGAGAACAAGCGAACGATAGCTTAGTTAAACGTCAAAGTTATGTGAGGCTAGTCCCTTCTTTCTAATGGCATGAATATTTTAGCATGATTTTCCTTCCTCTTCATGAGTTCCTATATTCCGGAAAGCTAAAAGCCTATATCTATGAATGGCAATATAAGATAAGAGATATGATATGATGATCCTAAAATGGCATGATGTTATTTATTGCTCACACTCACCTTATATGTTAGTTCCTTCAAGGTGAGGCAGGATGCCGATAATTGCTCCATAATGAAATCGTGGGATCACGACCTTACGTCACCCCGATAAAGTAAAGTTGTTCTCAAGCCTTTTGCATGTATTATGATAAGTATGTTATGATAAGTATATTACGATGAGCATGCATGATGATGCTATAACACCGCGCCTAGTTGGCCGGGCAGTCACCGCTAAGGCGGGCAGCTATACGATACACCATGGCCAAATGGCATGGGCAGACACCACTAGTGTGCGGCATGAGATGATACCCCGGACGCGGGAGGCATGGACGCAGGCTAATGTTTTGATTATCACACCGATCCGATATGGACGGGCAGTTTATGCATTATCACACCGTACCTATATGGGCGGGCAGCTTATATATTTATGCATACATGACATGATGATGATTATGAGTAAGCTAGCATGCATTATTTCTTTTATGCTTGATAGTCGGATACAACTATTCCATATTGATACTTCTTTCATGTAGTTGTTCTATTTCATTGTTTATGCCTCTCATACTCAGTACAATGTTCGTACTGACGTCCGTTTTCTTTGGACGCTGTGATCATGCCCACAGGTAGACAGGGAAGAGAGCTCGACCCAGACCAGTAGTAGCTGTCAGCTGATTGAAAGCACTTCTTTGTTCGGAGGTGCTCATGACGATTCTTTTGTGTATATTCATGTATATGTATTTTTGGGCATGACGGGGTCTTGTCCCGTCCTTATGTATAGCACTCCAGTAGAGGCTCGTAGATGCGCAGTGTGGGTTAGATGGTCTCACGAGATGCTATTAAATGTATATATTATTTTGATGGCCGAGAGGCATATGTAAATAAAAGTTATTTATGTTTCTATATAAAATATGATTTTCCTACAATTTGAGTATAAAGCTGATAAAAGAGCATTAAATGGGCAAGATGAGTAGTGGAACGAGTAGTGCTCGGTGGCTAGCCCCGGGTACCCATCACGGCCCCTAGCTGGGTCGTGACAATTAAATACATGGCACAAATAAAATCTATATTTTTTATACAAATCTATAACATCTTCTCTACAAGTACTTCTAGGAATACCCTCAAATAACGAATTATAACAACATTGAATGTAAGTAACAAACCCCAAACCCGAAGGAAAGGAAAATGGTAAACAATCATAAGCTACCATTTTAGCTATTTCTACATGCTCTTTTTTCTTGTCATACTTAAAATTTTTACCGGTTCGTGGGTCTATCGTCATTTGAATACCCCCCACATTTGAACCTGTTTTCTCTCCCCAAACATCCATATGTTTCTTTCTCATATGACCATTTAGTGTACCCGTTCCACCATCCTTAGTAGTTCCTTGTCTAAAAGCAAATACTTTTCCACATATGTTACATTTAGCTGTTTGTCTTTCCTTACCTTAGTCATATGTTTCCAAATTTTAGTGGTTCGTTTACGAGTTCTAGGCGGTTTGTATCTCCTATGGGATTTTCAGGGGCTTATGTTTCATCATCATCATCATCATCAATTTCATTAAAAGTGTCGGTATAATGTTGTTGCATTGCCTCATGATCTAAAAGTGAATTATTTCCACCAACATCAATACCTAAATTAGGTGTTTCTTCCACAAATGTTTCCTCATTAAACCCACTCCTAACAATACCACTACTACCGACACCACGTCTAAATCTCTTCGCCATTATTAAATAGAATTAATTTAAATCACACTCAAATAAATCACAAGAAAATAAATTGCAACAAATTAAATTGCTAGAATTAAATTGCGTAAATTAAATTGGGAAAAATAAAGATAGAGTTGGAACGAAGGTACCAAATTGCCGGACTAATTTCCAACAAAGTGAAGGCGGCTAGAATTGCAAATCCACCAAAGCTACTTCGGATTATTGCAAAATCACCAACTTCATCAACAATATTGTAATTGCAAAATTAATAATTGAAACTATAATAAGACTTTATAATAAATAATTGAGAGAAATTTAAAGTGGCTAATTGTTGCAAAGTAATTATAATTGAGAGATTGAGAGAAAGAGAAGAGTGAATTGGTGTGGATTAAAATGGAAATGGAGAGTGGTTTATATAAGGTTGGGGAATGGGTTAAAGTGTTAAAAAAAAGTTTGGGGGGTTGGGGAGGGGGGGGGGGGGGGGGGGGGGCCAAAATGTGGGTTTGGGACCGTTTGGCAACGACCATTTTTGCAAATGGACCGTTGGCCAACGGTCCAACTAAGCAGCCCAACGACTACATTTTTTTTTAATTCGTCCGGTTTTACCGGTTTAATCGGTCCGATTCCGATTACCAGTTTAACCGATTCCGTTCCAAAAAAATCGAAACCGGACCGATATTTAATAAACGGTTAACCGGGACCGGTTACCGGTTTTAACCTGTTAACGGAAACCGGTTGATGGGCTTACATACAGGGGAACGTTGATATCGACAAGCACACAGAATGCAACAGGTTAGATTCAATATGTCATCTAAATTCTAACATATTATGAATACTTTTAATGTGTAACAAATGATTTAGAAACCATATGGTTGAATGACCCATGTATATGTAATTTTTTTGATGTATCTACTGTTTATTAAAGCTATTATAGAAAAATCGCACTTTTGGTAGTCGTATGAATATGTTATTTTGGTTTTATGCGCAGGAAATTTTTTCCCACTTGCATATGCCATTGTTGACTCAGAAAATGATTCATCATGGAAATGGTTCTTTGAGAGTTTCAAGGAAACATACCGGATAAGAGAAGGGATGTGCATCGTGTCTGACAGACATGGAAGCATCTTTTGTGCAACTTCAATTGTTTATCCAAAATACCTCATTGTGTCTCATTTTTCACTCCTGGAACAACATAAAAACAAATTATAAGAGGAGCACAAAATGCCTTAAGGAAGTGTTCTTCCAAATGGCTAAGTTGTACACCTTTGTGCAATTTAATCGACTCATACATGCTGTTGAGAATATTCATAAAAGGGTGAAAGATTACTTATTTGGTATTCGGCATTACAGATGGGCTAGAGCACATTCAAGGCCAAACCGAGCAATGCTAATGACTTCAAACATCGCAGAGTCGATAAATGTTGCTAAGAAACAAGAAAGAGAGCTTCCCGTTGTGCCACTAATGGAGTCTATGACAGCTATGATACAAAAATGGAATTTCAAAAATAAAACAGGTACAACATGGACGTCTACAAATCTTACCCCCAAATATCAGGAGATTCTGAATGCTAAACTGGCTGCATAACGTTTTTTGAAGGTAAATACGTCTCAACCTATTATTTATTTTTGGTATATAGGCGAATTTTTTTAAATAGACTGCAGTGAATAAAAATGTTGTATAAACTCTGCATAATTAATAAATAATATATATATGTCTCTAAAATACTGGTAATCTTGTTTAATTTATAGGTTACCCCGTCATCGGAATTTGTATACACATCGAGTCAAGGTGAAATACGCCATGTGGTGTGCTTGGATAAGAGAAAATGTACTTGTTTAAGGTTTCAAATGGATGAAATATCGTGTAAACATGCACTTGTTGTGTTGAGTTCGAAGAACATTACGATATATTCAACTTTTTTCTTGGACTACTACACAAGAAAAAATTGGTTGAAGACATATGAAGTACATGTTCATCCTATGCATGATGAAAGCGCGTGGGATGTTCCTTAGGAGATTATTCAAGGGGTTGTGCTACCACTAAAAGTTAGTAGAAGGTTAGGTAGACCGAATAATAAAAGACGCAAGCCAGCTCATGAAATGCAGTCAAAAAAGCGAAAGGTTACATGCGGACTGCGTGGGCATCAGGGAATTGGTTAGAAGATAACAAATGGTCCATCACTGCGTCTTACGAGTCCACCCGTCAATTCATCATCGTCAAGGCTAATATTTTCACGATTCTGCCCAAACATATTACTTTATTGATGATAACCATTGTCATTGTCGTGCTGTTTAAAAAATGAAAAAAAAATTAATAACTTATCATTTTCATAAAATGAAAATACCAGGAAATTAGAATGATTGCAGAAATTCGTAATATACAAACCTCTGGAGCAATCTTTTCTTCTACTTTCTTGTACAAATCTGTAATTGTTTCAAAGACATCCTCAAATGAGATAATCATTTGTTCCCTCAGTGATGCAATGTCACACTTAAGCTCAGACTGTATATCGGATAGACGTTTAATATCGTCACTCTAATTGAAATTAGAGAAAGAGTTTTAATGACGTGGCATTCTAGACAGTTCGAGACATATTAAGCACTGAAGAGATAACTAACCTGAGTCATAAGGACCAGGTCCCTTGACAATTTTCAGGACGAGGCAAGAGCTCTAAGATGTGCAATGCCACTTATGCTTGTGCTATCTTGACCCTGCCACGCATGTGTACCTGAAGCGATACAGGAGTGAGTTGGATGCCACCGAAAAACACCTTTTAACATTGTACCTTTCCTCTTAGCATAGCCAAGCATGAGGAAATTCGAGGAAAGGCAACAAGTTGAGCTCGATCAAACCTATCTCCTATCTTCCAAAGTGCTTCCTGTTTAGCGTCATTTCAAAAGAACACACTCCCACTTGAAGGTACTTGAATGAGGGGAATCATCCATTCTCTCAGTTATATGCTTTGAGCAGTCTCCTTTCATCTAAATTTTTGAGGGCCTCTTCTCACTCAAGCCTACAACCAGATTTACTCATTTGATTTTGGAACTCAAAGTATCTTGGGTCACATACAATGAGAGAACAGGTGAGTTTAAGCTTCTTTTTGTCCATGCAGGTAGCACCTTCTTCCTTTTCTGGAAACTGGGTCAGTCAACTCTTGGCTTCTTCTCAGCCTGTTGACCGGTCCCAAATCTAGCCCTGCAAAATTTCATAAGAACATAAGAACAATCACAAAAGATGTCCTACAACTTATATCCTCAGCCATGAAAAGTTATGCCTTCTCCCCTTCCACCATCCATGATATTCTCTTTTGGATATTGGTGGTCTTGTGATAGATTCTCTTTTCTCCATATTTGGTGAAATAGCCGTGATGGAGATCCTTTCTAGGCGTTAACCTTTTAGAAAGAACCCACTCTGATACCAACTGATGCAAGCTATGCGTCCACCAAACACAGTATATGGAGGGACTTGATTGTGTACCAGTTCCCGTATGCAATGCAGTATGAGAATCATCACAAAAGTTTTACGCGGAAAACTCCTTGCTCAAGGGAATAAAAATCACGACCTACCCCAGTAGGATTTCAACTCCACTAATCGAGCAAACTCAGGTTACAACTCTATTGCAAGCTAGATGTTAACTCCCAAAACCTCTCACCCTTACAATAACGGTTTTGCAACCCTCACACTTGACTACCTCTAGCCAAGCACACTAATACACCTAGACTAACTCTAGTCTAGTGTACCACTCGAAGCTCTTATGAAGACACTATTCTAACAAGCTACCTTTGAGAATTCAACTAATACGGCTAGAATAACTCTAGCCTAGCATACCACTCAAGGGCACCCTTTGAGAATTAACCACAGTGACTAACACTAGCCACCCATACACCAATACAACTAAGCTAACTCTAGCCTAGTGTACCACTCAAAGGCTTGAGGAAACACACTTCCAACAAGCAACTTTTGAGATTTCAAAACACCTTCAATCAATTTTTTTTAAGGAAGAGTAGGTTTACAGTTTAGTGACAGAATAACAAAGACCCAACAATCCTAAAACTCAACACATCTTCAGTTGTAGAGAACAAGTCCTTGGATATACTAGCACCTTGTTTTTGTAAACCCTTTGGAGAGTGGAGAATTGCACAAGAGTGACTCTTCTCTTGAAAGATGATGTCTTTATATGCAAGGAGAGAGAGAGAGAGAGAGAGAGAGAGAGAGAGAGAGAGAGAGAGTAGAGGTTACCACTCATGAAATCTGGACCATTAATCAATCGGCCTTGCTGAGGTGCTGGTGTACAACTGCATTGTACTTTTTAGCAGTATACTTTACAGTTGTGGATTTGGACTATCAATGCTTCAGTGACCAGGACCTTTATCTGGAGGAACCTGTTTCCTCATCTGTTCTTCAAAAAAGTTGTAAGCACTGGCTACACTGTCATTAGATCTACAGCTGTGCCGTTGGCTGAGTAGGCTGGTGACCTCATCCCATCTGGTCCTTCTGAATCAACATATTTGGTCTCTCATATATGAGCAAATTCTGCAGGCATCTGATTCTTCAAGGAACATGTTAGAATAGTAGCATATGAGATATCATAAGGTTAACTAAGTTCAGACAGGTGAACCTAGTTGTATCTGGTTCGTTAGGATTTGTCATGTCATCAAAACATATCATTTCTTATCAATTTATCCCTTTTTGATGATGATAAAGCGACATCCTTTGTATTCCCCCCAAGGACTAGATCTCTTACCCAGATACCTCATTTGTTCCCCCTGAGACTTAGACCTCGAGATACATAGTAGTATTCTGTTTTTTTGAGTAAGGTTTGTCCAATCATCAAATATAAATTTCCCCATTTTTGATGATGATAAATTCATCGACAAAGTTCTCCCTAAGAACCAGATTCCCACCTGTTCCTCCTGCGGGTCAGACCTTGCTTACAGTCCTCTTTCCCCTTTTTCACTATTTTCCCTATCTTCTGCACATGTATCTCCCACATATATTGATTAGATTCTTGAGATTATGAGATGTATGGAGAGGACATATTGAGGACCGGGTTTCTCTCTCTGGTTTCACCAAGTTTGACAATCATCAAAACATATATTCATTTTCTCCCTTTTTGATGATGACAAACTTACAGACTTTATTTATATACTCCTCCCCCTTTTCTACCTGCCTTTCAATAGTCTCCCTTTCCTACCCCTTTTTTTTCTTCCATATTTTGGCATCATTAAAAAGAGTAATAAAAGCAGCATAAGCTAAAAAAAAGTTCAATAGCATTAACTCATGGCCACTGGGGAAACATAAGCAACAATAGTAACAACAAGTTTTAAGATCATTGCAAAAATCAGAGTAATTGCCTAGATTAGATTAAGCATATAAAAAACATATTAGTCTTAGTCAGTATAAAATATAATGCTTAAACTACCATGAGTGCCATAGTCATTAAGCGATGGAATACAAAGGGAAAAATATTCAAGGGACTAGGAGGGGCTTAAAAACTAAAGAAGAGTGGGGCTAGACAAAGGATTTGCTATCTCTTATCATTTTCAGTCTTTAGCTCAGAGTCGGCTTCCTTTGCAGTACCACTGAGACCTACTCTCATTGCCTTCTTGAGCATTTTCATTTCTCCATGATTACCATATCATCATCGATGCAATATCGTGCACAACGACGGGCAACCAAATGTGCATAATAGGATGGTGGAACCATGGAGACTGAACGTGTGCACCTTGCATATGTAGCATAACCAGTTTGTAGCTGCGCCAGATCTGTTATCATCATCCAATACATGGTAATGAGCTGGACGGCTAGTACCTCAGATTTTAGCGTGGCTATACCAGTAAACATCAGGCTCCATAAGGTGGCACATGTTGGTCTCTATCACAGTGCATGGTAGGGTGTTTCCATCCTTGTCTGTCATGTTAGGATCATTGTGATTTGCAGGGAATAGATGTGTATGATGTCCCTTCTGCACTACCATAAGGGTTACTCGTGACAGATACCCTTCTTCCAATGGATTGCATGCCTTGCGGATTGCATCTATTTCTTCCCTAATAGGTTTGTCCCCGTTCGTAACTTTAGTCATCAGATCCGTCGGAGTTCCTTCACTACTTTATTTCGCCTTCAAGGCCTCTACAATCTCCTTAACAATTTCAGTTCCACTTTTCATGATATTAGATCTATTTCTCTCTCCATCATTTCGAGTCATCAGGGAAGAGGTCTACACAGGGCTCATAGAGTCCTTTGTCTGTTCTAGAATGATCGATGGAAGTAGGGCTTACCAGAGTCAGACTATTTTTGGGATCTGGTAATGATAAGTTAGGGTTTAGATTCTGGTGAGTGTGGAAAGACGATTCATATTTAGGATATGGTGATTTTTTTTAGCAAGATCTGAAGAAAGAAAGGTTTTATTTTGAAGTCTGAAGAGGTTCAGGATGGACAGGCATTTACAGGGCTTAATTTGGAATAAGAAGCGAAAGAGTCTTAATGATGTGCCATTCTAGACAGTTCTGGGCATATTAAGCATTGAAGAGACTACTAACCTGAGTCATAGGGACCAGGTCCCTTGACAATTTTGAGGACGAGGCAAGAGCTCTAAGTTATGCAATGTCACTTATGCTTGTGTTGTTCGTACCCTGCCATGCATGTGTACCTGTAATGGTACAGGAGTGAGTTAGATGCCATCGAAAAACACCTTTTAACATTGTACCTTTCCTCTTAACAAAGCCAAGCATGAGGAAATTTGAGGAAAGGCAACAAGTTGAGCTTGATCAAACCCATCTCCTATCTTCCAAAGTGCTTCTTGTTCAGCGTCATTTCAAAAGAACACACTGCCACTTGAAGGTCCTTGAATGAGGGGAATCATCCATTTTCTCAGTTATATGCTTTGAGCAGTCTCTTTTTATGTAACTTTTTGACTGCCTCTTCTCACTCAAGCCTGTAATCATATTCACTCATTTGATCTTGGAACCCAAAGCATCTTGGGTCACATACAATGATTGAACATATGAGTTTAAGCTTTTTTTTTGTCCATGCAAGTAGCACCTTCTTCCTTTTTTGGAAACTGGGTCGGTCAACTCTTGGCTTCTTCTCGGCCTGTTGACCAGTCCTAAATCTAGCCCTGCAACATTTCATAAGAACATAAGTTCCATCACAAATGATGCCCCACATCTTAGATCCTCAGCCATGAAAAGTTATACCTTTTCCTCTTCCACTATCCATGATATTCTTTGTTGGATGTTGGTAGTCTTGTGATAGATTCTCTTTTCTCCAGATTTTGTGAAATAGTCGTGATGGAGTTCTTTTCTAGGTGTTAACCTTTTAGAAAGAACCTTCTCTGATACCAACTAATGCAAGTTTTGAGTACACCAAACATAGTATATGGAGGGACATGGTTATGTACCAGTTCCCTTATGCAATGCAGTACGAGAATTAACACAAGATTTTTACGTGGAAAACTCCTTGCTCATGGGATTAAAAATCACGACCTACCCCAGTAGGATTTCAGCTCCACTAACCGATGAAACTCAAGTTTTAACTCTATTGTAAGCTAGAAGTTAACTCCCATAACCTCTCACCCTTACAATAATGCTTATGCAACCCTCACACTTGACTATCCCTAGACAAGCACACTAATACACCTAGACTAACTCTAGTCTAGTGTACCACTCAAAGTTCTTGCGAAGACACTCTTCCAACAAGCAACCTCTGAGAATTCAACTAATATGCATAGACTAACTCTAGCCTAGCGTACCACTCAAGGGCACCCCTTGAGAATTCACTACAGTGACTAACACAAGCGATCCATACGCTAATACAACTAAGCTAACTCTAGCCTAGTGCACCACTCAAAGGCTTGGGGAAACACACTTCCAACAAGCAACTTTTGAGGCTTCAAAGCACCTAAAATCAACTTCTTTTTAAGGAAGAGTTGGTGCATAGTTTAAGCACAAAATAACAAAGACCCAACAATCCTAGAACTCAACACATCTTCAGTTGTAGAGAACAGGACCTTGGATCTGCTAATGCCTTGTTCTTGTAAACCCTTTTAGAGAGTGGAGACTTGCACTTGAGATCTACATTTTTTATGCAAGAGTGATTCTTCTCTCGGAAGATGATGTCTTTATATGCAAGGAGAGAGAGAGAGAGTAGAGGTGACCACTCACGAAATCTGGACCGTTAATCAATCCGCCTTGCTGAGATGTTGCTGTACAACTGCATTGTACTTTTCAGTAGTATACTTTACTGTTGTAGATTTGGACTTTCAATGCTTCAGTGAGCAGGAGCTTTATCTGGATAAACCTGGTCCCTCATCTGTTCTTCTAACAAGTTGTAAGTACTGGCTACACTGTCAGTAGCTCGACAACTTCGCCGTTGGCTGAGCAGGCTGGAGACCTGATCCCATCTGGTCCTTCTGAATCAACATATCTGGTATCTCATATATGAGCAAATCCTGCAGGCATTTGATCCTTTAAGGATCATGTTAGAATAGGAACATATGAGATATCATAAGGTTAACCAAGTTTAGACAAGTGAACCTAATTGTATCTAGTTCCTTAGGGTTTGTCATGTAATTAAAACATATCATTTATTATCAGAACTGATATACTGTATTTATAAAAACTGAATAATTTTGAATATTTGAATAAAAATAAATCAAAGGCCATATGCTGCTAAAGAAGTGCTTAGAATATAAATGTGTAACTTGTAATTCTTCATGTCTATTTATTACCATATTAATTGCATAATCTCTCTTTAAAGCATGAATATAAGTTGTTTATTAAAAACCATTCACATAAATAAAGTTATCTGGTCTGAGATCAACTTGAAAATTTCCTCATACAACTCGTCAAGCGATAGATTCCTTGTAGCGCTCCAATTCAAAATTCTTGGCGACCTCTTCCTAACACGATTAGCGATTCTTTCATGGACATATATAAAACACTCATAAAGCCATGTTTGGAATGCTAATGGTAAGCCGCCATACTAGAAACTTCTCTCACTGCGTAATGTATCCTTCACTGAATCCAATATAGCTCTAAAAACTTTTCTTCCCTAAGGAAACAATTCATATATGCCAGAATAAACAATATAGAAATCTCCCTTTGATATGAAATGTTTTTTTTTGTGGTAGAAAATAGGAATGTGTGAATAAAATATAACAGTGCTAGCTTTAAAGCATCCTCGTTAGATTTCTGATACGCTCAAATTACACCTATTAATGGCGTAAAGCGGACGTTGTCAAATATAGTAACCCAACAAGGTTGGGGTCGAATCCCACAGGGAATATGGAGAGAAAAGAGTACTAATCGTATGCGATACCGGTCTTTAAATGCTTTAATCCTATTCCGGATAGTTTGAATTGATTGTTGAATAATGTAATTTAATACTTTGACTTAAAATGTAATTAATGTGAGAGAGAGAGACTAAGGTTGTGTTCCCCAATTTGATTAGATATTATGCTTCAGGTTTCAAAGTGATATACTTCTAATGGTTGTTCTATGAATATGCACTTGGTCTCTTAAAGACTTCTTAATGTTTCCCAACAGTTAAGCAGTATTTCCTCTTTATGATTCTTCCGAATATAAAAGAGTTACAATCGAAGAGCGACCAATGATGCCAATTTAGACTTATTCTTATTCCTAAGTTAGTCTATTAAACGTGGGTTAACGCCTCGAGTCATTGTTATTCAATCTTACCAATATTGACTCTCTTTCCCAAGAAAAGTCAATATAATGGCTTCGGCTAATGCTTGCAATCATTACCCAACGTTACAACTCAAAGATAGAATAAATAACAACAACCATTATGCATATATCAATAATAGAAACCCATTCACATAATACCCATCATGGGATTCACAACCTTAGAATTGAAATTAGCTACTCATAATGTTTCTTGACAGAAAAAGCTTAAAGATTAACATAATACACTTACAATACTAATACAAGATGGAATGAGAGTGAAGTTGTTGCCTTAAATGCTCCAACCACTTCAAGATTAAAAACCTAGGGTTTATGCCTCTAAAATAAAATCTGAATAATGAATTAAAACCCTACATTATGTATTTATAGAGCCAAAAATCGCGCCAAGTTTTTGGACAAAAATGCCCTTACGCCGCATTGTTACGGACCGTAACTCAGGTTACGGTCCGTCCTTCATTTCGTCATTTGACCACTTTGACGTTACGGCCACCATGCGACGGACCGTACCCTGTGTTACGGTCCGTCCTTCTGAAGCGTAAGTGGTGACAATTACTTGGCAACTCTCTGGAATTTTGGATGATGTTACGGTGAAGGGTTACGGACCGTAACATGAGTTACGGACCGTAACACTAAACCGTAACACTGAAGGTTTTATTGAAACTCTCTGGAAATTTAGCTCATGTTACGGTGACATGTTACGGACCGTAACATGAGTTACGGACCGTAACACTCCACCGTAACACTGATGGTTTCAATGAAAACTTTCTGGAAATTCAGGCCCTGTTACAGTTCAATGGTACGGACCGTAACATGAGTTACGGACCCTGTTACGGTCCGTAACATGAGTTACGGAGCGTCGCTTAGCTCCAATTTGTCCGTTTTTTCAGCATTACTTCTCATTTCCGATCCTTTGTTAATCAACCCTATAAAACACAAAAATAACATAAGAAACAATGTAAAAACACTTAAAATCAAGCAACATGTCTAGTTACAAAGGCATAAAATGTGCTAAAATTCACGGCACATCAACACCCCCAACTTAAGCTTTTGCTTGTCCTCAAGCAACTACAACAATACTCGCTACTAACACACGACATCTTAGCAAAATAAGAATGACTACGGTGGGTTTGGCATGTGTTGTTAGCACGGACTCTTCGATCCAAGAAAAATATTTAGGCTCTTATCCATCTCCTGTTTGTGACAAAAAACGCACATTTCAGAAAATTTTCAATTAACTATGCAACCTCAATTAATGACACAATCATAGTACGGGGGTCTCTATGCATATGAATTTCAACTTCCGGAAAGCCAATTACTTTGAAACCTACAATCCTTATGCCCTCACATAGACCAAAGAATGTCCCAACACACATTTACGACATAAATGGGACAGAAGACTAAAGAGACAGAAGAACACTCACACTCACAAAGAAATTTGCATACCATGCGTGTACAAACCACAGGCTTGCCTTTATTTTCCATGCATTCAACTCTGAACAATTTGATCGTGATCACATTAGGACTTTTGGGCTTGTAACGTTGGCTTAGGGACGGGTAGGATGAATATTTGGGTATCGGTGACTCACTCTCCTCGACACTTCTTTTTGACTTCATTCATCATTCTTCCTATCATTTCCGACCCTCCATCTTTAGCGTGGATTTATTTAGAACTTATATACCTATATATCTAATTTTTTTATTTTTTATTTTTTTATTTTTTTATATCCACGCTGAATTATGTCCCTTTATATTCGTGATCACCCCCAACTTAGGCTTTTAGCCTCATTTTCCGCACTTTTGACTTGTCACCCCCAACTTAGGCTTTTAGCCTCATTTGTCAGTCTTCCGTGTCAAGGAGGGACTTGGTGCCAAATGGGATTATTCACAGAAGGGAAATAGGTTAGTTCATGGTTAATCGAAGAAAAAGTCTATAGGCTCAAAAATGGGAGACTAGGGATCATTTTCTGTACGGGCCAGGCTCATTTAAGATACTTGGGGGTTAATACAAAGAAAGCCTAAGATCACTTCACAATCAAATTCTCCTTAGAATTCACGCACGCCCAACCGGGCAAGTTCTAGATTGCAAGCATCATATGCAAATAGAAGCTAAAAACTCACCACACAATGGTATAAGGATTGTTTAAATATTCCGACTTCATTTCCATTTGAAGATTTCATATGCATAAACACCCTTTCTTTGCAATGTCATTAAAAGAACCATACATGTCAATATCAACAACTCATTTTTGATGTGTATCACAAATTATTTTTCGGAGGGATATCATTGAACTTGTAAAAACCATTTATATCTATGCTAGAAACACGGACCACTACCACTTAAGTCATCATTATTTTACTTCTATATTAAACATCCTAAACATGCTAGGTTTAACATACACATAGCATTCTTCGGGAATAGAAACACATAGCAAAGAACAGCCGAAGAACGTCCTAACACATACTTGCTAATAAAAATAATACCAACAAAACAAAACAATAACAATTGTCTTAAACACATGCTTATTATCACAATTTTGGGATAAAATACCCATCAAAACAAAAATACTAAAAACAATCTCCAGTATATTAAAACAGCAATCCCAACAACCAATCAGTAAATACTACACCCCCAACTTAAAAGCATGCATTGCCCTCAAAGCATCAAGATAACGCATTAAAAAAATGGAGGGCCTCCCTGGAGCGCACTAGGCACTCGAATCTGTCGCAGTATCATGGGGTGTAGCAGTGGGTGGGGGAGAAACACGGTGAGCCGGCTCAATGGGCTGAGCTGAGCTAGAAGTAGCTCCTGCGGTGTCGGAACTTAACCGGGACTCCTGGCGGATTCTTTTCAAAGTACGCCGCTCCTCTTCCTCATTCTGTGGGCGCAACTCAGCATATGGATCAAGACTTTGGAGAATGGGCTTGAGATCTGGCGATGCTCTGCTTCGCTTCCCTTTGTCCACAGAGGGGATATCCTCCTCCAACTCCTCGTCGTGCTGTTCCTCAACCGTGTCTTCGTTGTCATCATCCCCTAGTAGGCTCTGAACCGGCTGGTATAGGCTCTGTACCAACTCCATGTGTACTTTAGGAACCTGGTCTGTCGCCACAGCCACTTCCTGGGCCTTCAATTTCTGCACATCATCCTTGACAGACCGCAACTCACTCCCAATAGCGCCCAATTCCAATGTAGGGTGTGTCCTAGTCAGCTCAGTCATCCTGCCCTCAATACCATCTATTCGGGAGTGTATTTGTAGGTGGTCCGCAGCCATTTGTTCTTTTATCGGTCGCAGCGCTGCATCAATAGCCCTTTTTGTGTATAATTTTAGCTCAGTCATGATCTGCTTGACCTGCCTATCTGTGCGATCCGCTTGCAGGACTACTGCCCCAAAATTGTCCCAGTTGAACATCATTTTTCTCGCAAGCTCGGGTGGGACTCCTGGTGTTGCCTGCGGTGGTGCTGGGCTTGCTCCAGTGGAAGAGGTAGGACCACCCGAAGTAGGTGCGGCTGGAGGTGGCATAGGCTGTGTAGCATGATCAGCCGGTGGAGCCTCAGAATCTGTGGGCTGATCCGCAGCAGCTCCCTCTTCACCCATGATAGCCAAGGGTATAACATCTGACCCCGTAGGCCCCTCCGGCACCTCAGAAACCGATGCAGAGGGTGACGAACCCTGGCTGAACACCTCATCTTTCCCTTTTGTGATGTCATAAATATGGCTGGCAATCACACTGTGATCGATATGGGGTAGGGGTTCTGGTTCTGCACGCAAGCATAGTAGCGTAAGCAGGCATGGATGAATGAGGGAAGTGGCCGGCTGGGTGGCTCTCTCTCGGAGGTCTTCGGCTATCAGTCGTCCGAAGTTGATCTTATATCGCGACATTATGGAAGCCACAAGAACAACCCTGTCTGGAGTCAAATAATTATCTGATTGGGTAGGACGGATGCGGAACAGAACAATTTGCCACCAAAACTTTGCCTCTGGCGTTAGGGTGTTTTTCCAAATCCGCGTGGTGGCTGTCAACTTTGGCACTATGGCCCATTCAGGATCTGTTGTCCGTGCAATAACAGAAGCTACCCATTTTCGGATGGGGATTGTATCCTTCTGTTCAATTTTGTAGGCAAACTCCCCTTCTTCCGCTGCTGTAGGCTCTATATAATCTTCCCCGAATAGTGTTTTATTTATAGCCGATGGAGAGACATCTATCTTCTTTGTCCGGAATACAACCTCATTCATTGCCGGTACTTGAGTTGCTCGCTGCCCTTTCTTCACTACTTTGAATACAGCTGCCCCATATGAAGCGTAGAATTCCCTAACAAAAACCGATATGTAGGACCCAACGGGGGTTTTTCAAAAACTCCAACTTGTGGAATCGGATAGTATCACTAATGCCGGGATATCCTTCTATTCCATCGAAGATGACATTCCGTTCCTCGAAAATACTCCGCCTTGGGTCCATTCCCTCACCTTTTACCCGCTCACACCCCTTGTTATACAAATCTTCAGATCCCTCCACATTAAACCGGAGGATCTTCTCAGTCATAGCTTGCAGCCGAATGTCAGGTTTCCTTCTTTCCTGTTCGCGCTCTTTTTTGCGCTCCTCCGCAGTAGGCTGTCTAATGGGTGGTTGAGGTCGGTGTGTTGGTGTGATAGCCCGCTGGGGTTCACTTTGGCCCGCCGAACTCGACGAGCTCGACTCTCTTAACTCCTCAGTCGAGAAGGAACTTTCTGATTGTGGGTCTGGTTGGCTGGGTGCAACTGGTGGGGGTGGCTTGCTAGGTGCGACCGACCTCTTTTTAGGCCTGGCGTCCTTGATCAGATCGTCGTCGCGCAGCCGTGAGGTTACCTTGCTTGCAGCACGACCTTTTCCTTTTTGCGCGACCTTAGGTGAAACCTTCTTTGATTGTCGTGGTTTACCCATACCTGTGGAAGGAAAAGTTAGATATGATGTACGAGAAGTTAAAAATTTTTTTTTACACCTTATGAATTTAAGCTAAAGACTTTAATTAGGTCAGGTACTGTAACACAGTCGACGGACCGTCGATGGTGTTACGGGCCGTATCTTCAACCGTAACTGAAATGGTTCAATTAAGCAAAGGGACCGTAACACAGTCGACGGTCCGTATCGTAGGATACGGTTCGTAACGTCTCACCGTAACATGATCAAAATTTCTAGAAAAGTTACTGGAAATTTGAGAGGTGTTACGGTATGATGTTACGGTCCGTCACTCGTGTTACGGTCCGTAACACCTCACCGTAACGTCTGTCAAAATTCGAGAAGGTTTTCATGGAATCCATCGATGTTACGGTGTGGTGTTACGGTCCGTAACATAGGATACGGACCGTAACACATAATGACGGGCAACAGATTAGCAAACAAATGACTTGGCCAAATTTTCTCGTTTTAAGCACGAGGCCAAGATTTTCGACTTAATGTCGCATGGGTATGTTGTAAAACAATATTATATCCCCTCACATGCCTCGGGTTACTCAGACTTCACCCGGTTTTATTAAAGTTTTTATTGGGGACTTTTATCGAACAGTTGGTGGGCAAACCGGTTTAGTAATTTCACAAATGAAACCTTTAACCGGATTTGCCCTCCAATTCAGTGGGAAGCAATTGCTCGTGCCCAAAAATCTTTTAAACAGCACCAATACCAATCCCAACCCCCAACCATTGTCAAATCCCCCATAACTTATCAATTGAAATTCAAACTCAACCAACACAGCCCAAAACACGAATTTCAATGCATATTATACGAAATTACTCATGAGCATCATAGAACTCGCATTGATAGCTAAAAGAAAAGAGCAAAGACATGTAATACCTGATCGTTGGCAATTGTAAGGATGAAACTCAAACTTACAACAGGGATTGTGATAAGAAGATAGTAAAGAGAATTTTAGAGAAATATGGGGGAGAATGGAAAGATGAAGAGAGGAGGATGTGAAGAAGAGAAGAGAGGATTTATGAGGGAGAGGGAGTTGAAAAACGTTTTAAGAATCCTTTTAATTTGAAATGGGAACCGTCGGTAATGTATTTAAACATTTCCGACAATTACGTTACCTGTTACGGACCGTATCCTGAGATACGGACCGTATCTTGTGTTACGGTCCATCAAACGACCCCGTTTCACTTATGCATTAATGACCTGGCAGTCCAATCGACGGACCGTAACTCGTGTTACGGTCCGTATCACCTGGCGTAACATGTTGAAAATTTCCAGTGAAGCCCAGATTTTGTATCAACGTTACGACCCAGTGTTACGGTCCGTAATACGTACGACGGACCGTAACTTGTACCGTAACACTCTTCCTCATCCTTCAGTGATTTGTTTTTTCATTTTGCCTGTTACGCTTCATGATACGGACCGTAACATGAGTTACGGGCCGTAACATGGAGCGTCTCGCCTTGGATCATTCAGCAGTTATTTGGTCCCTTCAGTTCTCAAAATCCCACCACATTAGCACATCAACAACACAAAAGAATACAAGGAAAATACAAACTTTAAACTACTTACAAAGCGGTAAATGTGGGTTGCCTCCCACACAGCGCTTGGTTTAACGTCACAGCTCGACGTGGTACCTCATTTTTGAGTTCAGGAGCCATATTTCAAACGATACCTATCCACGACCTTACCATCATCAATACACCAATGGTAATGCTTCACTCTTTGTGCATTCACCTTAAACATCCGAGTGCCATCCTCGGATTTCACCTCAATGACGCTTCCATTTGGGGATACACTCACAATTTCAAAAGGGCCAGACCAACGGGACTTTAACTTGCCTGGAAAGAACTTCAGGCGTGAATTGTACAACAAGACCAAGTCTTTTGGCTGAAAATCCCTTTTTAGGATCTTCGAGTCATGATAGTATTTCATCTTTTCCTTGTACAGTGTTGCACTTTCATAGGCATTGTTCCTAAATTCATCCATCTCGTTGATTTGAAACCACCGCAGCTTGGTTGCTTCATGCCAATCCATATTCAGCTTTTTCAATGCCCAAAGGGCTTTATGCTCAAGCTCAATAGGCAAATGACATGCCTTCCCAAATACCAACTTATACGGTGAAGTCCCTATAGGCGTTTTGAATGCCGTGCGATATGCCCATAAAGCATCATCCAACTTTTTAGACCAGTCAGTGCGATTCACATTGACCGTCTTTGCCAAGATGCTTTTTATTTCTCTGTTTGAGACCTCAACCTGACCACTCGTTTGAGGATGATATGGAGTGGCAACCCTGTGATGCACGCCATATTTTTCAAGAAGATCAGCAAATGGTTTATTGCAGAAATGAGATCCACCATCGCTAATAATAGCTCTAGGAGTGCCAAATCTAGTAAAGATGTTCTTTTTGAGAAACGCATTGACTCTCCTACCATCATTGTTAGGCAAGGCCACCGCCTCCACCCATTTGGAGACATAATCCACTGCGACAAGAATGTATTTCAGGCCGTAGGAGCTCACGAAGGGCCCCATAAAATCAATTCCCCATACATCAAATAGCTCCACCTCAAGAACAAAGTTCATCGGAGTTTCATGCCTCCGACCTATTGTGCCCTGGCGTTGGCATTTATCACAAGAGCGTGCCAACATATTTGCATCATGATAAATGGCTGGCCAGTAGTAGCCACACTCTAGCACCTTGGCTGCTGTTCGATTTCCACTGTGATGTCCACCAACTGGAGAATCATGGCACGCTTTCAAAATGTCCATCACCTCAGATTCCGCCACACATCTCCGGATCATATTGTCAGCACACGTTCTGAATAAGTAAGGCTCATCCCAACAATACTGTCGGCAGTCTCTCAAGAACTTCTTCTTTTGATATGTCTTCAACTCTTCAGGAACGATGCCAGTTACCAAATAATTGGCAATATCGGCATACCATGGTGACACATCATTGGAAATGACCAAAACTCTTTCATCCGGGAAAGTGTCATCAATATCTAGCATATCACTCGGTCTCCCTGGTGCTTCCAGTCTGGAAAGATGGTCAGCTACTTGATTTTCTGACCCTTTCCGGTCTTTGACTTCAAAGTCAAATTCCTGTAGCAACAACACCTATCTTATCAACCGAGGCTTAGCATCCTTCTTCGCCATCAAATAGCGCAATGCAGCATGGTCAGTGTGAACCACTACCTTGGCACCCAACAAATAAGCCCGGAACTTTTCAAAAGCATAAACAATAGCAAGTAATTCTTGCTTCGTTACTGTATAGTTCAGCTGGGCTCCATTCAATGTTTTGCTGGCATAATAAATTGGGTGTAGGATTTTGTTTAGCCGCTGACCAAGCACAGCACCAATTGCAAGACCACTGGCATCACACATTAATTCAAAGGGAAGTGACCAATCTGGGGACACCACAATCGGTGCGGAGGTTAATTTCAGCTTCAACTCGTCAAACGCCTTGATGCACTTCTCATCAAAATTGAATTTGGATTCTTTTTCTAAGAGTTTGCACATGGGATTTGCAATTTTTGAGAAGTCTTTGATAAACCTTCTATAGAATCCGGCGTGCCCCAAGAAACTCCGAACTCCTTTTACTGAAACGGGCGGAGGGAGTTGTGAAATCACATCGATTTTAGCTTGATCAACCTCAATCCCTTTTTTTGAAATCTTATGGCCAAGGACAATGCCCTCCTTGACCATAAAATGACACTTCTCCCAGTTGAGCACGAGGTTGGTTTCCTCACACCGTTGCACCACCCGATCAAGATGACCCAAACATTCATCGAATGAATCTCCCACCACAGAGAAATCATCCATGAAAACTTCAAGAAAGTTTTCAACCATATCAGAGAATATGGACATCATGCATCGTTGGAAGGTAGCTGGTGCATTGCAAAGACCAAATGGCATCCGGCTGAAAGCGAATGTCCCATAGGGACAAGTGAAAGTAGTCTTTTCTTGGTCTTCCAACGCAATGTTGATCTGGTTGTATCCTGAGTACCCATCCAAGAAACAGTAATAAGATCTTCCGGCTAGCCGATCAAGCATTTGATCAATAAAAGGCATAGGGAAGTGGTCCTTGCAAGATGCGGTATTCAGCTTCCGATAGTCCATACACACTCTCCAACCGGTGACAGTCCTTGTCGGAATCAACTCATTTTTAGAGTTAGGGACAACAGTGATGCCCCCTTTCTTTGGCACACACTGAACTGGGCTTACCCATGGACTGTTGGCAATCGGGTAAACCACCCCAGTATCTAACCACTTAATTATCTCCTTCTTCACCACCTCTTGCATCGGTGGATTTAATCTTCGCTGATGCTCAACACTCGGCGAACTTTCCTCCTCCAACTGTATTCGGTGCTCACAAATTCCGGCGGGAATCCCCCGGATGTCTGCAATAGTCCATCCCAAAGCTCTTAAATGCTTTCTCAATACTTCGATGAGTCTTTGGATTTGGCCCTCATTCAGAAGTGATGACACAATAACTGGGAGGGAGGCATTCGTTTCAAGAAACACATATTTAAGATGAGCTGGAAGTTGCTTGAGATCCAACTTCGGTGGCTCAATAATTGAGGGTTTTGCTGGAGGAGTTGTTCGCTTCTCTAGATCAAGAGATAGTTTCTTGGGCTCATAAGAGTAAGACCCCAGACCGATGAGTGCATTTATTGTCTCAGTATATCCCTCCATTTGTTCAGCATCAAAATTTTCCAAGATGGCCGATAGTGCTTCACTCAAACATTCTTCCTCCATTTTGAATTCCACAGCATCATCCACCTCATCAACAGAATTGATGACTGAAATACTTTGATAAGGACTAGGTAATTTCATACCTCTGCTTGCGTGGAAAGTCACCTCCTCATCGTTCACCCGAAACTTTATTTCGTGCTTCTCGGAATCCATAAGAGCTCTCCCTGTGGCAAGGAAAGGTCTTCCCAGAATAATAGGAATTTCTTGATCAATAGCACAATCAAGAATCACGAAATCTGCCGGCAGAAGGAATTTCCCGATTTGAACCAGTACATCATCAACTACCCCCACTGGCCTTTTTATCGATCTGTCAGCCATCTGCAATCTCATGGTAGTTGGCCTCGGCATAGATAACCCTGATCTCATAAAAATTTCCAGGGGCATAAGATTTATGCTAGCCCCGTTATCACATAAAGCCCTAGCAAAATTTTGCTGCCCTATGGTGCATGGAATTGTGAATGCTCTAGGATCTTCCCTCTTTTGCACTGTGGTCTTGGAAAGAATGGCACTAACGCGGTGAGTGATGCCCACAGTGTCATGTTTCAATGGTTTTTTCTTCTTTGTTAAAAGGTCCTTCAAATACTTAGCAAAGCCAGGCATTTCTTGGACAGCATCCATGAACGGAAAATTCATCGTTAACTGCTTGAGTTGATCATAAAATCGCAAGCACTTCTCATCTTCTGTTTTCTCACCAGCCTTTGAGGAAAAGGTGGTGAAGATTTGAACAATTGGCTCAAAGGGCGAAGAGCACCGGAAAGTTTTGCCTTCCCCTTTTCCTGGTTTTCCACCGGTTCCTTTGGTTTATTAAGATTCAGCTCTTCTTCAACTACAATGGGGACTTCCTCCCCTGCTTCTTCCTCGACAATATCATCCAATACATTAGGCTGCGCTTCTTTTTCAACAATTGGTTCCTGATCAATTGGCTTTTTATTGTCACCCTGAAGTATTTTTCCACTTCTGGTGCTAATGGAAAGTACATTCTCCACAGAGTTCACTCCACTACCTTTTGGATTAGGAACTGTATCACTCGGTAATTTTCCCCGTTGAGGAGTATGCACTTCTCGGGAAAGGTCTCTGAATTGCGCATCAAGCTTCTGAATGGAAGCTGAATGCGATAGTTGGACCTGGGACATTCCTTTGATTGTGCTCTCTGTTCTGTCTTGATTCATCAGCATTTTCTGCATCATACTCTTCAGTTCGCCAGCAGAGTTAGTAGCTGAATTATCTTTCCATGGCTGGGAATTGGATGCTTGCCCCCTAGGTGGAATGTAGGGGTTAGAGCTCTTGTTGCCATAATTATTGTTACTGTAATTCCCTTGATTGGGATTACCCTGATCAGTTCTTCCATAATTATGTCCTTGGTAATTTTGTTGAGGCCTTTGCCATGGGTGATTACCGGGACCTTGATAGTTTTGCCGTTGATAACCCCCTTGCGAGTTATTGACATAATTCGCATCCTCATATTGTGGCTGCCCCTCAAGATAAGTTTCGTCAGAAACTTGATACATTCCGGGAGCATGAGGTGGCATCTCATCGATAACATTTACACATTTGGCCTCTTTCTCCATAAGCCTTTTGGATAATAAATCCACGGTGGTTTGCAATTGAGCGAACGCATGATCTCGCTCATGATTTTCTTTGGCCACCGCGGCCACAGAGGGACTACCATATGATAGGAATTCGCTATCAGTCGAATGCCAGACTTGATTATGGGTAGTAAGCTTGTCGAGCAACCGGGCGATGTTGACAAAGGATTTGTCCATGAAGCATCCCCCAGCTGCAGTGTTGACAGCTATTTGATTCATTGTATCTAGCCCCTTGTAGAACTTCTCTGTGAGAATTGCATCTGGAAATCCATGAGTCGGAGATTGAGCTAGATAATATTTGAACCTCTCCCATGCAGCATATAGTTGTTCCCCTGGAAGTTGTTTAAACCCAAAAATCTTATCCCGAAGCTCAGCCTTTTTGCTGGGTGGGAACCATTTTTTTAGAAAGATATTGGCCAGCTCATTCCAGGTATGAATAGTATTGCTTGGGAGCTTTTCATACCATTCCCTAGCTTGGCCAGCTAAGGAATATTTGAAAACCCGTAGTCGCAGTGCATCAGCAGGAACAACACCTTGAGATTGTTGGGAACATACATGCACGAAATTCTTTAGGTGTCGAAGTGGACAGTCCTCCGAAGAATTTCGGAAATAGCCTTCAAGTTTCAATAGCTGATAGATAGAACTATCAATTTTGAAATTAGCATTTCCTGTTCTCGGGGGAACTACAGCAGAAGCATAATCAGCTTCGTCGATGAATTCTGCAAATACATTCTCATCCCCCTCTTCTTCTGGTGCAGGATGGTTCACTTGGATCCCCCCTTGGTTCCCTTGATTGCGATGGGGTCTTCCAGCCATGTTCACCTGGTTCACTAAAACAGCAAACGAGGTGTGATGGAATAGAAAAAGTTTTAAAGAATAGTACACAACAATTAGTAATTTCTGAACCGTACTCCCCGGCAACGGCGCCAAAATTTGATACGCTCAAATTACACCTATTAATGGCGTAAAGCGGACGTTGTCAAATATAGTAACCCAACAAGGTTGGGGTCGAATCCCACAGGGAATATGGAGAGAAAAGAGTACTAATCGTATGCGATACCAGTCTTTAAATGCTTTAATCCTATTCCGGATAGTTTGAATTGATTGTTGAATAATGTAATTTAATACTTTGACTTAAAATGTAATTAATGTGAGAGAGAGAGACTAAGGTTGTGTTCCCCAATTTGATTAGATATTATGCTTCAGGTTTCAAAGTGATATACTTCTAATGGTTGTTCTATGAATATGCATTTGGTCTCTTAAAGACTTCTTAATGTTTCCCAACAGTTAAGCAGTATTTCCTCTTTATGATTCTTCCGAATATAAAAGAGTTACAATCGAAGAGCGACCAATGATGCCAATTTAGACTAATTCTTATTCCTAAGTTAGTCTATTAAACGTGGGTTAACGCCTCGAGTCATTGTTATTCAATCTTACCAATATTGACTCTCTTTCCCAAGAAAAGTCAATATAATGGCTTCGGCTAATGCTTGCAATCATTACCCAACGTTACAACTCAAAGATAGAATAAATAACAACAACCATTATGCATATATCAATAATAGAAACCCATTCACATAATACCCATCATGGGATTCACAACCTTAGAATTGAAATTAGCTACTCATAATGTTTCTTGACAGAAAAAGCTTAAAGATTAACATAATACACTTACAATACTAATACAATATGGAATGAGAGTGAAGTTGTTGTCTTAAATGCTCCAACCACTTCAAGATTAAAAACCTAGGGTTTATGCCTCTAAAATAAAATCTGAATAATGAATTAAAACCCTACATTATGTATTTATAGAGCCAAAAATCGCGCCAAGTTTCTGGACAAAAATGCCCTTACGCCGCATTGTTACGGACCGTAACTCAGGTTACGGTCCGTCCTTCATTTCGTCATTTGACCACTTTGACGTTAAGGCCACCATACGACGGACCGTACCCTGTGTTACGGTCCGTCCTTCTGAAGCGTAAGTGGTGACAATTACTTGGCAACTCTCTGGAATTTTGGATGATGTTACGGTGAAGGGTTACGGACCGTAACATGAGTTACGGACCGTAACACTAAACCGTAACACTGAAGGTTTTATTGAAACTCTCTGGAAATTTAGCTCATGTTACGGTGACATGTTACGGACCGTAACATGAGTTACGGACCGTAACACTCCACCGTAACACTGATGGTTTCAATGAAAACTTTCTGGAAATTCAGGCCCTGTTACGGTTCAAAGGTACGGACCGTAACATGAGTTACGGACCCTGTTACGGTCCGTAACATGAGTTACGGAGCGTCGCTTAGCTCTAATTTGTCTGTTTTTTCAGCATTACTTCTCATTTCCAATCCTTAGTTAATCAACCCTATAAAACACAAAAATAACATAAGAAACAATGTAAAAACACTTAAAATCAAGCAACATGTCTAGTTACAAAGGCATAAAATGTGCTAAAATTCACGGCACATCAATTTCCAACTCTTCTTCTTGAAACACTTGATCAACTTTTCCTTAGGTACCTTATGTAACCAAAGAAGTACTCGCCACGCAAACGAGTCGTTGCAGTGGAGTGGTAATCCTTACGATCGTCATCTTTACACTTTAACCCGGTCGTAAGCCCCAACTCCATAAGCCCAAATCACAACTTTTTCAAGCCAATTTTGACCCAAATCTCTTCACCTCTACCCGATACCACCTTTTGCAATAATAATGAGTGAATAAGTTGGTTTTTCATGTCAATGTGAGGCAAATCCAGAAATTGCCCAGAGCATGTTCCATGGAACATATCTAGCTGCTTCTCACTTATTTCTTATTTCAATACCTCCACAACTTTCACGTTCGTGTGTGAACTTACTCTGGTATGAAAATAATCCTCATGAGGAATAGAAAAACCCAAAGCTGAATAAAAATTACAATTTCATGTTAATAAACAAATAGAGACTAGTATAATGCATGTATAAACTCTACATAAAGTATCTAAGTAAATGAATGTGTAAAATGTTTGAGTATTTTTTTTCTCAGTCACAGTTCACTAATACAAAGAGCACATTTGATTGGGGATTTAGTATGGACAGTCACAAACAGGGGATTTAAAGCACCTATTATAGTTAAAAAAATATTACACTCTCTGTATTGTACACATCAATTATAACTAAAAAGTGATTTATACACAAGATATTCAGTCTTTAAATACATTTTACATGTCAATTATACTAAAAAAATGATTTATACACCAGATATTCAGCCTTCATATCCATTTTACACATCAAATGTACCAACAAAGCACTTATTATAATAAAAGAAAATTATAGTCTTTTTATCCAATTTACACATCATTTATACCAAACGTGATTTATACACCAAATACTCAGTCTTTATATCCATTTTACACATCAATTATACCAAGAAGTGATTTATACACTAGATATTCAGTTCCTTTTAAACAGACATAAGCTATGATTTGAATTTATCAGGATGGCTGGCACTATTTACACGATCCCAAGAAAGAAACAAGTATATAGAAAATTTTCAGGTGGTGAAAATATGTCACGACCCAATTTCATAAGCCGTGAAGGCACTAACTCCCACCAAGTTAGTAAGCCATCCACAACCCACTAGAACAATTTAAATAAGGAATTAAAGCGCAAAAGAAATCATACAAGTAATTGTAAAACTTATTTTCATAAAACACGAAAGTAGAAGTAGAACTATCCCCGAATCTACTATTAGTAGTACAATAACTACTAAATGAAGTTTAAGTCTAGGCATACATCCAGAAAGTACATAAGTTGTTCGAATTAAAAGACAACCGTAAAGATAACTGAAGAAGATCCAGTGCCATGGATCAAATGATGGCTCGCCCCGAATTGTCCGGATGACCCTCACAACGATCAGCAGCGTCTCGAACTCCACTTGTACCGAAAATAAAACCTGCACACAAAAAAACTGCAGCAAGAGTAGCGTGAGTACGGGGAACAACGTGTACTCAACAACATCGTCGACTGACCCTAACGAAAACGGAGATGTGGGATGGCCTACGATTACTACTTCTTCACTTAACCGCCATTATTTCACAATAATAATATATCAAGCCGTAATAATCTCAGTTTTAAGCTATCTGAAGCTCCCAATCCATAAGCACATCAGGTAACTAAATAAGCATCTAAGTCCTTAATCCATTAGTCATCCTAAGCCAAAAAGGCAATCCAAACCACAATTAAGGCATAATAGACCATCGACTTACTCAAACTATAATATCAACAACGAGATAGAATGAATGATATAATATAAAGTGCAAATGCATGTAATGCCATGCAATGCAATGCAAGGCCTTTCCATAACCCAGTATACACACATTTGAATATGAACAAATCGTGACCTATGGGGGCCTCACGAGGTCCATATACCACTGCTTCGGAAAATCATCAAATCACGGACCGCTCCAGTAGCACCCTCGGATCCCGATTTTTCACATATCATATCTCAGCCCCTTGGGCTTGTATAAATCATATCTCAGCCCCTTAGGCTCATATACCTGTCAACTATCCCATTGGCTTATAATCATCATCACTTCATTTGGAATCATTTCCCTTTGGACCTTTCATTAGTGACATCAATGCATATGAGATGCCATGATAAATATGAATATGATATGCTCAACAACAAGAAACCAATGGATATAGTAAAGGACCCCACTTTTAGTCATGATAAGTGTGCAGGAGATATATAATAAGCATGGATATATCATGCATCACAATAAGAAGTCGGAATACACGTAAGATTCCTTTTTTCAAGTTCTTATAATCACAAAGGTCCCACCTTTAGCCTCTTATACGCAATAAGGTTCTGTCTCAAGATAACTTTATCACTCCGTCTAGAAACATTTCCCCTTGGACTTACATATGTATCCCCTGCTGAGTAATGTTGATTTTTGGTGACGAATACTGTGGTCATCTGACCGAATTTACATCGTCTTGTCTTCTTTGAGCGAATACCACGGTCTCTTGATCGGCTTTACATCGCTTAGTCTTTTTTGAGCGAATACTGCGGTCTCATGACTGATTTTACATCGTTTTTTATTTTTGAAAGAATACTGCGGTCTCCTGACCGGTTTTACATCGCTTTGTCTTTTTTGAGCAAATACTTCGATCTCATGACCGGTTTTATATCGCTTTGTCTTTTTAAGTGAATACTGCGATCTCATGACTGGTTTTATATTGCTTTGTCTGTTTTGAGCGAATACTGTGGTCTCATGAACAGTTTTACATCGGTTTGTCTTTTTGAGTGAATATTGCGGTCTCATGACTGATTTTACATCGCTTTGTCGTCTTAATTATATCCAGTTATCTTGTATGCATGACCTTTTTTGACAATTTGAATGAATGTCCCTCTCGGCATGTTTGCATGAATATCCCTCTTGGCGTTTGTATGAATAGCCCTCTCGACATGTTTATATGAATGGCCCTCTCGGTATGTTTGTATGAATGACATGTATGTATGAATGGCCCTCTTAGTATGTTTGTATGAATGACCCTCATGGCATATTTGTATGAATGGCCCTCTTGGCATATTTGTATTGATAACCCTCTTGGCATGTTTGTATGAATGGCCCTCATGACAACAAGAAATAGATATGCAATGGCCCTAATGGAAAATAAGAAGAAGTGATGGCTGTTATGACCCAACCAGAGGGCCATGACGGGCACCTAGAGCTACACACCGAGCACCTCTAAACATACATCTCATAAATATTTCTGGATGGACCATAAAGATAACTCTTGGATATCATGATCTGTAAGGACATATATCACAATATAATGGCACATCTCTATATAATCTTGAACAGTTATGTCGTCCATCACCAGCCGATAAGGCTACTAAAATATTATACAATGATATGAACCAGTAGGGTCATGAAATGTCTAACTATACACACATGTCTACGAGCCTCTACATAGAATAAAAGTGACCATATGGACCAATACCAATAGACTGCAGCTCCAAAGTAAGTGGAGGGCTTTTGAGAATCTGCTAATAAGTCACCTACGGGTCAGATCTGTGTACCTGTCTACCTGTGGGCATGAACGCAGCATCCACAAGAAAGGACGTCAGTACAAACAATGTACTAAATATGTAAGGCATGAATAACAACATAATAAGAAATATAGAACATAACATGAGATAAGGATAACCTGTATGTCTGATTGCCTCTTAGGGCGAATATCATGCATGCTTAGTCTTTTCATAAAAACCTTTCTCATACTTGTATAACATAATAGTACTGCAGAACGTGCAGCCCAATCCATAAATATTTTATATTGCTGCGGAAGGTGTAGCCCGATCCATACCCATATATCCCGCGACTGGGACGATGTGATGATATACCAACTGATCAGGTGGTTATGCGTATATAATGCCTCGCCCGTTCCCCATATCCCCTACACACACACATACACACACACACACACACACACATATATATATATATATATAATATATATATATATATATATATATATATATATATATATATATATACATATGTATATATATATATATATGTATATATATATATACGTATATATGTATATATACATATATATATATATATATGTACATATGTATATATATATCGTATATATGTATAATATAAGTAGCATGCATGAGAGCCCAGATAAAAGCTACGACTCTATCGGAGTGACGTAAGGTCGGTAACCTCTGATTTATATTATGGAACAATCATCATCACTATATCTGAGCTCAACAACAATGAATAAAATCGAGAAAATCATGAAATATACTCAATAATCTCATCATAGCATTTAAAATCATAAACTATGAAACTTCTAGAAACGAAATCATTATCATCATTTTCATCATGAAAACATAATCATCTTTAGCGTCATAGAAACTTTAGGAATCATGAATCTTTAGCTTTTGGAAATAAGGACATTATGGAAGACATGTATGGATTCACAAGGAAGAAGTCATCATTGTCATCATGGTCCTCATAGAAAACATCTTGTCTTTAATATCATAAAAACCTTGAGAATTATGAACTTCTAGCTTTTCGGGAACAAGGATGTTATGGAAGACATATATGGAATCGTAACGTAGGAGTCATGCCTTTAGAAATAAAGGGACTAGCCTTACATACCTTTTCGGTCGCCTTAACCTTAACTATTTAATGCTTATCCTCCCAAGCTCGTAGATCTACATTCAAGAGAATTCGTATTATTGTTAGGCTTATCGTCATATGCTTATCTTAAACCTTCAAATTAAACCTCTTTAGAATCTGCCGAAATTCGGGCAGCATCTCCTTTGTTTATATCCCTGGCCTGAAATCACAATACTAACAAAAAACCAACAATAGCAATACTAATATCAACCACATCATCACCAATATCAAAATATTCCATAAAACATCCCACACGATGTTTTTCAACATACAACAACAATATACACTTCCTTTCTTCCCAATCAAGGAGCATAATCTCATCAACACACCAACAACATTAGATACCATATATATACATGTAAATCAGCCTATCCACACGGCCACAACATGCTCAAAATAGTCCATAAACTCAACAACTACAACACAACATTTTATGACCTTTCCTCCATAACTATTTTCAATTTTAAGACTTGCTAAACCTTCAAATCAACTCAACGTAAGAGATAGGATGAAGCAAATACCTTATTCTTGAAGAAATGTAGCCACACCAACTTTATTCAAGACCAAACTCACCACAACATCAAGTAGAAGCAAGAACAATCACCTTTTAGGGACTAGTTTAGTGTAATCTTGTTAAATTCTTGATTTAATGGGCTATAAATGTTTGGGGGATGTATTAGGAAGTTTATAGGACTCATAAGAATGTAAAATGATTAAAAAATGGGGTTGATTGGGGGGGGGGGGGGTTATACCCCTCATAGGTCGGTTCCACCGACTTTCCCAAGTGGGACCCGCGAATGCCATTTGGCAGCTTGGATGAGTTATCTTAAAATGGCCATAACTCCTTACTCGGATGTCCGTTTTACGAGCGGTTTGTTGCGTTGAAAACTAGACTCGATAAACTTAATTTTAGGCTTTTGAAACACCTTAAAAGTCCTAATATATCTGGAGATATACCCCTCCAAAGTTGACCCAAAAGTCTGTCAACTTTTTTCCAAATTTTTGACAAATTTATTTCTTCGATTTGCTTGGTCCCGGAATCTTCCAAAACTCTCCATACATGATATTTATCATTAATAATACTTGATAATGGTCATGTCGTTTGGTTCCAAGGTTGTCCTTCCCGGTTATGACTTACGAGATCGTAATTCATCCTTTACTTCATTGTTACGTACTTCCCATGGCTTGTACCTTCCAAAACTTCACGGGACTTCTCCAATAGTCTATTAATATGGTGAAGTACATGGCATGATGATGCTCTAAAAGTGCGAGGGGTAATATCCTTCCCCCCTTAGGAACATTCGTCCTCGAATGTTGTAGCTTGCGAGCTTACGACACTTTTATTGGTTTCTTGAAATGGTTTTCCTCCTTTAGTTTCTGATCTCCATGCTCTTATACTATGGGCTCATTATTCTTCTTTCATATCCTCCCAATTCTCTGTCGAACTCATTCATTAGTTCCATAGCCTTATGTTCTTATGTATGTACTCAATGGTCAACTGATATCTAGTTACTGTCCTGGGACCTGTTGCCATTAAGATGGTATTAACTCATGACTGCTACGGCTCCCTACCAAACTGTGAGCACTCTTAATTGTAGTACTCTTTTGCCTTGCTCTTTATTTCTCTACTAGTAGACAAATTCTCTTGTTCAGATATAGCACCCTTGCTTGCTTGCTTTTCTGGTGCTATTTTAGATCATCCCTTTTATTTCTAGTTGAACTTATATACATAGCATATCATCTCCTTTTAATTCCTTAGTCGGACTCTTTAATTCCTTACAATATCATCCTATTCATACTTGAACTTTTCCTACAATTTCCTCTCCTCAGTTTTAGCATAATTGCAATATAAACTCATAAACATGGAACTAAGATAAAATTCTACTTAATCATAAAAAAATCTACTTAATCATAACTTCCTTTTGATACGACTATGCTTTCTTCTTAAGTCCTTGATTCTCTTGTAGCGGTGATCATTTGAGACTTAAATTAGCCTATGTTCTTCTTTGACTCCCTATCGTTGTCCTTACACCATTTTTGTCGGCCATTGCATCATGACGATTGTCTATATCGTTATGTAACATATACTCTCACATTTGTTATGACCGACGACTTGTGACTCCACGACTTGCGAGGTACTTTCTAGTCTCAGGTAGCACTGTTGTCTTGTTATCCATAGGCACACTATCTCCCTTTCCTTTGGAGATCATTGAGCTCCCTATAATTAGTCCTCTTGTTAAAACTCTCAGCTCTTCTAGTGCTAAGATTTCCCTTTTTGTAATCCAGATTGTCCTTTATACTTACTCCCTGGTCAGCTTACAGACCCTTCTTACTCCTTTTGTTACCTCTCGAAGTACGCTACTGCACACTTAAATGTAATCAAAATTTCTCCGGTACGAGCGATTCAAACCAGAGTCAGGAGACATAACATGTCGCATTGACGAAACTCATTCTCCTTCCTAGATTTGTCTCATGATATACTTGCATTTAATCCATTCTCACTTTTCTTTAGCACATTCTTGACATATCGGTTCATCTCGATATTTGATTCCTTCAATCCAATATATTTCCCTCTTTTGAGCTTCGGAATATTGTAGCTCATCTTAGAACTGAATTTGTTCTTCCCCGCTTTTAAAGGATGTTCTCATATACCGTAACCTTTGGGTGTTAACCGTCTTTGATAGTCATCTGGCCAACCTTAGCGATCCTTCAACTCCTCTATTCCATATAATGCCGGAGTTCTTTTCATCGCATGGTTTAACTTGTTTTCCTTTTTGCTAGTTGAGTTCTTGTATCAAATCAAAATGCTTATACATATCGGATACAATTGAAATGCCTTATTTATTGTCTTTTCACTTCTACCTCTCATGACTAGTAGTCCCCTAGGTTAATGAATTAATGGGGACATCGGAATTCATTAGGCCCCTTATGGAGTGTCCGACTATACCACACTCTTTTAGCCCTAGTCTTTCTCCACGAGTATCTTCTTAATATCCTTGAAATTTTCCTTGCTTTGGGTTACCAATTCTGATTTATATCTATACTATACCATTAAAAGTTGATATTCCACACTATCCATTCCCACGACTCGTCCTTTCATTAGCTTCACTCATTTTGTCCCGTAATTCTTCTTAACTACTTGTTTGCAACACAGTTATGCATCATAGTCTTTCTAGTGTTCTGTTGGTTCTTGTTCTTATCGTGAAATCCTCACAAAGTACACCTTTCCTTTCTTCTTTAGTCGAGTCTTCATCTTTCTTTATGATGCTACAACTTGTGCACACATATATAGATATATATCTCGAATTTTCTCGATTTTCTTCAGGATCGCATCTTTGCATCTTTCACACAACCATTGTCTTATAATTTCAATTTGTTTTCCCTTAGGCAAGCCTACTGATTCACTAACCTTCTCCTTGTTGTTGGCGGCCACATAATTCCTTTTAACCATTTCATTGACACCTCCTTCTTCCTTCAGTCCTCATAGTTTCTTTTGTTTTCCTTTACTCGTCAAACGCCTGTCTCCATTAGTCATCTGTTACTCTCAGGTTAGGAAACCTTGGAGTGTTCCGTTACGAGTGAGAATCCCTTTTGACACTGAAAATCTCTACTTGAGGTACTTTCTTCCCTTAAATAGGCGTACCAATTAAGGGTTCACATCCATTCTCCTAGTTAAATCTCAGGAGTTTAAAATTCCCTCGTCGCTCTCATAAGATCTGTTTATTTTTTCTCAGGAATGCACCTTTATTCATTATTCACAACCTCCTTGGTTCTAATTATGAAGACATATAGGTTGGTTCCAGGGTCCTCACGTTCATCCCTTGTCACGTACAATATTACTCTATCTCCCGTTGATTTATTTAAATTTGATCCTATCGTCTGCTTTCCTGCTTTCATCCTAACCTTTTCCTCAAATATATATTACATGACCCTCAATGGGTATACGTTTTCCTTGTCCAAGTTTCTTTCCCCTTCATGATATCACAACCTTTTTTTTTCCTAATGCTCCTTCTTACGTTGTTGGTCGTGTTACCGCTATCTGACTTTAATTCTCGAGAAAACCCAATCCTGATTCTCTCTGTAGCGCTTGCTACCTCAATTTTGACATACAAACATAATCAGTATTTTTAACATGTCGTAACATCAATCATAAGGGTATACATAATACTCGATGTAGCCACTCGTGACTATCTTTTTTATCGCTTTTCAACACCTTTTTCTTGCGAGATATCCCATTAACATTTGATCTTATCCTGAATCTATGGCTTTTATATATCCGCCCTCTCTTTTTGTCCAGCTTGCCAGAGAATTCTAATTGCAAAGCTCATATGCTCCTAATTTCCCTCGGGCTATTCTGGTTTCTCATATTCTTTTTCCATAAGTCTAAATTTGTAAGCCTTCCTAGCATACCTTCCTACGTCTTAATTGTAACTCCTGGCGATATAACTTTACTTAAAAATCTTTACTCATACTTGTACCCTGCCTCTTTGTCTAAATAATCAACCTCACATCTTTTACTTTCCTGTAGCAACCGAATCGATCCTTGCGATATTTTATATTCACTTGTACACCTACTCTCTTCTTTCCTTACACATAAGCCAACATTGCACCTAATTTCTCTATCGTCAAATAACCTTCACAACACCCGTCTAAAAAAATTGAGGTGAATCCTTCTTATAAGGATTAGCTAGAAATGCACCACATATTCCTAAGGTTGATACAACCTCTACTTCTTTTGTCGGCCACGCAACATCACATTTAGAAGTTATATAAGCAATCTAGAAGACAATCATAATTATATTCTAACTTACCTATCCATTTCTCATCCTTGGGTTCAAGGTCATCTTAATACCCGAACTAACTTAGCCATAATGGTTGTCAGAATAGTACCAACTAACAAATACTCAGAAAACCCCTTGAAGTCGAATGCCTGGTGACTTCTGAATCCCAATGTAAACTCACATCATATAGGAAAGTCCGATAAAATGAGTTTGTGCGCCTGTCATCAACCCGTCCTTGTCTTATGTATGTATAAAATTCTAAGGTAAAACTTTCCCCTACTCGTTAACTTCCTTTCCCATATCAATATATTTTCGTTATCTCTTACTCACCAATCTATAAATCATAATACTGCATTTGAATTCTTAATGTCAACTTTCCCTATATATTCACTACTAATCATTTTCCCCCTCCAGGGTTCTTCCCTTAAATTAAAATCATTCTAAAACTTGTCTTTGAAAGAGTCTCATAGTGGTTCATTCAATCATGACTTACCAAACATCCGATTGTCACATTTTCCCTTCATCCTTTCTCTATAGCCTAGAAATTCAAACAATTCAATTTGTAAAAATCTCGGTAGAGTTTCCTCTATACTTCTTACTGTCTCATTCATGCACACAGCCCAGGAAACACATCCAATGCCTCACGGGGCGATCACAATACCTGTAACATTTACCTAAGGTTCTCATATCAAAGTCTATCAATATCAATAAGACAGGAAACATACCTTTCGGAGTAACAACTTTAGTTCTCATCAATTATTTCATAGCGGCATAATCGACTGCTTATCCATAATCAAAACATTTATGGTTAGAATCAGATACATCACATCCTATAATTTAGCACTACGACACGATTTAAGATGAGAAAGAAAGGTCAATCATTCCTAAATACCCTGCCCTCTTGTTTATAAGTGTGGCGCACTTCACACCTATAAACAAGACTCTAGTGGACATGGCTCGTAGACACACCCTTGAATGAACGGCTCTGATACCACTTTTGTCATGACCCAACCAGAGGGCCATGACGGGCACCCGGAGCTAACACATCGAGCACCTCTAAACAAACATCTCATAAACATTTCTGGGTGGACCATAAAGATAGCTCCTGGATATCATGATCTGTAAGGACATATATCACAATATAACGACACATCTCGATATAATCTTCACCAGGTATGTCCATCATCACCAGCCGACAAGGCTACTAAAATATTATACAATGATATGCACAGGTAGGGTTATGAAACGTCTAACTATACACACTTGTCTACGAGCCTCTACATAGAATACAAGTGACCATAAGGACCAATACCAATAGACTGCAGCTCCAAAGTAAGTGGAGTGCTCTTAAGAACACATGTACCTGTCTACCTGCGGGCATGAACGCATCATCCACAAGAAAGGACATCAGTATGAACAATGTACTGAGTATGTAAGGCATGAATAACAACATAATAAGAAACATAGAACATAACATGAGATAAGGATAACCTGTATGTCTGATTGCCTCTTAGGGCAAATATCATGCATGCTTAGTCTTATATAACGCCTCGCCCTTTCCCCATATCCCCTATATACATATATATATTATATACATATATAATATAAGTAACATGCATGAGAGCCCAAATAAAAGCTACGACTCTATCGGAGTGACATAAGGCCGGTAACCTTCGATTTATATTATCGAACAATCATCATCGCTATATCTCACCTTGAAGGAACAATTATTATAAGGTTGGCTCAACAACAATGAATAAAATCGAGAAAATCATGAAATATACTCAATAATCTCATCATAGCATTTAAAATCATAAACTATGAAACTTCTAGAAACGAAATCATTATCATCATTTTCATCATGAAAACATAATCATCTTTAGCGTCATAGAAACTTTAGGAATCATGAATCTTTAGCTTTTGGAAATAAGGACATTATGGAAGACATGTATGGATTCACAAGGAAGAAGTCATCATTGTCATCATGGTCCTCATAGAAAACATCTTGTCTTTAATATCATAAAAACCTTGAGAATTATGAACTTCTAGCTTTTCGGGAACAAGGATGTTATGGAAGACATATATGGAATCGTAACGTAGGAGTCATGCCTTTAGAAATAAAGGGACTAGCCTTACATACCTTTTCGGTCGCCTTAACCTTAACTATTTAATGCTTATCCTCCCAAGCTCGTAGATCTACATTCAAGAGAATTCGTATTATTGTTAGGCTTATCGTCATATGCTTATCTTAAACCTTCAAATTAAACCTCTTTAGAATCTGCCGAAATTCGGGCAGCATCTCCCTTGTTTATATCCCTGGCCTGAAATCACAATACCAACAAAAAAACAACAATAGCAATACTAATATCAACCACATCATCACCAATATCAAAATATTCCATAAAACATCCCACACGATGTTTTTCAACATACAATAACAGTATACATTTCCTTCTTCCCAATCAAGGAGCATAATCTCATCAAAACACCAAAAACATTAGATACCATACATATACATGTAAATCAGCCCAGCCACACGACCACAACATGCTTAAAACAATCCATAAAATCAACAACTACAACACAACACTTTATGACCTTTCCTCCATAACTATTTTCACTTTTAAGACTTGCTAAACCTTCAAATCAACTCAACATAAGAGATAAGATGAAAAACATACCTTATACTTTAAGAACATTGGCCACACCAACTTTCTTCAAGACCAAACTCACCACAACATCAAGTAGAAGCAAGAACAATCACCTTTCATGGACTAGTTTGGTGTAATCTTATTAAATTATTGATTTAATGGGATATAAATATTTAGGGGATGTGTTAGGAAGTTTCTAGGACTCACAAGAATGTAAATAGGTTGGTTCCACCAACTTTCCCAAGTGGGACCCGCAGAAGCCATTTGGCAGCTTGGATGGGTTATCTTAAAATGGCCATAACTCCTTACTCCGATGTCAATTTTACCAAGGATTTATTCCGCTGGAAATTAGACTCGACGAACTTCATTTTAGGATTTTAAAACACCTTAAAAATCCTAATATACCTAGAGATACCTCTCAAAATTTGACCCAAAATTCTATCAAAAATTCCGCCAACTTTTTTCCAAATTTTCGACAAACTTATTTTCTTCGATTTGCTTCGTCCCGGCCATACATGATATTTATCATTAATCATACTTGATAATAGTCATGTCCTTTGGTTCCACGGTTGTCCTTCCCGGTTACGACTTATGAGATCATAATTCATCCTTTACTTCGTTGTTACAAACTTCCCATGGCTTGTACCTTCCAAAACTTCATGGGACGTCTCCAATAATCCATTAATACAATGATGCATGTGGCATTATCATGCTTTAAAAGTGCGAGGTGTGACAATGGCCTTCATGGAAAATAAGAAAAAGTGATGGCCCTCTTGGCAACAGAAAAATAGATATGGAATGACCCTCTTGACAAATAAGAAGAAGTGATTGCCCTCTCGACAATAAGAAAATAGATATGTAATGGCCCTCATGGAAAATAAGAAGAAGTGATGGCCCTCTCTTTAACAGGAAATAGATATGCAATGACCCTCATGGCAAATAAGAAGAAGTGATTGCTCTCTCGGCAATAAGAAAATAGATATGCAATGGCCCTCTTGGAAACAAGAAAATAGATATGCAATGGCCCTCATGAAAAATAAGAAGAAGTGATGAGAATGACCAATATGGCCCCTTTGGCTAAATCGCCTTTCTTTCGTCCTTTATGCCGGCTGTGACCCTCTTGGTTAGGTATGCCGTGTTGTTTTACTCTAACCCTTGTGGCTTTAAAATCCTTTGTTACCCTCGTGGCTAGATTTTTTTTTGAAAACCTGATCTCAACAGCGGTCTTGACCTTCTTTGGCGAACCATTTCCTACACATAAAGCAAAGTTAGAAAAAGGATTGTCGTCCGACGTCCTAGGGACCTGCATTAGAAATGAATCATTTTTTCCTTATTTAAAGTTGATTCGTGTCGCTGGTGCTGTCGCATCTTCGGTTTTTCGGACTCGAAACCCCTTCGGCTCCGATTTTTGAAAGATAAATTTATTTTTATTATGTAAAAAAATTTTTTTGTAAAGTTAACATAAAGGTACCTAATTTGTAGGAAAATAAATTCATTAGTTAGAAAGCGGTAAGATTAATTGTCATGACATGTGCTTTGAATGAGGGGTATCCCTTCTTTTGTGACTGGGGTTCTTCGCTTTTAGGTGCGGAGTTTTTTGAGACCTTTTCTCAAAAATTCTGCCCCAGTTTGAATCTTGATCGACTAACTCTCATGCCAAATCTTTCGAGTTGCGGAGATCTCAAAATTTCTGCCCCAGTTTAAAACCCTGGGTACGTTGACTCTTTGTATTGGATTGATGGCACGCATTTTTGAGATTTTCTCAAAACTTCTGCCCCAGTTGGGTGTGCAGCAATCCTCGCGTCCTTCGTGAAGTCCTATCTCTGAGGCTTCCTAGGGGTTTCTTTATTTTTTCTTTTGGTGCGGTCGAGCTCAAAGAGCGCCTACGTATCCTGTCGCAGCAGGAATCAGGTCGAACGTAGTTCAAAATTAAAGTAAATGAGTTTTTGCTTTTTACTAACAATGCGATCGGGTCCCAAATGGACTGCCTACGTATCCCACTGTGGGGAAATCAGGTCATTGCATAGTTCATATTACAAAAGTTTTTTTTTGTTTTTTTTCCTATCTATTACAAAATGATTACAACCAAAAGGAAATAGCTAATACAAAAAAATAACATAACGATTACAAGCAAAAGGTACTGTTGCAAATTGAGAAACTTGTCTTTATGCATAGTAGCACTTGATTGCGTCTGAATTGATCGGCTTGGGCCACACTTGTCCATGCATTTCTGCTAGTACTATCGCTCATCCGGAGAGTACTTTGCGAACCACGTAAGGACCTTTCTAGTTTGGAGCAAATTTTCCTTTTGTATTCATCTTGATGCGAGAAAACCCTTTTTAGCACCAGCTGCCTAATTTGGAAAAGTCGAGTCCTAACTCGTTTGTTGAAAGCTCTTGCCATCCTTTATTAGTATAGTTGCCTGTGACATACAACAACTATCCTTTTCTCGTCAATCAAAGCCAGTTGCTCATATCGATCTCGGACCCATTCAGTGTTGTCCAACTCTATTTCTTGACTGATTCTCAAAGAAGGTATCTCAACTTCGGCAGATATGACTGCTTCAGTACCCTAGACTAAAGTGTATGGAGTCGCTTCTGTTGAAGTTCTGGCTGTAGTATGGTATCCCAGTAAAGCATAAAGTAACTGCTCATGCCAACCTTTATAATTATCAGACATTTTCCTCAATACCCTCTTGATATTCTTGTTGGCCGCTTCTACGGCTCCATTCCTTTGTGGCTGGTAGGCCGTTGAGTTTCGGTGAGCAATTTTGAATTGCTCACAGATATCTTTCATCAAATGGCTATTCAGATTTGCTCCATTGTCCGTTATGATGGACTCTGGTACGCCGAATCAGCATATGATATTATTTTGCATGAAATCAGCTACCACTTTCTTTGTCACTAACTTGTGTGATATTGCTTCTACCCATTTGGTGAAGTAATCGATGGCGACTAAAATGAATCGATGCTCGTTTGAGGCTGCGGGCTCGATGAGTCCAATGAAGTTCATTCCCTAGGCAACGAAAGGCCATGGTGAGCTCATAGCATTAAGCTCATTTGGCAGAACTCGAATTAAATCACTGTGGATCTGGCATTGATGGCATTTTTGTACATATTTGCAACATTCACTTTCCATTGTCATCCAATAATATCCGGCTCTGAGAATATTTTTGGCCAGTACATATCCATTCATGAGGGGTCCATATGTCCCAGCATGTACTTCTTCGCGAAGTTTGGTGGCTTCGCCGGCATCTACACATCGAAGTAGACTCAAATCTGGCGTACGTTTGTACAATACTTCTTCATTTAGGAAGAAACCATTTGCTATTCTTTTAATGGTCTTCTTTTTTCCACTTGTAATGCTTTCGGGATATTCTCATTTTCTCAATTACATTTTGATGTCATTGTACTATGGCTTGCCATCTGGCCCAGCCTCCCCATGGAAACTGTGGGCATGCTCTTCTTTTAAGCTTATCCTTAGCATGTCGATGTGACTGCTTTCAGGATGTTAGATCATTGATGCTATTGTGTCTAGCGCATCGGTAAATTCATTTGAACCCTTGGCGTATGTCAAAATCCGATCTTTCTAAATTTCTTGCACAATCTTTGTGCCAATTTCACATATGGCAAGATTTTTTCATTCTTGCTGGCCCATTTTCCTTGTACTTGATGAATCAGCAGGTCAAAATCTCTAATGACCAGTAATTTATCGTTGTTCATATCTAGTGCCATTCATAAACCTAGAATGCAGGCCTCGTATTTAGCCATGTTGTTAGTACAACGAAATTTGAGCTTTGCGGCCATGGGGTAGTGTTGCCCATTTTCTGATATTATAACCGCTCCAATTTTGGAACCTTTGTAATTCACTGCCCCGTCGAAGAACAATGTCCAGCCTGTGTAAGATTCTGCTACTCCTTCTTCTATGGCCAACACCCTTCGTCTGGGAAATGAGTGCAAAGTGGTTTGAGTTCTTCATCTACCAGGCTTGCAGCTAGTAAGTTAGCCAAAGCCTGTCCTTTAACGGCTTTCTGAGCTATGTACACGATGTCAAATTCACTTAACAACATTTTCCATTTGTCCAACTTCTCGATAGGCATGGGCTGGCGGAATATGTACCTCAACGGATCCATCTTGGATATAAGGTGAATGGTGTACGAAGACAAATAAGTTTGCAATTTATGAGCCTCTCCGGTTAGAGCATAACAGGTTTTCTCCACTAGCATGTATTTTGCCTCACAGGCCATGAATTTGTTGCTTAGATAGTAAATGACACCTTCTTTTTTGCTTTCTTCATCGTATTGTCCTAACACACAGCGAAGGTATCTTTAGCAACTGATAGGTACAACAGCAGTGGACTCCCGGGCCTTGGTGGTACCAAGACTGGTGGATTGGATAGGTATTTCTTGATAGTATCGAATGCCTCTTGGCACGCATCTGTCCATTTCATAGGAGTGTCTCTTTTCAAGAGCTTGAGGATGGGCTCCATAATGATGGTGGATTGAGCTATGAATCGTTCAATGTAATTCAACCTTCCCAAGAAACTTATGACTTCTTTTTTAGTTTTGGGAGTAGGTAATTTTTGTATTGCTTTGATCTTTGCTGGGTCTAGCTCTATGCCCCTTCGGCTGCCTATGAACCCCAGTAATTTTTCGACCGGCACTCCGAACGCACATTTAGCGGGGTTTAATTTCAAGTTGAACTTTTGGAGCCCATCGAAAAGCTTCCTCAAATATGTGGTATGCTCTGAACTTTCTCTTGACTTGATAATGACAATGTCCACATAGACTTCAATTTTCTATGGATCATGTCATGAAAAATGGTAGTCATCGCTCTCATGTATGTTACGCTGGCATTCTTGAGGCCGAAGGGCATTACCCTATAATGGTACACTCCCTATGGGGTGATGAAAGCTGTTTTCTCAACATTCTCTCTATCCATTGAGATCTGGTGGTAGCTGGTGAAAAAATTCACAAATGATTGCAGCTCGTGTTTGGAATAGTTATCTATGAGTATGTGGATGTTTGGGAGTGAAAAATTATCCTTTGTGCTAGCTTTGTTACGATCTCGGTAAGCAAGCAGATTCTTATCTTGTCATCCTTTTTAGGTACCGGAACTATGTTGGCTAGCCATGTGGGGCATGAAGTCACTTCCACCACTCCCGATTTAATCTATTTTTCCACCTCGTCCTTGATGCGGATGCTGAGGTCTGGTTTGAATTGTCGAGTTTTTTGTTTTACTAGAGCAAAACCTGCATTGATGGATAACCTGTGGGATACTACGCTGGTACTTAGTCCTGGTATGCCGGCATATGACCATGCGAAGATATCCACGTACTCCTTCAGTAAATCTATCAATTCTTCTTTTAAAGGTGTCTCTAGGTGTGCACTTGTCCTTTTCCTTTTGACATTCTCTTCATCACCAAGATTTATGGCTTTTGTTTCATCCATATTTGGTTTCTGCTCATTCTCTAATTGTTCTACTTCTTCTGTGAGACCCTCAGGTAGCATTGTCGTCTCATCGTATTCCTCGTACTCTTCTTCCTCTATGCCGCCTAACTCATTCGTTTCGCAGCATATCATGACATTTAGGGTTGCTTTATTGTTTTTATTACTGAAAATTCAAGGGAAAATATGTTAGTATAAACATGCATGCAAAAGTAAGTGAAATAAACAGTTTTGATAAATCGAGGTTTTCATTGATTTGAATTAATCAGAAGTACAAACTGTGGTCCTGGCTTGGATCCATATCAAGCCATTTCCGTTTTTGAAAACATTACGAGGAATTTAAGCAATAAAAGTGTGAGCAATCGGGCCTCGACCGATTCTCCCTATTTTTTTAAAAATAAATTCATCTTTCTCTACCGAAGAGCCAGTAGCCGGGTAGAGGCCCAATTAGACACTTGCTCGCCCAGTTCTGCCTTTCTGATGGTGAGCGCTTCCGCACATTCTTCCAAAATCATGGAACAATCTTCTTCTTGGAATAGCATCCCTATCCCTTCTTCAATGTCAGCATCTCCAGGCGTAGCCATTCGATGGGAAAATGACTGGTATAGGCTTGGAATGGGCTAGCAAAGATCTGCAACCTCTTGTCTCTTCTTAGTAGGCACCTTATCTTCAGCTGGGACATATCCCAGTCTGAAATGAAAATTATCTTTGAGAATAGGAATTGGCTCGGTGATGCCCTGCAGGTTCTTTCCCAGATCCTTCCCGGATTCAAATCCGTTTAGGAGCATAGTAGAAGCAATCATTTTGTAAACTGCCGACATAGGAACTTTCAGGGAGTCTATCTTGTGGGCAGCTCCCACTAACTCCATGATATGGAAATCTGCTCTTTTAGGTGCAGCTTCAATGACGGGTACAAAGTTATCTGGGTAATTGTACACACTGGCTTCTCCGTGAATCACCAATTCTTCCCCTTCCCAGACAAATTTTATAGATCGATGGAGCGAGGATGGTACTGCCTCTGCCATGTGGATCCATAGCTTCCTAGAAATAAATTACAGTTGGCGGGTATTTCCATGACTTGAAATTTAGTGGTGAATTCAGCTGGACCTGTTTGAATGTCCAAATAAACCGCCCCGGTGGCATCACAGCGGCCTCCGTCGAATGCTCCTATATTAGTGTGGCTTTGACGAACCTTTCCAAGGTCATAGCCCAGCTGAATTATGGTAGACTCAGGATAAATGTTGAGTCCCGCCCGTCGTCGATTAATACTCGGGTCAACACCTTGTTACAACACATAATAGTGATATGCAGCACTTTGTTGTAATTTATGCCTTCTTTGGGCAACTCTTTCTCTGTGAAGGCAATTTGATGTTCCTCCATAACATGAGCGACCATTTCGGCCAAGTTTTCACTGCTTGTTCCTGCTGGGACATGGGCTTCCTCCAACACCTTTCTTAAAGCTAGGCGGTGTTGGGGTGAACTTTGCAACAATGCTAGTATTGAGATTTGGGCTGGTGTTTTCTTTAAGTGTTCAATAATGGAGTATTCCTTTAGCTGCATTCAGTGCCAGAAATCTTCAACTTCACCTGCAGTGATAGTCCTTTTATGATTTTCCTCTCTTCGGGGTGCCCCTTTGGCCAGGTCTTCAGGAGTGTAGCATCTCCCTGATCATTTAATGCCATGTGCGGCAGCAACTTGGACAACGAACTCTTTGCGAGGCAGTGCTGGAGTCACTTGAGCTACATGTGATGTCACCGGCGCAGGGATCAATACTTTGAATTGCGTGTGTTCTTGAAAAGATAATGACGCTACTGTGTGCTCAAGTTCTTTCACAAAATCACGGATTGTGGGTCTTCTTGCGACCCAGTCTTCTTCCCTTTCAATCATGTGAATCACGTTGTTACCATGGTTCGGCAAGGGATTGGTGTTCACATTCGGATGGGTTGTTTGGAGTACAATCTCTTTCCGGTCAATTAGGCCCTGTATTTTGTACTTAAGATTAATGAAATCTTCAGTATTGCGTCCTATGCCATTGAAATGGTAGGCACATGTCTAGTCAGCTCGATAAAACCTATTCTTTAGGTCGACGACCTTTGGGAGAAGCATTTGGATCATCCCAGTTGCGCTTAATCTTTTGAATAATTCAGTTCGAGATTTCATCAATGCAGTGAATACCCGAGCTGGCTTCTTTTGAAGTTCTGACGTGGCACATTATATGCATTTGGTGGTGGTTGATTTTCATAGGCTTTGGGTTGGTTATTTTGTAGAGTGCGGTAAACTGGTGGAGGAGTTTGATAATTTAGCTGTGGAGCTTATTAGTTCAGAGGAAGTGATTGGAAAGTATTTTGTGGAGCTTGGTAATTTAGGAGTAGTGATTGGAAGGTCGGTTGCACGTAATATATGGGCACCATATTGTAAGAAGTGGGAATGTAGGCATTTATGGGAGGTGAAGCATATGCTTCCATTAGGAAACCTTCTTTCCTTTTGTTTTGGGGCTAGGAGTGTGGGATATGCTAGCCACATCTTTCTTCTTCTTGCGTATGAACCCGGTTGAGCTTCAACTAGCGGATTTTCCGATCATACTTATAATTCGACCAGTCTTGAGACCGTCTTCAATGGCCTCGCCTATTTTCACCAATTTAGAGAAAGGTCTTCACGCCATTGAGTGCATTCTATCATAACAATCCGTTTCTTGTGAACGGATGAAAACCGATACAAGTTCCTCTTTGCTCATAGGGGGTTGTACCCGGGCAGCCTCTGTTCTCCACCTACTCGCATATTCGCAAAACTTTTCAGTGGACTTTTGTTTTACTTTTTCTAAATAGTAACTGTCCGGTACCGTTTCCATGTTAAAGCGAAACCTTTGCATGAAAGCTGCAACCATGTCTTCTCACGTAATCCAACGGTGTATGTCTTTTTCCACGAATCATTTTGAAGCTTCTCCGATCAAACTTCGGCTGAACAACCTCATAATGAGTGCTTGGTTGTCTCGGACGCTGACCAATTGGTCGCAGTAGGCCCATAGATGAGCTTTAGGATTGCTTGTTCCATTAAATAGATCAAAACGTGGTATGTTGAAGCCCTCGGGTAGATCTAAATTTGGATGCATGCACAAATCGTAATAGCTCAAGCCCGTGCTAGTGAGGGTAGTTCTAATGGACCGTTTAAACATTGCGGTAAACTTCCACTCAAGCCTTTCTACCTGTTTTTCCTGGTCAGCCTTCCACGCCTTTTCCATCTCCTCATAATGGTCAATTTCTTGATCGGGTGAAAAGGTGCCTGGGGTGATAGGTGTGTGGAAGGAAACAGCGGGGCGAGTTCAGGGAATAGGGGTGGTTTTCTCAGATGGTAGCGAGATGACTATGGGTTGTATAGTGATGTCGGGATGGAGAGGATAGAGTGAGCAGTTTCAAAAATTTGGTTAGTGTTGAGTTGTTATATCCCGCATTTTGTGCATTCGGATAATTCAAGACAATTGCGGGAGGTTGAGAGCAAGCCTATATTTTAACCTTGTTTATCACACAAGTTGTTTATAAGAGTTATGGATGCGGAAATATTGAGGAAGGCTAAGGGAAAAATTGGAAATTGGAAATTGGAAAAAAAAATAGTTTTCATGAATTACAATTTGTCATGAAGTAATTGGGCTTGGAAAAAAAAATCAAAAAAAAAAAGCCCAACAATGTGGCCGGCCATAAGGGGGGCATGGGCCAAGCCCATGTGGAAATTAAATCCAAGCCATAAAAAGAGAAAAGGGGCCTATTATTCATCACTTGTTCAAGAACATTCAAGAAAAAAAAAATAGAGAGCCAGAGCTAGGGGTATTCGGCCATGGAGGAAAAAAAATAGCTCTTTGAAATCTTGTCCAAAAATTTATTTCGTCTAGTATTCCTACTAATTCAAGGGTCCTCTTCAACGTGGTATAATTGTTGAAACAAGAAAATCGCTCTTTGTTGCAAAATCACAACTCTAGCTAAGTTGAGAAGTTGAGAAGAAAAGGTAAGATTTAATCTTCTTTTATATGTTATGGAAGGTTTGTTTATGTTGTAGTATGTAGAAATAGATGAAAACCATTAGAACCATGCATGTGGAGCTTGTCCGTGTGTGTATGTGTTGTGTGGGCAAGATGAATTAATTTTTATGTAGCATTCTAGTTGTGGTTGCTATGTATTTTATGGTGAAAATGAGAGTATGATAATTTAAATTGATTTTGGAATTGTTACGGGCTGATTTGGAAGCCAACGTGATTTTGGTGTCGTTTCTTTAATTGTGCGAATAATGTTGTTAATATGTGGGTTGTTGGGATAGTTCATGAATTTGGAAGCAAGAAATGCATTGAAATTGTTCCTAGGGAAGTTGGGGAGTTTTCGGGTGGAGTATGGTATGTTGGTGGAATTGTTTGAATATTGTGTAGATTGTTTGAAATATTCTTGGATTGTGTTTGAGTGATCTCGGATTAGTAATGAATATGTGAGCATTGATATCGGCTTGAATGTACGTAGTTGAATTGAATGTTGATAAACTATGTAGAGAAGAAGGTTACTAATGTTAGAATTCAATTTGGATTGATTGTTGATGTTGTTAGTACGGTTGTTGGTATGGTTGTTGATGTTTTGGCCGAGCTAAATCCTCGGGGATGTTGAATTTATAGGGGAGATGCTGCCCAAATTTTTGTAGACAAGTGTTAACTTAAGGTTGAATTTCTAAATGCCTATAGTTAATGTTTGGTATTCATTGACATATTGTAGATCCTGGGAAGTCCAGAACTTGAGTTTGGATTAGCTTAAGAAGCGAACGAGGTATGTAAAGCTCTACCTTTCTTTCTTTTGGCATGTCCTAGTTATAATAGGCTATGAGACGAGCCTCGAGGAAAAATCTATTCCTAAATATCCGAGCATGGTTATGACCCTTATTCATTTCAATGTAATTGAATTATGGACCTTATGCCTTGATATGCTTTGATGGAAAAAAAATAGCTTAAACACTTTTTACTCCTAAAAGAGTCTTGCACCGTAAAACGTCTGTAACTTTCGTAAACAGAACCCGATTGCTTCGAAACGTTCGTAGATGACTTCATAAGGACTAAAGTTCATATTTTCCGTACGCCCCCTCGGTTTGACCCGAGGTGGGCCCACAAATCCCGAGACCTTTTTATATCGTTTTGTGTAACTCGTTTCCGAGCGGCATTCGAAGGAAATCTAGGTTGGTTATTGTTCCGACTCCTAAATGACAATTGTTTCGATTACTCCCTTGAAGCCTATGTCACATTTTGTTATGTAAAAACGATACCAGAAGTTCCGTGTTAGTATAATCCACCGCGACATCTGAAAGGTATGTACTAAGATTATCGTCCGATTCCTTCTAAATGATCTGTCGTTTGGATTGTTTGATTGTGTCTTTTTAAATGTTTTATATTTTACATTGCATTTAGTTTCTCACTACTCTACTCGTGGATGCCTCAATACTTTCTTCACTGAGCCCGGGCCAGGATACGTTATCACGCGTATTTCACTGCATTGTTCGCCGTGTCTCGATGTGAGGGGGCCGGTATGACATGTACACAGGTTCTGGAGTATGATGTGCTATGTACATACATTCTGATATATGATGTTATGATATGATATGGCCATCTGATATGCTATGATATGTTATGGAGCTATTCTCTACTCTGGAGTATGATGTGTTATGGCGCCAGTGACGGGGTGGCGACCATGTTCTGTTCACCGAGTCCCATATTAGGGCCGGATTTGGCATATGTTTTAGCATGCATTATTTATGTTTTATAAATAAGTATTTGATATCCTGGATATTGCACTCACTTTCTGTACCTTTTGTTCCGGTTATGATTTGTTCACTGTATTCCATGCTTTACATATTCAGTACATATTCCGTACTAACCCCCTTTCTTCGGGGGCTGCGTTTCATGCCCGCAGGTACAGACACTCGTTTTGCTGATCTGCCCGCTTAGGACTTCCACTCTGCTGTGTTGGAGTGCTCCTTTGTCCGGAGCCTACATTTTGGTACAGACTTTTCTATTGTATATGTATATGTTTATTCAGGGGTACGACGGGGCCCTGTCCCGTCTTATGACTCTGTGGTTTCTCGTAGAGGTCTGTAGACATACATGTGGGTTGTGTATATGTTTTGGGTATGGTAAAATCTGTGACAGCCTTATCGGCTTCCGTGTGCTACATCCATTTATATGCGATAGTTTGAAACGCCATTTGTCCCTTATATCCGTATAATTCGTTTATATGCTGATTTGGGTTATTGGGTGCGTGCGGGTGTCCAGCTCGGACACTAGTCGCGGCCTACGGGGTTGGGTCATGACAAAAGTGGTATCAGAGCGGTTCATCCTCGAAGTGTCTACAGACCGTGTCTAGTAGAGTCTTGTTTATCGGTGTGTTGTGCACCACATCTATAAACAGGAGGCTAGAGGACATTTAGGATGTTACCTTTCCTTCTTATCTTAGATCGTGCGATAGAGCTGTGCTATTAGGATGATTTCTTTTTGACCGATTGTTATGTTTACAGTGATGCCTCCGAAGAAGGCGACGGTTGCCCCGAATGGAAAAGCAGTGGCAGGAGAGACTAGCCAGGCCCAGAGAGTCACCAGGGCCCGTGCTCAGCTTGAGCCGGAGGTTGTGCCCCCGATAGCGAGTTCCGTTACGCCGCCAGCATCAGAGGGGATTAGAGCAGCACCAGCTGCAGACCAGAGGGAGGCTTCACCGCCAGCCCCAGAGCTCCGGTACCCGAGCCTCCAGCTCCACAGCTAGGAGCAGAGGATAGGGCCATGCGAGATGCGGTCCAGTTGCTGACCAGACTGGTGGCGGAGCAGGGGCACAGGTACGGATTAGGACGTGATCAGGCACACAAACATGATAGTTCGAGGGCCCGTGAGTTCTTGACGTGTAATCCTCCAGAGATCTTCGGAACAAAACCCGAAGAGGATGCCCAGGAGTTTATCAGACAGATGCAGCACACGTTACGGTTGATTAAGGCTTCTGCGACCGAGTCCGTCGAGTTGGCTTCATATCGGTTGCACGAGGTAGCCGCTAACTGGTATGAGTCCTGGGAGTTGTCCAGGGGTGACGGCGCTCCCCCAGCAGTGTCGGATGAGTTTACCGAGGCCTTTCTTGGCCACTTTCTGCCTCTGGAGTTGCGGCGAGCTAGGGTTGACAGATTCTTACAGCTGAGGCAGAGGGGCAGGAGCGTCCGAGAGTATAGCCTAGAGTTCGACTCACTAGCCAGATATGCACCCGCTATAGTAGCTGATATTGCTGACAGGGTGCACCGGTATGTGATGGGGCTAGATCGTTATTTGATTGATAGCTGCCTGGCGATGGCTTCCCAGCCAGGGATGGATATTGCCCGGGTACAGGCGTACGCCCAAGGTATGGAGGACCGCCATAGGGGGCGTCAGCCCGACGGAGATCATGACAGGAACCAGCCCAAGAGGGCCATATCAGTTGGGTATTCTGGGGAGTTTCGGAGTAGGCTGTCTCAGCAGCAGGGTAGTAGGTATTCTTCCCAGCCAGCACGGAGCATACCCCCACAATTCTCGGGCCGGAGACCAGATAATGCAGGGTATTCAGGGGCAGGCCAGAGCTCCATGGTTTCGGGTTCACAGGCGGACAGAGGTTCCGGTCAGACAAGGCCACCCAGACCTCAGTGTTCTTATTGTGGGAGGCACCACCCTAGAGAGTGCTATCGTGCTACAGGTGCCTGTTTTTCTTGCGGCCGGCAAGGCCATACTGTGAGAGAGTGTCCTTACAGGGCCGGTTCAGGTGATGCGGCTCAGCCTATTGGGTCAGCTGTTGGTTCATCGTCTCCTTCCGTAGCTATGCGCCCTACGGGGCAGGGCGTGCCAGCACCAGCAGGCCGTAGTAGAGGCCGCGGCGGAGTTTCCAGTTCTAGCGGTCCTTCGAACCGCATCTATGCCTTGACTAGTCGACAGGACCCGGAGGCGCCACCAAACGCGGATACAGTTATATTATTGTTCTTTTCCCGAAATGTATGTGCATTGATAGGTCTAGGCTCTGTTTTGTGGTATATTTTCCCCTCCTAGTTACTAATAAAGTTGGGACAAAACCCGAATTGATGAAATCGTTGAGGTAGCTATACATATAATGAAAGGTGAATATTGAAGATTTAGAAGGCTAATACGGTAAATGCATAATCAGAAAAATGAAAGACCCTCTATAGATCGGAGTGGGACCCGCTACGAGAACTTTCCAGAAATTGTTAAGACCCCGGCTTGCCCTAGACTGTGTGAAAAAAAGTCTTGTGGGGAAGTGGGTGCAATTATATCAGCATTAACGTGTCGAAATGCACTAAAGTTTCGAGGTTAAGCGTGCTAGGGTTAGAGCAATTCTGGGATGGGTGGCCCCCTGGGAAGTATACTAAAATTTCCACAAGTGTAGGTATAAGAGACAAATGGGAATTTGGGGTAACCTAAAGGAAATTAGAATATGTGGAGTGGCTAGAAACACTTATAGAGGTCGCGTAGGCTGAGGTGGACTAGATTGGTGAAAAAGAAGAAAGTGCAACATAGCTCGGGTATCAGAGTAAATTTGAATAGCGGTTGGAAATGTTTGTAAGCGAAACGGTAGTAAATGTATATGTATGCGTATGACCTTCCACTGGTGACTGTATTGATCGAGAGGTGAGTTCCAGCAACTAGTATTGCGATAGACGGAAGACATTAACTGAACGAAATTCAAGAGACAAGGTTAAAGGTAGGGTACAGATGTTATGAAATGAACGAACGCTGATTTCACTGCAAGTTAAGATCGGAAGATTCTAACACGACGATATTTGGAAAGGGAAGTGAGTGAGTAAATAGGAAGCAAGGAGATCAAAATGTCGGAAAGAGGTGAAAAGTAAGAAACATGATTAAGCAAAGCCTTCAGAAGAGCCGACAGGCGAAGCATGAAATTATTGCGTAGAAATTTGAAGAACAAGTCTGTAAACGAGCGAGAATGTGACGGTATAGGACAAAAGAGCAACAAACCTGAGGAAGGTTAACGGAAATAAGACAAGCGTATGGGAGTACAGAGGATACTTAGATAAGTGGCGATAGTAAGCCGATTTCGCCAAGGAAGGACTAGGATAATGGGTTGACGCAGTTGATAAGGAAACCCATGACATGGAATGAGAATTCATGTGAAGGTCGAGAGGTTCAATTATACAAAGAAAGCAGGACGATGGGTAAGGAACGGGCTTGAAGGAAAAGACAGCTTGGCCGACTCCTCTATTGTGGGAGGATATAATCACAACAGTATAATTCCGCAGCCGTGTTGGTATAGTTGTTTTGAACATAGAGAAGCCTTTTGGAGGGTGACTTGAGAGTGGAACCGATTTGCGCGTATAAAGGAATATCCTGCGAACATCAGAGCTGATGCTACAACAACAAGAGAAGGAAGTAACTGGAAATGGTTATGCACCGAAAGGCTAATGACATTATTAGACGTAAAGGACCGAGGTGTATCAAAATGAAAAAGAGTCGGAAATGGATATCCTTATAAGTACACCGATTAAACTAAACACAAGAATGTAATTAGCAAAGAGATAGACAAGACAAACTCCGCAATAAAAGAACTTTAATTGTAAGAGGATCGCGGAAAGTGATGGTGGCTTAAAGGGCATAGACGTATACAGACCCTTTTAATAAAGGGGGGGGGGGGGGGGGGGAGAACATACTAGGCCTAAAATGAACTATGACAAATCAAGCCCCAGGAAAGGAAACTTATTAGCTCGGGGCTAGAGTTCAGGATGTGTTGGCATATCGCGAAGATTACGAAAAGACGTGAAAATAAATTGACAATAAAGTGTGCCATGAGATAGATGTAGGGAGAGAGTCTGGAAGGCTCCTAGAGAGGTCAACAAATATAAAAAGGGACGACCCGAAACAACTCCATGTGAGATTTGGTATGGCAAGAAGTGAAAATTACCGATCAGTTAGTTCTATGTCGACGGAACTAAGTTAATCGACCCAGATACAATCTAGCAGGCAGTCGATAAAGAAGGACCCATTTAGAAACGGTTGCTGGCAGTCCAGAGTCGACAGGAATCATACGTCGAAAATCGAAGTCGACACCTAAAGTTCCAAGTTGGTGAAAGGCTATTCTTGAGTACGTCACCTATGGGACGTATAATAACACTCGACAAGAAGGGAAGGCCCAATTTGAGATGTAGTAGACTTTATCAAATTGTCCGTGGTGTTAATAAAGTCACACATGAACCAGAGTTATCACCAAATGAGAAGCGATACATCCAGTCTTCCATGTGCCTATGCTTCGCAAAGGTGTTGGTGGCCCTTACTCAAATGTTTAAAAAAAAAATGATATCTAAGTGGCAGAGAAGCTACCATATAAGGAATAGTCTGTGTCTATAACGGACGGTCAGGAGAGGAAGTTATATGTCAAAGACAAACAATAATAAAGAAAAGACGATTTGGGAGGCCGAAAGGGGAAATGAAGAGGGAGTATCCCTAATTGTTTCCTGCGCCACAGGCAATCTAAGCTTCTAAAACGAAAATGTTAAATGATCATATGTGACAGGTCTGGAGGGGACCTCCCCGAAGTACTATAATAAACCATGAGACCGGTTCAACATTCGAGGACGAATGTTTTAAAGGGGGGGGGGGTGTTATATCCCGCATTTTGTGCATTCGGATAATTCAAGACAATTGCAGGAGGTTGAGAGCAAGCCTATATTTTAACCTTGTTTATCACACAAGTTGTTTATAAGAGTTATGGATGCGAACATATTGAGGAAGGCTAAGGGCAAAATTGGAAATTGAAAAAAAAAATAGTTTTCATGAATTACAATTTGTCATGAAGTAATTGGGCTCGGAAAAAAAAATCAAAAAAAAAAAAGCCCAACAATGTGTGGCCGGCCATAAGGGGGGCATGGGCCAAGCCCATGTGGAAATTAAATACAAGCCATAAAAAGAGAAAAGGGGCCTATTATTCATCACTTGTTCAAGAACATTCAAGAAAAAAAAAAATAGAGAGCAAGAGCTAGGGGTATTCGGCCATGGAGGAAAAACAAATAGCTCTTTGAAATCTTGTCCAAAAATTTATTTCTTCTAGTATTCCTACTGAATCAAGGGTTCTCTTCAACGTGGTATAATTGTTGAAACAAGAAAACCGCTCTTTGTTACAAAATCACAACTCTAGCTAAGTTGAGAAGTTGAGAAGAAAAGGTAAGATTTAATCTTCTTTTATATGTTATGGAAGGTTTGTTTATGTTGTAGTATGTAGAAATAGATTAAAACCATGAGAACCATGCATGTGGAGCTTGGCCGTGTGTGTATGTGTTGTGTGGGCAAGATGAATTAATTTTTATGTAGCATTCTAGTTGTGGTTGCTATGTATTTTATGGTGAAAATTAGAGTTTGATAATTTAAATTGATTTTGGAATTGTTACGGGCAGATTTGGAAGCCAACGTGATTTTGGTATCGTTTCTTTAATTGTGAGAATAATGTTGTTAATATGTGGGTTGTTGGGATAGTTCATGAATTTGGAAGCAAGAAATGCATTGAAATTGTTCCTAGGGAAGTTGGGGAGTTTTCGGGTGGAGTATGGTATGTTGGTGGAATTGTTTGAATATTGTGTAGATTGTTTGAAATGTTCTTGGATTGTGTTTGAGTGATCTCGGATTAGTAATGAATATGTGAGCGTTGATATCGGCTTGAATGTACGTAGTTAAATTGAATGTTGATAAACTATGTAGAGAAGAAGGTTACTAATGTTAGGATGCAATTTAGATTGATTGTTGATGTTGTTAGTACGGTTGTTGGTATGGTTGTTGATGTTTTGGCCGAGCTAAATCCTCGGGGATGTTGAATTTATAGGGGAGATGCTGCCCAAATTTTTGTAGACAAGTGTTAACTTAAGGTTGAATTTCTAAATGCCTATAGTTAATGTTTGGTATTCATTGACATATTGTAGATCTTGGGAAGTCCGGAACTTGAGTTTGGATTAGCTTAAGAAGCGAACGAGGTATGTAAAGCTCTACCTTTCTTTCTTTTGGCATGTCCTAGTTATAATAGGCTATGATACGAGCCTCGGGGAAAAATCTATTCCTAAAAATCCGAGCATGGTTAGGACCCTTATTCATTTCAATGTAATTGAATTATGGACCTTATGCCTTGATATGCTTTGGTGGAAAAAAAATAGCTTAAACACTTTTTACTCCTAAAAGAGTCTTGCACCGTAAAACGTCTGTAACATTCGCAAACAGAACCCGATTGCTTCGAAACGTTCATAGATGACTTCATAAGGACTAAATTTCATATTTTCCGTACGCCCCCTCGGTTTGACCCGAGGTGGGCCCACAAATCCCAAGACCTTTTTATATCGTTTTGTGTAACTCGTTTCCGAGCGGCATTCGAAGGAAATCTAGGTTGGTTATTGTTCCGACTCCTAAATGACAATTGTTTTGATTACTCCCTTGAAGCCTATGTCACATGTTGTTATGTAAAAACGATCCGAGAAGTTCCGTGTTAGTATAATCCACCGCGACATCTGAAAGGTATGTACTAAGATTATCGTCCGATTCCTTCTAAATGATCTGTCGTTTGGATTGTTTGATTGTGTCTTTTTAAATGTTTTATATTTTACATTGCATTTAGTTTCTCACTACTCTACTCGTGGATGCCTCAATACTTTCTTCACTGAGCCCGGGCCAGGATACGTTATCACGCGTATTTCACTGCATTGTTCGCCCTGTCTCGATGTGAGGGGGCCGGTATGACATGTACACAGGTTCTGGAGTATGATGTGTTATGTACATACATTCTGATAGATGATGTTATGATATGATGTGGCCATCTGATATGCTATGATATGTTATGGAGCTATTCTCTACTCTGGAGTATGGTGTGTTATGGCGCCAGTGACGGGGTGGCGACCATGTTCTGTTCATCGAGTCCCATATTGGGGCCCGATTTGGCATATGTTTTAGCATGCATTATTTATGTTTTATAAATAAGCATTTGATATCCTGGATATTGCACTCACTTTCTGTACCTTTTGTTCCGGTTATGATTTGTTCACTGTATTCCATGCTTTACATATTCAGTACATATATCGTACTGACCCCCTTTCTTCGGGGCCTGCGTTTCATGCCCGCAGGTACAGACGCTCGTTTTGCTGATCCGCCCGCTTAGGACATCCACTCTGCTGTCTTGGAGTGCTCCTTTGTCCGGTGCCTACATTTTGGTACAGACTTTTCTGTTGTATATTTATATGTTTATTCAGGGGTATGACGGGGCCCTGTCCCGTCTTATGATTCTGTGGTTACTCGTAGAGGTCTGTAGACATACATGTGGGTTGTGTATATATTTTGGGTATGGTATAATCCGTGATAGCCTTATCGGGTTCCGTGTGCTACATCCATTTATATGCGATAGTTTGAAACGCCATTTGTCCCTTATATCCGTATAATTCGTTTATATGCTGATTTGGGTTATTGGGTGCGTGCGGGTGTCCAGCTCGGACACTCGTCGCGGCTTACGGGGTTGGGTCGTGACATGAGTGGTGGTGGGGTGTGGTGCGAGGCACCAATATGCCCGTCTATTGGGGTAAATAGTATGGTGGTCATAACGGACCGGGTGGGAAAATGATTCAGTAATGGCGAATTCAGAGATGGAAAGAACGGCGGAGGCCTTCTTTCTTCAGTAGGGGCCTCTTGGGCAGCGTTAGCAGCTTTACTTCGCGCCACTTCCTCTTGAAGATGGGAGATTTTCTCAAACATCATTTTCATGACGTCTTCACTAGGTTCCGACTCAGGTAGTTCGCACAGAGGCGATTCTCTGAGAGCAATGTCAGTAGGGGTAGTTTCGTTCTCGAAAGTACCAGTCATTAATTCTTTCGCCTCTATCTTGTTGGGATAAGGATGCTATTGCAGCTTTGGATCTTGTGAAGTATGCCAGTGTGAATACGAATCAACCTCTCTTATATAAAAAAGAATAACTCAAACAGAGTTAGTTCATTAGGCAGTGAAAACATAATCAAGATATCACACATAGATGGCCATTTAAAATACTTAGCACATAAATAATCATATGTTTGATTTAAATGCTCTATTGATCTCTTGTACCAGGTCTTGGGTACTTGGGCTTTTTTGAGTGGCGGGAATATAATATTTATAATATGTAGGGACCGAGTCTTACGTAGACTGCCTCCGCGGGAAATAAGGCCCTTCCGTAGTTCGGTTTACATAAGACAAGGCTCTCTACCTTAAAACCTACCCGTGACAAGCCCGATAGGGGCTTCCTACATATCAGGTTGTTTGCCGGTTCAACGCTTTTCTGGCCCTAAAGGCCTCAAATCCTAATATTGAGATGGGAGCACCAACCAAATGGCGCCTTTGTGGACCAAATTCTCCAACTCAAACTTGAATGCATCACACCCTTCTATGTCGTGCCCCAAAGCTCCAGAATGGTACAAACACATTTTGCGGCGGCCAACTCCTTAAGTTTAAGCCTTCTGGTTCTGATGGGGCTGATCTTCCTGATGTTGACCAATTTTTTGGAAGATGCTGTCACGCCCCAAAAGTCACCGTTGCGTGACCGGCATCCGATGTCATGAACAACTTCAGAAGAACCTCATAGATTAATAATCATCAAGTCCATTTTTAATAACCGTTCATTAATAGCTTAACAGATGTTATAAATAACTCCTTAAATATCATGGTCATAATTTACGAAATAGAAATCAGCGGAAGTCTTATTCAACATTTAAATTAAAATGTGGAAACATGCCTCCATAAAACATAAGAGACATCAAGACGCTACCCACAAGTTTATAACTATATATGGAGCTTCTAAGAAAATAAACTAGCTCAGGACACAACCTGAAGCTGCTAAGATGTAATAATTTACTAAATGAAAACCCACTAACAAAGGTGTGGGCTCACCAACAATCTGGAAAGCAGCAAGTACTCCTAATCCGCGAGATTTGTCTGTACCTGTTCTTCTTCGTTACCTACATACCATCAAAAAACAACAATGGTATTCCTGAGTACTGGGTACTCAGTGAGTGTCTCGAGGACAATAAGTAATATAACAAAATAATACAATAATGATTAGTGAAAACAGTTCCAATATAATAAATTGAAATCAATGACAAGATCAATCGTACAACTCAAAATCGTGAATAGAAAACCATCAAGCCAAGTATATATATTTTCCAATTCAACACACCATTTACTACCATTTTAGTCTTTTCTATTCGCGGCAAATATCATCAACAAGCCAATCACAGGCGAACAAGTTCATTATCATCAATAAGCCACTCACAGGTGACAAAAATACGAAATAAGCCACTCACAGGCAATAAAGATACAAAACAAGCCACTCACAGGCAAATAAAACAATCGATACTCCGGGATAGGAAACCACAGAGGCTAACCGTCCTTTGGACTAGCACAACATTAGATGCACCGAGCCATACTCCTCGGAGGCCAATCATCCTCTGGACTGACACAACAATACTCGTATCGATATGTTAGTATCCATAACGGTTAATTGTCCTCTGTTCTAGCGCCCATACAGGCCCAAACACAAACAAGATACAAATCATAGCGTATTAGCCAAATCATCAATCATGGCATAGAAGCTGAATCACAAGTCATATCATGATAGCCAAATTATTCCTCATGGATTATGTTCATCTTCCCATTATCGGGGTATATCAATTCATTTTAGTTTTAGTAAAACAGACTCGCTTCTTTAAGCAAGTTTCACATTTAACACAATCCATTTATAGAGCTTTCACATGAGATAATCAAGCTTTCCAAATATCAATTTTAAACATCCCTTAAGGGTAATTCGATTTCAAATACCAAAGTTTTATATCTCAATCTTTAATCATCCCTTAGAGAGGAAAACAATCATTAATATGTATATATAATATAGTATAGACGAGATTTAATGTGGGATTGTCCCTCGCGCACACAAACCACAACCAAAATCACACAATTTTTCTCAAAGAGTATGTTCAAAAAGAGACATACAAATCACCTTTATAAGGATTTTCAAAAAAGAGTCATACATCAAAAGAAGGTTTTCAAAAAACAAAAAGACATACGTCCAAAGAAGTTTCAAAAGAGACATACCTCAAATCATGCTAAAATCTAGCAAAATGAAATTCCCAAGGTTCAACAATCAATCTTTTAGATGAAATTCTACACGCCCATTCTTCTTCTCTCTTGAGTTTTCAAGAATCTAGGGTTCGGAGAGATGAACTAAGGTTAATTTGATATTAGATAGATGAAGTAATGGTGGAAATTGATCAAGAACTTACCTTATATGTTTTGGAGAAACCCTAGGATTGTTTCCTCTTAAAAAGTCAGCCAAAACAAAGTGGGAATGAATATAACGAAGTTAGGCTTTTATAAAATTCAGGAAAAATTACTTCAGGCGTAAAATGGCTTGGTACGAAGAACAGTGTATCTATTTTGGTGGCGTCAAAGAGTTTCCTGAAAATTTGTCCTGGCGCGCCGCCAAAGAAATGCACGGGGCGACGCGTAAGCGTAATTTTTACACCGCACTGATGATGTTCAGTAAAATAGGCATAACTCTTAGCACAGAGCTCCGATGGAGCAAGGCGACCTATCGTTGGAAAGGTATTTAAAATAACTAACACTTTCATAGAGGAAGTTTTCCTAAATTCTCAACATATTTTCACAAAACTAGCTTAAAAGTCAGACCTACTGCTATTTAGATGAGTTTGAGAGCTCTTACGAACTTCACTATTTGGTTTGACTTCAAAACGACTGCTTAGCTCCCAAACTCATCTTGAATGGATTCACATAGCTAAATGGTCATCTTATTACTATCTTTAAACATTCACACCTAACTCGAATTCACGGGGTGTCACAGATGCTAGCGTAAGAGCCCTTAAATACCGTAAAGTCATAACGCCAAATATGAGTGTTCAGCGTAGTCCCTTCTATTAGGAAGATGTTGTCATGGACCAAAAGTGAATGCAGGCCCCACATCTTAGCGATGCTTTTATTATCTATCAGATTGATAAGCCTCTTCTTGAAAGCCAAGCATTCATTAATAGTGTGCCCTCCCTGATCCCCGTGATAAGGGCATCTCTTGTGCGCGAAGATCAGAGCACATGGTGGCAACCTGTCGAAGCAAATACTGACTTTACCTTTACTTCGAAACTTGATCATCATTTCCTCACTGGTTAAGTGATTTGGCGAGACGCGGTAGGGACAATCCAATGCCTTAAGTGGAATAGCCCACCATTTGGGTGAAGCTGGTCGGACATACTCTATTCATTCCTCGAGCTCTCCCCTAGGGCTTGATGGTGCAGCAGAATTTCTTTCCCTTTTTGGGCTTGGTAGTGCAGCGAAGGCAGCCTTCTTGAATGTCCATGTGGGCTCCTGCGGGTCCGATTCCATTTCTTCTTCCTCAGACCCATCCATTATCGGGATGTATTCAAGAAACATCCCTTTTCCCTTGTCCGGAAGTTCTCACCTTGAGCTTCAACTGGCTCCTTGGGCGGACTTTCTACTGAATCCATTAACTCATCAGCCTCTTTGATCTTGGCCTTGACTGCTCATAGCTGCTTTTTAAGATATTGAATCTTTCGGTGAAGCAAGACCTCATTCTTCCTTATAACCTCCAGTTCTGGTGCATTCTTGGTGTTCATCTTCAAATTCAGAGAAGGTTGCTTGATTTAGTACGGGTAGCTTTGTTTATTGTTTTTCGTTGGGTGAGTGGGCGGTACTTTAGAACAATTAAGCATTTAACTGAAACATATGAAAGCAAGTAAGTCACACAAAGAAGTTTATAGGATTACACTACTCACATTCCTAAGCATACTAATCGCTTGAAACATAAATGTGCCATTTGAATCAAACCATTGCCCCATAATCATTAATCATAATATTGTTCCCCAAAAGGGTACAAAAGGTAAAATAAAGATAGTGCATAAAATAAATTAGTAAAAGTGTCCTCCGGTGGTGGATGATGAAGCCCGATCCCGGTCAGTCTTGGCCTTCTTTGCTTTTCGGAAGGTAGTCTGGATATGAAGATGGATCGATGTCATAGTGGCTTCCATCAGAAATCCCTTCTGTGTCAAAGTCAGTGGAGTGAAATCAACTAAAGTCTTCTTCATCCAATCATCTAGCTCAATCAAACAATCCTTGTCTTGTACACAGTTATAAAGAATAGGTCCAGGAGGAACTTTTCCTTGTAAGGCGACCCTTAACCAATCTTTATAGTCCACAACACAGCCGGACGAAACCTATCTTCGGCTAAGGTATCGAGACCCCAGATCATGCGACCCTTCCATTCTCATATGCACTCCAAATCCCTCGGTGGCCTATTGATATAATAGTCGATTATAAAGTCTCCCATGCCTCTGATCTGGGGCACGACTTGAATCCTTCCAAATTGTCTCAAGACCCTGGCAGGCGTATAAGTGTGAATCCCTCGAATTCCCATAAGCGGTAAGAATGGACACTTTCTACCCTTAACCACAACTTCACTAGATACGAAGTCATGGAACATTCATTGAATGCTTTCCTTCTTTAATCTGGAAAAGGTGAATTCCCAACTTTGTTTATTTTGTTCTCCGAAGTTCGGACAAAAATCCCGAAGGCCATCTTTTTCGGTGGCTTACTTAAGTGTTGTTCACTCTTAACTTTGACTATGTGCTTGAGGATCCACCACTATAGTAGTAAGTTACAACCTTGTAAGTATTTTTAATGGTTTCGGCAGAGGATCAAAGCTCGGTACAAATCGGCTAGTATGATAGGGGTTATGTCAAAGTATTTGGATTCTTCGTGTTGGGTTATGCCGTAGAAGATGGCATGGGTGACCGAAATGAATTGGGTGTCTATAGCTAAGGACCAATCTTTGGGAAAAACCATAGTTCCTAAAAAGCAAACGGTGAAAGCTAAAGGTCTGGTGGTCGTCCATTCGGCATAAGCCTTGAATTCCCCCAGATGCTGCATGAATCCATTCGGGCTTCCAAACCTTTTGTATAACTCTCTAAAGGGTATGGTTGTAATGACCCGTTTAGTTCTTATAGTTTTTTTACCCATTTAACCTTGTTGACCCTTTCCCTAAGTCCCGTTAGTATGATCTATGACTTAATGAAGTCATTGGGTTGGTTTCCGCAAGGTTCGAGTGTAATTGAGTCGTTGATGGAGAAACTAGTTAAGTTGACAAGTTAGAGTTGACCATGGTCAACATTGGGTTAGGATGACCCCGTGTCTATGTTTTAGAAGTTCCAATATGTTATTATGATGATTTTGAACTTGTCCACAAGTTTTGGTGAGGTTCCAAAGAGTTTTAAATGGGTTTGGGGTTTTGTCACGCTCGTATTCGGTGTTTTTGCCGAAGGTTTTTGGATAGAAATGTCTCTATATTAAGCATTTGTCCTTTATTTTTAGTGAGGTCTGAACCATTAGATCCGCATCAAAATTATGAAGCTATAAGAAAAAGAATCGACGCGTTTGGCCTCCGGATGAGGGAGTTATGACCATTTTAGTCCGGACCTGTCCAGCATGGCCGCTATAGCGGGACCGCTGCAGCGGTCTGGAGACCACCACAGCGGCCAGCGGGGCTAGAAACCTTTATTTTAATTCCCCAACCTCGAACTCTTAACCCCAAGACCCCAAAGTCAATTTTCAAGAGAGAAAGAGGCAAAATTCATCCCATTCATTGATGAAAGCATCTTGGAGGGTAAGTTCCCATCTTTATTTATTCCTTTTCCCCTCTTCTTTAAGCTCCATGATTATTCTAAGAGGTCCATCAATGGTGCGAAAATCCTAGAATTAGTAAACCCTTAAATAATTGGTCGGTTGTTTATTTTATTATTGATTAATCATCTAGGAGTATATATTATCACTTTCTAGGAAGGGAATTTGATTTCTTGTGGTTGAAATTGCATGTTGAGACTTAGGGTTCTAATAAAAATGGAATCTTTGTTCTAAAATCTGTCGGAAAGGGTAAAATTGAATAGAAACCCTCGAATTGAAGATTAATGATTGTAGAGATATAGGTTATGATTAATTCACCATTGAATGATGGTTTCATCCAATTGAAAAGGGTAGAAGTAAGTGGGTCTTCTTCCCCAAATTGTTGTTCTAGTTTAAATACATGGTTTATTGCTTACTTAGCATCATATTGTTAGACTTTGACCGTTATGAGGCGCTTCGGAAATACAAGGCTCGTGTGGAGTAGTTCATGGCTCCTAAACTGCATTCGAGGTAGGTTCTGGCTTACTTTAGTTAGACTTTGATTAGTGAAACGTATGTATTGTATAGAATTGACGGGAGAAAGCATGATTAGGTCTTTGGACATGGTGTTTTGGTTGGGTATTAGCTAGGTTGGTACGACTTCTGATTTTGTGGGCTCATCGCCGTTACTTTATGTACTGAAATACATTGAGACATAAATTGTGATGCGAAATTGTGCAAAAGCTAATATAACCTTCTTGATGAACTTGTGATATAAATTGATGACAATTGTGGTGAGAAGCTAATATGATCTTCTTGATGAAAATAATATACTACTTGATAATTGCTCATTAAGAGGGATGTAACAATGTTTCTTGTATAATCGAGTTGCTCCGGGTCCAAGGCTCTTTCCGGAACAGAAGGTGTATAAGCTCGAGTCCGAGGTAAATTTCAGGCAGAGGGCAATAAGTGACTCGGGTCCGAGGAGTGTTCCGGAACGAGTGATACATGATATGGATCCGTGACTGAGGTTCTTTCCGGGGTAGAGGATTTATGGCTTGGGTTCGAGGAGTGTTTCGGAATGAGTGGTACATGGGCACCATGGGTCCCCTGTAGGTCATGACTACTGAGCTATGACATCGGTAACATGTGTGTACAGTGTGTATTTGGCCAGGGCATTGCATTACATTGTATTGCACATCAGCATATCTTGCATTGCACATCATTACATTTTATTTTGCATTATTATATGGCTCGTTATTTCTGATTTTGGTGTGTTTGCTGAAACAGTTGTTGTGGTATTGATATGATCATTGACTGGGTTAAATTGTGGATTGGTGACTCTACCTAGGGAAGGAACTTGAGCTTGTGATTATCAGGTGAGATTATTGAAACTTGACAGACTTATGGGTTAGAAGCTTCAACTTAGGTTGTGATTCTGTTATGGGATATTCTGTGACTTCGATTTGAGTATTAAGTGTCTATCTGTTTATTTTGTTGATTTTATACTTATATACGTGAACTAATCTTAGTCGGCCTATGATGCTTACCAGTACATAGTGTTTGTACTGATACTACCTTGCTGCACCCTTTTTTAGTGCAGATTGTGTTCCAGAGATTTAATCCAGATTATATCTCTAGCTTGAAGCTAGTTTGCTCGATCAGATCCGAGGGTGAGCTTCTATCCATGTCATGCCACCTGAATATCTCTCTGTCCAGATGTTTATTTTTTTCCATACATTATTTGTTATTATATTTGAGATATACTTCATTCTATAGACATTGTTAATTAGAGTCCTTGTACGATGACTTTAAGATTTTAGGGGTGTAATAGTTAAGACTTCCGCACTTATATTATCTATTAATTATGAACTATTTATTTATTTATTCATTCACATGATCATTGATTGTTTTAGTATAGATGATTAAAGAAGTTAAAATTGGCTAATGATTAATGGGTTAACGGATAAGGGTTCGCCTACTAGTGATAATAAGGTAGGTGCCCGCGGTAATTAGGGTCGTGACAACGGTGGAGCCGTGGGCCCAATTGGCGTAGTTAAAGGAAAGCATTCTACAAATTTGAAAGTACGTGGGTTTTTCTGGGCTTAAGGCATTTTGATCGGGTTTCTTTCTTGTTTTCAACCACGAGCCTACGCTAGTCAACGCATCCATGAACTCCTCTAAGGTCGGCATCGATGTCATCTCCAAATCTGAAAACCATCCTATCCCTATCCCAATCCCAAAATCCGATAATCGCTTCTATCAATTCTTTGCAACCCGTCATAGTCATAATGGATGTCAAATTTCCTAAGTGACACGAAATCCCCTTTTTCTCCCCACCCTCCAAGAGGCAATGGCTTCATTCATAAGTACATTACATGTCTCCAAATTGCACATACTATGAGATGTGATGTCTTTCTGGTCATAGACCGTACTTGACATCGGGTATTCTTCCTATCGGGTTTGGATACGTCTAAAATATCCAAACCTCCAAGCATACTTCATATTTAGATTTGGTTTAGCTCTAACCTAGGCATGTGCAAGAGTGGGTTTTTTTGAATTGACCTTGCACCTGAGCGGACTACTCAGGGTGAACCGTTGTCTGCCGTTGGGTGACCGCACACCAACTTAACGTTCAACGTGTTTCAAAGATGGGGCGTTTTGGGTTTTTTAGTGACGGAAAGACCACGATCCCACGTGTCCCCTTTGAAACCATGCTTTTTGCCAGGAGTGGCGGAGTTTATGATATGAAATGAATTACAGTTTATAATTGCGAAAATTAAACACATAGGCAAGTAAGTACAGTCAAAATCACATTATATTGAAACTCTTATGGTTAGAACCTAGAAAAATCCTCAGCAGAGTCGCCATCTGTTACGGTTCGCTTTTACGCGGGTTAAGGCATCAAAGTTACTACGAGGTTGTCAGTGCTCTAATTGGATCTTAGTATTTTTTAAAGTCGCCACCTAATTTATTTATGGAAAACTAGAAAAATCGGGCTTAAAGAATTTTTTTTTCAAATAAGGAAAAAAAATCTTTTGGACCAAAGTTCGAGGTAAGAGTTCTGGTGATCCCCTAGGGAAGGTTTTACGAACCCTAGTATTAAAGATCCGTAGCATACGGTTGATCTACGAGCTTCAATGTGTGATTAATTATATTTATTTGCTTAAAAGTGTTTTAGTTTTCCGCAAAATGTCATTTCATTCATATTATAATTTCAAGGAAAAATTCGGCAAAAAGTCCTCTTATAAAAAGGTGTTTTGGTTTAGAAAATCTGCATAAGTGTTCAACTCACTTTGTTGCCGAACTAGGATACACCCGGGATTTCTCCTGAGTAGAGTCGCTACTATTCTTGTCCTAACAAAACGGGTTTAGTACATACGGGTTTTATATATATAAAAATATGGAGTATATATTCGTGTTATACATATATATATACAGGTTCATTAAAATTAGGTCCATTTTAATCGTTGAAGCCCATAAGTCAATGATATTTTTAGATCCAAGTTTATGCCACCATCATCACCCAATTCAAATATTTTTTCGGTCCAATTGCGGTTCTAAAAAGTTTTATTTCAGTCCAAATTCAATGTGGGATTCCATGCCCAAAGAATTCATTAGTCCAACTTTTCAGAATTTAGCCAAGTCCAAAATTTGTTTTCCATCTCACAAAATTTGCCCAAGTCTTTCATCTACAAAATATTTCAAGCCCAGAAAATAGTTCCTGTAACGACCCATTTAGTAGTTATAGTGTTTTGACCCATTTAACCTTGTTGATCCTTTCCCAAAGTCCCATTAGTATGATCTATGACTTAATGAAGTCATTGGGTTGGTCTCCGCAAGGTTTGAGCTCATTGAGGGAGAAGCTAGTTAAGTTAGCGAGTTAGAGTTGACCACGGTCAACGTTGGGTTAGGATGACCCCGTGTCAATTTTTTGGAAGTTCCAACATGTTATTATGATGATTTTTAACTTTTCCACAAGTTTTGGTGAGGTTCCAAAGAGTTTTAGATGGGTTTAGGTTTTGTCGCGCTCATATTCAGTGTTTTTGCCGGAGGTCTGTGGATAGAAACGGCTCCATATTGAGCATCCAACCTTTTTCTGAGTGAGGTCTGAACCATTAGATCCGTATCGAAATTATGAAGCTATGGCAAAAATAATCGACGTGTTTGGCCTCCGGATGAAGGAGTTATGCCCGTTTTCGTTCGGGCTGTTCCAGCTGGCCGCTGCAGCGACCAGAGGACCGGTATAGCGGCCTGGTGACCGCCACAGCGGCCTGGTGACTGCCACAGCGGCCCAACTGGGCAGTAGGCTCGTTTTTAATTGTTTTTTTTCAAGTGTTTCCCCTCATAAACCCAAAAACACATCCTTAGAATGTGAGAGGCTATTTTCCTAGGGTTAGGGTGAAGTTCTTCCTTGAAGGAAAGTGCAAACCCTTATGTGATTCTTTATCATTCCTTCTTCAAATCTCATGACAAACTTAAGCTCCATTAAGGGTGGGTGCAAGATTAGAACCCAAGAATTTATGAAACCTTCAATAGTTGAAGGGTTGGGAGATAACAATGGAAAATCATTCACAACCACTTTGGGGTAAGATTCTAACCTAGTATTCATTATTTATGTGTCGATTATCATCATCTCATAGTCATTCCTATGCATTAATTGTGAAAAACTAATGAGTTAAGAACCCTAGGGCTAAAAATAGAAAAGATGAATTGGAATATCTTGTGATGAATAGATTTTCATGAAATTAAGATTGAAGGTTAACTATATGATGGGTAACATAGTTGTGCACTAAATTTCCCGTTTTACCCTCATGAACCCGGATTCACATTGTAGGGGTATTTGGGTATTTTTCTAAGAGTATAGTAATATGGGTATCATTGGACTCGTTTAGACTCGTAGAGTACTGTTTTGACTATATTGTATCTGAATTTTTAATAAAATTACAGTTTTGCCCTTGTGGCTCGGGTTTGGCTATTTTGGGTCCATTTTTGGGTTTTGGGTAAAACTATGAAAATATGGGTACCCTTAGATTCGTATTCTGACGTACAATTCATATTTGATAGACGTTAATCATTTTGAGGTTCTCCAAAAGAGGAAGGCAAGGCTAAGGCTTGGTGATTCGACACTGTTACTCGACATTCCAGGTAGGTTATGGCTTACTTTAGTTAGACTTTGATTAGCAAAATGTATGTATTGTGTAGAATTGATGGGAGAAAGCATGATTAGGTCTTCGGATATGGTGTTTGGGTTGGATAGTAGCTAGGTTGGTATGACTTCTTATTTTGTGGATTCGTTGCCATTACTTTATGTACCGAAATATAAGGTGTAGTTGTATTCATACTGTGGCGATTCGGGATGGATTTCTATTAGGTTGATTGTTGTTGATGGTGGCTAGTTGCACCGTTATTGTGATTAGACTTATTACACGAATTGTCGTATTGTACTCGATTCTCTTTTATTGTGACACATATTATCGGAGAAAGGAAGGAATACTGGGTTTAGACCTGAATTGTGATTTATATATTTATGATAATACATAGATGAACACTTGATGTATGATTTACTGTTGATGATAATATATAGAACAGTGGAGCTTCTTGGTAATACAAGACTTAGCTGTGAGGTGTATTTGCTACATGTGGAAGTAAAGAGGGACATAGACTATTATATGGGTTGAGACGATTGTGTGATTCATTTCATGGCTGAGTTGATCCAAGTCTTGATATGACTTGTGGATTGTGACTTGTACCTCCATTGTTGCTTTATTGGTTTGCATTGATTTACCACGTTTACACTCATTCATGCATTCATACACTCATGTATGATGGAAATGGTTTGGAAGACTTGTGTCATGATGCCTTGTGTTTGACATTTATTGTCACGACCCGACTAGGGGCCGTGACGGGTACCCGGGGCTAACCACCGAGCACCACTCATTTCCTTACTCGTCATAGTCATGATACACTTTTTCACCATTCATATACTCATAATCATAAGACAACCATTTTTCATTTGAAAACAAAATTAATTTTATATACATAAGCCCTTCGGCTATCAAAATAATAATAATAATAATAATAATAATAATAATAATAATAATAATAATAATAATAATAATAATAATAATAATAATAATAATAATAATAATAACATATATATATATATATACAATAGTAACCTCGTGAGACCATATAACTCACAACTGCGTATCTACGAGCCTCTACTAGAGTGTTAGATATCGGGACGGGACAGGACCCCGTCGTGCCCAAAATATATATATATATACACAAAAGAATAATCACGGCACCTCCGGAACAATGGAGTGCTCTCAAGTCAGCTAATAGCCCCTACGAGTTTAGATCAAACTCACCTCCCTGTCTACCTGTGGGCATAAACACAGCGTCCAAAGAAAACGGATGTCAATACGAACATTGTACTGAGTATGAGAGGCGTAATTAATAATAACATGTCAAGGAGATAAAGGAAACATCAAATAAAGAGCAACTGTAACAGACTGTCCATCATAAAGAAATAATGCATGCTGACTCACTTCATAATCGTCGTCATGTCATGTATGCATAAATGTATAAGTTGCTCGTCCGTATAGGTAAGGTGTGATAATAATTAACCTGCGTCCAGGCCTCCCGCGTCTGGGGTATAAGCTGCCCACTGCAGTGGTGTTTCTGCCCGTCCATATAGGTACGGTGTAATATCATCAACATATACTCATCATAATACATGTATAATAACTCAAAGATAGCTATACTTTATCGAGGTGACCTAAGGTCGTGAACCCCCGATTCCATTATGGAACATTTATAAGTATTCTGACTCACCTTGAAGGAAATAGTATATAAGGTGAGTGTATACAATAAATGACATCATTAACTTAATGGTATTCTGCCTCACCTTGAAGGAAATAATATATATAAGGTGAGTGTATACAATAAATGACATCATTAGCGTTATAGGAACATCATATCATGAACTCTAGAATCTTTATAATTAACTCATCATCATCATTTATTGAACTCATAATATATCACTCATCTCATATGACTATTCATGAACGTAGGCTATTAGTTTTCTGAGATATAGAGGATTGATGGGGAAGGAGGAAAAATCATACCATCGGATTCATGCCATAGAAAGAAAGTACTAGCCTCACATACCTTTTCCGTTTAACTATTCTATCGCTTGCTTGTTCTCCTTTAATGCCCACGTTTCTACCTTCAAGAAAAGCCGCATGAACATTAGCTAATCGATTACTTAAACGTGCTTACTAAGGCTAAAGAAAATTGGGCAGCATTTCCTTTGTTTATACAACTTTTCCCATATTCTATATCAACTCCCAACATTCATAACAACATTCACAATATAATAGACAACAATCATCATTCATCTACATTATCCGCATTTCACAATTCCTCTTCACTTTCTCCATAATTGTGATTATAGTTCGCTATTGCGTTTTCTCATATATAATACTTATTCCACGGTCTAAATTCCATTCACAATATACTTACAACCACAACATACCAACATTCATAATTCAATCCAAACCTTCACCCAACAATGTCACTATTCACTCATTTATGGCCCATTTCCTATATCTTTCTACAATCCAAGTGATTTTAACTTTCAACACCTTAAAAAACCAAGAATTATCATAAAACTCACCTTTGAAGGCGTAGGAACGGGTTTTGGTTGACAATACTTCACTTGGAGAAAACCCTAGCTTCACTCCCAAGACAATTCTTGACTTGGAGGAACCCTAGTGAGCTTCTTGCATTTGATTCACTTGAATTCTTGATATTGATCTTTGCTTTCCTTGGTATTATTGTATATGAAGTGTGTGTGGAACCCTCTAGAAGCTTGGAGAGAAGTGGTGAAGTGAGGAGAATGAATATAATGAAGTGGGATCACATTTAAATACTTGGAATAACTCAGCCCGTCGGGACTTCCACGGACACTTGTACGGTCCGTGGAACATTGCACGGTCCGTACAAGTGGTCGTGGTTCACCACCTTGGAACACTTCGTAGCTGTTGGGTTATACGGTCCGTATAACATTCCACGGGCCGTATAATGTGGTCGTGTAACTCACAGTTTTTTCCGAAGTTGTTCTCGTCGTTTCGTTTGATCTCCAATCCTTATACAACCTTCTTAACTCTTGTTTAATATTTCATTAATGATGTAAACATCCCTATAACTTGCCCTCAAGGCCTTGCCAAACAATTCTTAACGCAAGAATTTATGAAACCTTTCCTAAACCTCACGTATACTCCACTTATCCTTATCAATCCTTATTCCATCAATTCAAATAACTTCAAGATCTTAACGTATGCATTCTAAGACCACCAAATATTCTTCTTATAGTCTTAAGAACTTCCTGTTACCCTCAAGCTCGCATTGGTTCATTCACTATGCGACGACATGAAATTTCCAAGTGTAACATTTATATTGCTAATTGTTCATAGTCCATACATAATAATGAACTGGAATACATTGAGACATACATTGTGATGTTAAATTAGTGAAGAAGTTAATAAAATCTTCTTGTTGAACTTGTGATACTATTTGATAGATGGTACTTGATGATTTGAGCATGGATAATAAGAAGACAGGAAATACCGTTACGTACAGATATATGGAAAGGCACATATGTGACCTAGATTATGGCTCGTGGTCTGAGGTGCATTCCAGAAATGAGGGATACATTAATGTGGCCCGCGTCCGAGGTTCGTTCCGGAGCGGAGGTTTATACTCAGGTCTGAGGAGTGAATCCAAAACGAGTGGTACATGGACACCATGGGTCCCCTGCAAGTCATGACTACGGAGCAATGACATCAATTAGCATGTGTGTACAGTTCGAGTGATTGGCCAGTGCATTGCATTGCACATTATCATATTTTGCATTACACATCATTACATTTTATTCTGCATTATTATATAGCTCGTTTAGTTCTGATTTTGGTGTGTTTGCTAAAACAGTTGTTGTGCTATTGATATGATCATTGACTGAGTTTAATTGTGGATTAGTAACTCTACCTAGGGAAGGAACTTGGACTTATGACTATCAGGTGAGGTTATTGAAACTTGACAGACTTGTGGTTTAGAAGCTTCATCTTAGGCTGTGACTTCGTTATGGGATATTCTGTGACTTAGATTTGAGTGTTAAGTGTCTATCTGTTTATCTTGTTGATTTTATACTTATATGCGTGAACTAATCTTAGTCGGCCTATGATGCTTACCGGTACATAGTGTTTGTACTGTTACTACCTTGTTGCACCCTTTTAGTACAAATTGTGTTCTAGGGATTTCATCCAGACTGCATCTCTAGCTTGAAGCTAGCTTGCTCGATCAGATCCGAGGGTGAGCTTCTACCCATGCCATGCCACCTGAAGATCTCTCTGTCCAGATGTCTATTTTTATTCCAGACATTCTTTGTTATTATATTTGAGATATACTTCAATCTTTATACATTGTTAGTTAGAGTCCTTGTACGATGACTTTCAAATTTTGGGGGTGTAATAGTTAGATTTCCGCACTTGTATCATTTATTAATTATGACTTGGTAGACTATATATTCATTTACATGTTCATTAATTGTTTTAGTAGAAAAGATTAAAGAAGTTTAAATTGGCTAATGATTAATGGATTAATGGGTAAGGGTTTGCCTACTAGTAATAATAAGGTAGGTTCCCGCACGATCAGTAATTAGGGTCGTGACAGTTCCATTGGTATATGAAAATGCCAATTTTTTGAAGTCAGACTCATTTTCCAGCTTTGTTTCCATTTTACAGTGAACCCGTCAAAAATTTCATCATTTTTATCTCGGGTTAAAGCCCCAAAACTCATTTTCGCATTTGATGCAGTCTAGACTTAATCAAAAATCCATTGTTTTATCACATGCTTAGCCGCAACATTATACCGATTTTTAACAACAATTCAAACCAAGTTTTTGATTTTCGTAAAAAAAAAAAAAAAAAAAAAAAAAAAGTTGATCATTATTTGAATTTTGAAAATAGTTTGACGACTTCCTAAAATACTATGTGTTTTTCCTAAGTTCTAACATGCCTAACGGTTTCATTATTCACATTAAATACATATACATATACAATACATATATACATAATAAACTGAATTTTTGAAAAGAAGGAAAATTAAACTGATGGGCCTACCAAACCCACCAGCCTCCATTTTTACCCATGGATGGGCCTTCCTCATATTTTCTTCCTTTATCATCTCTCGGACTCGATCAATGAAAAGTGTTGGGCATGGTATGATAGAAGGAATGGCCCCAGAGGCCCGTGACATTTTCACATGTGAACACAACAACAAAAGAAATTGATGGTTAGAGTGTAACTATACTATCTCATGAGGCTAAAAAAATATTTAAAGGCTACATAAATACTAGAATGAGACCAAATACTTATCCACTCATACATGGCCCCTATGCGATATTGATGACTTTAATCATGGTAACAAATACAATTTTCTTAAAGCCCAGAAGGGGCAGACATAATGTCACGACCCGACTCGGGGCCACGATGAGCACCCGGTGCTAGCCCACCCGAGCACCCTCTTAGCTTACTCTTATACTTACATCTAGGTGAGCCACATAATTATACATACATTTCCATTCATTCGTCAACTAGTCCCAATTGGACAACAGTACATTTATATCACCATAGGCATCTATGCCACATCAATGTACATGGGCCAACGTGGCCAACAAAATGATATACAAAACATAGGCCGACAAGGCCGGACATGTCTAACCATATACACATGACTACGAGCCTCTATGAAGAGTATAACATATCACATGAGCGGGACAGGACCCCGCTATGCCCATAATTATATACACAAAAGAATAAGTACCCAAAAGATATGGCTCCGGAGGAAATGGAGCTCTCTATGAAATCTCCGAATAGACAGCTATGGATCAAGTCCGTCTCCCTGAGCACCTGCGGCATGACGCAGAGTCCACAACAAAAGGACGTCAGTACGAAGAATGTACCGAGTATGTAAAGCATGATCAACATCGATATACAAGCATAATGAACAACATATGAAATAGCATAGGAGGGGAGACAATAATATCGTCGTCATAGTTATTACCTGCCTTTCGTAGGACTTTCCATTTTTCACACGTATTAGTACACCTACGTCATCATCCGTATTCCATAATAATACTCGTACCATACTTGTGCTCATAATCGTATGCATGTCCTTATTCGTATTCTTATACAGTCTTATCACATTAATATTTATATTATATACATAGTCATTTCATATACGTAGCCTTTACATAGCATAACCGACCTCTTAGGATCGGTGTTTCATACATATTTGGCCAACCAAGGCTCAAGGTTACTCATACCTGGCCCTACCAAGGCTTCAGGGTTATCCGTACCATCTGCAGATGTGTGCGCGCGTTTCGTAATCGTATACATACTTTATACATATTCATATACATATATCCTACCCGGCGTTATAAGCTCGGGGTGTCATTATAGCCCTTCATAGGCACATGTGAATATAATAGCCCGTAGGCACCTTTAGCATCATTATTATTATCATCGTCATCACTAACATCATCGTTTTCGCTACATCTCTATCTTATGCTTACTCGTCAAATGGGGTGCGTAGTACATTCGTAGCACGTACCGAGGATTGTGAGCTTATGATCTCGGAGTGTCAATCACTTGAATACAACATACTCATATAGAGGATTTAAGAGTTTGGCCAAGGAACCATGCCTTATGAAAGAAGGGTTGGCCTTACATACCTCCTCGTCGAACTATTCTACACTTGCGCGTACTCCTTCGATGCTCAAGTTTCTACCTTCATTAATATAATAACAATAGCCATTAGTCATTCACATTACCCACATTCCTCAGTTTACCCTCCATTGACCATTTTAGTATATACTTCTACCATCCAAGTATTTCAACTCCCCAATATGTTAACCAACATATAAATATCATGAATCTTACCTTAGATGATGTAGGGACAAGCTTTGGTTGATAATACTTCACTTCGAGCAAAACCCTAGTTTTTCTCCATTTGCATTTCTTGACTTGAATGGTATTTAATGGCTTGCTTACACTTGATTCACTTGTTTATGTTGTTGGTGACTTGATTCTAGAGAGAAGTGGTGTAATGTAGAAATGAAATAAAACAAGTCTTGGTCCTCATATTTAATGAATTGAAAATCTGTGCTGAGGTGTACAGTGGTCGTCCATGGAGGTTTATGGTCCGTATTCCAGTTTACGGACCGTCCCTCGTGGTCGTCTTTAACCTTAAGCAGAACCAGAAACTTTGGCTGCATGCATGGTGATTTACGACCATGGTTTACGGGCCGTAAATCACTTTATGGTCCGTCCACCAGGTCGTATTTTACCACTTCTCAACTGGGCAGAAAGTTGAAACCTTGCATGGCAATTTACGACTGCCAGTTTATGGACCGTATTCCATTTTACGGTCTGTATTTTGCACTTTACGACCACTGGGCAGTTTTGCCAACTTTCAACTTTTCACATTTCTCGACTTTTCATTCTAATCATTATCGTCCATATACGCACATTGCTCATGAAACATTATACACTCGCACTCCTCGCACACATCACTAGTTCGTTCACTTGCGTACCAACGGGAAATATTTCGAGGTGTAACATTCTTCCCCCCTTAGGAACATTCGTCCTCGAATGTTAAAGTCTCGGGGAATTCTACAAAAATTTCGCCAGAGTTCCCCTTATAATATGGCGCTACCATCCTGCCACAACAACCCATAATATCGATGCCACACAGTGCCACAACGTAACAACATAAAAATTTTGGCCACACATGACCCAAAAGCATAAAAGGAAATATACATACCTTATGATCTTGACGTCTCATCTTGGGATCCTCCCACGGGCTGAAATAAATGTGGGTATTTAGATCGCATACTTTCTTCTGCTTCCCATGTCATCTCCTCTCGATTGCTATTCCTCCACAGAACTTTAATTGAGGCCACTTCCTTGTTCCTAAGCCTCCGTACTTGCCTGTCTAATATGGCAATGGGTACCTCTTCATAAGTCAATTTCTCTGTCACTTGCACATCCTTCACTGGGACGATCCTAGTGGGATCTCCAACACATTTTCGAAGCATCGAGACATGAAATACTGGATGGACTGACTCCAATTCCGGAGGTAGATCTAACTCATAGGCCATTTTGCCTATTTTGCGCACAATCTCATATGGTCTAATATATCGGGGACTGAGCTTCCCCTTTTTGCCAAATCTCATAACGTCTTTCATTGGCGACACTTTCAAGAATACCCAATCCTTAACTTGGAACTCTAAGTCCCTTCGACGATTATCCGCATAGGACTTCTGGCGACTTTGAGCCGCTAACAACCGATCTTGTATGAGCTTGACTTTCTCTATATCTTGCTGGACCAAATCTGGCCCTATCAACTTGGTCTCTCCAGTTTCAAACCACCCAATCGGGGATCTACACCTCCACCCATATAAAGCCTCATACGGTGCCATTCGAATGCTAGAATGATAACTGTTATTGTAAGCAAACTCAATGAGTGGCAAATGGTCATCCCAATTTCCCCCAAGGTCTATCATACATGCTCGTAACATATCCTCGAGAGTCTGAATAGTGTGTTCAGCTTGCCCATCGGTCTGTGGGTGAAATGTCGTGCTTAGGCGCACTTGGGTCCCTAGACCCTCTTGGAACGATCTCCAAAACTTAGTTGTAAACTGGGTCCCTCTATCGGAGATAATAGATACTGGAACGCCATGGAGTTTCACTATCTCTTTAAGATAAAGCTTCGCATAATCTTCTGCCGCATAGGTCGTCCTGACCGGCAAGAAATGAGCTGACTTTGTGAGTCTATCCACAATCACCCATATGGAATCATACTTACGTCGAGAACGGGGTGACCCTGTAATAAAATCCATATTAATCACTTCCCACTTCCAAGTTGGGATTTCTATAGCTTGCAATAATCCACCCGGCTTTTGGTGTTCAATCTTCACTTGTTGGCAATTAGGACACTGAGCTACGAATTCCGCTATATCTTTCTTCATTCCACTCCACCAGTATATAGACTTAAGATCATGATACATTTTCGTCGCTCCGAGGTGTACGGAGTAACGGGAACAATGAGCTTCCCTCAATATTTGGTGACGTAGGCCTACCACATTGGGAACACATAACCTGCCTCGACATCGGAGAACCCCGTCTCCCGAAATATCGAATGATGACTCCTCTTTCTGAGGGAGTGTATCTCTGTACTGCATTAGCATGGGATCCTCATATTGTCGCTCTTTTACTTCCGCTACTAGCGATGAAACTGCTGAATTCTGAATAGTAGCTCCGCTGCTACCTGAGTCCACTACTCGGACTCCTAGGCTAGCTAACTGTTGGAGCTCACGGGCCATCTCTTTCCTTTCTGGTCGTACATCATTTAGACTTCCCATGGATCTGCGGCTAAGAGCGTCAGCCACAACGTTAGCCTTTCCGGGGTGATACAAGATATCAACATCATAATCCTTTAGCAACTCCAACCATCGTCGTTGCCGCAAATTCAACTCTTTCTGCTTGAAGAAATATTGAAGGCTCTTATGATCTGTATAAACATCCACATGAACACCATATAAATAATGTCGCCATATCTTTAATGCATGGACCACTGCGGCTAATTCTAAATCATGGGTCGGGTAATTCTGTTCATGTTTCCGTAATTGCCTAGAAGCGTACGCAATCACCTTACAGTGTTGCATCCGTACACAACCTAGCCCGACGCCTGAAGCATCGCAATAAACAACATACCCTTCCAATCCCTCTGGAAGTGGCTAGACTGGGGCAGAAGTCAATCTATCTTTCAACTCTTGGAAGCTACGCTCGCAGGCATCTGTCCATTGAAACTTAGCTGACTTCTGAGTCAACTTTGTGAGCGGTGCAGAAATAGAAGAGAAACCCTCAACAAATCTTCTGTAATAACCTGCTAAGCCCAAAAAGCTACGAACCTCCGTAGGAGTCGTGGGCCTTGGCCAAGTCTTCACGACCTCAATCTTTTGGCTATCCACCCGAATCCCATCAGCTGCAACAATATGGCCCAGAAATGATACTGAGTTCAACCAAAACTCACACTTAGAGAATTTTGCAAACAACTCTCGAGCTCGCAGAACTCCAAGGACTATACGCAGATGCTCCGCATGATCTGTCTTGGATCTAGAATACACCAGGATATCGTCGATGAATACAATCACGAATAGATCCAGAAAAGGTCTGAATACATTATTCATTAAGCCCATAAACGCTGCCGGTGCATTAGTTAACCCAAAAGACATTACTCGGAACTCGAAATGGCCATATCTTGTTCTGAAAGCTGTCTTAGGGATATCTTTCTCCCTAACTCTTACTTGGTGGTACCCGGACCTCAAATCAATCTTTGAAAACCATTTGGCACCTTGAAACTGATTAAATAAATCATCGATCCTCGGAAGAGGATACTTGTTTTTAATCGTCACTTTATTCAATTGCCGATAATCAATGCACATTCTCAAAGAGCCATCCTTATTTCGGACGAACAATACGGGTGCTCCCCACGGGGATGAACTAGGCCTAATGAAGCCTTTATCAAGCAAGTCCCTCAATTGCTCCTTCAACTCTTTCAATTATGCGGGTGTCATTCTATATGGAGGAATAGATATAGGTGTGGTGCCTGGCAACACATCAATGGTAAAATCAATCTCCCGTTCGGGAGGAAGGCCTGGAAGCTCTTCCGGGAACACATCCGGAAATTCGTTCACCACTGGAACTGACTGTAGGGTCGGTGACTCAGCTTCTACATCTTGAACTCGTACTAGATGATAAATGCACCTTTTTATGATCATTTTCCTTGCCTTTAGATAGGAAATAAACCTAACTTTTGGTGATGCCGCATTCCCTTTCCATTCTAAGACTGGTTCTCCCGGAAACTGGAAACGAACCATCTTCATTCGGCAATCAACATTGGCATAACAAGAAGCCAACCAATACATGCCCATAATAACATCAAAATCTACCATTTCTAGCTTATGCAAATCAATCATAGTACGACGATCACAAATCACAATCACACAATTCCTATATACTCGGCTAGCTATGACCGATTCACCCACGGGTGTAGACACCTCAAAAGGTTTGATAGACTCCGGCTCAATTATAAATCGACCCGCAATATATGGAGTAACATATGATAATGTGAAGCCCGGATCAATCAAAGCATATACATCATGAGAGAATACCGATAATATACCTGTGACCACATCAGGAGAAGACTCAAGATCTTGGCGTCCAGCCAAAGCATAAATACGGTGCTGAGGACCGCTAGTACTGGGAGCTCTGCCTCTACCTCTACCATGGTCGACTGGCGCATGTGAACCTGGCCCCGTAGGGCGCACAGATGCCGAAGATCCGGCTACTGACCCTGATGGTTGGGTCCTACCTCTACCATGTATTGAGGGGCAATCACGCATAATATGGCCTGGTCGACCACATGAATAGCAACCATCTGAACCCAATCGGAATTGACCCCAATGCAACTTCCCACACTAGGAACATCGTGGTATAGGTGGCCTTGACTGGCCTGAATCACCTCTAAACTGGGACCCCGAATAACTCTGACTCGGCCCGGGATGAGTAGATCTATCAAGGCTTTGGCCTGAAAACCGTGGAGGTGCACTGGTCATAGAATAGCCCAAATTTTTAGGGAACTGTTACCTGTGTCCGCCTCTGGACTCACTTATTGGGCCCGAAGATCTGGCCCTCTTGCTATGACCCCTATCCTGCTCGCGCTCACTTCTCCGCTGCTGTAGGTTTTCTTCTAAGTTCTGAGCATGCGCCTGAATGCGTGCAATATCCATACCGTCCTGAAGGGACGCAGTCAAGCATTTATCCATCAAGTGTGGCCCTAGGCCCTTTACGAATCGGTATACCCTGTCGCCCATATCTGCCACCATGGCCGAAGCATACCTAGCCAAGGAGTTAAAGCGGAGGCTATACTCTAGGGCACTCATACTACCTTGCCTCAAATTTAAGAATTTATCGGCCCTTGCTCGCCGAACTTCTGGAGGCATATAATGATGGAGAAAAACATCAACAAACTCTTGCCATACCGGGGGAGGTGCATTTTCTCCCCATGAAGCCATCCATACCATATACCACTGAATCGAGACATCTCTCAATCTATATGACGCTAACTCTACTGACTCGGTGTCCGAAGCATGTATCAACCAGAGCGTCCTTAGCATACCATCAATAAAGTCCTAGGGATCCTCCTCCGGCTTTGACCCAAAGAATTCCGGGGGGTTCAAAGTAATGAAATCACGGGCCCTTGCACTAACAGCCCTATCACCATACCCTGAACCTTGCCTCTGAGCCTGGGCCGCAACCAACTGGGTCAACAAATTAATGGCCTCTTTCACATCTTGGCCAGAAGCATTCGGTGGAGGAACTGGAGGTGCTGGAGCTGGGGCTGAGGCTCCCTCATGCTCCTCAGTAATAGGCACTGTCTGGGAGGACTGAGATTGAGCCGCACTCTGGGACTCACTTTCCTCTACTACCGGTGGCGGTGCTTTCTTAGCCCGCTTCTCTGCCACCGTCTTGCCCATTTGGGCTGCCGTAGCCTTTCCCTTTTTTGGCATCTCTGAAATACACAACACACGATTTAGGAGCAAGAATTTCCTACAGCATAGCTCTATCGCACGATTCTTATGAAGAAAGAAGGTCATTTATTCCTAAGATGTCCGCACCTTCTTGTTTATAAGTGTGGCGTGCAACACACCCATAACCAAGACTCTACTAGACACGGCTCGTAGACACACCCTAGGACTGAACTGCTCTGATACCACTTTTGTCACAACCCGACTCGGGGCCGCGACGAGCACCCGGTGCTAGCCCACCCGAGCACCCTCTTAGCTTACTCTTATACTTACATCTAGGTGAGCCACATAATTATACATACATTTCCATTCATTTGTCAACTAGTCCCAATTGGACAACAATACATTTATATCACCATAGGCATCTATGCCACATCAATGTACATGGGCCAACGTGGCCGACAAAATGATATACAAAACATAGGCCGACAAGGCCGGACATGTCTAACCATATACACATGACTACGAGCCTCTAGGAAGAGTATAACATATCACATGAGCGGGACAGGACCCCGCTATGCCCATAATTATATACACAAAAGAATAAGTACCCAAAAGATAAGGCTCCGGAGGAAATGGCCAGAGGAAATAGACCTCTCTATGAAATCTCCGAATAGAAAACTATGGATCAAGTCCGTCTCCCTGAGCACCTGCGGCATGACGCAGCATCCACAACAAAAGGACGTCAGTACGAAGAATGTACCGAGTATGTAAAGCATGATCAACATCGATATACAAGCATAATGAACAACATATGAAATAGCATAGGAGGGGAGAATATAATATCGTCGTCATAGTACTTACCTGTCTTTCGTAGGACTTTCCATTTTTCACACGTATTAGTACACCTATGTCATCATCCGTATTCCATAATAATACTCATACCATACTTGTGCTCATAATTGTATGCATGTCCTTATTCGTATTCTTATACATAGTCTTATCACATTCATATTCGTATTATATACATAGTCATTTCATATACGTAGCCTTTACATAGCATACCCGACCTCTTAGGATCGGTGTTTCATACATACTTGGCCAACCAAGGCTCAAGGTTACTCATACATGGCCCTACCAAGGCTTCAGGGTTATCCGTACCATCTGCAGATGTGTGCGCGCATTTCGTAATCGTATACATACTTTATACATATTCATATACATATATCCTACCCGGCGTTATAAGCTCGGGGTGTCATTATAGCCCTTCATAGGCACATGTGAATATAATAGCCCGTAGGCACCTTTGCATCATTATTATTATCATCGTCATCACTAACATCATCGTTTTCGCTACATCTCTATCTTATGCTTACTCGTCAAATGGGGTGCGTAGTACATTCGTAGCACGTACCGAGGATCGTGAGCTTATGAGCTCGGAGTGTCAATCACTTGAATACAACATACTCATATAGAGGATTTAAGAGTTTGGCCAAGGAACCATGCCTTATGAAAGAAGGGTTGGCCTTACATACCTCCTCGTCGAACTATTCTACACTTGCGCGTACTCCTTCGATGCTCAAGTTTCTGCCTTCATTAATATAATAACAATAGCCATTAGTCATTCACATTACCCACATTCCTCATTTTACCCTCCATTGACCATTTTAGTATATACTTCTACCATCCAAGTATTTCAACTCCCCAATATGTTAACCAACATATAAATATCATGAATCTTACCTTAGATGATGTAGGGACAAGCTTTGGTTGATAATACTTCACTTTGAGCAAAATCCTAGTTTTTCTCCATTTGCATTTCTTGACTTGAATGGTATTTAATGCCTTGCTTACACTTGATTCACTTGTTTATGTTGTTGGTGACTTATAATCCTTGAAAACTTATGAAATAAATGTAGAGAGATGATTCTAGAGAGAAGTGGTGTAATGTAGAAATAAAATAAAACAAGTCTTGGTCCTCATATTTAATGAATTGAAAATTTGTGCTGAGGTGTACAGTGGTTGTCCATGGAGGTTTACGATCCGTATTCCAGTTTACGGACCGTCCCTCGTGGTCGTCTTTAACCTTAAGCAGAACCAGAAACTTTGGCTGCATGCATGGTGATTTACGACTATGGTTTATGGGCCGTAAATCACTTTACGGTCCATCCACCAGGTCGTATTTTACCACTTCTCAACTAGGCAGAAAGTTGAAACCTTGCAAGGCAATTTACGACTGCCAGTTTACGGACCGTATTCCATTTTACGGTCCGTATTTTGCACTTTTCGACCACTGGGCAGTTTTCCCAACTTTCAACTTTTCACATTTCTCGACTTTTCATTCTAATCATTCTCGTCCATATACGCAAATTGCTCATGAAACATTATACACTCGCACACATCACTAGTTCGTTCACTTGCGTACCAACGGGAAATTTTCCGAGGTGTAACATTCTTCCCCCCTTAGGAACATTCGTCCTCGAATGTTAAAGTCTCGGGGAATTCTACAAAAATTTCGCCAGAGTTCCCCTTATAATATGGCGCTACCATCCTGCCACAACAACCCATAATATCGATGCCACACAGGGCCACAACGTAACAACATAAAAATTTTGGCCACACATGACCCAAAAGCATAAAAGGAAATATACATACCTTATGATCTTGACGTCTCATCTTGGGCTCCTCCCACGGGCTGAAATAAATGTGGGTATTTAGATCGCATACTTTCTTCTGCTTCCCATGTAATCTCCTCTCGATTGCTATTCCTCCACAGAACTTTAATTGAGGCCACTTCCTTGTTCCTAAGCCTCTGTACTTGCCTGTCTAATATGGCAATGGGTACCTCTTCATAAGTCAATTTCTCTGTCACTTGCACATCCTTCACTGGGACGATCCTAGTGGGATCTCCAACACATTTTCGAAGCATCGAGACATGAAATACTAGATGGACTGACTCCAATTCCGGAGGTAGATCTAACTCATAGGCCACTTTTCCTATTTTTCGCACAATCTCATATGGTCTAATATACCGGGGACTGAGCTTCCCCTTTTTGCCAAATCTCATAACGCCTTTCATTGGCGACACTTTCAAGAATACCCAATCCTTAACTTGGAACTCTAAGTCCCTTCGACGATTATCCGCATAGGACTTTTGGCGACTTTGAGCCGCTAACAACCGATCTTGTATGAGCTTGACTTTCTCTATAGCTTGCTGGACCAAATCTGGCCCTATCAACTTGGTCTCTCCAGTTTCAAACCACCCAATCGGGGATCTACACCTCCGCCCATATAAAGCCTCATACGGTGCCATTCGAATGCTAGAATGATAACTGTTATTGTAAGCAAACTCAATGAGTGGCAAATGGTCATCCCAATTTCCTCCAAGGTCTATCATACATGCTCGTAACATATCCTCGAGAGTCTGAATAGTGCGTTCAGCTTGCCCATCGGTCTATGGGTGAAATGCCGTGCTTAGGCGCACTTGGGTTCCTAGACCCTCTTGGAACGATCTCCAAAACTTAGCTGTAAACTGGGTCCCTCTATCGGAGATAATATATACTGGAACGCCATGGAGTTTCACTATCTCTTTAAGATAAAGCTTCTCATAATCTTTTGCCGCATAGGTCGTCCTGACCGGCAAGAAATGAGCTGACTTTGTGAGTCTATCCACAATCACTTAGCATAAATCACAGTATAGAGGAAGGTATAAATGAAGTCTACCCAGTAAAAACAGATTAAGACAGTTCAAATAGTGAAATATATCCAGATTAAATATTGTATATTAGGCCATTAGGACTCAACAGTTTATCTAATTACATGAATGTAAACAAATCAGTCTCAGACTTGTAAACCAGATCCCAAAGATGGCAAACATGAACTAAACATAACTTAATTAGACTTAACAAAAATAAATAGAAAAACACACAGATTCACAATGTAAAATAAGATCAAATTACAAAATAACTTGGCCGAGCAAGTTTTTGACAATATCAGTTAGACACTGTGTACATTCTAATTCTCTTTAAACCAGACCAAAGTAGAGTTTATAAGAATGAATTCTAAATGAGGCATAGTTCAACAAACTCAAGATAGGCTAAGCTTTATGTAACTAGAATAATTTAGATTAAACCAACTATTTTGCACAGCAAAGAGTCATTTAGGAAAAAGAAAAAGAAGAGCAAAAGCCTTGCCATTTTTAGAACTTTCAACACAGCTCATAATAATTCCCTCAAAGGTTCTACAGATTTTATCACTTAGCAGGGTCCCATAAGGTATATTCTAGCACAGGGAAACCCATCATATTGAGAAGAGTATGACTGGGTTGAGTTTGACAAGAACCTCAAAGCCTAGTCCACTATTTCTCAAGACCTAGGTAAGTCACACTTATGTGTCAAACATGCCCTTAAGTGACACCTCTTGAACTTTACATCCCACTTTGTTTTACTCAGGTGTGAACTATGCATAAACTAGGTGTAATTCATTTTAACAAAAAGGTTTCAAAGCAAGATTCAAAACTCTAAGTGTGAGGAGCATAGACAGTTTAACAGATCACAAAATGAGGGCAAACAAAAGTCTTCAGCACCAATATTTTAAAAGGGGTAAAATAGGTTATCATTTACTCAGTGTCGATATTGAGGAGAATAAGGAGAATCTTATTATAGAGGAGGAAAAAAAAGTAGGTTAATTTAGTGAATGAGAAGGTATATAAGCAAGCTGGAGTATCCCTTAAAGTCTCTAAAGCAGTTTCTAGTTCCAAAGGGAAAAAGAAGAGGCAAAAAAAGATGAATAAGAATGGTCCAACAGAAGAACAACACCCTATTAGGGTGTTACCAAAGAGAGCTGTCAAAAAAACATCTTTTAAATGATGTTAAAGTCATTTATTTGGAATATAAGATATGTGAAGACTCAAAAGGCATTTCATAGACTCCAAATGCTTCATAGACATCACAAGTTCTTTTTGATAGCCTTGTTGGAACCTTTTCAACAGGCTAGATACATTCAAAGATACATGAGTAGATTAGCCATGGCTAATGCATTTTCTAATTGTAGTGGCAAGATCTGGTGCTTTAAGAAATAGTAATATTGATATAGAGGTGATTTCAGACACAGTCTAACAATTGACACTAAGACTGTTCTTCGAGGATTTAGAGAAAAATATGTATACCACTCTGGTATATGCAAAGTGTGACGAAACTACAAGGCTAGAATTATGGGACAACTTGTATCATTTGTATAACACCATCACTGAGGCATGAATGATTGGTGGTGATTTTAATGTGGTCTTGAATGATGTGAAAAAAATTGGTGGCATCCCTATTCTGCCTCAACATGTAGAGGACTTTGCCTTTTGTGTGAATTCTTGTGCACTGGAGGAGATTATCTTTAAGGGAAGCCTTTTTACATGGTGGAATGGTAGAGCAAGGGATGATATCATTTTTGAGAGGTTGGATAGAATGTTCATTAATGCTCCTTTGCAAGATTGGTTTAGTAGCTTGGAAGTGGAACATCTAGCTAAGACAGGTTCAAATCATGTTCCTCTATTATGTACTTATGGAGAAACATATCAAAATCAGTACAAACCTTTCAAATTTCTGAAGTTCTAGGTGGAACATGTTTTTTCATGAACATTGTGAGGCAGAATTGGCTAGTATGGGAACATGAAGACCCTTTCATTAGCTTCAAGTGTAAGATGAAGAAGCTTGAAGGGGCATTTTCTCAGTGGAGTAGATTTCCATATGGGGATATTTTCAAACAAATCATTATTAGGGAGGAAATAACTAGAATCAGAGAAGGCCTGTTTGAAGAGGATCCCTCTTCTATCGATAGGTATGTATTGCAAAAGGCCCAGGCTGAAATGAAGAAATATTTGCATTATGAAGAAGAATTTTGGAGACAAAAATCTGATCTTGACTGGTTTGTAGAGGGTGATAGGAAAACAAAATTCATTCATACTATTGTGAAAGAAAGAAGGAAAAAACAACAGATCAGGAAAATTCAGAATTTAGAAGGGGATTGGATTGAGGAGGCGGATCAAATAGTTGCAGAAGCAATCTCATTCTATGAAAAACAGTTCACTTAGGAGAATTTAGATCAAGTGGAAGAAAGTCTTCTGGAGCATGTTCCAGTTCTAGTTGATGTGGGTATGAATGAACAACCTAGAAAAGTACCAACCATGGAGGAAGTTAAAGATGCAGTTTTCAATATTAGTGGATCAAGTGCTTGTGGTCCTGATGATTTTTCAAGTATATTCTGCCAGAAGTGTTGGGATATTGTTGGAAAGGATGTGTATAGTATGGTATTGTCTTTCTTCAATGGAAATTCTCTTCCAAAATCTATTACTCACACAAACCTGGTGTTGCTTCCTAAGAAAGAATTCTTTAATAATTTTTCTGATCTTAGGCCAATCAGTTTAAGTAACTTCATAAACAAGGTGATATCCAAAGTTATACATGATAGATAGGGTGATATACTTCTTTCTTTGATATCTCCAAATAAGGCTGGTTTTGTACAAGGGAGGAGCATTATTGAAAATGTTCTTCTAGCTCAAGAGATAGTCACATATATAAGGAAAAGAGGGAAGTAGTCACAGATATAAGGAAAAGAGGGAAACCGGCTAATGTGGTGATTCAACTAGATATGGCCAAGGCCTACGACAAGGTGGCTTGGTCCTATCTTATCAAAGTGCTAAGGAAGATAGGATTTTCTGATGTGTTCATTGACATGGTCTGGAGATTGTTGGCTAACAATTGGTACTCTATATTGCTAAATGGCAAGGCTAAGAGGTTATTTCACTCTACAAGGGGAGAAAAGCAAGGAGATCCTTTATCTCCTGCATTATTCATCCTGTCTGTTGAGGTATTTTCTAGAGCTTTAAACTCTTTAGCTGAGGATGGTAGTTTTGTTGGATATGGTATGCCCAAATGGAGTGCAAGGATCAATCAACTTGCATATGCTGATAATACCATCATATTTGCATCTGCTGAGAAATACTCTTTGATAAAATCATGATCATTTTGAAGAAGTATAAGGAGTTATTAGGTCAGCTTATCAAGAGGGATAAAAATGCTTTCTATTTGTATGATAAGGTAGCACAGCATATACAACAAGAAGTTCAGCAAATTGCAGGTTTTAATAGAGATCAGTTTCCTTTAAAGTATATGGGGTGTCCGATATTTCATACAAGAAGGAAGAAGATGTATTACAATGATCTTATTTAAAAAGTTAAGAACAAACTGCAAAGCTGGAAAGGAAGACTTTTATCTTATGAAGGGAAAGTTGTCTTTATCAACAGTGTTCTTCAAAGTATACCTGTGTATAGTTTGTCAGCTATAGTGTCTACTAAGTACACTATTAATGAAATTCACATGATCTTTACAAGAGTTTATGGAATAACAAAGAAGAGGAAAAAAGCATACACTTGGTGTCATGGCAAAACATTTGTTTACCAAAAGAAGAAGGTGGCCTTGGTTTTAGATCCTTGTATGATGTTTCAAAGGCTTTGTATGCTAAGTTATGGTGGAGATTTAGAACTATTAATTCCATGTGGTCAAACTTCATGTGGAACAAGCACTGTAAGAAACTTAAGCCTACTAGAGTTTAATAAAAGAGGGGATCTCAGATATGGAAAATGATGCTGCATGCCAGAGATGAAGTGGAACAATTCCTATGGTGGGAGCAAAACAATGGTTCATCTGATGCATGGGATAATAACTAGACAAAGCTTGGTCCAATTAGTCATTTTGTACATGAAACTGATCATAGTAATACTAACATTGTGGAAGTTGCTAACGTAATGATAGAAGATGGTTGGAACTTTGAAAAAATGGAAGCTCACTGTCCTGCAAATGTTGTAGAGCATGTAAGGAATGAATTGGTGTTTGTTTAGCAGAATTCAGAGAAGGATAGACCGTGGTGGACTTTAACTAGCTCAGGAAAGTTTTCAGTAGGAAGTTCTTGGAATGTTCTTAGACAGAAACAGGAAACTTCTACATTTTACCAAAAATTGTGGGTCAAGGGTCTTCCTTTCAAAATTTCCTTCTTACTATGGAGAGAGTGGAGACTTAAGTTACCTGTAGATGATGTGCTCAAGAGAATGCAGATTTCTATTGCTTCTAGATGTAGATGTTGTGATGATCCTAGTCAGGAGGAAACTTTGTAGCACTTGTTCTTAACTGGTTCCTTTGCCAAATCCATATGGCAATATTATAAAGAAGCATCAAGAATTACTAAGCCTTTTGTGCATATTTATCAAAAAATAGTGAAGTGGTGGGAAAGTGCATGTCATGCTAAGCTGAAGACTATTATGCAAGCTATACCAGCTGTGGTATGTTGGCAACTTTGGAAGAGGAGAAATGCCATAATGCATGGAGGAAGAATGAACAGAACTATGGTGCCCCATAGTATAAATCTGAATCTGTATAATCTCATCAAGTATTTGTATCCTTGGCTACAACATGTACCTTACTCATGGCCTCAAATGGTGCAACTCTTGGAAGGATATAGGCCAAAAATACTTTGTAGGGAGGTCATGTAGATCCATCCAGCTATGGGATGGTTCAAGTGCAACACTGATGGGGCCTCTAGGGGAAATCCAGGGATGAGTTTTGCTGCCTTTTGCATAAGAAATGGTAGAGGAGATCTAATGTACGCTGCAGCTAGAACACTGAATGATACTACCAATATTTGTGCAGAGGCTATAGCAATAGAGGATGGTATTGAATATTGTGTGACACATCAGTTCTTGCCTATGATTATGAAAACTGATTCCTTGGCTTTGCTAAACATCATAAGGAAGATATGGAGTATCCCTTGGAACGTCAGAATGGAGATAAGGAGAATACAATATTGGAGTAATAAGGGGCAAGTGCAGTTTGCTCATATCCTAAGGGAAGGCAATGCACTTGTAAACTGTTTAACTAACTGTGTGCTCAATTTTGCAGGTACTTTACATGTTAATAACTTTGAGGAGTTTCCATCTGATTCCAAAATAATATTAAACATGGATAAGGCTTTGTTACCTAGCTTCAAATACAAAGTATATAAGTCCAAGGAACCAGATTAAAGTGCTTCTACAGTTTGCTCATCACTGCATCAGTAGAACATCAAATAGCTGCATTCACAGTAGCAATACAATGAAGGTGTTGCAGTTCATCAAGGATACTAGTTTCTTAATTTCCATACTAGTTACTAGTTAACTTCAGAAGCAAAAACTCAGCAACATGGAGAAGGCAGTAATTTTCCAGACTGATTTCTTGATTTCCATAGCGCCTGGTGAGAGCTTTGAGGTGGCTTATAATGGAAACATCATACAATAGGAAAATCTCAGCAACTCCAAGATGTTGCAGGAAGGAAGCAATCCGACACAATGAGTTATTCAATATCATTTTTTTAAGATCTTCCAGCTGAGGCAAAGGTTATTGTTTTGGCTGACAACATGCAGATGCCAGGCTTTAGACTACATGGTATTTCAGCATCATGCAGTAATGTTGGGAAATGCAGCAGACTAGCAGAATTAGTCTCATGCCTGATACTTAGTTACTAGGGAAGTTCTATCCAATGTGTGGTATCAACCTTTTGGTTCATTCTATTGGAAGAATCTCCTCAGTACCTTAGTTTTGTTGGTGTGACATTCATGAATACTGAGAAAGAATTGTCATAGAGGAAGTTAGTCGTAAAAGCAGAAGCAGGGTGACAACTACAGCCTAGCTTCAACTTGAAGGATTTCCAAGGTTGAAATAAGCAGCAGCATGTTTTTCTTGACTTTTATATTTGATTTACTAGTCTTATTGTAGGCACTTTTGGCCAGTTTTTTATTGTACAAACTATTTTAATTTAATAAAACTCAATCAGCATCAAGCTGGTTGCTTTGATTAAAAAAAACATTTACTCAGTGTCCCATTTTATACAGATTCCCAAGGTAAACCAAAGATTTTACAGAGAAGAAAGAATGCAGCTAGCTACTCAATTAAAGTCATAAATATCAGCTAGGACTCTTTAATTAGAATTCTCAAATGACTGTGTATACTAGGTGGCCTATTCCTTGTAATATAGTTATATACTAATGCTAAGCTAGCTATCTGAGATAAAGTTTAAACAAAAGGTAGCGATTCACCTACACATATACTTTTACTTTGTATATATATCAACAGACCATCTAAATGTGAAGCTATTTGAAAATTCAAAATAGTGCTAGATTGATCCCTTAAAGTTTAACCAGTGACTAATCATGCAAGACTCCAACTATTATGAAAATTTTAATAGTAAGCCAGTTGACTAACACAAGTACCAAACAGGACTTAAAATCATAAGACTCGGGATCAACAACATAAGTATGCAGATAGTTCACAAAAACCTCCTTGATAAGATTAAGAACTTACGTTTTGCCTCATTTTTTAATAGACACAAATGTATGGCCAAACAGGGGAACAAACTGGCCTGGGTAAATAATGCACTCAATCCAACAATGTTCAAGAAAAGGGTGAGAAATAGAGTAGGTTATGGATTTAGAGTCCAATTCCCTATTTAGTTAAAAATCTTTTCAAACAGCAAAGTTCCAATCACAATACAAAAGAAACAACTCTTAACACACAATGGAAACTGTGCTTGATCATTAACTTCTAAGGTTGGTTTAAAATGTGTACTCTCAACAGTTTGGACACCACACCATACTATAGCAACTTTAGAACAGTGAGAACTCATCACAGCTTCAGGAAGTTTCAATAAAACACGGACCAAATAGTTTTGAAACCTTTTCTATTGTATCTTTAGACAAGTAGTTAGGGACAGATAAGTTAAACTAAACCGAACATGAGAAAAATAGACAGAGACTAAACAGATTCCTATGTTCTTTAATCAATCAACAAAAGGACATATAGAACATAACAGTTTTAGGTCTTAAAATGGTATTACTTGTTCAAGCTGTTATGACTTAGAAAATAAAGAAAGATTTAGAAAACTTAATCATGATTCAAAGAAAATATATGTAAGGACAATCTCTTAATTTTATTTTATTTTTAAAAAGTAAAACAATAATCCCAACATAAACCATTTTTATCACATAGAGACCGTATCAGCCAACGCCATGAACAAGGATATTTTAGCATCTATTATCTAATCTAACACATAACTTCATACTAACTATACCATCAAACCAAACAAACAGTCTAATCAAACTAATATATCAAAGTAATGAACATCTAACAACCTTATACTAACTAACTACAACTTCAAACTAAGTAAAAATAGGCTAAATAACATATCATAACTAACACATGATTAACAAAAAACAAAAAGCTAAAAAGATGGAAAATTACCTTTTCTGGGCACAGCCTTGATCGAGAATAAACTTGGATGATTCCTTCGTCCCTCAATCGTACTCAGCCACACACAAACCCAGAAAACAAGAGAAATAAGCTCTTAAAATCTTACTTAAACTCAGAAGAAAATTAAAAATTTCAAATATTTTGAAATCTTAGGTATTATTCGAGTTCAATGAGTATATGGAATTTCAATATGCTCAAACTTGTCCAAATAACAGAGAATAGGGTCCTTTAAATAGGAATCCCCAAAACCCCAAGCCCTAGCTTTCACGATGTGGGATAAATCCCAATTTTTGGGATTTTCTCCTCACAATTCGACATTGTAGGGCTAGGATTATATCAAATAAAGCATCAAAGGCCAAACTTTAACTAGCAAAACCTAATTCGTAGGGTTCGCGGAAGAACCAATCAAATTTTAAGATTTCAACCAATACAAACAATAACCATTAAGGCTTCAAGCGAGTTGACCGTTAACTCGGAGGAAAGTAAAGAAAAAATAATGAAGCACAGAGGTTTATACCGTGCATGAGCAGGGTTTGGTAATATTAGGATGAAATTGAGGTGGAGCATTAAATGTCTTACCTCTCTTAGCCTTGGAAAGACTGCAAAAAGCCTGTCCCCTCTGAGATTTTGCCATTTTCAGGCGTAGTGATGAGGAGAGAGAAGCGGGAAAGGGGTGGCGGCACCTAGGGTTTACCTCCTCTTTGGGAGAGAACCCTAAGGCCTGTTAGCTTGAGAAATAGCGTGAAACAAGGAGTGTTACCCCTTTAGAAGCTGAGGTAGGCCAGGTCTGGCCCTATTTTGGGCTGGGCTCGGCCAATTTAAAAGGGAAATTAAAAGGGGCCGCCCATATATATATATATATATATATATATGGACGTGTATATCCATGTATGTGTGTGTGTGTATACGACAAAGTTTAAATGGCCAAAATTTAGAAAAGATAAAAAATAAAAATTCTTTTATTTAATGGCCGAATATGACTTAGTTAACCAATTAATCAAACTTATGCACATGATTAATATGCTAATGGATTTAGGTTGCAAATATATCCTTAATCGACTTTAAACCATGAAATTGATCATTTTAATTAAGGCCATATTTAAACTCAACCAATCCATTGAAGGCTAGTAGTGCAATAGGGACCTTAATCAACTTTAGGCCATTTAAATTAGGGTTTTCAATTAGAAACCACAATTAGCCAATATTTGAATAATTTGTGAAATTAACCACAACTAAATGCTTTAACTAATTATGATTAATTCTATCAAATTACACAAATGCCCATTGGCATGCAAAAATTAAGGCTTGAGGGGTAAAAGGATTAATTCACTTAATTAATCAGACTTGAGGGGTACAGCGATTGAGAAAAATCTATATGTATCCTATTTAAATAGATAATGATATAATTAGATTCTGTACGTATCCTAACCCCTAAAAAATTGTAACTAGAATCAAAATTCTATAATTACTCCTATATGACTGGCTAATAAAAGTTAAAATCATGTGGAAAGTGGTTATAATGGGTTGATAAAAACAAAATATGTTTATATTGAGTTTAACTATTAAATAGGCTGCTGATTGAGTTAATTTTTCATATATTTTAGAGAAAATTACGGCCCAATACACCTAGCCCATCTAGTTTACTAAATCTAGCCCAACTCCTAAGTTATTACCTGTGTAGCCCACTATAACTTGATTAAGCCCAATTTTCCACACGCCAACACTCTCACTTCTCTTTCTTCTTCACTCCTCTCTCATGTCTTCTCCAGCCTATTTTTCACCACCATGACTCTATAAAAACACATAGATCTTTTCCTTTTCTCTATATTTCTTCATTTATCACATTCTTCGAAGATTCTAGATTTCACAGATCTGAAAATATATTGTGAAATCTCAAATGGGTATTATCTAATTTTGTTAGGCAGGAAGATTTAATCAAAAGTTCAGTTTTAAAACTAGGAAGCAGGTCAAAATGACAGATAGGATGTGAGTACTATAAGTACAACAAATCCTCAGGTTCTAAATCCTACAAGTTTGATTCCAAAACCAACCTAAGATGGCTTAACAATTAATCCATTTAAACATGATATAAGGAAGGGTCAAAACATTTTTTTAGTTACAAGTTGGTTCTCCATAATGCACAAACAATCTAAATGAAAATATGAAGTGTAGATACAGGTCAGAACAACTGAGAATTCAAGCAAGGAAAGGCTCAGTATCTAGTATGAAGGCTATAAACAAGGAAACAAGGTACATAATACCTAATCCTAAGTTGAATGATGATGTGTCAAAGCACACATATGGTTCAGAAAATGGGTAGGGGATAAGACATACAAGTTGCAGGATCAAATATAGGAAAGAAGGAAGAACCTAGCTTGTTGTTATACCTAGTTTCAGATTTCCTTTTAAGTTCTATTTTAGTTTTCCCTATATCCCTAATTGTTATAAAATCTAGCATGCAAAGCTATAAAGAATCTACCTAGTCAAAACAAACTCACAAAGCACATTATATAATGGCCTGGACAAACCACAAGTCAAAGGAGAAAGGACAGTCATAGCAGGATAACAAACAACTTCAAGACACTAGCCTAGCCCTCTTTCTTTCAGTTTTTAAACAAAAAGGCAGGTTCTCCAACTTTCCATTGCTTATCTTCCTACAACAGTTCCCAAAACAAGTAGTCAATACACACAAGACCAGATAAAACTCAAATTATTCCCAAAACCCAACAAGACAAGTTATAAATCTATCAAGTTTTCAGACAAATTTTCAGTTTTAGAGGCTTAAGTCATACTTAGCAATCTCAAAATACACAAAGCAAACTAAGAGGTTCATTTTACTTCTTCTAAAGCTTAAGTAAGATTCAGAGGTTATGGAATGAGTATAAGTGAAGCAAGACAGTCAAAAGGACATACAGGTCTTTATTACAATCCTTAATAATCATTTAGCCAAAATGTAGGAGGATCAAAGGTTCAGGTTTAGAAAATTTATAAATTTGCAAATTTTTGAGAACCATTTCTTGCAGATTTTGAAAAAAAAGAGCCAAGTCCTTAAAGGATAAAACAAGCCTAGACACAGCTAACACAAGAATACAGAGATTCAAATACCTTCTAGTCCAAATATATATGAAAAATATATACAACAAACAACACATTTTAGTTCTAAAGTTATTTTTTAGCTCAGAATCCATCCAAAGAGACCATACAAGATCAGAACACATAACATTCTTCTAAGATTCCAAAATGGCTAACCCAAAGGGAAATCATAGACCTGAACCCATTTTTTAGGCCAGCTCTGATTGGAGAGTTATTCAACCATTTCAAAAGGGTGTTTATATTGTATTAACACATAACTTAGACTAAGTTTCAGCTTCTAACAATAAACACAAGAACACAGATTTCACTTATCAAATTTCTAAAAAAAAAAAAAAAAACTGTTTTAGGCAAAGAACATTGTCAACCTACCATCAATCAAACACAAGACCTACACTTTGTTTTAAATCATTATACCTTAGATTAATCTCCCAAATTGAACCTAAACAAGTCAACACAAGGTCAGGAAGAACTCAGATTCCCAAAACAATGGCTAAACACATATGAAATGGAAAGATATATCTCAGAGTCTTCAAACTGGCCAATGTAACAGTAACCAATGATCTAACAAGTAGTTTACTTCATTTTAAATCTTATTTTGACCATAGAACTATTAATTAATACTAAAAAAAGATCCTTTAAACCTCATCATATCAGTATCATAACACAGCAGCCTAAAATTCCCAATAAAACAGTGTCAGACAAACTAGAATTTCAATGAAACAAGATTACAACTCATAGATCTCAGTGGAGCAATGTCAAAACTCTACAACAAATATCATTCCTTATTTCTATAAACCTCCTAATCACAGATTTATCAACATAATCCACAGATGATTCAATACATATCATATTGTTCTTATACTATCAAACCTACATTATTTAGCAACCTTAATGTATATATACACCAACAAGATCACAAATACCATAAACACATTCCAAAATTAACACATAATTATGATAAACATCTAAACAGGCTAAAATAAGATTGAAATACTTAGAATAGGGGATTACCTTTTTGTAGGGCAACCAAAAGATCAAGGATGAGGGATTGGATCAACACTTCAACAACACTTAACCCTTGAAAATAGCCCTTTGTTTTTTAGATTTTTTCTAATATATTGTAGTATTTTGAATAGTATAATATAGTATATTTGATTTATTGATAGTATTTTAGTAAAGGAGAGTTTTAATTCTAAGAATAGAACCCATATGATCTCCAAAAAATCCTCAGAAATAACAATAAACTCTTCTATTTATAGCATAAAATGATGCTAGGGATAGAAATGGAAAGATTTTAGGCCACTTAACCGAATTTCTCTCCAATTCCAAAAACCCTATCCTAAACAAATTCAAATTTAGTAAAGGACAAAAATGAATTTCAGCAAATTGTACCAATTCGTACCTTATCCAACAAAAACCTCACAATAATCATATAAGAGAACTAAAAATCTAACTAATTGTACCCAAAAAAATTCAAATGAGAATCAAAAAATACTAGGATAGTACGCCTCGTCATCAAATAACAAATTTATCACATTCCAACGGTACGAAATCGTACAAACAGGATAGAATCCCCAAAATTAGTACTCAACCAAAAAACCTTCTAGAAAATTTCCCTAGGTTCTCTCATTGAGTGAATATGGTGCACAAGTTGGCTAAGGGCGCCAGGCCCTGCCCATGGCAACCATATACTTAAGAGAATCCAAGTAACATCCCAAAAATGTCGGTGAATCGCAGTGGAACAGCCGCCATTGGCGGAATCCTAAATCGCCTGAAATCGCCTCTCACGGAGGTGGAAAGGTCGGGGGAAGGGAAAATGAAAATAGGGCGGGCGGGGGGGGGGGGGGGGGGGATTTTATTTTTAATAAACTTCTCCCCCTCTTTTTTTTTTAAAAACAATACCCCTCCTACTTTTAAAACATTTAAATTAACACACCCCCCCCCCTTTATTTAATTAAAATATTGACAAATAATATAAAGGCCTATATTGTTAAACGTAATAATTATTTAGGCTTAATAAAAATTAAAACTCGTAAAGTTAAGACACGAGCTTTAAAACGAGCCTAATATTGACATAGTTCCGAGCAATATTTAACAATGTGTAAATGAGGTCAAAATGAGCCGTAATTCATACGTCATCTTAATTAACAAATTTTTTGATTTAGTCGGAGCGAGATATTTATCTCCTTTTCAAATTATATTTTTGAAAGTAAATAACTCGTAATTTTCTTGTAATTGTCAATTCTTATGAAATAATAATTAAAAGTCAGTTTTTGCAATTTTCTCGGGACTTTTAAAATTTGGATTTTCTAAGGGTGCATCCTTACTCCGTCTTCGCCTCGGGAAATTTAAAAATTAAAATACGTATCTTATGAGGTGAAAATTAGGTGTCAACAGTATATATACATAAGTTTCCCTAGATTTTACCCAAGATTATTTTTTGAGAAAATTATGGCCCTATACGCTTCAGCCATCTAATTTACCAGTTCTGACCCAATTTCATTATTATTACCCGAATTAGCTCAAATTGTAAAAAAAAAAAAAAAAAAAAAAAAAAAAAAAACTGTTTGTCCAAATTCAATTTTTGAATCTTCTATTCATGTAGGGTCAAATCAATTTGGTACACCACATGTAAAAGTGAAGACCTTCTCGGGGAAACCCTTTTTCTCTCTCCTTTTGTTTTCTTCTCTTTCTCTCTGATTTTTGTTGTTTAGCAGACTTCTTTTTGTTTTTTCCTCTCTCTCATCTTTTGTTATCTTCATTGCTCATTTTCTTTATTCAAAATTTCTCATCTCATGTGCTCCTTTGCTTTTTTCGTTTTCTTTTTTAGTTGTTTTTCCTCTTACAAGACCTATTTGTGAAAATAAAATCTAACTCTGAAAATCACACTTCTTTAGAATGATTGAGCTGGAAAATTTTAGTCTTTATTTAATGTCATCTCTTGACTTGGTGGGTTAGAACTTGAAGATTTGATCACGATATCCACCTGGAGTTGTAAACTTTGAATATGAAATTCTAAGTTTTTGGTTGTGGTTGCTAGTGTTGAGGAATTGAATTTGAAGTGTTTCACATTAATCATTGTTGTGGTGGGTTTCCTTCTTATTCTTCCCTGTTCTTTTTATTTTATTTTATTGATATAGTGTTTTGTATTATTATGGGAGAATAACCCGTGGTTGTGGTTATTTTGTCGAGGTGGTGCGGCGAAGCATGTGTAAAAATGTGGTGGTGTATATTTGTGTATATCTTATATTTAATTATGTATATATTTGTATATCTAGTGTATGCGTATAAACATATATATTTGTGTAAATAGACAATTTTACATATTTATACACAGAATATATACATTGATTATACAATACTTATATAGTGTATAAGGTGGGGTGACGTGATGTAACGACCCGTTTGGTCGTTATTTTTTTTTTACCGTTTTTGCCCCTGTTGACTCGTTCCCAAGCCTTGTTAGTACTATTTTGATCCGCGAGGACTAGTGGCACAGTTCCCTAGGCCTTATTTTGGGTTTTGAAATGACTTTTAGAAAGTTTGGTCTTAAAGGAAAAACTGTTTGACTCGAAGTTGACTTTTGGGTAAACATGTCCGTAATCAAATTCCAACAGTTCCATTAGGTCTGGAGGGTGATTTATGACTTAGTGGTGCCATTGGTTTGGTTCCCGAAGGGTTCAAGTGTGATTTGGGCCATTGGTTGAGAAACTAGTTAAGTTAGAATTGGAGTTGATCACGGTCAACATCGGGTCAAGATGATCCCGTGTCGATGTTTCGAAAGTTCCAACAAGTTTCCATGATGATTTTGGACATGTCCACTATGTTTGGTTAGATTCAGATGAGTGTTGGATAAGTTTGGGTTGTATGGTGATTGTTTTCGGTTTCGACGTCAATTTGAGTATAAAGGGTACCATATTGAGCAAACGGCCTTTGATTCGTGTTTCGACTGAACTATTATATCCGTACCGTAATTTAAATCATCAAGTTTCAACATCGTATGATGGGATTATGGTCATTTTACTAAGAATTGGGTTGCCAAATTTTTTAGATTCATTGCGAAATTGCCACTGAAATCGTATTTAAAAATCTGCACTATTTCAAATATTGAAACTTCCATATCCCCTTCATTATAAGGTCCAATAGAGTGATTCAAAAGCCTCACCTGACTGGAATTTAACAAGGAATCCATTGGAGCCATCAAAAGTGAGTTTCGGGATCGTTTAGCATAAGAAACGATCCAGAACAGGTTTTTGGCTATTAATGTTGTTGGAGTTTTTCTCATCTTGAAAGTTTGGGTTTGGGAGAATTCAAGGATGTTCTTTAAGTTTCTTCCATGGGGTAAGTTATAAAAAATAATCTAAGTATTTTCCTTTAATTCATTTCCTTGGTTTAAGCTTTAATCCATGATTTCTAAAGTAAGAAATTAGGGTTTTTCCTGAAGAAGGTTCACTGGGTCTTTCTTGAGAAGTTCATAAAATTGGTCAGACTTTCTAAGTTGTTGTAAATGATAAAATTGTTTGGGTTTATGCTAGATATGATGTATCTAAGGTTGTTAATCATATACCTTCCATTATTAGCGATGAATTCTTGAATTTAAGAGTTAGGGTTTATATCCAAAATTGGGGGTTTTTGCTTGAATTTAGCAATTAGTTGATGGGTTTTGATCACTTAGTGTTTAATTGAATAATTTACACCGGAATTTCCCGCTTTGCCCTTGTGAGCTCTGTTTCCCTAAATTCTAGGGTTGGTTTTGACCCAATTTGAATGATAGCAATATATGTATCGATCTTCATGAATTGTAATCTAGATTTCGAATATGAATAGAATTTCTTGATCTCGAGGCTCAAGTAAAGGAAGGGATAAGGTGTGATTGTTGGTGATATTGTTGTTCGGCCTTCTAGATAGGTTATGGCTTATCCTTGGTGAGACTTCATATAGCGAAGCATATATTTAGATTTTATTATCAGAGAAAGCATGTAAACCTTCGCGTATGAAGTTGGGTTGGATATTGTCTTAGGTTGGGCCCTGTTGCGTAAGTGGGGATAGCCACCCCGTTGTGTTGTGACTTGACTGTTCTATTGTATTGGCTTGATGCCACGTGCGGTTAGTAGATATTGGAATCTGTTGTTCCATCTTGATTGTGATATGGTAGTATCTTACGGGTTGATGTTGATATGAGGATAGAGTTCTATATTTGTTGGCGTACCCATGTTGGTATTTGTGACACTGATATATTGTTAGCGTACCCATTATTGATACTTGTGATAATGATCTGATTATTAATGTTGATACATGCATTGCACGCACTCTCATGATATACTGTTGATACATTGTTGGTACTTGATAAAGCATTGTGATGAGCTGGGCTCGATTTTTAAATGAGAGTGACGTGAGAGTCCGATATCCGATGTTAGTCCCGAAATCGTGGATTGAGTAAGTGCATGAACTCCGCGGGTCCCCCAGAGTGGTGCCGGTGAGAACCCCCATGGACAAAAATTTGGGTCTCGTCTGTCTGTTGGGTAAAGATCCAAAACGAGTGGCACTTAAACTTCGCGAGTCACCTTGGGTTGTGCTACCGAGATGTCGATATTTTCGTCCGGAGTAAATGTGTACATAACATTTCCATGTCATTGCATTACATTCATACATTATTGCATTTCATTGCATCATGGCGTATATTGAGATGATTCGGTGTTTTACTTGTGATGTTGGTGTCGGATTGGACATATTGAGACTTGGCACATTTGGGATCAGATGCCCTACTTAGGCGATGACATGTACTTGGTTCTGATTATGTTCGGCTTATACTTATTGATTTATCTGCCTATTTTCTTTATTGTCTGAATTATGTTAGCTATACTTAGTCGACCTATGATACCTACCAGTACTGACCTACACTTGCTGCATTCTTTTATAAATGCAAAATTCCAAGCTGGCTACTTCTGTTTCTCGTGGCTGATAGTCTCCTCGAGAGTTGCTTAGAGTCTGCAGGGTAAGCACGAGACGTCCGCCGCCTTGAAGATTCTTCTTATTTATGTCTTATTTCCTATTCCGAGACATATTCGGACTTGATGTATTATTGATATTCCAAACTTGTAGATTTAGTTAGATGCTCTTGTATGACCAGACCAGATACTGGGGCGGATTTCATTTACTTCCGCGTTTTCTTATTTATATTATAATTATGAGACTTTAGCTACTTTACTTCTTCCGCTATTTTATATTATTTGTGAATGTTGAGTTAAGAGTTCGCCTACCGAGTTGGGAAAGGTAGGTGCCCGCGCGACTTAGCGAAATTGGGTCATGACAAGTTGGTAGCAGAGTCTTAGGTTACCCGGTCTATAATACATGAGCGTGTCTAGTAGAGTGTCGTGGATTGGTGCGATAAGCTCTGTACTTATCTGCGATAGGCTATAAGACATTTAGGAAACTTCAAATTCTTTCATTCTCTCATGCGACTTTATTCAAATCGGCATCTAGTCGATTCCGATTGGTATCTGAACTTTCTTATCTTAATCACCCACGGAGGGTGGACACTCGTTCTTAAATTCTTATGTGAATGGTTGATCTATGATGTGTGGTGGCTTGGTGCGAGATGTGTTATTCTGATTCGGGAAGGTGATCAAGTTCAGTCTCTATTTATAGCCTGAGGTTTTGATTGTGTAGAGTTGTGATTAGACTCTGTTGCTGTGTGGAGTCACGATTAGACTCGTTTATTATGAGAGTTCGTGAGAAATGGGAAGATAGTTCAGACGGTTACAGGGTCTGCATGTTTCAGCGTTGGGATGCTCGAAAGTGACAAAGTGCAATTATGGCTTAACAATAGTGGGTTGCTCGATGATATGATCGGTTTGACTTCAGCTTCGTTAGGGCTTTATGATGGTGTGTGTGACGCTGGTGATCCAATGGCAGTCGAGGATTCAGCAATGGTAGAGCATTAGACTTCGATATATGAGAACAAGTGTAAGTTCCGTGATGACCAACGAATGTGGGAAAATGTATTGTGATCACGGGTAATAAAGAAAAGAAGTTGACAATAAGGACATGAAGGAAGCTTTTGTGCAAGTGTGTAGTGAAGTAAGACTTCTCCAAATATCTTGGACATGAGTAAATTTCGTGATATTGGGACAGGAAAAATTGGTATCTGACATGGATGTCAGAATAAGGTTGCGATTGGTGCAAAAATTTATTCTTGATATGGGCTCGTTGATGTTAAAAGACTACTCGGTTATTCAGTGAATGTTATGGCACATCGTTTGATCGGTAAATTGACTGGGTTGTAGACTTCTGAAAAGTTAGTAATCGACTGATGGAAATGACTTTAATTATGGGTGAATACGATGAATTAATGACTTGAGGAGTTACTAGTTATTTCACTTAGACATGAGGAGAAGTATGGATATTGTTGTGTGGTTTGTCGGGCTTATAATGGATGATTAGTTTAGATGATCGAGTGGATTTAAGCGTTTGCTGCTTGATAGTGATAAAAGTGATTTGAAATGAAATACGAGAATTGAAGGTTTACAATGAGACATCTTGTTATCGGGTTCAGGAGATTAAGGTTCGTAAGACTGGAGGTGACGTAATATGGGTACTCGAGTTAGTGATGTGATAGCTTGGTCAGCTCACTTTGACCAGAAGGGATTGTTGACACGTTTCCAGAGGTGTTCGGGATTGATTTGGGTGACTTTATGGGAAAATTTGGCTTTAAGCGAAAAAAGTTGACTCAAAGTTGACTTTTAGGCTAACGGACCTTTTTCAGAAATCCATAGATTCCGAGAGGTCCGGATAGTCTTTTAGAACTTGTGTGTAGATTTGGTTTGGTTCCCAATGTACTCGGATGCATTTTGGGACTTGAGTTGGGAAGTTGGAATAGAGGTATCAGGGGTTGACTCGGTTAACAAGACCTCCGTTGGGAATTCCAAGGCCACGAGTGCCTTCATGGCATGTTTTTGTGTATGTCTATGTATGTGATTTGTGAGCAGATGGCCTTGAGTATTACTCGAGATTTCGGGATTAAGTTGGATTATTTTGGGAAATCTGGTACTGGTGTCCGCCATGGCGGCACCAATGTCGCACCAGCAGCACCGCTATAGCGGTTGCCATGCCGTTGAGACGGCCATGTGTTTTTGGTAATGACAGTCGTGGAGGTCTGATGGGCCGTCAAGGCAGGACCGCCGCAGCGGCCCCGTAGCCGCTGTAAAGGTATCGTGCCTTGTTATTTCATAAATTGTGTATTAAAATCCCTTAGTCCCTCATTTATTTCTATTCCGAAAATTGAGCTTTTGGGAGAAAATCTAGGATATTCTTGGAGAAGATTCTTCGTGGTAAGTCCTTCTAATCTGTTTGTTATTCCATTAATCCAAATCATATTAGAATCCCTTTACCCTGTTAGTTTATTAAGTGATGGAAGATTAAAAGTGGGTATAATTTCTCTCTAGGCTTCTAAATCATGATTTGTTGGTTAGGCTAACTGAGTCAAGTTCGGTATAGATTTCGAAAATTGAGTAAGGCAATTCGGGCAAGGACGATTCAGTGGGATACATAAGGATGTTAGTGATATCATTGTGTGATACGCCGGATTTAGAGAGCGTTCAGTTCAGAGTGGTAGGCGTTAAGGAAACGCTAATGTGTAGAGTGTGGTACGATCCTACCTCCAGGATTAATTCGGCTAGTTTTTAAGATTTATGATTATATGGTATTTGATGGAGTGGATTCGAGGATTGATTACGGTATCGATGATCAAGAAGTAATTAGAAAATTTGGGAATTGACGAGTCGAGAAAAGGTATAGTTGATTGTGAATCGATAAGAAAAAGGGTACCTCTTGGGGATTTCTTAGGTCAGTATGGATTGGTGTCGTCTTCTTGCATATTCCAGTTGAGATGTGTTTGTTGCGTGAACTTAAGAAGGAAATCCAGAGGGATGGACTATGTGATATGATAGAGTTTCGTGAGGTTCGTGGTATGCGACTAGTGAGAAGCATATTTCAGTGAACCCGGCTTGTTGAGGTTTATAAAAAATAGCTTAGTGGTACACCGTCGGATAAGTTTCGTGACCTTCTACAGTGGATAAGTTAGCATGCCTTAGGAGAGAAGATTGTGGAACTCCTATCATGAGAGGACTAGAGTTATATTTTTGAGGTGAGACCCTACTCATGGTGATATTTTAGGTTGCAAGTAGTATTGACTGGAGTTTGGGTAAGCGCTTTTGGTTGTTAAAGACTTAGGGGTGATTGCGTGAGATTTCGAGCGGCAGTGTAAGATTGGATACTTTCAGAGAATTTATAAACATATCAAGGTGACACTATGAGAGGTTCGATGGTTATAAATTATTATATGAGGCTTCAAGTTTGCGTCGAAAGTTCGGGTTTGTATCGGATTGGCGTATCGGGTAAAAGTTGAGAAACATGAAGATTAAAATCGTAAGGTATAGCTCTTCGATACTAAATTGATAATTCGGATAGGACTCAACTTGTGGAGTCGAAAGTGATAGACATGATTTGTTATGCGTGAATAAAAGATTAGAATTGACCGCCACAGAGGTGCGATAGGACTGTGATTGGTTTCGGGAATTCAGAGTCAATTCAAATGACTATTGGTGATATTCGAGAGTTATGCATTTATTCCAGGTTAGCATGGTTCGAGTTAGGCTTTATATAGTAGGAGGTGTCGTTCTCCCGTGGGGTTGGTTTGATGCATTTGAGGTTATTCATAGAGTTGGAGATGTTAGGTGTTCCTCTGATTTTCCATGTGCCTATGCTGAGGAAGTACCATTCCCATGGGTCTTACATTATTCATTGGGATTCAGATTGTGTCAGTGGAAGTCAGTAGAAGCATCGTCCGGTTGAGGAGGCTACTTGGGATTCAGTATTACGTGAAAGATATCTCCAGTCATTTGCCGAGTCAGGTACTCTTCCCTCGCTGCATTCCCTTGTCACTCGAGAACGAGCAATTGCTTAATTGGTATCTGATGTAACGAGCCGTTTGGTCGTTATTACATTTTTTTTACCGGTTTTTCCCCTGTTGACTCGTCCCCTAGCCTTGTTAGTACTATTTTGATCCGCAGGGACCAGTGGCACAATTCCCTAGGCCTTGTTTGGGTTTTGGACTGACTTTTAGAAAATTTGATCTTAAAGCGAAAACAGTTCGACTTGAAGTTGACTTTTGGGTAAAAGTACCCGTAATCGAATGCCGACGGTTCCATTAGGTCCAGAGGGTGATTTATGACTTAGTGGTGTCATTGGTTTGGTTTCGAAAGGGTTCGGGTGTGATTTGGGTCATTGGTTGAGAAACTAGTTAAGTTAGAATTGGAGTTGACCACGGTCAACATCGGGTCAAGATGATCCCGTGTCGATGTTTTGAAAGTTTCAATAAGTTTTCATGATGATTTTGGACATGTCCACAATGTTTGGTTAGATTCCGATGAGTGTTGGATAAGTTTGGGTTGTAAGGTGATTGTTTTCGGTTTCGACGTCGATTTGAGCATAAAGGGTACCATATTGAGCAAACGGCCTTTGATTCGTGTTTCGACTGAACTATTATATCCGTATCGTAATTTTGGAACCATAGCAACTAAAATCATCAAGTTTCGACATCATATGATGGGATTATGGTCATTTTACTAAGAATTGGGTTGCCAGATTTTTCAGATTCATTACGAAATTGCCACTGAATTCATATTTAAAAATCTGCACTATTTCAAATATTGAAACTTCCATATCTCCTTCATTATAAGGTCAAATAGAGTGATTCAAAAGCCTAACTTGACAGAATTTAACAAGGAATCCATTGAAGGCATCAAAAGTGAGTTTCGGGATCGTTTGGCACAGGAAAGGAGCTAGAACAGTTGGGCGTTTTTGGCTATTAATGTTGTTGGAGTTTTTCTCATCTTGAAAGTTTGGGTTTGGAAGAATTCAAGGATGTTCTTCAAGTTTCTTCCATGGGGTAATGTCTAAACAATAATTTAAGTATTTCCCTTTGATTCGTTTCCTTGTTTAAGCTTTAATCCATGATTTCTAAAGTAGGAAATTGGGGTTTTTCATGAAGAAGGTTCAATGGGTCTTTCTTGAGAAGTTCATAAAATTGGTTAGACTTCCTAAGTTGCTTTAAATGATGAAATTGTTTGGGTTTAGGCTAGATATGATGTATCTAAGGTTGTTAATCATAGACCTTCCATTATTAGCGATGAATTCTTGAATTTAAGAGTTAGGTTTTATATCCAAAATTGGGGGTTTTGTTTGAATTTCGAGATTGGATTGAGTTAATTTAGCAATTAGTTGATGGGTTTTTATCACTTAGTGTTTAATTGAATAATTTATCTTGGAATTTCCCGTTTTACCCTTGTGGGCCCTGTTTCCCTAAATTCTAGGGTTGGTTTTAACTCAATTTGACTGATAGCAATATAGGTATCGATCTTCATGATTTGTAATCTAGATTTTGAATATGAATAGACTTTCTTGATCTCGAAGCTCAAGTAAAGGAAGGGCTAAGGTGAAAGAGCGATGTCATATGATCAGTAAAAGTAATGTTTGCCCCGCTTAAGTTTCACAGGCTACAAAGATGTAAACTAATCTAGGGCTGCATGAATTGCAAAAAGTTTAACTAGATAATACATATGAGTAAGAAGCCCCTTTTGTGGACAAGTTACACATTTGGTCGGTATATATATATAAGGTCGTGCTAACATACTACCTAGCATCCTCCCCATTTTTGCTTTTCCTTTAATACCTTTGTAGCTACACTATCATCTCATTTATAGTAAAGATTTTTTGGTCTTTTACTTAAAATCCCCAATCTATGCTCTTCGATACCCAGTTCCAGCTCCAATTTACCTCTCAATCATTTGGATCTTAGTTTCCTCAAATTATGATATGCAAAGAAAGCTTGAAACGGAAGTTCACATTGACCATCAATGAATCACTCCATTATTATTTTTAATTTTCACAAAAAATAATAATCTTCTCCCTTTATCTATGTTGTGAGTTATTTAAATTTCTTATGATTTACAGTCAAGTTAAGTGGACTATAAAATATATGAAACAAATCCAAAATTTGAAATTTTCATAATCAAACTTAGAGCCGAGGGAGAAGGGTCTTGTTGTTCCACTGTTGCTCTGTTGATGGGAGTATGGTTTTGAGATTGTTCTCAGCACTTTCCACTTGGCGGAAAGTTGTTTCTAATATGAGAATTAGGCAAACCCATCTTTTTGTTCCATGTTCATTTTTCCTTCTCCATCTGAGAATTACGCAAGATTGATGGCAGGAAAAGTTACTATTCCACAAAATTTGATTGAAATATTGTGATTTTCTCTACAAAGAGATGCTATTTTGTAGATAAATCCCCAAAAATCAAGACCCATTTTTAAGCAATCATGCCTCATTATCAGAGATAAGTCTAGATTCATTATCAAGTATTACACAATTTAGACCCATTTTCATTTCCAGTTGCCTCTTCCTCTTTACAAATTTTATGATTTCTCAAAAGGTTCTCAATATGTATACCCAGGAGGGGAGGAAAAGAAAAAGGAAAGGGTTAGGGAGGAAACCAGAGAGTTTGCTGGAGAGTGAAATGGAGCTAGAATTCATCGAAGAAGAGCTGGAAAGCAAATTCGGATTTGTTTGGTACTAGAATTTATGGAAAAGACCAAGAAACCTTTACTATAAATGAGATGACAGTGTAGCTATAAGGGAATTAAAAGAAAAGCAAAAATGGGGAGGATGCTAACATACTACCTTCATGTAGTATGTTAGCAATACACGCACACAAATACAAAATATTATGTATATAATATGTATATTTTTTACATATATTAGCCATAAATATACATTTGCTGGCTATTATTTTGATGGACGGTTATTTATGTCAATTTGTCTTCTTTTTTTCTTCTCGATCTCCCTTTGACAATTTGGACTTTATATCAACCATGCTCTGTAAAGAACATAAAATAGCCTTTTTGATCCTCTCTCTAAGTCCATCGACATTTGGATCACATAATCTGTCTCGGTACCTTAAAGTACCATCATCTCCCCTTTATTCAAAATTCGTCGTCTTATACTTGTGAATCCCCTCTTTCAGCTGCAATAAATAGGAATCATTATACTGTTTCTCGTTTACTTCGACTACTAAGGAGGATTCAGCCCTGATCTGAACAACAACCCACCATTTGAAATCTTTTATTATAGGCACCTCATAGACACTATTTGTTTTTTAATTAAAATCAAAATAATTGGCTACTTATAGCCACTATCAATGTCGTCGTCTTCGTTGCATATCAATGGAGATGTTGCATATTAATACTTCGTAAAATTTACAATCTTCAGAAAATATGAGCACATGATGTGAATTGCGCTTACAGATTTTAGCAATAATGAAAATCTTTGAAAATCTAGGAAATGGTTTTAATGTGTGTCCGAATTTCAAAATTAGGTGTTTTAACCAAGCCGAAGTCTCCAAGCTTTTTGTGTTCTCCGTATAAAACTGAACAACAACAACAACAACAACAATATACTCAGTGAAATCCCACAATGTGGGGTCTGGGGAGGGTAAAGTGTACGCAGACCATACCCCTATCTCGGAAGACAGGGAGGCTGTTTCCGAAAGACCCTTGGCTCAAGAGAAATCACAACGAGAAAGGTTAGATAAGCACAAGCAGTTCAAAGCAAAATGTAAATGAAACTAAAGAAAGTGAATAAGTCAAAATAGAGCAGTATGAAAAAAGGGAGCAGCAGCTACCACAGATAAATAAGATAATCGAAGTACAAGAAACCACATATAGTAGCAAGAAACAAAGGACAATAGACTATAGATCGAAACAACGACTACCTACTAGCCTTCTACCCTAATCTGAGTCCTCCAAAACCTCCTATCTAAGGTCATGTCCTCGGTAAGCTAAACCTGCGCCATGTCCTGTCTCAGCACCTCTCCCCAATACTTTTTCGGCCTACCCCGACCTCTTCTGAAACCATCCATAGCTAACCTCTCACACCTCCGCACTGGGGCATCTGTGCCTCTCTTCCTCACATGCCCAAACCATCTCAGCCTCGCTTCCCTCATTTTGTCCTCCACTAATGCTACTCCAACATTATCCCGAATATCTTCATTCCTAATCCTATCTCGCCTGGTGTGCCCACACATCCATCGCAACATTCTCATTTCCGCAACTTTCATCTTTTGGACGTGAGAGCTCTTGACTGCCCAACACTCTGCCCCGTACAACAAGGTCGGTCTCGCAACCACTTTGTAGAACCTGCCTTTATGTTTTGGCGGCACCTTCTTATCACACAGCACTCCTGAAGCAAGCCTCCATTTCATCCACCCTGCACCAATATGATGTGAGACATCATCGTCAATATCCCCATTCTCTTGTATAATAGACCCGAGATATTTGAAACTTCTTTTTTTGGGATAACCTGGGTACCAAGCCTCACTTCCACGTTAGACTCATGTGTCACGTCACTGAACTTGCACTCCATGTACTCTGTCTTGGTCCTACTCAACTTGAACCCTTTAGACTCCAGAGTTTGTCTCCAAACCTCCAGCTTAGCGTTTACTCCGCTGCGTGTCTCGTCAATCAAGACTATGTCATCCGCAAATAACATACACCATGACACCTCACCTTGAATTCGCCGCGTCAGACCTCCGTATACAACTGAAACATATTATATTCCTCTGAACATAAGAATTAAAATTGCAAGTATAAACAACCTGATTACCGTTAATTCTTCAATGGTGGCATTGCTCTACTCCCATTGTAAGCTATCTCCATTGATACCTCCACACCACCTAGCCGATGCACATCTCTTTCCTCTATCTAGTTGAAAACATCTCTACTACATCTCATTTATTTTGTTGTTGAAAGACCACCCAAAGTTCACACAGAATCAGTCCTTCAAACTGAGTGAAGACGATTGTATCTTGGATTGAAATTTCCGATCATATGTAATTGTAAATTGTTTCGGTTGAGTGATATTGAATTTTGTTGGAGACATCTTAAGGAACTTGAATATCAAATTCGAAGACATATGGAAATAATTTGAGATGATTTTCAAATTGAAAATCAAGGTTGAAGAAGATCCATCTTTCATGTATATCTCTATCCAATCCATGTAATTCTGTGTATACTACCTTGTATATTAATGTATACCAATGTATCTCTTGTATATCATGTTTGCGGTGTATCTCCATGAAAGATATTTGTGTGATATGCACTGAGATACACAATCTACATTTCTAATAGACATTGTCATAGTGAGATATCCCCGGCCGGCTTCAACTTGATTTCTTTACCCCAAACATGTCTGAATCATCCCCAATTTTTCTCAAATTCTGATCTTTAGGTGGTTCCTACGAATTTCAGTCACAACCATTCGAGAAAATACTAAAAAAAAAAAAAAAAAAGTTTAGATCCTACTTTAGTTGTGCTTTAATATTGGAATTTTCATGAGAATTTACCGATGATGAATTAAGTGAATGTTTGTGGTGATAATAGTGAAATTCGAGGGTTCATCTGATGGATTTGGTTAAGTGCAATTGTGACTTGGATAAATTGAGTCGTGAGACTTTTAGGGCCCAGCTCAAGTGAAAATCATTCTTTTGCGCAGATTGCCCTTCATTTGGGGTGGTCTTTAATTTTTGCTCTTCAAATTGGTGGTCTTTAAGTTTTACCTCTTGCCTAACACCCCAAGGTTGTGGGTTCAAACCCCAGTTCAATAAAAAAAAAAATAAAATTGCAAGGTAGACTTTGCAGCAGAATTTTGCAAATCTGCCCAGCGAAATTCTGCCTTTGGGCCGCACAGGCAGAATTTGCATCCTTTAAATTTTGCCCTTCAGGCAGAATTTACATGGCACAGGCAGAATTTGCATGGGGCAGAAATTCTGCCTGTGCTATGTAAATTCTTCCTGAAGGGCAAAATTTAAAGGGGAAAGGACACTGTGTGTCCACTCAGCCAAACTAATCCCACATTTAACCACTGTTTGGGCTTAATTCCACTAGGTGTCCGTTCGGCCCAAAATAATGCCAAAAAATGGTCGGTCGGCCCAAAATAATGCCAAGGCTGGCCGGCCCAACAGCCCAGGAGCTTAAAAAAAAAAAACTTTTTGTGGCAACTAAATCGCCACTAAAGGGCTGCTACAGCATATATACATATATTGGAATTATATATACTTTATATACAAAAATTATACATTTTATATACATATGCTGGAATTAATCATACATTTATTATAAATAAATTATACGTTAATTATACATTTATTATACACATATTATACAATAATGATATGATATTTATTTTTAACATATACAATAGTGATACATATTATATACCACAATGATATGGTTTCTATGATACATTTTTTATATGTATGACACACTTTCTATACAAGACTGATATAGTTTATATACACATGCTGGAATTATATATACACTTTCTATACAAAAATGATACATATTATATACAAAAATGATACAATTTTCTATTCTATAATACACATTATATACACAAATGATACATATTATATACAAAAATGATACAGACCTTAGTGATTCATATTTTATACAGTTTCTATACATTACAGATAGGTACTGATACATATTTTTATACACAAATGATACATATTATATATAAAAATTGCCTCAGAGTTTTTTGGGATATTTCTTACTAAATATACACATATTATACATGTTTTGGGATATTTAACCTTTAGTGGCGACTTTTTTAATTGCCACTAAAAAGCCTGATTTTTCTATAGCAGCCCTTTAGTGGCAACTTTTAGTCGCCACAAAAAGTCTGATTTGTTTTTCCTTTTTTTTTTTCAAAAAAAAGCGATGGGGCTGTTGGACCACCCAGCCTTTAGTGGCGACTTTTTAAGTCTTTTGTGGCGACCACAAAAGGCTTTCTATAGATTTTGGCTACCGGATGGGAATAGTTTATGGGCTAATTTTTGGGTTTGGGAATAAATGGGCCAGCGCATGAAACTATTTATGACTCAGCGGCCATTTGTGTCCTTTCAAATTTAAAGACCACCATTTTGAGGGATAAAAATTAAAGACCACCCCCTGCGAAGGGTAACCTTGCAAATTGCCCAGTGAAAATCAAGGAGAAGGCTTAAAAACGAAAGTATATTTCTTGATTACATCTTCAATATTGAGGTTAGGGGTGTAAAAATAGGCGAGTTGGACTGAATATAAATGAAATAATTAAGCCCCATGTCCATTCGGTCATCTACTTTGTCAAATATGGCCGAACTACTCCTTGATTACCATTTCACCAATACTTTCCCCTAATTATAACTCTTCCTGCAAGAGATTGAGCAACATTCTAATAAGACTAGACTTGTGTGTTGTCACTTACAAAGTGCTTAATGGCCCACGAATTCAAACCCTATTACCCCCTTAAAGTAGAAATATGACCTATTACTCTAAACCACGAAGGCAAATGGATGAAAAGGAGAAGGCAAGATGAAAACACCTCAAATATCCAAAACAAAAATTGATATCCCTGTTCCGCTCTCCTCTTTTGTTCAGAACTACAAAATTAAACTTCTAGAATAATTTGGTTCCTAAGAAAGAATTCGATGTAAATATGGAAATGCCTTTTAGACATTAGGTCTAAGCAAATTGGACCTCTTAAGTGCGCAAATTAAACGATTAGGATTTTATTCGATTGAGTTCATTCTTATTCCCTCTTTTAGCAGTAAAATAATTATATTAATTAGTGTTGATTTGAAGATTGAGTACACTGTCTAACCGAGTTATATGTCTAACTAGGGCTGAATAAAATCAAATCGTAAATCGCACCAAATCGACAAATCAAGTCAGATGAAAAAACCTGACTAGTGTTTTGGTTTGGTATTTGAAAAATAAACCCGACTATAAGTGGTTTGGTTTGGTATTAACTAAAAAAAGTCAATTCGAGACCAAACCAACTCGACATTGTATATGCATATATATAATTTTTAAAATTATTTTAAACATGAAAAAATATTTATTACAATATTTATATATCTTTTCTTAACTTTGTCATAGTTTTTATTAACAACAGACTTTGTCATAGTTTTTATTAACAACAGACATCCGTATTAGACACTAACTACAAAGAAAAGTAAGAAAAATGTCGGCACACGAGCTATTCATTTTGTAACTCTTACTTGGATGAATTGTTTCCTTTTGTGCAGTCTCAATGTCCAAAGTTTGTAGAAATAATGCAGATACATTGTTATATCTAGTTATACATTGATTGTACATAACATATACATTGTATATACAGAATATATATAGTGTTTATATATAACTATACAAAAAAATACATTATCTATACACTGATGATACAGTAGGTTACATTGGCTGCAAACTAGATGCGGGGGAAGTATAGCTATACAGAACAAATACATTATCTATACACCGATGATACGGTGGGCTACATCGGTTGCTAACTAGATGTCTGAGCCGTATATATGAGTTATTTTCCCAATTTAAATTGGATTGAATGTGTGATGGACTAAACAATAGGTCATAATCCAACCTAGTCAATTCTTCCAGTTTTTTATTTGTTTTCTTATAATTTGTTTAGTTACCTAATAAGTATTTTTGTTTTCTTTATAACAGATAAATATCTTTTTAAGAATATTGTTTCTCACTGATCAGTTTGTGCTACGTATTTATACCAAATGAACCCAATTTTAGATGGACTGAATTTGGGGTCAAAATAAACTGAGTTAGTTAATGGAGATCTCATTAACCAGTCCAGGTTTCTGGATCATATTTTGATGAGCTCATTTTAATTGCCGCCCCTAATTAAAGCACAACCGATCACCATATTTTCTGCTGATTACCATACTGACCTAGTCCTATGTTATTGAAAATACTTTTCATGAAAATTATTGTTTGATGTTTGGTTATTAGAAAATAACATATTTTATCAAAAATGGGGTATAATGTCTTCAGGGCTGATACAATAAAATAAATAAATTAGCAAGCGAAGACACATGTGCAATCTAATCGGTTTACAAATCCAGGTATATATTTTGTCATTAATCTAGTAACCATCTATAGCTAAATCTACCAAATTAGCCTTCCCTTTCAAGTACTTCTTCCGCCTCAAATTATTTATCGTGGTTACTAAAAATAGTTGTCTCAAATTATTATCGTTTTAGGCGTTCAAATCATAATTAATTTTACCCTTGGTGGAATTTTGTCATTGATCAAGATGATACATAAATAGAGTAACATTTAATTAAGAGAGATTATAATCTATATATTATTAAAAAGAGGATAATTTTAGGACAAAAATTAGTTAATTAGTTGATAGTTAGTTACTTTTTTTTCATATTTTAACATTAAATTTTAAAGGTTAAAAATAGATTCAACTTCCTTGAATATTACAGCATTTAACAATTTTTTTTTTTAAAATAACAACTGTCCCACGATCACCTCTTCTCAAACAATTGATCTGTCAGCCACACCCATGACTTTCGCAATTGAAAGTCTTTCAGATATATATAAAAAATAAAATCCGGGGCTCTTAAATTGAAATAATAAATATATCATTTAAATAAAATTAAAACATAATTGAGGACACCCTCAGTAATGGGGAAGACACGTTTTGTCAACCGCTTCAGTTAAGGAATTTCAACTTCAAATTGAGGAAAATAGTGGTGTCAGTTTTACTGCAACCTCATCAACAAAATCCCAATGCAAAAGCCAAAAAGAAAATGATTTACCCATTTCTGAATCTGAAGGTACCTAAAATCTCAACAACACAAATTGTAATTAGCAAAACAGACAGGGAACCTGGAAGAAAATGTTTTGGGTGATAATCAGAGGAAGAGGAATGTCCAACAACATTCATTCATATAAAAGATAAAATTCAAAAGGTGGGTACAATTCAAGGGTTTTCTTTTGATTCCAAGCAGTCACTAGGCAGGTCGCAGTTCACATAGATGTTAATTCAGGGGAAGACATAAGCAACGTGGAATGCGGAAATTCATGTTATCTGAACTATTTCTCAAGCCTTTTTATAATTGTAAAATTTACAACTATGCTTTCAGATGGGCTGATTGTGTTCTCTCAATCTACAACAAAGGTATCGTGCTAATTTTGATTTTAGTTTTATATGGATCACACTGGTCATGTTGTTGTTGTGTTTTGGTTTACTATTGCTACAATGTGAACATAAAGAATTGCTACAATGTGAACATAAAGAAGAGTGAGAAATGATCAAAATAAAAAGATCTCCTTTATATGGAATAAGAATCAGTTCTTTAACAATGCTCTCCAGTTTGTTGGTTCTCTTAACAAGAACATAAAGAAGTCCTCAGAACTTGGACATATTTTTGTTTAAAAAAAAATTAATGGCAACTATCTTTTGACTCTTGCCTACAGGCCATGTCCCTTGGTACCAGGGGAGAAAACGGTGGCTTTATGTCGATAGTTAGGGAGACAAACCAAGGGCAGTGGATTGATGGAGGAGTGAACAGTGTCATTCTACTCTATTGGTTTTATAGAATGAAAAGCCAGGTAAATTTTCATCGGAAACCAATTGTCAAAAAAGAAAAAAACTCAACTTTATTCAATTTTATATTTTCTTTCTTTTTCTCGAGAGAGGACTAGACAGAGAATAGTTGGAGGAAGTCTGAGCTGAATGAATTCATCGTTCCACGTATGTGATGAGTATGTTAGGTTCTAGAGTGATCAATTGTTGTTTTTTGCTGAATGAAGTCCAAATTTTCATTGACTACTTCATAAACTTTAATGATATATTTGTGAGCGCAAGATCTTTTGATAATGATATTACTGCTAGCTCTTTTTTTTTTCTTCTTAGAATGATATTACTGCTAGCTCTCTGTGCAAAAGTTAATTGGTTATACATATTCGTTAGGAAACTTTCTAAAAACTTTGGGCTTTGTTGCTTGGTCTCAAGTAATTTTGGGGTAAATGGGTTAGGATGATAGTTTTATTGCATCCTTCCTTTAACTTAAGTCAAACTTCCTTATGCTTCTTATGTCAGAGCATTTTAAGTTCCGCCTATCATATGGTCGTATAGTCATATAGTTATGGAGGAACTATGGGAGAACGACGAATGCTATATATCCTCAGGCCCAATATTCAGACAGACAGAGAGAGAGAGATAGTAAATTCCTTGAAATACTTATTTGAAGAATCATAAAATAGCTTTTCCTTTAGAAATTATGTAGTTTGAAATTTTGATTTCTGTTTAAGTTACACGTAATAACAATCAATTGTTTATTCCTGATGAAAGATGTTTGATTTTTAAAAGTTGTATTATCTATCTATCAAACTTCTTTACACGAGTGCAACTGTAGTTCACTGTTTGTAAAGCAAATATACAGTACTGCTGTTACATCTCTCAAAATCTTACTAGAGTTAAATTTTGAAACATTGCAGACGATATACATGGATGATTACATTTCCACTTATAAAGAAAAATCACAGTTTGATTTGTATGCTCATTAAGGAACGAGTGGTTATGAATTCATCAAATAGCCAATTTTGTAAAGTGAATTGTGAATGTAAAGTCAATTTTGGACGAGGTAAGGAGTCTTCAATATTACAGACCAAAATTTAGCTATATCTCCTGTATGGATGATAATAAAACAAGTCTGACGCTATATCTTCTGGTTCTGCAACTTTTGTTGGCATGTAGGTGTCTGTACTTGCAAATGTTAAGTATAGATTGCAGTAGTTGATTTCAGACAATGACTAATTCAATCATCAAAAAAGCATCCTTTTCTCAATATGATGGTCCTTATTTAATCCAATGATTGTTGCATTAGTTTCATGTCACATAGCATTCGATTATATTCCATAGAACTCTACATTCAAGAATGTATTAAGCTCCTTGATTTTGAGGCTCGCAATTTTGTAATGTGATATTCCTACTCTGTCTACATTTCTCCATTATCTCTGCTGCTCTATTTTTCTTTTGTTCAAAGAAGCATCAAACTGACACCTTCACATAGTACTCTTGGAAAATTCTCTGTGGTGAAGCAAATAATCTCCCCAAAATACACTAGCAAAGAGTTTTCCCTGTATAAATAGCTTAATTAAAAAGAGATCCTAGACATCAGGCATGGACTTTAAAGGTGAACAGGAACCTGTGTTGGCTCCAAATACTTGGTTGCACATAGAGAGTAGTGCCTCTGGCAATGAGAACGTTTATCCAATTTATGCGTTAAAGAGGTATTGATTACAAGCTTATTAATATTGAAGCAAAATTAGTACATTGATTTCTCAGTAGACCTAATTAAATGTTGAGTTAGAGAGTAGTTGCTCTGCGACACACTTTTTGTTTTTAAAATTCTGATGATCTATTTCTTGCAAGTTTAGGATATTATAGCTGAAATATTTTGTTTTAACGGTCTTGGGGTTTGCAAAAATTTACTGCAATTTGTTAAAGAGCACGAGGCTAATTGATTTGGTGTTGCACAGTGATGTTAGGGTTGTTGAACGTATTGACTTTGACCATCAGGCAAATTCTCTGATTTTGTTTCTTTTATTACGTCAAATTCATCTATTTGAAGTGTTATCTTTAAAAGTCTTGTGGCAGTAGTGTATTGTAAGTAAGGAGGTCCCGGTAAGAAAGTATCAAAGCGCAGGCATACAAGGGTTGGATCAAGCACTTCTGCCTTAAGAGAAATCAGTTGATTTCTAATTAAACACTGTGATATTTATCATCTGCACTTAATTCTATGAGCTTAAACTAGCAAATCAAATCTCTTGCTCTTGCTACATTGTCAGATATTAATATTATTAGCTTGAAATCCTTCCATAATACAGTTAGTCACATGAAGAGGAAAAGGGTCACCCATGGTCAGTTATTAGTCAGTTCTTCAAGTTTATGATGCCTGAAATCTTTTTTCGGAAGTCTTAATGTTACATTTTTTTGTCGTGTGAAAACACAAACATGCATTTCCTTTTTGTGATGTGCTGCTGCAGCCCCACTAATTTGCATGACTTAGCTTTATTTTGTCTGTTTTTACTACTAAAATCAGCTGGGGCAAATTGGACAGGATGAGAGAAGCAACAAAGAGCTGAGAGAAGCAACAAAGGAGCACGAGGTAAGCATCATATGGTCAAAGATCCTGATTTACCCAACAAGGAGCCATCTCGGACCTTGGAACTGAACATCAGAATATACAAACTGAGTTACATGTCAAAACAATACGATTTATATAGAAACCTTGCCGTCAATTTCATATCAAAAGTCCAACAAAAATCGTATGGAGGAGTAAACATTTCCTTTATTCTCAAACTTAACCACAAAATTATAACTTTTCTGCAGATTTAAAATTTTGTTGGTGTGCTTAACATGTGACGAATATAGTTAATTTTTGAAAATTTTACAATCACTTGGTAAAGAAATTATTGAAGTACTTCATCCTGTGACGAATATAGTTAATTTAAATATTTATTTCTTGGTATATCATCTGCTTTCTTTCTACTCATTACGCAGTTTGTTTGATCTTTTCTTGAGGAATTGTTGATACATTTCCACTGAACTTGTGTTGGTTTCTACTAGATTTAGATTAATGGGAATGTATAGAGAAGTAGTTTCAAGAATCCAGTTTCTTATAGTTCGCTGCAAAAACCATGAAATGAAGTTTGTATGTGACTCTAATATGCACAGTCACATAAGCTCATCACGAATAATGGTGATTTAATTGTATGTCAACAGCACAAGCCATATATTGATATTTACTGGCAGTCATACCAAAAGTCTCCAACCAAAAAAAAAAAAAGTCACCCTCAAAACTTATTGAACTTACAACTTGAAATGCAGTCCAAAAGTTCCTATTCCGTTGTAGCTTTTGATACGCAAGTTAAATTTCCGATGAAGCTGTAGAGGACAGTATTATTAAGGAGTACGGAGGAAATGATCTCTTGGCTCTTATAATTTGAATAGAAGAAAACAGACTTTTTAGATCTCTTATGTGTTTTTTTTTCAGATCTCTTATGTGTAAAAAATAAAGATCTCTTGTGAAAGGGTCATAAAACTAAAAAAACATTGTAAAGGGTCATAATTTCATTTCTCAAAAATAGTTTTTGGTATGAACCAATTTTTTGGTCTGGCTTGTCTTTATTATTTTCCACGCATGATATTTTATGTGATTAATTTACTTTGATACACTCTGTGCGTCGCGCGGGTACGTATACTAGTATTATTAAAAACAGGATAGTTTTAGGACAAAAAGTGGTTAAATTAGTTATAAATTAGTTACAATTTTAAATTTGAAATGAAGATGGTTAAGTTAATTTATTTATTATCACCTCTAAAGGACGATGGTCGGGCATATTGTTTTCATCTTCCGATCACAAAGCGCTGCACGATGGATTAGTTTATGGAGGTACTAAGTATAAAACATTTCAAATAAAAATTAGTGCAAGCTAGTGCGTAGTTTCCCCGATGAAATAGGAATTTAGAGGATAAAATAAGAAAAAAACCCAAAAAATTAACTAACCCTAAACCAATTCAAAAGCCCCCACCCACGTCTAATTAACTTCCCATTTTCCTCATTCATGGTCACATACAATCACTCCCACGAATCACACATACGGTTACACATGACAGACATATAGTACACTTTTTCCGGTGAATTCAGTTCTATAGCGCACAAGTTCCACTACTGCAGAAGATTTATCTGTTACATGTAAAGAACTGGTTTTCTCCTTCATCAGATGGGTGAGAAAAGTTTGGAAATTGAGGAAACAAGTCCAGCACATGGAGAAAATCAGAGGCGAGATAAGGCTAAAACATAAGTGCAAAAAGTTAAAAAGAAGAAAAAGTCTCTTAAAGAAGCTGTGAGGTGGAAAAGCGTGGAGTTTGTCACGTAAGTAGAGCACATCTTGGCTGTTATTAGATGTTGGAATTATAGGTGAATCTCGAGCATACTTTTATCTTTATTATAGTGGTTGATTGTAGATGTCATATTAATTATCTCCTATTTTGGGTTAGCAGTCTTTCGAACATGTGAATGTCATTCTGAATTTGTCATGGCATATACATATCTTATAAGTATGTTGGTTTCTCTCATGACAAATTGACAACTTTAACATATTAACCTAGCACATATATGTACTTTTTGCCACATTTTCTTTATCAATTTTGTTGTGATATCTATATCGGTTTGTCGTGAATCAGATGATTTAATCCTTGACGCAGCTACTTTCTTATCAATTTTTTGTTTATTGGATATTCTATCGTTGAAAAATCACGTTACCTTCTGCTATATGCTGTTGGTAAATGGTAATTGATTAATTTCTTCACTATGTTTGCCTCTCAGTTGCAATGTGATTAGAGGACCCTTTTTTCCTTTGCCTCATTTAAGTTACTTTTACTGATGGATTCTTTTCTTTTCACTACATTTGCTTCTTAGTAGATGCATTGTTTTATCACGAGTGACACTGCATGCGTACTACTTTACAAGTACGTTCATTTTACTTCTCACCCGTATCGTTCTCCAAATGAATAACAATATGGTACGTGCGCTTATCTGTTATCATGCAATTATATATAATATATATAACAAAACGTCCTTCAATTTGTTGATTATTGACTCAGTTTTTCATATTGTGTTAGCTCTCCCATTTGTTGGTTCTCTTAATAAGAAGATACAGAAGTCCTCTAGACTTGGTAATGTTTAAATTTTTTTATAACTATCTTCTTTTGAATTGGTTGATGTTGTTGGGTTTAAATGATAGATTGAATGGGAAATGGAGGGAAAAGAAGTGGAGGGAAAATGAGTTGTCCCTCTTGCTTTATGAAATGAGCATTTGTCCCTCATAGGTAGTGGAAAGAAAAGTTCTCCTACTTAAAAGTAGAAGTACTCCTTCTTGTTGCTAAAGGGTTAAGAAGAGGGTCTCCCCTCGCGCCGTCGTCGTCGCTTGGCTCGACTTCGGCTTCGAATTTGGTCTGATTGATTGATAATCTTTTTGGACCAAATTTTATTTATTTTTAATTACTTAATTAATAATTATTTATTTAATTAATTAATAAACTTATCCGATCCTACCCGTTAGTAACCCGGACCCGCGACCCAGTTCTTTCCCGTTTTTATTTAAATTTCCCACCGTTTTTAAAGTGACTGTGCATTCAGTGGGCTCGATTTTTATTCTTAAATATTTTCTAGTTTCTGTTTTTGTTTTCTACTGGTTTTTCCAGAATCTGTCCAGTTTCTGTTTTCCTGTTTTCAGAAATTATTTGTTACTGTTTCAACGTTTTTGCAATACAGATAATAACAATCTTAAGGAAATTATTTTGTTTTTTATATATTAATCTGTATTCTGTTTTGGAGACTAAAACCTGTGTGGTTTTCTACTCCGTATGAAATTTCGTATTCTGACTTGAAGACATAAAAATTTCGTTGGAATATTAAAGTTCATACTTGTACAACGATTTGAAGAACATAAAAACTTCATCGTTGCTGTTGTAAAAAGTTTGTTATTCTGAATATTAACACAGTTTGTCTATCTTGACAGTGAAAAGAAATGGCAACTGAAAGCGCTACTACTTCTGCGACTGTTGCGGCAACAAGCCGAACTGCTGTGCCACCGGCAGAAAAACTGGAGAAATTTTCTAGAGCCAATTTCAAAGGATGGCAGCAAAGGGTGTTCTTTTGGCTTACCACTCTTGGTATGCAGAAGTTCACCAACGAAGACCCTCCTGTGCCTGCTGCTAGTATGCCAGCCAATGAAAAATTTATGATTGCTGAGGCATGGAAACAGGCGGATTTTCTATGCAAGGGCTACATCCTAAGTGCTTTGGAGGATGATTTGTACAATGTCTACAGTGCTATGAAAACTTCTAAAGAATTGTGGGATGCACTTGAGAAGAAGTATAAGACTGAAGACGTATGCTTGAAATTTGTGGTTGCCAAGTTTCTAGACTATAAAATGATAGACAGCAGAACCGTTGGAACCCAAGTTCAAGAGCTTCAACTTATTTTTCATGACCTTATCGCTGAAGGCATGGTAGTTAACGAAGCATTTCAAGTGACGACAATGATTGAAAAGTTGCCTCCTTCGTGGAGAGATTTCAAAAATTATCTAAAGCACAAGCGCAAGGAAATAAAGTTGGAAGATCTTGTGATTCGTCTCAAGGTTGAGGAAGATAACAAAACAGCTGAAAAGAAGTCGCGTGGAAATTCAACGATTATGGGAGCGAACATCGTTGAAGAAGCTGCTCCAAAGAATAAGAAAAGGAAGAAACCTTTTGGAAAGAGTAAGGAGCATAACAAGAAACAATTCAAGGGCAATTGCTACAATTGTGGGAAAGCTGGCCACAAAGCCCCCGATTGTCGTCTCCCGAAAAAGGACAAGGGAAAGGGACAAGCCAATATGGTGGAGAAGAATGATAACATGGATGATCTGTGTGCAATGCTATCGGAGTGCAATTTGGTTGGAAATCCAAAGGAGTGGTGGCTTGATTCTGATGCCACTCGACATGTTTGCGCTGTAAAAGAAGCATTTGAAACCTATGCTCCCGCTGGACCCGAAGAGGAACTGTTTATGGGAAATACTGCAACAGCCAAGGTTGAAGGATATGGGAAGATACTTCTTAAGATGACTTCCGGCAAGGTGCTGACTCTCAACAATGTTCTACACGTTCCAAAAATTAGGAAGAATTTAGTTTCAGCCGGACTACTCGTCAAAACGGGTTTAAGTGCGTGCTGGTTAGTGAGAAAATTGTAATAAGTAAGAATGATGTGTTCATAGGAAAGGGCTACCTCACCGAGGGCCTTTTCAAACTCAATGTAATGGTTGTTGACAATATTAATAAGAATTCAGCTTCGTCTTACTTATTGGAGTCAAATGATTTATGGCATGTTCGTTTAGGACATGTCAATTACAAAACCTTGCGAAAATTAATTAATTTAGAATTATTGCCTAAATTCGAGTGTAATAAATCAAAATGTGAAATCTGTGTTGAATCTAAGTTTGTTAAACATCCATATAAGTCTATTTATAGGAGTTCAAATCCTTTAGACTTAATCCACACAGATATATGTGATATGAAGTCAATACCATCTCGCGGTGGGAAAAAGTATTTTATAACTTTTATTGACGATTGTACTCGATATTGTTATGTGTATTTGCTTAATAGTAAGGATGAAGCAATTGATGCATTTAAGCAATACAAAAACGAAGTGGAAAACCAATTGAATCAAAAGATAAAAATGATTAGAAGTGATAGGGGTGGAGAATACGAATCTCCTTTTGCAGAGATATGTTTAGAATATGGGATTATTTATCAAACTACTGCCCCCTACACACCACAATCAAATGGAATTGCCGAAAGAAAAAACCGAACATTAAAGGAAACGATGAATGCTTTACTAATAAGTTCCGGTTTACCGCAGAGCTTGTGGGGGGAAGCTATCCTTACAGCTAACTGAATACTCAACAGGGTTCCCCACAGCAAAACACAATCTATTCCATATGAACTATGGAAAGGAAGAAAACCCAACTTGATATATTTCAAAGTGTGGGGGTGTTTAGCAAAGGTCCAAGTTCCTTTGCCCAAAAGGGTAAAAATCGGACCAAAAACTGTGGATTGTGTTTTTATTGGCTATGCTACAAACAGCAAAGCTTGTCGGTTTTTGGTTCACATTTCGGACAATCCTGAAATTCATGCTAATACAGTAATTGAATCAGATAATGCTGAATTATTTGAAAACATTTATCCGTATAAAACTGAATGTGAGTCGTTAAGTGAAAGATCTAAACGACCGCGGGAAGAACCAAAGGAAAGTATACCAACTGAAGAGGATCCAAGGCGTAGCAAACGTCAAAGGACATATACTTCCTTTGGACTAGATTTTGTGACATTCTTGCTTGAAAATGAGCCTCAAACATTTAAAGCAGCGATGTCATCTTCTTATTCAGCATTTTGGAAAGAGGCGGTCAATAGTGAGATTGAATTAATTTTGAACAATCATACATGGGGAATTGGTTGATCTTCCTCCTGGAAATAAACCTTTAGGATCAAAATGGATTTTCAAAAGAAAAATGAAAGCTGATGGCACTATTGACAAATATAAGGCAAGACTTGCGGTCAAAGGTTATAGACAAAGAGAAGGCCTTGATTACTTTGACACATACTCGCCGGTAACAAGAATAACATATATTCGGGTGTTAGTGGCACTGGCGGCCGTATATGGTCTTGAAATCCATCAAATGGATGTCAAGACAGCTTTCTTAAATAGAGAATTGGAGGAAGAAATTTACATGGAACAACCTGAGGGTTTTGTGGTTCCTGGTAAAGAAAGGAAAGTGTGCAAACTTGTTAAGTCACTTTATGGACTTAAACAAGCACCCAAACAATGGCATGCGAAATTTGACCAAACAATGTTGGCAAATGGATTTAAGATTAATGAGTGTGACAAATGTGTTTACATTAAAAATTCTCCAAACATGAAGTCATTGTTTGTTTATATGTTGATGACATGTTGATAATGAGTAGAGATATTGCCGATGTAAATGCTACGAAGCGTATGCTCGCTAGCAAATTTGACATGAAAGACTTAGGGGTTGCTGATTTGATCTTAGGAATTAGGATTCATAAAACTCCACAAGGTCTAGCATTATCACAGTCACATTATATTGAAAAGGTACTTGACAAGTTCAAGTATTTAAACTTCAATGTTGCAAAGACTCCAATTGATGTAAGTTTTGCACTTCAAAAGAATGAAGGTGAAAGTGACTCACAATTGGACTATGCACGAGTTTTGGGAAGTTTGATGTATATTATGAATTGTACACAACCAGATATAGCATGTGCTATTAGCAAGCTGGGTCGATTCACGAGTAATCCCAATCAAACTCATTGGATGGCAATGAAACGAGTCTTGGGGTATTTGAAACACACCCAAAACTATGCTTTGCATTATAATAAATATCCCGCAGTAATTGAGGGATATAGTGATGCAAACTGGATCACCGGATCATCTGAAGTTAAATCCACAAGTGGATATGTTTTCATCGTTGGTGCAGGAGCAGTTTCTTGGAAATCATCCAAACAGACGTGCATCGCCCGTTCCACAATGGAATCTGAATTTATAGCTTTAGATAAGGCCGGTGAAGAAGCTGAATGGCTCCGGAATTTCTTAGAAGATATTCCATTCTGGCCTAAACCTCTGGGACCTATATGCATACATTGTGATAGTCAAGCAGCAATAGGTAGGGCAGGGAGCGTTATGTACAACGGAAAATCTCGTCATATACGACGGAGACATAATACCGTGAGACAACTACTCTCTAGTGGAATTATCACTATTGACTATGTAAATTCTAGAGATAACGTATCGGATCCACTTACAAAAGGCCTAACTAGAGAGGCGGTTGAAAGATCATCTAAGGGAATGGGTTTAAGGCTTAGGACAAGTCATCATGGCGGTAACTCTACCTAGCAGACTGGAGATCCCAAGAGCTAGGTTCAAGGAGATCAAACAAAGTTGTCACTGACGATTCGGCATTGTCAAATAACTCAATCCATTCTCGTGATGAAGACAATGTTCAGGAACAAGGATAAAATATTAAGGCTTTTTAACGAGTTAATAAAGCTTAAGTTTTTTAATGGTTTCTAGGTTTGGCAGGTTTGACCAAATAGTGTATCTTCGCGATAACACGTTTAGGAATCACCTATGTGAGTGTGAAGTGTAAGCCGCTTCAAAGAGGATGATTGTAAAAAGCCCATTCTCTATACAGTCATGAAACCAGGAGGTGTTCATGGCTGAAACGAACACAACCATAAGAACCATAGACGGTAAAGGATTGATTGTATGACATGTGGTTGTCTAGGTATACGCCAAAGCTCGACGGTTCAAAGATATCAAATCTACCGATTGACCAAGTATATCCGACATATGTTCACTACGGAAAGTTCAAAGGGAAACCTACTTATCCAGATGCAATTAATCCTTGCTTGTAAATTACACACTTGTCTGTGCATTCCTTTATCTTATAGCCATTCCCCATTCATGTAGGGGATTGTTGGGTTTAAATGATAGATTGAATGGGAAATGGAGGGAAAAGAAGTGGAGGGAAAATGAGTTGTCCCTCTTGCTTTATGAAATGAGCATTTGTCCTTCATAGGTAGTGGAAAGAAAAGTTCTCCTACTTAAAAGTAGAAGTACTCCTTCTTGTTGCTAAAGGGTTAAGAAGAGGGTCTCCTCTCGCGCCGTCGTCGTCGCTCGGCTTCGGATTTGGATTTGGATTTGGTCAAATGATCTGATTAATTGATAATCTTTTTGGACCAAATTTTATTTATTTTTAATTACTTAATTAATAATTATTTAATTAATAAACTTATCCGATCCTACCCATTAGTAACCCGGACCCGCGACCCGGTTCTTTCCCGTTTTTATTTAAATTTCCCACCGTTTTTAAAGTGATTGTTCTGAAGGGTTGCAAACCTTCAGAAACAGTACTTCCATGGCTATAAATTCGTTTGATTCCTCAGAATTTTCCTTACGAATTTTCTGAACTACAAAACTTCTTCTCCTTCTGCACAAACAAATTCCAGTGTACTTTACTGCTGTTAAGTGGTTCGCTGACACCGTTATTTTAGGTACCGATACACCGGTGAATAAGATCGTTCTATCCTGGGAGGATATATTCCATTAACCTCGGGTACTTGAGGGGAATAATTTCCTTAAGGACACATTGTGCATTCAGTGGGCTCGATTTTTATTCTTAAATATTTTCCAGTTTCTATTTTTCATTTTCTACTGGTTTTTCCAGAATCTGTCCAGTTTCTGTTTTCCTGTTTTCAGAAATTATTTGTTACTGTTTCAACGTTTTTGCAATACAGATAATAACAGATGTATGGATTAAAAGATGTATATAAAATCAGGTTCAAGCAAATGAAGGAACTATAACAGTTAACTTTTGAAGATGGAGTTTTCAACAAATTTAAAGTCTTTAATAGGACGTGTACAGAAAAAATTCATAGGGAAGCAGAAGAAGAAAGAGGATAACTTTCTGAGAAGGAGGTACATTTTAACATTTGGGTCTCTCTGTAGACCAAAGATTAAGTTGGATTATGAACTTCATGTTGGTATTAGCTCTGTATAATTTATTATTTTTATGTAATGGAGAATGGAGCTTCGTTTTGTACAGATGTCGCAAGGACCAGATGATCATTCGCAATCAAATACCTTATTCTTGATTTAATTTATTTTGCAAGATGAGTAGCGTACAACACTTTTGTATATTGGTAGCAGATTATCATCCCTTTCTAGAGCTTATCATTTGATATGTTTTTTCAAATTTGAATTGGAATGAAGTTCAAACTTCTTAACATTTTATATACGGAAAAGGGTCAAATATACCCCTGAACTTTGGGAAATAGTTCATTCATACCATTCGTTATACTATTGGGTCAATTATGCCCTTGCCGTCATACTTTGAGTCCAAATATACCCTTCTTTTATACTTTAAGTTTAAATATATCCTTTCTCCGTTAAAATTGTCTAAAGTGGATATGAGCCATGACGTGGCACTAACAACTCAGTGAGGTGGACACCACATGGCATGCCACCTCACCACCCCAACCCATTTACCCCTCTCTTCGCTTTCTTCTTCCACCACTACCATCTCTTCCCCTCCACAACCTTTGCAACCATTAGCACCACCAAATCTCATCTATCGCGCACCAAAATTCGTAGTCAAATTTTCCTGTCTAAATTGAATACTAAATAGACCCATATTAACTAACGAATAATCTGACATAAAGAAATTTCACATTTTTGTTCATCCTTGGAGAAGAGGAGGTGACAGAATAATTAAAACCACAGAAATTTGATAATGGTAGTAAAGCCACCTAATTCCCCAATTTCCCTCCATATTATTCTCATTCTCCTCAGTCCGCTCTTTTTTCCCTACTTTGTCGTTAATGGTAATAAAATCAAAGGGAAAATAGAAGTGACTGAGCTGAATCAATTGATTGAATTCGAAATATTCTGGATATATCGTGATCGGTAATTGATTATATTCTGAATCAATCGGTGTGGTGGTGCTAATAGTTGCAAAGGTTGTTGAGGGGAGGAGATGGTAGTGGTGGAAGAAGAAGGGGAAGAGAGGGGTAACTGGGTTGGGGTGGTGAGGTGGCATGCCATATGGTGTCCACCTCTCCGAGTTGTTAGTGCCACGTCATATCTCATGTCCATCTTGGACAATTTTAATGGAGAAAGGGTATATTTGGACTCAAAGTATAAAAGAAGAGTATATTTGGACTCAAAGTATAACGGCAAGGGCATAATTAGCCCAATAGTATAACGAAAGGTATGGATGAACTATTTCTCAAAGTTCAGGGGCATATTTGACCCTTTTCCGTTTTATATATATACTCCGCCTCCAGTAACACATAAATCAATATATATTAGCTTCTCTTTTCAATGTTACTGCTTCTGCTAGCATGACTTATTCCAATTGTTGTTTCTCCCTCTTTTAGTTGATGATTATTAATTATTTTTTTTAATATATATTGAACCTTATATTTGTGTTGATGAAATAATGAGTACGTAATAAAAGAATCATAATCAATGATGTTGTTTCTAATTCAATTTGCTTTGTTATTTTTTATTTATCATAATCATAATCAATACTATATACTATCTCTCAGCTCTTTTTTCTTTAAAACGATCCGCGTATCGCGCGGGTACGTATACTAGTTTAGATATAAATAAGAATAAAGTTAGTCAAATACTTTTCTAATTAATATTTCTCAAGAGGCGTGCAAAATAAAAAAAAGCTACAAATATGACTATGTCCTTTTCCTTGTTGATCTAGAAATTTCTGTAACTTCACATAAGAAGCATCAAGTCTAGCGCCTTCTTTTCTTTTTTTCGCTATTGAGTTTCATCTTTAAAAAAGAATCATAGTTGGAATACGATATTTTGGCATTTGAAACTTTTTTTTAGTACCAGAAGATAGAAAGCTTTTCAGGAAAAAAAAATTATGATAAAAAATTTGAGAAGTAAATTCAGAGTATTAAAATTTTTGACGTACCTAAAATGATGGTTAATTTTGTGTATGACAACTGGATTTCACTCAATATAATACTAAAGTAATTAAATTATTAAAGTAGCAAAACTATGTGAAATTTCTCAATAAATACAATTCACCGCGCAATTCACACATAGCAAAATTTATTTAATATGATAACAATATTTTTATGACTTTACTACTCTGATAGATGAAATACAATAATAATCACGTGAAAAGTTAACCTTTAAAAAGAGAATGTTCATGTACCATTTGTTATAAAATAATAAAATTAAAATGCAAGAGAACATATATATATGAGAGAGACTTGAAGATTGATATGATTTCTTTCACTTCTATGTATCTTCAATAGGACGTGAGTTGTCCTATTTATAGGAAAACTAATTTAGTAATACATTTGGTTTCACTAACTAAAAGATAACTTACATTTGGTGATCACTAACTAAAAGATAACTTACTTTGGTAATCACCAAAGTACTTGGATGGTACATGGACATTCACTATTAAATATTATTTACAAAACTCCCCCTTGAATGTCCATTAATAGATAATGTGTCTCGTTAAAACCTTACTAGGAAAAACCCTGTGGGAAAAAGTCCTAGTGAAGGAAAAAAGAGTACACATATCTAGCAATACGCTTTGATAGCTGCCTCATTAAAAACCTTACCAAGAAAATCCAATGGGACAAAACTTGGTTAAGGAAAAAAGAGTATAACGTGTATTTCACTCCCCCTTATGAAGACCAAGATTCAGATGTCAGAGTCTTCGCATTCTAATCTTGAATATCATCTTCTCAAGAGTTGAAGTTGGCAAAGATTTGGTGAACAAATCTGCAGGATTGTCACTTGAACAGATTTGTTGCATATCAATATCACCATTCTTCTGGAGATCATGTGTGAGGAATAACTTTGGTGAAATGTGCTTCGTTCTATCTCCTTTTATGAAACCTCCTTTTAATTGAGCTATGCATGCAGCATTATCTTCATATACTACTTTGGTTATTTTTGTATCACACTTCAAGCCACATCTTTCTCTGATGAAATGTATCACTGATCTCAACCACACACATTCTCTACTTGCTTTATGAATAGCGATTATCTCAGCATGATTTGACGAAGTAGCAACAATGAACTGCTTTGTAGATCGCCATGATATAGCAGTACCTTTGCATGTAAACAGATAGCCTGTTTGAGATCGAGCTTTATGCGGATCAGATAAATAACCTGCATCTGCATAACCAACAAGATTTATACTACCTTTGTTAGTATAAAACAGACCCATATCGCTAGTTCCCTTCAGATATCACAATATATGCTTAACTCCTTTCCAATGTCTTCATGTAGGAAAAGAGCTATATCTTGCTAGAAAATTAACAGAGAACGCTATATCAGGTCTTTTGCGTTAGCAAGATACATAAGTGCACCAATTGCACTAAGATATGGTATTTCAGGACCAAGAAGCTCTTCATTTTCTTCCTGAGGTCAGAATGGATCTTTACTCACTTCAAGTGAGCGAACAATCATTGGAGTAATTAAAGGATGCGCATTGTCCATGTAAAATCGTTTTAAAATATTTTCGGTATAAGCAGATTCATGGATAAAGATCCCGTCTGCTAAATGTTCAACCTGCAAACCAAGACAAAGTTTTATTTTTCTGAGATCTTTCATCTCAAATTCTTTCTTTAATTATTCAATAGCCCTTTGGAGCTCTTCTGGAGTTCCAATTAGGTTTATGTCATCAACATAAACATCAATTATAACAAACTCTGATTTTTGTTTTCTTAATAAAAACATATGGACAAATGGCATCATTTATATAACCTTCATTTACCTAGTACTTACTGAGGCGATTATACCACATGCGCCCTGATTGTTTTAGACTATACAACGATCTTTATAATCTGATTGAATACATCTCCCGAGACTTTGAACTAATTGCTTCAGGCATTTTAAATCCTTCAGGAATTTTCATGTAGATTTCATTATCAAGTGAGCCATAAAGGTAAGCTATAACTACATCCATCAAATGTATTTCAAGATTTTCATGTACAGCTAAACTGATGAGATATCGAAATGTTATGCCATCCATAACGGGTGAATATGTTTCTTCATAGTCGATATCGGATCTTTGAGAGAATCCTTCTGTAACAAGGCGTGTCTTGTATTTCACAATTTCATTTCTCTCATTCCTTTTCCGCACAAAGACCCATTTGTGGCCAACTGGTTTTACACCATTAGGTGTTTGGACTACCGGTCCAAAAACCTCACGTTTGGCAAGTGAATTCAATTATGATTGAATTGCCTCTTGCCATTTTGGCCAATCATATCTTCGTCGACATTCTTCGACAAATTGAGGTTCCTGATCCTCAATGTCTTTCATAATATTCAGTGCAACATTATATGAAAAAATATTATCCACCATAATCTTTGATCAATTCAAATCTATCCCATCACCAGAGGAACTCAATGATAGTTCTTTACTCACTTGAGTCTCGGATTCCCTAATATCTTCAGGAATATCAAGACTAATCAGATCTTGAATATCTTCATGATATTCTTTCATAGTGTCATTCTGATTATTTTTCGTGTTTTTTTTTCTAGGATTTTTATCCTTAGAACCCAATGGCCTACCACGCTTCAGACGTGTATGAGATTCAGAGGCTATGACATTAGTAGATTTTCCCTTTGGGACATCAATTCGGATAGGCACATTCTCTGCAGCGATATGTGACTTAGTTATTCTTTTCAAATCAGTAAATGCGTCTGGCATTTGATTTGCTATTTTTTGCAAATGAATGATCTTTTGAATCTCATGTTCATATATAGGGGCACGTGAATCAAAATGAGATAGTGATGAAACTCTCCACACAATTTCTCTTTTGATTTATTTTCTCTCTCCCCGTAATTGTGGAAAATTTGTTTCATCAAATCGACAATCTGCAAATCGAGCAGTGAATAAATCTCTTGTCAATGGCTCAAGATAGCGAATAATAGAGGGTGATTCAAACCCAACATATATTCCTAACCTTCTTTGGGGGCCCATCTTAGAGCGATGTGGTGGTGTTACCGGCACATATACAGCACAATCAAAGATTCGGAGATGAGCAATATTTGGTTCATGACCAAATACTAATTGTGACGGGGAGTATTTATTATAATAAATCGGTTTGAGACGAATAAGAGATGATGCATGTAAGATAGCACGACCCCAGACGTTAGTGGGCAACCGTGTTTTCATAAGTAGTGGTATTGCTATCAATTGTAGTTGTTTAATAAATGACTCAGTAAGGTCATTTTGGGTATAAACATGAGCTACAGGATGTTCGACTTTTATCCCAACTGACAAACAATAATCATCAAAAGATTGAGACGTAAATTCTCTGACATTATCGAGGGGTATAGCCTTAATGGGATAATCCGAAAACTGTGCCCTTAAGCGTATTATTTGTGCCAATAATTTCGCCAACGCCAGGTTGCGAGACGATAGGAGGCACACATGAGACCATCTTGAAGATGTGTCTATTAGGACCATAAAATATCTGAATGACCCACGAGGTGGATGAATAGGTCCACATATATCCCCATGTATACGCTCTAGAAAGGCAGGGGATTCAATGTCAACTTTCATTGGTGATGGCTTAGCTATCAATTTATCCTGATAACAAGCGGCACATGAAAATTCACCACTTTCAAGAATCTTTAGGTTCTTAAGTGGATGCCCATTTGAATTTTTAATAATTCGTCTCAACATTATTGATTCAGGGTGACCTATTAGGTCATGCCAAAGCACAAAAGTACTTGAATCATTAAACTTCTGGTTTGCGATTGAGTGTACTTCAATTATACTAATTTCCGCATAATACAGACCAGAAGACAAAGTTGCTAATTTCTCCAAAACATATTTCTGGCCGGAGACATTCTTTGTAATGGAAAAATATTCATCATTTATTTCGTTTAATGACTCAATGTGATACCCATTACGGCGGATATCTTTGAAACTTAACAGGTTTCTGGGGGATTTAGAAGAGAATAATGCATCTTCTATAAAAAGTTTCATCCCCTTAGGGAGAAATATAGTAGCTCTTCTGGAGCCTTCAATCAATTTTGAATTGCCAGAAATTGTATTAACATTTCCCCTTTTCCTACGCAAGTGAGAAAAGTATTTCTCATCTTTGAATATGGCATGCGTTGTTCCACTATCAATCACACAAATATCTTCATGATTGGTCATTGATCCAAATAAAATTTGAGGAATTTTCTTATATTCTTCAAAATGAAAGAATAGACAAAGTGAACATGAAAGTAGATATTGTTATTAAACAAATCATTACACAAACTTTATTTACATAACTATGGAAACATAACTATTATAGCTAATAGTAACAACATGGATGAAAATATCTAAACTATTACATATCCATCACCGATTAGATGATCTATTTTTCCTTCAGGGAGTTCAAAGAAATCTGCCACATCTAGATGCATAGTCTCAACATTATCTTCAGAAATAAAATTTGCTTCGGCATTCTTTTCTGCCTTTTTGAGGAAGGCTTGATAAAGCTCAACTAGATGCTTTGGCGTACGATAGGTACGTGACCAGTGCCCCTTTTCTCCACATCGGTAGCATTTATTTTCTGAATCTTTCTTTTGCACAGCTTCATGCTTTTCATCCTTCTTTTTACACTGCTGGCGGTGAAGGGTATTATTTAGTGCAAGACGAGAATCATGATTAAAATTTCTCCCTCGACCACGGCCATGACCACGACTGGGGCCATGACCTCTTCCACGCCTAAAATGGCGAAAATTTGCCTCATTCACTTCAGGGAATGGGGAAGTGAATGGGGCAGTAGCAGTAGGTCGGCTTTCATGATTTTTCATTAATAATTCATTATGTTGTTCAGCCACTAGAAGATGTGAGATTAAATCAGAATATTTCTTGAACTTCATCTCTCGATATTGCTGCTGCAAGAGCATACTCGAGACAGGAAAAGTGGAGAATATTTTCTCCAGCATATCATGATCAGTGATATTTTCACCACATAATTTCAACTGAGAAATAATTTTAAACATGGTAGAAATACGCCCAAATAGATTTAAAATCTTGTAGCCTCAGATGGATCCAATCAAAACGTGCTTGTGGAAGCACAACCATCTTCAGGTGGTCACATTTATCTTTTAAATTATTCCACAACATAAGAGGATCTTTAACAGTGAGATATTCCATTTTCAAGCTCTCGTCAAGGTGATGGCGAAGGAATATCATTGCATTGGCATGGTCTTGATTCGATGTCTGATTTTTATCTTTGATGGTGTCTGCCAGACCTATCGCATCAAGATGAATTTCGACATCAAGTACCCAAGACAGGTAGCTTTTGCCAGATATATCTAAGGCAACAAATTCACGTTTAGAAAGATTTGCCATTAATTAAGAAAAAAAAATTCAATACCTTCGGGGCTTTCAAAGTATTTGCTCGAGATGACAGAGTCTTGTGCTGATAACGTGTTATAAAATAATAAAATTAAAATGCAAGAGAACATATATATGAAAGTGACTTGAAGATTGATATGATTTCTTTCACTTCTGTGTATCTTCAATAGGACGTGAGTGATCCTATTTATAGGAAAACTAATTTAGTAATATATTTGGTTTCACCAACTAAAAGATAACTTACATTTGGTGATTACTAACTAAAAGATAACTTACTTTGGCGATCACCAAAGTACTTGAATGATACATGGACATTCACTATTAAATATTATTTACAACACCATTTAATCTGTTCGAACCAGACTTGTACAATTTTTACTAAATAACCTTGCACCGCTCTCCACTTAAAAAAGCTTTAAAAGATGTTTTTCTCTTCTTCTTTTTTTTTTTTTCAAAAACATTGTGATTACTTTCTTAATATTACTAATAAGTTATGGGTCTTTGATGGATGTGGCCTACAGATCCAGACATTTCACTATCTTAGTCAAAGAAAATTCGTTTTTTTTTTTTTTTTGGGCTGTCTACTAAGAGCAGAAAAGATCAGCCATTGGTGGGACAGGTTAACCTTAAACCACTTTTTCTTTATCTTCATCAATCCATTTTCCTCCTCTCTTCTTTTTTTGCTTTTCTATTTTGAAATATTTGTTTATTTATTTGGATGGACTGAACATTGGCTAAATCCATAATTTATGGCGCCATTACTCCTCCACATCTCCAAGGCCAAAAAGGAAAAAAAGTCCTTTCCTTCTCTATTCCTTCTTATAAAAATTTTATTTTACTTATTGGAGTTTATAATAATAATGAACAATATCTGGACTTTTATTGTCTTTCAAAACAGTGGTATTTTCATTTACAGGCTTTCATGGACCCATGGTGATGGCACCATACCTTTTTCACTTTAATAAAGTCTTAAAAGTTATTATAAAAAGAATAAAAATAAATTTCCCTCTAACCGCTATATCCAATCAATCCAATTTAGTTCATTTCATTTTTGGTCACCATAAGTTCTTTTTTCTTCACTTGAATATGCTCATAAACGAAAACTAAACGTGTCAACCGGTCCGGTTTAACCGGTTCAAACCGGTAACCGGATCGGTAAAATCAGAACCGAAACCGGTAGAATCGGTTAACCGTTTATTTCTTACCGGTCCGATTCCGATTTTTTTGAAACCGGAACCGGTTAAACCGGTGTTTTTTTTTTTTAATATAGCCGTTGCTGGGCTTTTGGACCGTTGGCAACGGTCCATTTGCAAAAATGGTCGTTGCTAAACGGCCATAAATTCATTTCCCCCCCCCCCCCCCCCCCCCTCACCCCCTAAATTTCTTTTTAACACTTTAACCCATTCCCCAACCCTATATAAACTCTTCTTCATTTTCATTTTAATCCACACCAATTCACTCTTCTCTTTCTCTCAAATCTCAATCTCTCAATTATAGTTACTTTGCAATAATTAGCCACTTTAAATTTCTCTCAAATAAATATTATAGTCTTATTCTAGTTTCAATTATTAATTTTGCAATTATAATATTGTTGGTGGAGTTGGTGATTTTGCAACAATCCGAAGTAGCTTTGGTGGATTTGCAATTCTAGCCGCCTTCACTTTGTTGGAAATTAATTCGGCAATTTGGTACCTTCGTTCCAACTCTATCTTTATTTTTCGCAATTTAATTCTAGCAATTTAATTTGTTGCAATTTACTTTCTTGTGATTTATTTGATTGTGATTTAAATTAATTCTATTTAATAATGACAAAGAGATTTAGACGTGGTGCCGGTAGTAGTAGTCGTACTGTTAGGGGTGCGCTTAATGAGGAAACATTTGTGGAAGAAACACCTAATTTAGGTATTGATGTTGGTGGAAATAGTCCACTTTTAGGTCATGAGGCAATGCAACAATATTTTACTGACACTTTTAATGAAATTGATGATGATGATGATGATGAAACACAACCCCCCGAAAATCTCATAGGAGATACATGTCCTGCACAATCACATACACAAGACAAACAGCCTAGAACTCGTAAGCCAACCGCTAAAATTTGGAAATTTATGACTAAGGATAGGGAAAACCAATCAGTTACATGTACCCTATGTGGACAAGTATTTGCTTTTAGGCAAGGAACTAGTAAGAATGGTGGAACGGGTATACTAAATGGTCATATGAGAAAAAAAAACATATGGATGTTTGGGGAGAGCAAACTGGTTCAAATGTGGGGGGGTATTCAAATGACGATAGACCCACGAACTGGTAGAAATTTTAAGTATGACAAGAAAAAAGAGCGTGTAGAAATAGCTAAAATGGTAGCTTATGATTCTTTACCATTTTCCTTTCCCTCGGGTTTGAGGTTTGTTACTTACATTCAACGTTGTTATAATCCGTTATTTGAGGGTATTCCTAGAAGTACTTGTAGAGCGGATGTTATAGATTTGTATAAAAAATATAGATTTTATTTGCGCCATGTATTTAATTCTTTAAATTGTAATGTTTCTCTTACCGCTGATTTGGGTCTTAGTCTTAACAAGTTAGATTTTTTTACTATTACATGTCATTGGGTTGATGAAAATTGGGTTATGCAAAAAAGAATTATAGCTTTTTTATATGATGAAGGAAAAGGTCGTCACGATGAAAATATTTTAGCGGATTCAATGTCTACTATAATGTGATTTTTTAATATTTATAGAAAAATACTTTGTATTGCTTTAGATAATGTTTTTAATAATACAAAGGCAATTGATTTTTTAAAAAGAGAAATAAACCCTCCGCTAAGAAATATTTTTCATGTAAGATGTAGTTGTCACATTTTAAATTTAATTGTTAAAGATGGTCTTGTGTGTTTTGACGATTCTATTCAAAAAGTTAGAGATGCGGTTGCGTTTCTTTTTTGTAATGCTAATAGGGCAAGACTTAGAGATTTTAAGAATGCTTGTGTGGAAAATAACCTTAGACCTAGGAAAATTCAAGTAGAAATTGAGACTAGCTGGAACTACACTTACATTATGCTACAACAAGCATATGAGTATAGGATTCCCATACAACAAGTTCACAACAAATATAATACTGATAGTGATGATTGGTTAAATTTTTCGCATTGGGAAGATGTTAAAGAATATGTTGAACTCTTAGAAATTTTTTATAATGCAACTCTTGTTTTTTCTAAACAATTTTATCCCACGGTAATCGGAATTTTAGCCTACTTAGCGGAAATAGCTAGAGTATTACAAGAGTATAAATATAAACCCGGTTATCAAGCGGCTATTTTTGAAATGATAATCAAATTTAAGAAGTATTTTTTTCTCATCCCAACTTTATTTATTTTGGGTTCTCTTTTAAATCCTTGTTTAAAAGTGTCTTATACTAAAGCATTGGTTGGTCAAATTTATACATTTTTAGAAATTGAACCGGGAGTTCAACCATCTTTAGCTGAAGCCGAACTCGTTATTGATGACGAGTTTAGAAAATTTTTTACTCATTATTCTAATTTGGAAGAACATGCTACACCCGTTGCTCCACGCCCTACTACTTCTCAAAGTAGCAAAAAGGGCTTGTCGGGTTTGTCGCATTTAAAAGTTTTACATTCACAGCCAACTTCTTCTTGTAATGTAAACTTTGATGAATATAACTTTTATTTGATGCAGCCAAATGTGGATATCAAGGAACTGGATGAATTGGATGTCTTAGCATGGTGGAAGAAGTACAAGGCAAATCATCCGATACTCTCAAGAATGGCTCGAGATATCCTTACGGTTCAAGTATCAACCGTGGCTTCGGAGAGCGCATTTAGCCAAGGAAGACAGCAAATTGGAGACCATAGACATTCATTATCCGGCTTTAGCTTGCAAGTACTAGTGTGCATTAACGATTGGATTAGATCGGAGCGACGCAACCAAAACTCAGAAGCGGAGGAAGGCGAAGAGGAAGAAATTGAAGATTTGATAGCAAGTGGACCGGACCAAATGGAAGACTTTGAAGATATTTCCATGGTCGAATACGATATGGGGGAAATTAACGAAATGATTCAGAATTGGTGATTTTATTATTCTACTATTTCTTTACAACTCATGTATTATTTGCAAGTTAAAAAAAACTACAACTTGCAAATAAATGTTATCCAAGAATGAATAAAATATATGGCTCATTGAGCTTTCTTCTATTTACTTGTGTTCATATTTTTACTTTTATTAAGTTAGGAATATACCTAAAATATACTAAGAATATACTTATAATATACATCTACTTAAATTAAAAACTGGAAAGTTATATACTTGAAAAATAATTAAAATATATTAAGAATATATATTATAGTATACATATAATATATATTAAGGATATATAGTGTACATAAAATATATTTGTTATAATATATAGTATACATATAAGTATAACTTAAATATATATATATATATATATATATATATATATATATATATATATATTTAAGTTATACTTATAATATACATATAAGTATAGTATACATATAATATATATCAAGGATATATAGTATACATAAAATATATTTGGAATATACTTATAATATATAGTATACATATAGTATACATATATATATATATATATATATATATATATATATATATATATATATATATATATATATGTTTAAGTTATACTTATAGTATATAAGTATAACTTAAACATATATATATACTATATGTTTAAGTATAGTATATGTATACTTAAACATATAATATATATTATAAGTATATTCTTAATATATTTTAGTTATTTTTCAAGTATATACACGTATATGTTGTATTGCTGACTTGCTGCTAGCCTGTTAGTCAGTAAATATTTAAACTTTACTTATAAACTTATATAACATATGTAAATATACCTACAATATACTAATAAATACTATAATATATATATACTATACGAAAAAAAAAGGGGGTTTTGGATTGTTTGAACCGGACCGGTTCCGGTTTTGGTTTTGTAACCGGTAAACCGGAACCGGTGGGCGGTTCCGATTTTTTAACCGGAAACCAGCCGGTTCCGTAACCGGTTACCGGTCCGGTCCGATTTGACCCGGTTAACGGGCTTAACGAAAACCATCGGTTGGTACACTGGGGGATGAATGGTTATAATCACAAGCAACTAAGAGCCTGTTTGGATGGACTTATGCCTATAAGCTCCAAACAGCTTATAAGCTAAAAAAAATAAGTTGGGGTAGTTTAACCTTTTTTTTTTTGGCTTATAAGTTGTTTTCAACTTATAAGCTGCTTTAGATAAGCTAAGTCAAATAGGTCCAATTATTTTTTTGAACTTATTTTAAGCACAAATGACTTTAAGCTGGCCAGCCAAACACTCAAAAAAGCTAAAAACAGCTTATAAGCAACTTATAAGCCAATCCAAACGGGCTCTAAATAGCAACCCCTGCAATAAATTTAAGACAGACAAAATAGGAGGCTAAATAGGCTAAATACCTAGATAGCCTTTTAAACTTGACACGTTTTGTAAGTTGGACACTCTAACTTTGCAAGTGATCAATTAGAAACTTAAACTTGGCAAATGTATATTTTTTAAGCACACGTGTACATAAAATCAAGTGTGTGAAATACACTTGCTTATGATGTTTAAGTGAACCAATTGTTGTATGACATGTGTAAATTTTAATAAAATTAACAAATATCACTAAAAAGCACTATATATTTTAACAACTAATATTATGTAGAAGAAATATTTTAAAAAAATGAAAAAACAGTTGGAAAAAAAATGGAAAAAGAAAAGAAAACACCCACGGAACTTACCTTCCCCCTGCACTCCAAAATAACTCAATTTGGTGATATGAATTAAAAAACTTTGTTTAAAATAAGATTTCACCCACATACCCTCTTCCAATCTTCCCTATTTTGACCTTCGTCAACCACCACAGAGATACCCATTTCATTAATACAAGATTGATGTTAAAAAATATCAATTTATTAGGTATAATGCTTGATTTTTGCAGTATCACATTGAAAAGATCAAAAATTTGTTTGTTTAATCATTTTATATTGGGTTTTCTTCTATAAAATTATATTTTTTAGTGGTATAATAATAATTTAATTATGAAAAAAGGTCTGTGTAATTATGCAAAATATGATGCTAATGAGGAAAGAAAGAATATGAAGAAATAAACATAGGAGGAGTAAACTGAAATTATAAGGCCCACATGGAGTAATTTCTTGAATGTAATAGCTGCATACATAAAAAAAGAAATGAGTAAAAAAAAACCATAATTTAAGTTATTCAAGCGCAACTTCAGTGCGTGCAAAACATGCACTTGCCATGTCACGGTGAGATGCTTAAAAGATACAATTTTGCCAAGTTTAAGTGTCTATCTGATTACTTGCAAAGTTAAATGTCTAACTTACAAAACGTCCCATATTTAAGGGGCTATCTAGGTATTCTATTGCGGTATAATATCTTTGTATTATTTGATATTATTTGGTAGCATATTTGTAGGGAGATAATTATATATTAGTTAGTTTCCTTGTTTCACTAGGATCTTAGTTTTCTTGTTTCACTAGGGTTCAAGATTGTATCCTATATATATTCTCTCTTGGTGAATGAATGGAACAAGTCAAGATTGTATAGTTTCTACATGGTATCAGAGCCACACGTTTTTTTTTCTTCTCTTCATCGTAAATTTCCATGGCCCGTGACGACGTACCTCCTCCACCACCACCCAAAATTGAGTCTAATTCTTTCTATTTTCTCGGTCCTCAAGACCGACCCGGGGACTATATCACGTCTACTCGTTTCAAGGGCGACAATTTTGATGAATGGGCAGCCGACATACAAACGGCGTTGGAGGCACGACGTAAATTTGAGTTCTTGGACGGCACTACCACTGAACTGCAGCCTCCTTGTACAAAGTCCGATTGGACTGCAATTAACGCAATGTTAATCTCTTGGATCACAAATACCATTGATGCTGATGTCAAATCTTCCTTGTCAAAATTTAGGGAGGTCAAACCCTTTTGGGATCACCTTAAAAGGAGGTTCGCGCAGACTAATGGACCACGAGTTCAACAGCTTCGGTCTTCCCTGGCTAAATGTGAACAGAACAAAACCATGTCATTGTTAGTATATTACGGAAAATTGCATGCTCTATGGCAAGAATTGGATCATCATGAGCCCCTGATTTCTTGTACTTGTTGCTCCGGTTGTACGGCAGGTCGTTTACATAAGGTTCGTCATGAGCAATCTAAACTTCATGATTTTCTGATGGGTTTGTATTCCGAGTATTACTCTTCGTTGCGGACTAATATATTGCCTCAAGATCCGTTACCAAGTCTTGATATGGCTTATCCACTTGTGATTCAAGAGGAGCGTGTTCGTATGGCCAAACAAGAATCCGAGACACGGCCGACCGAGGCTCTTGGATTTGCGGTTCTTGCTACTGCAGGACGAGGTCGTGGTTCTGCAGATCGTCCTGTGTGCTCACTTTGCAAGAAGGTAGGACATGTGACTGAAAAGTGTTGGTCGCTTTTGGTGTGCTCTCATTGCAAGAAACGTGGTCATGATGTTAGTAAGTGTTATGACATCGTGGGTTATCCCGAAGGTTGGACTGAAAAGAATGGAAGGCTGTCTTCCGCTGGTCAAGGTCATGGCTTGCTTCGTGCAACTGCCACGCCTTCACCCGTGGCAAATTGTGTAACAACCGCATCAAATAACGCTGTCGTCGGTCAGCACTTTACTTCCGATCAATGGAAGGCTATTACGGGATTTTTTGGTAATGCTACAATTCCCGAAAATTGCTTGAATGGTAAGTTTGATGTTTTTTCTTGGATTATTGACACTGGTGCTACTCATCATGTTACCGGTGAGAAATCTTGGTTGTTTGATGTCCATACTGTTGATTGTCCTATTGGTTTTCCTAATGGTGAAAAGGTGCTTACTTCTTTGGAAGGTTCTGTTCGACTGTCAGATAAAATCACCTTACATCATATCCTTTATGTACCTTATTTACGTTGCAACTTACTCTCCGTGTGCCTTTTAATTCTTATATGTGTGCTATTCTGGACCCACTGAAGGAGCTGATTGGAACGGGAGTTAGGAGGGACGGACTATACTATTTTAGCAAACCGGACGGACTATACTATTTTAGCAAACCGGACGTGGTGCGACATGTGTCTACTGTCGTGGCAACGTCCGCATTGGAATTGTGGCATCGACGATTGGGGAATCCTTCCGAGAGAGTAGTTAAGTTGCTTCCTCATGTCAGTAGTGATAAGAGTAGTTTAGCAAAGGATTGTGAAGTGTGTTTACGTGCTAAGCATCCTAGAGACAAATTTCCTTTAAGTGATAATAATGCATCTAGAATATTTGAGAAAATACATTGTGATTTGTGGGGCCCATATCGCCATGTTTCGTCGTGTGGAGCTCGTTATTTTTTAACAATTGTTGATGATTTTTCCCGAGCTGTTTGGATTTACTTGTTGGTTGATAAAACAGAAGTGTTTCCGATGTTTATGGATTTTGTTGCTATGGTTGATCGACAATTTAATCAAACAATTAAAGTTGTACAAAGTGATAATGGTACCGAATTTAATTGTTTGATCGATTATTTTTCCGCCACTGGTATTTTGTTTCAAACCTCTTGTGTGGGTACTCCGCAACAGAATGGGAGGGTAGAGAGGAAGCATAAACACGTGTTGAATGTTGCGAGGGCTCTAAGATTTCAGGTCAATTTGCCTATTTTTTTCTGGGGTGAATGTGTTCTTTCTGCATCTCATCTCATAAATCGTACCCCCACACCCAAATTGGAAAATAAAACACCTTTTGAAATTTTATTTAATAAACCTCCTTCTTTTGATGCTATTCGTACTTTTGGGTGTTTGTGCTTTGCTCATAATAAAAAAACTCAGGGTGACAAATTTGCTAGTCAGAGCAGAAAGTGTTTGTTTGTGGGATATCCATTTGGTAAGAAGGGGTGGCGGTTGTTTGATCTTGATACGAAGGAATTTTTTGTCTCTCGTGATGTAAAGTTTGTGGAGGATGTGTTTCCTTTTGCTTGTCCGGAAGATGTTAATATTTCGTCTAGTTTTTTTGATGAGGGTGCTGAAATTGATCATGATTTTATGGTGTACGGGGATGAATTAGGGGGCGAAGTTGATAGTTCGGAGGCTGCCGAGCAGCAGCCGCAAACCACTGCCCAACCAGCGCCTGCTGGCAGCCAGGCCGAGCTGCAGCCAGCGGCCACTGTCTAGCCCGCTGGGAACCCAGCGCCAGCTGGCAGCGAGGCTGAGCGGCTGCCAACAGCCCGCTGGCAGCGAGGGGGGGGGGGGCAACAACACCATACCCCAGCCACGAATGTGAAAGGTGGCTTGGGGCGTGGTTTTCGGGAGAAATTTCCTTCTGTTGTGCTTCGTGATTATGTGACACACTCAGTTTTTGCTAATAGTCCGTCTCCTATAACTCCTGTTAACAATCAATCCTCAGGTACTCTCTATCCTTTGGCACACTATATTAATTGTGACAATTTTCTGTAAATTATCGTAAGTTTCTTGCAGCTATTATTTCGGGTAAGGATCCTAAGACCTTCAAAGAAGCCATGAAACACGAAGGTTGGAGACATTCAACGAAAGAAGAGATACGTGCATTGGAAGACAATGGTACATGGACTTTGGAACATCTTCCTCCGGGTAAGAAAGCACTTGGTAATCAATGGGTGTACAAGACCAAGTTTTTGTCAAATGGAGATGTGGAACGGCTCAAATCGCGCTTGGTTGTGTTGGGAAATCATCAACAAGCGGGGATTGACTACAATGAAACTTTTGCTCCGGTCGCCAAGATGACTACTGTTCGAGCCTTCCTAGCTATTGCAGCATCCAAAAATTGGGAACTTCACCAAATGGATGTTCATAATGCCTTTTTACATGGTGACCTTGATGAGGAGGTGTATATGAAGCTCTCTTCCGGGTTTGAAAGTCCAGATCCTACGTTGGTGTGTCGTTTGCGCAAATCGCTGTATGGGTTGAAACAGGCCCCTAGATGTTAGTTTGCAAAATTGGTGACTGCTTTGAAAGGGTACGGTTTCCTTCAATCTTATTCTGATTATTCTCTTTTTACATTTACTAGAGGGAATATTCAGATTAATATCTTGGTTTATGTTGATGATCTTATTATTTCTGGGAATGATTCCGCTGCACTTGCAACTTTCAAAGCCTATTTGAGTGATTGTTTTAAAATGAAAGACCTTGGGTGTCTCAAATATTTTTTGGGTATTGAGGTAGCTCGTAGTTCATCAGGGTTGTTTTTGTGTCAACGCAAGTATACTCTTGATATTATCTCTGAAGCAGGATTGTTAGGTGCAAAGCCAAGTGGGTTCCCTATTGAGCAAAATCATAAACTTGGCCTTGCAAATGGAGATTTGTTGTCGGATCCGGAGGTCTACCGTAGATTAGTCGGGCGTTTGATTTATTTGGGGGTCACTCGACCGGACTTGGCATATTCTGTTCATATTTTGTCTCAATTCATGCAAGAACCCCGGATTGAACATTGGGAAGCGGCCTTACGAGTGGTCTGTTATTTGAAAGGCACACCAGGACAGGGTATTTTGTTACGTGCCGACAGTGAGTTGACTTTGCAGGGATGGTGTGATTCTGATTGGGCGGCTTGTCCGCTTACTCGTCGTTCGTTGACAGGTTGGCTAGTATTTCTAGGTCAATCTCCCATCTCTTGGAAGACAAAAAAGCAGCACATAGTTTCTAGATCTTCTGCAGAGACTGAATATAGTTCCATGGCTGCGGTCACTTGTGAGTTGAAGTGGCTGAGAGGTCTGTTGTTGAGTTTAGGTATACAACTTCCCAAGGCGATCAAATTGTTTTGTGATAGTCAGTCCGCTTTGCACATTGCAAAAAATCCGGTTTTCCATGAACGAACAAAGCACATTGAGATAGATTGTCACTTTGTTCGTGATGCAATTAATGAAGGTTTGATTTCTCCGTCACACGTTTCAACATCTTCACAATTGGCAGACATTTTTACTAAAGCTCTCGGCAAAACTTAGTTTGACTTCTTGCTTTCCAAGTTGGGCATTTTTTATTCCCATGCTCCAACTTGAGGGGGGTATTGCGGTATAATATCTTTGTATTATTTGATATTATTTGGTAGCATATTTGTAGGGAGATAATTACCATATATTAGTTAGTTTCCTTGTTTCACTAATTACCATATATTAGTTAGTTTCCTTGTTTCACTAATTACCATATATTAGTTAGTTTCCTTGTTTCACTAGGATCTTAGTTTCCTTGTTTCACTAGGGTTCAAGATTGTATCCTATATATATTCTCTCTTGGTGAATGAATGGAACAAGTCAAGATTGTATAGTTTCTACATATTCAGCTGGCTAAATATCATGGTTCCTTCAAAGGTTCTTCTAATTAGAAGAAAGATTCTTGAGAGTAATAAATATGCTTAATTTCTTATCTCTTGTGAAGGATGGCATCCAGTAGATAAGAAAAAACACTTCTAATATAAGTTCTGGCAAATAAAGTCACATCAAATGAAGCACAAGTTGCAACGTATGTTAAAAGATGATAAGAGATGCATACAATGATACAAGGACTTTAGAAAATCAATGTTTACATATCCAAAATCCAACTATCGTATACTATTGGCAAATGTTGTTTTAAACTGTGCGTCATTATCAATTTATTTATCATGTTAAGTCTGCACTTTTATGGCAATGATTTACGAGCCATATAATTTAAATTTCACAAGTATTACGAGTTATTTTTACACAAGCAATTTATAGAAGTTGAAAAAACTCTACTACCTTTTATGGCAATGATTTAGGAGGAGCATATGGAGTTATTATTTTTTGCATATATAACGAAGATTTGTTTGATCAATAAAGATTGTGACAGAGCGGTAAGTACTTCTATATTCTTAACCAGAGACTTTAATCCTAAGTATGAACTCGTCTTTAATAAATAATGGTTTACCCTGGAATAGGACTTCGAACCTAGAGCGAATTTGGATTAATGAGCTCCAAAAGGTTATCAAATACCGGATGAAAAATGAGAAAAATGAAAAGATCACTATCTATTTTAACATATAAAAAAGATTTCTTTCGACTTTAATTTGAAAAATGAACTCGGAGACACATGATAATCACCTATGTTCGTCTTTTGATTTCCATCTTGAGATTACTAGTGTTTCCTGTCCGAATGATAGAGAGAGAGTTTCAATTGATTTTCATCCAATACCTGCAATACACAAAATCAAGATAGAAACTTAGCCAAAGAAATCAAAGGAAGAGACGTGATATAATTGTATATCATGGTACAATATATCAACAAAGAGAAAATGAACGGACAAAATAGTAAAGAGGTAAAATATGACTACAAATAGGGGATGATACGGGGAATAAATAGTACCAGCATGTGTAAGACAAGTACAGAAAAGGATAGGAAATATAGAGAGCATTAAACATGATACATGACTCATTTTTAGGATTTGGCAATGGAAAATGCCAAGAAGATAATAAAAGAGATCAAACGTGGCACGCCTCACATAAAAAGGTGAGGTAAAAAAAAACAGGGGTGATCAATCATCAAAAATTTGGTCTCCCTTATATATAATTGCTATGCATAAATTTGCCAAGAACGAATTGACACAAAAAATACCAATCTTGTTATTGACATACACTCCATTCTCACTTCTTACATCAAAAGTATATATATCATCCTCTTTTTTTTCTTTTTCTTTATAAAAATGTATATAGTATGTTCCAAGAAGTCCGATTTATTCATCCCTTGTCCATGGAAAATAGCTGCTGTTATTGCCAGTGGTTGCCGTGGTGAATCAAATAAATATGTCCACTATTGTTCCCATGATTATGATAAGCATATTTTGGAATCTTCACGGCGACTTTCTCATGACAAATAGGAAAAATCACTGGGGGACTTGACAAAGTACGACGAATGCGCCCGTTAAGTGTTTCAAACTGATCGAAAGAATTGGACATCATTTTCTTATACGGTCTTGGACAATCATGATGCCTCGACGAGGTGACAGTACTAGGAGGGTTAGCAACTGTGGAACAAAATGAACTCGGTGATGTGGCATCAGGGTTGCTAATAGTGGTAGTGGTGGATGAGGTAGAAGTAATAGAAGGTGGAGGAGATACAACTTTTTTTGTGGATTTGGGTGGTAATAAAAAAGCCCTGATCTTGAGGGACGATGATGGTGTTGAAGCATGATCATATTCTTCAATGAGATGAGCCAAATCTTCATCAGATGTAACAGACACAAGAGCATCTAGATCTTCACTTGGTAATTGACACCTTAAACTCACTGTTGATCCAGACATCTCCCCTAGCTTCACTAATAGCTCTGCAAAAGAAAAAAAAAACATATCAATATTCATTCAAGATAAAATAAAATAATCAAATTATCAAGAAAAATTGGGAAAAGGGCAAACAAAAAGATACTCCTTCAGTTTCATTTTATATGGGAATATCTAATTGTGTAAAGCGTTTAAGAAATTCTTTTTATAGCATATATCAAAAAAAAAAAAAACGTCTTATCTTAAATATGTCATTAAAAGTAAAAATAAAAAAATGTCGTTTTTGTCAAATCACACTATAAATAAAGAGTAACATAAAAAATCAAATAGATGGAGTGTAACTTATAGACAAGATAAATATCAGACGTGAAATAAATAACAACCTGCAAAAGAAATGCAACGATCGACGGAGAGGACACGGGTTTCGCCACCATAATAACGGAGTTTGCCATCGGTTTGACGGGGGATAATCTTCCCACCATAGCTACAAAGGAATTTAAGAGGAAAATTATGGGAATTAATGGATGGACCAACCATACTTCTTCTTTTTTCTATTTTGCTACTGTTGAAGATATTATCAATAGAGAAGTTACGATGAGAGATGGGTCCAAATTGTTTCTTTTGCTTTACTGATAATTTGGAAGAGACTAATGAGGGAGGAAAAGGGCTTTTGAAGAGGCCTTGGTTGGTTTCAAGCCTAAGTAAGGTTCCCTTTAGCACTTATTTATAGAGTTGGCTTTGAAGGAATGGGAGAAGATAAGAGGAGAGCTGGATCGGGTCTTGTCGGGTCGGTCTGAAAACCCAGGAAGTTTGAACACGTCACTTAAGATTCGCATACTTATGGGCCCCTCTCAGTACATTCAATGAAGATCTCTTTTTCTTTGTGCCTTTCAAAGTTCAAACAAGTGTGTCCAAAACGGCTGAATTGTCATCACAATTAATAGCACCTTCGTTATTAGATTACGTATACTTGTGTTTCATACTGTGGGGGTACATATTACTCCCTTCGGATCTGTTCACTTTTTTTTTTAATTACATGGGGTAGTGGAAGGGAAAATAAGAAGAGATTACAACATGAAGATTTAAATCCTTACCAATAAGGTGAAAATTCAGATAGCGTTCACTTAGCTGTTTGTATACCCCTAAGAAAATACTAACTCTTAGAAGAAAATAGGTAATTTGACTTAATTTTTTCTAATTAAATAAATATTGAGATTTGATCACATAACACTTAATGAGGATAAATCTGAAAAAATAAGGTTAATTTTTTCTTGATTTGATAAGTGGACATTTTTTTTTATTCAAGAAAAAAGGCTAAATAAATACTCTTTTTGATCCTGAGAGAGTAATATGTAAAAAGAATATATATGATATATAACATGATATTTGACGTTTACATGTCTGATATTAAGAATTTTTTGACTCAATTAGTTTATATTTCATCGTGTAAAATTTATTTAAAGTGGAAGCACCGTCCCTATAATTACTAGGTTTTCTAACTCATATATAAAATATCTAATTAAAGGTGGAGAGATCACGCCAATCCATCACATTCTCTGATTTAAACATTTACATGTTATTATAAAACATCTTAACCTAAGGACAAATAATACCAAAAAGTAGAAGAGGATAAGTGACACTCATTAAATGGAATATGATGGGTTTTAAGTTAATCATGATAAGGTGACTCAGGGGATATTTTCCCGCATGATTAAGCGGATATTTTTCAGTCGGTGGAAAAAACACTCAAGTATGCGGATACTTCATTTGGTCTTCAAAGCCAAAATACCCTACTCTTGAGTTGAAATCAATGAGTAAGAATATTAATGGAATTATAATTAACGAGAAACAGTAATAAATTTTGTACATTAAAGCAAGGAAATTAGGTATTTATCTATCCTAAGAGTGAATTTGTTCTCTGGTGAGAACTTGGTCTATTTAATCTTATTACAATTATGAATTTCAACTTTTGAGTTCAATTCAAGCTTTGTGGATAGTATTTCGCTATTAGCTAGCTAGGCAGCAAAATAGTTAAGCTCAGGATTAAACAAACAAACTAAGATGATAACATCAACAATCTTCAAATTCAAATTTCAAACGTCAACATTCATGTACCACCATAGCCGCTAGAATTAAGAAAACTAGCCACACGTAGTCATGGCAACAATCATGTGAATATGAAAAATCATATGATTACTGTAATTATTTAGAACTCCATAACTGAGCTCAACAATAATAAGAAGAAGAGGAAGAGAAGATAAGAACTGTGTAATGAATTGTATTCAATATGATTTTGAATCAATGATCTGTATAATACAATGTGTGAGCAACTATATATACAATACACTAAGTAAGATCTTAACCACCTAATCTTTACGATGAGTTCATTTCCGGAAAACAGCTAGAATAACTAACTGCTCTCAACAGCTTTAACTAACTATGTGAAAGAGTTGGAAAAGACTCTTCTACTCTTAATTGCTTTGTGTATTATTTTCTTCAACACTCTCCCTCAAGTTAGGTGGCATAAATATATCAAGGACACCTAACTTGGAGTTAAGAAACTAATGTTGAACCTTTGTTAGTCCTTTTGTAAGTATGTCTGCTGGTTGATCATTAGTAGCAATGTATTGAGGTTGAACTGTGCCTTGCTGAATTTTTTCCCTTATAAAATGACAATCTATCTCAATGTGTTTAGTTCTCTCATGGTATACTGGATTAGCAGCTATTTGAATTGCTGATTTACTGTCACTAAAGATGTCAACTGGCATTGTGATCTTTACTTCCAATTCTTTAAGTAATCCAAGCAACCAAATGAGTTCAGACACTGGTTATGCCATACTTCTATATTCTGCTTCTGCTGAGCTTCTAGAAATGAAAGTTTGTTTCTTTGATTTCCAAGATACCAAAGAATCACCTAGTTTGATTAGAAAGCCAGACACAGATCTTCTTGAATGGACACAGGCAGCCCAATAAACATCACAATATGTTGTTACCTTGTCAATAGGCTTACTTGAGATTAATAGTCCTTGACCTGGTTGAGATTTAATGTATCTAACTACTCTCAAAGCTGCTTCCATGTGTGATTTTTTAGGTTGCTGTAGGTACTGGCTTAGTGTTTGCACACTAAATGAAATGTTAGGCCTTGTAACAGTCAAATACAAGATTTTACTTATAAGTCTTTGATATGGACTTATATCAGTCAATAGAGGATCTTCTACAGTTTTCTTGTCACTGATCTTATTAAGATACTCATCATGCGCTTTTGTGGTCAGTTTTATGTTGATATCAATGGGAGTATAGGTTGGTTTAGCTGCAGATAACCCAAGTTCTGAGATCAGCTCAAGAGAGTATTTCCTTTGATGCATAAGTATTCCTGCTTTGGACCTAGCAAATTCAATTCCCAGAAAGTACTTCAACTCTTTTAGATCCTTCATTTTAAACACTTGTTGTAGTGAAGTTTTAGTCTCTTCAATCACCTTCAAGTTATAACCAGTGACTAGCATGTCATCCACATACACTAGAATGATTACTGTCCTCTTATCTGTCCTTCTAGTAAACAAAAAGTGATCATATTGTGATTGAACAAATTCCAGCTTCAACAATGCTTCTTTTAGTTTAGCATTCCACCACCTTGGTGCTTGTTTCAAAACATATAAGGATTTGATTACCTGCATACAGGTTTAGACTCTCTCTGGCTAACAAATCCTTGAGGCAGTTGTATGTAGATCTCATCATGTAAATCACCTTGAAGGAAGGCATTGTACACATCAATTTGATAGATGTGCCAATGTTGTGATGCTGCAATGGACAATACTATTCTTACTGTTACCAATTTTACCACAGGGGAGAATGTTTCTTGATAATCAATCCTCTCTTGTTCACTATATCCTTTGGTAACTAATCTTGCCTTGAATCTATTTATTTCACCAAAAGCTATATACTTGATCTTGTAGATCCATTTGCAGCCTATAGGTTTCTTTCCTTCACGCAAACTGAAAATGCTCCAAGTGTTGTTACTTTGTAAAGCATCAATCTCAGCTTGCATTGCTTCTATCCATCTAGGATCCTTTATTGCTTCTGCATAGTTTTTTAAAACTGTTTCACAAGACAAGGTAGATAAGTAACATTTGTATTTTTGAGATAAATTCTCGTATGATACATAATTTGAAATAGAGTAAGGAGTATCCTGATGTAGTGCAGTCAAGGACACAAAGTCCTTAGTCCATTTAGGTGGTTGTTTACCTCTAGTGGATGCTCTTATTGAGATTGTTATCCTTGTGATTGAGTTGGTTGAACATGTTGTTCATGTGGAGGTTCATCCATGACATCAGGTACAGGAATAGGTACCATTTGATCTATTTGATCTCCTTGATCAGCATTTTCAAGATTTGCTATTTGTCTGTCTGAACCAGATTCAGTACTTGTACTAGGACCTGTGTAGTTCCCAATACGAATGTTAGTGTTGATCAATGTTTCACCAATATCTGTATCATAAGTATAGTCTATTGGTGTAAATATAGGAGAATCACTGTTTGTAGCAAGTTTGAATGGTAATTCAGACTCTTTGAATATGACATCCCTATTCACAAAAAAAGAGTTAGTTTGGAGATCATACAATATGTACCCTTTTTGGACCTCTGAATATCCCATAAACACTGCAGGTCTAGTTCTAGACTTTAATTTGTCAGTCTGATTTACAATATTAGCATAGCATAGACATCCTAGAATCCTGAAGTGATTTAAAGATGGTTTTCTTTTATACAATCTTTCATAAGGTGAGACAACTATCACTGAAGATGGAAGACTGTTTATGATATAAACTGCAGTTAATACACAATGTCCCCAGAATTTCATAGGTATATGAAGTTGGAATCTAAGTACTCTAGTGATTTCTAAAATATGTCTATGCTTTCTCTCAGCTACTCCATTTTGCTGAGGGGAATAAGCACATGACCTTTGATGTATTATGCCAGCATTTTTGAACATGTTATTGGATATGTCATTAAAAAACTCAGTTCCATTGTCAGTTCTACATATTTTAACAATTTTGTTGAACTGTGTGTTTACATAGGCTAAGAAGTGTTTGAGAGTGACACATACATCTGATTTAAGCTTTAGCAGATAAATCCAAGTCATTCTTGAGTAATCATCTACTATTGTAAGAAAATATCTAAATCCATCAATGGTGGGAGTTTTGTAAGGACCCCATATATCTCTATGCAATATGTAAAACAATCAGTACTTTTAATGCTACTTGTAAGAAAAGGAAATCTAATTTATTTAGCACTAGGACATACAGGGCACCTGTCAATTATTTTTGATATTTTTCCTACAATACTGGACAGTAATTTTCTAAGTACATGGGTTGATATATGCCCGAATATCTTATGCCATAGTTTGATATCAATTTGACTAGACTCAGTAACTTCAGCAGTTTTAGCAGATAGTATCACTCCTTGAGTTTGATTCTCAGCAGATTGAGTTAGGAGATAGATTCCATCTTCATGTTTACCAATCTCCTTCACCTTCCCACTTAAGAGATCCCGAAATATGCAAAAGTCAGGATAAAATATAATAGCAAAATTTAATTCTCTTGCAGCTCATTATTTAAAGTACTTCTAGGTGAGATAGAACTTGTACCAACATGAGTAACATTAGAAATATCAATATTAGGAAGAAACACACTTTTTGGTTTATCTCTTTTAGTTACAGTATTTAGCATATCTAGACTAAACACCAAGTGGTTAGTAGCTCCTATACCTATAATCCAATATCTTTTGCCATCAGTTGCTATAAATGCCTTACCAACATGCTTACCCTTTGTGTTACCTATCATGTCATCTGATCCTGTCATGTTGGCACTGGCTGAGAAATAGTTGCTGCCTTTGTTTAGCATTTGTAGGATCTGCTCATAGTGATCTTTGGTGAACACACAAGTACCAGGATGGTTGGACTGATTGACATTGTATAGTTGAGCCAATTTTCCACTATTATTCACCTGTTGCATAACAATTTGATATAACTCTGCGACATTAACAGTGATTTGGTTTTCATACCCTAATTCATACCATTGTTCCCATGACCATGACTAGACTTTGTATTCTCAGCAATCACATTGTATGCACCAGAATTTCCACTTGCTTGTCCTAACTTCCTTTTATTGAAACTAGGAGGGTAACCAACTATCTTATAGCAAGTTTCTTTGGAATGTCCTTTCATTTTGCAAAATTCACACTGTAGATTGTAATCTTTTTTGAACTTCTGATTACTAGTACTTCTAGAGTATAAAGTTGTATTGTTATACGGGTTAGTAGAACAAACATAGTGACTAGAATTAACTACACTACTAGAAGGTGCAGCACCTAGTAAACTAGAAGAAGTAGATGCACTAGATTTCTGTCCCTCATCATTTATGATCATGGCATAAGCCTGACCAGCTGAAGGTAATGGAGACATGAGAAAGATCTGGCTTCTTGCTTGTTGATATGTTTCATTCAAGCCCATCAGAAATTGATACAATTTTTGTCTCTGAAGAGAAATCCCTAGATTTTTCACAATTGCAACCAGGAAAAGGGACTAGTGACTCAAATTCATTCCAAAAACCCTTTAGTTTAGTGAAGTTAGTTGCAACAGAACTGGTTCCTTGGGTAAGAGTTGCAATTTCTCTATGTAGGTTATAGGTTCTTGAACCATTAACTTTGTCAAATATTTCTTTCAAATCTTCCCACACATTGTAAGCATTAGTAGCATACACAATTTCACTCAACATATTGCTTGAAATAGAGTTTACTAACCAAGACAACACAATTGCATTGACCCTCTCCCATTATTCCCATAAATCCTCTCCAAACATTTCTTTCTTCCATTTTCCGTCTACCAATCCTAGTTTATTTCTCCCTAACAAGGCTAACCTTATAGAACTAAACCACACAGAGTAGTTTTCAGATCTAACCAGTTGAAATGAAATTAGAGAGATACCACTTACATCAGCATTGCTCAAGAAGAGAGGGTGGTTATGCTCGAGTGTCTTAGTTGCTCCACCTTGTGAGTTTGTGTTGTTTTCAGTCGGACCCTAGCCTGCAGCCATTGTAGCGGCCACACCAGATGAGATATTGACATTGACATTGTTGTTGTTTGTCATTTTGAACTTTGAAAATTAATAGTTATTGAAGCAAGAATTCTATATACAGAATATACCAAGAATATACGAACACCAGAAATGACTATCTCTTAGCGGAATCTTGAGATAGTTGTAGATCATTTATCTAAACTAATGATTGATTAGTGATTAATCATACGCTCTGATACCATGTAATTATTTATAAATCCATAACTGAGTTCAACAAGAATAAGAAGAAGATGACAGTTAGAAGAAACTGAGAAGAAGAAGAAGAAGAGGAGGAGGAGATAAGAACTATGTAATGAATTGTAGTCAATATGATTGTGAATCAATGATCTGTATAATACAATGTGTGAGCAACTATATATACAATACACTAAGTAAGATCTTAACCAGCTAATCTTTATAGTGAGCTCATTTCTGGAAAACAGTCAGAATAACTAATTGCTCTCAACAGCTTTAACTAATTATGTGAAAGAGTAGGAAAAGATTCTTCTACTCTTAACTGGTTTGTGTATTCTTTTCTTCAACAATTACAATAACAGATGAACGAAAGGAAAACTCAGTGACTCCGTGCTCGATCGTAAGACGCTCTACCCTTCTTCGTGCCTACAAAACTGCTCGACTCCCCCTCAAGTTCAGGTTACAAGTCTTTTTGTATGGTGAAAAATTACTCAGGACGAAACATTAATACATCTTGAGCCACTTTTTAGGTGCTAGTCGCCATAAATGGCGTTATGATTCGGGTGCCTTTTTGGGCGTCAGCGCTGCTCAAAGCGATGGATATGAACCCTCAATTCTTCCCCTATGTGTTGTGCTCTATACTGGGTGCGAGGTGCTACTTAGAGCGCTAGCAGTTTCCCCTTTTCTACTGCAGTGCTTGGGCTCCTGTTTGAAATCCAAGTGCTGGAAATGGCGCTCGCGGTTGATCTTCTTTCGTTCTTCGTCCATTTTAGTTCCTCATAGCTCATTTTTTCGCCTCGATCTTATGCACCTTAGTTCTTCTACACACAAAGACACAGAATGAATAAATCTATATCTATATCTTCTATATTATATTAAAAGTGGGAAACCCTTTAGCCAAAAGTTAAATTACTAAATTACCCTTTATAATTAACCTAAATATCCAATTTAATAAAAAAATAAATTAAATAAAACAAGTTTGTGAAGGGATGTAACCCTTCAAATTAATTACTAATTTTCAGAATTTCTTTTTTAACTAACTATTTCTATTTTCAATCGTTGTTACCTTTTCATAAGAAACAGAGAAACCACTCTGGCAAAGAAGAAAATCAAAGTGGAAATCGTTATTTGAAATGGCTGAGAGACTTTGGTAAAGCAATGAGATCAAATCAAAGTGAAATATTGGCACTCCCTGTTGTCGCTGAATTTGCTGAATCATACGCAGATTTTAAAATTTCATTTCAAAATCACCTTTTGCATATGCTTATTGGTACCGACATTCTATTATAAGTATACAGAAATGAGTTTCCCTGTCGAATCAATCACCAACCTAAGGCAATTTTTGGAGTGACGGATCATTTGAAAGATATTAAAGAAAGCAATAGAAAAAGATGTACAAGCAAATTCAGAGAATATTATTTCAGAGAATATTACGCTTGAAGATACACACGCAAATTAACAAAGGTGAATCTGTTTCTAACTTTGCTTAAATTATCGTCTTTTCTAAAGTTTGGTATTCATATAAAATGAACTTTTATAACGTGGTGTTTATTTGAAACATTTATTTCATACTGTTAGTATTTTCCTTACAGATTTAATATTGCATGTAATGTAATTTTGTTTATTACTCTTCTAACAATTTACTTGAATTACTCAATCACATATTTGATTATACACGTCATAAATTAAAATTATTTTAACATACTAATTAAAACAATAATATCTAATGCAAGTGCGAAATGTTAAGTTTTTATTTCAAACAAAGAACATTAACATTAATTCAAAGTACAAAGCTTATTCTATATTATTACTATATAATATCGTTTTTGTATTGTCAACTAATCATCTCAGGTCAATTAAAATTAAAATTAAAATTGAAGTAGAATTAGCAAAACAGTGTATACCTAACAAACTACAAAAATATCTATCTGATTGAGACGATCCCAATCAAAAGGTTTCAAACGGTTTTGTATCCTTAGAAAATGGAAACAAAAAGAAAAAATTGTGGCGGCCCCATCTTTGGTAATTCTTTATAAGAACTTATAAATTATTTCCATACGCAATTATTACTCCCTTCATCTCAATTTATATGATACAAATTGAATTTCGAAAGTCAAACAAGCAAATCTTTGATCGCGATTTATTCGTATGTCTTTCAAATACTTTAAATTGTTATAGTACTTTTTATGTAATTTCTAAAATATGTAAACTATTTCTCAAAAAAATTTAAAGATGTTATGTCTGAATTCAGGGTAAAAAAAAAAGAATTGACTATCGAAATCCAAACTGCATTACATAAATTGAAAAAAAAAAAGTATGTAATACTTATCGCTAATTTTAATCACATACTTTTCAAATGCAGTTTGCATATTAGTAATATTGAAATCACTTATGGAGTATGACGGAGTCAGGAGAAAGAGATAACAATTTCAATAGGTAAGTTAAAAAATTGCCCAAATTTTCATGTAATATGGTCATTTCACGTACTATACAGATAAGTTTATGTTAATTTATACCATCTTTAACTTTAAATATATGTAAGATCAAACAACTGTTACTTTATGGAAGGATCTTGCTGACACTAATGATGAAATTTATATTTTATTCTTTCATGTACATATTTATTCAAAATTTTATTGCAATTGTATACCACATGATTCGACATACACGTGCAACCCACGTATCGAGAACCTAGTACACTGAAAATCACGTTTAAAGAACACGAAAAGTACTAAGTCGCAAGAAAAATGTTAGCAAAACACAGGTGTTTGTAGCCAAACATCAACGAGATACTACGCTACTGATGGGTTCGAACCCTCTATTTTAACTGTGAAAGGCATGGAACTCACCAAGTGAGTCAGCCTTCAACTCCTTACTCACGTAAACTAAGGTTTGCAAGTTTAATTTGCAACTTAAAGCTACAATTCTAATCTAACATAAATACCATGAATATGTTATTGGCTTGTAACCAGAGAATTAGTTTCATTCTGGTAGGAGTAATTTTTTGGACTTATCGACCTCGGAATGTGGGTACGTGGAAACTGTAGCTCCATGTCCTGGCTTAGTTGGATTCATCATTTCATTTTTGAACAGAGATTCTGCTATCACCGTGATGAATTTTGGACGATTCCTTTTGTCAATAACGTTGCGTATTGTAATTCTTAGGTGGGAATATGATTTGAAATTATGGTTTAAAATCATGAGATGAAATTATGATTTAAAATCATGTTTGAACATGTAATCTAAATTTCTTAAGTTACATTTTTCTATAGACATAAAAATTTCACAAGTTGTGAAAACTATCAAAACATTTTCAATTCTTATACAATCTTACCAAATGAGCAAGTCATAGTTCGTAACAAAATTAATACGCTACTAGAAGACCTTTCTAAAAAATACAACATCAATTGATCAAACTTTAGTTCAATTAAAAAAAATAAAAATTAACATGAATAATAATGTAACTATGACTTGGTAGAAGTTATAACATAAATAAAGGTTGGTAGAAGTTAATGAGATTGATAAATGATTGGTGGGAGTAATTGTTAAAAACATCTACCAACTTATGGGTCTTTTTTTTTACAAAATATAAATTTATGAGTCAAATTTTATATTTAAAATTTTTGAAACCATGGTTTGAAATCCCAAATCATGCCTTTTTGGATGATTTGAGATTTCATCTCATGACATAAAATCATGAGATGAAATCGCATGTCCAAACGCTGATTTTATCTCATGACATAAAATCATAATTTAAAATCGCATGTCCATATCGTATGACCTATAATAGAATATTCTTTCAAGGGTACAAGGATAAAGTAGAAAACACGTTACACAGTTTGGACATGATTTCAGATGAAATCATGAGTTGAAATCATGTTTGGACATGAAATTTGAATTTCTTAAGTTACAGTTTTTTTTATAAACATAAAAACCCAACAAGTTGTAAAAATCATCAAATTTTTTTAATTCTTATACAATTTTACCAAATGAGTAAATCATAGTTCATAATAAAATTAATACGCTACTAGAATGCTTTTCTAAAAAATACAACATCAATTGATCAAACTTTAGTTCAATAAAAAGGAAAATTTAACATGAATAATAATGTAACTACTCTTTAATATATTCCTCCCACATGGTACAAACAATATATTTACCAACTTATGGTTGGTAAACATGATTGGTAAATATATCTACCAACTTATGAGTCATTTTTTACAAAATATAAACATATGGATCAAATTTTACATTTATATTTTTTGAAATCATGATTTCAAATCTCAAATCATGCCTTTTTGGATGATTTGGGATTTCATTTCATGAGATGAAATCGCATGTCCAAACGCTGATTTCATCTCATGAGATGAAATCACATGTCCAAACGCCTACTTATAAACAAAGTTGAAGAAGCTTACGTGTACCGAGCTGATGTCTAATTTATCATTATTTGTTTAATCTTAAATATGCACCACACAAGTAAGAGAAAATATTAGAAGTAAATGTTTGCCGCCAGCACTAAGGGGGTCATCCGAACCCCCTTCGACGAAAAATTACACTATGTATATAAGATGAAAATTATCTTTTATGTATATATAGTAAATGTTGAATCCCTAGGCTTTTTCGTTTATCTACTTCTTTATATTTTTGAATCCCCTTAATTAAAATTCTGACTCCACTCCGGTGACAAATAGTAATTTCCAGTATGACCGCAGACTTATTTTCATACTTCGATATATACACAAAGAATTCGATGTCTTTGTCTCCTTGAGTATATTGTCCCCAGTGGGGACTCCCCACTGCGCAAGAAATGGTCTACTAACTATTTTCCTTGCAGTAAGAGATTGAAATTGCAGGGCTGACATATAAAGGTGGCAACCGGTTTTAACCGGTAACCGGATCGGTTAAATCGGAATCGGAACCGGACCGGTTAAATCGAAATCGGAACCGGACCGGTTAAATCGAAATCGGAACTGGACCGGTTAAATCGAAATCGGAACCGGCCGGTAGAATCGGTTCCGGTTAATCGTGCAATTGTTTACGGTCCGGTTTCAATATTTTGGAAACTGGAACCGGTTAAACCGGTAAAACCGGAACCGGACCGGTTAAACCGGTTTAACCGGTGAAAAAAAAAATAAAAAAAAATAAAAAAAAAAGGAAAGAGCCGTTGGGCCTTAATGGACCGTTGGCAACAGTCCATTTGTAAAAATGGCCGTTGCCAAACGGTCAGTTTTTTAATTTTTGGCCCCCAATTTTTTTTTTTAACACTTTAACCCATCCTCACCCCTATATAAACCCTTCTTCATTTTCATTATAATTCACTCTTCTTCATCTTTCTCTCAAATTTCAATCTCTCAATTATAGTTTCTTTGCAATAATTAGCCACAAAGTCTTATTATAGTTTCAACTTTCAATTATTAATTTTGCAATTATAATATTCTTGGTGGAGTTGGTGATTTTGCAACAATCCGAAGTAGCTTTGGTGGATTTGCAATTCTAGCCGCCTTCACTTTGTTGGAAATTAATCCGACAATTTGGTACCTTCGTTCCAACTCTATCTTTATTTTTCGCAATTTAATTCTAGCAATTTATTTTTCGCAATTTAATTTGTTGTAATTTATTTTCTTGTGATTTATTTGATTGTGATTTAAATTAATTCTATTTAATAATGTCAAAGAGATTAAGACGTGGTGCCGGTAGTAGTAGTCGTACTGTTAGGGGTGCGCTTAATGAGGAAACATTTGTGGAAGAAACACCTAATTTAGGTATTGATGTTGGTGGAAATAATCCACTTTTAGGTGATGAGGCAATGCAACAACATTTTACCGACACTTTTAATGAAGACTTAGATGATGATGATGAAACACAACCCCCCGAAAATCCCATAGGAGATACATGTCCTGCGCAATCACATACACAAGACAAACCGCCTAGAACTCGTAAGCCAATAGCTAAAGTTTGGAAATTTATGACTAAGAATAGGGAAAACCAAACAGCTACGTGTACCCTATGTGGACAAGTATTTAGTTTTAAGCAAGGAACTGGTAAGGATGGTGGAACGGGTACACTAAATGGTCATATGAGAACCAAACATATGGATATTTGGGGAGAACAAACGAGTTCAAATGTGGGGGGGATTCAAATGACGATAGACCCACGAACCGGTAGAAATTTTAAGTATGACAAGAAAAAAGAACGCGTAGAAATTGCTAAAATGGTAGCTTATGATTGTTTACCATTTTCCTTTCCCTCGGGTTTGGGGTTTGTTACTTACATTCAACGTTGTTATAACCCGTTATTTGAGGGTATTCCTAGAAGTACTTGTAGAGCCGATGTTATAGATTTGTATAAAAAATATAGATTTTATTTGCGCCATGTATTTAATTCTTTAAATTGTAATGTATGTCTTACCGCTGATTTGGGTCTTAGTATTAACCATTTAGATTTTTTTGCTATTACATGTCATTGGGTTGATGACAACTGGGTTATGCAAAAAAGAATTATAGCTTTTTTATATGACGAAGGAAAAGGTCGTCACGATGGAAATTGTTTAGCCGATTCAATGTCTACTATAATGAGATTTTTTAACATTTATAGAAAAACACTTTGTATTGCTTTAGATAATGCTTCTAATAATACAAAGGCAATTGGTCTTTTAAAAAGAGAAATAAACCCTCCTCTAAGAAATATTTTTCATGTAAGATGTAGTTGTCACATTTTAAATTTAATTGTTAAAGATGGTCTTGTGCATTTTGATGATTCTGTTCAAAAAGTTAGAAATGCTGTTGCGTTTCTTTTTTGTAATGCTAATAGGGGAAGAATTAGAGATTTTAAGAATGCTTGTGTGGAAAATAACCTTAGACCTAGGAAAATTCAAGTAGAAATTGAGACTAGGTGGAACTACATTTACATTATGCTACAACAAGCATATGAGTATAGGATTCCCATACAACAAGTTCACAACAAATATAATACTGATAGTGAGGATTAGTTAACCTTTACGCATTTGGAAGATGTTAAAGAATGTATTGAACTCTTAGAAATTTTTTATAATGCAACTCTTGCTTTTTCTAGACAATTCTATCCCACGGTAACCGGAATTTTAGCCTACTTAGGCGGAAATAGCTAGAGTTTTACAAGAGTATAAATATAAACCCGATTATCAAGTGGCTATTTTTGAAATGATAATCAAATTTAAGAAGTATTTTTTCCCATCCCAACTTTATTTATATTGGGTTCCCTTTTAAATCCTTGTTTAAAAGTGTCTTATACTAAAAATTTGGTTAGTCAAATTTATACATTTTCAGAAATTGAAGAGAGAGTTCAACCATCTTTAGCTGAAGCCGATCTCGCTATTGATGATGAGTTTAGAAAAGTTTTTACTCATTATTCTAGTTTGGAAGAACGTGCTACACCCGTTACTCCACGCCCTACTACTTCTCAGAGTAGCAAAAAGGGCTTGTCGGGTTTAAAAGTTTTACATTCACAATCAACTTCTTCTTCTACTGCAAACTTTGATGAATTTAACTTTTATTTGATGCAGCCAAATGTGGATATCAGCCAACTGGATGAGGTGGACGTCTTAGCATGGTGGAAGAAGTACAAGGCAAGCTATCCGGTACTTTCAAGAATGACTCGAGATATCTTTACGGTTCAAGTATCAACCGTGCCTTCGGAGAGCGCATTTAGCCAAGGAAGACAGCAAATTGGAGACCATAGACATTCATTATCCGGCTTTAGCTTGCAAGTTCGAGATTGGATTAGATCGGAGCGACGCAACCAAAACTCAGAAGCGGAGGAAGGCGAAGAGGAAGAAATTGAAGATTTGATAGCTAGTGGACCGGACCAAATGGAAGACTTTGAAGATATTTCCATGACCGAATATGATGTGGGGGGAAATTAACGAAATGGTTCAAAATTGATGATTTTATTATTTTACTATTTTTGTACAACTCATGTATTATTTGCAAGTTAAAAAAAAAATACAACTTGCAAATAAATGTTATCCAAGAATGAATAAAATATATGGCTCATTAAGCTTTCTTCTATTTACTTGTGTTCATATTTTTACTTTTATTAAGTTAGGAATATACCTAAAATATACTAAGAATATACTTATAAGTATATTAAGTTATATAGTATACTTAAACATATATAAGTATATATAGTACATATAGAAAAAATAGTATATATAGTATATAAGTATATATAGTATATAAGTAAGTATATATAGTATATAATACATATATATAAGTATATGTAGTATATATATTAAGTTATACACATATATAAGTATATATAGTATATATGTATATATATAGTACATATATATACATATATATAGTATATATATTAAGTTATACATATATTTAGTATATATATTAAGTTATACATATATATAAGTATATATAGTATATAGTACATATATATACATATATATATATATGTATATATATTAAGTTATACATATATTTAGTATATATATTAAGTTATACATATATTTAGTATATATATTAAGTTATACATATATATAAGTATATATAGTATATAGTACATATATATATATATATATATATATATATATATATATATATATATATATATATATATATATATATATGTATATATATTAAGTTATACATATATTTAGTATATATATTAAGTTATACATATATATAAGTATATATAGTATATAGTACATATATATACATATATATAGTATATATATTAAGTTATACATATATTTAGTATATATATTAAGTTATACATATATATATATATATATATATATATATATAAGTATATGTAAGTTATACATATATATATAAGTATATGTAAGTTATACATATATATGTATACCAAAAGCACTATTTTGTATTGCTGACTTGCTGTTAGGCTGTTAGTCAGTAAATATTTAAACTTTAATTATAAAGTTGTATAACATATGTAAATATACCTACAATATACCGGCCGGTTAACTAACAGGTTACCGGTCCGGTTCCGGTTGGAACCGGTTGCCACCTTTACTGACATAGTTGTTGAAATATGATTGGTTGGCAGCTGGCAGCATATAGAGAGTGTCAAGAAATTCTAAATATTTCACATTATTTATGAAAATACGTTCTTTTTTCATTTTTTTAGTGGGTGACTTTACGTCGGACAAGAAAAAAAGGATTAAGTAAGAATCCAACCTCATGCATCTAAATTTCCAATTGGAACTCATCCAATACTGAACTTTTACTAAGTCATGTTAATTATTCTTTTTTCTTCACAACGCGATCTCCCTCAATTTTTTAAAAAGTTTTATAAGGTGCATCACTGATTCCAGTGTATATACCTATGAATTTATATGTCAGAAAAAAATATATTATAAATGCTAATATATGCATGCTTCCCGTTAGAGCCGGAGTTAGAGTATCAGCATGAGTTCATCTGAACTTAGTACTTTTCACATAACGCGTAAATCATGCGTAAAAGTTCAACAAAATCATATCAAATACTGGTAGATATGAACCATAATTTTAACAAAATATAATGTGTTCAATTCAAAAAATCTTAAAGATTGAACCCACAAAACATAAATCATGAAACTGCCTCTACTTAATTACCAATTCCAGTTGTTATATGTATTTGAACTAAATTATGGTTGGCATTCTTTCATTGTATATAACACTAGTATATATTTTTTAGAAAATGCCAGCGTGAGGTATTTAAGTCGATGCCATACCACAATATTACTTCAATATCTACCATTGGGCCTCAGCAATGTGGTCCCGTTAGGCCACAGCCAATAACGTCCTATCCCATAAGCTTGGAGAGGAATACAATTGGCTTATGTTGAAAGCAGGAAAATGGGGGTTCGAAAGACTGAATGAAAGCTTGCGTACATCATGTCCTGAGACTATTTTAGCCGTTAGTGATGGTTTGTTTCGCGAACTAAATTACCCGGTATTATGCTCTTAGGGGTCGTTTGGTAGGAGGGATAGGAGGGATTGAATTATTAATTCAATGGGATTGAAATTAATTCTATGTTTGGTTGGTGGGATAACCTTTTTGATATCCCATCCAATCCCATGTAGATGGGATAAAAGGCGGGATAAGGTGGGATCACTACTAAAAAAACAGGGATTTTCGACCAAAAATTTCGACCACATGAGGTCGAAAAAGCCTTTATTTCGACCAATTTTTCGACCACACTCGTAGATCGATAACAGCTTGGTCGAAAATTTTTTTCGACCACACATGGTCGAAATCACATTCTACCGAAATTAAGGGAAAAATTATTTTCGACCACATGTGGTCGAAAAAATTATTTTTATATTAAATTATATTTAACTTTTTCGACTACGTATGGTCGAAAACATTATTTATATTTAAATATAAAAAGAAAATAAAAATTCAATTTCGACCACATGTGGTCGAAATTGTAAATTGGGCCCAGAATTTCGACCACATGTGGTCGAAATTGAACTTTTCTGAGCACAATTTCGACCTCATGTGGTCGAAATTGTGAAATATCTGGGCTGATTTTCGATCACCCGTGGTCGAAAATTTGGAATATTTTTTCCAGCATTTGCCTGTTTTTGGCAGCCCACATGCCAATTTACAAATAGTCAAATTCATCAACCAAAGCAGCTATCCAATTCATCAACAATGCAACACAACAACCATAAACAATGTTCAAACACTTGAACACTTAAACATTGTCCATTCAAACACTTATAAACAATCAAATTCAACCTCAAAGTACTTAAAATTAAAACTACATTCAAACACTTAAACATCATAAACATCATTCAAACACTTAAACATTATAAACTTAAAAGTACTTCTAATTCGAACTAAAAATCCCCATATTACAAACTGATAAAGCATGAGTGCATGACAAAAAAGACGAACTAAAACAAAGAATTTTTTTTTTTTTTTTAGCTTTTAGATGAATTCTAATACATGGTTAATCAAAGAAGCTCGGAATGCACAAATTAAGGCTAAATTTTCACCACCATATTAGTTCTCCAAAGGGAACTCTATTTCCTTTGAAGCCATTGCTGCGCTACTTCAATTATTTGTGAAACCCTTTTAATTCTTTCATTTTCTTCAACAGATTAATCTAGCTAGGTACTATATAATCACTTGGAGGTTGAGTTTCTGTCTCGTTGACTGGCAAGGATGGCATCAATGGCATCTTTTACTTGAGAAATATTTGGAGCTTTTTCACCCTGTGTCGGCCAAAATTCATCTGTTGCCAACACCTGTAACCATACTCACAAGAGTTTAACTTTTGTACATTGACTCATTGTAAAATTCTTTTACACTATAAAATAAATTGAAAGGTAATCATAAGTAAATATTCTTATCTGGTGAAATAAGTAATCTTAAAAATAAAATAAGTAATTTTCTAACAAAAGTTAAATTACATTGATAGTATAAAATTTCATTACACTAAGTTAGATCGTAATAAAAGTAGAGGTAGTAGAAGCTAAGATTGGAGCTTAACTCAAGAGAATAAAAATCAAACAGAAGCACAAAAATGCTAACAAGGTTTATAAATATTCACCTTCACTTGCAATTGAAGAAACTTGACGTAACTGATTGCTTTCTCTAACATGATGACCAAATCAACCTGCATTAATATACATGAACCAAGGATTAAGAATTTTCCTTAATATGAACATACAAAATTGTAGGAGTAATAAAGAAGTAAAGGATTTAACCATGTACCTTGGAACCATTGGGAACAAGTTCTTGTAGTATCTTAAGTCACTCACTGATCCGCTCTCTTCCTGTTTAAGTTTATAAGATATGCAAAAGATGAAACAACAATAGCAAAAGATGCAAAAGCGAAGCGCCCACTTCATTGAGGTGAAACACAATTTTTTTTAAAAAGAGCAAAATAAATAGAGAATATATATATAAGCAAAAGTTCAAATTCAAAACTAAAGTAGATATCCATAGACTAAAAGTTCAAATAAAAAACTAAAGTGGATATCACAAAATCCTCCAGACCATAGGACAAACAAAATCAAAGCTACTAATAGTTCGACATCTAGTTCTTATTCTTCTACAAGATTGTCAAAATCTTGTACTCCCACATCATCATCATATTGCTCATCATCTTCTTCAATTTCATTATCATCTTCTTCAACTTCATCAACTAGGGAATGACTTGCCGTTTCACCGCTTCATTCTCAGAAGCGTCCGCTTAATTGGGTAGCCTCCGCTCCACTTACCTGAAGCGACAAAGCTTCGCTTCACCGCTTTAAGCGAAGCGTAGCGGTGAAGCGCCAGCTTTCCTGAACACTGGCACAGTGTATGCTGAGAAGAGTCGAAATGGGCAAAATCCTTCATACATTTTCAATAGGTTCCAAAGAATTGAATTTATGAAGTACATGTCATGCATTTATAGTATTCTTTTTCATCATCTCAACGCCAAAATCTCTTTCAATTTGATAGGAATGAGAGAATGTCAACCTTATCAAATATAAGTACGTTTAATTATGCTATTGACTACTAGTATATGCTAACATGGCTCAGCTGATAAGAAGATGATATTTGGAAGTTGATTCAGGAACATGCTCAATTACTCTAAAGGGGGAAATAATCCTCCTAACACGAATAACTCACTTCCTAACCAGCAACCAAACGACCCTTTAAAGCACAAAAATTTGAGGCTCAGATACTACATTTTTGCTCGGACAAAGAGATGGCAACCACGCCATGGCTGCAAAATCACCAGTCGCATGCCAAAGAGAGCCTCAGATGCAGGCCATCCTGGGATTTTCCAAGCCAAGATACGGGTCGGACTGCCCTCAATGCCCTTGTTAGCCCAGACAGTAAAACATTATCTTCATCACAACCTCTTTTGCTCAATTACTCCAAAAGGAGGAAACAGAAAACACACTGAGATATACAACTGAAGCTGTAGATTGAAGAAAATGCATGCATATTTTTCATAAACAAAGGGCTGTTGGTTTAGTTGTTAAAAAGAAAATCATTGGCACAACAGAGAGGGGCAACCGCCCTTAACAAAACATCCCTTTTCTGTCTCTGGCCAGAATTTTTTTTAAAGAAAATTCTTGGCCCTCGCCTAAAAATTTCCCAACTTTCTTCAAACAAAAACATCTTTTTTTTTTATGACAAAACAAAAAACATTTTCTTCATACCAAACACACCCTTTTAGCATAATAACACAATACAATAGGTAACAACCATTCAAACAAGAGCTACAAGACTAAAATTAAAGCTCAGATCTGTTTATAAAACAAGAAAATAAAGACATCGCCATGGCTGCAAACCTCAGGTTCAGATCCGGGTTGCCCCGCCAAGATACGGGTCTCCTTAATTTCTCTTGCCAAGCATTAATTGTAACCTCAGGATTCTCTCAAGCTCTTCTTTGTGAGATGAACTTAGCATGGTAGAGAGAGGAGAGAGAGAGAGAAGAGAGTGAAAGAGAAGGGGGAAATGAAAAGAAAATTAAAGAGACTAATCTAGTCTAAATCTTTTGAAATTTTCGACCACATGTGGTCGAAAATAATTAAGTCAGATTTGACCGACTTTGACTTAATTATTTCGACCACATATAGTCGAAATTAGATTTTTATTTTTATTTTTTAATTAATTTTTATATATATATATATATATAATTTAATTCTGTATAAAATGTTTTTTTCCCATTTATTATTTGTATAAAAATTAATTTCGACCACACGTGGTCGAAATGTATTTTTCCTATTAAAAAATCGACCCAGTGTGGTCGAAATTCTATAAAAAATTAAATAAAAATTAAATTCTTTAAATTTCGACCGCCCGTGGTCGAATTGTTTTCGACCAAAAGTGTGGTCGAAATTTTTAGGTCGAAAATGACCATTTTTTTAGTAGTGGATTAGTAATCCCACATAAAGGGTGGGATTAGTAATCCCATCTTATCCCACCCAATCCCATCTACATGGGATAACTTATCCTCCTACTTAGGGATCGTTTGGTACACGGTATAAGGTGGAATATCCCATCGCTAATTTTGAGATTAATTTTGTACCATGTTGGGATAAATTTATACATTCTATTAAACAGGGTATAAAATGAAGCTCAACCTCAAGATTGGGATATCCCACCTTATCTCATTAACCTTGGGATTATTTTATGCCATCTCCTAGATGACATAAATTAGTCTCATGATTATAATCCTGGGATTATAATCCCGGGATAAACTAGTCCGCGTACCAAATGACTCCTTAGAATTATAATTCTTGAACTAATAGATCCTATCCGGGAGGGGGGGATAAGGTGGGACATTGAGTAGTTTGAGATTAGATTTATACTTTGTGTGGTTGAATGTATAAATTTATACATTCAAAAAAAGTAAGTACAAATTTAATCGCAAACTTAATCATGAGCTATCATACCTTATCTCATGAACCAAATGACAGTATTTTGAGGATAGCCAAATTAAATGTTGATATTACGGAAGAATGTGGTAGAATGGTAAAGGTTATTCATATCTTAATAAGTAATCTCTGAGTTCAGATTTCAGGAATGAAGTTATTTCAGTAAAGAGTTATAAGATTCTTACTAAACTTTTTACGTGCGACAAATTAATTAATTAGACCGTACGAATTCAAAATGTATAATTAAACTAGTGAATTCCGGAAACCAAATACTTGAAAGAAATTGATATTCCCAAAATTGGAGTCCCTTTCATCAATTGAAAATGGCATCCTGCCACTTGACCTTTGAACATATATGCCTCCGTGGCTCCCACCTTTTGGGGGCCAAGACTTGCATAGCCAAAGTTCCTAAACTTTTCCGCCTTCCCCTTTTGTTCCTTGGTTACTTCATTTCCTTTCCTATTTCCGCTTTTTACAATGCCGACTCAATATTTCAAGAGTGAGAGTGAAATATCATTGCACCAACTTTTCTTTATGATAATAAATACAATTACTGTTCAACACATAGTTTGAGAAAAAATTATATATCCACATGTACTGCTGAAGGTATACATGCGCGCCCGACGTGTTATTTTTTGGGTATTGCTAGAAAATGTGCTTGGAATATCCACATTTTTATCTTCTTATCCTTTTCTGAATTAGGGAATTGTCGCAAGTTGCTAGGTTCAATACGTGGACATATGGGCATCTAACAAATCAATAGTGTGAGTAGCTCCCATTTATATTTTTAGGTCCAAAATATAGTAGTCTTATTTTACTAGTATTAACAATAAACGTGACATTTCTCATCCTATACTGATAAATCATATGACCTCACTTCAGATTAATTATTTAAGGATGAACATTTCTTAATTATCAAATAAAGTAGAACTGGTTTAGGGCAGGTTTCGATCACATATCCCAGAGAAAAGAAAAAAGATCACATATTCAAACTCTGTCATTAATTAATTTGTTTAAAAGGATGGAGAGAATACTTAATTTTGTTTATTTTATGAATTCAGCTAAAAGTTTCAGAGTTCTTTTTCTTTCCTTTTTTGGGGGCATTTCATATTAAATCTGATGGACGTATCCACTTCGTGGAAAATGGTACAAAAACACATAGACGTGGATTTGGCTACCCTCCGTTACAAGATCTTTCCATTTTCTCAAGTACACCCTAATAATTTTGACACGTGTCCTCTTATTATTCTAATTGACTAGATTTGTTTAATTAACTAAAGAGCTTAACCACGATAAACTATATATTCTTGCGCCTGAAGTTGCCCTAAAAAGATCCCTTCTTTCTTTCAAATCGTTCCGGAAATATCATCGCCCCATAGATCATTTCTCTAGATTCAGTAAATAAATCCTCCCCTTCACATTTGTTTTTTATTTCTTTATTATATATATTCCTCAGTGTTGCATCTTGCATTGTTCACGGAATGGAAGACAAACATCCTATTCTTTATCATCATATTTCCCATTTCCTTACGTTCCTGATATTCACTCAGTCTTACATAAAATTGATAGGAGGAGATTTTCATTTAAAATCTTGAATGCTCCAACGAAAAAGATAAAAATATAATTAATGAGGTTGCCAACTATAAAGATGAGTTTAGAGCTCAACGAGCAACTACCTTTGGGAGATCAAACAAAGAAGCATGATGAATGCGACGCCCAAAATGATTAAAAAATTAATTCGGATCTCTCCATTAAAGGAAGGAAGAGTTCTTTACTTAAGAAAAACCCATATACAAAAATTAGAATAATTTCTGCGGAAAAAAACAAATAACTAATGATTCGAAATTTGCCACATCACAAGAAGCAAGCAGTGGGATTGTTTATGTAAGGGACAAAGAACTTCTGGACTCGAAAAATTTGAAGGGAGTTTCTTCCGATCAGGATAAGAGTTTGGCTCTAATATCTGAGAGAAGAAAGAGAATAGTTTATCATGGTTAAGCTCTTTAGTTAATTAAACAAATATAGTGCATTAGATTAATAACAGGACACGTGTCAAATTTATGAAGGTGTACTTGTGGAAATGGAAAAAAAATGTAACGGAGAGGAGCCGAATACCATACCACGCATGGATAGTCTAAACTTTAAATGACTACAAATACAGTCAGACCTCTGTATAATAGAATCCGCATATAACAACATCTCTATATAAATGCTAAGTTTTTTCGGAACCAATTTTTATGTTATATTTTACTTCTCTATAACAACATTTTATCTATAACAGCAACAACCAACTTTATAACAGTATGCTCTTTGTAAAATTACCCCTCATATAAAAACTATATATTTTTTTTGGTAATATAATAATTTACCATCTTTTATAAAAAATAGAATATCTATGATTACCAATAATAGTGTAGAGATTTTGACCATTTTTATAAAAATAGAATATCTATGATTACCAATGATAAGTGTGGAGATTTTGACTAAATAATTAATTGGATACTTTAATATATTATATTTATGACAGAATATTACATATGAATACATATTTGTAATCTAAAAATATCATTGTCTTTTATTTTTATTTATAAATAATTTTCAAAAAGGAAAACAACGTGAATAAGGAGTACAAATCCTATTCTTTAGAGCAAGCAAAGAGAAAAATCTTTGATTCCTTAGCTTCTAATCTTTTTAAAACGGAAAAAAAATCTTCATCAGTTCAAGCATTATATCACCACTAAGAGATTGAAATCTACGAAACAAGTTACAATTATAAATTTCTTCCATCAATTTTGAAAGAATTTAATTATCAAGTAGATTTAAAATGTGCGTCTTAAAGCTTAAAACTTTATACATTCAGTTATGAATTTAAGAAACTATATTAATATTTTTTGGTAACTAATCACTTGTATTAATCATCAAGTATGAACTTTAAGTACCACAGAATAGCGACATCCCAGCTTGCTATTACATTGCCATTCTGTAATAAACTATCTTCTATACATCAACACCCTTCAGCTATTTACAATATCATAAGTGCGGCAATTAGAATGATAGTTGTTGAAACACTACTCTGAGTGTCACTGATGCTCTAACATTGGAACTGTTATGGGTAGCATTTTGCGGGCGGGGCTAGCGCTCGGAAAGCTACTTAAAACTTATTGGTGCTCTTTCGAACTTTATTTTAAAAGAGTCGTCACCTAATTTTTAGGAAATTAAGAAAACTAAGGGTGAAAGGTTTATTCAGGCACCGTGAAAAATCGTTCGTAATCCAAAGTTCTAGGTAAGAGTTCTGGTGATCCCCTAGGGAAGGTATTAGGCACCCTAGTATTAAGGATCCGTACTATACGGTTGACCTTCGAATTTCAATGTATGAGTATTTGCATGAACTTTTATTTAGTGTTTATTCCCGCATTTATGAAATCTTTCGTTTGCATATCATTCTTTAGGAGAATTTGAATATATCCCCTTATATATAGGATACTTAGGTTTCAGATTTATAATATCCGGATAAGAATAGTCTCCTTTTATGTACAAGGACAATATATTTCGGTTTATAAAATGCCTTAGTTTCAATATGTAAGTAAGTATACGTCCCTTTTTGTTCATGCTTAATCCTCATACTTAGTCTCGGGTCAATTTTCAAAACTAACAACTTAAATACATTTCATTTTGGTTTTTTCTCAAGTGAATCTCTCTTTATGCAGGAAGTTTAACAAAAAAAATGACACCAAGATGCATCTACATAGCCTTCAACGGCAAATGGGACGCTGCCTACAATTATGTTAATCATGAAACCAAGCTAATACTTGTCAATGATGGTGTAAATTTTCAACAATTTAATCAACAGATATTTGCAGGGCATACACAAGATACTCAGCAAAAAGAGGCCAACATATGGTTTGACACCAGTGAGAAAACATCCAAAGGGATGCGTGTAACAAACGACATTGATCTTCACACTTGCTTGTACCTGCTCAACAACAATGACAACTTCAGAAATTCCCGTTTCATATTAGAGTTCAATTCAGCTGATGCGAAGAACAATCCATTACAAGAACATCATAATGACTCTATCCTAATGACAGAAGGACAAACCATAGAGGAAATTGACAGACAACTCTGCATTGCTTATGAAGAAGACATGTCTGAAGTTGGATTGGATGACGAACAACACAGCCCTATTGGACATAACCTTGGGATTCCACATGAGCAGAGCGAGATAGTAACTCCTAACCAGACACCTCAGCAGCTACAATGGCAACCACCAAACATTGAGCAAGTTGTAAATAATGACCTTTCTCAGCATCCAACTTCAATGAATGTTGTATCTGTCACACCCCAACCTTACTAGGGTGTGATGGGCACCCGACCCCATATTCGGAGCCGAGCGAACCCGCTGACTCTTATTACATACTTAATCTCTTTAGATTCTTACATCAATAAGAAATGAAAAACATAGTTAAGCCTCCAGAATCTTTCTTTCGTTGTTCTCAAGTGAAACAAAATCTGTGGTCATGTGGAGTCTGTAACATAAAATATAAAGACACATCGGCTGGTGAAGCCGCTTTCAAGACTGACATACTACACCCACGAATCTGTCTGCAAAGTCTCTAACTTCGAACAAGACATCATAGCATAGTACTCTGACCCGGCAACACTCCAGAGCAAATGGAGCTTGCCAACTCCGCTGGAACATCTTCTATAATAGCTTCTACTCATCTGGGTGTACCTGCGTAGGATGAAACGCAGCCCCCGAAGACAAGGGGTCAGTACGAGCAATGTACTGAGTATGTAAGGCATGGATAGTAACATAGTAAAGGATGTAATTATAAACCATACAGAATGGGAACATAGAGCATATCATGAGATAAAAGAGTAACCTGTACATCTGAGTGCCTCTTAGGGCGGATGCCATGCATGCTTGGCTTTCTTTGAAAAACATTTCTTCTTCATACATATAGAAAATAGAACATATCATAGCGCCGAACAACGTCGGCTCCCCCACATATGTCGCGCGCCCGGGCATCCCGCGTCCGGGATGATAAGTTACGCCAACTGACCAGGTGGCAATGCGTCTATAGCGCAACATATGTCCCTTTTCCCCCATATTTCCCATATGCATATCCATATATCATATACATATATCATATAAGCAGCATGCATGAGAGCCCAAAGAATGTTATGTCTCTATCGGAGTGACGTAAGGTCGGTAACCTCTGAATATATTATGGAATAACCATGGTCGCTTTGTCTCACCTTGAAGGAACGATGATTATAAGATGAGACTAGCAACAAATAACAGCGTTAAGAGAACATGGAATAAGATCATAAGTCTCTTAAGGCGTCGCTTCATATACATATGCACATAGAACAATTTTTCAATACTTGATGGGTACGTACATAAACCGACACTTGAAGGCTCAGAAACAAGTTCGGGTCAATCCGACTTAGTATAAGGAAGTTATGAACGTTTGAAGTACAGAACCTTCTACGAACGTTTCAGAAGCTATTTTTGGAAAAATCAAAGCAATAATCATATTAAGTACCTTTAAACATGAAATCATTCTTATCATAGCCATCATAGAAATATTCTCATCCTCGACATCATCAATGTCATTGTAAAACATATCCATCGTTATTGTCATAAGATCTTACAAAATCATAAACCTCTGTTTTGGTAGAATACAGACACTTTGGAAAAACATTTACGAGTTATCGGGAAGAGAATCATGCCTTGGAATCATAAACATCTAACTTTTGAAAACAAGGAGAATATGGAAGCAATTATGAAATCATAGCATCAGAATCATGCCTTGAAAGAAAGGGACGAGCCGTAACATACCTGCTCCACGTCCTATTAGCTACGCTTAATTGTCCAAGCTCGCTATCGCTAGTCTACATTCAAGAAGAGTGACGCAATCATTAGACTCATCATCATATACTTGTCTTAATCCTTCAAATGACTTTATTTATAATCTGCCAAAATTTCGGCAGCATCTCCCCTGTAAATACACCATCCCCGAGAATCTAACTCGGCCAATTTATCAATCAACAATCCGAGAATTCAACTCGGCCAAACTATCAACAACAATACCAACAATCATACCAACAACATCAACAATCAATTCAAGACGCATTCTAACATTAACAACCTTTGTCACACAATTCAACGACATTTCATTTATATTCAATTCAATTCACATAGCATTCAAAACGACTCAATCAACATACTACTTCACCCGAAACCTTCCAAATTCAACAAGAACCATAACAACCTATTTCCTTCTTTCAAATTCAATCACAACAACCCAACTTACAATCTTCCAACACATGTCTCACTTCCAAATTCATGAATTATATTTACAACCTACACATTAGCAACTCTATTCTTATAATTATAAGAAACCATACTAATATCACATTAACTTCTTCAATAATCCACAAACGATTACAACTTCACTTCAAACCATTAAATCCTCATTTTCATCATGGAATCCACATCTATAACAATCACAACACTAAATAAAATTAATTCATCATATCTACACAATCACCACCTCCATTCGGCCACATCATACATATACATATTTCATGAATTTCATCCATTTACACATACTTCAACAGTCACAAATCATCTATAACACATGAAATAAGATTGAGCACATACCTTCTTCATCTAACCTCTTAGCTTAGCTAAGGTTTGTAACTTGCAAGAATGGATGTTCCGCTTGCTCCAATAACTACTCTGCGTTAAAGAGGACGTTCCAATTAGTTGGAATACTACAAGGAATTAAGTTTTCCTTGATCATTCTCCATGGTTCATGTTCGGCCACCATGGCCGAACACCCCCCCCCCCCCCTTTTTTTTTTTCTTTCTCTCCAACTTCCTAAATTAAAATTAATGAATGAAGTGGTCCTCTCTCATATATATTTAGCTCCTTCCAATGCCAAGTGGACACATGCCCTCTTCTCCATTTTTCTTGAACTTTCTTAAAAATAAACCAGAAGACCACTTGGCTTGTTACATAAGCTTGGTTACATATATATATATATATTTATAATTAGCCCCCATTTAATAAAATATGGCATGTGCCACACGGCCAACATGGCCCTTCCAAGAACTTTTTCAAATATTTTGTGAAATTCCCATTTTGCCCCTAGCCTTCCGCAATATTACCATGAGCCATTTTGTGAATTTTTCTTTTTACCCTTAATATTTCTCAACATTTCCATACTAATAAACAACTTGTATATTAATTTTTTTTTGAAACATAGTCTTGCCCTTAACTTCTCGCAATTATCTTGAATTATCCGAATGTACGAAGTACGGGCTATAACAGAATCACTTACTCCGAACATGACAGCTGCAGAGACACAAACACAGCCATGCAACAAAAGAAATACACTAAAGAGGAAGAGGATACAAAATGATACACAAATTTTGACACCTAGTGCATCGATTGATCAAATAGAAGTTGGCATTTTATTCAAAGACAAAGATACCGTGAAAAAGTGCATGAATAACATTGCAATTACTCGTCATCAAGAGTACAAGGTAGAAAAGTCATGCACGCAACGGTATTACATCAGATGTGTTGACCCAACCTGCGTTTGGCGTTTTCACAGTTCAAGGTTCAGAGGATCAGAACTTTTCAAAGTAGTTAACTTTGAAAAGAGACATAGTTGTTTAATAAATTTCATCACCTCTGAAATGAGGAATGCAACTTCAAAAGTCATAGCGGAATACATTACAGACCTAGTACGCCATACACTACAAGAGATAACACCCAAATTTGTCATTGAAGAATTGAGAAGCAAATATGGCTTGCATATTGGTTACCACAAAGCATGCCATTCCCTCCAACATGCTTATAATGTCATAAGAGGAAGCCCAGAAAATAACTACACACTTCTACCACAATATCTTCACATGATGAAATTAAGAAATCCTAGAACAGTTGCTAACATCAAATGGACCGCTGACAATAAGTTTAAGTATGCTTTTTTCGCTTATAGAGCATCAATTGAGGGTTGGAAACACTGCAGACCAGTAATGATGGTGGATGCAACCTTCTTGAAATCAAAATACCGCCGTGTGCTCATGATAGCAGTAGCAAAAGATGGAAACAACAACATATTTCCTCTCGCATTTGGTATTGCAGACTCTGAGACTAATGAATCCTACAAGTGGTTCTTCAGACACGTGAAAAAGGTGTTTGGCACGCGCAAAGACCTATCAATTCTTTCCGATCGCCACGCATCAATTGCAACTGCAATCAAAGAACTGTATCCAAATACCCAGCATGGAATATGCATCTACCACATGGAAAAGAACTTGCAGAAATATTTCCCATCCGAAGCCATCCTATCACTGTTCTACAATGCAGCAACTGCTTACAAACAGGTAGAGTTTCGTACCTATATGTCACAGATACAATAAATCGACCCAAAAGCTGCAGAATACATAGAAGAAGAACCACCGGAAAGATAGGCACGTTCATTCCACACCAACAGGCGTTACAACATGCTCACAACAAACAATGTCGAGACAATGAATTCTGTATTGAGGAAAGCAAAGGAGTTGCCAATAATGGCATGTATTGATTACATCCAGAACAAGCTGCAAAATTGATTTTACCAGAGAAAATTGGATGCAACAGGACCGTCCCATGACCTGACATGTTGGGCTGAAATGATTCTACTTGAAAAGATAAGTAGAGGCTTCACAATGAAAGTAAGTACATTTTACCAACACACACTTCAATATTAGTTTGGTGAGAAATGCATAGTTTAATTTTAACCAAACACAAAAGTTATGCTGGATAAAGGAAGAACTATGACCCTATTTTTATACTTCGTTCTGCCGGAAGGGGCAGACTCTTATTTTAACTAGCATGGAATTATGCCGGTAAGGGCATAACTATGACACTGTTTTTATGCTAACAATGAAAGTAAGTAGATTTTACCAACACACACTTCAATATTAGTTTTATTAGCAATGTATAGTTTAAAATTAACCAAACACAAAAGTTATGCTGGATAAAGGAACAACTATGACCCTATTTTATACTTAGTTCTGCCGGAAGGGGTAGACTCTTATTTTCACTGTACAGGAAGTATGCCGGAAAGGGCATGACTCTCACATAATCTGAAAATTGCCACAAAAAATATCACTCATTTATATTGTCAATTTCCACAGGTAGAAAACATAACTCCCGTCAAATTTGTTGTGAAAGATGAAGGATATCAATACAATTTAGACCTGAAGAATATGACTTGTGAGTGCTTGGAGTTCCAAACTGACGAGTTACCGTGCACACATGCCATGGTAGTTATAGACAAAAGAAGTTTGCCAAAATCTACATACTGTGCGGACTGGTTCAAGAAACAAGCCTGCCAAGAGACATACAAAGGTGAAATACTATCAGTTGGAAATCAAGACTCATGGATTATTCCACAAAACATTATGGATATTAAAATAACGCCGCCTGATGTTAAAATAAGAACTGGAAGAAAACAAACAAAAAGATATCGCCCAAGAAGAGAATCCACAAAGTACACATACAAATGTGGTAGATGCAAGTTCTTTGGACACACTAGGGTAACCTGTAACCACAGTCCAACTCTCAATCCATATTCAAGAAGATACAGGAAGAGGAAATTGTCATCCTAACATCACACTCTTATACATGGTTTATATGAATTTATCTTATGATTCTTGACGCATAATGCACACTCTGCCTGAAAGAAATGGAAAAACTTTGGTATTACTAAGACTGAGACTTCAAGCATCTTATCAAACATTTATTCTTCTGTCCATTCTTTCTTTTATTATTTTCTTTTACTAAGTTGTTATCTTCTTGTTGCTGATAATAAAAAACTATATAATAGCAAGAGATAAATGTCCCTACATGAAATCTACAATTCTATACCATAAAACATTGAGGAAAAGAAAAAAAATCATCAACTTTAATTATCCAGTTTTATAATTTATGCCTCCTGTGGCAGGTATAACATTTTTTGCCGGGAAAACAAAATTGGAATCTCAAAGACTACATCCTGGTAAGTTTAATAGATGTATGCCTTGGGACATAACAATATTGTTTCTCTCTGTTGTTTTCATGTTTTACATTTATGCTGGAACCGACAGGTCTTCCGCTTACAAAATAAATAAGTATGCCGTTAGGGGCATACTTATGTGATTTGTTGTTTATAAAACATTTTAAAATGTTGGAAAATTGGATAAAACATTCAGCACAATACAATTAACACTAAGTAAAATATTTCATTCATTCATAGCAAAATTTCATTCATACAAATATTGGAGAGAAAAAAAAAACAAAAAAAAAAACAACAACAACATAGACTAAAAATAAAAATTCATTCATACTAAAACAACAATTATGGCGTCTCAACTAATTCCAATAAAATGCGTTCTGACTGTTCAAAAAAGTTAAAAGGTTTTGTCTTTGTTGTTGGTTGTAGCAAGTTCTTTGAACTTAATTTCTGCCGGAAAGGGTGGAACTTCTGTTCATAAAATGAGAAACTATGCCGACCCCGTCAAACTCCTATTAAATAACCACCATAAATTTGGTTTTCAACAAAATAACAGCTTTCCGTCACAAATAATCCCCAATAAATGCATTTTGGTTGGTCAATAACTTCAAAGGGTTTGTCTTTGTTGCTGGTTATGTTAAGTTTTCTGAACTTAAATTCTGCCGGAATGGGCAGAACTTCTATTTACATAATGAGAAACTATGCCGACCCCGGCAAACTTCTATTACATAACAACCATGAAGTTGTGATGGAAAGGGTATAACTTGGATTTTCAACAAAATAACAGCTTTTATGAACAGAGAAGTTGAGATTAAAAATGAACACCATCAAATTACAAAGGGGCTTAAATTTGAAATTTATAACACAAACAAACCGTACAATCTTATAACATTTAAAAACACAAGGGCGCACGAAAAAAAAATTACATAGTGCAAAAATAACTAAGACAAACTATTTTTTTCCTTTCTTCACAGATCTTTCTCAACTAAAAAAAACTATTTTTTTGCTTTCTTCACAGATCTTGCTCTCTTTTTCATATCATACTCACACTCCATATCTTTATGCTCATGATAATCACTTCCAGCTGTATCTGGTGGCGTGTCATAACCCCTTTTCAGCTTATCTTTCCCATGACAAACCAAATTGATTGACCACTCTTTCATATAGTCCATCAAACCAGAACCATCCCAATCAGAAGGATTTTGACTGCTAATCAGCATATCAACAAACTTGATCAAAAAACTACCACAATTATAATCTCTGAAAGTCATAAAAGAGAGATGTTTTAGAACAATAGAAAAGCAAAAACAATAAAAAATATAAAAATCAACAAAAAATAACGGAAAAAGCTAAAAAATATAAGAATGAAACGTACGATCCTTGCTTTGGACAGGCAGCCCAGGTATATGTCAGATTACTGAAGTTATTGTATGATGGCTTGAATAATTGAAAAAAAAGAAAAAACCATAAACCAAAAATAAGGAAGAAAAATGCAAGAAAGCACACACATAACTAACAACTTACCTAGTAGGTCGAAAGTTACTTGGTGGAAGATTTCGAGGATTGATAAATTTTTTCCAAAAGTTCACAGCAACTTTGCTTTTGATGTAATGGAATGGGCACATCCTTCTGTACTCTTCATTCCAGTCACTTTCGTCCTTCCGTGACCCAAAAGGAAGATCACTAGGTGCAGAATATAGCATCCATCCGGGCGCCGGGGTATCACCCACTGCTTTCCTTTTCCTCTGGCGCCTTGTCTTCAAGGAAGATAGCACTTCCGCCACTTCAACAATAGGTTCTTCTTCAGCAAGAGGATGGGTTTGAAAAACAGTACTTTCTTTGACAGCGGAAGAAGCGACATTTGCAATATCTTCAAAGGACACATATCGAAAATTGTCCTCCATTCCTTGAGAGTTATCACTCTTTCCATCAACAACAGCAGACTCCCTTGGAGTGGTGACTTGAACCGCGTCTGCATTGGCAGGTTCGGTCCTCAATGGCTCAACCGTTTTAATAGGCTCGGGCATAAAACCAATATGAGGAACAACAGCGCGTTCATCACCCTTTTTAGAAACTTGAGCTTCAGGTAGGCTCAAGATTTTCAACTGTTGTTTGCTCAAGATTTTGAGGCATATCTCCTTTTGGTGGAGATACGTTGGATTCTTCATGATTGGCGTCACGAAGCTGTTCATCGCCCAATTGTTCCTCCATAACAACCTACATAAAGTAACAAATTAAGAAACACAACATCCATCATCGAAGCAAAAATATTAAAATAAAAAATTAACAAATTCTGCAAGTGGTAAAAGATTGAAAATTATGTCAAAACAGGCAGAAGTTAGGTTCACATAAAGGAAAATTTATCAACAAGTTTTGAAAAATATGCCGGAAGGGGCAAACCTTATGCTTAAAAAAGGGAAAAGTATGCTGGAAGGGGCAAGATTTAAGTTTCAAAAAGTAAAGTTATGCCGGAGTGGGCAGAAAATAACTTTCTAAAAGAGATGAGTATGCCGGAGGAGGCAGAACATGAATTTGCAAAATAAAATGTGAAAGTATGCCGGAAGGGGCAAGAGCTAAGTTTCAAAAAGTAAAATTATGCCGGTGTAGGCAGAAATGTAACTTTGCAAAAAAGGTAGTATGCTGGAGTAGGCAGAACATGAGTTTGAAATAAAAGGGGGGATTATGCCAGGAGGGCCAAAACTATCATTTGCATAAGCAAAATAAAAAAAGAGCACACAAAGTGTTAATTGCCAGAAAAGTGTGTCAGACAACTTAGGTTTAGAAAACAACAAAGTATAAATGTAAAATTACCGAAGGCAATTCAGCCTCAACGTTTTCAGTTGCATTTAGAGATTGAACTTGTTCAACATCTGTCTCCATAGGACATGTCACATTTGCTTGGCCTTCTCCAAAAACATGTTCAAATGCATTGTCCCTATCAGTTGCCAAATTTGTAGATTGAGGACCATCCGGAAGCCATGGATTAGGAGAAGCATCTACATCTTGTACTGTCTTGTGTAATTTTCTTCTCTCGTAAAACCGGATTTTACCTCCCAACTCTGTCTCATCAAAGGTTCTTTCACTAGAAACGGCTTGCACATCTTCCATCTGAATTTCTTGATTACTTTCAGCCTCAATATTAGAAAAATCAACACCAAACGAGTTCTCCCCCCCCCCCCCCCCGGTCTCCGGTGCCAGTTTCAGCATCCAAAAATGCCTGTTCAATATCAGCAATATCTTCACCAACATGAGACTGCACCGATCTTCTTTGTTGGCTAATGGAAGATTGCTCAACATTTTTACGAGCCCTGGCTTGTTTAGTTTTCCTTTTAGCAGCAGCACTTTTACGAACATATCTCGTACTCTTGCGTCTACCCTTTTTAACATGACAAGGAGAATCAACATGTCGACGAACATTTTCAGCATCAGGAGCAGTTTGGGATTCAAAATTTAATCCTGCTTTTTGCAGATTAGAAATCAGCTGATCCATCCGGACCTTTTTCTGCTGTTGATTATTCAAAATCCTATCCAATTTAACATCACAAACATTTTTCAGGAACTGTGAAAATAAACAAATACAACAAAGTGTAAACTCAAGAGAAAAAAAAAAAGAACAAAACTTTTAGAGGAAAAACAGAGAGGAACGATGAGAAATACCTCAATGCGATGCTCTAGAGAAGAGCTTTCAGTGGATTTGCCACCAATATTGGCATCTTTAGATTCACTTCCATCACCACTTGAATTGTCCGGAGATTCATCAACCACCCCTTTACCTCGATATTGAAATAAAATCCATACAACAATAAATAATAATTACATCAAAATAGAAAAAGAAAACCACATTAAAAGTTGACACGAAAAGTAAAGGGCAATAAACACCATTACCTTTCCTCTTGTGTACTCTTCGGATACAAGCAATTTCTTGACATCATTGAAATGTGGAGATTTATTACTGACATACGACAACATTAGAGGTTCACGACAATCGCCAATAATTTCAACATATTGTCTGCGATAGTCATTGAACCTAGACCAAACCCAAACGCTAAAGCCATAAACAAAACCAACAACACCGTAATCAATGGTATGTCTGTTTATCCCTTGCTTATATATTGATTTGAAACACCTCAGGAATTCAGCAAAACACAAAGACCCCCAATTAAACTGCTCAAACAATTCACTGTCCTCTATGTATACAATATGCTGCCACAATACCTTCTTATCAATTCTACCGCCCAATAAAACACGACCAAGAATGTATACCTCTGCTAGCATCACCGCATCAAGGTCATCTTCAAAATCTACATTTTCAGCACTCATCACATTCTTCAAATCCCTCGTTTCCAAATTCCTTTTACCATCTTCAACACCAAAATATCTTCTCAAAAGACGACTGCCATTGATTTTGTTATATTTATCATAGAAAGATCTAGGAGGTTCAGTAATTGATAACCCAGTGACTCTCTTAAATGATTGGTCTGTAAATGTCACAAGTTTATCTTGTATATTAAAATGCATTTCATTTGTTTCAGAACACTGAACTTCCGAGAACAACATAAAATTCACCAAGATACCCGATATTTTTATATTATGTAATTCCATAAATTTCCCAAAAGGACGATTCTTCAAAATTACCAACTGTTCTTTTGTAAGAAATTTCTCAACAAATTTAACAAACTTTTCATCCCCTTGCCGTACAGCATTGATGCATGTGTCTGTCCACTCTTCCGGAGGAATATAATAATCAGCAACTTGTCCAAATTGACGTCTCATGATTTAGCACACTGACATGAGAAAAAAAGAAAATTCAATCAGAAAAAAAGGAAAAAAAAACACATAAAAAACATTACCAACAAAAATGCATTACCACAATGCATTACAAAAAACGTAAAAGAAAAAAAAATAGAAAACCCTATTCAAATAAAATACAGACAAACAATTGAAGGAAATAACTTATCAACAAGTAATAAAATAGTAACTAATAACTTACAGATGAAATTGAAACCCCACTAAGAGAAATCAATGAAAAAACTGATAAAGATGATATAGGAAACGTGACAAAGCAACTGCCTTCTTCAGCTTTATAATGAACAAATGAAAAGAAAAAGTAAAATACAGGAAGAGCGGGCAAATATATATTGAACAAAACAATTTTTAAACTGCACATGTGCTAACCACGTGACAAAACTTATGCCGAACGGGGCATAATGTAAGTGTACTAAGAATAAAAGTTTGCCGTTGTGGGCATAACTGTGTGGCTTTATATAGAAATTCAAATTAATCGATTTTAAATTGGAATAACTGTTGACTTGATTTTAAAAAAAGAATTAATACATTTTCAATTGGAAGTAAATGTAGCAATACCTATTAGAGATATTGGGAATAAGAGTCACTTTTTCATTATCTTTTTTTATTTCTAGCGAAAAAAAAAACTGTTACTATGAATTTAGAAGTATGCCGGAAGGGGCAGAACTTCTGTTCCCAACGGGCAAACTTATGCCGGAGACGGCAAGATTATTTGGCTTGACTTTTGCATATTAAGCTCTTTGGATTTCAATTGGATGAGGATACAACAAGTTTTGCAGTTTTTTTTTTTGTTCTAAACCAAAAACAGTTACTCAAATTTAAATTGGAGCAACTGTCGCAACTATTGACAAAAATACAAAGAATTTTTCAGTTTTTCTTTCCATTTTTATTTTTTTTAAAAACAAAACAATTAATACATTAATTGGAAGTAACTGTCGCACTTATTCGAGATGTTTTTGAACAAGAGTCACTTTTTAATTATCTTTTTTATTTTTAGGAAAAACAGTTACTTCCATCTTAGAAGTATGCCGGAAGGGGCAGAACATCTATTCACAAAAATGGCAAAAGTATGTCGGTTAAGGCAGACTACAATAGAGCACAGTTTGAAAAAGTGAAACTTCATTATATGTATAGAAATGAAAGACCAATTTACATATACATCATTCGAAAAAGGGGGAAACACAATAACATAACACTTGCCGTAAATAACAACAAAAAAATCAATTCACTTTCCTAACTCTTCTGCAGTACAGTATATATCTTCAACAGCAGAACTCAACCGTTTCTCAACTGGAGTACTGCTTGGTGTAAGAAAATACCAATTAGGATAACCATCATCTTCTTTGTTTCCATCTTCGCATCTCGGACGTTTTCTACTATCTTCAACAGTAGCTGTTACTTCATTTACATTTTGTGATGCTTCATTAGAAGAAAACACATAATCTCCGCATTGAAAAGCATTATTAATTGTAACAATTTCTTTAAGTGCTTCTTTTTTTGCGCGGTCTTCATTTTCTTTCACAAATTCCTTTTCAAACTGAGAAAGAGTTTGAGTTTTATCAGACAGTTGACTTGATGAAGAAACAACAGCATCACATAGCATATTGAGCATGGAAGACGTCTCATTTTTTGTAGACCTTGCTTTACAAAGCATATTCTCCATACATTCCTGCAAATATTTTCCAAGATGTGCATCTAACTTCACCTCATCATTCACTGAATAACCCAAATCAGGTTGTCTTTTACCAGATGCACAAGCTTTACAAGTTTTGTTTTCGCTATGCAGTCGAACTAAACTTTCAACACAATGCATCACATAATCAAATTTACTTTCCAAACTGTCAAGTCTACTTTCTAAATAAGTTCTTTTAGCACTTTCAGAAGCTGCTACACATGACTTTGTTTCATCATGTACACGAACTAAGCTATCCACAACATTAATCGCACCAACAAAATTTTTATCCAATTCTTCGAAAGGGCTATCCAAAGACTACAAAACAACGAAAAAAAAATTTAAACAAAGAAGAAAAGAAAATGAGAATAAACGAAAACAACGAATGCAGCATGCAAAGTATACATATCATATTAACAAACTCAAAAATAAAAAGCCATACCTTTACTTGATTGACAATTGTAGATTGTTCATCATCAAGTTGCTTCTTCACACTAGACAAAACACCCTGTATAACAGATCAATAAAACAACACATTACTTTTGATGTCATTAAATTAATGTTGAACAAGTGTGTCGGACCCGGTAGAACTGAAGTCTGAAAATGAAAACAGTTTGTCGGTAGGGGCAGAATTCAAATATGAAAGGAGAAATGTATGCCGGAAGGGGTAGATTTTAAGTTTGCAAAACCAAAAAATATGCCTCAAGGGGCATAAACTTTCATTTCCAAAACCAAAACAGAGAAGACTGCAAAATGTGTTACCTACTAAAATTAGTCTCAAAATGAGAACAGTATGCCGGTAGGGGTAGAACTAAAATATGAAAGGAGAAATGTTGCCGGAAGGGGCAGATTCTACGTTTGCAAAACCAAAAAGTATGCCTCAAGGGGCATAAACTTTAATTTTCATAACTAAAACAGAAAAGACTACAAAATGTCTCCTACTAAAATACTCTACCACAAGGCCTCTAACTCAGAATTCAGTTAAACAACCAAAAACACAAAAGACAAAGTACAACTTACATCAACTATCTGAGAAGTAACTTGAGATGGCAAAACCGCACGGGAAGAACAAGGGCCTGAATCATCAGGAAATTGAAGTGCAACTGGATAATCCAGCATCTCTTGTTCCGTACCAACAACAACAGCATGGACAATAAATTTTTTGAATCTCTATAACACAATATAAACACATCAATTAGACAAAAACACAAAAAATAACAAGAGGGAAAAAGAACGAAGAAAAAGAAGCATCAACAAAAGGAAACACATACTTTTTTCAGCATGGAAGAAATTATCAGTGATAACTTTATAATCAACTTGCTTTGAAAGACCCTAAGACAACATACGAGGAGACTTCAGACCATGAAAACTTGAAAACCCTCGAAAGATAGGGAAAACCTCCAACAGCCACACATTTAAAGTGTAAGGGAAACCAATAATCATATAACATGTAGATGACATGCTCTTGAAAGTCTTCACACAACCACGAATCGACCGTACCAATCAATTAAAACTAAGAGAACCCCAAGGATAAGACACTCGAAGACTGTCATCATCAATTATCTTCAATAGATGACCTTTAACAACACATTTCTTGTTACGACCCAACAAAACCCTCTCCATTATATAGACCTCAGCAAGTCTAACAGGATCACTAGATCTTTCCCAAAAACCAGCAGTACGATTACTTGACTTGATCTGTAAGAAACTCTTGAGATCACACAACCTTATTCTATCCTGATTTGGAAAATAAAGTCTCAACAATCTATTTGGTCTGCTAGACACAACACTAAAATCGCCAACACAAGAATCCAAACCAGTAATAAGACGAAAAGACTTGGAATCAAATACACATACGCGATCAAATATCTTAAACTTTAACACACTATCATTACTAGATGAAAGTTGCGATAAGATCAAGCAATGGAAAATACTATCACTCAGGTGGACATCAACCAAATCCATAAACTGGCCAAACACACCATTTTTCAACAAGTCCAATTGAGAGACACTCAAAAAGGACAAAATCAAACTCCAAAAATGAAAATCACCACTCCACATGCCACCTCCTTCAACTCAGTGTTCAAACTTAACCAAGGGATGTTCCTCCTATAAAAGAAAAATTAATGTCAACAGAAACCAAGAATTTACATAAGAATAAACCAAAAATGAGAATGAAAATAATTAACATATACCATAATAAAAAATCAGCCCCTAGACTGGTACACAAATACCTGCATAATAGAAGAAAGAACCAAAACACATAAGATTGCATAAAAAGCCAACATTATTAACAAAACAACACCAAAAACACATAAGATTGCATAAAAACCAAAATTATTAACAAGAAAACACCAAAAAACCAAGACACACATAAATTAACTTAATTCATGAAGTTATGCCGGAACAGGCATAACTTTATGCCGGAACCGGCATAACTTCAGTTTCAAAAACCAAGAACTCTGCCGGACCCGGCATATGTTGCCTCAGACAAACACAGTCTTCATGAAAACACAGGTTACTAAACAAAAAAAACACCAAAAATCTTAAACTAAAGTTTATAATCAGGAAAACATATAAAGTTTCATAAAAACCAACATTATTAACAAAAAAAAAAACACCAAAAAATCAAAACACATACAAACTAACTTGAATCACGAAATTATGCCAGAAATGGAATAATTCAGTTTCAAAAAACAAAAATCTGCCGGAACAGGCATATGCTGCCTCGCACAAACACATTCTTCACAAACCAGATTATTAAACAAAAACAACAGCAACAACATAAAACAGCTGTTCACAGGCAAAACTTCAAAGATTCAACAAAGAGAAAACCAAAACGCATATCAAAATCAACTAAAACATATTACGACATTCATAATACGACATTCAAAAAACCAAAATATATACATGGGGAACGAAACTAAAGTTCAAAAAATCATATAGACACTTTAACAAAACACTATAATTTTAAATAAAAAAGGATCAATTAAATATAAAAAATGACGAAGACAAAGATATCAATTCAACAAACAACAATTTAACATAAAAACAAATATTGAAACGAGCAAAAGATCCAAATTCGTACGTAAATTTTAGAACAGATAAGATAGACACAAAACAGAGGAGGAACGAAGAAGCAAAAAAAGAAAAGAAAAGGGCAAATGACGAAATAGAAAGAGTTTTAATGGGGTAAGGGTAATTTCGTCAAAAAACTTTCTTTAAACAGGCGGCAGGGGAAAAAAATTAAAGAAGGCATAAATGAGGGACAAAATATAAAGACCAGCCCAAAAGAAGGGCACTCTGCGCAAAAAAAAGTTAAAAGAAAGGTTTTTCCCAGTTTTGGGCTTGGCCCAAGATTCATGTATTTTTCTGAAATTTATTTAAAGCCCAATCTTTAAAATGCATTTTTTGCTCCAAGTGGGTTTCGACTCAAAATCCTTTTATTTCTCGTTGGGCTTGGCCCAAATTATATATCCTTTTATTCAATGTCAGTCCAAGAACCCTATTCATATTTGCAAGAAAATGTATCCCTTTGTTTATTATTTTTTTGTAAAAAACGCTGATCTGTTTTATTTGAGAGAAGACATCATGATACTTGTAATCTTAAAGATCCTTTTAGCTTTTTATTTAATTCTAGTAAATCCCTTCGTTCTTTCATTTTTCAAATTGTATCAAGGTTATCTTATTAATCATCCCCTCAGGTTTTAAGAAATTATTATATTAAGTCTTGATTTTTAAAGTCGTTTGGGGACCTAAAGTCAGCTAAACAGCATATGTACCGTTGTCCTAAGACAGCTAGTTGAAATGTAAGGTTCCAATATTTATATGAGTTTTTAGAACCAATAAAAATACAAATGATTTTGACAAAATAAATGAAGATGAACACTTAGAAATAAAAAGCAAAGGCAGGCTAGAGGCTTACCAAACCCCTAGTTAGCCATTTTCACCCATGACTGGGCCTTCTACGCGTACGCTATTCGCTTCCATCTTCGCGGACTCAACAATTTTGAAAAGAATTTTCCTATTGGGCTGGACCTCGGCCCAAGTGGCCATGCACTGAGGAGAGGGAAAAAAGAGGGACCCGGTTAGTTTATATTTACTGAACTTATCATACATGTAACTACACACATATATATGTATCAAATTCATTCACAAGTAATTCAATCAAGGTATTTATATACATGCTATTAGGCTTCACTGGTAGAGTTTCAGGCAGTAATGGGGGGTCACCACCATCCATATCCCGATACCGCACATGATAAAAAAATGTTTCTACAACCTTAAGCATGACAGGCTATCGGGGGGAGGCTAAACCAAACCCCAAAGTTGTCTTGATTTCTCAACCAGTATTGCAACAGAGAAAGAATGAAGAAAAGAAGGGACATCAATTGTAGTTCAAACACACAAACATGATATAGGCAAAAAAGCAGACTACAGTTCTGAGCACATAAGGTTGATACAGGGAATTCACATTGTGACAACAGTGCAGGGAAATGTGCAAGGCACAAACTCAATCAGGCAACAAACACATAAACTAAACCAAAGTTTTCCATGAACTAAAATGACTATGTGCAGAACATGAGGATCTGTAACAAGGCAAGTTGTGATTCAAACAGGCATGGCATAAGCACAAGTAAGTAGACCCTATGGTGACACAAAATTTCAATCAAGCACTCTAGTTCCAGAACTCTGAGTGATATTAGACAGTGAAAAGGATGCAGGAGTTCAACAGATCCCAGCAACAAACAAGGTAACATAGGAAAGCATCCAATTCAAACAAATTCAGATAGGGGAGGCATATATGATTGACCATTCAAGCTCCAATCAATGCAGTTAGTCAAAGAAGGATGCAAAGAAAAGATACAGTGCTTATATGATTCATAACTTTTGACAAAATGCAAATTGCATACTCCAAACTTCCAACAAGACCTCAAAGAGAAAGGACAACACAAAGGTCCAAGCAAATCATGTGATTTAGATGATGTTGCATTCTTTTCAAGACAAAACAAAGCAGTTTTCTAATACTCCAAGCTTGGTCAAATCCCTCCCTATCCCCAAAAAAGAGCTTCAACTGAAAAGATACATCATTCAACTTTAACAACCTTTTGACACTTGACAAGTTCATTTAATTTCACCCCCCTTGATTTACTGATAAGAATTGGATGGCCAGACATATGTATGTAGTGAATACACACCCTATGGACTTGATAGGACATACCATGGCACCTCTTATTTAGAGGGTAGTGCTCTGCCCCAAGCTGTACTTGGTTCAATGCTTAACCCTTTCCTCAAGGTGCCTTTAAAAGGTTTTCTTTATGTCAAGTGGTTTGTAATTTACATATACACACTTAAGCTCTATCAAATGTCATCATTAAGTCAAACCCCAACCCATATGCTCAACTAGCAATGACACAGGTTGATATTTCATTTAACTTGGCCTAGTATTCCGGTTTTGAAGCTGATCTTACCCCTTTTTGATCATAAAAATATCAACCAAATCATATGCTACTCATCTTTAGGTTGGTTTTAAGAAAGGATAAATTAAGAATAGAACCAAAACAATACAAATTCAACCTCAAGAATAGACCAAACTGCACCATCTATGTCCTCTTGGCCATGATCGTTACCTACTCAGCATTCAAGGACCAATTCTTATAATGATTCAAATAGCATATACATAGAGACTTGGACAAGTTCAAGTTGCACTCCTCTTCCCTTAATTATCTCTTTCAAAATTAGAAGGAAAGAACTCTTATGGAAATAATCAAGACAATATGAAGACTTCTAATTTAAGACATACTCAAGAAAGGATACATTGAATTAAGTCTTGTCCCCAAGATGATCACATAGAGTCGCTTATGGCAAAACACATTTAGCCTTATCAATTCTGAAGATTACATGGGACTGGATTACCTATACTTGAATGAAGTTGACTCTTTATACAGGATTAGGCGTCTTGAGTTCAAAAAATCCACTTAATTTCCAATCATGACTAAGGGACAGATTAGTTTAGTTATTTAATGGCCAAACAAAGTACTCATATTGAAGTTGGACAGGCAAAAAATTTCATTTACACTCTACCTATTTTATTTTCATGATAACAAATATGCACATCCATTTCCAGTGATCACAATAAGCCTTGAACTATAAACCCCAAAAGTGTCCTTCTAGATCTCAGTCTTATTTCAACATTTCTCAAGGCTTCCAAATTATTCCACTCAGCTAAGCATTAAGATAAGGGCAAGTTATTACATTGATAGGCTTAAGCAGGACAAAATCACATCTTAACTAGATAAAAAAAATGTGCTACTGATCATGACCACACATTCATTACAGACATGGTGAAACTAATACATCATTTTCAAAATATCATCCCCCTTGTTATCTAAACAAGTTAATCATCAACAACAAAGACAAATGCTATTTACAAGTTAATTCCTCTTAGAGGACTTATCATGGAAGAGTCTTGGGTTCTTCAATTTTTAACAGAGTCTCATATGATCCTAATGCCTTCTTTTAAAACAGACTTTAATATAGATCAAACCAAAGTAAATTTAGCAAAACAAGGCCCTCATAGATAAACACTATACAAAACATGCTTTCATTAAAAGATCAATTCTAATCTATCATCAACCATGTTTGTTACACCATTAGCAAGACACCTCAATCAAAAGTTCAAATGATCAGGTCAAGGAAAGAGGCAGGTTATAAAGATGTTACTCATAATATCAGCTTTCTCATACACACCCTACTCAGAATCATTTATGGTAAATGTTACACCTCGAAAAATATACCGTTGATGCACAGTGAATAGACTAACGAAGAGCATGAAGTATACGGTATTTCAATAAGTAAGTAATGACATTTGATGACCCTAATTAAGATTCCAAAGACATTCGAGATAAGAGAAGAAAGTTTGCCAAGAGAAGGCAAGACATACGATAGGTATCGAAAAGGAATTACGAGTACCAAGTTAATGATGACTTAAAGATGTTTCAGAGTAGAGTTATAACGTCCCTTATATTTTTAATGAGGTGTTAAAAAGTGTCAAGAAGGTTCCATAAGGATTGGAGATCGAACGAAACGACGGAATCCATTTCTGGGAAATGGAGTTATACGACCACTTATACAGTCCATATAACTTTATATGGTCCGTATAAATGGTCCGTATAAATCCCAGTAGGGAGATGATTTTCTGGTTGGTGAACCACGACCACTTATACGGGCCGTACAATGTTATACGGACCGTATAAGTGTCCGTGGAAGTCCCGATGGGCTAATTTTTAGTGTTTGTATAAATAGATGCCTTGGGTTCTTTTACTTCATTTTTCATCTTCTACAAGTGTTGAGAGCTCAAAACCTTTCTCTAAGCACATTCCACTCAAGTTCAAGATAACACAAAGATCAAAGACTAGAATCAAGTGTTTATGTGTTAGGAAGCTTACAAGGGTTAAAAGACTACAAAAGATTCCATTGGAGATGAACTAGGGTTTGGTTCAAGTGAAGTATTTCCACTCAAGATTCATTCCTACACCACCTAAGGTACGTTTTATGGTATTTCCATGTTGTTTAAGGTATTTGAATGTTGAAACACTTGGATTGTAGAAGGAAATAGAAAATGGGTCATGAATGTGGGAATAGTGTCATTTTTGAGTAATAGCTTGGATTGAGTCATGATTCTTGATGTGTTGTGATTATGGTTATGTTATAATGATGTTAAGAACATGGGATAGACATTGTGTATTAATTAATGTAATTGTGTGCTATGACCACAGATATGGATGATTGGAAGTGAATTGAGTGGTGAGGATAATGTATGTGAATGTTGTTATTGATGTTTGAGAGTTGATATATGATATGGACGAAGTCGTATAAATAAAGGAGATGCTGTCCAATTTTATCTAGCTTTAGTCATGTATGCTAGCTATCGATTTTCTAATGATAGTATAACTCTAATGAAGGTAGAAACATGAGCATTGAAGGAGAACGTACAAGTGATAGAATAGCTGAACGGAAAGGTATGTAAGGCTAAACCTTCTTTCATAAGGCATGGATTATTGGCCAAATATCTAATCTTCTATAAGCCTATGATGTCCTCCAAATGATGCTATCTTCAAAAGCTTCTAAGCTCATGATTCTCGATATGTTACGATTGTACTAAATTCCTCATATGATGTGTAGTCCTCTAAGGATGGATGTAATGAACGACGATAGTAATGATGCTAAATATGCTTATGAGCTTTTATGTATATGTGCCTATGTATGGATATTATGAAACCCCGAGCTTATATGGTCGGGTAGAATGTATATATATAATGCGTGCGCACTACTGCAGTTGGGTACGGATAACCTTGAGCCTTGGTAGGGCCAGGTATGTGTAACTGTTACACCTCGGAAAATTTTCCGTTCATGCACAATGAATAGACTGACGAAGGGCGCAACGTATGCGATGTTTTAATGAGTAAGAAATAACATTCGATGATTCTAAATGAGATTTCAAAGACATTCGAAGTAAGAGAAGAAAGTTGCCAGGAGGAGGCAAGACATACGAGATGTGTCGGAAAGGATTTACGAATAAAAAATTAATGATGATTTGGAGAAGAGTTATAACGTCCCCTAGATTGTTAATGAAGTGATAAACAAGTGTTAAGAAGGTTCCATAAGGATTGGAGATAAAACGAGTCGACGAAAATGATTTTCGGAAAACTGTGGATTGTACGGTCCATTATACGGACCGTACAAAAGATACGGACCGTAGGTATGGCCGTATATTTAGCCAAGATGGGCAGTGTTCACTGGAACCATTATACGGTCATACATACGGACCGTATAAATTGTACGGACCGTATGTGTGTCCGTATAAATGAGTCGGGATAGATTTGTGTATTTAATAAGGGTTCAAGTTTCATTTCATTTCATTTTTCCTTCACACCCCTTCTCTCTAAAACATATCTTTACACTTATCCAACAAGAATTCAAGGGATATTAGTGATCAACTACATCAAACCATGGAAATCAAGTGTAAGAAATTCATTAAAGTTCATCCAAGACAAGGAATCCAAGGGAAGGTGAAACTAGGGTTTTGCTCAAGTGAAGTGTTTGCACTCAAGGTTCATTCCTACACCATATAAGGTAAGTTTTATGGTATTTACATGATGTTTAAGGTATGTGATGATAATGATGACGATGGTGATAGTGATGATGATAATGATGACGATGATAATAGTGATGACGCTAAAGATATTTATGGGATTTTATGTATATATATATATATATATATGTGTGTGTGTGTGTGTGCTTATGTATGACTATTATGAAACCCCGAGCTTATAATGCCGGGTGGAATATGTATATATTTATGTAACGTGCGCACACTTCTGCAGTTTGGTACGGATAACACTGAGCCTTGGTAGGGCCAGGTAGACATAACACTGAGCCTTGGTAGGGCCAGGTAGACATAACCCTGAAGGCTTGGTAGGGCCAGGTAGCAATAACCCTGAAGCCTTGGTTGGCCAGGTAGTATATGATATAAATACGTATATGCTATGATTATATATATGATGTATGTATGAAAAGCCCAGAAAATATGTAGGTGATATTGTCGAGCCACTACGTGGTCGAATGCAGATAACGTTAATATGTATGAGCGGATGCGGTGTTATGATATATATATATATATATATATATATATATATATATATATGTGTGTGTGTGTGTGTGTGTGTGTGTGTGTGTGTGATACGACGATGTATGAGTTATGATGATACATGTACCGTGGTAGTATATGATATAGGCATGAAAGGTATCCTCCCTTAAAGGTTAAGTAGGTTATGTCCTCATCTTAAGTCTTATGATTCTCCATTATGTTTATTTCATTCATGCCTAACATACTCAGTACAATATTCGTACTGACGTCCGTTTCTTTGGATGCTGTGTTCATGCCCACAGGTAAGCAGGGAGGAGACCCAGATTTGTAGAAGCCGATGAGCAGAGTTCGAAAGCACTCCATTATTCCGGAGGTGCCATTGATTTACTATTTTATGTACATATATGCTTTGGGCACGACGGGGTCCTGTCCCGTCCACATATCTAGCACTCTAGTAGAGGCTCATAGATACGTATGTGTGGGTAGTATGGTCTCGCGATTTTGATAAGCGTATATATGTATATATATATCTATATGTATGTGTGTATTATTTTGATAGCCGAAAAGGGCTTATGTATATAAAGGTAATTATGTTTCCAAATGAAAAATGATTTTTCTACGATTTGAGTATGGATTTGATGAATGAACGCTTAACGAGTATGATAAGTAGCAGGATGCGTGGTGCTCGGTGGATAGCCCCGGGTACCCGTCACGGCCCCTAGTCGGGTCGTGCCAGTAACCTTGAGCCTTGGTAGGGCCAGGTATGTATAATCACCGAGCCTAGCCATGGTCGGGTATGCGAAACACCGAACCTTCGTGGTCGGGTATGCTATGTAAATGATATGTATATGAATATGTGTATGTATATGAATATGATTATGGATATGAAATGTAAATGAGTACGGATATGAATACGGATACGGATGTGGATGTACGTACACAATCACGCATTAGAAATGGAAAGTCCCTATGAAAAGCAAGTAAGTGCTTGTGACGATGATACTACTATCTCCCATCCTATGCTATTTCTTATGTTGTCTATTATGCTTTCATAATGATGTTGATCATGCTTTACATACTCAGTACATTCTTAGTACTGACGTCGTTTTATTTGTGGACGCTGCGTCATGCCCGCAGGTGGCTAAGGAGACAGACTTGATCCATAGCCTTATTACTCAGGGACTACATAATGGAGCTCCATCTCATTCGAAACTACAACTTTTGGTATTGATTCTTTTGTGTACACCTTACACGCCTAAATGGCAATGTAGATACAACAACACCTTACACGCCTATTCCTTATTGTAGATACGCCTAAATGGCAATGGGACCGGAGGAGAGAGGGAGCGCAGTGGTGGCGGCGCTAGGGTTTCACCCTAGCCGCCCCTTTTCCTTTTTTTTTTATAAGAACCCTCAGGTTGTTTGTGTTTAATGAGGCTGAGAAAGGGGGTATAGGGGTTTACCCCTCTTTTTAATCTATTTTGGGCCGGGTTAGGTCCGCTTTTGGACTGGGCTCGGCCTAAAAATAAAAGAAGAGAAGGGGGGGGGGGGGGGCTTATGTTTACCATATACGTATACACACGTATATTAAGTGTATACATGTATGTAGGGGTAAGAAGAGTATTTTAGTAAAATGGACGAATACTCAAAATAACCAATTATCGATCGCAGTATTTAAATCATGGTCAAATTAGGACGTAATTAATTTAAAACACGACTAATAAGTTTACTTTGCAAACATGGCCCTAATGGGTTTTAAATCCAAATTGATCGTTGCAATTATAACCCTACTTAACCTAATCAACCAATCAAGATTAAATTATACTAATAGCCTTAATTAATTTGAACCAATGGATTTGGTCATTTTAATTAAAGTCACTAGGAGGCCAACTTTGCAAAAATGACCCAATTGCCTCAATCATGAATTGACTGATTCAATTGTGGCCATAATGTAAACAATTAAATAATTAAAAACTAATTTGCAATAATTCCCCTAATAGATACGAAAACAATTGCAATTACACAAGATTAAAAATTGAGGGGTAAAGTGGTTAATTCCTTTAATTACTCAAATTCCTTGGATTAAAGGGATTAAATCATTTGTTAATTTGACAATTTAACAATTAAGGGAATAATTATTCAAAATTGTATTGCTCTTGATTAATTCTAACAAAATATTTCATAAATGTCATAAAATACCAATTAATTACTAAATAATCTATAATGCCATAAAAATCACTTTATCAATTTAAAGGAGTAAAACTTTGACCACAGTAATTTTATAAAATTATTTAAACTCTTTAAGAGGCATGGCTCATTTTATTTATCATCCAAGGACTCTGAACAATTAAAATAAACTACGAGAGGTCAAATATTAGATGTCAACAACTTCCCCTTCGGTGTTCGGGGATGGCGGGACCGTCCTTGATCAATGAAATTTGACTAACCCTAATTTTTTACTGACCCGACTCATTCTACCCTTCATTCTCATGCCATTATCACATATGTGCCTGGACCCTGGTTTCTGGGTTTCCTATATATATCGGGCTATACGAGAAGTCAGGTCGCTTGTAGTTCGACTCGCTGGAGAAAAGTGTTTCCCTTATGTGGGAACACCTTCAGACTTCCAGGCATGTACCCGACCAGTCGTGGTTTTTAATAAAGGAGAATAAAAATAGACAAAATTATGGCTGAGTCTGAGATTGGATGGGTTCCAAATCCTGGCCGGAGAGCTTGACTCTCATTTGCACCCTATCTTGACCGGCTACGTAAGAAAAAGTTTCACATTTGCTCCGCAATTTTTCTGGATCTGGTTCAGCAATCCAGCTCCTTTCTGGCAGTTGTGTGCCTATTTTCCTAGATTTGACAATATTGTAGATATTCTTTATGGAATTTAAATGAATGGCCCTCTTGGCTGTTTGATATGAATGGCCTTCTCGGCAGTTTTATATGAATGACCGTCTCGGTAGTTTGATATGAATGTCCCTCTTGACAGTTTTGTATGAATGGCCCTCTCGGCAGTTTGATATGAATGACCCTCTCGGAAATTTGATGTAAATGGCCCTCTTGGCAATTTTGTATGTATGGCCCTCTCAGCAGTTTGATATATATGGCCCTCTCGGCAGTTCGATATGAATGGCCCTCTCGGCAGTTAGATATGAATGGCCCTTTTGGCAGTTTGATATGAATGACCCTTTTGGCTATTTGTATGAATGACCCTTTTGGTTGTTTGATATGAGTGGCCCTCTCGGAAGTTTATATGAATGGCCTTCTCGGCAATTTGATATGAATGGCCCTTTTGGCTGTTTGTATGAATGGCTCTTTTGGTTGTTTGTATGAATGGCCCACTTGGTTGGATAATCTTTCTTTCGTGCATTGTGTGGGCTGTAACTCTCGAGGTCGGATATGCCCCTTTGTTTTTTTCATGACCCTTTTGGTCATATGTGTTTTTGTGCTCATTCGTTGTGACCCTTTTGGTCTGATATGTCTTTGTCGTTCATTCTTTGTGTGACCCTTTTGGTTGAATATGTTTTTTCTCGTTCATTTGTTTTGTTGAACCTTTTGGTCGGATACTTCTTTACCATTCATTTGTTATTGTTGACCCTTTTGGCTGAATATATCTTTTCCCTTTGCTTCGTTTTGACGTCTGGTTGAGTTTGCTTTTTTTCTTTGCTGCGAGTAAGCCGGTTGATGACGTGCATGCTGTCTTGTTTTGAAACCTGCATTCATAGAAAAATTGTGAGTTTCTTAAGAAGTCGATTAGCATCGTCATTCTCTCGTCTTGTGTATTCTCTTGATCCTCTTGGACTCGGTATTTCGAGATATGGTTTTAGAGCGTGCTTATACTAATTTTTTTTTTCGAAAATCTAAAGTAAAATTTATAAAATGCGTGTTGTTTTCTTCGAAATATCTTTATTTTTTTTGTGTGCCATGACATTTGTTTTTCGAACAGGGCCTTCCGATCTTCCAGGAAATGTTGTTGCTGAGTCCCTAAGCTGGTAGAATTTTTGAGATCCTTCTAAAAAATTCTTCCCCAGTCTTAGGTCTTGCGCTGACTAACTCTTTCGTCGTCTCGTCGCGCAGGAATTTTTGAGGTTTTCTAAAAAAATTTGCCCCAGCGTATGACTTTGCTTTGCCATCTCCCTTGTTAGTTGTTTCTGATAGGAATTTTTTAGGTTTCCTTAAAAATTCTGCCTCGGTGTAGGGTTGATACTGGCTGACTCTTGCACTGCTCTTACATTTTAATCTTGTTGATTCCCCTGTCTTAGTATCTCTGCGGTTTTCTAAGGGTTCTTTGGGTTTTTCTTTGTGATGACTGAGCTTGAAAGCGCCTATGTATCTCGTCGCAGCAAGAATTCAGGTTGAATGTAGTTCAAAAATAAAGTAATTGGATTTTTTTTCACTAGTAATGTGACCGGGTCCGATATGGACTGTCTACGTATCCCACTGTGGGGAAGTCAAGTCATTGCGTAGTTCATTACATGGATGATTGTTTTTTCCTATTCTATTACAAAATTACGATTACAAGCAACAGGTACGATTACAGGGAAATGATAATGCAATTACAAGCAAATGGAGTCCTAAATGTAGTATCTCTTGAGTCCGTCTGCATTGATGGCTTCGGGCCATTCTTGTCCGTCCATCTCGGATAGGACCATGGCTTTTCCTGAGAATACTTTTTTGACCATGTACGGTCCTTACCAATTTGGCGCGAATTTTCCTTTGTATTCTTCTTGGTGGGGGAAGATTCGCTTGAGTACGAGTTGCCCAATTTAGAAGAGTCAGGCTCAGACCCGCTTGTTAAAGGCTCGTGACATCCTTTGTCTGTACAGCTGTCTGTGACATCTTTTGTACAACACTTCTTTGTTTAGGAAGAGTCTGTTGGCTAGTCTTTTGATGGTTTTCTTTTGATTTCCTGAGCTCTCTGGAGGATACTTTCCTTTATCCAGGTATGCCTTGATGTCGGCGTACCATGACTTGCCGTCTGGTTCAGCCTCGACATGTGCGCAGTGAGCCTGTTCTTCCTTTAGAGTGATCTCTAGGGGATCATTGTCGGTACTCTCAGGGTGCTGAATCATGGAGGCTATCGTAGCCAAAGCGTCAACAAACTAGTTCTGAGCCCTCGGAGTATGCCTAATATTAATGTTTTTAAATCTCCCGCACACTCTCTGTACCAAATTTACGTATGGCAGTATTTTGTCATTCTTGGTCGTCCAATTTACCTTCATTTGATTTATGAGCAAGTCAGAATCCCCGATTATTAGCAACTCTTGTATGTTTATGTCCAACGCTATACTGAGGCCGAGAATACATGCTTCGTATTCAGCCATGTGTTTTCCAATTTCTGATATCAACACTGCTCCGATGCCGGAACCTTTGTAGTTGACTAATCCGTCGAAGAACAGTCTCCATCTCGAGTATGGCTCGACCAACTTTTCTTCCATTTCCATCACTTCTTATTCCGGGAAGAAAGTTTGTAATGACTTGAGTTCATCATCGACGGGACTTTCTACCAGTAGGTCGGCCAGGGCTTGTCCTTTGACCGCCTTCTTTGTTATATGCGCAATGTCGAATTCGCTCAGTCGCATCTTCCATTTGGCTAGCTTTCCAACGGGTATCGGTTGCCGAAAGATGTATCTTAATGGATCTATCCTGGATATGAGGTAAGTGGTGAACACTGACAGGTAGTGCCTCAGCTTTTGGGCGATCCAGTTTAGGGCACAACAGGTCTTCTCTACGAATGTGTACCATGACTCGCAGGACGTGAACCTCTTGCTCAAGTAGTAGATGATGTGTTCTTTTTTTCCCTTTTTGTCATGCTGGGCGAGCAAGCACCTAAAAGCATTTTCTGATACTGAGAAATATAGTAGCAATAGACTCCCTTGTCTGGGCGGCACTAGGACGGGAGGATTGGAAAGATACTTCTTGTTATTGTCGAATGCCTTTTAGCATTCTTCCATCCACTGTGTGGGAGCATCTTTCTTGAGCAATTTATGGATTGGCTCCATAATCATAGTTGACTGAGCTATAAACCACCCAATGTAGTTCAATCTTCCCAAGAAGCTCATGACTTCTTTCTTAGTCTTGGGAGGCGGTATCTCCTGAATTGCTTTGATTTTTGCAGGGTCCAATTCGATGTCCCTGCGGCAGACTATGAATCCTAGCAGCTTACCCGCGAGCATTCCAAATGCGCACTTTTTCGGGTTTAGCTTCAGATTGAACTTGCGAAGTCTTTCAAAGAACTTGCGCAAGTGTGTGGTATGTTCTGATCTTTCTTTTGATTTTATGATGACATCGTCCACAAAAACTTCGATCTCTCGATGCATCATATCATGGAACAGGGTAGTCATGGTGCTCATGTACGTGGCGCTAGCGTTCTTGAGCCCGAACGGCATTACCATATAATGGTAGACGCCCCAAGGGGTGATGAAAGCTATTTTTTCTGCGTCTCCTTAGCTCAGGAGTAACTGATGGTACCGGACGAAACAATCCACGAATGACTGTAGCTTATGCTTGGCGTAGTTATCTATTAGAATGTGGATATTTGGGAGAGGAAAGTTGTGTTTTGGAATGGCCCGGTTAAGATCTCGATAGTCCACACAGATTCGAATCTTTCCGTCCTTCTTGGGTACTGGCACTATGTTGGCCACCCAGGTGGGATAGGATGTTACTTCTGCTATTCCAGACTTGATTTATTTTTCTATTTCGTCCTTTATCCTGATACTGATGTCTGGTTTAAATGTCTGGGTCTTTTCCTCGATCGGAGCAAAGCAGTCCTCGATGGGTAATATTTGGGACACTATCTCAGTGCTCAGCCCCGGCATGTCTGCGTATGACCAGGCAAAGATGTCCGCATATTCCTTCAACAGAGTTGTGAGCTCTTCTTTCTGTGGTGCCCTCAAATGAGCACTGACTCGTGTTTCTTTGACATCTTCCTCGTCACTGAGGTTGATCACTTCAGTTTTGTCCATGTTTGGCTTCTTCTTATCTTCCAACTTTTCCAACTTTTCTACCAGCCCCTCTGGTAGCATTTTCTCTTCGTCGTACTCCTCGGACCCTTACTGACTACTTTCTTCGTTCATCTCACGACATGTCATGACATTTTCGGTCGTTATATTATTGCTATTACTGAAAAGGCGAGGGAAAACAAAGTTTGGTTTATTATTGTTCATTACGCGCGGTTATAAACTTTTATTATTATTTTTATTTGGTAAGAGTAGCAGTTTTATGTAAATCGAGGATTTTCATCAAATAAAGAGTAATTGGTTACAAACTGTGGTCCTGGTCCGGAACAATGTCAGACCATTTCCATTTTACGAAATAATTTAGAAAAGGCGATCATTCGGGCCTCGATCGATGTCATTGTTTTAGCAAAAGATTTCAACAAAAATCCATCTCTCTACTGAGGAGCCAGGAGGGGAGCGGATGTCCAATTGTTTAAGCATTCTCCTAGCCTCAGGCTGCGTATAGTAGGCGTATCCTGACTTTCTTCAACGATGGCATAGCATCCCTCTTCTTAGAACAACAAATCGAGACCTCCATCAACTTCTTCTCCATTCTGCATCGACATCTTATTGGGAAATGACTAGTACAACCCTGGAATTGGCCATGGAAGATTCCCCATCCTGGGTTCTCTTCTGATGGATTTTGTGAGCTCGTCTTCGCTAGGAGTATACCCCAGACCGAAGTAGTAGTTTTCTTTAAGAATGGGTACAGGTTTTGTTATGCCTTCCAAATTTCTTCCCAGGCCTGTCCCTATTTCAAAACCATTTTTCAGCTTGGTGGAGGCAATCATTTTGTAGATTGTCGGCATTGGTTTGATGGTTTCTCCTTCTGAATGGGTGGCTCCAACATATTCCACCACATGGAAGTTTGGTCCGTTGGGAATTCCCTCGATCACTGTTATGATGTTCTAAGGATACTTCTGGGTATCCTTCTCAGCTGTGATCACAATCTCTTGGCCTTGCCATTCAAATTTCATAGCATGGTGTAGAGTTGATGGTACCGCACCAGCAGAATGTATACAGGGTCTTCCCAAGAGCATGGTATGATTGGCAGTGATCGCCATGACTTGGAATTCTGCTATGAAGGAGGTAGGGGCAACTTGGATCTAAAGGTCTACTTCCCCCAGGGAATCACTTTGGGACCCATCAAAGTCCTTGACGTTCGTCCCACTCTGGTGAATTTTGCCTATGTAATAACCAAGTTGTGTTAATGTGGTCATGGGGCAGATGTTGAGACCCGATCCATTATCTACAAGCACTCTCCCTATGGGCTTACCACGACATTCTACAGTGATGTTGAGAGCTCTATTGTGGGAAGTACCTTCAACTGGCAATTCATCTTTGGAGAAGCAGAATTTATGTTCTCCGATGATGCGGCCCATTAGCCCTACCAAGTCTTCACTGCCCATACCAGCTAGTACGTGGGCATCGTCCAACACCCTCATGAGGGCCTGTCCGTGTGATGGTTAACTAGCCAACAATGATAACACAGATATTTGTGCTGTGTTTTCTTCAAATGTTCAACAATGGAATAATCTTTTGGCTACATACGCCACAAAAAATCTTCGGTTTCTCCTTCGGTTATTGCCCTCTTCTAGGTATTTTCCTTTCTAGTGGCATTCTGAGCCAGTTCGTCAGGAGTGTAGCATCTTCCTAAGCAAGTCATGCCTTGAGCCATAGCTGCTTACACAGTGATAGGCTCCTTTAGAGTAGGCATAATTAGCTGTGCTACCTAGGCTATCACGGGTGCCGGGACCAAGGTTTTGAATATTGATATTGCTTTTGGAATTCCTGGAGTTAGGATAAAGACTTTGAAGTTGGGGCGCTTCTGGAGCATGAAAGAGGGTCTGTCTGTTCAAGAGGCTCAATCGTTCTGGGGACCAACTCCCTGCAAACTTCCAGCCTTCGTTTTCTTCTATCATATGGACCCCGTTGCTTCCATGATTTTGTAATGGGTTCGTGTTCACATTGGGAGCTGCGGTTTCCAGGATGATTTCTCTTTTGTCGATCAGATCTTGAATTTTGTGTTTCAGATTTATGTAATCTTCTGTGCTATGTCTATTTCCTCCTGAATGGTAGGCACAAATCTGTTCGTCCCTGTAGAATCTATTTCTAGGCTATGCTGGTTTTGGAGGGACCTTCTGGATTAGACCTGCAGCTAAGAGTATCTCGAAAAGCCGAGCTCTTGGCTCGAGGAGCGTTGTGAATTTCCTAGTTGGCTTTCTGTAAAAAACAGGACGTGGAGCATTATATGCTGGAGGTGGTGGGTGATTTTTCTAGTTTGGGGGTGGATAAGCTTGTGGTGGGTTGTTTTACGGTGGGTGGTAAGTAAGGGCTGTAGCTTGGTAGTTTTGTTATGGCGGTGGTTGGTACATTTGTTGCGGTGGTGCTTGGTAAACAGAAGCAGGTACATGGACACTGGACAGAGTCGTGGAAGCTAGTACGGTGATGGTAAAACTTGGTTGTGCGTAATATATAGGTGTTGGGCTGTAAGGAGGAGTGGAGTAATTTACGAGAGGTGGAGTTTGGTGAGAAGATTGTGGTTCTTTTGGGTTTAGAATGTGGGATGTGCTTGCCATGTCCTCTTTCTTTTTGCGGAAGATTCCCGCAGTGGCTTGTCCAGATGCTCTGTTAAAGACACTGACGATCTTTCTAGATTTGAGACCGTCTTCTATGGCCTAGCCCATTTTGACTAACTCGGCGAATGGCCTCCCAGCCATGGATAAAATTCTGTCGTAGAAATCAGGCTCTTGGGATCTAATGAACACTGAGACTAGCTCTCCCTCACACATTGGTGGTCGCACACGGGCTGCTTCGGCCCTTCACCTACTGGCAAACTCTCTGTAGTTCTCAATTTCTGCTTGACCTTTTCAAGATAGTAGCATTCAGGCACGGTTTCAACATTGAAGCGAAATCTTTCCGTGAAGGATTCTGCCATGTCCTCCCAAATGAGCCATTAGCGCATGTCCTGGGTTGCGAACCACTCAGCGGCCTCGCCAGTCAGATAATGACTGAATAGTCGCTTGATCAGAGGCTCATTCATCTTAACTCGACCAGTTGGTCACAGTAGGAACGGGGGTGTGCTTTGGGACTCCCTGTCCCACTGAACATTTCAAATTTTAGAACTTTGAACCCTTCTGGTAGGTCCAAGTCGGGGTGCATGCACAAGTCATCATATCTTAAGCCTGTAGCCTTTCTTGCGGACCCATTGGACTTTCCAACAATTCTTCTATTTTTTTCTCCATATCTTTCTCACATTTGTCATGTTCAGCCCTCCAGGCCTTCTCCATTTCCTTATAATGATCCAACTCTTTGTGCCCCAGAGAAGATTCGTTTGGGCTATTGGGAGTGAAGAAGGATACTTGGTGAGCGGGATGGTTAAGTGGGACAGTGGTGGTTTGCCTGGTTGGTGGGGCCGGGGCGTGTGCTTGGCTTGCCCGTTTGATGAATACCGACTGGGAAGCCTAATAAGAATGAACTAAGTGAGTAGTTCCTGGGATTTGGGTATGTTTAGTTAGTGGTGGGGTGCAGTAAGAAGGACCGACATGATTTAGGTTGGCGAAATTTAGTCGAGGTGGGATAGTTCCTGGTGAGTAGAAAGGAAAGTGGTCGGGCATTGGAGAGCTCAGTGAAGGGAAGGGAGAGGGAGGCATTCTTCCTTCAGTTGAGGTGCCCTTGTCAGCATTGGCTGCCTCATTCCTAGCCACTTTTTCTTAGAGGGCCATGACGGCAGTTAGTAATGTCGTGATCACATATTCCTGAGACGACACTTCCTGTAGGTCTTGGGTATCTCCCTCGCGGAGAACGAGCTCATTTCTACCATTATCCGGTGTATCAGTCTTTTTCTCTTTTCCTTTATCTTCATTCGATAGGGATGTTAACGTGGTGTTTGATCTCGTGAAGTATGCTAGCTTTCGGTGCTAAACTAATCGGCCTTATTCTATAAGACAAAAATAACTCAACGGTCGGCAAAGTCAGCTATTTGGTGTCAATATATAAAAAATAAAATATCACATATATCGTATTTGAAAACGCACGTAGCACATAAAGTCATGTATTAAAATCCCAATAACTAATTGATCCCTTATTCTAAAGGTTTGAACATTATGGGCCTTTTATGTTTGAGTGGATCTTGGTCCTGTGGGCCTTTTATGTTTGAGTGGATCTTGGTCCTGTGGTCTTCTCTTATAATATAACAGGGGGGTTTATAATTTATATTCCATAGGGGCCGAGTCTTATGTAGACTGACTATGTATCCCTCCAAGGCAAATCAGGCCCTATCGTAGTTCAGCTTACAAAGGAGGATATATATTTTCTTAAATATCATTTGAGCTAAACCTAAACTAAGGAATCCCTAGACCAGGCCCGATAAGGGCTTCCCACGTATCCCTTCATAGGGACATCAGGTCGGCGTGGTTTGTTACAAAAATGTAGCTCTGTGAGTCGCTGTCCTTATGAACTTGCTCTCTCATTTTTCCTTTCTTCTCAGTGCGTTGGCGGGTGGATGACCAAAATCTCCCCCGTTTTAATCAAATGCTCGAGCTCGAGCTTGAGCTTGAATGCATAGCATTCTTTAATGTCATGTCCCATACCTCTAGTATGGTACAAGCAAAATTTGTTCCTGTTGAGCTCTATTGGCGCCGGCTCAAGGATAGCTTCCACGGGTCTGATTTTCCTTAAAGTAGCCAAAGTTGAGAAGATGCGGGCATATGTCTCCTCAAAGACTGTGAAATCATACGGCCAGATCTGAGTTTCGGCAGTGACTCCTCCTCCTCCGGGGATGATAGGGTCGTGGACTAGTAGGGTATGTGGTCCCCATAAAGTTCCAATGATCCTATCATTAATTAAGCTAACAATCCTTCTCCTCAATCCCAAACATTCATTCAAGGTATGGCCCGCTTGATTGCAGTGAAACGGGCACCTTTTGTAGGCATAGACCAACTCGGGGACTGGCAGTCTAACTCGAGTGGTGCAAGGTATCCCCAAAGCTTGCATTTTCTTTAACACATCCTTACAACTGACGGGTCGAGGAGCCACTTTGAACGGGGAAGATCGGGCTTTGAAGGCTACACTCCACCAAGCGGGTGGATGAGGGTCTGCTCTTCCAAAATTTCCTGATACCATAGTGGAGGCAGCTGGCACAGGCTCAGGTGAGGGTGCATAGAAATCGGATCCCTCGTTGGTACGGGCATAATAGTCAGAGTCATCATTCATATCATTTGCTTCTTCTTGAAACTCGGGGAACATCCCAAAAGGCTCTTGGTCTTTCTCGACCTCTATGTCCACAGGTTCAGACTCTTCTTGTTCCATATCCTGGGGTTCAACTTCCTCTGGTTTCTCTTCTTCAGCTTCTTGTGATTCGTAGGCTTCCTCTTGAGGCTCTGACTCTTCTTGTGGGTCTGACTCCACTATCCATGGGTTAGATTCAGCTCCCTGATTCCTATTTCCCTCTTCTAGGGCTCCTTCTCGAGGTGTCTACAGCCTCCTTTCCAGCGGTATGTAGTTTATCACCAACTCTCTCACTTCCTTGGAGACATTCTCCTTATAGTACTGTTCATGTGGTGTCCCTTCTGGTGGGTTACCGACCAGATTCAGTAGCCTGCCAACCTCTTATATCTTCTTTCATATTTTCTGAAGATTCTCTTCCATTTGCTGAACCTTGAGTCTTAGCATCTCGGCAGTTTCTCCTGGGGTGAGCATGTTCTGATCTCCTTGGCTTTCCATTTATAAGTCAACCTTTTGAGTGGAGATAAACTAGGGTGAGTCTTGAGTCAATTGGTCTTTCTTTTAGGTATGTAATTTAAAACATTAGATCAACCGTATTCAGGTTTTAGGACATGACAACACATATAGCAAGTAGGCATGTGGATCATGTAGCAAGTAGTCATATAGTTTGTAAACAGTTATACTACTCATGTTCCTAAGTCTTTTTGAGCCGAGGCTGTCTTAATCGTTTGAAACATGCAAGCGTCGTTTGTAAATATGAACCATTGCCCAGAAAATCATCATCCATTAGTAATAATAATATCTTTCCCAAGGGGATTACAAAAATGATGAAACCGACATAGGGCTATATATAATAAAGAACGAAAGCGACGAATCAGCAGAAATCTCCCCCAGTGGCTGATGTCGAGGCTTGGTCTGTCTTGGCCTTCTTGGCCCTTCGAAGGGCGGTATGAATGTGAAGACGTGTTTGATACAGTCCCATCCTGACCATTATTGGATCTGTCTCATCTAGAATAGTAGCCAAGCGTCCATTGACGTTCTTCAAACATTCCCTCAAGCTGTCCCTTTCCTGAATCAAACCGGCTATAATGGTTTAATCGTGCTCCATCTTTTCCAAATACTTGGAGTCCCTATCATTAGCTCTCCTTTCAATCAGGCGAACCCTAGCCTCGGCTTGCGCCGACCTGTCTCTGAAAGTGTGATGAAGTAAGGGTCTCGGGAAGGGAAGTAGGGGCGAGTCCGCCGGACACCAACCAAAGGTAGGAATGTGCAGTTTCATCCCTTTGTTACCATAGTCTTAGAAAGGAAGTCTGGGAACATCTACTGAATTCTATCTTCAGTCAACTCTACGAAGAAGCTGGCCCACACTTTCTTGGAAATGTAGCCCAAACCTGGGCAATAATCAATAAGGCGATCTACCCTATTATGTCGACTCAAACCCTGGACCTCTTTTGCCATGCAAAGGTGTTTTACAATCCACCATTGTAGCAGCATACTACATCCCTAGTAGTATCGGAAATGGTTATGACACCAGTCTAAAGCTCGAAAGATATCCGCCAATATGACGGGAGCAAGATCGACATAACGAGTCTCCTGATCCTTGGTTATGCCGTGAAAGAGGGCCTGGGCCAGGTAGATGACTCGTGTGTCTATGGACAATGATCCGTCCCCCGGGAATACCATAGTACCTAAAAGCGCGATGGCAAATGCTAAAGGCCTGGTGGCTTCCCATTCTTCTCGACCCTTGAACTCTTTTTTATGCAATGTGTACCCAGTGGTGTCCTCGAATCTTTGATACAAATCTCTGAAGGTTACTGTAGGCCCATGAGCCCAAGTTACTTAGGTCAAAGCAAGATATTTCTGAATCAGGCTGACTGAAGGCCTCTGAGGGAGCAACAAGTTATGATCTGGCTTGTGTCTTCTCCTTAGACAGGTTCCATTGATGTCTATAGCATCCCTAATCTCCTCTAGGGTAGGTGTCATCTCAATATCCCCAAAGCGGAACAACATTTCCTTGTCGTCCCAATATCCGGCCAATACTTCCATTAATTCTGGGTGACCTTTCATGGTCATGATCAAGGGTAGATGACCTAGGGTGCAACTGATAGTCCTAGGGTGCAACTGACAGTCCTATAGTGCCCATCACCTAACCACTCCCACCAAGCTCTAAGCAGATTCGGAGCCGTGAAGATGATATCAAACTGGATTCTTCTTTCCATCTAAAAAATAAAACACGGTTAAGATTCTCCCCTCCCCGTAGGGCAAATGGTTCAACACATAGGCACAAGCATTGTTTCCACATAGCATGTAAATGAAATACGGTGTTTTCAGGTTGTAGACCGTCTGAACACGGGGTAGTCTTCTTAGTGGGCCTTAGGTAGGTCTGAGATACCCAAGGCTCGTCTAAGCATGAATGCTCTAGTTCGGTATGGTCTTGGCTTCGCTCTATCATATTTATCAATAGAGTGAGCTTTTACAAATGACCGGGGACCCGAGCGGACAACTGGGGCTGAACTGTTAGGGCTGTTAGACGACCGCGTACCTACCCCGCCTCATAACGGTTCCAAAATAAATGTTTGGCTTTATAGTGAAGGAGCGACTGCATACTCCGCAAAGTCTCTTTTGGAACAAAGTGTAAAATTAATGTCAGGGGTGGCGGAGTTTATGATATACATGCAATGACAGTTTATAATTGCAGAAAAATAAACACATAAGTAATTAAAGCAAATAAATTCACATTATATTAGAATCTTTATGGTTAGAACCTTTAAGTCCCCAGTGGAGTCGCCATCTGTTACGGTTCACAATTCGTGGGTGGGGTTAGCGCTCGGAAAGCTACTTCGAACTTGTTAATCATCCTCTCGGGTTTTAAGAAATTATTATAATGGTTGTCCTAAGACGGCTAGTTCAAACATATGGTTCCAATAAATATATGAGTTTTTACAACCAATACAAGTACAAATACAAATGATTTTTACAAAATAGATGAAGATGAACACTTAGAAATAAAGAGCAAAGGCAGGCTAGGGGCGTACCAAGGCCCTAGTTAGCCATTTTCACCCATGGTTGGGATTTCTACGCGTATGCTATTCGCTTCCATCTTCGCGGACTCACCAATTATGAAAAGAATTTTCGTGCTGGCTGGACCTCGGCCCAAGTGGCCATGTAGCGAGGAGGGGGGAAAAAGAGGGACTCAGTTAGTTTATATTTACTGAACTTATCTGTTATGTCCCGTATTTTGTGCATCCGGATGTTTCAAGATAGTCGTGGTAAGTTAAAGGCAAGGCTATTTCCCGGAACTATGTTAATACACAAGTTGTTTATTAGTATGGAAATATTGAGAAAGGCTAGGGGTAAAAAGGGAAATTCACAAAGTGGTTCATGGTAATATTGAGGAAGGCTAGGGGAAAAAAGGAAAATTCAAGAAGGTTCTAGACAAGGGCCACCTTGGCCGTGTGGTGTGTGTGTGTGGTCCCCACCCATGGCTTGGCCAATTGCCTTGAGCCATGAGGTGGGGCATGCGTCCACCCTTTTATGGGCTATGTATTTATATATATAGAAGGGTGCTTACATAGCAAGACATATTAGTCATCTTCCACAACTCAAGAAACTTGGAGAAGAAGATGGAGGCATTCGGCCATGGCTCCCAAAATTGGTGCCATAGAAATTGATCAAGAAAAATAATTTTCTTGTAGCATTTCAACCAATTGGAAGGTCCTCATTAACATGAAGGAGTTGTTGGAGCAATCAAACCATTCATTTATGCAACTTAGAACCCTAGCCGAGTAAGAAGATAAGTGGAGAAAGGTAAGGTTTAATCTTCTCTTTCATGTATCATGGATGATTTGTGAGTGTTGTAGTATGTAGAAATGGATGAAATTCATGAAAAATATATGTATGTTGGTCGTGGCCGAATAGGGCTATGTTGGTAGGATGTGATGAATTGATTTTATTTAGTATTTTTATTGTTGTTGTTGTGGATTCCATGATAAAAATGAAGGTTTGATGTCTTGAAAAGAAGTTGTAATCGTTGTGGGATTGTTGAAGAAGTTAATGTGACATTAGCATGAATTCTTATATTTGTATGAATGATGTTGTTAATGTGTAGATTGTTGGTGTAGTTCATGAATTTGGAAGAAAGGAATGTGTTGTTGTTGTTCTTATGGAGTTGGGAAGTTTCGGGTGGTGTTGCATAATGGTTGGGACGTTTTGATCATTGCGCGGATTGTTTGAAGTGTTCTTGAGTTTTGTTTGTAAGGTCTTGGGCAAGTATTTGAACGTGTGAGCATTGATGTTGGCTTGATTGTATGTGATTGAGGTGAATATAAGTGAAATGTCGTCGAATTATGTAAAAGGAGTTACTAATGTTAGAATGCATTTTGAATTGATTGTTGAAGTTGTTAATGTGGTTGTTGGTATTGTTGTTGATGATTTGGCCGAGTTAAATTCTCGGGGTTGGTTGAATTTACAGGGGAAATGCTGCTGAAATTTCGGCAGATTATAAATGAATTTATTTGAAGGACTAAGACAAGTGTGTAACGATGAGTCTAATGATTGTGTAAATTCTCTTGAATGTAGACTAGCAAGCTTGGGCGAATAAGTGTAGCTAATAGGACGTGGAACAGGTATGTAGGGCTTACCCTTTCTTTCTTTTGGCATGTCCTAGAGCTAAGTAAGGTATGATACGTATCTTGGGGTAATTCTATTCTTGATTCCGAGATTGTTTACGATTCTTATTCACTTCTTGATATGAGTATACTTAGTATAGTCGAGATTATTATATGATTGAATAACGAGTAAAGCATAAAGAGTTCTTGTTTTTAAAAGAGTTCTATAAGTATTAATGTCCCTAACTTTCGTAGACAGTCTCAGATTGCTTTAAAACGTTCGTAGAGGGTTTTGTAGTAAATGATGGTCATAACTTTCTTATGCAAACTCAGATTGACCCGAAACGTGTTTACTATCCTTCAAGTGTCGTTTTGTGTACTTATCTATCGAGTCTTAAAAACTGATTTGTGTGCATATAGTTTCTCACTACTCTGCTCGTGCATGCCTCAATGTATCTTTCACTGAGTCCCGGGCCAGGACACGTTCTCGTGCGTACTCCACTGCATTGTTCACCGAGTCCCTCACTAGAGGGCCGTGACACGTTATATATATATATATATATATATATATATATATATATATATATATATATATATATATATTATGATATGATGACATGATGATATGATGATACGGGGGTGGCGGCCAGGATGGCATATGATGATTCTATTCACCGAGTCCCTCACTAGAGGGCCAGGACACGATATATGTACATGTGATATATGATGTTGACATGCATGATTTTCATTTCAAAAGGTCAGTGTATTGATGTTTTAACAGTCATACTTGTTTCTGGTAAATCTCTGTTTTAGTTATGACCCTCTTTACTGTATTTCATGCCTTACATGCTCAGTACATATTCCGTACTGACCCCCTTTTCTTCGGGGGCTGCGTTTCATGCCCCGCAGGTACACCCAGATGAGTAGAAGACATTGCTAGAAGATGTTCCAGCGGGATTGGCGAGTTCCATTTCCTTCCGGAGTGTTGCCGAGTCTAAGTATATATGTTACGAGTCTGGATTGATGTTAGAGACTTTGCAGACAGAGTCATGTATGTGGGTCGTCAGTCTTGTAAGCGGCTCTGCAAGCCGATGTACCATTTTGCGTTATGTTACAAACTCCATATGATTGTAGATTTTACTTGACTTGAGAACGATGGAAAGAACATTTCAGAAATCCTTTACTATGTATTTCATTTTTATTTGATTTAAGAGTCCAAAGAGATTACGTGTGTAGTAAGAGTCAGTGGGTCATGCCCTATCAAGACTAGGGTGTTACATTATCATACATGAAACTACACATATATATATGTATCAAATTCATTCACAAGTAAGGCATCAAAGTATTCATATACATGCTATTAGGCTTCACTGGTAGAGTTTCAGGCAGTAACGGGGGGTCACCACCATCCATATCCCGACACCGCACATGATCAAAAAATGTTTCTACAACCTTAAGCATGACAGGCTATCGGGGGGAGGATAAACCAAACCCCAAAGTTGTCTTGATTTCTCAACCAGTATTGCACTAGAGAAAGAATGAAGTAAAGAAGGGACATCAAATGTAGTTCAAACACACAAACATAATATAGGCAAAAAAGCAGACTACAGTTCTAAGCACATAAGGTTGATACAGGGAATTCACATTGTGACAACAGTGCAGGGAAATGTGCAAGGCACAGACTCAATCAGGCAACAAACACATAAACTAAACAAAAGTTTTCCCTGAACTAAAATGACTATGTGCAGAACATGAGGATCTGTAACAAGGTAAGTTGTGATTCAAACAGGCATGCCATAAGCACAAGTAAGCAGACCCTATGGTGACATAACATTTCAATCAAGCACTCTTATTCCTGAACTCTGTGTGATATTAGACAGTGAAAAGGATGCAGGACTTCAACAGATCCTAGCAACAAACAAGGTAACATAGGAGAGCATCCAATTTAAACAAATTCAGAAAGGGGAGGCATATATGATTGACTATTCAAGCTCCAATCAATGCAGTTAGTCAAAGAAGGATACAAAGAAAAGATACAGTGATTATATGTTTCATAACTTTTGACAAAGTGCAAATTGCATACTCCAAACTTCCAACAAGACCTCAAGGAGAAAGGATAACACAAAGGTCCGAGCAAATCATGTGATTTAGACGATGTTGCATTCTTTTCAAGACAAAACAAAGCAATTTTCTAATACTCCAAGCCTGGTCAAATCCCTCCCTATCCCCAAAAACAAGCTTCAACTGAAAAGATACATCATTCAACTTTAACAACCTTTTGACACTTGACAAGTTCATTTCATTTCACCCCCCTTGATTTACTGATAAGAATTGGAAGGCCAGACATATGTACGATGTGAATACGCACCCCATGGACTTGATAGGACATACCATGGCACCTCTTATTTAGAGGGTAGTGCTCTGCCCCAAGCTGTACATGGTTCAATGCTTAACCCTTTCCTCAAGGTACCTTTAAAAGGTTTCCTTTATGTCAAGTGGTTTGTAATTTACATATACACACTTAGGATCTATCAAATGTCATCATTAAGTCAAACCCCAACCCAAATGCTCAACTAGCAATGACACAGGTTGATATTTCATTTAACTTGGCCTAGTATTCCGGTTATGAAGCTATTCTTACCCCTTTTTATCATAAAAATCTCAACCAAATCATATGCTACTCATCTTTAGGTTGGTTTTAAGAAAGGATAAATTAAGAACAGAACCAAAACAATACAAATTCAACCTCAAGAATAGACCAAACTGCACCATCTATGTCCTCTTGGCCATGATCGTTACCTACTCAGCATTCAAGGACAAATTCTTATAATGATTCAAATAGCATATACATAGAGACTTGGACAAGCTCAAGTTACACTCCTCTTCCCTTAATTATCTCTTTCAAAATTAGAAGGAAATAACTCTTATGGAAATAATCAAGACAATATGAAGACTTCTAATTTAATACATACTCAAGAAAGGATACATGGAATTAAGTCTTGTCCCCAAGATGATCACATAGAGTCTCTTACGGTAAAACACATTTAACCTTATCAATTCTGAAGATTACACGGGACTGGATTACCTATACTTGAATGAAGTTGACTCTTTATACAGGATTAGGCGTCTTGAGTTCAAAAAATCCACTTAATTTCCAATCATGACTAAGGGACATATTAGTTTAGTTATTTAATGGCCAAACAAAGTACTCATATTGAAGTTGGACAGGCAACATATGTCATTTACACTCCACCTATCCTATTTTCATGATAACAAATATGCACATCTATTTCCAGTGATCACAATAAGCCTTGAACTATAAACCCCAACAAAGTCCTTCTAGATCTCAGTCTTATTTCAACATTTCTCAAGGCTTCCAAATTATTCCACTCAACTAAGCATTAAGATAAAGGCAAGTTATTACATTGATAGGCTTAAGCAGGACAAAATCACATCTTAACTAGATAAAAAAATGTGCTACTGATCATGACCACACATTCATTACAGACGTAGTGAAACTAATACATCATTTTCAAAATATCATCCCCCTTGTTATCCAAACAAGTTAATCATCAACAACAAAGACAAATGCTATCTCTTAGAGGACTAATCATGACAGAGTCTTCGGTTCATCTACTCTTAACGGAGCCTCATATGATCCTAATGCCTTATTTTAAAAAAAAAGACTTGTACATGGGTCAAACCAAAGTAAATTTAGCAAAACAGGGCCCTCACAGACAAACACTAAACAGAACATGCTCTCATCAAAAGATCAATTCCAATCTATCATCAACCATGTTTGTTACACCATCAACAAGACACCTCAATCTAAAGTTCAAATGATCAGGTCAAGGAAAGAGACAGGTTATAAAGATGTTACTCACAATATCAGCTTTCTCATGCATACCCTACTCAGAATCGTTTATGGTATAGCATGTGAAGATGTCAAAGCAGAAAGGGGATTCAATACAAGATTATATATGGACAATTACACAGACTTCAACTAATGAGAGCAAGATTTGTAGTACAATAGCATCATAGTTTAAGCAAAGTGTAGCCAGTTAGACATGACTAACGACCTATCAGACTTCTCACTTTCACTCTTTAGCACAACTCAAACATGACACAAGATAGGACCAAGACATGACTACTTCACCCCTGAAGGGGAGATTAACCTGCATTCTCTATGATCACTATCCATTCAATTGCCTCTTCTAATCAAAGACTCAACTAAACCAGGATAGAGATTTAACTGGGTTCAAACTACATCTTCTTTGAACTTTGACCCACCTAAACGCTTTCTTAAACCTTTCAATCAATCCTACTTAGACAACAACTAGATTGGGCTGATTCATTACACTGATGAACCTAAACAAAGTAATATTCTATTTAATTTAATTTACCAAGTTTTTAGTGACTAATCATAATTATATTTTTATTACAGATGACCACAAACTGACTTAATATGATTAAGAAACCAACTTAGGCTAAGTATATTCACATTAGTACTTCCAACAAATCACCAACTCAACTAAACAGGGACGATTACAGAAGCATGATCACAGAACAACCTTCAATAACACAATTCAGATTAATTATGCTCAAACACTATGATAAACAGGAGAAACTGAAGAAAACAAACATTAGGGCAGATTGGCTGAGCATAGTAATACTCCTAAACTAAACAGGTCACTACCTAAACTTACTTAGAACAGAAAAAAAGCAAAAATATAAAAGCATTAACAAGATAAAATATTACTTTTTTCGCGTGAAGCCTATGTCAAGAACTGAATTTGGAGCCTTTGTTGCTTCCAATCTCAAACTCAGCAATACAGGTAAAGTAAATAATATTTAGAAACTGAGAGACTCAATCCTAAAAAGATTTAAGTCTACAATTATACTATTAAGCCTAAATTTCAAGTTGGAACTCAAAATTCTAGCTTTTTGATGGTAACCCCCCCCCCCCCCCCTTTTTTTAGTGTGAGGCATGGGGTTCTATTTAAATAGAACCCCAAAATAATACTAAGACCTTTGCCCACCGATTGAGGACTTGTGGTTTTCACAAGTTTTCACTTGAAACAATGAATGAACGCACAAGATGGGAAGAGGTTGCAATCAACGACTCGATTTGAGCCGGATTCACCTCAACCCACTTGTAATCATGAAGAAAACGTAAAGAAATAAAGGAAAATGCTGTAGCTCGTACCTTTAGGCCGTGTTTGGATAGATTTAATGGGGAAAAGTTGTGAAAAGGGACGAAGCAATAAATGCTTCATCCTTTCTCTGCCTCAACTACTACACCTTACACGCCTATTCGCTACTATAGATATGCCTAAACGACAATGGGACAGAGGAGAGAGGGAGCACAGTAGTGGTGGTGCTAGGGTTTCACCTATTCTTATAATGATTTCCAATCAGCTGCTAATACATAAAGTTATTTCTGCTCTTGTTAGCTAGTGGATCCCCTTGGATATATTGGAGAGTTACTCGTGCCTCTAGTATCTTCCGTACCATCCAACTTAGGTATGGGCATATGTGCAACCTGATCATTCTTCACATAATAATCATGGATCCACCTTATCTGTATCCTATCCATCTTGTTTTCCAGATCTCAACATACTTTCTTAACTGTTGCCTTGTTCCAAATTTTTAGAACAAACATATGCGGTCCTCATACTGCCTTTGGCAAACACATTTTACTCCATGAGACTAGTGCTCTTTTGGTAGTCTCGTTAGTACCCGACTATATATAACTTCTGCAATACGCTTATATGGTCTTGATCACTTTGGTAGGTATTAAATATTTGTGCCTAGTAGGATTGTATCCCAAACACCACTGTTTTGACTAGTTGCACTCTACCTGCATAGGACAGTTTTTTGGCTTTCCAAGAAGATATTTTTGCTACAATTTTTTCGATCAAAGGTTTCCATTGGAGAATGCTCAGCTTCTAGGTAGACAGGGGAATACCTAAGTATTTGAAAGGTAGCTACCCAAATGTAATACCAAGTTGCTGAATTATGTAGTCTTGTTCAGCACTGTCCACCCCTCCAAAATAAATGCTACTTTTGGCTAGGTTTGCTTTGAGACCTAATGCTTTGGAGAACAAGTCAAATTTGTCATCAAGCAACTGAATAGAGACTCTGTCACCTCTAGCAAATAACAAAAGATCATTTGCAAAAGAAAGATGATTTAGTTTTATTTTGGCACATTTTGGATGATATTTGTATTGCTTGTTGTCTTCCAGTTCATTGAGCAATCAACTTAAGTACTCCATTGCTATTGCAAAAAGGTAAGGGGACATTGGATCCCTATGGCTCAAGACTTTAGCTGCCTCAAATGGATCTTTAACAGCTCCATTACTGGTAATTGAGTAGCTCACTATTTTCATACAGCTTATTATCCAACCAATGAACTTTGTTGGATGTATTAACTTTCTATAATTTTTAGTTAGTGCCACGCCCCAAACCCAACCCTAGACATAACAGGCATTCAATGCTATGAACAACACCAGAAGCACCTTATTGTAATCTACGAACACCTAATCCTTTCTGTTAAACAACTATCTTAATAAATATAAAACAAGTCATTTATAATTGAATGAAAGCATAATCATTCTTAAAGATAATTTAGAAAAAATCAAATTAAAATACTTAGTTGTAAAATGTGGAAAAATGCCTCAACGAATCATACGAGACTCCAACACACTACCCATAATCTGATAACTATCTATGGAGCTTCTAAGATGATAAATAAATGTTTAACTCATCGGGACGCAGCCCAGAAAAGTGAAATAAATAAGTAATGATAGAATGGTGCCCTACGAACAATCATGTGGGCTCACCGAATAGTCTCGAAAGTAGCAAGTTCTCTTAAGTCGTAGGGGCACCACGAACCTACCTGAGTATTGGGTACTCAGTGAGTGTCTCCGGAACAATAGTTAATATAACAAAATAGTATAATAAGGATTGGCAAAACGGTGTCAATTAAAGCAGTTCAAAATTCAGAGATAAAATAAATCATCAACTTAATAAAACCACTAATGGAATTCATTCACGAAGAAATAAATCACATTCAACTCATTATGTCGTTTATTACGTTTAAGTCATTTCAATCATGAATTCAAGATCATAAACAAGCCACTCACATACAACCAAAGTATAACACGTGCCAATACAGGCCCAAATAAATATACCGAAGGGATGACCATTTAAGGTTTCCTAAATTGCATAGAAGCACCACATCGAGGTTATCTAACCCAATGGCCACCTTTCCTCCTGCATAGCTAGGCCAATACCACACCGGGGTGATGAAACCTCGATGGACACTCTTCCTCCCAAATGGCTAGGCAAAACAAAAACAATAGAAATCATGGAATAATAGCTAAATCACAAGCATAGCATAGAAGCCGAATCACTCATTATGGATTATGTTTATCATCCCATTAATAGGGGTACATCAATTCATTTATTGGTTTAGAAACCAGGATCAAGTCATTAAGAAAGTTTCAAGTTTAACACAATCCGTTCGTAGAGCAAACTCATGAATTATCCAAACTTTCCAAAATTCAAGTTTAAACGTCCCTTTGGGGTGATTCGAGTTCGAAGACCAAAGCTTAATATTTCAATTTCAATAATCCTTTGATAAGTGAAGATCATGTATACATATATATATATATATATATATATATATATATATATATATATATATATAGATATATATATATATATATATATATATATATATATATATATATATATATATATACTATAATACACATAAAGGTTTAACGCAGGCTTGTCCCTCACGCACACAAACCTTACCAAACAACACCTTAAACGTTTGAAAGAGTATGTTAGAAAAGAGACATGCTCAATTCCCACTATAACACTATCAAATGGGTTTTCTAAGGTCCAACAATCACTCTACAATTTATTTAGATGACAAAGATTAGAACTTTAGTCTAATTCCACCCATCTACCCCTTTATCGAAAACTAGGGTTTCTCTGTCTAAAACGTGTTCTTGAATAGTTCGCGAATCATTCATGGATTCTAATCCCATAGGATAACCTACACTAGTCTAAACCATTTCAATAACATCAGAAAAGTCAGGGATCATACCTTTTTGGAGGAGTCTCAAACGTCTCTTCTTCTTCTCTTTCTTGGGTTTCAAGAATCTAAGGTTTTTGGAAAATGAACAACTGTTAATTCTTGTTACTTTGATGTAGTTTAATCATAGGATGGTTAAGAAATCACATTTCAAGGTTTGGATAATCCCTACGTTATTTTCTCCTCAAGAAGTCGTCAAAAAAGAAGTGGGTTTGAAAGTCCCAAGCAAATCCCCTTTTTATACAAATTGTTCCTGATTGGGGATGCTACGATGAGTATACGGTCGCATCTCGAGTTTGTGGCCGCATATGGGCCGCATTCAGGATGAAAATTCACTCCAGAAACATTCAAAAAAAATTGAGAATGCGAAGTGTATGCAATGTCACATTCTATGTTTGCGGCGTCGCATTCTCAACCGGCGTCCCAGACAGGCTTTAGTAAAACGGGCATAACTCTTTGCTCAAAACTCCATTAAAGCTCCACCTTATATTTTTGGAAAGGTATTTAAAAGATATACAACTTACATTAGGGAAGTTTTTCCATATTATCAACGGATTTTCATGAAATCAGCCTAGAAGTGTGACCTACCGAAACTTAGACGAGTTTGAAAACTCTGATGAACTTCATTACTTGGTCCTTATCTTAAATCAACTATTTCCATCCAAACTCATCTTGATAGGACTTCATATGCCTAAAATGTCACATTAAATCTCATTTAATACATTCACATCTAACCCGAATTCACGAAGTGTTATATTATCCCCCCTCAGGATCATTCGTCCCCGAATAGAAGTCATAGCCTAAGATCTTCACTAAGCCTCAAATTCTCAGAATTTATAGAGCTTGCAAGACAATCTATCCCTTAAATACCACATAACTACTAGCTTCCCAAAGAAATAATGTGATCCTCACATGGATTCGCCATAGCCACGTCATCTGAGCCAGAACACAAAAGAACGAATTCACACTTCTAATCTACACATTCGCAAGGACCCAATAACCGAAAGGTTCAACACATATCTAGAATAGGAAATAGGTGAGGATATCTCTTCTTCATGTCCTCCTCTGCTTCCCAAGTTGCTTTTTCAGTATTATGATTCCTCCACTAGACTTTTACCGAAGCCACATCTTTCGTCCTTAACCTTCTAACCTGTTGATCTAAGATCTGAACCGGTTCTTCTTCATAAGACAAACCTTCGTTGGTTTCAATCTCTTCATGAGATAAGACATGAGAAGGATCAGGTTTATACAATCTCAACATTGAAATATGAAACACAGGATGCACTATGACCATTTCAGAGGATAACTTCAACTCATAAGCCATCTTCCCAATTCTCCTGAAAATCTCATAAGGGCCAATAAAACGAGGGCTAAGCTTACCCTCTCAACCAAACTACATCACTCCCTTCATTAGTGACACTTTCAAGAAGACCTTGTCACCAACGACAAACTCTACCTCGCAGCACCTCATATTCGTATAAGACTTTTGTCGACTCTAAGCTATCTTGAGTCGTTGCACAATGAGGTTCACCTTCTCGACTGCTTCGTGAACAGAGTCGGGACCCAATAGTTCTACTTTAGTAGGTTCAAACCACCCAATTAGAGATCTACAACGTCTCCCATACAGTGCTTCATATGGAGCCATCTAGATACACGCTGGATAACTGTTATTGTATGCAAACTCCACCAGAGGTAGGTATTCATCCCAAATAACCTCAAAATTGATTGCACACGCTCTTAACATATCTTTAAGAGTTTTTATAGTTCTCTCTACATGCTCGTATGTTTGAGGATGAAAGGCAGTGAAGTTCACTCGAGTTCCCAAACCTTCTTGAAATGATTTCCCGAAATGAGTAGTGAATTACATACCTCTGTCAGATATGATAGATGTCTGGATCCCATGCGATCTAACGATTTCCTTCAAATATAACTTGGCGTAATGCGCCACGGTATCCGTTGCTTTTATCGGAAGAAATTGAGCAGACTTAGTGAGTCTATCCACGAATACCCAAATAGAATCGAACTTGGCCTTTGCGCGAGGTAAATCCACAAGAAAGTCCAAATTAACCGTTTCCTACTTCCATTGAGGAATCTCAATGTTCAGAGCCAAACAACCAGGTTTTTAGTGCTCAGCCTTCACCTGCTGACTGTTCAAACACTTAGCCACAAATTTAGAGATATCTACCTTCATGCTCTTCCACCAATATTGTTGATTCAAATCTTTGTACATCTTGGTGGATTCGGATGCCCGGAATATTTGGAACTATGCGCTTCCACCATCAATTCTTGCTGGAGGCCATCAACATCAGGGACACATAAGCGTCCCTGCAATCGCAAAACATCGTCATTGGCACCTACAGTGAATGAAGTGTACTCACCCTTTTCCACTCCATCTCCTAGCTTTATCAGAAGTCCATTTTCATATTGCTTGGACTTAATTCTCTCTAAAATATCGGATCGCGCTTGCATAATTCCCACTAATTCTCTGCAGAGGTGTGCGCGCGTTACGTAATCGTATACATACTTATTTACATATCATACCCGGCCTCATAAGCTCGGGGTTCTATAATAGTCGTACATATACATAATAGCTCATAAACATCTTTACTTTTAATCATCGTTATAATAATCTTCATCGTTATAATCATTATAGTCATCATCAATAGCATTATCACTACTATCGTCATCCACCTCTTCTACCTTAATAGGCCTACTCGTAATACGAGAAACTTAGTACAATCGTAGCGTATCAAGAATCATGAGCTTACAAGCTCGGAAGATCAATTCATTTGGAAGACAACATACTCGAATAGAGGATTTAGATGTTTGGCCAAAGAACCATGCCTTATGAAAGAAGGGTTAGCCTTACATACCTTTCCGTCGCACTATTCTACATTTGCGTGTTCCCCTCCAACGTTAGCGTTTCTACCTTCATTAAAGTCATACTATCATTAGAATCGATAATTAGCACACATGGCTAAAACTAGGGGAAAATCAGACAACATTTCCTTCACATCATAATTCAACTCCCAACGTCAACAATACATTCACAATATCATAACAATGGCCATTAGTCATTCACATTATCCATATTCCTCAATTTACTTTCATTTGCCCATATATATGGCTATAACACATGATTTCTTCCATTCACATACAATGTCTATTTCATGGTCTTTCAACGTCATTTATAACTCATTCATGTCACAATATAACAACAATCATGATTCGATTCCAACTAATTCTCTAAATGACACTATTCATCATTCATAACCCATTTTACCATATTCTTCTACACTCCAAGTATTTCAACTCTCCAATATATTAAACAACATATAAGCATCATGAAACTTACCTTAGATGTTGTAGGAACAAGCTTTAGTTGATAATACTCCACTTTGAGCAAAACCCTAGTTTATCTCCATTTGGATTTCTTGACCTTGGATGATCTTGATGGTTTTCTTACACTTAATTCCCTTGATTTATGTTGTTGATCACCAAATATCCTTGAATTCTTGTGGAATATATGTAGAGAGATGTTCTAGAGAGAAAGGGTGTGATGTAGAAGTGAAATGAAATAAGCCTTGGTCCCCTTATTTAATGACTTAAAAATCTGATTTGAAGTGCACAGTGGTCGTAAACTTGGTTTACGGTCCATATTCCAGTTTACGGACCGTCCTTCGTGGTCGTATTTAATCATACAGAACCAAAAACTCAGGCGGGGACATGGTGATTTACGATCATAGTTTACGGGCTGTAAACCACTTTACGGTCCGTATTCCAGGTCGTATTTAACCATTGATCATTTGGCAGAAAGTTTGAAGTTTTGGAAGCCACAATACGACATGGTAGTTTACGGACCGTATACCACTTTACGGTCCGTATTTCATTTTACGACCACTGGCCAGAATGCAAACTTGCAACTTTTCACATTTCCAAAACCTATAATTATTCATTATGGAGCATAACCTCTCTCTTATTGCGATGGCCTTTGGAATCTTATTTAGGGTCATCAAATGTCGTTTCTTACTCATGAAAACATCATACACTCGTGCTCATCACTAGGTCATTCACTCGCGTACCAACGGAAGATTTTTCCGAGGTGTAACATTCTTCCCCCCTTAAGAACATTCGTCCTCGAATGTTAAAGCCTTCGGGAATTCTATAAAAAATTTGGCAGAGTTTCCCCTATAATATGTCACTACCATCCTGCCACAACAACCCATAATATCGATGCCCCACAGGGCCACTACGCAATAGCATAAAAATTTGGCCACACACGACCCAAAAAGCATAAAAGGAAAACATGCATACCTTATTATCTCGACATCTCATCTTGGACTTCTTCCAAGGGCTGAAATAAATGCGGGTATCTGGATCGCATACTCTCTTCTGCTTCCCATCTCATCTCTTCTCGTTTACTGCTTCTCCATAGAACTTTAACCGAGGCCACTTCTTTGTTTCTAAGCCTCCATACTTGCCTATCTAACATGGCAATGGGTACCTCTTTGTAAGATAGCTTTTCTGTCACTTGAACATCATTTACTGCGACGATCCTAGTGGGATCTCCAACACATTTTCGAAGCATCGAGACATGAAATACTGGATGGACTGACTCCAATTCTGGAGGTAGGTCTAACTCATAGGCCACTTTGCCTATCTTTCGTACAATTTCATATGGCCCAATATACTGGGGACTAAGCTTCCCCTTTTTGCCAAATCTCATTACACCCTTCATAGGCAACACTTTCAAGAATACCCAATCTTTCAATTTGAATTCCAAGTCTCTTCGACGATTATTCGCATAGGACTTTTGACGACTTTGGGCTGCTAACAACCGATCTTGTATGAGCTTGACTTTCTCTATAGCTTGCTGGACCAGGTCCGGCCCTATCAATATAGTCTCCCCTGTTTCAAACCACCCAATTGGGGATCTACACTTGCGCCCATATAAAGCTTCGTAAGGTGCCATTTGAATACTAGAATGATAACTGTTATTGTAAGAAAACTCAATGAGTGGCAAATGGTCATCCCAGTTTCCTCCAAAATCTATCATGCATGCCCGTAACATATCCTCAAGAGTCTGAATGGTGCGTTCAGCTTGCCCATCGGTCTGCGGATGAAAGGCCGTGCTAAGGTGCACCCGGGTCCCTAGACCCTCTTGGAAAGACTTCCAAAAGTTAGCCGTAAACTGAGTCCCTCTATCGGAGATAATAAATACCGGAACGCCATGGAGTCTCATTATCTCTTTAAGGTAAAGCCTTGCATAATCTTCTGCCACATAGGTCGTTCTGACCGGTAAGAAATGAGCTGACTTTGTGAGTCTATCCACAATCACCCATATGGAATCATACTTACGTCGAGAATGGGGTAAGCCTAAAATGAAGTCTATGTTAATCACTTCCCACTTCCAAGTCGGGATTTCTATAGCTTGCAACAATCCACCCAGCTTTTGGTGCTCGATTTTCACTTGTTGACAATTTGGACATTAAGCTACGAATTCTGCTATATCTTTCTTCATTCCATTCCACCAGTATATGGACTTAAGACCATGATACATTTTCGTCGCTCCGGGGTGAACAAAATAACGAGAACAATGAGCTTCTCTCAAAATCTGGTGGCGTAAACTTGCCACATCAGGGACACATAATCTGCCTCGGCATCGGAGAACTCCGTCTCCTGAAATATCAAATGATGACTCCTCTTTCTGAGGGAGTGTATCTCTGTACAGCATTAGCATGGGATCCTCATATTGTCGCTCCTTCACCTCTGCTACTAGCGACGAGACTGCAGAATTCTGAATAGTAGCTCCGCTGCTACCTGAGTCCACTACTCGGACTCCTAGGCTAGCTAACTATTGGAGCTCACGGGCCATTTCTCTCTTCTCTGGTCGTACATCACATAGACTTCCCATCGATCTACGGCTAAGAGCATCAGCCACAACATTTGCCTTTCTGGGGTAATACAAAATATCAACATCATAGTCTTTTAGTAATTCTAACCATCGTTGTTGCCGCAGATTCAACTCTTTCTGCTTGAAGATATATTGAAGGCTCTTATGATCTGTGTAAATATCCACGTGAACACCATATAAATAATGTCTCCATATCTTTAATGCATGAACCACCGCGGCCAATTCTAGATCATGGGTAGGATAATTCTGCTCATGTTTCCGCAATTGCCTTGAAGAATACGCAATCACCTTGCCATGTTGCATCAATACACAGCCTATCCCAACACCTGAAGCATCACAATAAACGACATATCCTTCCAATCCCTCTGGAAGTGTCAAGACTGGGGCGGAAGTCAATCTACCCTTTAACTCTTGGAAAATACGTTCGCAAGCATCTGTCCATTGAAACCATGCCGATTTCTGGGTCAACTTTGAGAGCGGTGCCGAAATAGAAGAAAAACCTTCAACGAACCTCCTGTAATAACCAACTAAGCCCAGAAAGCTATGAACCTCCGTAGGAGTTGTGGTCCTTGGCCAAGTCTTCACGGCCTCAATCTTTTAACTATCCACTCGAATACCGTCGGCTGCAACAATATGCCCTAAAAATGCCACTGAATTCAACCAAAACTCATATTTGGAAAACCTTGCAAACAACTCTCGAGTTCGAAGGACTCCAAGGACAGTACGCAAATGATCCGCATGTTCTGCCTCGGATCTAGAATACACCAAGATGTCGTCGATAAACACGATCACAAATAAATCCAGGAAGGGCCTGAACACATTATTCATCAAATCCATAAATACTGCCGGCGCATTCGTTAGCCCAAATGACATTACCCGGAATTCAAAATGACCATATCTTCTTCTGAAGGCTGTCTTAGGGATATCTTTCTCCCTAACTCTCACTTGGTGATACTCGGACCTCAAATCGATTTTTGAAAACCATTTGGCACCTTGCAATTGATCAAATAAATCATCAATCCTTGGGAGAGGATATTTATTCTTAATCGTCACCTTATTCAATTGCCTATAATCAATGCACATTCTCAAGGAGCCATCTTTCTTTCGGATAAACAATACGGGTGCTCCCCACGGGGATGAACTAGGCCTAATAAAGCCTTTCTCAAGCAAGTCTTTCAATTGCTCTTTCAATTTTTTCAGTTCTGGGGGTGCCATTCTATATGGGGGAATAGATATAGGCTTAGTGCCTGGCAACACATCAATAGAAAAGTCAATCTCCCACTCGGGAGGAAGGCCTGGAAGCTCTTCCGGGAACACATCCGGAAATTCATTTACTACGAGAACCGACTGAAGAGTTGGCTATTCAGCTTCTATATCTTGAACTCGCACTAGATGATAAATACAACCTTTTGTGGTCATTTTCCTTGCCTTTATGTAGGAAATGAACCTACCTTTTGGTGACGCCGTATTCCCTTTCCATTCTAAGACTGGTTCTCCCAGAAATTGGAAACGAACCATTTTCATTCTACAATCAACATTGGTATAGCATGAAGCCAACCAATCCATGCCCATAATGACATCAAAATCTACCATTTCTAGCTCATGCAAGTCAATCATGGTACGACGATCACAAATCACAATCACACAATTTCTATATACTCGGCTAGCTATTACTGATTCACCCACGGGTGTAGACACCTCAAAAGGTTTGATCGACTCCGGGTCGACTCTAAATCGACCAGCAATATATGGAGTAACATATGACAATGTGGAGCCCGGATCAATCAAAGCATATACATCATGAGAGAATACCGATAATATACATGTGACCACGTCAGGAGAAGACTCAAGATCTTGGCGTCCAGCCAAAGCATAAATACGGTGCTGAGGACCGCTAGAACTGGGAGATCTGCCTCTGCCTCTACCATGGCCGACTGGCGCATGTGAACCTAGCCCTGTAGGGCGTATAGATGCTGAAGATCCGGCTACCGACCCTGATGGCTGGGTCCTACCTCTACCATGTACTGAGGGGCAATCACGCATGATATGGCCTGGTCGGCTACATGAATAGAAAACATTTGAACCTGATCGGCATTGACCCCAATGTAACTTCCCACACTGGGAACATCTTGGCACGGGTGGCCTCGCCTGACCCGAATCACCCCTAAACTGGGACCCTGAAAAACTCGGACTCGGCCCTGAACGAGCAGATCTATCAAATCTCTGGCCTGAAAACCGTGAAGGTGCACTGGTCATAGAATAGCCTGAATGTCGGGGAAAATGGTGCCGGTGCCCACCTCTAAACTCGCTCATCGGACCTGAAGATCTAGCCTTCTTGTTATGTCCCAGATCTTGCTCACGTTCACTCCTCTGTTGTTGTAAACTTTCTTCTAAGTTCTGAGTGTGGGCCTGAATGCGTGCAATATCCATACCGTCCTGAAGGGACGCAGTCAAACACCTATCCATCAAATGTGGCCCTAGGCCTTTAACAAATCAGTGTACCCAGTCACCCATATTCTCTACCATGGCTGAAGCATACCTAGCCAAGGAGTTGAAGCGGAGACTGTACTCTAGAGCACTCATGCTACCTTGCCTCAAATTTAAGAATTTATCGGTGTCACACCCCTTTTTAATCGGGTTAAATCAGGAGTATGACGTATTGGTGATTCCTGTTTATTTGTGTTAAGGAGTCGCCACCTAATTAATTTAACGGTGAATTAGGACACCTAGAGGTTAACTAAGGCAAAGTTAAAACTAAACCCTAATTAATAGTCTGCTTAACCAATGTGATTCTAGGTAAGGGCTCTATATTATCCTAAAGGGAAGGGGTTAGGCATCCTTTAGAATCCGTTAACTTACGGTTATCCGACCAAACTTAGGTTAATTAATTCAGATTAAATATAATGCTTAAATCTTAAGAAAAAATAGGTTGTAAATGTTGTTGAGGTTCTAAAGGAAAGCATAATGATGCTATTTAAACTAACTTGAAAAAATACATAGTAGTCCACTTAAAAAATAAAACTTATAAATGTTGTTAAGTTTGAGATGATAATTTTATTATAAAAATGAGGCTTGCAAAATATAATAATTTGTACATAAATAGAACCCTTTAAGAAAATACCTAACCAATTTAAACTTAGAGTAAAATTACATCATACGAGTGCAATGGCGTAGAAAATCATAGACTTAAAATAGGATGCAAAAGATGATAAATTTTCCTTTTTTTAAAACTTTATTTAATTATGCTTGGTTAAAATATATATGATTGATTCAAACTTGAAGAGTTATTTATGAAAATAATACTTGAATTTATATTTGAGTATTAACAATGCTTTTGAAATGTCTATGATAGTAAAATATGATTTCTTTTACTTAAAATATATAATCATGCCATTTTGCAAATCAATTATATAAAATAAAATAAATATTAGATGTTTTAACATGAAAAGAAAACAATAAAATTTATGGAATTAATTTTAATCTTCTTTAAACTAACTACCCATTACTAAAAAAACTAAGCCTACTAATTAATTTAAGAATCATCTAAGTTCAGGAAAATGAAAAATAAAAAGAGTATTAGTTGCACAAATACAAATCAAATGTATAAAATGAGATAAGGAAGCAAGAAATATTAAATGGGCTGTTGATTGCTGCTGTTGGGCTTTTAGCCCAATAGTTCCTTTATATAGCCTGTTGCGGCTGTTGTTGTCAATTGGGCTTCGGCCTAGAAGTTTATTTCTTTAGAATGAGCTGCAGACAGGGATGGGTTGATGAAGAGATCTCGTTGGGCTTTTAGCCCCAACATCAAATGCGGAGGAAGAACGAGTCTCTCGGACTCGTATATGTGAGGTTCATGCAAAAAAAAATGAAAGAAAAGAGAGAAAAGAATTAAGACATAACCCATAAATACGACTAAACATGTATAATGCAAATTCAAGGTGGACAAGTGGATTATGCATATTTGCAATGGATAACCATACGGGGAGGGACACGATATGCAGTACCCTGCTAACAGACGTGTGCATTTGAAGCATAAATGTAAACCAAACAGACAGCAGGCATAGAATTTGGTCATGTGAACAGGCCTTTGGCATCTTCCTTTTTTAACACATTAGCTGGACATAGTAATCTCAACATCTTTATAAATCCCAGCAAAACATCATACAAAGGCATGTACCCATCTAATCCTAGAATCTTCTTAAGTGAGCCTAATCAGGTTTACATTTAACAAGGAATGATCACATAGTATTGGTACAGGTTCACGAATGCTGAAGTTAAATCTGAATCCTTTTAATCCCTTTAAAGCACATTATGAGACTTGTGATGCACAACAAACCAAATGACATAGAACACATATCAGAGACAGAATTCACTAAGTGAGCATATAGGTGGTCTGGTTCCTATATTAAGCCAAGTAAATGTCATTTCTAACTTCAATGGATACCATTTCAGGTCCAGCAGACATAAGAGTTCCATTTTTTTCACCAGTAACACATTCTGAGAATAATATTTGATTCCGGGAACACCACAGGGAAATCATTCTTGTAAATCAAATACATAGGTCACAAATGACTCTGGACTTAATTTAAACGGGGTACAGGTATGTCTCAGGCAGTCAAGATTAATTCCCATGCTAGTTAAAACCAGACAAAGAGTTGAGTACACTAATTATAGTGTTAAAACAGGAAAACTTATACACTGTCTAATGTATATTTAACCATATTGATCAAGTCCAACACACATCAATCCAGATTTGACGCAAACAGTCAATAGGATTACCAATCATAGCACATTTTAATCATATTAGCCTGATTAGCAGATTTCTAGGCCATACATGGACATACACTCATCTGATGTCATAACATTGAGCCAACAGACCCAAGTTCCAGAAAATAGACGAGGATTAATATCATTCTTCTAACAATAGGCAAAAGTAAACCAAATAGGCATGATAATGGTCTTTATTAGGCCTTAATCAGATGAGATCCCAACTAAACAAGTGGTGTTGAAACACTTTGGACATGTTTAGCTTAGGACAAATAACATGATTCAAACAAGCTCGGATACTTAACCTTAACATACTTAGTCCTTTACAGTGTCATCATCTCATTTAATCTGGCTATGAGACTTCATTAATGAATGAACTAACAGGATAGTGAATAGGATTATATCATATGCTTAGGAAAATGATGAGCAGGAATCGGACTGATATGCACCTTACAGTAGGCTTTAAACTAATGACACCTGAATTATTCTAAACAATGATTAAATCAATGAAACTCTACTAAATCCGTATATGAACATGTTTAACTAGAAACAAACTGAGCTAAACTAACAAATAAGACAAGCTTAACTAACATCAACTAAGCTAGCTTATTACCATGCTTAACTCGACAGACTAAATTAACATGTAAAACATGCTTAACCAAACAGATCAGGCTAAACCAACACACGAGATATGTTTAAAAAAAAACTGATTTAGAACTAGTCACACAAAATATGTTTAACTAAATTAAACCAAACTAAAGCCATATCTAATCAAACACAGAAATCAATCGAAATGCTAAAAAAGGGTCACCTTTTTCGGGTGCAGCAAATCCGAGGTGTGAGTCTTCGATTTCCGCTCGAACACTAAAAAAAGGTTCCTCGACGCAAGCTCGAATCCAAACAGATTCCAAAGGGGGCAAAAATAAACGAAAAAGATCGATTTCGATCTCGACTCGATATCAAGCCACTGATGTCATTGCTGAATACTCTATATTTTAAGAAAATTTAGGCTATTAAACTTGTATTTCTCTAGATGGTATCCTCGCGATTCAAAAGGATATCAGTGTTTTTTGGGGTTTTTTTTTTTTCAAAAAAATCTCCTCCCCTCGTTCCTTTCTCTCCCCTTTTCTTTTATAGTCATTTCAAGGAAAAACCTGCGAGGGAAGGGCGTGGGGAACAGGATATAGTGGAGCAGGGTATGGGCATGGATGGAGGGAGAAAGGTGTGGTGCGGTGTGGGGTGTGTCAGAGGTGCGTGGGGAGCAGGAGGAGGTGGGGTGTCAGAAAGGGCAGGGTATGGCGGAGATGAAGAAGACGACGATGAGAGAAAGAGGGAGAGAGAGAGATGAGATGCGGCGGGGACGAAAAGAAAATGAAGGGGAAACCCTAAGGGTTCCCCTTATTTTGAATGGAAAATGGGCCGGACCCGGTCCATTTGTGGACCGAGTCGATTTTAGACCGGGTATTTTAAGAATGGGCTAGTGAATTAAGACAATGACTGGTCTAAAATTTTGAGACAAAATACGGTCTAGTCCAAAAATATTTAGGAGTTAGTCGGACTTTGATTTGGGGTTCGGTAAGTCAAAATACGGACCGAGTGCAAGAAATAGTTTGGCTTCTAAATTTGAATAAGAGACCCATTTTGATTAACGGTGTACTAAGGGCGCTAGGATATCACCTAATACGAAAATGTATAATTATGAGAGATCCGGATAATAAAATTATATGATGTTGTAATAGCCGTGCAATAATATTTTTTTTTTTTGAAAATCCACAGTAAAATAAATACTATTATTTAATTATGCAAAGATAAATGCGATGCGTATGCGTAAGCTGGTACAATGCCGAAAATGTAAAAAATTGTGAATTATAATAATAGTAATAAATAATAATAATAATAATAATAATTATAATAATAATAATAATAAATAATAATAATAATAATAATAATAATAATAGTAACTGTAATAGAATAATGAAGTGTCGGTATTGATAAGAGGCTAATAATTTAGTAAAGAATAACTCTATATATTTTTAATATTTTCTAAAAATATTAGAAGCGTAAATAGATATTTTGGAAGGGAGGTGGGACAAAATTGGGTGTCAACAACTTGTCCCTCTTTGCCCGGTAATGATGAAAAGAGTTGTCGGGCAAAGATGTTGACTCAATAGCCTATTTTGTCCCGGCTAAAGGAAACTTGAGAGGATCATGACCGAACTCCGGTCTCTGAGTTGCCTACATATCTCGGGCTGTACGAGAATCAGGTCGAGTGTAGTTCTGGGATACTTACGACACTTGAACCCCGATTGGCCCGAAGCTTGCAAAATATTGTCCCAGTGTTGAATTATGATAACACTGGGTATTATGATAGAAACTTGAGAATCCTGAAAATTGAATTGCTGGAATGCAAAGAATACTAGTGATTAGAGACGAGTGTTCGAGGTAGATCTTTGACCCGTGTCGGGAAGTCTGATTATCCTTCCCGACAAATTGCCCCAGTTCGCTGCCGAAGAAAAAGTTCCACGATTTGATGTGTGATGCCAACTTCGATATTGTTCAAAGCCAACAGCTAAAAACAAATGTTAGCAATAAAGAAATATGTATAAATAAGACAGGGTTGGAGAAGTTACACTTGCAACCCCTGCTTCGAAAGTTGAATCCACATTCGGAGGTGGATGCCGGAACTGAAATATAAGATTCCCGCATTCGGAGGTAGGTGCCTGAACTTGAATATAAAATACCCGCATTCGGAGGTGGGTGCCTGAACTGAAATATAAGATACCCGCATTCGGAGGTGGGTGCCTGAACTGAAATATAAGATACCCGCATTCGGAGGTGGGTGCCTGAACTGAACATTGAAATACCCGCATTCTAAGGTGGGCGCCAAAATTGAAAATTGACATACCCGCATTCTAAGGTGGGTGCCTAATTTGAACATTGAAATACCCGCATTCTAAGGTGGGTGCCTGAATTGAACATTGGAATACCCGCATTCTAAGGTGGGTGCCTGAATTGAACATTGAAATACCCGCATTCTAAGGTGGGTGCCAGGATTGAAATTGACATACCCGCATTCTAAGGTGGGTGCCTTGATTGAAATTGACATACCCGCATTCTAAGGTGGGCGCCTAGATTGAAATTGACATACCCGCATTCTAAGGTGGGCGCCTAATTTGAACATTGAAATACCCGCATTCTAAGGTGGGTGCCTGAATTGAACATTGAAATACCCGCATTCTAAGGTGGGTGCCTGAATTGAAAATTGACATACCCGCATTCTAAGGTGGGTGCCTAAATTAAATTTTGAAATACCCGCATTCTAAGGTGGGTGCCTAAATTAAAAATCGAAATACCCGCATTCTAAGGTGGGCGCCTAAATTAAAAATCGAAATACCCGCATTCTAAGGTGGGCGCCTATATTGAAAATTGACATACCCGCATTCTAAGGTGGGCGCCTAATCATGTCCACTTCCTATGGCGCAAAAATGTAAATCCATGCCCATTTTTCACGGTACAAATATAAATCCACGTCGACTTTCACGCCTGTATTATACGGTGCAAAACAAACCTATATCTACTTTCACATCCGTATTATACGGCGCAAAATAAATCCACTTTACTTTCGAAAACGTAAATCTGTATCCACTTTCTACAATTGTAGGTATATTTTCCGTAATATAATTCTATTTTCACTTCCATGCTCGCATCCACAATGTAAATGTAAATCCACGTCCACTTTAGAAATAGTATTGTAAAAAGATATCCACATCTTAATCCCTGTCCCGTTGTGACGGAAATTAAATCTATAATTAACCCCACAATTTGATATACGATGCAATATTTAGATCTTGCTATCTTATTAAAATACCTCATTTTAAAAGAATTTGATAATGATTTGAATATGTATGAAATGATGTCGAAATTGAGGAATTGTAACCGATAACAGGTGATCAAGGTCAGTGTCCATGATTATATGTATTCGATCCATCGATGAATGTCACGAGCTAAAACAATTGTTAGTGATAAGAATAAATAGTTGGGTCTGAAAGAATTATACTTACAGCCCTTGGTTGAGAAGATGAACTTGTGTCCACTGTTGCAATTGAAATTTCGTGATGAGTGGAACGACGCCCACCGTTCGGCATAAGCTACCTTTGCATCCACGCTGAAGAGTATTTGCATTTTGAAGAAAGTTAACTTTTTGATCACGCCCATAATTTAATACATGCACCGTGTTCATGTTAATTGGACCTGTCTCAACAAAGAAAAATTGTGAGTTTAAAAGAAAATTGGTTGACTTGTGCATGTCGGGGAACTTGGCCCTTGAATTGACTTTTGTCTCGGTCGCGTCCGCGTTCTTCGATGTCTCACCACATATCTTGCTTTGCCGGGGAGTTTCAGTTATAAAAAAAATGTATTTTGAAAATAAAAGTAATGAGATTTAGATGACTTTGAAAGGAAATGCTTAGTGGCTCTAATATGTAACATGATTAAGAAGACTCGATTTTTTAATTTACTCACATTTTAGAAATATGGATGGACTTTTGTTTAAGACCACTTTTATGCTACTTCTAAAAATTTGTCCCAGTTTCAGTCTTAGAGATGCTTGATTCTGGACAATTGAAAAATAAGAACTTATAATGAAAGTTTTCGAAAGTGATTTGACCGACTTCGAAATTTGTCCCAGTTTCAAGTCCTGGAAACGCTTGGTTCTAAACGATCGAAAAGTGAGAAAATTGTAATGAAAATTTTTTGAAAGTGATTTGACCGATTTCAAAAATTTGTCCCAGTTTCAAGATACTAAGACACATGAATTTAAGCGGTGGGAAGACCAAGTCTTGTATAAAAATCCTTATGTATTTTATAGGAACCAAAATGTTTGGACAAAATGAAGATAAAAATTTTAAGATAGAAGGGCCGAACCCGCCTCGGGTTGCCTACGTATCCCAAAGGAATCAGGCCAGACGTAGTTCGTGATACAAATAAAGACTTTTGAGTTTTTTTTTTTTTTTTTTTTTTTTTTTAAAAAAGGGGCCGAACCCTATGTGGGTTGCCTACGTATCCAAAAGGAAATCAGGCCATGCGTAGTTCCACTCATACAACAAAACACTGAAATATTTTGAAAAAGTGGCCGAACCCGATGTGGGCTGCCTACGTATCCAACAGGAAGTCAGGCCAAACGTAGTTCGTTCAAACAAAATGACAGAATCTTAATTTAAAAAGGCCGTAACAAAACATAGAGGCAACATGACAAAAGGAACTAAATGTTCTAGTTGATACCTCCGGCCTACTACAAAAGGAAATTTAAACTGAAAATACTGAAACTCCCGACGAACCGGGGCTAAGATAGAAGTTCAATTTTGCAACTCAGGTCCTGGCTCAGCAGCCTATAAAGTCAATATTTCAGCAAAGTCTTTGATTATCGCAGCATGATCATTTTCATCTTCCACGAACAGGTTCTTGACTCCCTCCACGATATCATCATAGGCAACTTCAACAATCAGATCTGAAGGTTTTGAGAAAGTTTGATCAATGGTAGGAATAGGTTTTGGCAATGCAATCTCCTTCCTTTTATTCTTTCGTGCTTTCTTCACTTCTTCCTCAGTTGGCTCATATCCCAAACCGAATGTAAATTGTTGCGTAGGGAGAACGACTGGCTCAACTCGCCCATTTAGTGTTTTCCCTAGCCCAAATCCAGGTTGGTACCCATTTCTCACCATTTCTTTTGCAACCATAATTGCGGCACATGATCTTTTGAACTCTTGAGTTTGACATACTTCACTCTCCTTAGTGACATTCACAACCTCCCAAGCGTGGTAAGCTGCTCCGTCGAACCCTCCTTCTGCCTCGACGAATGGGGTGGATTGCTCTAGATAGAAAGACGTGTCTCCTTCTCCGTGTATACATATTTGTTGCTGATCCCACTCGAATTTGACAGTTTGGTGCAAAGTAGATGGTACGGCCCCAGCCAAATGGATCCACGGTCTACCTAACAACATGTTGTATATCGTGGAAATATCAAGTACTTGAAAATCCATAATGAATTCAACAGGGCCAATCAACACTTTCAACTCTATTTCCCCAATAGGGCGCCTTTGAGCCCCATCAAATGCTCGAATATTCATATCACTGGTCTTGAGCTCACTAACATTATATCCGATCTTCTTCAGACTTGCTAATGGACAGATGTTGAGTCCAGAACCCCCATCAATCAATACTTTAGCCACAAACATGTTACGACACTTGACAGTTATATAGAGCGCTTTGTTATGCATACATCCTTCTGGCGGCAGTTCTTCATTATCGAAACTGATTCGATGACTGTCAAGCACGCGCTCGATCATCCCAGCTAACGCCTCACTAGTTGTTTCACTTGGAACATATGCTTCATTCAAAATCTTCAAGAGTGCATTTCTGTGCACATCCGAACTCAAAAGCAAAGAGAGAATAGGAATTTGGGCATTGGTCTTTTTCAACTGATCCACAACTGAGTACTCACTAGCTTTAATTTTCCTCAGAAATTCTTCTGCTTCGAATTCAGTCACGACCCTTTTGGGAGGTACGTTGGTTTCCTTAAGTTGCCCCAATCTAACTAGTTCTTCTGGAGAATAGCACCTCCCAGACCTTGTCATTCCTGACGTCTTAACCTTGTCAGTGATCGTGTCCTTTCCTCGACACTCCATCACAGTTTGTTGATAATTCCATGGTACGGCTTTTGTATCGAGTACTGGCAACTGATTTGGTGCTCGAACTACTTCCACAGGTATTGATGAAGCTCCTAATATCTCGACAGGCACACAACCCTTTATCACTACAGCCGGAGAAGCAACGGCTACAAAATCATGATCCTCCACACGATCCACAGGCACTATAAATTCGGCTGGGTCTTCAACATTTTCATCTATTCCAATCATATTTATCGTGGCCCCATCATGGGTCGGGAGTGGATTGTTAACCACATTTGGTGTTGGTGGTTTGACCGTGATCTGTTTTGCTTCAATAAGATCCTCAACCTTATGCTTCAATGCGTAACAACGATCAGTGGAATGGCCTTTTACCCCCGAATGATATGCACATGTTTTAGTGGGATCAAAGCTTCTGGGTAATGGATCTGGAATTCTACCTTCCACAGGATATACTAAGCCTGAAGCTTGCAGCCTTTCAAAAACAACGCTCAGTGGCTCTCCTAATGGTGTGAAATTGCGAAACGGTTTATTTGGGCGAGGTGCAGATGCATTGTTTGGATGATGAGTTTGTGATGGTGGAGCTAGATATGTTGGTGGTCGTGGAGCTCGATATGCTGGTTGTGTGTTGTAAACAGGGTAGGATATTTGTGGTGATTGAGGTTGGTAAGATGACAAAGCTTGGTCGTAGGGATGTGGAGAATATTGGAAATATTGTGAGTGGTGAGCGTTAGGCTGGTATCGCGGTGGTCGTTGATGGCGGTATGATGTGTTTCCCAAGGCCATCACCGATGCTGCTTCTTTCTCTTTTTTCTTTCCATTTCCGAGAGTACCAGTTTGTATAGCCCTACTGGTAGACTGCAAAGCTGCTAGACTTGTTATTCTCCCTGTCTTAATGCCATCTTCGATCATGTCCCCAGCTTTGATCACTTCTGCAAAAGTTTTTCCACTCATTGTCACCAAACGTTCATAGTATTCCGGTTCTAGTGCTTGAATGAAGAAAGTAACCATTTCTGTCTCCTCCATGGGTGGGTGTACCCTAGATGCTTCTTCCCTCCACCGTATAGCATATTCTCGAAATGATTCGGTGAACTTCTTCTTCAACTTTGTAATTGAGATTCTGTCAGGAGCGATCTCAACATGAAACTTGTAGTGATCCACAAAAGCATTTGCCAAATCATCCCAAGTACGCCATTTGGTTGTATCTTGCTTAGAATACCACTCCAAGGCTTTTCCACTCAAACTCTGATTGAATAGTTTGACTCTTATCCCTTCATTCTTCCCCACACCAATCAACTTTTCACAATAGACCTTCAAATGGAAGAAAGGGTTCCCCGACCCATCAAACTTCTCAAATTTTGGAATCTTGTAACCTGGTGGCAATTCTACCTCAGGAAATGCACATAATTCTTCATATCTCACGCTTTGGTTACTACCAAGTCCACGCAAACTTCTCATGGCATCTTCCAAACTTTTGAGCTTTCTATTTATCATTTCATCATTAACTGACCGTGCCTCATTTTCAACTTCGACATAATGATCAACATCTGTGCGACATTGTCCTTGAATCTGTGTCATGGGTGGAGCTGTGGTATAAGTATACACCGGCGGAACTTGATGTGTGTCATGTGCTGGCGGTATGAATTGAGCTTTTGAAGAGGTGGTTGTAAATAAAAAGGGAGCATTTTGAGTGAGGTGTTCGGAACGAACTGGCTGAGAAGTGGTGAAATAATTTGCTTGGTTAAATTCGTCCAAATTTGGGAATGGATGTGGCACAGGCAAAGTTTGACGAACTCCCTGGGGCGGAGTCATATGTGGCGGTGTTTGAGAAAATGACCGGTTATGAAGTACCATATGACTTAGTTCGGCAACTCGTCGCTCCAGACGAGCAATGGTCTCCAAATGTGTTTCTGGTTCATTAGAGGATGTGGGATCACTCGTGATTGGTAAACTAAGAGATGGCTCAGATGAAGTGGTTGCATTGATCAAACTTTGCTCCATTTTAGAACGAGTCCTTTTAGTTAACCAGGTGATTAGTGATGAGTCAGAATCTGATTTCTTGGCTTTAGACCGTGTGAAATATGGATGCTCCGCCAGTTCCCTTTTAGCACAAGTCAACCTTTTATTTTGAAAATAAATTTTAAAAAGAAAAAAGATAAAACAAGAAAAAGAAAAAAAGAAAATGAGTCAGTATACGGTAAGGACATATTATTGCATATAAACACATTATTGCGCATAATACATCGCGTTTTATAATGCAAGGGACCTCTTTATGCCAGAGGTAGGCCTAACGAATATTTGAAGGACAAACATGTCTTTTATGTATCATTCCACAACTCCTCCTAAAAGTAATTTGCAAGAATAAAAATTATTACATGCCAATAATACATCTCAAAATCAACCTAAGATATCTAATACTTCAACTTCACTAATTTCCTTTGATTGTCTTCAACCTCCGGCATTAATTAATGCTCCACGGCAACCTGCAACAAAATGTCAGTTTCCTTGAAATATTTATCTATAGAGTATTAGGTCCACATATTCCACATATTTGTCCTTCAAATAATGCACATAGATAGTGAGTAGTGTCACTTAGAGTCATAGACTCATTTGGACATTTGGTAAGGCTGACTAATGAACTTAATACACCAAGGGTATTAAGCTTCCTAGGTTTAAAATGATGCATGTCCTTACAAGGTTTTGGTTTCGCTCTACCCTAGGTAGACTAAGAGTGGTTTTTCTATGACACAAGGCTCTCCCAAACGGACAACTTGGGAGTGGAAAGTCCGTGGCCGTCGACTGCACCGCCGATCGACTAAATCCACAAGACTAATCCAACTAAAGGGAAATTTAGTAGTGCACGGGCGCAAACTGCGAAGCCGTTTTAAGTGTGTGAATATGTGTGAGTTTTCCAGGAGTGGAAGAAATATGAGCGGAATGCCAATTTAAGGAAAGCAGTAATATACATATTACATAGAAAATGCACATAAGGAATGGAACAATAAAAAAAACTTAAAAGCATAGAAAGCAACAATATAGGCAAGATAAAGCAGAACAAACAAAGCATCCAACAAATCATTTAATAACCTAAGTTGTTATGGTTAAAAGCCTAAAGTCCCCAGCGGAGTCGCCAAGCTGTCACACCCCTTTTTAACCGGGTTAAATCAGGAGTATGACGTATTGGTGATTCCTGTTTATTTGTGTTAAGGAGTCGCCACCTAATTAATTTAACGGTGAATTAGGACACCTAGAGGTTAACTAAGGCAAAGTTAAAACTAAACCCTAATTAATAGTCTGCTTAACCAATGTGATTCTAGGTAAGGGCTCTATATTATCCTAAAGGGAAGGGGTTAGGCATCCTTTAGAATCCGTTAACTTACGGTTATCCGACCAAACTTAGGTTAATTAATTCAGATTAAATATAATGCTTAAATCTTAAGAAAAAATAGGTTGTAAATGTTGTTGAGGTTCTAAAGGAAAGCATAATGATGCTATTTAAACTAACTTGAAAAAATACATAGTAGTCCACTTAAAAAATAAAACTTATAAATGTTGTTAAGTTTGAGATGATAATTTTATTATAAAAATGAGGCTTGCAAAATATAATAATTTGTACATAAATAGAACCCTTTAAGAAAATACCTAACCAATTTAAACTTAGAGTAAAATTACATCATACGAGTGCAATGGCGTAGAAAATCATAGACTTAAAATAGGATGCAAAAGATGATAAATTTTCCTTTTTTTAAAACTTTATTTAATTATGCTTGGTTAAAATATATATGATTGATTCAAACTTGAAGAGTTATTTATGAAAATAATACTTGAATTTATATTTGAGTATTAACAATGCTTTTGAAATGTCTATGATAGTAAAATATGATTTCTTTTACTTAAAATATATAATCATGCCATTTTGCAAATCAATTATATAAAATAAAATAAATATTAGATGTTTTAACATGAAAAGAAAACAATAAAATTTATGGAATTAATTTTAATCTTCTTTAAACTAACTACCCATTACTAAAAAAACTAAGCCTACTAATTAATTTAAGAATCATCTAAGTTCAGGAAAATGAAAAATAAAAAGAGTATTAGTTGCACAAATACAAATCAAATGTATAAAATGAGATAAGGAAGCAAGAAATATTAAATGGGCTGTTGATTGCTGCTGTTGGGCTTTTAGCCCAATAGTTCCTTTATATAGCCTGTTGCGGCTGTTGTTGTCAATTGGGCTTCGGCCTAGAAGTTTATTTCTTTAGAATGAGCTGCAGACAGGGATGGGTTGATGAAGAGATCTCGTTGGGCTTTTAGCCCCAACATCAAATGCGGAGGAAGAACGAGTCTCTCGGACTCGTATATGTGAGGTTCATGCAAAAAAAAATGAAAGAAAAGAGAGAAAAGAATTAAGACATAACCCATAAATACGACTAAACATGTATAATGCAAATTCAAGGTGGACAAGTGGATTATGCATATTTGCAATGGATAACCATACGGGGAGGGACACGATATGCAGTACCCTGCTAACAGACGTGTGCATTTGAAGCATAAATGTAAACCAAACAGACAGCAGGCATAGAATTTGGTCATGTGAACAGGCCTTTGGCATCTTCCTTTTTTAACACATTAGCTGGACATAGTAATCTCAACATCTTTATAAATCCCAGCAAAACATCATACAAAGGCATGTACCCATCTAATCCTAGAATCTTCTTAAGTGAGCCTAATCAGGTTTACATTTAACAAGGAATGATCACATAGTATTGGTACAGGTTCACGAATGCTGAAGTTAAATCTGAATCCTTTTAATCCCTTTAAAGCACATTATGAGACTTGTGATGCACAACAAACCAAATGACATAGAACACATATCAGAGACAGAATTCACTAAGTGAGCATATAGGTGGTCTGGTTCCTATATTAAGCCAAGTAAATGTCATTTCTAACTTCAATGGATACCATTTCAGGTCCAGCAGACATAAGAGTTCCATTTTTTTCACCAGTAACACATTCTGAGAATAATATTTGATTCCGGGAACACCACAGGGAAATCATTCTTGTAAATCAAATACATAGGTCACAAATGACTCTGGACTTAATTTAAACGGGGTACAGGTATGTCTCAGGCAGTCAAGATTAATTCCCATGCTAGTTAAAACCAGACAAAGAGTTGAGTACACTAATTATAGTGTTAAAACAGGAAAACTTATACACTGTCTAATGTATATTTAACCATATTGATCAAGTCCAACACACATCAATCCAGATTTGACGCAAACAGTCAATAGGATTACCAATCATAGCACATTTTAATCATATTAGCCTGATTAGCAGATTTCTAGGCCATACATGGACATACACTCATCTGATGTCATAACATTGAGCCAACAGACCCAAGTTCCAGAAAATAGACGAGGATTAATATCATTCTTCTAACAATAGGCAAAAGTAAACCAAATAGGCATGATAATGGTCTTTATTAGGCCTTAATCAGATGAGATCCCAACTAAACAAGTGGTGTTGAAACACTTTGGACATGTTTAGCTTAGGACAAATAACATGATTCAAACAAGCTCGGATACTTAACCTTAACATACTTAGTCCTTTACAGTGTCATCATCTCATTTAATCTGGCTATGAGACTTCATTAATGAATGAACTAACAGGATAGTGAATAGGATTATATCATATGCTTAGGAAAATGATGAGCAGGAATCGGACTGATATGCACCTTACAGTAGGCTTTAAACTAATGACACCTGAATTATTCTAAACAATGATTAAATCAATGAAACTCTACTAAATCCGTATATGAACATGTTTAACTAGAAACAAACTGAGCTAAACTAACAAATAAGACAAGCTTAACTAACATCAACTAAGCTAGCTTATTACCATGCTTAACTCGACAGACTAAATTAACATGTAAAACATGCTTAACCAAACAGATCAGGCTAAACCAACACACGAGATATGTTTAAAAAAAAACTGATTTAGAACTAGTCACACAAAATATGTTTAACTAAATTAAACCAAACTAAAGCCATATCTAATCAAACACAGAAATCAATCGAAATGCTAAAAAAGGGTCACCTTTTTCGGGTGCAGCAAATCCGAGGTGTGAGTCTTCGATTTCCGCTCGAACACTAAAAAAAGGTTCCTCGACGCAAGCTCGAATCCAAACAGATTCCAAAGGGGGCAAAAATAAACGAAAAAGATCGATTTCGATCTCGACTCGATATCAAGCCACTGATGTCATTGCTGAATACTCTATATTTTAAGAAAATTTAGGCTATTAAACTTGTATTTCTCTAGATGGTATCCTCGCGATTCAAAAGGATATCAGTGTTTTTTGGGGTTTTTTTTTTTTTCAAAAAAATCTCCTCCCCTCGTTCCTTTCTCTCCCCTTTTCTTTTATAGTCATTTCAAGGAAAAACCTGCGAGGGAAGGGCGTGGGGAACAGGATATAGTGGAGCAGGGTATGGGCATGGATGGAGGGAGAAAGGTGTGGTGCGGTGTGGGGTGTGTCAGAGGTGCGTGGGGAGCAGGAGGAGGTGGGGTGTCAGAAAGGGCAGGGTATGGCGGAGATGAAGAAGACGACGATGAGAGAAAGAGGGAGAGAGAGAGATGAGATGCGGCGGGGACGAAAATAAAATGAAGGGGAAACCCTAAGGGTTCCCCTTATTTTGAATGGAAAATGGGCCGGACCCGGTCCATTTGTGGACCGAGTCGATTTTAGACCGGGTATTTTAAGAATGGGCTAGTGAATTAAGACAATGACTGGTCTAAAATTTTGAGACAAAATACGGTCTAGTCCAAAAATATTTAGGAGTTAGTCGGACTTTGATTTGGGGTTCGGTAAGTCAAAATACGGACCGAGTGCAAGAAATAGTTTGGCTTCTAAATTTGAATAAGAGACCCATTTTGATTAACGGTGTACTAAGGGCGCTAGGATATCACCTAATACGAAAATGTATAATTATGAGAGATCCGGATAATAAAATTATATGATGTTGTAATAGCCGTGCAATAATTTTTTTTTTTTTTTGAAAATCCACAGTAAAATAAATACTATTATTTAATTATGCAAAGATAAATGCGATGCGTATGCGTAAGCTGGTACAATGCCGAAAATGTAAAAAATTGTGAATTATAATAATAGTAATAAATAATAATAATAATAATAATTATAATAATAATAATAATAAATAATAATAATAATAATAATAATAATAATAATAATAATAGTAACTGTAATAGAATAATGAAGTGTCGGTATTGATAAGAGGCTAATAATTTAGTAAAAAATAACTCTATATATTTTTAATATTTTCTAAAAATATTAGAAGCGTAAATAGATATTTTGGAAGGGAGGTGGGACAAAATTGGGTGTCAACAATCGGCTCTAGCTCGCCGGACTTCTGGAGGCATATAATGACAGAGAAAAGCATCAACAAACTCTTGCCATACCGGGGGAGGTGCATTGGCCCCCCGTGAAGCCATCCAAACTGTATACCATTGGATCGAGACATCTCTCAATCTATATGACGCTAGCTGAACCGACTCGGTGTCCGAAACATGTATCAATCGAAGCGTCCTCAACATACCATCAATAAAATCCTAAGGGTCTTCTTCCGGCTTTGACCCAAAGAATTCCGTAGGGTTTAAAGTAATGAAGTCACGGGCCCTTGCACTAACAGCCCTATAACCTCGCCCTGAACATTGCCTCTGAGTCTGGGCCGCAACCAATTGAGTCAGCAAATTAATGACCTCTTTCACATCTTGGCCCGAAGCATCTGGTGGAGGAGCTGGAGGTGCTGGAGCTGGGGCTGAAGCTCTCTCACGCTCCTCAGTAATAGGCACTGTCTGGGAGGACTGAGATTGAGTCGCACTCTAGGACTCACTTTCCTCTACTACTGGTGGTGGTGCTCTTTCAGCCCGCTTTTCTGCCACCGTCTTGCCCTTTTGGGCTGCTGTAGCGTTTCTCTTTTTAGGCATCTCTGAAATGCATAACACACAATTAAGGGACAAGAATTTCTTACATCATAGCTCTATCGCACGATTCTTATGAAGAAAGAAGGTCATTTATTCCTAAAATGTCCGCAGCTTCTTATTTATAAGTGTGGCGCGCAACACACCCATAACCAAGACTCTACTAGACACAGCTCGTAGACACACCCTAGGACTGAACTGCTTTGATACCACTTTTGTCACGACCCGTCTAGAGGCCCGCAACGAGCACCCGGTGCTAGCCCACCCGGGCACCCTTGGCTTACACATATACTTACATCTAGGTGAGCCATACGATTAAACATACATCTCTATTTTTATTAATCATGCTAGTCCCATTGGAAGACAACATCTTTAAATCATCATTGACATCTATTCCACATCAAATGTATATAGGCCGACAAGGCCATGACTACGAGCCTCTAAGGAGAGTATAACATATCACATGAGCGGGACAGGACCCCGCTATGCCCACAATTATGCACACAAAATATTAAGTACCCAAAAGCTATGGGTCCGAATGAAATGGAGCTCTGCTGTGAAGTCTCTGAGAAAGCAGCTATGGATCAAGCCTGTCTCCCTGTGCACCTGCAGGCATGACGCAGCGTCCATAAACAAAAGGACGTCAGTACGAAGAATGTACTGAGTATGTAAAGCATGATCAATATCAATATAGAAGCATAAATAGCAACATAAGAAATAGCATAGGATGGGAGATGGCAATATTGTCATCATATGCACTTACTTGCCTTTCATAGGAACTTTCCCTTGCTAATACATATTTTTGTACATACGTCATTATCCGTATTCCGTGATAGTACCCGTACCATATTTGTGCTCGTATTCGTATACATGCCCTTATTCACATTCATATACATAGTCATATCATATTCGTACTCATATCATATACATAGCATTTCCATAGCATACCCGACCACGTAGGATCGGTGTTTCATACATACTTGGCCAACCAAGGCTCATGGTTACTCATACCTGGCCCTACCAAGGCTTCAGGGTTATCCGTACCCTCTGCAGAGGTGCGCGCGCGTTACGTAATCGTATACATACTTATTTACATATCATACCCCACCTCATAAGCTCGGGGTTCTATAATAGTCATACATATACATAATAGCTCATAAACATCTTTACTTTTAATCATCGTTACAATAATCGTCATCGTTATTATCATTATAGTCATCATCAATAGCATTATCACTACTATCGTCATCCACCTCTTCTACCTTAATAGGCCTACTCGTAATATGAGAAACTTAGTACAATCGTAGCGTATCAAGAATCGTGAGCTTACAAGCTCGGAAGATCAATTCATTTGGAAGACAACATACTCATATAGAGGATTTAGATGTTTGGCCAAAGAACCATGCCTTATAAAAGAAGGGTTAGCCTTACATACCTTTCCGTCGCACTATTCTACACTAGCGTTTTCCCCTCCAACGTTAGCGTTTCTACCTTCATTAAAGTCATACTATCATTAGAATCAATAATTAGCACACATGGCTAAAACTAGGGGAAAATTGGACAACATTTCCTTCACATCATAATTCAACTCCCAACGTCAACAATACATTCACAATATCATAACAATGGCCATTAGTCATTCACATTATCCATATTCCTCAATTTACTTTCATTTGCCCATATCTATGGCTATAACACATGATTTCGTCCATTCACATACAATGTCTATTTCATGGTCTTTCAACGTCATTTATAACCCATTCATGTCACAATATAACAACAATCATGATTCGATTCCAACTAATTCTCTAAATAGAACTATTCATCATTCATGACCCATTTTACCATATTCTTCTACACTCCAAGTATTTCAACTCTCCAATATCTTAAACAACATATAAGCATCATGAATCTTACCTTAGATGTTGTAGGAACAAGCTTTAGTTGATAATACTCCACTTTGAGCAAAACCCTAGTTTATCTCCATTTGGATTTCTTGACCTTGGATGATCTTGATGGTTTTCTTACACTTAATTCCCTTGATTTATGTTGTTGATCACCAAATATCCTTTAATTCTTGTGGAATACACGTAGAGAGATGTTCTAGAGAGAAGGGGTGCGATGTAGAAGTGAAATGAAATAAGCCTTGGTCCCCTTATTTAATGACTTAAAAATCTGATTTGAAGTGCATAGTGGTCGTAAACTTGGTTTACGGTCCATATTCCAGTTTACGGACCGTCCTTCGTGGTCGTATTTAATCATACAGAACCAGAAACTCAGGCGGGGACATGGTGATTTACGATCATGGTTTACGGGCTGTAAACCACTTTACGGTCCGTATTCCAGGTCGTATTTAACCATTGATCATTTGGCAGAAAGTTTGAAGTTTTGGAAGCCACAATACGACATGGCAGTTTACGGACCGTATACCACTTTACGGTCCGTATTTCATTTTACGACCACTGGCCAGAATGCAAACTTGCAACTTTTCACATTTCCAAAACCTATAATTATTCATTATGGAGCATAACCTCTCTCTTATTGCGATTGCCTTTGGAATCTTATTTAGGGTCATCAAATGTTGTTTCTTACTCATGGAAACATCATACACTCGTGCTCATCACTAGGTCATTCACTCGCGTACCAACGGAAGATTTTTCCGAGGTGTAACATTCTCTATCTAAGATTCCACTCTCGCTGCTTGAATAAATATTGCAAGCTCTTATGATCAGCAAAGACATTACAGTGCTCACCATACAAGTAGTGACGCCAAATCTTTAAAGCGAATACTAGAGCTGCCAATTCAAAATCATGAGTCGGATAATTCTTCTCATGCTTCTTCAACTGTCGCGAAGCATAGGCGATCACCTTACCATTCTGTATCAACACACAACCCAAGCCAATTCTAGAAGTATCACAATAAATTACATAACCACCAGACCCTGAAGGCATAGTCAAAACAGTAGCCGAAGTCAATTTCACCTTAAGCTCTTAAAAGCTCTTTTCACAGACCTTAGACCATTGCAATGTAGCAGACTTTTGAGTTAATTTTGTCAGTGGTGCGTCTATAGATGAGAAACCTTTCACAAACATCTGATAGTAACTTGCTAAACCCAAGAAGCTACGAATATCTGTCGAACTCATGGGCCTCGGCCTTGACTGTCGAAATTTTCTGAGGGTCAACCTTAATACCATCGCTAGACACCACATGGCCTAAGAAAGCCACAGAGTTCAGCCAAAACTCACACTTGGAAAATTTACATAAATCTTGTTCTCCTTAAGTGTTGTTAAGGTTATTCTGAAGTGATCTGCATGTTCCTTACGACTCTTCAAATACACCATAATATCATCAATAATGACAATAATAAAACGATCAAAAAAGGTTTGAACACACGATTCATCAGATCCATAAATGCAGCAGGGGCATTAGTCGGGCGAAAGGATATCGCCAGGAATTCAAAGTGTCCATAACGAGTGTGAAAAACTGTTTTTGGAATATCTTGTTTCTTTATTTTCAGCTGATGATAGCCATACCTCAAGTCAATTTTTGAAAAGAACATAGCACCTGAAGTTGGTCGAACAGATCATCTATCCTAGGTAAAGGATACTTATTCTTAATGGTCACCTTATTAAGCTGACGATAGTCAACACACATTCTAAGAGAACCATCGTTCTTTCTGACGAATAGGACCAGAGCACCCCAAGGTGAGGTACTTGGTCGAATAAAGCATTTATCCAACAAGTCCTTCAATTGGTCTTTCAATTCTCGTAGCTCTGCCGGAGCCATACGTTACAGTGGAATAGAGATCGATTGAGTATCGAGAATAACATCGATCCCAAAATCAATAACTCTATCAGGTGAAATACTATGAAGATCTTTTGGAAACATTTCGGGATATTGATTAACTATGGGGACAGATGCGAATTTGGGTACTACAGCTTGAGTGTCGTTGACAGCAACTAGATGATAAATACACCCTTTCATAAATCACCTTATGATCCTTGAGCTAATAAATAAACCTTCCTCGAGGCTTAGCAATTTCACCTTTCTACACAAGAACTGATTCATTCGGGAATTCAAAATGAACTATCTTATGTCAGCAATCCCAATTTTCATAACACACGGACAACTAATCCATCCCCATAACCACATCAAAATCTACCATCTCTAGTCGAACAAGTCAGTTATAGTTTCACGACCTTTAATTAGAACTACACAGTTTTTATAAACTCTAGAAGCAATAACGGGAACACCAGTCGGGGCATCCACAGAGATGGGTTCTAACAATAGTTCGGGCTCCACCCTAAAATCAAGAGCAAAATATGGTGTCACATAAGAAAGGTTTGAACCCGGATCAATCAACGAATATGCATCCAAAGAGCAAATAGTGAAAATACCTGTGACCACGGCATCTGAGGCTTCAGCTGCCTCTCTAAGAGTCAAGCCATAAAATCGGGCTTGACCCCCATTAGCGGTGTTAGCAACCGCTTTACCAGTTCTATTACCATGAGCATTAGGAGCATTGTTAATATTACCAACAGGTGCAGACAGATTGTTTCTCTGGCCAGAAGAGTTAGCCATCTCACATAACCACTTCCTACACTCCCTCTTAATATGACCCCGTACACCATAATGATGACATATACGATCTTTTCATCTAGAGAAGTGCCTATTACCACCTTGCGAATACCTGTTCTGATTGTTGTTCCTCTGACCTTATCTACCGGACGAAGCACTGGCATTAGAATAAGTGTCAGTCTGTGCAGGTGCAGAATACCCTTTCCTTTGCCCTTCATTTTGCGAACCACCGAACCCACCCGCAGATCGGGCCTTATTACTTTGTTCTTTTTCTAGCCTCTTGTCACCCTTTTAATTCTCTTGCTGCTCAGCGAACCTAACTAAAAATGAAAAGGTACAAGTAGGAGACATAGCAGCAGCAACACATTCAGACTTGATACATGGTACCAAACCATGCTAAAATCTAGTCAACTTGTTCTTTTAAGTCAGAATCATATATGTTGCATTCCTCACCAGACGAGTAAACTTCAAGCTATACTCACGAACATACATAATGCCTTGCTTAATCTTCTCAAACTTAGTAGCCATAGCAAACCGCTCCTCATCAGACAAGAACTTCTCCATAAACGCCTTCTCGAACTCATGCCCAAGTAGGAGCTGAAGCATCATTACCCTGCTCAGTCTCCCACAATTCGAACCAACCATGAGCAGCATCTTTAAATTGGTATGTTACGAATTCCGCAGCTTCAGAATTGTGAAAACCCATAGCCCTTAGAGCTTTGAAAGTCTAATCCATAAAGTACTGGGGGTCATCCTCCTCTCACGAACCAAAGAACTTGGGCGGATTCAGCCCCAAAAAGTGCTTAAGCCTTCCTCCACCACCAAGTGTTGGATCCGCACCCTCACACTGTTGTTGGGATGCAATGAGAGTAGTAAGCATCTGATCGCATTTTGCATTGACCCAATATTAGCTACACCCACAACAAGGATAGCTGGAGCAGGTGTTGCTGATGATGGTGTCTGGTCCCCATTACTATTTTTAACCCCAGCAGTAGTCTCAATAGTGGTGCGGTTACTGATCCTAGTGGCTCGTCCACCGGACGATGAACCAAAAGCACCATTACTCCCTTGGTTAGCATCTCCCGCACAAGTTAAATCTAGTTCTGCGAATCACAAATTAACGAACACGTCAGAATGATCCTAACGGAAGTCAAGCTCTATAGCACAATCTAGAATGAAGAAGAATAAGAAACACTTATAAATGCCCAGGTAGTCTTTCGATCATGCAGGTGATCAGGCTACACAAGGAAGACTCCACTAGACACATCTCTATAGACATAGACAAATCCTAGGACACATCTAAACCTAGGCTCTGATACCAAGCCTGTCATATCCCAAACCCGGCCCCAGACGTAACAGGCATCCGATGCTATAAATAACACTGGAAGAACCTTATTGTAATCGACGAACACCTAATCCTTTCTGTTAAACAACTATCTTAATAAATATAAAACAATTCATTTATAATTGAATGAAAGCATAATCATTCTTAGAGATAATTCAGCGGAAGTCAAATCAAAATACTAATTTGTAAAACGTGACAAAGTGCCTCAACGAGTCATACGAGACTCCAACACACTACCCACAATCTGACAACTATCTATGGAGCTTCTAAGATAATAAATAAATGTTTAACTCATCGAGACGCAACTCGAAAAATTGAAATAAATAAGTAATGATAGAATGGTGCCCCACGAAGAATCATATGGGCTTACAGAATAGTCTCGAAAGCAACAAGTTCTCTTAAGTCGTAGGCATATCACGAGCCTGCTCCTCAACGTTACCTAACACACCATAAAAAAAACAACAATGGTATGCCTGAGTACTGGGTACTCAGTAAGTGTCTTCATGACAATAGTTAATATAACAAAATAGTATAATACGGATTGGTAAGACAGTGTCAATTATAGCAGTTCAAAATTAAGAGATAAAATAAATCATCAACGTAATAAAGCCATTAATGGAATTCATTCACGAAGAAATAAATCACCTTCAACTCATTATACCATTTATTACGTTCTAAGTCTTTTCAATCATGAATTCAAGATCATCAACAAGCCACTCACAGGCAACCAAAGTATAACACATGCCAATACAGGCCCAGATCAGTATATCGAAGAGATAACCATTTAAGGTTCCCTAAACTGCATAGAAGCACCACATCGGGGTTATCTACCCGAATGGACACCCTTCCTCCCGCATATCTAGGCCAATACCACATCGGGGTGACGAACCCTCGATGGTCACTCTTCCTCCCGAATGGCTAGGCTAACCCCACTAGGATCCATAGTGACTACCCTTCCTCCCGAGTAGCTAGGCAAAACACAAACAATAGAAATCATGGCATAATAGCCGAACCACAATCATAGCATGGAAGCTGAATCACTCATTATGGATTATGTTCATCATCCCATTAATATGGGTACATCAATTCATTAATATGGGTGCATCAATTCATTTATAGGTTTAGAAATCAGGATCAAGTCATTAAGCAAGTTTCAAGTTCAACACAATCCGTTTGTAGAGCAAACTCATGAATTATCCAAGATTTCCAAAAATCAAGTTAAACGTCCCTTTGGAGTGATTCGAGTTCGAAGACCAAAGCTTAATATTTCAATTTCAATCATCCTTTGATAAGTGAAGATCGTGTATGCATGTATATATATATATATATATATATATATATATATATATATATATATATATATATATATATATATATATACTATAATACAAATAAAGGTTTAATGCGGGCTTGTCCCTCATGCCCACAAACCTTACCAAACAACACCTTAAACGTTTGAAAGAGTATGTTCGAAAAGCGACATACATCAATTCCCGCTATAACACTATCAAACGGGTTATCCAAGGTCTAACAATCACTCTACAATTTATTTAGATGAGAAAGATTAGAAATTTAGTCTAATTTCACCCATCTACTCCTTTATCGAAAACTAGGGTTTTTCTATCTAAAACGTGTTCTTGAACATTTCGCGAATCATTCATGGATTCTAATCCCATAGGATAACCTAAACTATCTAAACCCTTTCTATAATATCAGAAAAGTCAAGGATCATACCTTTTTGGAAGAATCTCTAATTTCCCCAAACGTCCCTTCGTCTTCTCTTTCTTGGGTTTCAAGAATCTAGGGGTTTTGGAAGATGAACTAGTGTTAATCTTGTTACTTTGATGTAGTTTAATCATAGGATGGTTAAGAACTCACCTTGCAAAGTTTGGAGAAGTTGTAGGTTGTTTTCTCTTTAAAAAGTCATCCAAAAAGAAGTGGGTTTGGAAGTCTCAAGCAAATCCCGTTTTTATACAACTTTTTTCTGGTTGGAGATGCTACGATGAGTATGTGGTCGCATCTCGGGCTTGCAGCGTCGCATTCTGAGTTTGCGGTCGTATCCCAGCCGGCGTCCAACACAGGCTTCAGTAAAACGGGCATAACGTTTTGCTCACAAATCTGTTAAAGCTACACCTTATATCGTTGGAAAGGTATTTCAAATATCTAGAACTTCTATTATAGTAAGTTTTCCCAAATACTCAACAGATTTTCACAAAACTGGCCTAGAAGTCAGACCTACCAAAACTTAGACGAGTTTACGAACTTTACTACTTGTTCTTGATCTTAAATCAACCTTTTTCCATCCAAACTCATCTTGATAGGACTTCATATGCCTAAAATGTCACATTAATTCTCATTTACTACATTCACATCTAACCCAGATTCACAGAGTGTTACAGTTAGTGAAGTATGCATATTTTTGAGATTTAAAATTTAAATAATTTGGTTAATTTTTTATAACATTAAAAAATAAAAAATTATATTTTATGCATCTTTTTTTCCTATAACAGCCAACTATTATTTAAATGTCAAATGTTGTTATAGGTGTATAACAGTCATTCTCTATAACAACAAATAATTTTCAGACCCAACAATGTTGTTATTGAGAGGTTTGACTGTAGTTGTTACTGATTACAATTTCCACCTTACATCACTTAAATGCAAGTTTACACATTCCACAATTTTTCCCCTTTTTCCCCGTTGCCTTATTACATAGCCCACCATAAAAGAAATTTATATCTCTTTTAAATATTTTTTTCTTTTAGGACAAAAATTTGAAGTCAAAACAACCATAAGGTCATATAATCATAACACATGTAGGTCTTGGGTTTGAGCCTTTGGGAATAGAAAAAAATCTGGTGGGCTTGCTGCTCCTAAAACGGGTCATGCAATGCACGATCGGAATTTAATTGGGCCCAATGTGGATATCATACAACCAAAAAAAAAGATCATAACATTTGTGCCTTGATTGAGAAGTCATCATGAAGGCGACGGACTCTTAATCCTTAAACTATAGGATTTAGTCATTAACATAGTTTATGATTAGTTACATAATTAGGATTAGGTAGAGTCCAATCTCAATCTAAATAGAGAAGACATGGCTATATAATGAAGTCATTGCTTCACGTAGAGAAGCAATAAGAGAAACATAAAGAGTTGTATTTTTACGCTCAAAATTTTTCTATAATCTTCTTCATGGAATCATAGCTTTGGTTAACCTAAGTTATCTTGTATCATGTATCATGTTCCACCTTCTTTAGTGGCTAGTTCATCTTCCTCCACTCTCTTCCTTTCACCAGGATCTCTCCATTAATTCATAGCTATATGTCCATAAAATTGAAATCCTCAAACTACCTTGTTTGGAGAACCGAGATAAGCTAGTTTATGTAGACCATGGAAATTGGTGACATTATTGTGAAGGAACTATCATGGAAAGAAAAAAACGTCTTGGTGAGAAGTTGGCTAACTGGAAGTATGACTAAAGAGTTAATGTTCCTTATTATTGACTTCATTTCGAACAAACAAATTTGGGAGAGTCGTGAGGACAGCTACCTAGAAGCTAGCAAGGATATATAAGGAATTCCAATTGAGCAACAAATTCAGAGTATCAAGATGGGATCAAAATCTGTTGGTGAATACATTTATAGGAGAATTCAAGGGAATTATTTTTTATATTCTCACTGTTATACACAAACTGTAGACGGAGATAGCAAAGTTATAAACTTTGTTAAAGGTCTTGGAAACAAATACAAAATCTTGAGGACAGATATGCTAGGAAAGACTCCATATTCAACCTTCACTCAGTTTGTTAATACACTGATGAGAGCGTACAATATGAAAAAAGAAGATAGCAAGAAAAATCATGTTGATCAAGTCACAGCTTTTAAAATCCAAAAAACACAAGGTTCGCTTGATAGAGGTAGAGGCAACTATTTTAGAAGAAGAGTGTAGAAAAATCCATGCCAAATTTTTGGAAGAAACAACCACACTACTATCTCTTACATTTAGGTAGAATTACTCCTATCAAGCTCAACATGAAATCTATGAAGACTCTGCATTAACAATCAATGAAGCATCAAACAATAACCTTTACATGGACTTTGAAGCAAGCTTGGAATGGTATCATCGCAAACGTCCAGCTTGAAGGGGATGATAGAGAAGTCAACGTGAAGGTGACAAATTCTTTTCCTTAAACTATATGTTTTAATCTTTGACATAGTTTAAGATTAGTTACATAAGTAGGATTAGGATTGTAGAGTCCAATCCAATCTGAATAGAGAAGACATGGTTATATGATGAAATCATTGCTTCATGCAGAGAAGCATAAAAGTTTGTATTTTTACACTCAATATTATTCTATAATCTTCTTCAGGCCTCACATTCTTACATATCTACTTTTAGGGAGACTCATTTTTCACCAAAGTTGTGGATATACTAAAAATTTGGGGAATTATATTCTTCCACCAAAATGTTGACCCTGACCTATTAATTGTAGAGATTTCAATGTTGAAAGAAAAAAGAAAAAAAAAAAGCCTTGGGGCCTTCATAATTCAGATTCATTGATCGACTTATCGGCATTGAGGGTGTGTTTGATACGTAGGAAAATATTTCCATGAAAAATCTTATTCTAGAAAATGTTTTCTTTGAAAATAAATGAGTTTCTTATTTATTTAGTGTTTGGTATGCAATAAAAAAATATTATTCTAGAGCATTTATATGTAATTTTTAAAAACACTATGGGTTTGGATGGGGTGGGTAGTAGAAATTTGGGAGTGGGATGGTTAATGGGTGAGTTGGGGGATGGGAGGAAACAATGAGCTTGAAATGCCACTTATGAAACTTATTTTCCAATAAGTACTAACATTGGCAATTTAACCATAGAAATAGAGAAAAAAGAAGTGATGTGTATATAGACACATCGATCTTCATTTTCAGGTTTTTTGGACTCGATATGAAACAGATAAGTGGGTCGCTCCATAAGCAGCGAGCAAGGGAATTAACAATATCTTCTTCAACAGTTCCAATTCATATATCCCTTTTCAGATTATTTACCTTAATTTTTGGAATTTATTTGACAATAATTAGTTGATTATATTATGTACTCTTAACTTTTGTGTAATAGAGATGCCTAAGATGAAAAAGAATGTTGAAATAGAAAATTAAAATAAAATAAATGTTTTATGAAATATAAAAACGAAACAATTAATTAAGTGAGAAAATGATAATCAAATTCATAATTATTGATAATTTACTATTTCTTTGTGCAATGGATTAATAAAGTAAATGTAAGTAAATTGTCGTTTTGTTTTCCATTATTCTTTACTTACTCTTCCATCTAGACGTTGTTGTACTTGAACTAAAACATACTCCCTCGTCCCAATTTGTTTGACACTTTCGCTTTTCAAGAGTCAAATTTCTTAACTTTGACCGTGTGTTTGAATGTAAAATATTTGAATTTTTCGAAATAAAATTTACATATTTAGAAACTACGTAAAAAGTATTACAATTCACCATAATTAATAATTTAAAATGTTTACATATGGAAAAATTACGTTCAAAGAACAACTCGTTTGACTCTTGAAAAATCGCAAGTGTCCAACAAATTCTTTCGGTCGACTAACTGTTTTAAGATAATTTTCCCAATAGAAAGAATGGAAAACGTGAAATTTACCCCTCAATTTTTCAATTTACAGCTGATATACCCATGGCTAAAGAAGTAGTGCATATATACTCCCACTGTTATAGAAATAACAAAAATATACCCTTTTAACTGACATTTTTTTTAATTAAAATAAAAGCCACTGTAAGGGTATATCAGAGGTATATTTGCACAGTTTCACACAATAGATTTTTCTTTTGGCTTCTTTAATCCAACGATTAATTTGGATTTACTGCTTTGATAATCAAATTCTTTTTGCGCTCATCTTCTTATTAAATCTATCATAGACGCTCAAATTATTTTTATGCTGATGTAAAGAATAAATTGTAATTTGGTCACTTATGATTATTGAGAATAATAAGAAATCTTGAGATTTTGAAAAAAAAAATTAATTTTTATTTTAGGTCATGCGGCCGCCCCCTCATCACCGAATCATTAAAAAAAAAATTATAATTAGGTGATGATAAGCTGCATGAACAAATTTTTAGTTTAGGTCAAGCCTCTTATCATCGCATGGACTGACTTATCAAATCTTAACTCCAACAATATTAGATGAATATCTGAAAGAGTACAAAGGGAAAATAAGGTCATCTATGTTAAATATTTAAATGAAGAATTTACATTAAAATGATATCCAATGCAAATTTTAAAGGTTTTAAATTAGCTTCTGATACAGAAAATTAAGAAAAAGGAAAAAAGGACTGGCCTGCGTACATGCTAATTATTTATCATATTTAGAAGATGTTTGGATTGACTTTTTAAAATTACCTTATAAACTAAAAGCTAAAAAGCTAGTCCCTGCGGTTCAAAAAGAGAGTCCACTTAGCCATTTGCATATTCCTTAAAAAAATACTAATTCCTTGGCAAAAATAGGTAATTTAACTAAACTATCCCTTAATTAAATAGGTATTGAGATTTGATCACTTAATAAGGGTAAATCTGGAAAAATAAACTTATTTATTTTTTTATTTGGTAAGTGAACACTCTTTTTGGAAGAAAAAAAAAACTAAGTGGACACGACCAACTTTTGGCTTTTGAGTTATTTTTGTACTTTTTGGCCTAAAAGTAAGTGATTAAAGGCACTTTTATCTTTCTCAAACACCATAAAAAATAGAAAAGAATTTAAAAATCAATAAACACTTAAAATAAGTCAATCCAAACACACTCTTATTATGCTTCTAACTTAAGACGAGAATTTGCTTACTCAAGGCTCTTATTTCTTTGCTTGAAGAACACATGAAAAATACTAGGACCGTGCCAATTTCTAAAAAAGTAACGTATAATACTTGAAAGGGTTCATAGTAGTCTTCCAAAATCATTCGTCTTTTAGTGATGATCTGAAGCAAGTCTTACCTATTAATTAAGACTCCTCCACTAAGACTAGAGTCTTTTGACTTTCAAACAACTGATGGAAAAAAATTGATATAAATCTTTTTGTGGATGAGTCATTATTGAAGGAGACCTAAGTAATTAGCGTTAATATTCTTGTGGACTCGTTAACAAGTGTAGCGGAAAATTCTACTTGGGCCCGCTTGATTCTGAATAGGGAAAATGCAACACTGATCATTTATTTGATGAATTAATCTGTGCTACAGATATTATACTACATTCTTTGCACTTACTTTTGCTATCCTCATTTGAACTTAATACAAAATCACCATTTTGTTCCAACAATCTTATCTTTAGACCGACCATTTTGTTCCAACAATCTTTTCTTTAGACCGATTGGCTATCTTTTTTCCTTTGTACTTTGGTGTGAGTGTTGTGGGGGGCTAAATAAATACTCATTTTGATGGTCACTTAAAGGATTTGAAAAACTTTACTCATTTATCGTCGGTATTTAAAACTCTATCAGTTCCAACATATTTGCAAGTTTAAGAAAATATGATTAACTTTTGAAATTGTGAACTTTATACATGTTAGGATTGGAAAAGTCTTCTATTCATAACCGGAACAGAATTACAATAGGAGGAGCAACTCTCACACTCAACTATTACAAAAAAACAATCCTAAACTTAATACATATATCTCACTTAAGTGTTTTCCTTACTATTTTTCTCTCTTGCTTTTGGTGATGCTACAAATGATAGAAGGCTTCCCTATTTATAGGGATGAAATGAACCTATTGATGTCATTTGTGACTCAAGCAAACATTTGACAATTTGCCAAATACGATGTTTTCTTCCTTAAAACAAGGAATATGTTTTCTTCCTCAAAACAAGGGAAATGTTTTCTTCCTTGTTTTCTTCCTTAAAATGAGGGAAATGTTTCCTTACTCAAATTATGGGATGGACCCAACAAATCTCCCCCTCCAGTCTCATACACCTGAAGAAGGGTACACTGGCTTTTAGTTTGAGTGTATGCCGACAAGTTCTTTGCACAATTCGAACTTGTCTCTCGGTACCACCTTGGTCAGCATGTCTACAGGATTGTCGTTTGTGTTGATCTTGGAGAGCTTCAGTTCATGTTGCTCGACTGCTTCTTTGAGCCAGTGATATCGAACGTCAATATGTTTTGTGTGTGAGTGGTACCTCGAGTTTTTGCTGAGATTCATAGCGCTTTGACTATCACAATGAATTGTGTATTCTTCTTGTCGGAAACCCAGTTCTTGAAGGAAACGTTTCAGCCACATAAGCTCCTTCCCAGCTTCAACTGCGGCAATGTATTCGGCTTCTGTGGTTGATAGTGCTACACACTTTTGTAACTTGGATTGCCATGACACAGCTCCCCCTGCAAATGTGAATATATAACTCGAAGTTGATTTCCTGCTATCATAATCTCCTGCCATGTCAGCATCAGTGTAACCTTCCAAAATCGGCTTAGCTCCCCCATAGCACAAACATAGTCTGGATGTACCCTTCAGGTACCGTAGTATCCACTTGACAGCATCCCAATGTTTTCTTCCTGGATTTGATAAGTATCTGCTCACAACACCGACAGCATGAGCAATGTCTGGCCTTGTGCACACCATTGCATACATCAAACTTCCAACCACTGAAGAGTAGGGCACTGCTTTCATCTTCTTCTTTTCTTCTTCGGAAGAAGGACAACTTTCCTTGCTCAACTTGAAGTGATTTGCTAGTGGAGTACCAACAGGCTTGGTATTTTTCATGTTGAAGCTTTTGATCACGCGTTCAACGTATTCCTCTTATGACAAGAACAACTTCTTTGCCTTTCGATCACGAATGATTTTCATGCCCAAGATATGTTGTGCAGGGCCTAAGTCTTTCATATCAAAGAACTTAGACAAATCTTTCTTCAAGTTGTTGATCATAGTTGCAACCTGGCCTACTATCAGCATATTATCCACATAGAGCAGAAGGATGATAAATTTTCCATCGGGGAACTTCTTCAAGTACACACAATAATCTGCAGTTGTTCTTTTGTATTGATGTTTCAACATGAATGAGTCGAACTTTTTGTACCATTGCCTTGGGGCTTGTTTGAGACCGTAGAGACTCTTCCTTAACTTGCAAACGAGATGCTCTTTCTTTGGGATTCGGAAACCAAACTCCCGGGAAGTGTACTCGCCTCTATTGTCGGATCGGAGGCATATCAGCTTTTTTCCAGTCTCCCTTTCTACCATAGCATGGAATGTCTTGAAACGATCAAATACTTGATCCTTCGATTTGAGACAATAAGCCCAAACCTTCCGTGATGCGTCGTCGATGAATGTCACGAAGTATTTGCTACCACCAAGAGATTCTTCTTCAATGGGTCCACATACGTCAGAGTGGACAAGGCTCAACAACTCGGAACGATTCTTTCTGGTGGAACTGAAAGAAACTCTATGTTGTTTCCCGAATAAACAGTGATCACAGGGATCCAAAGTTACGTCTTTATCTATTGAGATGGCTTCTTTCTTTGCAAGAGTCGTCAATCCCTTCAGACTCATGTGGCCAAATCGTCTATGCCACAAGTTTGGCGATGTCTCTTCTTCAACTGCATTGAGACTCGGTCGATACAACTTTACATTGGTTTTGTAAAGAGTACTCCTCTAGCAATAACCATAGAGCCTTTGGACAGCTTCCACGTACCATCCTTGAACAGATTTCCATACCCCTGTCGATCCAGAGCTACTCCTGAGATCAGATTCAATCTCAGATCCGGAACATGACGAACCTCTTTCAACACAAGTGAGCTTCCATTGCTGGTTTTTATGTGCACATCACCAATGCCAACAATGCTCGAGAAACTGTTGTTTCCCATCTTCACAACGCCGTGGTCTCCAGATTTATAAGTACTGAACAAATCCCGGTGTGGAGTGGCATGGAATGATGCAGCAGTATCAATCACCCACTCAATATCATTTGTGCCCACGTGTAGGCATGCTTTCTCTCCGCATGTAAAAAGTGCAATGTCTGGTGACACGGTGACCATGGTCTCACCATCTTCCTTGCTCGAACTCTGGTTAGTTTGAGGCTGCTCCCGTTTAAGCTTTCGACACTCCACCTTCTTGTGGCCATAGTTGCCACAATAGTTACAATAGCCCTCGAACCAAGTGTTGGTATCGACGGACTTTCCCCGCTCTCGTGATCTCCCTCGAACTTAAGATCTTCCTCTACTTTGACCTCGACCTCTACCTTTTCCTCGGCCTCTTCCTCTACCTTCGCTTCTACCTCCATTGCGTCCACTATTTTCAGAAACAAGGGCATATGATTGATCTATCCCGGCTTATTTTCTTCGCGATTCCTCGTTTATTAAGGCGTCCGTGACCATCTGCATGGTCACCTTACCATTGGGGGCGGAATTACTGAGAGTCACGACAAGAGTCTCCCAGCTATCAGGTAGAGAACTTAGGAGCAAGATTGCTTGCTCCTCATCTTTGAGAACCCATTCGGCTGCACTTAGCTGGTTCACGAGATCTTGGAACTGACTTGTGTGTTCTGTGACAGAGGTACCGCTACGTAGCTTGTGATTTACCAATCGCCTCATCAACAATGTTTTATTTCGAGCCGTTTTTGCTTGGTACATGCTCCCAAGCTTTTCCCAAAGTTTGTAAGCACTCGTTTCCTGCGCGACATGATGGAATACACTATGGTCAATCCACTGTCGAATTTGTGCGACCGTTTTCCTATTCATTTTTGCCCATTCTTCGTTTGTCTTCTTATCGGGTTTGGCACCTTTATTTTCGAGCGGCTCGGCTAAATCCTTCAAATTTAACAAGTCCTCCATACGAGGTTTCCACATGTTATAATTTGAGGATGTTAGCGGAATCATGGTATCCAATGATGATTTCTCCATGATAAAGTGCACCTAATCTGCTTGTACTGGACTGTGGAAGCAGAATCAGGCAAAACGGGACTCACGGTTGAATCCGGAATGGTCAAAAACCTAGGGAACTGGTCTGACCAATCTGAAAACCGGACAAAAACAGAGTGAACCGGGTTGCACTAATTCAAACCGAACCGGGCCGGTTTAACCACTGGCTGGTTGAAAAAGTCAACAAAAGGATGATGTGGCAATTGGACTTTGACCAGATCTGGTTCTGGTCAAACGGGTTGGTCGTATCGGGTTTCTCCGGTCGTCTTCTCCGGCGAGCTGGTGGCCGGAAGGTGGCGGAGCGGCGGCGGCGATGGTGGACAGAGAAACTTTGACTAGACTTTTGGAGGCCTTCCGATGGTCGAAAAATTCCAAAAAATATATATTCGGAATCCTCGGAACGAGATCTTTCTAATGGTATACTCAGAGCACAATTTTGGGACAAAAAATTTTTGACTGAAAATTTTACGAAACTTTAAAAGATTGGCCTGGAAGATTAACCAAGTTCTTGATACCACTTGTTAGGATTGGAAAAGTCTTCTATTCATAACCGGAACAGAATTACAATAGGAGGAGCAACTCTCACACTCAACTATTACAAAAAACCAATCCTAAACTTAATACCTATATCTCACTCAAGGGTTTTCCTTACTGTTTTTCTCTCTTGCTCTTGGTGATGCTACAAATGATAGAAGACTTCCCTATTTATAGGGATGAAATGAACCTATTGATGTCATTTGTGACTCAAGCAAGCATTTGACAATTTGTCAAATACAAGGAAGATGTTTTCTTCCTTAAAACAAGAAATATGTTTTCTTCCTCAAAACAAGGAATGTGTTTTCTTCCTTAAAATGAGGGAAATGTTTTTTTCCTCAAATTATGGGATGGACCCAACAATACAAAACTTGTCATTAAAGAATAATTAAAAATAAGATTATTTTCAAATATAAAAAAAAAAAATCGTTATCAGAAAAACATAATTAAGTATCATATAAAATGTCCCGGAAGGATTAAGCAATTGCATAAATGCGATTAAGGGGTGTCTTAAGATTTTTATGGTGAAGTCCATCACAAACAATTAATAGCCTATCATATTTTTCGCAAGTATCCCTCGAACAATTTCTCCACATCCGAGTGGATGTGCATTTTTCAAGCTAATGAACATAGAATCTTTATTATATAATCTAAAACAAAGTCGCTGGCTTCAGCTCAAAAGACAATTGACAAGGGGGAAAATGCTGCAATCCAAGAAAGGACCAATGTTTTACCTATTTTGTGGGAATAGTGCAAAGTCTACAAGGCCACAGGTGTCATGTTATTTAATGATCACGAGTGAATTGTGGGGTAGCAAATGTTGCTCACCTTTTAATCTCTCTCTGGCACAATGCTAACTCGTTGTGTGTATGATGTGTCGAGAAAGTGCGGGGTGTGTGCGAGGGGGGTGGAGCGGGGGGGGGGGGGGGGTTAAGGACATGTGCATGTATATTCTACTCTAATAACTTGAGGACAATGGTTTGCTCATCATTTAGCAAATATCTTCTTGCATGAAATTACCCTAAATCTTCAATCGAAACTAAATTCCAAGAAAGAAACAACGTAATTCATGTTATTTGACCTATTTCGTTTGTACAATATAATTATGAAGAAATAGTAATATTAATCTCTGATAATTTGGAAGAAATAGTAAATAAATAGCCATTAAGAAAAAAATTGTTCAAAGATAAAATTTTCTTTGTTGGGTAAAACAATAGTCTATGTTTCTCTTTCAATTTTACCCTCTTCTTTCCTTGATTAACAAATTAACAACTTGAAGGGCTAAAAGAAAGAGGTACAAGTGACAAGACCGAGAAAAAATGGTTTGGTAATTTCAATCTACAAGTCTTTTTGAACCACTTGAAAGTTGAATGATCACCAAGTATTTTGAAAACATATCCAATAGTATGTCTCATCAGCAACGTAACCTCGATATAATATTATCATCAATGTTTTTTGACATAACATCCTTGATTTATTCGTTTCCACAAATATCCTCTAATTCTTTGGAGACCAAAGGCATACAAAAGGTTATCTATATCTTCAAAAAAATAACATGTGGACGAGCTAACTTGCAAAAAGAAAAATACAAAACGGATAAAAAACATAAACAATACCTATACACATGCATATGCATATATTTTTCCAAGCAAACACGGACTGATATAGAACCGATGGCAACTGAAATCCACTATACATGACATAACTAGGTCATTTCTCATATAACAACAGAAGGAGCCAAGAAGAAGTCATATGAGACATCAATGTGTGGAACCGAAAACATGATTAATTCTGTCCCTGGCTTAAAGCATATTGTTATTCTTTTCGTTAACAAAAGAAGCAACCTGGACAAAGAAAATACGCCACGCGTTAGTAGTAGGCATGCAAAGTTATAAGATTTGTCCAAAAAAGAGGACAAACAAATACCGGTGATAGTCGGGGTTTGATTGTAAGTTGTAGATTGAGTTACTTCTTCTGGAGCAAGTTAACGGCAGAAATCAGAAATTCTAACAAGGTGATTTAAGAAAATGTAAAAATGTTGCATTCGAAATTCAGATTGCAATTTACAATATTTTTTGAACTACTATTTCCACGAGATTAAAAGCTTTCCTTGTATCAAATTGACTCAAAATTTTATACTATATTTTCTTAAAATATTTTTATCCAATTTATATGGTATAATTCTCCAACAAAAAATGATTTTTAACTCATTTCTTGACATGTAGCTAATAGCTTCACCACTAGTCCAAGCATGGTCGCTGGAATGGAATTGGATAGTGAATCCAAGAGAATTCGAAACACCAATGTTCATCATTATTTTGTGACACTAAGGTGACATTTGGATATTTTAGTGAATAGGACTTTTGAGAGGTAATTTGGTCCTTTTCATAATTTTATCCAAGAATAAAATTTTAGTACATCAGTATTAATTCATATTCATAAGCAAATATATGATAATTGAGTAGATGATGAGATAGTGATTTCAAGAATTACATTAAAAAAAAAAAAAAAATATGAGCATTTTCTCACGACTATATGAGCCCGTTTGGATTGACTTATAAGTTGGCTTATAAGCTGTTTTCAGCTTTTTTGAGTGTTTGGCTAGCCAGCTTAAAGTCATTTTATGCTTAAAATAAGCTCAAAAAAATAATTGGACTCATTTGACTTAGTTTATCTAAAGCAGCTTATAAGCTGAAAACAGCTTATAAGCCAAAAAAAATAAGTTGGACTACTCCAACTTATTTTTTTCAGCTTATAAGCTGCAAACAACTTTAAGCTGTAAGCCAATCCAAACGGGTACTATGTATGGTTCAAGGCTTCAAGTTGTGTGCCTGTGTCCAAATATGACATCTGTCTCTGTGTAGAGTACCATGTTTAGCAAATTATCCTTTGCCTAATTATAATGAGAGGAATGCCATTGAATTTAGTGCAAGGGATGAAGAGTGGGAACACTGTGAAACACTGTAGGGATACATTGGCAGATCAAGATTACTTTTTTTTTTTCTTTTGTTTGCACATGCATTAATTCCCTATATACTTCTTTATTCCTATTATTGAGATGTGCAATGGAATATACTCTGAAGATTCTAGGAAGTCTTCTTCTCTCTCTCTTTGTTCTGGAAATTATCTGCCTGCTCTTTTACAGCTTTAATGTGAAACAGAGTAATTAGTCATGGACCAATGATAATGCACGCAAAATGACATTTTTTCACTAATCTCCACCCAAAAATAAAAAGGGAAAAAAACGAATATTGACTACGAATAGAAGTTATGTTTTGAATATAAAAAAAATAGATCATTTTATTCATGGTTTTATATGAACTCACTATCACCAGTTACAAGTAGTTCATTCGATAAATTTGATTGTTTAAAATTCTTACTCTCATGTAGTCATGTAGAGCTGTCAAAAAGGGCTATCTCAGCCCATCGAGACTAGCCCAAGCAGGCTTTGGAATTTGACAGGTCAGGCGGGCTAGCCCAGCTGCGGGTCTAGTCACCTTTCTAAAAAAAAAGTGTTTTTCACAATTCTTTAATTTAAATTCTAATTTAAAAAATACTAACATAAATATTTACTAGACAATATTTACATGGTGTCACTGCTTGTTAACTAGGTCTCAAATCCATAGATAAAATGATTTTATAAGTGCCTATTAAGTTTGGCTTCAAGTAAAGATTTGATTGTATTGCTACAGTATGAAATCTCTACCATTCTATGCAAATATTTGGGTATAATTGAACAAGAAAACGATATTGTAGGACCAAACCTTCTGCGAAACTGAATAACTTTTGACATTGTTAACACTTAACATATAATAACTGATATTTCTTAAACCAAATAAAGATATTAATAGCAAACTAAACAGTTAATGAGAAGCAATACAACTAGCTAAATAGAAATATTAACCTAGCTTTGTTTCAATAGATCTCAATAAAACGCAAGAGAAAATGACAATATTCCATCCATTTAAAGTAAAAATAAACTTCTCAAAGAAACTTTCATGCACTTATGACGTATTCAACACCAGCACATCTGAACCTGCTTGTGACAAGGTCGTCTTAACATATTCACTTTCTTTCTATTTTTTATTTGGCCCATGAGCTAGCTCAACCCACGCGCGCTCAAGCCTACCAGCCAGCAGACTTACTCCGGCTAGGCTACAAAGCCTCGTTTTTAAATGGGCTCCAAAAATTCAAACCCAACCCTATCAAATCACGGGCTGGATTAGCTCGGCCCACAGGCCTCAGCCCACATTTATGGCTCTACTCTTATGATAGCCAAACGATTTTCTTAATGGTATTCCATGAATGAATGTTACAATAGGAAAACTTATAACTATACAATAATTACAGGCTAACCCTACGGTTGTATAGTTAAAGCATTCCTACTATAACATTAAAATCATTCAGTGAATACCATAGGGAAAAACTCGTTTGTCCATCACTATAACAATTTCGTTAGACCCATGTACTAATTTGAATTGTAAGCTTCTGGTTCTTTTACAGATAGAAGTTGTCAAGCTTTAATTTGTTCAAATATCAAACCTCTTTTGGACTCTCACTAATATATTGCAAAATGGAACTTTGCAAATTTACTTTAAAGTTGAATGAATGTAGAAGCTACGGAGTTCAAATGAAAAAGAAAGTAATTTATCATCAGTCATTTCAAGAGAAGTGAATGAAAGAAGAAACTAGATAATCATCGAAAGTACCATTGAAAGGGGGGTCGTGAAAGAGAAATAGTGCAAAAATAATCAAATGAAGATACAACTGAGGTGCTTGAAAATGACAAATATATACTACAACATCTGTATCAGCATATTAATTTGTCAGCCCATTAACATCTCATGAGGTCCGTAATGTTTCATAATACGCAAATTAAAGCCATGTATTACAAACGTCATCATGTTATTATTGATGGAATACAAGCATAAACAGCAAAAGCAAATAACCAGGATCGAACTTGCATGTAATATAGACAACACATAATTACAGATTTCAATCAAACATAAAATTAATACTTATTTCTTGAAGCGTAACCGCCCGAATAATACCAGAATCTGTGAAATTTGTGTGGGCGAATCTCTATGGAAAAATGTAGCAACTTATAAAACCCTTAGCCTCCTTATGGAATAAGACCCTTTTTATAACTACAGGTTTTAGGGCTTAAACCCTTTTCCCAAATCTGCTAGGTCTTTTCTTTTCCACCAAGAAAACAGATTCCATTTAATTCTTTATTACGGGCACAACAGGGAACACAGAATTTAATTAACGAGGCTTCCTATTATGGAATTAATTCGAAATATCTGAATTAATCCTACCATAATAAATTACGAATTATTCCACTAAAAATTCGTAATTGGACTCCTCAGTTCAATTTCAAAATCATACACTAGAACTTATTTAACTCTTCATGTTAAGATTATAGATATCAATCAATTAAATTAAATTACTGACAATTTAATTCATTGACTAATTGAATCTTTTATATTGCTGCTTAACTGATATCGTGTGGTGGATACAAAATCCACCTGCAGGGTTTTCACCTAAGACTTATAAGCATCCATGAAGGGGTATCATCAATCTCAAAGCCGAGACATGGATCCTATCAACTAATTATTATTTCACAAATGTATTTTACCATTTTCTAATTTACCAGGAATACATAGACCCGCAATTGAATCGTACCTTTTAATAAATCAAAATAATGAACAAATCACATTGATCATAATAACTATATCAAGATTAAGAGTATAAGTACATTTAATGAGGTAGAGAGGTTGTTTTATATATTCAGTATAAAAACACTTATCTTTACTTGATCTGCTCAATACATACAAAATATACTAGCACAAGAAGACGGAACTATACCGTTCCCATAATGAAGATACATTATACTTAATCTTGTGCTATAATGATACCGATGGCATTGCCCAATTTTCATTTTAGATTATGAACATAAACTTTATACTTATAAGAACTGATGATTTAACCTTCCCTGTATAAGTTAAACTCTATACACTAAATCATCTACTATATAAGTAAAGGACAAACATACTAGTACATGATCTATTTAACTCTTTATTAAAAAATAAATAAATAATTGTTCTATAATAAATATTATATATAAACATATGATTAATAGTATATGTCCCAACAATTATGAAGGTCATTAGTGAAAAAAAAAGGGGGGGGGGGGGAGGGGGGGGGGGGAGCTTTAGTTGAAGTAGATAACAAAGTTGCTTCATCTTCTCAAATTTGGTGACCTGTCTATTTTTCTTTTCGTTGTAAATGATAAGATTTGACATGAAACGAGAGGAGGAGCGAGTGATAGCGACAAAGCTGTTATTTATTGTATCTTAAAAATTAAAAATGAAAGGTTCACATCTCACTAGACTTCTCCTTTCATCACTTCATATACATACAGAGAGAACTCCCACAAAAAACATGATATGCTAACTAGACCTTAATTTGTTGCATGACTTATGAATGTACCTGCAGGATACTGTTACTATCAAATTATGCCTAGCTAAAACTTCTATGCTCAAATTAAGTATATAACAATAACTCGCTTTTTGTTTCGCCCATATCCATTATTATTGTGTTACAAAATAGTATCCACTTTTAACGATCTAAACTTTCAAAAAAATCACCATTAATGTATAGAAGTTTGAAAGCTGTAGCAAGTCAACCAACTTTTAAACATAAAATTGTCTTACTGTCAGGGGCGGAGCCAGCCCTTCGGGTGGGGGTTCGGCCGAACCCAGTAGCTTTTGTCCGAACCATATATTTATATTAAAAAATTTGTCAAATATGTACAAATGATTAATTAAGAACCCAATAACTTTAAAGAATTAGAACCCCGAACCCACAAGTTTTGAATCCTGGCTCCGCCTCTGCTTATTGTAGCAAGTCAATCGCCAACTTTTAAACATAAAATTGTCTTTAGTTTACAATTTTGACTTTTGAAAGATTGAACAAAATTATGAGACGAAGGAAGTATTTTTCTCTCATTAGCCATTTTTTCTACTTGTTATATTTATTTAACTCCTTTATTAGTGAATGCTCCCCATAATTAATTATGCAACTCCTTGCTATATTATTAATACTGGACTGGGCCTTTAACATACTCACTCGAGCTTGTTGGCTCATGAAGGCCTATAGTCTAAGTTGGCTATTTTTGGGATATTGACATCTATATAGTAGGGAAAACAACAAAAATGACAAAGATTTGGTCTTAAATAAAGCCGCATAGCGGATGTTTCACTAATTACATTTAGTAGCAACAATGTAGCTTCATGCGCGTGTATACAAAAATTGAATCGCGTCTGTATACACGAACACAACGCTGTATTCATGTATACAGCGAGGTAAAATATGCTTAAAATGTGGAGCAGGATCAAATCTTCCTAAAATCATGTTGATCGGCTTACCAAAACTTTCATGCCTCTTAATTCTTCCATACAATCAAATTTGAATTTATTCATCATAAAAACTTCAAACAAAGCACTTTTCTTAAAAAAAAAAAAAAAAAAAAAAAAAAAAATTGAATTCAATTCTTCCAAATCCATGCATAAAAGCAAAACGCAATTAAATTCGGATTCAATTACATCAGTGGATTCGAATTCAGTGTTGCTTGCATCAATTCCTGCTTAATTCCTCCTTGACGTATACAAACATCGTTTCAATTGTTCTCGTTTTTATGCAGTGAATTTTAAGTTTTGTATTCACAGTTCTGTATTCAAAATATGTCAAACATAACAGCTGTAATTCAACATTCTGGTTATTGGAATGATGAGAATTGTTTCGTGAATTACGCTGTAGATGCAATAGTTTTCAGAGAGTATGCCTCGTATGATGAGTTAGTTGATGCAATTTCAAACCAGGTGATAATAGATACCAGTATCAAAAAAATTACTATCAAATATTTGATCGACGGTAATTGTAAGCCTCTGGAAATACACTCTGACATAAGTGTCAGAGTGTATGTTGAACTGAAGAAAGAGAATAGGCAGTTTGGGATGTATCCGTTGTGTATCTCTACAACCGACATTATGAGTGAAAACATTCTTTCAGGTGAAATTGTTATTCATGGTGGCCTTGAACTGGTCCGTACAAATTGTATACAGTCAATGGATACAAATGAATCGATGTCAGTTGCGGCCTCAAGTTCTAATCATCAAGTAGTTACGTTCAGAGGTGACAACGATTTGATAATCTCGAACCGTAACCATAAAGATGTCATGGTAAATCAGGTATACAGTGATAAGGACACTTTGAAAGCTGTGATGGTGAAGTATGCTATTGACAATAGATTTCAATTCCATACCGACCGGTCGAGTTCTACAAGGTTAGTTTTCCACTAATATATCTGCAAGTTTGTATGCATGTATATGAAATTAGTGTAGTTAAACTTGTTGTTTTGAATAATCATTTGATGTGTGTTTGTCAACTGGATGTATGTGTATACATATCCGTAATTGCAGCTACATAATTGTATGTATATCCAGGCAATGTGAGTGGAAATTAAAGGCTTCGAGTATTAACAAATCAACAATGTTCAAAATCAGAGAGTTCGTGGACACACATACTTGTCCATTGAAGGATAAGGTGTATATGCAACATCAAGCAAGTAGTCGTTTCATAGCAGGCATTATAAAATCAAAATTTAAAAATCATAAGAGGAAGTACATGCCAAGGGATATAATTGATGATGTGAAAAACGAATTTGGCGTGGATGTGCCCTACATGAAGGCTTACCGGGCTAAACAAAAAGTTGTGACGGAATTGAGGGGAGAGCCTGCTGAATCATACAAGAAGCTGCCTGGATATGTATACATTTTGGATAAAACGTATCCCAATTCTCATATAAGAATGACGAAATCATCTGAAAATGAATTCTTATACCTGTTTGTAGCATTATATGCCTTTATCAAAGGGTTGGACTATTGTAGACCTATCGTGGTAGTAGACGGTAGCCACATCAAAACAACATACAATGGAACATTCGTTTCAGCAAGCACAATGGATGGTGCAGGTAATGAATATTACATCAGTTTGTATACATAATTAAAAAAACATACGTTTTTAAGGTTTTTAAAAATATTCAGTTGTATATTAAATTGTAATTGCAGGGAATATTCTTGGACATGGTTTTTCGAATAGTTTAAGGAAGCATATGGGCAACGGGAGAACATGTGTGTTGTATCTGATCGTCACAAAAGTATAATCAAGGCTGTATCCAGAATATACCCAAATGTTCCGCATCTTGCGTGCATTTGGCATCTTTAGAAAAACATATACAACAAATATCGAAAGAGTCACAAGGTGTTGAGTCGAGTGTATTATGCAATGGCAAAAGCATAGACACAAAATGAGTTTGATGTGCTTATGGAAAAGGTTGAGAAAGTGGATATTCATGTGAACAATTACTTGGAGGAAGCTTGACGGGAAAAGTGGGTTAGGCTTTATGCTCCAGTCAACCGTGCATGGACAATGACATTTAATATTGCCGAGTCTATCAATGCATCACTCGTAGAGGCAAGAGAATTGCCAATCTTCAATTTTTTTGGAAGAAGTTAGGTTGCTGTTTGGCCATTGGAATTGCACCAAGCCACCAACCGACAAAATGGATCATATACGTTCACAACGCTTGAGAGGAAATTCAATAAAATGTTATCTGTTAACGAGTATAAATCTATCAGAATGAAGGTTTGTGTTCTAACTGTATACGTTTGTGTATGATTTGACATATAGCTATATCATGATATTATGTTTCGGTCTTTTTTTTAGGTAATACCATCAACTGAATACGTGCACACGGTTATCGATCAAGGGCGGCATTTCATAGTTTGTATTGAAAAGAAAACTTGTAGTTGCAAAGAGTTTCAAATGGAGGAGATTCCCTGCCCACATGCTTGGACTGTCCTTAAGAAAAAAAATCTCAAACCCGATAATTATTGCTCAGAAATATACAAGCCGAACACTGTGATGAAGACTTATGATGTCCCAATTTACCCTCTACCCGATGAGTCAAACTGAAAAATACCTGGATACATTTTGGAAGATGTAGTTGTCCCACCGAGATTCAAGAGACCATCTGGAAGGCCAAAAAAGAAGCACGATAATTCTTTAGCCGAGTGGTTTTCATGTTCGCGTACAAATTCGTGTAGCAGATGTGGATATACTGGACACAATAGGCGTTCTTGTAGAAACAAGCCTCGAAGAAAATAGTTATTGTTTTCGTTGTAAGACCTACTGTTTCTCTTGTTTCTGTTTTGGACAAAGTCTTATGCAAAACGCAGGTCACTATGAATCTGTTCGTTTAGTGTGGTTTGAAACATTGAATAAAGGCATTCTATATGAATATAGTGAAATAATCGTTGTGTATTTTGTTTGATGCCTATTCATGAATTACCATGTATATTCGTTCTCTTTTTTTTTTTTTTTTTTAATGATATGCATTCAACATATGATGATTTACACACGGGACATATTCAGATTCAAGCTTCAAATTAGAAATTCTGATACATATATTTTCACACATTTGTTAATTATGTATTTACCATATGATGAATCTAAAACAAGCGGTGTATATAACCTCTTCTGCTCAGTTAAAGGTACATATAAGTTGATACAAATTTTGTAAGAATCTGAGACAGCTGTATATGGAATTTTGTTCCAGGTTGTATACACAGATCTAGGTTCTGGCCTTTTTACAGAATGCAGATACATATATGCATATACAGCTATGGGAAGATTGATGCAACTGTGTATACATTCCGTAACGCAGCTGTTTTTTTGCATCAAAACCTGAGTAGGTAACACCGTATATTAAAAACCGTAATGTATCGACAAAGACTTGTAAAAATCGTAATGTATACAGCTATCAGATATCAACAAAGACTTGTAAAAATCGTAATGTATACAGCTATCAGATATCAACAAAGACTTGTAAAAACTGTAATGTATTCATCAAAATAATAGTTGTAAATTGTGTATTCATAAAAAAAACAAAATGATTAAAGCATAAAACTCTAGAATATGTTTTACAATCTAGAACACTTGAAACTAATCAACTATGACTTTTTTAACTTGATCAAAATCAATCGCTGCTCTAACTGGCCTTGGAGGTGCCTCATTATCGCTTGCAGCATCTTGCTCTATCTTCTGCCGAGCATAATCCCAAAAAAGTGCACCATATCTCGTACGTAATAACTCGGCATCAAGATCAGAAGCTGGGATCCCTTCTCCCTGGATAAGATACTCCGTATATGCAGTGACATAGATGTCGCAGTCCCTACAAAAAATATGAAAAAAAAGTGTGTTGTCAAATTGTCAATTATGTACGTATGACGTATTATAAGCAATCATAAATTTACATACATACTACCAAGAATTTGTTGTGGCATGTTTTCAACAAAAACAACATCCAATTTATCAGCCATTGCTTTGCCTTTGTATGCTGGGTGACTTGTCAAGTCAATATCCTTCTTCGCATCACAAAAGTCTGTCAGGTGTAAGAAAATTGGCAACAGTGTGGCCAGTTTATCAATTTCAATCTTAACTGCTGCCCCATGACCAGCTGAACGATAAGAATCGTATACATACAAACTTCTGTCCGGGAATGAAAGGACTGCCAACAACCAATGATTTTTGTCTTTCATGTTTACTGGGATAAGAACATTATCAACTAAATGCCACGGAACAGTGCATAGCAATCTGTGGCCTTTGACGTATTCACACAAATCATCTTCCAGATTCCCAATGTTTGTGGCAGCACCATCCAACTCGGCGTATGCTTTGGCAATAACATCAATTTTTGGCATAAAAATACAATCGACAGTGGTAAATGTGTATCCGGAAGATGTATCATACTTGGCTTTCTTTTGGAAGTAGTAAAACATGACATCAATGTGCTGAAACAAAATGTAAACAGATTTAGCGTGGTATACCAACAAAGGTATACAATATATCCAAAAATGACAGTTTAACACACCTCGTCATTCCACAACTGCCCATCCATTGATAAGAAGTAACCAATTCTTGTCGTTTATTTTTTTATTGCCAAACTCAAAGAAATTTGGCAGTACTGCCTTCCCCTTTTTGTAATGGTCCTCTTTACCCTTTCTAAAAATAAAAAATAAAAACAAACAGCATCAGTCTGATTATATACATGGAATATAACTGACTCTTTGCACATGAATACAGTTTAGTTGTGTACAATAATAAAAATGTGATTTTAGATACAACTTAAAATTCACTTGAATACAATGAATACAATTGCAAGGTAAAATCAGTGTTGTTGTATACACTGATACAGTCAGTTGTATTTGCAAAACTACATAGTATATTTGATCAGCATCTATCATAATGAAATCAGTGTTGTATACAGTGCAATGACATGAGTGTGTCTTTAAAAATACAAAATACCACATCACACATAACTGTATACATATTATTGACTGTATCGATGGAAGGACAAGTGTATACATTTAATGTTACAGTTAACTTTATTCATAAAATTCAAAAAAAAAAAAAAACTGTGATTGTTGAATAAACTTACCTGACATCATGTCTAACAAGTAGCCCCTCTCTAACCCATTTTGAGGAATCAGCTAAAAGGTTTTTATCATGTTGCCCCGTGATAGCATCATTCTCAAATGGGTGTTTCATGTTTAATATCTGTGTCAACTTTACTGAGCTACCTGCTTGAATACAATGAAATATGATTAAAAATACAAGGATAAGAAAATACATGCATACACATCTAATTACGTAATAATACTAACCCGAAGCGGAGCCAAAATTTGTCACGAATGGAGAAACTTGCGAAGGGCCAGGGCGCCTATCTTTACGCAGTTTCATCACAAGTTTTGCTACAGTATTTTGGGTTGGGAAAAAACTGTCATCCAACTCATCCACTCCTTTTTCCCGTTGAATCTGGTTATGCTCCAACTGAACATGAAATGCAACTTGATGTACGTCATCAGGGGCATCTTCTTTTCTCTCTTGGTTTTGATCAACAACACCAACATTGATCGACGTAGAAGATACACCTTCATCAGGGCGTAACTCAACTGTTTTGTCACCGACTAACACGGGGCTTCTGTCATTGCTAGTTTTGCAAGCAGGAACAACATGGGCAGCATCAACTGTATGTTGAGATTTCTCAATTTGGATTTGAGATCCAAATGCCTATAACAACATGACATTACATGAATTTTTTTTAGGAAAAAAGTATAAAAGAGATAACAAATAAATGAACAAACAGTTGCATAAAAAACTTTAAAATGTTACAAACCACTGGTTCAATATGTTGTTCAAAAATGACGGGTTCTTCATGAATCTCTTCTGTATCTGCTCTTACTGTATCTCCACTTGAATTACACTTAGTGACCCCGACATCCCCGGCTAAGCCCTATGGTGAATCAGGATTCAAAAAAATATAATTTGTATGCACATAATCTTTCATGAATACAATACAGTTGTATAGACATAATCAGTGACCTCTAGTAAATGAATAATGTATCTGATAGTTAGGAAATGTCGGATACGGAACAACAAGAATTACCTCTGTTGCAACATGAGGTGTAAATGTTTGGTTCAATATTGGTGATGTATCAAATATGTTGTCATTGACTGAACGATGTGTTCCACCATCATGTTGCTGGAATGGAGATTCACTTCCAGCACCCTTTAAAAAAAAGTTGTCTATTAATAATTATTTAACTTAAACATTGTAATGTGTTCAAATGTGTTTATTTTACCTTTTTTGAATCATTTCGTCCTTTAATTGCTTGAAGAACCTCTGTGAATTTATCGTCCATGGATTTACGAAGATCCTTGATGTCGTTATTTACCTAATCAATATATGAAACTACATCATAAACTTTCGATTATATGGACGAAAAAAAAACAAAGCTATAAATTACACTTACCGATTTCCGAAGACCCCTGATTTCATCCTTTACCGACTTCTTAAAATCATCTATTTCTTGCCTTAACATCACAAACTCATCTTGATTGTTTTTTTTCGGGACATCATCACGCTGGACAAATGGCTTTTTTGGCTGCACCTGCTTTTTAGCCTTTGGAGGGACCGGCTTTTTCACAGGTATATCCATTTTTGAAGTAGGCCTCCTCAATGGTGTATTCATTTTTGGAGTAGGCCTCTTCACATGTGTATTTAAATTTGAATTAGGCCTCTTCGCAGGTGTATTCAGTTTTGAATTTGGCCTCTTCACAGGTGTATTCAATTTTGAAGCAGTCCTCTTCACAGGTGTATCCTTTTTCGTTGATGAAGAAGGTCCATCAGACATTTGCCTACGTTTCTTCTATGGTGGTGTAGAAACAAAGTCATGGTCTGATTCATGTTCATCTTCTGTTGCAATGGTAGTTTGCGCTTCACATATGGAAAGCGGTGGCAGTTGAAGACATGCAACCTCGTTGATGGTCGGGACCATATTATCAAATAGAGGTACCCCCTAAAACAGTATACAAAACAATCAGTAATTGTCAAAAAAAAGGTAAAACATATGAAAAATGTTGGATACAACAAATTACCGGGTTGTCATCTTCCTTAAATATGCCGTCCATCAGGTCCTTATAAGCCGGTTGACTTTCGACGGTCTTCCAGTTGAGCATTCTAGGAATGTTGTCACCTAATTTGACCGCTATAATGTGGTCACCTGACTTAAGTACACGATTGTTGTCAACCAATGGACAACACTCATATACCCAAATTTTCATAGCAAGGGGCATCCCGTGAAATCTATAAAAAAAATTCTCAAACGTCATCGTCTTGCTTAGGCTTTTAATCAAATCACGGAATGCTAGCTTTCCCCATGGGAAATCTGCGTATCTACCATTCTCTACCAACTCAAAGTGTAGCCTTGGTATTCTAACAACATTCTTCTCATTGGATAGTATATAAGTATGTATGAAGTATAAAATGGCAATTTTAACAGCATCGCCATCATGAAGGTAAACATCTTTGTCATTGAAGCAGTCAATCAGTGCTGCCTTCTTTGGCAAAGTTTTAGACCCGCCGAAGTATGTTTCCAATATCCTGTTTTGCTTCTTTGAGCTAACCCCAACTTTAAATTCATCTTCATTTCCGATACACTTCAATCCAGTTACGAGTGCAAACTCACGTATAGAAAAACACAATTCCTTACCGTTTACATCCATCAGGAATGCATCGGGCCTGCTACAAGTAAGTTCTCTAACCATGCAACACCTCATAATCTGTGCTTGAATATCACAACGCTGCATCCGGAGGAACACACCAAATCAAGTTTCACTGAACAATTTGTACTGCTCATCAGTAAGCTTTACCTTCAAATCTTTAAATACATCAGTGTTTGTGTAACAACTCATGTGCGCAGTTTGAGTGGGAGGTTTTTTCACATAGAGTTTTCTCTACATATCCATAATCAAATCACTGATAGTCAACTTGCATAAATATAACCATAACTGTATACACTGTATTCATAAAAACTACAATGGCATTATACAGTGCAAATGGTAGAAATTAGTTGTATTCATGAATACATGAAATTAATAGAAAAATGCATACAAATGCACACTATATTCATGAAAAATATCAAAATGCATACATTGTATCAAAAAAACATAAATCAACATTCATGAATACAATGTGTATTCATGAATACATTAACAAAACACCTTGTATTGAACCAAAAAACATATATGATAAATTGTACTCATAGAAATTGTATCAAAGAAACTAAAAAGCAACATTCATGAATAAAACACTGTATTGATGAATACATGAACGCAACACCTTGTATTCAACCAAAAAAAACATATATGAGAAATTGTATTCAGAAATACACTGTATTCGTATAAATATGTTGTATTCAACCAAAACACATATATGACAAATTGTATTCATAGAAATTGTATCAAAAAAACTAAAAATCAACATTCATGAATACACACTGTATTCATGAATACATGAACGAAACACCTTGTATTCAACCAAAAAAAAACATATATGAGAAATTATATTCAGAGATACACTGTATTCATATAAACATGCAACATCAATATACGTGCAATGAGAAATTGTATATAACAAATGTATAAAACAACATTTTTACCTTCACTTTCTTTGGTGGTTCATCTTCAACAACGTTTTTTCCCTTGCTTCCTGATGCATCCTCGATAATTTTTCTCTGTTTTTTAGTACTTTGCACAGATGGTCTGGAATCTGATGGATTCAGGACTACTTCTTCTTTTTTGATAGATTTAGAACCTTCATCTCCAATTTTAATACTACTACTCTGAGCAGCCATTCTAGCAACAAAGCCTGCATTGTCTTCTTCATCATGAGTTTGAGTGATACACAAATCAAAAGATGAACCATCATAAAAAAATAATGGGAATACCTCTAGTAACTCTGTTCGGAGTGCCTCCATCGGCCATTAACACAAATTCGAAGCTTGATTTTAAAAGCCCTAACAATGTCGAACCTTTCCCCCAACAATGGTGGAACACCTGCTTGCATGTAAAATTGGAGAAAACTCAAAAATATATACCAAAATACATAATAGATTGATACTGATTAGAGAGAAACACAAAAATTTACTTACCAAGTAGTGCGTAGCTACAAATTAGGAAGAAAATCTGGTGGAGAAATCGTGTATAATAGATATGGAAAAAAATAGGAGGAGATTGATACTGATGAGAGAGAAATGGGTTTGAAAAGTGGACAACGTGGATAGACGTTATTGCATTTACTGTTTTTTACTTAATTAGTTATTAAATGATATTATTAAAAAAATGTTTGCTATTGAATGTCATTAAGGTAAAGTATTGCTACTAAATGTCAATACCCATTAAGTGTTCGTTAAGCCATGTAGTTTTCCCTATATAGTAAGTATTTAGGGAAACTTTCGCATAAGTGTCATCCACCTAAACAGTTTGCACTTCCTGTAGTCCCATTTTAATTTGCACCTTCGCTTAGCCATAAATGTCCAAATGTCTATCCTCTTTTTAATTCTTTACTCTTTCTTCATTCCACCCACCAGGTCACCCTTTTCTTGGCCTCATCTCAAATCCTAAGTTTTTTTCTTTTTGCAGGAGAAATCAATGCAATTTAGGAGGAATCAATGAAATTTAGGAGGAACCAATGAGAGGACATCAATTCAAATCCTGGATTTTCAAATGGAGAGAGATCAAGAATTCTCACCATTTCTTAGATTCATGGACCCAATTCAATTCAGTGAGATCTTTCATTCACATTTTTTTCCACCAAGAATGTTTTCTAAAACTCTTTGATCCCCGAATTTGGAGTATCCTACTTTCACGCAATTCACAGGGTTCAACAAGCAATGAACAATAATTTTTTTAATAAATTGTTAATAAACACACAAACACAATAATGTTAATGCAATACATTTCCCAAACATTTTTTCATGGATTGTATAACTGTATCCTTCTCAAAGCATTACCAGCCTTTTATTTCATTAAGAAAAAAAAATACGGTAAGAAAAGTAGAGATGCTCATCACCATTATAACATCACAGCAATCTCCATTTCCACCACCACGTAATAACATCATCACATTGAAGAATATAGTAAAACTCAGATCTAAAGAAAAAGAGATAAGAATGAGCAGATCCAAAGAAAGGGAGATAAAGAACCAAATATCAATCTCTCCTAAACCCAAGTCTATAAGTAATAATATAAATAACGTATACTTTATGTATAATAGTGTATAAATATGTATGTACACCTCTTATATATTGTTATATGGTTATATTTACACTACCTTATATGTTCGTACAATGTATAAGTAGTATATAAGGATGTATAAATAATGTATAAAGGTGTATATATACTGTATAAAAATATATAAAGGTGTATATACACCTCTGATATATTTTTATACAATGTACATACACTCCTCAGAAGACTTATTACTCAAACATCATTGTACTGTTACACCAATGTCCATCAATTTCATTTTCTCCCAATCTTCAACCCATAAATGAATAAAATTTAAAACTCAACTACAACCCTGAACAAAATAGCTTTCTTCATTGCAAAAATGTTAAAAGGGGGAGGAGATGCCACTAGTTAAAGGGATTTCACCATAATAATCACTAATAGCAGTGAACAAAATTGTGCCCTTTGAGATATCATGAAATCTAATTCGAAAATTACATAGGTCATTCAAATTGATTTGTCGTTGAAGGAATACATAGAGAAATAGATAGAATAAGAGAGGAGAGAACATTAAATAGAGCATAACCGGAGAGTTTTTCTCTTCTCATGGTATTTGAAGTTGTCAGGGGTGGAGTCCATGGGCGGCTCAATAAGATCGGGGGCCTAAAGCAAACTTCTATACGAGGCTTTATATGATTTTTTAACTAAAAATAATCATTATAACTTATATTTAAAATCTACTTTTCTAGCTTTTAATATGTAAAGTCATTAATAACTCTTTTTCAATTGATAACGTAATTAATCCATTTAAATATGTCTCTTGAGACATTGTTAATCTTAGGTAAGAAATTATTTGTTTTAATTTCAAAAACTTCTTTCTGCTGAGAGGATTTGTTAACATTGTGAACACCTAATATTTGACCGAACATAAGTTTTGACACCATTTTTAGTGTTTAAATATTTCTTTTAGGTTTAGTTATATATTTAAATTTTTATCTCATTTTTTAGTAAGTCTTACATTTAAAGACCGAAAGCTATAAAAATAGAGTCACATTTTAGGAAAAGTTTTGTCTTTATTTTTTAAAAAAAGAAAAAGAAAATTTACAAAAATATGTTTCCTTCTAATTTAGGTTTTAATCAAAAGCTAGTGTTTTTTAATAGTTTTTTATTTAGATTTTATTTAGGACAAGCTATTTAACTTTTCTATATTTTTTTAGTCTAAGAATAATTAAGTAATGTTTTTATCATTATATTTTATGGAAAAAAAATCAAAATAACCAAAAAGGAAAAATTACGAAATCAGAAAAATACAAAAAAACAATGTTTTTTTTTTCCCTAAAATAACTAGCCTAAAACCCCATTCATGCCTAAAACTCTTCTCCTTCACGTCAATTTCCCTTCAACGAATCTTAAAACCAATTCCTCAACTCCTATAATTTCTCAACAAATCAAATCCCTAACACTCCCTCTTCCTTACGTTATCCTTTTAGAAAACCAATCCTAATCTACCAAAACCAATTCCCCTTAAAACTCTCAACGAAACCTTATCCCTCACTCTCCGACTCCCTCACGTCCCATATGTCTGCAACAAACATACCCACAAACATCTATTTAATGCACAGATACATAAACAACAAGGAAAAAAAAACATAGACAGAGCGTAGAAAAACACAACAAATACTACACACAAGAATAGATACATCCACAAACACATAGACACACAATACACAGAAACATAAACAGCAAAAAAAAAAAAAAAAAGTTTTCTTTAAAGTTCGAGGTTTCCGTTTGTGGTTTCGAGTTCGTGGACTTGAAGTTAGTCGTTATTAACTGGGAAATCGGTAGAATATTGTAGCTTCATATTATTATTTTTCAGCGAGGTATTTACGCAAAGGTAACACTCAATCTTCATTGTATGATTTAATATCACGATTATATGAGACTTGATTCCAATGTTACGAGGTTGCTCAAATTTCATATGTTTTAAGTGGTTATTATTATCCGGTGTTATGATATGAAGCAGGTTCATATTTTTGATACAATTGTTTGCCTTGATCTTATTTCAAATATTTGGTTAAATGGGTTTACGCTATGTACGTTGATGAAAGTTTTGTTTAAATTGCTTGAATAGTAAATCTTGGTTGGTATTTTTTACATTATATCTTGGTTGGTATTTTTTACGTTATATATGTTTTTCTTTTTCTTGTTTGCCTATTATTTTACTGAATAACATTACTTTTGATTTGTTTCAAAAATAAAAAAATTATTAACAATTATAACACAATATTGTGCACGTGTAGTAATCAGCAAAGAGATTTATAGAAACTAAATATAATGAAAGAATACAGAATAAGGGAGGATTAAAACTAATCCCTTAAATTAGGGTCATTATATTTGATTCCTTAAATTAAGGTCTCCTAAATTAAGTATAACCCCTAAACTTGACAAATATAGTCACATCTAACGTGCAATATTTTATTCTTAATAAGACTCAGTTGAGGAAAAATAGCACTTCCCAACGTTTATTTGGACTTGGACTGTGTGTAATACAATTTACACTCTCCTAATCACACTAACATATTTTTCTCAATCAGATAAAATAAAATTGTTTTCCTCAATAAGTTAATATACCTAACTTGTCCCTAATATTTGATTTATAACATATAGATGAAATACAAAATAATTACACTAACAAGTTTATGCTAAAAATATTTTCATAAATCCACTAGATATATGCACAATTTTTTGGTTATGCTTTTAATATTCATGGTATATTTCTAGTATAAATTTTTTATATCTTCAGCATGCCATGCATTTGCAGTAGGTTTTTGTCTATACATTAGATAATCAGAATCATGCGTACACTAAGAATATTACTTGTACTATATTTATATCATAAAAAATAAATCATAATATATTAATTTATATATCCATTTTTCCTTTTCTCTGTTGCAATTGGTAGTTTGTTTATGTGACTGTATCCACGATTTTCTTCCAATTTAGTGTGATCGGTTGGTTTTAAAATATATCTAAAAAAGATTTGTTGGGTTTCTTCGATATAACATGAGTGGAAAAGGGACCAAATAATCATCATGGTTTAGGCAACGCGAGTAGGTTAAAAATTCTAGGTGTGATACGCAAGTTAAGGTCGCGTTTACACGTTTAGCTGGCGTATGTCGAGGCTGAGGTCGCAATTACGCGTCTTAGTCAAGGCTTGTAAAAGGTCAATAATATTTAAGCGAATCATAGGCATAGCTAAATAAACACATTTTATTCAAAATAAATTAAGCCGAACACAAGTTGATAAAGCGACCGTGCTAGAATCACGGGACTTGAGGGGTGCCTCACACCTTCCCCTGGGTCAACAGAATTCCTTACCCGGACTTTTGTTTTCGCAGACCAATAAAAATAGAGTCATTTCCTTTTGATTAGGGATTCATAAGGTGACTTGAAACACCAAAACTCAATTCCAAGTGGCGACTCTGTAACAAATAAAATAATCCCTCTTCAAAACGTCACTTTAATTGGAAAAACCCTTTTTAAATAAAAACAAATCAAATTTATTTTTATTTATTTATGGAAAAAAAGGGGTGTGACAGATGGCGACTCTGCTGGGGACAACTAGAATTCGAGCTTTATATATTTACTTTTATTTGGCTTTCTTTATTTCTTGGATATATATTTTGTGCTTGTTGGCCTAATGTGCTATTTGCTGCTTATTTACCGCTTTGATATTATGTGACTTCATATATAAATTGTCTTCTCTTGTGCACCCCTCTGAGTCTCTGAACACATTCACCACTGTTCACTGTGTGTGCGGGTACGCTCCACAAAATTTTCTGTCTGAATGAGCCTGTGGGCGGTTACGCTCCTGGTTCAGGATAATTAGCAGTCACACATGTTAGGCGGGGTTGGACCACCAGTGAAGCCGGAAAATCTCTGCTACCGACGATCTGGCCCTTCCCCGGCTCGAGTTGTCCGTTTAGGTAAGCCAGTCTAGACACTTTATCCTTTAGGATGTTAAACCTAGCAGAACAAGCCACAAGTAATGATTATCCCTAGTAGGCTACGCTTTATTTACATCACGTGCATTTGACCTAATAGGACTCGGCACAAGGGCTGCGTCTGTCTAAGACAGGTGTCCATCTCAAAAGACCACCATGTTTATTTTATGTGCTATCCGAAAACATATTTATTTGGAAGGCTTTTGCATGTTGACCGGTTTTTAAGGTGATTAGGAAGAATAAGAGAGAAATAATTATCCTCCATTTAAAAAAAAAAAAAAAAAAAAAGAAGAAGAAGAAGAAGAAGAAAATTCCAAGAGTCTAAGCTAGTTTCACGAACTACGCACACCTGATTCTCATATCGATGAGATATGTAGGCAGCCCTTCTCGGATTCGGTGATCATTATTCAAAAATTCTAAAAAAAAAAAAAGAGTTTTATTCCTTATTCAGAAATCTAAAAAGATTTTACCTTATTTTTTAGGGTTACTCTTTGTAGAAAATTCAAACACTAAAAATACCAATTTTTTTTTTTATTCCTCTGTTCATTCCTTCAAATATTGAAAAAGAAAAATTCTTTTCTTATAAATAAAAAAAAAAAGAGAAATTCAAGAAAATGATACGTTTCCATTATCTTCAAGAACTACGCAAACCTGATTCTCATCCCGGTGAGATACGTAGGCAGCCCTTCTTGGGTTCGGTATTCCTATTAAAAAAAAAAACAATCTGAAAAAAAAGAGTTGTTATTCTTTCACAAAAAGAAACAAAAAAAAGAGATTTTATTTCATTATCCCAAAATTTAATAAAAATGTTTGTATACTTTTTTTCCTGAACTATGTCTGACCTGATTCTTGTTTTGACAAGATACGTAGGCAACCCTTCTTTGGGGTTCGGTCCACTTAAAACAAAAAATCTCTTGACTTGGTTGGTACTACCATATTTAGGAGTATGCATGGGAAAGAAGCAATTGTTAAAAGAATGAGGATGATAGGGAGGACCAACTTTGTTGTGAACCATAAATTCTTTTGCTACCTCTTGATTATACCTAAGTGACACTTGAGAAATTCTTTTGCTAAAATTTATGGTCAAAATTAATCCGACCTCATCATTTCATGTGCATTGTGTGGTGAGCTTTAGATTGAAAATTCAATGACATTGCTTTGTTGATCTAGAACTTGGCCCGAATGTTTGTTGAGGCGAAATATTGAGCAACACTTGGTTTGAGAAAGGATTGTAGGCTTTCTTTGACCCGATTGTATCTTTCAGGCCTACCAAATGACATATGATCCCTAATGTTACCCTTTTGAGCCTAAAACCTTTTCTTTGGATAAACCACCTATATCCTTTCTAGTGCATAACTGCACTATCCCTCTTTTGACCCCACCTTCCTGAGCGCACTAACAAAATCTAAGGAGGAAAACAAAGTGGAAAGGTGATAATGTGAAAGTCCAAGAAAATTACAAAAAAATAAAAGGAAAAAAACATGAAATGCAAAAAAAAAAAAGGAAAGGAAAACTCCAAAAAATGGAGGAAAGCTCAAAAAAGAGAGGAGAAAGTTAAAGAAAAAAAAAGAAGCAGCAAAGCAAATAAAGATCGAGTGCGAACATCAAAAAAATATATAGAAGTATAGTGTTATGCTCAAGGAGGGAGTAGTCACTTTATCACAAATATATATCCTACCCATTTGTAAGCCTACATTACAAGCCAAATAACAAGTCCTACTTGATCCCATTCTGAGTGTCCTCACATAAGTGGATACTTACATGAAGGCCAAGCATATGGTATCTCAATTGCACGCATTGAACATCCTTCTGAGTGTGAGTTTACTTCTTGAACGTCCTAAGATCTAAATGCTTAAATTGAGTGTAAATTAGGACTTTACTTGTGGTAAGAGCACTTGAAACATGAGGATAGGAATAATTCAAAACCTCTAATTGATGTAAAATGAATAGATCATGTCAATACTTAGGTATGTTTGAGGTACCATTTGAAAATATAGGAGTCACTTCTAATTTGACCTCCGGTTCGTCCGAGAGTCATTGATGGTAATTTTCGATGCATAATACTAATAGTTGGTGCCAACTAAAGTCAAGATATACTAAACCGATGAATTGACTTCTTTGTCTTCATCCTCTGGTGCTCCTTATAAGAGACACCCTTTTGAAAAAAAAAAACAATAGAAGCACAAAAAAAAAAACAAAAAAAAAAAACTTAGCTTTTTATGAACTACGTTTGACCTGATTCTTGCTACGGCAGGATACGTAAGCAGTCCTAGATTGGGGCTCGGTCTCACTCAATAATAAGTCTCATATCCCCAAAAGATCAAAACTGGGATTTTTTTTTTAATTTTTTTTTTTAAAAAAATCATTTCAAAACAAAAAAAAAAACAAAAAGAATTTCAAAGTTCCTCAGTTTCAAAAACTGGGGTATTTAAAAAACGGAAAAGGCTCATAAATACCCTTAACCTATTGAAAAAGGCTCATAAATACCCTCCTTCCACCTTTTGGTCTAAAAATACCCTTAAGGTTTGTTTTTGGCTCAAATATACCCCTCAAACTAACAAAGTTAAAGTTAACTCTTTTAAAAAGCCAAATGGCATTTTGTGATTGGACACATATATTATTTAATTTAAAAATTAAAAAATATGAACAAAACTGATTTTTTTTTGCATTTCGTGAATTAATCAACGAAATATGTTTTTTTTTTGTTTTGTTTTTTGCATTTCGTGAATAAAAAAACGAAATAGGAAATTATAATTTTTTTTTTGCATTTCGTGTATTAAAAAATGAAATAGGATAAAAAAATTAATTTTGTTCATATAAAAACAAAATTGGAAAATATATTTTGTCCAATTTTCCAATTTCGTTTTTATATGAACGAAATTTTTTTTTTATCCTATTTCGTTTTTTAATACACGAAATGCAAAAAAAAAAAATTATAATTTCCTATTTCATTTTTTTATTCATGAAATGCAAAAAAAAAAAAACATATTTCGTTGATTAATTCACGAAATGCAAAAAACAAAATCAGTTTCGTTCATATTTTTAAATTTTTTAGTTTTTAATTTTTAAGTTTCCACACAATTTTTAAAAAAAAATATGTAAATTACGGAATTTTATTATTGGCAATTTTTTTTTAAATATGGAATTTTAAATTACTTGCAATTTATTATTGGCAATTTTTTTTTAAATCTGGATTTTTTTTTTAAATTACGGAATTTTATTATTGACCAATTACAAATTGCCATTTGGCTTTTTAAAAGAGTTAATTTTAACTTGTTAGTTTGAGGGGTATATTTGAGCCAAAAACAAACCTTAAGGGTATTTTTAGACCTAAAAGGTGGATGGAAGGGTATTTTTAGACCAAAAGGTGGAAGGAGGGTATTTATGAGCCTTTTTCAATAGGTTAGGGGTATTTATGAGCCTTTTCCGTTTAAAAAAAAAAAAAAAAAAACTATTTCTTTTCATGCCTTCACAGGGTACGACAATCCCTGATTGCATTTTAGGGAACAAAAATCCCTACCGTTTTTTCATGACTTCACAGGGTACGACATTCCCTGGTTGCATTTTTAGGGAACAAAAACCCCTACCTTTTTTTCATGACTTCACAGGGTACGACATTCCCTAGTTGCATTTTAGGGAACAAACCCCCCTATTTCTTTTCATGCCTTCACAGGGTACGGCATTCCCTGGTTGCATTTTAGGGAACTAAAACTCTTACTTTTTTTCATGCCTTCACAGGGTACAACAATCCCTGGTTGCATTTTAGGGACCCTACTTTTTTCATGCCTTCACAGGGTACGACATTCCCTGGTTGCGCTTTAGGGAACAAAAACCCCCATTTCTTTTCATGTCTTCACAGGGTACGACATTTCCTGGTTGCATTTTAGGGAACAAAAATCCCTGCTTTTCTCATATTTTCATAGGTTGACTACTTCAGAATAAAGTCATATTTTCATAGGTTGACTACCTCCGAATAAAGTCATATTCTCATAGGTTGACTATCTCAGAATAAAGTCACGTTTTTAAATTTCAGGTTGACTGCCTCCAAATAAAGTCATATTTTTAGGTTGACTGCCTCACAATAAACTCATATTTTCATAGGTTGACTACCTCAGAATACAGTCACGTATTTAAAGTTCAGGTTGACTACCTCAGAATAAAGTCACGTATTTAAATTTCAGGTTGACTACCTCAAAATACAGTCACGTATTTAAATTTCAGGTTGACTACCTCAGAATACAGTCACGTATTTAAATTTCAGGTTGACTACCTCAGAATACAGTCACGTATTTAAATTTCAGGTTGACTACCTCAGAATACAGTCACGCATTTAAATTTCAGGTTGACTACCTCCAAATAAAGTCATATTTTCATAGGTTGACTACCTCAGAATATAGTCATGCTTTCAGGTTGACTACCTCCAAATAAAGTCATATTTTCAGGTTGACTACCTCAGAATACAGTCACGTTTTTAAATTTTAGGTTGACTACCTCCAAATAAAGTCATATTTTTAGGTTGACTACCTCAGAATACAGTCACGTATTTAAATTTCAGGTTAACTTCCTCCAAATAAAGTCATGCTTTCAGGTTGACTACCTCAGAATACAGTCACGTATTTAAATTTTAGGTTGACTACCTCCAAATAAAGTCATGCTTTCAGGTTGACTACCTCAGAATACAGTCACGTATTTAAATTTTAGGTTGACTACCTCCAAATAAAGTCATAATTTCATAGGTTGACCACCTCAGAATAAAGTCATGTTTTTAAATTTCAGGTTGACTACCTCCAAATAAAGTCATATTTTCAATTTGACTACCTCAGAATACAGTTACGTATTTAAATTTTAGGTTGACTACCTCCGAATAAAGTCATTTTTTTTTCATAGGTTGACTACCTCATAATAAAGTCATATTTTTATAGGTTGACTACCCTCAGAATATAGTCATGCTTTCAGGTCGACTACCTCAAAATAAAGTCATGTTTTTAAATTTCAGGTTGACTACCTCAGAATACAGTCACGTATTTAAATTTCAGGTTGACTACCTTAGAATACAGTCACGTATTTAAATTTCAGGTTGACTACCTCCAAATAAAGTCATATTTTCATAGGTTGATTACCTCAGAATACAGTCACGTATTTAAATTTTAGGTTGACTACCTCCGAATAAAGTCATTTTTTTTCATAGGTTGACTACCTCATAATAAAGTCATATTTTTATAGGTTGACTACCCTCAGAATATAGTCATACTTTCAGGTCGACTACCTCAAAATAAAGTCATGTTTTTAAATTTCGAGTTGACTACCTCCGAATATAGTCCCAAGTGGTTTATGATTTTGCTAACACTCACAAAATTTTCCTAGTACAAACTAGGGCACAAAAATTTTGTTTGTTTTTGTTTGTTTTTGTTTGTCTTTGATGACTTGCAGGTTCGCCCACAAGCACAGAATTGATATTCAAGAATGAAGTTCCATATTTGGTTAGAGAAAGAAGAATGTTCAATCTCGAAGGCAACTAGAGTTAGCTTTGGCACATAAGGCGGCCCAACGTCTCAAGATACATCTTCTCAACTTCTAATCAAGAAACAAGCATCCAAGGATATTCTACGAACTGTTATTCGGAAGAGCATCAACAACTTATTCCAAGTTGCAATTTGAAGTCCCAAATTCTAACTTCAAGATCATACTTTGAGATTAAGGTACCCACCGAAAGAAGGTGAGGTGATAACTAAAGATCCAAGTGAAGGTCGAAAGGAAGATTCAAGACAAGTAGAGTAAATAGGATCTTGTATTTCCGTTCTTCTTTTGTTGTATTTTTCATTTCTTTAATGTAATAACAGGAGCCACGAACCGGAATCTCGAAGGGACCTCACTCGATCATCCAACTCATCATTCTATCCTTTTACCCACTTGAACTACACGTGACCTGATTCCCTTATAACCCGGGATATGTAGGATGCCCAAAATCAGGACTCAGTCACATCCTTTTCTTTTATATCTTTTCGCCTTTCAAATAATGGTCAGGTCAAAAATCAGTCACAGTGTTCACTTCTTTGCCTGAAAACTCTTTATGTTTCCAAGCAAAGAGGGACATTGAACACCTAATTTTTGACCGAACATAAGTTTTGACACCATTTTTAGTGTTTAAATATTTCTTTTAGGTTTAGTTATATATTTAAAATTTTATCTCATTTTTTAGTAAGTCTTACATTTAAAGATCGAAAGCTACAAAAATAGTGTTATGTCCCGTGTTTTCGTATAATTGGAAGCCGAGAAAAACAATTACGACTTGTGTGTTATAAGGACATAAATTTAATTTTTGTGAATATGGCTATGTGGTTGTGAAATCTTTAATGCTAAGACCTCGGGGAAGGCCGAGGATAAAAATTGGAATTTCGGAAATTTGTTTCGGGAATTACAAATCGGGACTTTTCAAGAAGTGGGCCCAAGAAATAAAAAAAAAGATTACAATTGAAGCCCAAGCAAGAGAAGGGGGCCGGCCAAGCCCATTTTTAAAAGGGTCATGTGCTATGCACATGACCCCAAATGGATATATACTAGGGAGTCTTAGCAATTCAAGAACAAAAAATCAAAGAACTCACAAAAAAGGGGGTTTCGGCCGAAGTGCAAAGGAAAAGAAAGAAAGAAATTCCAAGCTTCTTTGTGATCCAAAAATCTTGTTCTTCTCATAGTTGTGAAGTGCTCAAGACCCTCTTCAACGGGGTATAATTAGTTTGGCACAAGAACTACGTTTGCGACAAGTCGGAAAATCAAGAAAAGGTAAGAATTTTGCCCCTCTAATGTTATAGAATTGATATGAATGTGTTAAGGATTGGAAATAGACGAGAATCCCGTGATTTTGATATAAATAGAAAGCCGTGGGTGTGTGTGTATAGTGTGTATTGGCCGTGAGCCATAGAGAGGAAATTGATGTGAATTGATCTTGGTTAAGTTGGTATAATGTGTTGTTGTGACCTTTATGTCGTAAAAGATTAATTGATAAATGGAATTGGCGTTGAAAAGTGATTTTGGATATTATCGGAAAGTGTATACCCTTGGTATCATTATGTATATCATTGTATATTTAGGGTGCTAGAGACTTTAGATATGAACTTATAATGATGTTAATGAATTCGGAATGAAACGACGTGAGTTAGAATGTTCGTCGTGAACTTTTGATTGTTTTGAAGAATTATGGAACATAATGGATTTTGGTGTAATTTCGGGTATGGCTTGTATTGTAGTTAGGTTGTGATTGTACAAGTTTGAATGTGGAAATGAATACAATTATGTAGATGTAGAATTGGAGTTTTGAAAGTTTGAATGGAAGTTGCCAACTTAGATAACAAAGTGGAATTTTGAAGCTAGAATGGCTTGATTGTTGTTTGTTGATGTGTGGGCTGTTGTTGTTGTTGTATTTTGAGCCGAGCTACGCCTCGGGGATGTTAGATTTATAGGGGAAATGCTGCCGAAATTTCGGTAGGCAAATATGGAGTTAAAGGCATTTTTTTTGAGCCTAAGAATCTCAATTGGTAACTTTGACCATTTGCAGATTTTTGAAGAAACGGGGCGGGACTTTTGGAAGGGCTTACGACGTCTGTGAGGTATGTAAAGCTTCCCAATTCTTTATTTGGCATATCTTAGTGTGTTAGTTGAATATGAGACCTTCCGGAGCATTTCTGCTCCTCGAAACCCGATCCACAGGAAAGTTACTATTCATTCAATTCGATTGAAGCCTAAAGGCTCCCTTTTGGCTAGAATGCCATTATTCGTCCGAAACCTGTCGAAATGTGGTCGGGTAACCTAGAAATGATTATGTATGACCTTTGGCATATTACTGCTCGAAAAAGAATATGTTCGCCACCTCACTTCGACTCGAGGTGGGTCCGCTACCCCAAAATGCCCGATTTGCCCTTCGGGCCATCTTTGAGAATAGAGTTGAACGTACCACTTCTGATCTTTGGAACATCCTTCCACGGGGTATGTTTGGACTATTCGATGCACTAATCCAGGTTTTGAACTATATGGACCATTTTGGAATCGTTTTGCAAAATGAAACCTTATGTCGACTAAGTATTCGACTATTTTGTAATAGGATATGATTTATGAGTTTACTTTGTTTTGAAACACTATTTTGAAATACGATTTGCATTTGGTTGCTCACGACTCCGCTCGTGCCTTATTATGACTTCGTTCACCGGTTCCCGGGCCGGTTTTGATTCGTGCGTTTTATGATAATTCGGCCGTATGCTGTGTTACGGTTCCCAAGGCTTCGCCATAGGGCCGGGTTCCGTTTGGAGTTATGCTGTGATATGGCTCGGGATGCGATACGCTCACCGATGATTATGATTATGTTCGGGGATGTACGGAGATTTGAAACCTTCTGGTGTTATGCTGTGTGTGGTGCCAGCGTCGGAGTGGCGACCACGTTCTTAAGCGTTTGCATGATTTTATTTGCATAAAATATATGTATATGATTCCGATACAGATTTTGACATACTAGTTTGTACCCCACTTTGACATTTGACTTGCTTTCGGTTTTGAATCCATAATTCTGTACTCCGTGCTTTACATACTCAGTACATATTCCGTACTGACCCCCTTTCTTCGGGGGCTGCGTTTTATGCCCGCAGGTGCAGATATCGGTGATCCTCCGCAGTAGGCTTCACTTCTTGCTATTCCGGAGTTCTCCTATTTGATCCGGAGTCCACTTTTGGTACAGACTCTTTTTGCTTTGTATATACTTTGTATATTTGACAGTTTGGGTATGGCGGGGCCCTGTCTCGCCTTATGTTATGTTTTGAGTTCGTAGAGGCCTGTAGTCATCTTTGTGGGGCGAGGGTCCTATGTGTTTATTGTCTGATTTTGCTATCGGGTCTTAAAGCGGTCTGTTTGATATGATGGCCCCACATGGCCCTTTTGTATATATTTGTATTTTGACCGGCGATGTCTATTCCGCCGCTTTGTTTGAGTTTGATTTGATATGACCGCTTAAGACATATTTTCGATATAAATTATGTTTGATATAACTTCTTGAAAATTTTGAAATAAGTTCGGATTCGGAAATGAATATGCGATTTGGTCTGGGTACCCAGGTAGGGTGCCAGTCGCGGCCCACGGGGCTGGGTCGTGACAAATAGAGTCACATTTTAGGAAAAGTTTTGTCGTTATTTTTTAAAAAAAGAAAAAGAAAATTTACAAAAATATGTTTCCTTCTAATTTAGGTTTTAATCAAAAGCTAGTGTTTTTTAATAGTTTTTTATTTAGATTTTATTTAGGACAAGCTATTTAACTTTTCTATATTTTTTTAGTCTAAGAATAATTAAGTAATGTTTTTATCATTATATTTTATGGAAGAAAAAAAATCAAAATAACCAAAAAGGAAAAATTACGAAATCAGAAAAATACAAAAAAACAATGGTTTTTTTTTCCCCTAAAATAACTAGCCTAAAACCCCATTCATGCCTAAAACTCCTCTCCTTCACGTCAATTTCCCTTCAACGAATCCTAAAACCAATTCCTCAACTCCTATAATTTCTCAACAAATCAAATCCCTAACACTCCCTCTTCCTTACGTTATCCTTTTAGAAAACCAATCCTAATCTACCAAAACCAATTCCCCTTAAAACTCTCAACAAAACCTTATCCCTCACTCTCCGACTCCCTCACGTCCCATATGTCGTGCAACAAACATACCCACAAACATCTATTTAATACACAGATACATAAACAACAAGGAAAAAAAAAACATAGACAGAGCATAGAAAAACACAACAAATACTACACACAAGAACAGATACATCCACAAACACATAGACACACAACACACAGAAACATAAACAGCAAACACAAAAAAAAAAAAAAAAAAAAAAAGGTTTTCTTTAAAGTTCGAGTTCGAGGTTTCCGTTTGCGGTTTCGAGTTCGTGGACTTGAAGTTAGTCGTTATTAACTGGGAAATCGGTAGAATATTGTAGCTTCATATTATTATTTTTCAGCGAGGTATTTACGCAAAGGTAACACTCAATCTTCATTGTATGATTTAATATCACGATTATATGAGACTTGATTCCAATGTTATGAGGTTGCTCAAATTTCATATGTTTTAAGTGGTTATTATTATCCGGTGTTATGATATGAAGCAGGTTCATATTTTTGATACAATTGTTTGCCTTGATCTTATTTCAAATATTTGGTTAAATGGGTTTACGCTATGTACGTTGATGAAAGTTTTGTTTAAATTGCTTGAATAGTAAATCTTGGTTGGTATTTTTTACATTATATCTTGGTTGGTATTTTTTACGTTATATATGTTTTTCTTTTTCTTGTTTGCCTATTATTTTACTGAATAACATTACTTTTGATTTGTTTCAAAAATAAAAAAATTATTAACAATTATAACACAATATTGTGCACGTGTAGTAATCAGCAAAGAGATTTATAGAAACTAAATATAATGAAAGAATACAGAATAAGGGAGGATTAAAACTAATCCCTTAAATTAGGGTCATTATATTTGATTCCTTAAATTAAGGTCTCCTAAATTAAGTATAACCCCTAAACTTGACAAATATAGTCACATCTAACGTGCAATATTTTATTCTTAATAAGACTCAGTTGAGGAAAAATAGCACTTCCCAACGTTTATTTGGACTTGGACTGTGTGTAATACAATTTACACTCTCCTAATCACACTAACATATTTTTCTCAATCAGATAAAATAAAATTGTTTTCCTCAATAAGTTAATATACCTAACTTGTCCCTAATATTTGATTTATAACATATAGATGAAATACAAAATAATTACACTTACAAGTTTATGCTAAAAATATTTTCATAAATCCACTAGATATATGCACAATTTTTTGGTTATGCTTTTAATATTCATGGTATATTTCTAGTATAAATTTTTTATATCTTCAGCATGCCATGCATTTGCAGTAGGTTTTTGTCTATACATTAGATAATCAGAATCATGCGTACACTAAGAATATTACTTGTACTATATTTATATCATAAAAAATAAATCATAATATATTAATTTATATATCCATTTTTCCTTTTCTCTGTTGCAATTGGTAGTTTGTTTATGTGACTGTATCCACGATTTTGTTCCAATTTAGTGTGATTTGTTGGTTTTAAAATATATCTAAAAAAGATTTGTTGGGTTTCTTCGATATAATATGAGTGGAAAAGGGACCAAATAATCATCATGGTTTAGGCAACGCGAGTAGGTTAAAAGTTCTAGGTGTGATACGCAAGTTAAGGTCGCGTTTACACGTCTAGCTGGCGTATGTCGAGGCTGAGGTCGCAACTACGCGTCTTAGTCAAGACTGGTAATTAAAAGGTCAATAATATTTAAGCGAATCATAGGCATAGCTAAATAAACACATTTTATTCAAAATAATTTAAGCCGAACACAAGTTGATAAAGCGACCGTGCTAGAACCACGGGACTCGAGGGGTGCCTCACACCTTCCCCTCGGTCAACAGAATTTCTTACCTGGACTTTTGTTTTCGCAGACCAATAAAAATAGAGTCATTTCCTTTTGATTAGGGATTCATAAGGTGACTTGGAACACCAAAACTCAATTCCAAGTGGCGACTCTGTAACAAATAAAATAATCCCTCTTCAAAACGTCACTTTAATTGGAAAAACCCTTTTTAAATAAAAACAAATCAAACTTATTTTTATTTATTTATGGAAAAAAAGGGGTGTGACAAACATTATTCAATAAGCAATACAGGTACGTATTTGAAAAAGAATCAAGATTTTTATCTGATTGAGTATATCAATTAGAGTATTATCTCTACTTGTACTACTTCTGTTAACACTTTATCCGTCGAAAAATAAGTCTAAACAATCAATATCAGTGGCTATTATGTTTTACACACCATTCAAAATTAATGAAATATCATGTCAAATAGTCATACCGAATAAAAACTCAAAATTATCAAACTCATATATATGTTGTGAAATAAGTAGCTTCACTTTTAGTTTTTGGATTATCACTAACTTCTACTAATTTCAATAAAGCATTTTTTATTTGTGGAGCTTGAAATATTATTGCTTTTATACTTTCGATACGATTTCCCCAACGTGTTTGTGACAATAATTTAAAAGTTAGGTTGGGTATACTGTCTTTTAAAACCTTCAACTGCTTATTAGAAGAAAAAAAGAGTGAATATATACATTACATCACTGCAAAAAATTATATAACATTCACACAAGAACTAGTCATGTCACGAATTACCAAATTTAAATTATGACAATATTCAAAAAAAAAAAAACTATATATATTTTAATAGAAAAAATTGGGTCCCCCAAATTCACTTGCATGAGTTGCTTTATGGTTCAGCCGGCCATGGGTGGGGATAGGAATGGGCGTGGGGGAACAGAAGAAAGAGAAATGTGTTTTCTCTGTAGCAAAAGAATAGTGGAAGACTTACGAAGAAAGAGAGCTAATGTCGCTATAATATAAGATTAGAGCTAAATTGAGTAACAAATAAGAAGTTGGGCCAAAACGGATAAACTAGAAATTATCAAGTATTTTTATTGACATATTTTTGTGGGCAATTAGCAGAATTGTCCTTCTTTTGGGGTGGTCTTTAAATTTTGCCCCTCATATTTGAAATCTTTAAATTTTGCCCTTCGGCTAAAACCCATGGATTCCAAGTTCGAACCCTCACACAGTCAAAATTTAAAAAGAAAATCCGCAAGGCAGAGTTTAAATTTCGCTATGCCCCCACCGGCATACACTTGTGAAGGAATTACCAAAGTTATGCCGGACCCGGCATATTATGCCAAGTCTGCATAAGTATGCCAGGTCCGGCCTAACTTTGGTAATTCCTTCACAAGTTTATGCCGAGTCTGGTATAAAAGTTTGCCCATTAAAAGTATGCCCCCCACAGGCATAAACTTGTTAAGGAATTACCAAAGTTATGCCGGACCCGGCATACTTATGCCAAGTCTGCCCATAAGCCATGAGTATGCCGGGTCCGGCATAAATTTGATAATTCCTTAACAAGAGTATACCGGGTCCGGCATAAATTTGGTAATTCCTTAACAAGAGTATACCGGGTCCGGCATACACGCGACCCAAACCTTACCTTGCAATTTTTTTTTAATTCATGCTTGAGCGGGGGTTCGAACTCAGAACCTCATCATTTTTGCGTGAATGCTCAGAGTTGCAATGCGAAGGGCAAAAATTAAAGACCAGCAATATGAGGGGCAAAATTTAAAGACCACCCCAAAAGAAGGGCAATCCGCGCAAAAAAATGTATTTTTGTCAATGATTAGATTTAGCAATTGAAGCCCCAAAAAAATTGGCATTCTTCTTCTTCAACTTCGAATCGGTCGGAAACACTTGGACGAGAATATACAAAATTTAAGAAGTACTAAAAGTGGTTTGGCGTTATATCAAGTAAAACAATCAAGCCTAGATAATGCCTCTGTGGAATGTGTATAATTTATTGTATATCAATGTATATCACACATAAATTTTCATAGATGCCACTATGAAATATGTATATAACACTGCATATTGTGTATATATGTGTATGTCACACACAAACATTTACGGAGACACACAGATATACAGAACTTATAAAAATATATACTCGTGATATACACTAATATACATGGGAATATACATAGATGGAGTCATTTTTAATCTCAAGTTCTCAGTATGAAATTCTGCTCAAATTCACATCAAATCATTCCCAAACACCTTCTAAGTTGATATTTAAGTTCCTTAAGATGTTCCCAACAAAGTCCAATATCACCCATTCTAGACAAATAACAAATACACAAATCGAAAAAAATTGAATCAAGCTTCAATGATTTTGAATGGTGTTCTTAGATCCTTATCCTAAAAAATAAAAAATAAAAATTAAAAAAAAATGAAAGAATATTCCAACTCATCAACAAAATCGATGAAGAACCCGAAAAATAATGGAAAAATTGGTATTGCAACACCAACAAGAAACCAATGAAGATTTTATTAGCCGAAAAGGAAGTAGATGGATTTGGTAGAAAATATTAAACGATTATTGCTGAAAGTTAGGATCGTAGCAGAAAAAAGTAGAGAGAGCTGGGTATAATTATTCAAGGATTCTTGTGAAATAGTCAGCAGAAAGAGAGAGAGACAGAGGGAGAATAGTAAATATTACTTGCTATTTTTACGAAATAATTTTGGTTATTGGGTGTCAAACCCTTTAGATAGATATTAAATTTGGGCTACTGAATGTCATGTTAATGAATGGGCTCTTTTAGCCAATTATTGCACAAAATTATTTTTTTGTGCCAATTTCTCGTGATTAGGTTGAAACTTTAAGGCCTAAGTTATCTGGTTGAACCCACGTCATAATTCTGCTATATAATGCTTAGTCCAAAAAACTTGAACAAGTAAAAATAGAGCAAGTTGATCGCTTTACAAGCATGTAACTGAAAAATAATTTGTACTTGAATTTCGAAAATAAAATCTAGATAAAAATCTCTTAGCTAAAGCACAAATAAACTCTAGCAGAGGAACTCTTAGAAGTGGATTTCAAGCGTTGGAGTTCTTACTTTTATAAATTAAATAACAACACATTGTGCTAGAGATCACATCCCGGCACATTTACCAAGTCAGGGATCAATTACACATCTTCCATGATAATGCAAAAATTCATCATCCTCGCCAATTGAAAATCAATGGTTTACACGGGATTTTGTGCAAGTAATGTCGATATTGAAGAAGGTGAACAAATAAATAAATAATTGCAACTAGATTATCTTTAAACTTAAATATGAGACTTTATGTAAAATTAACTTCTCAGCTACTATTTTAATATTTCTTTCACTATCATAAGTCAAATTAATTTTTAAAATTCCTTATCCAAAACACAATTGAATACCTATAAAATGAGACTTGAAAGCAAATTGTTTTTTTCTTATATTTCAAATTTAGAGTTGAAAAACTAGTGGCCATGCAGATGAACTTCCACTTTGGGAGATGCCATGCCCACCACTCATTACAAATAGAACCGAATCTAGCAACCAAATCCATTAATCTCACCCTTAGCTTTTCCATCACCAAACTTATAGATCAAAAAGGAAAAAATTAAATTCCAAGGGGAAAAAACACTACGCAAATTGTTCTGTCACAATTCTTCCTCTACCAACTACTCCTCTCTTTGCTTCCTCTTCATCTTCCTTCTATGGCCAAGAATCTTCCTGAATAATTCCTTTTTATTCTTCTTCACTTTGTCTCTTCACTGTTTTATCAACTATTTTCCTTCCATTTAAGTCATGACTTCTTCTTACTCTTTATCTTCTATAAGAAACACTACTAAATCGGAAGCCTTGTTAGTAGCTCAAAAATCTTATCTTTTCTTTCCAAAACAAAGGCTTTGTGTGTTTTCCAATGAAACTCAATTTCCCAAGAAAGATTTTCTTGTACTCAAGCCCCAAATTTCTTCTTCTTTTTCATTTTTGAGACTGAAAAACTCCAGCTTTACACACCCTTTTGCTGCCTTATCATCGTTTGCTGAATCAGATGGTGATAAAAAAAGTGAGAATTTTGAAGTCAAATCCCACCAAGAAAATGTCATCTCTTCTGAGGAAGAGGATGACTTGCCTGGAATGGCACAAGCTTTTCACATATCTTCAAGCACAGCTTCTGCTATATCAATATGCATTGCATTGGCTGCACTAGTCTTCCCATTTTTCATGAAGTCATTGGGTCAAGGATTGGTCTTAAAGTACAAGATTTTATCTTATGTAACAATCTTGTTTGGTTTTTACATGGCTTGGAATATTGGAGCCAATGATGTGGCAAATGCCATGGGAACTTCTGTTGGTTCGGGGGCACTGAGTCTCCGGCAAGCCGTAGTCACTGCGGGGATTCTTGAATTTTTAGGGGCACTGTTAATGGGAACACATGTTACCAGTACAATGCAGAAGGGTATTCTTGTGGCTAATGTTTTCCAAGGAAAAGATACTTTACTCTTTGCTGGTCTGCTTTCTTCTCTGGCTGCTGCAGGGACATGGTTGCAGGTGCATTTAGAACTATGACATTATCAGTGTTATTTACCCTCTATTATAGATTACCAATGAAGTTTTTATGTAAACTTACTTAAAATTGCCTTTTATAGGTGACATGATTGCTTATATTGTTCACATACCGTAAGTACATAGAACTTAAACTAGTAAGTGACATAAGTGTGGGAAGGTTAGTGAAGTCCGAAAGTCCCTGCAGATCAAAGCACTAGGTGATTTCTTTCCATTTGCCTAAGCTTTGATGAACTAATTTACCTGAAACCTGCGCCGGTGGGAGGCAACTGAAGTGCTGGATTGAACACTACTGCTATTAAAAACTAAAAATATGAATTAGTGACATAAATTGGAAGGAATGGAGTAATAATTTAATAAATTTAGCTTGTGAGAAATTCTAGTAGTTTTGGATGTTCCTGATTTCTACAAGGTAGTCCTGTACTAGGTTCTGTTTCTGAATATTTCAATGAGACAAGGAGTTAAGAACTAGGATTCTGTAAGCAAACATTGGAAACCACTGAAATACCTGACCTTTAGAAAAGTCTTGAGTTTCTTGTTACTGGATAAAGCTAACAACTTAGGCCACCATTCGTTTAGCCGTTACCTCAATAGTAACACTAGGAAACCTTGTCAAGGAAATCACTCCCTTGGACTGGATGTGCTTAGATTATCCAAAAAGAAACTAGGGACAAACTTAATACACGTGACATAAGTTAATTTTATATTCTTACGGGAACGGCATAAGTAATTACTTAACAAAGTCTTGTGTTTTGACTATCAATATAGGTCATTAGCTTAGACTGGCAAATAATAAACAACATTTCAAGCCATGCCAATCATTTCGTAGATTACTGAACTTAAAAAAGTCATGTAAGCTGTCTTGGTTGTTTTGACCTGTTTCTTTCTTGATTGATAAATTGCACATGGAGGAAGTCGCTCTGAGAAGCTATTGAATTGATAAATTCTTGAAGGTACACAAATGGAACTTCAGTTCAAACTGCATGGAATACACAGACTACCCTAACATAAACTACCTGACGGAATAACTTTTCCGACTGTAAGTCGTTTGGTAGGATGTATAAAAATAGTTGCGAATAGGGTGTAATAGTAATGATGGGATTAATTACGCTGGTATTATTTTTTTTATCGACTTTTTGGTTTGTTGTATTAAATAACATGAATTCCATAACTTTTAAATAATACTGAATAGGGTGTATTAGAATAGGAATAGTACTGGTATTGTTAATGTCATGATTTACTATGTATAAGAATAGTACTGAATAGAGTGTATAACTAATACAAGTATTAGTTATACATAAGTTGAAAACACTACCATACAAGGGATTAAACAATACAAAAGCTAATACCAGTATTATTTTCTCTAATACCTCCTACCAAACGACCCCTAATTGCTAAAAACGGCTAATAAGTCTTAGCTAGCACCTCTGCCTTTGCCTCATATTTGTTAGAATATTTGCTTTTGCACTGCAGTAACTTTGTTTTACTATTTTTGAATAAACTTTGTTTTCCTGTTAGAAATATATTCTGCAGAGATATTCTAGTCTAGCTTGGTTAGTTAAAGATATACTCTGTAGAGATATTTTAGGCTAGTTTATGATTATCTTTTTATTATTTTTTCCTATAAATGAAGAGCTAAACATAGCTAAATAATAATTCACTTTGACTGCATTGCAGTATATTTTTCTCTCATTATTTTTTCTCTGTTATTTCCTACGTTTCTTTGTTAAAAACCCAACAATTGGTATCTAGAGCCATTTTCTTGAGGGACCTGTGAGTGAGATGGATGCTGAAAATAGCTTTTCTCAAATAGCTCCTCCCGTTTTTTATAGTGAAAATTATCATCTATGGGCAATAAGAATGGAGACTTATATTGATGCTTTAGATCTTTGGGAGGCTGTGGAAGAGGATTATGATGTTCTTCTGCTGCCAAATAATTCCACCCTGGCCCAGGTCAAAAGCCAAAAAGAAAAAAAAATCAGAAAATCAAAGGCGAAAGCAACTTTGTTTGCTGGTGTGTCTGCAACAATTTTCACAAGAGTTATGGCTCTCAAAACAGCTAAAGAAATTTGGGATTATCTGAAGGAAGAATACACAGGAGATGAAAGAATACGAGGCATGAAAGTGTTAAGTTTAATAAGGGAATTCGAATTGCAAAAGATGAAGGAATCTGAGACAGTCAGACCGACTTCTTGGCATTGTTAACAAGGTAAGGTTGCTTGGTACTAAATTTAAAGATTCAAGAATCGTTGAAAAAATTCTTGTTACGGTGCCTGAAAGATACGAAGTATCCATAACTACCTTGGAAAACACAAAAGATCTGTCCAAGATTACTTTGGCAGAATTGCTAAATAAATTGCAAGCACAAGAGCAAATGAGGCTTATGAGGCAAGATGGTATGGCTGAAGGAGCTTTGATAGCCAACCACAAGACTCAAAGCAAGGGTGATAATTCAAAGAAAAATTACCCACCTTGCCAGCATTGGGGCAAAAAAGGTCATCCTCCATTTAAATGTTGGAAAAGGCCAGATGCACAGTGCAAGATCTGCAACCAACTTGGTCATGAAGCAGTGATTTGCAAAAACAAATCTCCAAAATATGAAACAGATGCACAAGTCGCCAATGAAAAAGAAGAAGACCACTTGTTTGTGGCAACATATTTTTCAACCAAGAAATCTGATTTTTGGATGATTGACAGTGGTTGTACAAACCACATGACATATGACAGAAATATTTTTAAAGAGTTTATGTCAATGGAAAATAAGAAAGTCAGAATCAGGAATGGTGATTGTATTCCTGCAAAAGGAAAAGGAACTATTGCAATCAAAACAGGCTCAGGTACAAAAATAATTTCAGATGTTCTTTACGTGCCTGATATTGATCAACATTCGTTAAGTGTTGGCCAGCTAGTGGAAAAAGGATTTAAATTATTATTCGCTGACAAGTACTGTCGAATCTCTGATGCCACTAAGCAGGAGATTTTACGAGTTAAAATGAGGGGTAAAAACTTCTCATTTAATCCAGCAAAAGATGAACACATGCCAGAAAACTGCAAGACCAAAGATGAATTGGCAGATTTGTTCATGATTTCAATTCCTGCCAAGTCTAGAGTTTGCAGTTCCAAAACCAAGGAGTGTTAGAATATTTGCTTTTGGACTGCAGTAACTATGTTTTACTGTTTTTGAATAAACTTTGTTTTACTGTTAGTAATTAGTTAGTTAGAATATATTCTGCAGAGATATTCTAGTCTAGCTTGGTTAGTTAAAGATATATTCTGCAGAGATATTTTAAGCTAGTTTATGATTATATTTTTATTGTTTTTTCCTATAAATGAAGAGCTAAACATAGCTAAATAATATAATTCCCTTTGACTGCATTGCAGTATATTTTTCTCTCATTATTTTTTCTCTGTTATTTCCTACGTTTCTTTGTTAAAAAACCAACAATATTTCATTCAGATGAATCTCCACTATTGACAGCTGAAACAGTGCTGTACATTTAGCAATTCGCCAAGTACTCTCGTATGAAGTTTCTGGTAAACCCCTTGCTTTTCTTGCTCAGGTTGCATCATATTATGGTTGGCCAGTATCCACTACGCATTGTATAGTAGGATCCATGGTTGGTTTTGGTCTTGTTTATGGAGGAACTGGTGCAGTCTTTTGGAGTTCACTAGCAAGGGTAACTTCCTCATGGGTGATCTCACCTTTACTGGGAGCAGTGGTGTCCTTTCTCGTCTACAAATGCATCCGGAGGGTATGTGTGCATACTCTTCCTCGGGCTCTACTTTCTTAATGCAACTCACAATTCCTAATGCTGGTGTTTTTTCCTATTTTTAGTTTGTGTACAGTGCTCGGAACCCAGGACAAGCCGCTGCAGCAGCTGCACCAATTGCTGTCTTTCTTGGTGTCACCGGAATTTCTTTCGTTGCTCTCCCTCTAAGCAAGACTTTAACTATAGCTCTTGGCCAGGCTATAACCTGTGGTGCTATTGGTGCTTTTGTAGTTGACAGGATCATCCGGGGTCAACTTGGTCACCTCCTTGCTAAAGCCAGTTCAAAAGAACCAGAACCAGAAACGACCGACGCTAAAAACATTGGTTTCCTTTCAGATATTGCAGGTCCTAAAGGAACACAACTGAAAATAGTTTATGGTGTTTTTGGGTACATGCAAGTGTTATCAGCCTGCTTCATGTCATTTGCTCATGGTGGAAACGATGTCTCCAATGCAATAGGACCATTGGCTGCAGCGTTAGCCATTCTTCAAGGTGGGCTAAGCGGAGCCGATATTGTTATTCCAAATGATGTTCTAGCATGGGGAGGGTTTGGAATTGTGGCAGGGCTAACAATGTGGGGATACAGAGTGATTGCAACTATTGGAAAGAAGATAACAGAATTAACACCTACCAGAGGATTTGCAGCTGAGTTTGCAGCCGCATCTGTCGTTTTGTGCGCGTCAAAGCTAGGCCTACCAATCTCAGGAACACATACCCTTGTGGGAGCAGTCATGGGTGTTGGTTTTGCTCGAGGACTGAACAGTGTAAGAGCAGAGACAGTGAAAGAGATTGTCACTTCCTGGCTAGTGACAATTCCAGCTGGTGCCATCTTTGCTGTTGTTTACACATGGATATTCACTAAGCTTTTGGCATACATACTCTGAGTGTAAATTAACAGACAACACAGCACAAACTTCCCCGTGTATGTGATTAATTAGAAAATCAGATAGATGAACTTTCTGTCGTGATTTGGGAACTGCAATTTTTGATCCATGAGCGAGAGTAACAGTCCATTCAGTTTGGACGAAGAACAAGAGATCTGTTTTGTTGTCCATTTTGCAATTTGCTTCCCTATTAAATTTGCTTCTTAAACTATTGTTTCGGTTGGCCTTGGCTCAAAATGTGGATTTCTACAACATAGAATTACTGCCAAAAACTCTGAAACCACACTAAAAGTTTCAATCAAGCTGTATCAGCAACCAACCAAAACTTGGCACATGGGCGTAGCAGCAAAAATATACAGAATTATAAGGTTCCTCTAAACTATGAATATAAAAAGACATTAAAGACTAGAAATTGACTTATTATTCCATGTCAGGTTGCTGATCTTAGACATTAAAGTTTGAAACTATTATTCACCTGCCGGGACCAGTGGGTCAACACCCCAGTGGCCAATTAACAAGAGATTAAAAGTTAAGATTTTGCAGATACTGGAAGGCACAAGTAATATGGTCTGAGATAAAGGATAAAGGGAGGCAGATGACAGGGAGCACAAGAAAATGAGGAGACAAAGTAATGTCTGAAAGTGTGTCTGCGTTCTTTATGCAGGCAAAGAGATTAGTCTAACTTTGACCAAATGGTTAAAATCTAACTCTCCAAAGTTGATCACACTGCAAGCATAATGTAAACAGGAAAAAATATGCCACAACTATAGACGACAAAGATACTTTTGTTTCTTGGAAAGTCAGACCTATGTCTGTTTATGTGGTGTACAAGTACATAACAGTATATTACATTATACAGTATTTCTCCTTCCTTGTCTTTCCAGCTTCTTTTCAGCACGTAACATTTGTAACCAACACAAATAATGACTAAGTCTAGCAAAATTGAGAGATAGCAACTGAAAAGAGCAGGCAATCAAAACTGATATGAAAAAACAATTATCTCCTTAGATGAAGATAGAACTTTGCAGTTAAACAACATGAAAAAATTGACATACCAGATTCTTTGGTACTAGTTAAAGTGGTTTGGGAATCAGATGAGAGGATACTCATGGCGAAATCTCCTCTATTGAATTTAGATTAGGTTCCCATCTCGAAGCCCTCCATGGTTTTGGTGTGGGGATAGGAGGTACAAATGGCTTGTTCTCCTGCTGCCTTTTCTTCCATAACCAACCGGACCATCTCTCTTTGGAGGCATAAAAGTCCTTTGCAAAAGATACAGAGTTCTCTAAGCAATCTCCGTTTACATCCACAACTTCTTCGCGGTCCAACTTAGGCTCCTCGGTTTCAGTGGGATGTTTTGCTTTGCGCTTCAGTTTCTCTACCGTACTAGATGGGATTACAAAGTACTTTTGCCCTGGCAATAGAATATCATCTGCAGCGAGAAGAGATTCATGGGGACGATTGAAAAAATCCGGCAGAGCTACGTGCCTTCCTGGATAATTCTTTAATAACTGAGCTGCAGAAATGGCACATTCGTACATATCTACCTTCCCACCAGGATGAACTATCCGCACAGTGATATCCTTAAGTTGTAAACTCAGGCTAAAAGAATCAGTTTCCTTCAACTTTTTCCTTTTCCCAGATTCTCTGTCGGTGTTCCGGCCTCGTCCTGACTTGTTACCACAAAGCTTCAGCATTTCCAGCAAATAGAAAGCCACAAAAATTACGAGCATCATGGATCAGAAACAGAAAAAATAGGAGCGTTGTTGTAGTCAGATATCTCTATATAAACAAGGTCTCCAGCATAATAAACATATTTTGTTTCTCTAGGCCAGCCATGATGAACTTAACATTATCTCAAATGAATCAAGTGATAACTCCAAAGGCCAAATAGAAAATTATATCCTCCAACAATAAAATCTCTTTGTATTCTCCTCAACCGGCAAAACCAAAGCTTTCCATGACACAAGAAGCAGCAAAAGCATCCAAGTTTTTGTTGTTTCAAAAATATACAAATTTTGTTTTGTGCCACGCCTGCAAACACATGCTTGTGCTCATATCGTATTCCCAGAGCCCTGATGGCACTTGACGTTCTAGCTTTTTCCTTCTCCCACTAATCCAGTTGTTATGAATAATAAAACAACCCTTCACCAAGCAGGCTTCCTTCACATTTCTTTCTTGCCAAAGATCTTTATATGCGCCATTCGGAAAGAGGTCTCTGTCAAGGAATTGAACGGTCAGGTTCGTTTGAGGTTCTAAGCATCTGCTGTCATCTATGCGATTGTATCCACCTTCCCCGCACAATGTATCATAGAAGCTTGGTTGCTCAGAAAGATTTGAGTTTGCTGCATGCTTCACAACCTTCTCAAGAGCAGCAATAGTCATAGCATCCGAATAAGCATAATAGAACCCAGAATTCAGACGTCGAGGTAAGTTTATAGGTCCTGTAGTTGAGCCGTGCATATTTGTGCACAAAATAATGAGACAATTAGCTTAAATCAAGGCTGTTAACAGTTTATCATCTAACAGCACGAGCATGTGATTAGAAGATATCTTCCTCCTGAAGATGAATCCCACCAATTAACTACCCCCTCCGTCCCAATTTATGTAGCACTTTTCGCTTCCTGAGAATCAATTTGACTAATCTTTGAAGCTAAATAGGACTAGATCAACTCAATATTTTAAAATTAAAATTTAGATTTTCAGAAACTATACTAAAAGTACTATAAGTTGCAATTCTTCTCATGTCAATATGTTGAAAAATACATTTTAAACTGTTGGTCAAAGTTCGTACAGTTTAAATCTCGAAAAGTAATAAGTGTCACATAAAGCAGGACAAAGGGAGTAGTTTTTTGCACTCCCAATTTTGTCTTTCAATAATGTCCTTCAAAGGGAAATACATAAATACCTGTCAACTTGTATTCATCTGATTGTGCCACAAGAACTGCAGGGCCAAACGAGCTAAGCAAGGGGAGTGGATTCTTGAACCAATAAATGTCAACATCGCTCATTAATACATTGTAACCTAGCTTCAGTATCTGCAGAACCAGTCTGGACTTAACTTTGGTTACTTTCTGAAAGCACTCAGTTCCAAAATGACAGTTGTCAAAGCTGATATTGGTTTCAAGATTGGCATACTTGTAGACGGCTAGGCCCTAGAAAATACATGTTCATCTTAGTTATTTAGTAAGTGGTAACAGAAGGGAGGGAGGTGAAATATTAACACTCTCTGTATGGTGTCGGACATATAATTTCCAACAGAAATTTAGTTATTCATAATAAATGGCGGCAGTCGGAAAGATAAATGAGCGAGCTACTACTGAGCTGCAGTAATGGTTCAACCTATTAGCGTGGAGAATATTAGCTAATAAACAAAAAAATTACCTGCAAGATGGAGAAATCATATATATCATCGTCAAGAGCACAGACCAAAAAATTAGAGATTTGGAGATGGTTCAGCCTGCAGACCCAACTCATTAGCATGTCCTTGTAATTATACCCAACAACTGCTAGCACAACTGTCTTATTTTTGTCTGCACGAAGGGACAGTAGTGTTTCTAAAGATAATGGAAGCGAAATCGGGATCAACACATTCAAGTGGTCCTTCACAGAGCAATCTTTAGCTCGCTCAGTTGATCTGATAGTATCAATGCATTCCAAAATATTTTTCTCTCTTGTTGACTTGAACAATACTTCGTTTCTTAAACTCAATGATCCTTTGTATCTCAAAGGGTAAACAACCAATTGTGCGGAATTTATGAAGAGATAGTGTCCTCCACACTGGAGAAGTCTAAATATGTTAGAGAAGTTCTGTTCATGGAAATATAATGATCCATAAAGCATTGCCAGATTGGAGTTCCCTGCAACTTCCCAAAACCTTTTTCCAGTAGCCAGGTCAAGAAAATCTTCACTTGCACGATCGAAATCCTGGTCAAGGTCATTAAGGTAGAAATTTGAAATGGCCCAACTAGCATCAAAGACAAATCTGAAATCAGATAGCAGAGCTTCATTTATAAGCCAGCGGTTATGAAGCCCCTTCCCATATATAAAAGCGGGGAGGACTCCTTTATGCAAAGGAAGATCTCCATTGTTCCACGCTATTAGCATTTTTCCTTCACAAAAGTTCCATTTCCATTCTTGTGAAAGGACATCCTGCAATTACAGGAACAGCATACTCAAATTAAGAAGTTTCCTCAGGACTGATCCTGTCCAAATCATTTGTAAGACCATACCTTTAGGTTCTTCACTCGGCTTCCATCATCTCGGAGCCAATGTTTTCCATCTGCATCCAAGTGAAATGGGAAGTGGGGAACACTTTTCAATGAAGAAAAAAGGAGCCAATCATGATCAAGTCTATGAGCATGTCTGATAGTTTTAATGAAGTCTGGTAAGATTATGGTGTTTGGATCAATCACAACAGAAACATCTGAAGATGATGCTTTTGACCTTGCAACCATGGAATGAAAAAATGGTGTGCCAAGGAACCTAAAAATAAAAATTATAGTAACAACTCAAAATTTCCATATCAATTTAAAGCCTAAAACTGACAAAAATAATGTAAGTTTACATACAACCCAAAAATCAGCTTTTCAGGTAAGTGATCATCATATTGATCCTCTTCTCAAACTCTTTCATTAGGGTATTAAGCTCTTAAGTTACTGTTAGATGCAAGATACATTCTTTTATATATATACTAAGAGCTTACATACCAACTTGGACCATTTGTTATAAAAGTAACTTAACTAACTACTGGTGACTATTTTACATTTCTCTGTAAATGCCCAATGTTTGTATTATCTATAAACGTATCCAACCATTAGAGATATAATTATCAGTTCAAATCCAAGCTTTATATAGAAGTCCAACTTTTGGCAGCAAGAAATTCCAGTATCAGCATAGTACCAGAGATTATATGCAGCCTCTTAGCAGAAAAATGCAAATACTGCAAACAGTAACACCCGCTTTCCTCTTACTACCTCACTAACCGGAAGCACTTCGCTTCCCTTTTTATGCAGGATTGACTGTTCAAAGATTAAAAGTTAAAACTGTGAAGTTCGTTGACAACCAAAAAAAAAACAATTAATTTCAGGTAAACAAAAACTTTTGTCTCATTAAACTAACTAAACTTTACGGACAATAATAGTAAAGACAACTATTTTTTCTCCTATTAAAGTAACTGAACTTTATCTGTTATAACAGTCAAGTCACTGAACGTCCCACTATAGCAACGAAGCATATCCATCAAGGTGATTTAACTATTATGATTAATGCAGTTTTGTGACTTCATAGTACTAAAAAATAATAGGACAGTGAAAATACCAAAATTACTTGCAAAGAAGAGATTAACTAAGAAACAAAAGTAAAATTCGTACGTGAAATCGATGTTTGGCTCAACTGATACCCGGGGACTTAATAATCCAGCAAAGGAGAAAACTGAAGGATCATGACTGAAAAGAACAACACTAATATCTGGTGATAAGCCAAGCCAAGATTGAATAGCAACAGCCTGCCTTTCCCCAACAGTACCCATAAAAGGCCTTGGTGCTGTAAATATAGTAATAGTGGGACCATTCAATTCACCATTGAAAAGTATGGTCTTTTTTATCTGACCTTTAAAAGAAGATGTCAATGGCATAATTTGAGTAGCATAAAAGGAGACACCAATTAAGATAAACCCCCATAGCCAAATCAACCACAACCCAGGTTTCTTTGCCTGTGAATCCACCAAATGAGAGGAAAAAAATCAATAGTGATTTGAGAATTAAAGAACACAATTGCATAGTAAATGCATAAAGTTAAAAGCTTTATTGAAGTGGAAAAAACAATCAATAATGATTGATGCTAAAGAACGTACTCCCTCCGTCCCAATTTATATGCCACCTTTCGGATTTTGAGATTCAAAACAAAGTCTTTCTTTGACAAATATTTTAAATTGTCAATTATTGTGACATATATAATTTTATTTCAAAAACTAAAGATTTCACGCCTGAATTCAAGGTCAAAATTAAATTGTTTGACTCTCGAAATTCAAACTGTACTATAGTAAAATGCAGAATGCTGAGAGCTTTGTTGCAAATGGAGAAAAAGAATTCAATCTTGAAAAAGTTGAAAACTTTGTTGAAGTGGGAAAAAAAATCCATCTAGAATGACAATAAACAAGACAGTAATAATACAGTAAAAGCAGAGAGCTGAGAATTTTGCTGAAATGGAGAAAGAAATCAATCTTGATTGATAACAAAGAACAAAGTAGCATAGCAAATACATAAAGCTGAAAGCTTTGTTGAAGAGGAAAAAATTCCATCTTGATTGACAATAAACAGCATAGTAGCATAGTAAAAGCAGAGAGCTGAAAATTTTGCTAAAATGGATAAAGAAATAAATAGTGATTGATAACAAAAGAACATAATGAATGCATAAAGATGAAAGGTTTGATGAAATGGACCTTGTTGTTGTAGAGAAATGGGAAGAGAATAGTAGACTGAAAGAAGTTCATTGTTGTTAGTGAAAAGAATGAGGGGTTGGAGATTTCATGATCTTGTTTTTATGCAGCTTTAACTGATAAAAGAAGTGAAAAAGTGAGGAGTTGGGACAGTGGCAGCAGTAGCAACGCCGTGAGAAAAGCATTTTAGTGGAGAAGAAGCTAAAAACATGTGAGGTATTTGCGTTAGGCAGGCAACCGTAGGTTTTAAGGGTCAACGAATGTCACCATTTTCTTCACTATTTTAATGCTGAGTGCAATTGGAACTGCCAATCCGCCATTATGGAACATTTGTATTATACTCACTCCCTTCACTTTACTTGTCTAATGCACTAAAAATAAGTTCATATTGTAAAATGAAGCTAAAAGAGTCACAATATTAATGGATGAAAATCATAGAAATAGAATGACAAAAGAGGAAAATTTTTTATTATTCTTCCAAAATGTTTTTACAAGTATATCTCATATGAAAATTTATGTCTCTATTTATAGTGATACATATGTATTTAATATATGAAATGGTGGAAGAAAATGGGAGAGTCATTAACATGGTGGAAGAAAAAGGAAGAACCATTAACATGGTGGAAGGAGCATTATATTTGAGAAATGGACATTCATAATTTCATAACACTCCCCCTTGGATGTCCATAGATGATGTGCATCGTTAAAAACCTTATTGGGAAAAACCCTGTGGGAAAAAGCCTCAATTAAGGAAATAGAGTACACATATCTAGTAATACGCTTTGAGAGTTGCCTCATTAAAAACCTTACCAAGAAAACCCAATGGGACAAAACTTGATTAAGGGAAAAAGAGTACAACGCGTATTTTCACTCCCCTGACGAAGATCAAGATTCAGATGTCGGAGTCTTCGCATTCCAATCTTAAATATCATCTTCTCAAGAGTTGAAGTTGGCAAAGATTTGGTGAACAAATCTGCGAGATTGTCACTTGAACGAATCTGTTGTACATCAATATCACCATTCTTCTGGAGATCATGTGTGAAAAATAACTTTGGTGAAATGTGTTTCGTTCTATCTCCTTTTATAAATCCTCCCTTTAATTGAGCTATGCATGCAGCATTATCTTCATATAATACTGTGGGTATTTTTGTATCACACTTCAAGCCACATCTTTCTCTGATGAAATGTATCACTGATCTCAACCACACACATTCTCTACTTGCTTCATGAATAGCTATTATCTCAGCATGATTCGAAGAAGTAGCAACAATGGACTGCTTTGTGGATCGCCATGATATAGCAGTACCTCCGCATGTAAACAAATAGCCTGTTTGAGATCGAGCTTTATGTGGATCAGATAAATAACCTGCATCTGCATAACCAACAAGATCTGTACTACCTTTGTTAGTATAAAACAGACTCATATCGCTAGTTCCCTTCAGATATCGCAATATATGCTTAACTCCGTTCCAATGTCTTCGTGTAGGAGAAGAGCTATATCTTGCTAGCAAATTAACAGAGAACGCTATGTCAGGTCTTGTAGCGTTAGCAAGATACATAAGTGCACCAATTGCACTAAGATATGGTACTTCAGGACCAAGAAGCTCTTCATTTTCTTCTTGAGGTCGGAACGGATCTTTGCTCACTTCAAGTGATCGAACAACCATTGGAGTACTTAAAGGATGCGCATTGTCCATGTAAAATCGTTTTAAAACCTTTTCGGTATAAGCAGATTGATGGATAAGGATCCCATCTGTCAAATGTTCAATCTGCAAACCAAGACAAAGTTTTGCTTTTCCCAGATCTTTCATCTCAAATTCTTTCTTTAAATATTCAATCGCCTTTTGGAGCTCTTCTGGAGTTCCAATTAGGTTTATGTCATCAACATAAACAGCGATTATAACGAACTCTGATTTTGCTTTCTTAATAAAAACACATGGACAAATGACATCATTTATATAACCTTCTTTTACCAAGTACTCACTGAGGCGATTGTACCACATGCGCCCTGATTGTTTTAGACCATACAATGATCTTTGTAATCTGATTGAATACATCTCCCGAGACTTTGAGTTAATTGCTTCAGGCATTTTAAATCCTTCAGGAATTTTCATATAGACTTCATTATCAAGTGATCCATAAAGGTAAGTTGTAACCACATCCATCAGATGTATTTCAAGGTTTTCATGTACAGCTAAACTGATGAGATATCGAAATGTTATGCCATCCATAACGGGTGAATATGTTTCTTCATAGTCGATACCGGGTCGTTGAGAGAATCCTTGTGCAACAAGGCGTGCCTTGTATCTCACAATTTCATTTCTCTCATTCCTTTTTCGCACAAAAACCCATTTATGGCCAATTGGTTTTACACCATTAGGCGTTTGGACTACAGGTCCAAAAACCTCACGTTTGGCAAGTGAATTCAATTCTGATTGAACTGCCTCTTGCCATTTTGGCCAATCATATCTTCGTCGACATTCTTCGACAGATTGAGGTTCCTGATCGTCAATGTCTTTCATAATATTTAGTGCAACATTATATGCAAAAACATTATCCACCATAATCTTCGATCGATTCAAATTTATCCCATCACTAGAAGAACTCAATGATAGTTCTTTATTTACTTGAGTCTCGGGTTCCCTAATATCTTCAGGAGTATCGGGATTAGTCAGATCTTGAATATCTTCATGATATTCTTTCGTAGTGTCATTTTGATCATTTTTCGTGTTTCTTTTTCTAGGATTTTTATCCTTAGAGCCCAATGGCCTACCACGCTTCAGGCGTGTATGAGATTCAGAGGCTATGACACTAGTAGATTGTCCCTTTGGGACATCAATTCGGATAGGCACATTCTCTGCAGGGATATGTGACTTAGTTATCTTTTTCAAATCAGTAAATGCGTCTGGCATTTGATTTGCTATTTTTTGCAAGTGAATGATCTTCTGGATCTCCTGTTCACATATGGGGGCACGTGGATCAAAATGAGATAGTGATGGAACTTTCCACGCAATTTCTCTTTTAATTTCTTTTTTCTCTCCCCCTAATTGTGGGAAATTTGTTTCATCAAATCGACAATCTGCAAATCGGGCAGTAAATAAATCTCCCGTCAATGGCTCAAGATAGCGAATAATAGAGGGTGATTCAAACCCAACATATATACCTAACCTTCTTTGGGGGCCCATCTTAGTACGATGTGGTGGTGCTACAGGCACATATACAGCACAACCAAAGATTCGGAGATGAGCAATATTTGGTTCATGACCAAATACTAATTGTGATGGGGAGTATTTATTATAATGAGTCGGTCTGAGACGAATAAGAGATGCTGCATGTAAGATAGCATGTCCCCAGACGGTAGTGGGCAACCGTGTTTTCATAAGCAGTGGTCTTGCTATCAATTGTAGTCTTTTAATAAATGACTCAGCAAGGCCATTTTGGGTATGAACATGTGCTACAGGATGTTCAACTTTTATCCCAACTGATAAACAATAATCATCAAAAGATTGAGACGTAAATTCTCCGGCATTATCGAGGCGTATAGACTTAATGGGATGATCTGGACACTGTGCCCTTAAGCATATTATCTGTGCTAATAATTTCGCAAACGCCAAGTTGCGAAAAGATAGGAGGCACACATGAGACCATCTTGAAGATGCGTCTATTAGGACCATAAAATATCTAAATGACCCACAAGGTGGATGAATAGGTCCACATATATCCCCATGTATACGTTCTAGAAAAGCAAGAGATTCAATGTCAACTTTCATTTGTGATGGCTTAGCTATCAATTTACCCTGATAACAAGCAGCACATGAAAATTGACCACTTTCAAGAATCTTCAGGTTCTTAAGTGGATGCCCATTTGAATTTTCAATAATTCGTCTCATCATTATTGATCCAGGGTGACCTATTCGGTCATGCCAAAGCAAAAAAGTACTTGAATCATTAAACTTCTGGTTTACGATCGAGTGTGCTTCAATTGTACTATTTTTTGCATAATACAGTCCAGAAGACAAAGTTGGCAATTTCTCCAAAACATATTTCTGGCCGGAGACATTCTTTGTAATAGCAATATATTCATCATTTATTTCGTTTAATGTCTCAGCGTGATACCCATTACGGCGGATATCTTTGAAACTTAACAAGTTTCTTGGGAATTTAGAAGAGAATAATGCATCTTCTATAACAAGTTTCGTCCCCTTAGGCAGAAATATAGTAGCTCTTCCGGAGCCTTCAATCAATTTCGAATTGCCAGAAATTGTATTAATATTTCCCCTTTTTCTACGCAAGTTAGAAAAATATTTCTCATCTTTGAATATGGCATGCGTTGTTCCACTATCAATCACACAAATATCTTCATGATTGGTCATTGATCCAAATAAAATTTGAGGAATTTCCATAGATTCTTCAAAAATGAAATAATAAATAAAGTGAACATCGAAGTAGATATTATGATTAGACAAAGTATTACACACATTTTATTATATAAATATGAAAACATAACCACATACAAATGACACTTATAAAATATCTAAGTTTTCACAGATCCATCACCGATCAAATGATCTATTTTCCCTTCAGGGAGTTTAAAGAAATCTGCCACATCTAGATGCATGGGCTCAACATTATCTTCAGAAATAAAATTTGCTTCAGCATCTTTTTCTGCCTTTTTGAGAGAGGCTTGATACAGATCAACTAGGTGCTTTGGCGTACGACAGGTACGTGACCAGTGCCCCTTTCCTCCACATCGGTAGCATTTATTTTCTGAGTTTTTCTTTTGCACAGCTTTATGCTTTTCATCTTTCTTTTTACACTGCTGGTGGTGAAAGATACTATTTGGTGCAAAACGAGAATCATGATTAAAATTTCTTCCTCGACCACGACCATGACCACGACTGGGGCCACAATCTCTTCCACGCCTAGAATGGCGAAAATTTGCCTCATTCACTTCAGGGAATGGGGCAGTACCAGTGGGTCGGCTTTCATGATTTTTCATTAATAATTCATTATGTTGTTCAGCCACTAGAAGATGTGCGATTAGATCAGAATATTTCTTGAACTTCATTTTTCGGTATTGCTGCTGCAGGAGCATACTCGAGGCAGGAAAAGTGAAGAATGTTTTCTCCAGCATATCATGATCAGTGATATTTTCACCACATAATTTCAACTGAGAAATAATTTTAAACATGGCAGAATTATATGCTTTAATAGATTTAAAATCTTGTAGCCTTAAATGGAGCCAATCAAAACGTGCTTGTGGAAGTATGACCATCTTCAGGTGGTCATATCTATTTTTTAAATTATTCCACAGAGTAAGAGGATCTTTAACAGTGAGATATTCCATTTTCAAGTCCTCATCAAGGTGATGGCGAAGGAATATCATTGCCTTGGCACGGTCTTGGTTTGATGCCTCATTTTTATCTTTGATGGTGTCTGCCAGACCCATCGCATTAAGGTGAATTTCGGCGTCAAGAATCCAAGACATATAGGTATTGCCGGATATATCTAAAGCTACAAATTCACGTTTGGTAAGATTTGCCATTAGTAAAGAAAAATAGAAAATCAATACCTTCGAGGCTTTCAAGTATTTTCTCGGAACGGCAGAGTCTCGTGCTGATAACGTATTGTAAAATGAAGCTAAAAGAGTCACAATATTAATGGATGAAAACCATACAAATAGAATGACAAAAGAGGAGAGATTTTTACTATTCTTCCAAAATGTTTTTACAAGTGTATCTCATATGAAAATTTATGCCTTTATTTATAGTGATACATATGTATTTAATATATGAAATGGTGGAAGAAAATGAGAGAGCCATTAACATGGTGGAAGAAAAAGGAAGAACCATTAACATGGTGGAAGGAGCATTATATTTGAGAAATGAACATTCATAATTTCATAACAGTTCACTTTTACTTGTATTAGTTGATCACTTATTAGTTTAATGCTGACACAAAATAAATATAGATATTTCCCTTATATATGGCATACAAACATCATATGAGAGAAGATTGCCTGGTTGACATGCAATTGATCAAACTCTACATACCAACTGAAAAAATAGTCGGTTTTTTCAACAAGAATCCTAAACACATTCAACTATATCCTAGACCTTTTCATCCGAATGCAAGTAAATAATTATCCTTAAAGCAAATTATAGAACATGCGATAATATAATTAGCTTTATAAAATTGAAGGGAAAAAAATGCTAATGCATAGTACACTAGAAAAAATAACATATTAACCAAAAATGCTTTTTTCCCCCTTTCTCTAACTTGAGATGACCAAAATAAAATACAAATTCTAAAATTATTAATATTGTTCCTTAGTTGATCCACACTTGACCAAGTTTTTCTTTGCGTTTCCTTCTTGACAGGCATTTACACTTTACAAGGTGATTTATCAGCCATCCTTACATAAAATAGCAACCCTAGGAAACAATCCAACTAAATAGCTGACACTTCTACATTATAAGCATGTCCACAAGTTAGCATAGATCCCTTCTCACTTTCACTTTCCCAGACACAATGCTCTTCTTCAGTACATAATGCCTAATATTCCATTTTTTTAACTCAATGAAACAATATAGTAATATAAGCTTGCATAATAATGGGGATCCAGGACTCCCCAACTTCCAAAGAATATTAATACCAAATGGAAAAAGGTCACATGGATGTTCAAGTGTTGGTTCACCTCCTCTTCAGACACCTCAACCTCCAAATACAATTTACAGCTAACAAAATTATCAACCTCAACAATATAATTAATAAGCTGTCGCAAATGTCAACAACGGACGAGCTGATAACAGATACAGACACTATAAACCTCTCATATCATTAATCCTCTGCATAAGGGTATCACAGCTTTGCTCCTGGCAGCCACAATCTGGAACCAAGGATTTTAATACGTCAACTTGCATATCTATTGTCATACTTAACAGCCCAAGGCAGTAAAGAGGATTTCAAACAGGTCAACTGGTGCAGCATCCACACTCTACTTAACAGCCAAAGGCCATGGACAATAAGAGTATCCGAGGTTATTGGCCTTCATTACTCTGTCTTGACTCCACGTACTCGTTTGCTCATCTTTTCCTACGAACAGGAGACCTTGATCTTGATCTTGACCTTGACCTCCTTCCCCTGCCATTACATGGACCAGCTTATAAACAAGATAAAATTCCTGAAGTGCTTTTATTAGATTAATTCACCTGTATGTTATTAGCTATGCTGATGGATGATTAAGTAGAAAATATCAAGAGAAATTTAAGAACACCCAACAAGATACCTGATACTTTCACTAGCAGCGTAAGGAGAATGCCTGCGCTGAGAGTGCTTGCTATGAGGAGACCGCGAAATATGTCTAAAAATCAAAAGATTACATGCTAAACCAGTAAGTGGTGACAAAAAGATACAATATTTTGGACACATATTCTCAGCCTTGTATACAGTCAGACTCAGACTACAGAAGACTTTGACCTCTGTATGGCTGCATTGTTATTAATAAGTTATAATATATAGCTAATGATGATTGTCAAAGGATTCTGAGGTGGAATTGCCTCAATCTTGAAAAGGGCTCAGAATACATAAATTCCACATATTCAAACAGTGGTGTCAGTTTGTAGTTTTTTCCTCTTGATGGGAGTACTACTTCCTGGTTCAAAATCCCGTAATAATACTGCTTAAGAAGAATTTATCAAACATGTTACCAGTCTAAAAAAAAAGAATTTATCAAACAATAAAGTAGTCACATCATTAAGCTACTTCTTATCATTAAAAAATTGAATCAAAAAGTCATTAATCAATAGCAGCTTTAAGTAAGCATCTTTACCAATCCCTTTATAAGTAATGGTACTTGGGGTGTGCTTCGTTTAGAGGAAAACATTCTAGAAAATGTTTTTCAATTTTCCCATGTTTGGTTTGGCTTAAGTGGTTAGAAAAATATTTTTCTTATACACTCATTTTCCTCCAATTTCAGGAAAATGACTTCTCTACCAAGATGGAAAACATTATCTGGAACTCTCTAATTGACGGGTCTGACCCTCCCCATCCTACCCCCAACCCAACCCCACTTCGCCCATCCCCAGCCCCCTTGTACCAAAACCACTTATTTTCTAGGAAAATATTTCCCAAAAAAAAAAAACCAAAGACACCCTTAAAATAAAGTTTGTCACGGATATGAAACTATAATAAAACTATAAGAGAAGCCACTTATCCACAAAGTGGCCTTAGATGGTTGAGTATTACAAGATTCAAGACTAATAGATTTCAGGAATTTCATTACACATTTTCTTTTGACAAGGCAAATAATTTTATTGATGTTTGACAAACCCCGTGACAGGGAATTTCATTTACACTTAAAATCGACTTACTGAAGCGACGACTCTACTCTTTCAGCAAACAATTTTAAAACAACTATAATTGCAGAATTTGGACCGGTTTGAAAATAGAATTGCATAATCCTTTTTAAGCATGTGAGAAAGAAAACTGGCTTAGTAACCTTGTGAGGGAATACGTTATGGAAACATTAAAGCTTTACCTAAATATTCCATGTGAAAAGGAAAACCTCTAAATTCAACAGAAAGTCATCCCATCTCAAAGATTTGGGTAATTCATTCAACAACAACATACTCAGTGTAATCCCATCCCACAACTGGGGTCAAGGGAGGGTGGTGTGTACGCAAACCTTACCCCTACCTTGTGAAGGTAGAGAGGTCGTTTCCTGATTTGGGTAATTCATTCAAAGGGCTAAAATCAGCATGAAGGGTATTCAACAAAGAAATTTGTCCAACTCCTATAATTTTTCTTGAGATGACACATCACCCCTTCAAAAACCACCTTAAAGAAAAGATATCACAGAAGACATGAGCACAACAATTTGGAATCACAAGCGATTACCCTAATTATGGATTTTCTTTTGAAGTACAATAAATAGGAGTTCCCTATCAAGCATTTTGGTTTTTATACGGCATATGCATCGAAACTATAAGACTAATAATCATGTCCACAGGGACCACTCACTACGGCATAAGCAATGACACTAGCAAAAAGCAGGTGACAACAGAGTACACAATTTAAGCCTGAGTAATTAATTTATTGATCACTAGAATACATGGTATTAGTACTTCTTTTATAAGTTAAATAATATGAAAAACATCAAGGGAGTACTCATCCAACAAGGGCACGCATCTTTAAGTGGGAGAATAACCTATCGAGCCTCCAACTCCACAGAACGCTCGGATGTTAAATCAGATAGATGACACTTACAACACTTGCAAAGATATATGGAGATGCACTTACAAATTAGTGATGCTAAATTGATTGTACAAAGCTATCAAACCAGATAATAACACCATGATGAAACTAACAGGAATACATCTTAGGAGTCAGTGGCAGTGATACATTGTTCATTATTTTCTTCTAACATTATCTTTACTACAAGTCCAAGCTATCGGCTATTTCAATGCACTCAGAAGGGGAACCAGGACTAGTCTGTTGTATGCTTAGATGTTTAACCCACAAGTACCAGGATGTAACGAGTAAACTCTCATCATGCCTTTCGCTGCCAGCCTCCTAAACATATTTAATTACTATTGACTCAACTGCAGAGTCTTTTCCATCGAATGCGTTGTTTTCATTTGTCCACACATCCATGGATGTTATTCATCAAATAATTGATCGCATTAGTTTTATATTCACAAGCGATCTTTAAAGTAAAGTCTTTACTAGATTCAGTTAAGTTCTCATCTCGATCAAAAAATTCTAATCCGTCCATTTCATTTTTTAGGATGCTCCTCTTTTTTGTTCTGGAATCTTTTCGGGAAAGAAAGATATTTTACTATAACTGGAAACTCTAACTTTAGCATGTTTAAAACCACAAGTTCCAACGATACTTCTAGTATGTTCCAAAAGTCTTTCTTTCTTAAGATCCATGTCTAGTCAAATACTGCCATATAAAATAAAATGGAGGGAGTAATATGTTTAGAACCAAAGCAGTAACGCCTAAGGGAAATTGCTTTGACGTTCCCAAAATAATTACTCTCTTGTTGGAAATATAGTAATATTTTCACTCAGCAGCAAGTTGCCTGCTTGATCTTTTTCTGATGTTAGCTTGTTCCCACAATATCTCTAAAGACTCATATACCTTGTTGAACGGAAGATGAGACAGTCAGAAATGTTTGCATGTAGTAGGAACTACCCCATCCCCTCACATTACTAACCTGAATTAAGTAGTGAACAGTTAATTAAAAATAAATAAATTTTAAGAAAAAAGATGTCATTTCCCAGGGAAGCGGAAGACCGTGACCAACAAACAGTGAAATGATTAGTGAATAAAACATATGATCTTGATATTTGAGTTAATGGAAACAATCAGAATATCCAGGCTCTTCAAAAGATACCTTTTCCTTGACCTGAGTGGTGATGGTGATCTGTGTCTATTTGGTTGCACCTTCCTGCAATCCACAAGAAAAAAATGAGCAATTATGTGAGGGTCAAATTGTGCAGCGCAAATTGGAGAAAATAAAAATAAACCTTCTAGAATCATCTGAAGATTCATCACTGGGATTGTTGGCACGGCTTGAGTTGTCCTTGCTGTCTCTACCCCTGCTATCAATAGACGATGAACGATGTCTTTTACGTCTGCTGGAGCCCCTTTCATCTTTTCGTCTAGATTTTTCTCTTTTCTCATCCCTCGTTCTCTCTCTTTTTCTACCATTATCTGTGATAACACCAGTTCTGATGTCTCTCTCTGTCTCCTTTCTTTCTTCCTTGACATTAGAGGGCGAGAGCCTTTTCCTTGAGTCAGATTCCTTGGCTTTTTCCCCTGATTTACGGCTTTTCTCCTTCACAATATCTTTTGAACCATCTAGATCATCCACTTTTCCCTTTTTAGCATGTGTTTCCTCATGATTCCCACGGTTTCCTTCTTCTATCTCAGTTCTTCTGTCCTTTGAGCTTGTAATGTGCATACCATTATCATTTGTGCCAGAACCCTTTCTAACTTCATGTTTCCCGCTCTTATCCGACTTATCTCTTCTGTCTTCACTTCTGGAATTATCTATCTTAGTCTTTTTGGAGTCAAGAGTCTGGGATGACTTTTCAGTTTTCACAACATCCTTCGCACCTGGCATCTTATCCTCCGGAACATTGGATTCAGTCTTAGAGAAGCCTCCATCATCTCCATCATCTTCACGTTCAGAATATCTAGTTGACCTGTCATCAGTTCCAACATCAGGGCTCATTTTGTGAGGTTCTTTCCCCAGGTTTGCAGGAGATCTATCATGCTCCTCAGATTCTTCATGTGATTTTCCATTGTCATGCTCTTTGGGCTTTTGCTTATCAGAACTCGGGCTTTCATTGTCATCCTCATCATCTGATGCATAATTAGCAAGGCCTAATAGATCCCCAGGAGAAGTGGAAATAGACTTTTCACTGGCATTAGCAGAATCAGCATCCTTAAGTTTGACTGGTATCAGAACCTTGGCAGAGACCTTGGGAGTTGTAACAGCTTGAACAGATGCTAACACCTTCTGACTAGCACCACCAGTTTTTTGCTCAACTTAAGGGAGGAAAAAGACCAACTTAGTCAATGAAAGGGAAAAAGAAGAAATTTAAAGAGGAGAGGATTTGAAAAAGGAAGACACCAACCATCAACAGTGAGATCCTCTTCGCTAAGAACCCTTGTCGCAATCTCATTAAATAGCTCGTCAGTAACCTGTAAAAACAGCATCCAGTCAATACATCTGCAAAAACAAAATAAGGAAATCGATCACATATTAACCATCAATAACCTTTAAAAGAACTTCAGTTAGGACATGCTTTATTTCCTGATTCATCGCTGCAGTTCGTGCTGCTTCCACCTCAACCTGAATCGACAATAAAAAATAAGCCTAAACATTGTATGGCGTGAATAAGATAATAATCAAAGACAACCCAAGAAGAATAACTCAAGAAAATTAAAAAAGGGAAAGCTTCAACACTATATATTCATTGGAACAGTATAGTCCAAAAAAGGGTATATTAAACCAAGTAAACAGATTTCCTCCAAGAAACAAATTCAACAAAAAAACATCATCTTCTGTCAAATGAGTAATTAAGGAAAAGTAAAAAACCTCATCATCATCCTCTTCCTCGGTTGACCTTGAAGAATCTATGCTTTTGCTATCAGCCTGGTCACCTTTCCGATAAGATTTATCGACACCTTCATCTTCAATGGATTGCGAATCCTCCTTTGGAAGGTCTGGAGCTGAAGTTGTGATGACAGCTTTCTTCTTTATTATTTCCTCTCTAAGCCAGTTTGGAACAGCAGCCTAAAAAATACGACACAAATAATACAGATGAATCATGACTCTATAGTTTACAAACTGAAAGCCCGTAGAACAAGTATACAAACCTTCTTAGGGCGATCAGCAATCCCATATGCATCAGCAGGAAAAGCTGCTGAAGGATGCAGGGTGGCACCGGCACCAACACCAAAGTGGGCACCAACTGACGGAACAGTTGCATGGAAGCTTGAAGTCTGTGCCCTTCCAAAGAGTGGTGCAGTGTGTTCAGGGGCTGGAGAAGCTCCAACAACAGAAGGATCAACCTGAGATATAAAAATGACAATAGGGAAGCTCTATCATGGCTTCTAGATCATCGTGTTTAAGTTAACCTTGGAGTTAAAACTAAAACCTGGGACCCAACTGGAGGTACTGGAGGAAGAGGAGGATACGCAGCAGCACCAGGAGCAGAAGAAGAAGGCCATGTATAATTGGAAGGCATTGCTGAAACAGGATCTGCACCCCCCACAGAGCCCCCTGAATCAGCACGGACATAATAGGGCTGGGAATGCTGGTCATGCTCATGATTAAAACGAAGTGCAAAATCCAAAGGTCGATCACTAAGATCAGGACCCATCACGTAATGACACTCTTCCGTCTCTGCAGCTTTATTGGGTGCTGACATTAGGTGTGCGTAATGCTGCTGAGCAGAGCTGGCAGGCAAAGGTGAAGAACCATAGAAAGCCTCATTTTGATTCCCAGCCTCTTCTTTACCTGACAATAGAATGGGCATTCAGAAACTAAGACTTGCAAATCGACAAACAATTTTACTCTGTAAACTTCTACTATTGTATTTGCAACCACAAAGACTAAGGTAACATTTCCTGAACTTCAGAAATGTAGAGGATTCTCAACTCCGTGATATGTTAAGAAACATGACAAACAAACTGCTACAAGAACCGGCCTACTAACTCCTATGAAAATGGTGGTCCGATCGTGCAAGAGGTGTCAAACAGTTTTAAGACATTAAAAGAGAAGTCTCACCACTGTGAGGTAAAGTTCTATATCTCATGCATAAACTGTACATTAGAACTACATAATAATGTATTGTTTTCAACAGAACCTTAATCTTTCGACTAATTATTATTTTATGCTTGCACTATTTCCCTAGTATAGTTGATCAGGCAAAGGTCTTTAGCTACACATGCAACGAAAGTGTTGAAGGTGAAACAATCATATATAGGCAAAGAACACTTCAAAAAGAGCCTCTGTCAGCAGCATCAAACTTATACTGCTCGAGAATCTGGTCCTGGGTTTTTTGCTTATTCAATAACTTTATGGATACAACGCTGACATCTCCTACAGAACCTTTCTAGACATGAAGGCAGAACAAAACAAATAGTTTGAGGGAAAGAAGAATAATAAATGAATGATTTTTAATTACAATCTTTCACAATTTGAAATATTTGATATTTTAGTTTAAGAAAAAGGTGGGTAATTGGTATAGGTACCAACGCCGTGCTAACCAGGACAAAAGATAAAGAGTGCAAATGGACAAAAAGAATTGAATTTGTAAAACCCTCTAAAAAACTGTGTCTTCAAGGGCAAGAGCTGCTGGGTTTTTTTTTTTTTTTTTTTTTTTTTTTGCAAACAGAAATATACTTTGCCATTCTAATTTGCATTTTTCATGTGCCCCATAATATTTGTAGTCCTTCATAAGTTATATGTTTCCTACAACTTTCAATTCCTTTTAGACTTAATCTCAGCTTATCACTCAGATAATTGTCAGGCTACTTAGATAACACTAATGCAATATATGAGAACCAAATCTTCAAATAAATTGAATCCTCTCCACCAGCTTTTTTAAATAACTGAGAAATCCCAAGGACCAGTGGGGCACGGTTCAACACTAGGTGGATAATGGGCCCGCCTCTTCTTCTGCTATCATTCCTTATCTGTGGCACCGTAAGAAACCGTGAGGTGTGCCTAACCCACACATTACGCATTGTGGTCACTAGACCAAAAAGCCTTGCGGCCAAATCAACCCTCCTCTTCCAATTTAATCTCAATAGAGAAGATATGGAAGAGGAAACAATTACTGGACAAAAAAGTTCTGCCAATTCCATGTCACGATTCAAATCCATTGGTTCACTATTAGCAAGAAGGGCAGAAAACTAAACAGAGGCCCATTCAAGGAATGTACAATCAAGCAGGTCTAATTGACAAGTACAAGCATATCATTGAAATCCACTGCCTACTCTAGCTGAATAGAATAAAGGAAATTGCTTAAAAGTCTATTTGATCATTGAAATCCATTCTGCCTACTCTAGCTGAATAGAATAAAGGAAATTGCTTAAAAGTCACTTTATTTTTTGATAAGGTTATTGCCTAAATGTTTATCCAATAGCTTGATTAACATCAATCCAAGTGGACTTCAAAATAGTATCTAATTTTCAACTGTTCCTCTTTTTTTTTTTGTAATCCTTGGGAAAAAATTATCAGAAACTAGAGTATTCCTGAAAAACAAAACACAAAGTTAGCAGGACGGCCAACGGAAAGAATGTGCCAGCACGATGGAGCCATATTCCATGAAATCAAAATACAATAGCATCAATTATCTAAAGCGAATTCCGTCACACTGAGGCTTTATATAAGACAAGGAACCATCAAGGATGAAATTCTACTTTATGTTTTAAGGGGCTCGAGGTAATACAACTTGCCAAACAAGTAACTAGAAGCCACAAGCAGGACAAAGTTATATAGACGCTCCTGTACACGAACAATTTCAACAGCGCAGTAACTTCAGATGTAATATTGATATATTAATTAATTTTTTTACCTGCAATAGAAGAATAACTAGAAGGTACCTCCTGCTGATGGACCAATGGACTTATGGATGAATTTCCTTGCTGAGGGAATGAAGCAACTGAATCTCCAGTGAAATTTTCATCTCTAGCAGTGTAAGGTAGAACATAAGGAGATTGCCCAGAGCTGAAGAATGAGAGCTCCTGCGAATAGCCAAACGATGCCCTCTGAGAAGGTGCCACACGAGTAATGGCGTGTTGATTACTTGATGGCAGAACTGGTGGTTGTTGCATGTCTTGGAGATGTTGATCAGCAGATTGAGTGTATTGTTCATAGTAATGACTCTGCTGGTCCAGCCTGCTATCATGTGTAAATTGCGAGTGCTGGTGCTGATGGTCACTAGCAGCCTTGGAAGCAGCCCATGCTCGGGCTTTTGCAGCCCAATCTTCATTGCTATTTGCTACTAATTAATAGTAGATTTAATCTTTAGGGAACAGAAGTACCAGAGGGGAACAGAAAGGCAAAGAGCAAACCATCTTTCTATGTTATTAACCAAAGGCAGGAAGGAGTCCTCCATGATGAGAAAAGCTAGAAGGAAATATGCAAGTGTACATCACAAGAAACTAATTACTGCTGCTACAGAGTCAGAATTTGGCCAGAGCTAAAGAGAAATAAAAGCCTAAAGGTACAGGAAGGGCCCTACGGAGGGAGGCAATCCTAGAGTTCTAATGTAAAAGAGAGCCCCTAAATTCTACTGCAGTACATAAACCTCTTCCCATAAATAATGAACTAGGTTTTCATATTTAAGCTTCTAAGATCTAATGACAGTTTTTAACAAGAATCTGACCTTCTAAGACCTCTTTTTTTTTTTTTGATGACATGGGAACCCGCAGCCGCTACCCTTCGGGTGCACACAAGGTAAACCCAACTCCTGTGCAATAGCTCGCAAACCACACAGGAGAGATAACCCGCACTAGGCAAGCCCTGTGCGATGAGCTCGACCCAGAAGGCAAATCCCCTGCTGTTGTAGGCAGGGGGTTTCGAACCTGAGACCTTCATTATGAAAGCCCCATGCTCAGCCAACTGAGCCACCCTTGCAGATAGACCTTCTAAGACCTAACAACCTTGTTTTTTAATAAGGTAAGGTTATCACCTAATAACCTTGTTTTTCTAATAAGGTAAGGCTATTACCTAATAACCTTGTTAAGAGATTAATACCTTCTTCAGCAAACCTCCTCAATCAACAGCTAAGATTTTATCTTTTTGACTCAAGAAAAGACAGCATTGATCAGTTCCACATGACATGACAGACACTTGTAGAGACCATTGCAGAGAACTACATAAAACTTGGAGTATGCAAAATGAAACCCTTCTAAACATTCCAGAATTCTAACAAACAAAAGAAGTCCAATTATTTTCCGGTAACATTTAAGCATGTCTGAGTTGCCACAAAAGAACAACAAGCAGAAGCAGTAGAGAAAAGTTAAAGACCAACAAATTTTAGGAACTGGCCTCAACTCTGAGAACTAGTATAATTAAGAAAGAAGACACAGCTTGCATCAGATTCTAAACAATTTTCAACCCTAAATGGGTTTCAGTAAACTTGCAGATGCATCCCAGCATATTGAATTGCTAAACAAGCATAGACTCTAATCGTTACTATATTTCCAAACCTGAGTTTCCCCAACTTTGCTGTTGACCCCAGTTCATGTTGCCCCAGTCCTGTAAGGACATGAAAATCTTACACTCATTAGTCAAACATATCATAACAAATCCATCAGCAGAAAGGAAGCAGTATAATGCACCAACATCAATAATGACTACTACACCTCAATCCCAAATTTTTTGTGTTGCCTATATCAATCCTCGATATCCATATTGGACTCATTCCAATATGTGTAACAGGGGATACTCTATGTCTTCTATTATCACACAAATCTCCAAACAAAATAAAAAGATTCCTTACAAAAAAAATATGAAGTAGATTTGGGTCGTTGAATCGTCCAATAAGGCATTTTGATAGAATTGGGTGTTCTTGTACTCCGCTTAGTGACTAACTTTGATTCTATTAGAGGCAACCATAGCTCTGTGCACCGCTACCAGACCATTGAAGGATTCTCGCAGCTTATGCATAAGACTTAATTTGTTGATTAGAACAGTTAAATCTTGGATTGAAGAAATTTCCCAGTAAGGGCAGGATGGTATATCACTCCATCTCTTATTGTATCCATTCTCCGGAATAAATATATTTGATTTCCTACTTATATTTTCACAAATCTGTTTTAGTTGTTGGAATTTTAGAATACTTATGTTTGAATCATCCTTCCCATCTCCTACAAAGATTCCCATTCCAGTGATGAAAATGCTTGTTTCATATCCTCTTCTGCCGATGAATCTTCAACTACACTCGATAATCATGCACGACTTGTCGTAAGTCATAATCTTCACTAACATCAAGTAAATAAGAACATGAAAAAATACCTTGCCAGCCATGGCTAGATAGATGAGAAAAAGAACATCAAGAAATAGGCTTCATAGTTTAGGACGTTAGACTCGAGAGAAGAGATACTTTTCTCTCCACATATTCCATGACTTTTTTTTTAATGGTAATGAATTTTCCATGACATTTTTTTTTCTTTCGATAATCAAGGAACCCCACAGTCACAGGACACACTCTTCAAAACTCAATGGATAAAGGGCCCGTCCTTTACCCTTCTCCACTTAAAATAATAGGCTTTTGTCTGAGCCAAAGTTCGTACTAGTGACGTGCACCAAGACCTAATATAAGAGTACCAGCATCATAAAACCTTAATCTCAACTACTTAGTCTACTTCTAATGTGCTTTGCTCTTTGTTGAGACTACATGAATACTGAGAGCTTATAGGCAATAGTGAACACTTACTCCCATATAACATTACCATTCCTTATTCTTTTTCTCTCTCTCTCATACTAGTTACCAAGAATAGCTTAACTTTTCACTAGTTTAACAAACTATCAGCACTAGCACACAGTTTTTTTTACAATAGTTGCAGCAACTAGCATCATTGATCAAAGCTATTACTTAAATCCACAAACCAAAAGAATAAGAAAAATAATCCAAGGATGTAAAACAAATGGCCTTTGCATATGAGTTAATAGTTATGACATACATTATAACTCTTCTTAGACTAATAGAAAAATAAAACAGAACAATAAGGAAGCTTCATTGTAATCTGTAATGAATACTTTTATTAATCTAGCTTCAGAAACTGCATAACCAATGAACTTATCCCTCATTTTAGTTTTCATATCATCCAAACATTTGCAAAATGTACCATTTTCCACCTAGTACTACAATCAGATTTCAAGTTTCATGCCCTGACAGTAAATGTTTGCACAATCCCAATTGGATCTAAATATCTACATGAAGGAAGGGTTGGTAACCTGAAAAAAGAGGGTAATTATCATGTTGGAGACTTGGAGTAGGTCAAATTACAATAAGCTTGTAAAAAGAGAATTTACAACATCCGATGGCTAAAACTTGGAAGTCATACAAAACTGGACCATTTTAGAAGCAGAGTAAGCAAAATAAATGGTGAAAATAGTTGTTACCTGTTTTTGAAAAACAATGGTGAAAATGCTATCAACAAAAAAGGGGTTTAAAAGACGGAATTTTTGCAAAAATATACAACCCAGCGTAATATATTACACCTACATAGCCATATTTTCAGTTTACATTCGCATAACCAGCCTTTTTTTTTTTTGCAACAGTGCTTATACACATGGTATAAACATTATACAAACATTATACACTTACAGTAAACAATGTGTCCAGTCTGTGTAATAGTTTATAAGAGACGTTTAAGGAAAAACTGAGCTAAACCGGGTAATTAAGGAAAAACTAGGCTAAACCAGGTACATATTCTTTCCCGGTAGACATAGAGCATAATATTGCGGAAAGAAACACGAACAAACAGCAAGAAAAGAAGGGTACAGGGTAGAGCTACTATAAAAAGAAAAGGTAAAGGATAAAATAGGATTATTAGATAATAAGTAGAGATAAAATGGGAAAAAGAAACAAGGTCACAAAATGGGAGTTTCTAACGATCAACTACAATAAAATGAAAGTAGGAATGAAAACAAACATTGTATCTAAACTGACAACAGAATAAGTAACATCCATCCAAAGAAAGTGGTAGAAGCAAATAAAATGAAGAGAGTATATCATCACCTGATTTCCATGAGGGCGAGGGGGAAGAGGAGGAGGTGGATATTGGGGCTGGGGCTGGGCCTGTTGTTGAATATGATGATGAGGTGGTGGATAAGCCCCATTAGGAGGAGGTGGTCCAGGATATGGAGGAGGGGGCGGACCCCACTGCTGCTGCGGCTGAGGGTGAGGGGGTGGGTGGTATTGGAATTGGCTCGAGTAGGACCATGAAGCAGGTGATGGCACCGGAGGTCGTGGATAGTGGGGATCCCCCATCGACGGTGGCGGTGGTAACGGCGGTTGTTGAGGTGGTGGCGGTTGCCTATTGTACGGATGCGCTTGTTGTTGGAACTCCATACTCCTTTTCTTTTCTTTTTTTTAGGGTTTTGAGAGTTCGGTTGAGGGTTTAAGACGCTGATTGGTGTTCCGGTGGCCGGTCGAAAAAGAGAGATAAAATACAAGTATTTGGTGGAGAGGGGTGGTTTTAGGTGGAAGAACAAGCAGGGAGAGACTGCACCCTTGATGTTTTTCTTTTGCCAATATTATACTATCATCTATATGGGTAAAATAATAATAATATTACTACTTCCATCTCAATTTATAGCCTGTTTTGCCAAGTTTATTTTTTCCCCAAAAGTACTTATTTTTTCAATAAGTGCTTATTTAAAAAAAAAAGTGAAGTGTTTGACTAAGCTTTTAGGAGAAAATAAGTGTTTTTGGGAGTAGCAGAAGCAGTTTTTCAGAAGCTAAAAAAAATAGTTTTTGCCCAAAAGCACTTTTTTGAAAAGTACTTTTGAGAAAAATACACATAGAAGCACTTTTTAAAAGCTTGGTCAAACACTAGTTACTGCTCAAAAGTACTTTTTAAATTAATTGGTCAAACACAAACTGCTTTTAGTCAAAAGTACTTTTTTGAAAAGTACTTTTGGAAAAAGTACTTTTGAAAATAAGCTGTTTTAGAAGCTTGGCCAAACAGGCTATTAGTGTGTTAGTAAATATTTATAGTAATAATAATATTATTACTTTCATCCCAATTTAAGTGTCTTAGTTTGACTAGATATAAAGTTTTTAAGAAACAAAGAAACACTTTTGAATGTTATGATCCTAAATTAAAATTTTGTATAATGTATTAAAATATATTTTAAATCTGTAGTTATAACTTGTCATGTTGGAGGTTGGAATTGTCAACTTAATAATATAAAAAGAGACACTCTCTTGAGAAGGACTAAAAAGAAAAATAAGACACTTAAATTGAGATGAAATTTTAATATTGTACAAAATATATAAATAGACACTTCAAATTAACATTCATAATCTTATAGATACTTTAATTATCTTTGTCATCAAGAATGGAGAGGAGAGGTCTTAGAAAAAGTGGAAACCAAGAAAGTTGTTTACATGGTGTTAATGTGAAGCTTAGACGGGGAGGACAAAAGAAGGAATAGGGAGAGTATAGGACGACTAAGAAGGAAGCGAAGTTAGCGCAGCGACTAAAAACAACAGTAGTTGAGCATCTGTATAGAGAGCTCGAGTGCATACGGGGGATACAAAATTGTATAGGCTCGCCAAGGTAAGAGAGAGGAGGGCCCATGACCAGAACCAAGTGAAGCGCATCAAGCATGAGAATAAATAAGCTTGGTAGAAGAGGCACACATTACACGGAGATGATAGACGTATTTACATAAGTTCTCAAACGAAGAAGGGGATAGAGATCGTGTTAGGGGAGTTAGAACATTCCAAGAGTCGTAGATATTTTGGGTACTGTACATGCATAATGTCTACAGAGGTTAGGGGGGCTATTCGTAAGACAGAGAGGGAAGAGCGACCGGACTAGACGAGATGCCAGTGGAGTTTTGAAAAAATGCAGGTGAGACAAGTACGGAGTGGCTGATTGGGTTGTTTAATGTCATTTTTTAGACGGCTAAAATGTCAGTAGAATTGAGGTGGAGTTCAATGATTCTGTTGTACAAGATCAAGGGTTATATTTAGAATTGCAACAACTATAGAGATATCAAGCTACTAACCTATACTATAAAAGTTTGGGAGAGGGTGGTAGAGATGAGGATGAGAAGGTGTGTATCTATCTCCAAAAACAAGTCTGGATTTATGCCAAGGCAATCAAATACAGAAGTCATTCATCTCGTAAGGAAGCTGTTGGAGCAGTATAGAAACAGAAGAGAAATTTTCACATAGTGTTCATTGACTTAGAAAAGACATATGATAAAGTCCCTAGGAAGGTACTTGGAGATGTTTGGAGTCTAGAGGTGTACATATGGTTTACATTAAGGAAATTATTGACACGTATGATGGAGCTAAGATCCAGATTAGAACAGTGAGAGATGACTCAGAACACTTTTCGATCATGATGGGGTTGTACCAGGGATCAGCCCTTAGCCCGTTCCTATTTGCTTAATCGTTCATATTTGCTTGAGTGATGGACGGATTCACATCTCAAATTCAAGGGAAGGTGTTGTGGTGTATGTTATTCGTAGACGACATAGTTTTAGTTGACGATACGCGCGGTAGAGTTAACGATAGGACGGAAGTTTGGAGATAGGTCCTGGAGTCTAAAGATTTCAAGTTATGCAAAACTAAGACAAAGTACCTAGGAGCGCAAGCTCAGTGACGTAACACATGGTGGGGGGCGGGGGGAGAGAAAGTGAAGATCAATGCATGAGTCATATCCAAGAGAGGAAGTTTTAAGTATCTTGAGTCCATAATTCAAGAAAACGGAGAATTGATAATGATGTAGCACATCGTATTAGAGCGGGGTGGGTGAAATGGATGCTCGCATCCGGTGTACTGTGCAATTAAGAATGTGTCACCGACAAGCGCCTAGTGCATAGATAATTTCAACTCGTACTCTTCAAATTCTAGTATAGTTTGTGACATCGTCCCACAGATGATGATCTTGTGAGGTGTCGGATTATGACGGTAATAAAAAATGAAAATAATGAACTCATACCTACTAGAACAATTACTGGATGGAGAGTTTGTATTGATTATAGACGCCTGAATGATGCCACCAGGAGAGACCATTTTCCTTTACCATTTATTGATCAAATGTTGAATGGGTAGCAGGATATGGTTTTTACTGTTTTCTTGATGGATATTCAGGTTATAACTAGATACCAATAGCACCAGAAGACCAAGATAGACAACTTTCACATGTCCCAATGGAACATATGCCTATAGAAGAATGCCATTTGATTTGTGTAATGCACCTGCCACATTTCAACGTTGTATGTCAGCAATTTTCTCAAACATGACCGAATTTTTTTTAGAGATTTTTATGGATGATTTCACTCTTTTTGAAAAATCATTTGAAGATTATCTATACCATTTGACCTTAGTTTTAAGAGATGTGAAGAGGCAAACTTGATTTTTAATTGGGAGAAATATCATTTTATGGTTACAGAAGGAATTGTCCTAGGACATAAAATCACTACTAAAGGGATAGAAGTTGATAAAGCTAAAATTTGATGTTATAGCAAGATTACCCCCTCCCACAACAGTTAAAAGCATTAGAAGTTTTTTAGGACATGCATGTTTTACAGACAGTTCATAAAAGACTTTTCAAAGATTTCAAAACCGCTGACTAACTTTTTAAGACGTTAAGTTTGAAATTTCAGGTGATTGTTTGGAGGCATTTGAAACCCTTAAGGAAAGATTGTCAACAGCCCCTATAGTTGTGTCCCCTTATTGGAACCAACCGTTTGAGATCATGTGTGATGCTAGTGATCGATATAGCTATAGGAGCTGTTTTAGGCCTGAAAAAATATTAGATTTTTCATCCCATTTACTATGCTAGTAGAACATTAAATGAGGCTCGGTTGAATTATGCAACTACAGAAAGAGAATTACTGGCAGTAGTATTTGCATTTAACAAGTTTCGTTCCTATTTAATAGGGAGCAAGGTTACTGTTTTTACTGACCATGCATCTTTAAAATACCTCTTAGCAAAGAAAGATGCTCGATGTTGATTGTTAAGATGAATTTTACTTCCGCAAGAATTTGACCTTAAAATAAAAGACAAGAAAAGAACTGAAAATCAAGTAGCTGACCATTTGTTTAGATTAGAGAACCCTCCTCTTGAGTTTATTGAGATAAAGGAAGAATTTCCCGATGAGCATATTTTTTTCTGTTGTAACACAACCACCCTGGTTTGCAAATATCGCAAATTACTTGGTTGGAAAGTGGACACCTCAAGATCTCACTTATCAGCAAAGAAGAAAGCTTATGTCTGATGCTAAATATTACCTATGGGATGAACCTTACCTACTTAAAAATTGTGCAGATAATATCATTAGATGCTACGTATCTGAGGAAGATATGAAGAACATACTTTACCACTGTCATGGGGAGCAATTGGTGGACATTATGCAGCCAACCGAATGCCTTTAAAGTTTTGGAAGCTGGATTCTTCTGATTTAAAGATGCTTGGGCATATGTTGCACATTGTGATAAATGTTAGAGAACAGGCAATATCACTAAGAGAGATGAGATGCCACTACAATCAATACAGGTGTGTGAAATATTTGATGTTTGGGGAATAGATTTTATGGGTCCTTTTCCTTCTTCTCACTCTTATACATATATCCTTGTGGCTATGGATTATGTATCAAGGAGGGTTGGAGCAATTCCTATCATAAAAAATGATGCTCGTACCGTGTGTGATTTTCTTAGAAAAAAATATTTTTACTAGATTCGGCACACCATGAGTCATCATTAGTGATAAAGGGACTCATTTCATCAATAAGCAATTTTCTTTGTTACTGTCAAAATAGGGTGTGACTCATAAAACAGGAACACCATATCATGCTCAAACTAGAGGGAAAGTTGAGTTATCCAACCTCAAATTAAAAAGAATACTTGAAAAGATGGTTGGAATCTCAAGAAAAGACTGGGCTTTAAAATTAGATGATGCTCTATGGGCATACCAAACGGTTTTTAAAATGTCAATCGGAACATCTCCATATTGATTAGTCTTTGAAAAAGCTTGTCATTTGCCTGTTCAATTAGAACACAAAGCTTTTTGGGCATTAAGAGCAGCAAATTATGAATTAAACTCTGCTGGAAAAAATAGATTTCTCCAAATTAATGGATGAATAAATGAGGTTGGGAGCCTATGAAAAAACAAGAATTTTTAAAGAAAAAATTAAAGAAGGCATGACAATTTGATTCAACCAAAGAGTTTTAAAATTGGAGACTTGGTACTTCTTTATAATAGCAGGCTTAGGCTATTTCTAGGAAAACAAAAATCCAGGTGGACAGGTCCCTACAATGTTACAAATGTCACTTCATATGGAGCTATTAAAATTCAACAGATCAGTGGCCGAAACAAGTTTAAGGTAAATGGTCACATGTTGAAATTATTTTTTGGAGGACAATTCGAGGAACAACCATCGGTGACTCTGATTAAATAATGAATCAAGAAGTCAATAAGTCAAGCTTATGACATTAAATTAAACTCCTATTTTCAACCTTAGCCATTGAGGGTAAAGCAATGGAACCTCATAAGTCCAATATAAATTTGCATTAATAAATTACTTAACCAATTAATCTGGTTAATATCCAGGTTAGTGTACAACCGGAACATCTCATGAAGGCCTCTACAAAACAGAGTTACCTACAAAGGAGTAATTCCATTGTGATCGGTATGCCTAAGTAACTGGTTGGTTAACCAATTCACTATACAAGTTAATTATTGGCTCATGTAATTTTTTGATTTATATTAAACCAAGATCAAATAACTAATAACGTTTTGAATTTGTCAGTCTAAAATAGACATTTGTGTTCAGAGTTACTTTTAAGCTTATAATATAGATGTATTTCAAACAATTTTAGTGTGTGTGTATGTGTGTATAGTTAGAACATAAGTTTTTTTTTCTTAAAAAAAAAAAAACCTTAGTGATCACAATAGTAAATGTCATGTAGTGTGTGTGTATTAATTTTTTTTTTATTTATAATAACAAATTAAGTTACGACACACATAAGGTGTGGGACTGCAGTTTCTTTCAAGCTTTCTTCTGCGGTTGTAAATTTGAAAGCCAAAAATATTTTTACTTTATTTATAAATATTATATATGTATTTGTTTAAGCATGATCTTGTTGTAGGTCTTTAATTAAAAAAAAAGTTCTTTATATTATGTTCAAGATTATTTTCAGGATAGCTGATGATTGTTGGAATGTCTCAAAGGAGGAATTTCAGGATGTTCCAAAGAGGAGAAAGAGGAATAGAAACAGAAGAAGAAAAACCTAAGATGGGACTGGCTTGCTAAATAACAAGAAGGACCCAATGATGCTTCTATAGAAGAAGTACCCCCTCTTACAAACCAACCTGAGGAACCTGCCCATATACAAGGGAACTCTACTCTAAGGCAGATGACTGATCAAGGGAACCTAGTACTTTCTTTCAGGTTGATGGCCAATAGGGGAGACAGTAAGGCCTGTGGTGACTTCTACTAAATTTGATGGTCTACAGTAAGGGAGATCACCTACGTGCACTCATACAGTTGACCCGAGGGGGATCTTTCACCCTCTATGAACATTCTCACATAGAACATAAGAGGGCTGAATCAACCCTGGAAGCAGAAGGAAGTCAAGCTCCTTCTGCAGAGACATAATGTAGAAGTATTTAGTTGTCTAGAGACTAGAGTAAAGCAACATAAGTCACATAATATTTTGAATAAGATAGCACAAGGATGAAATTATTGTTGTAACTATCCACTGGACTATAATGCCAAAATATGGCTAATGTGGAGGGCCCATGTGCAAGTTCAAGTTATAACTATCACAGAGTAATGTATACACTGCAAGGTGGAGAACCCAACTGATTTTTCTACCTTTTGTACTGTGGTGTATGCTAAAAATGAAGTGGATGAGAGGATAAGTTTATGGAGGGATCTTGTGCAATTTGGCAGTTCAGTCCAAGGACCCTGGATTTTGAGTAGGGACTTTAACACTCTATTGTCATCTGAAGATACGCTAGGGTTAGGCTAGGGTCCCCAGTAACCCCATCTGAGACTCAAGACTCTCAAGACTGTATTGATATGCTATAACTAACCCCTCTAAAATCAGCTAATTGGTATTATACCTTTTATAATAAACAGCAGGATAACAGTAGAGTATACTTCTAAATTGATTGGGTACTTAGAAACTTAAATTGGCAACAAGTTTATGGCCAGGTGGAGGCTGTGTTCCTGAACCTTGGTGTTTCTGATCATTCCCCTGCTCTCATATAATATAAAGCTCCAATGCACAACCATCAAAAGCCTTTTAAACTATTTATGACTGTCATGAAATACCCTGAATTCAAGGATATAATTCAAGGATATCTTATCTAATGTGTGGGATTATGAGGGTACAAATATGTTTAAGCTATGGAGGAAGCTGCAGTGTTTGAAGGGAAGTGTAAGAAGGCTAAATACTTATATGGCCGCCTATGGACAGAGACTACAGAATGCAAGACAAAATCTGGACATTGTTCAAGCAGGGCTACTTACTCATCCTCAAAACCAACAATTGATCACTCAGGAAAAGGAGTAAGTGGCAGAAATTACAAAGTGGAGTGCAGTGGAAGAGCAAGCACTGAGACAAAATTCTAGGGCATATTGGATCACAAGTGGAGATGCAAACACCAGCTACTTTCATGCTCAGTGTAGAATCAGGGCTAATAGAAATGTTATTATGTCTATCCATTATGTGAATGGCACAAAGCTTACAGGTCCAGACTAAATAAAAACTGAGTTCCTGTCCTTCTTCACAAGCCTAATGGGGAATGCTGCATAAGAGTTACATTACCCAAACTCAGTGACCATCAGGAAAGATCTATGCCTGTCATATGATCAGAAGTGTGATTTGATTCAGCTTGTGTAACGACCCTCCCGAGCGTTATGAAAAATATAGGATCACCCGACCAAATAGAACATTCTCAAGGGTAGAACGAGCTAATAGAAACTCAATTGTTTAAGTCTAAGAACTGAAAACTTGACTTGTTTGTGATTATTGTTTGATTGTGTTGAGTCCATCGGGGGGTGACGTAAGAAATTAGAACTTCGTTGGGAATTCCGAGGCCACGGTGGATTCATATGGTGTTTTTATGTCTATGTGCATGTTTGTTTGTGTTTGTGAGGCCTCGGATGAAATGTTGGGTGGTAGAGTGAAAAACTGGGAAAAATTACGAGCTTACTTCCTCAGTGCTACCGCTGCAGCGGGGTAGGTACCGCTATGGTGGCACTGCTATAGCGGTGAGCTCCTCGCCGCAAGCGGTCAGTCGATATTCGTTGTGTCCGCTTTGGCAGGCAATGGCCCGCTATGGCGATGTCGCTATCGCGGGATATAGCCTGCCATAGCGAAGGTTAGATTCCATATGGTCCGGTATAGCGGGCACTTGGCCGCTATAGCGAGACCGCTGCAGCGGCGATTTGACCACCGCAGCTTTCAACGGGGGCAGAATCTCGGATTTTAAACACTTAATTTTGAATTCTTTATTCATAAAACTCAAAACAGTTCCTCACAAGCACCTAGGGCGAATTTCCAAGCTAGGGCAAGAATATTCTTGAGTGGTAAGTCTCAACCATCCCTTTCAATCATTGCATTATCATCTTCATGATCATCTTCCCTTTTATAGGTCTCCAATGGTGAATTAGTAATAGTAACCCTAGAACCTAATAAACCTTTTATAATTGATGGGTTATGATTGTTGTCATATGTTTATCATTTAATGGCATAGGTTAACTCCTTTTTAATCAAGAATTGAACTATTAGAGCCATGAACCAAGTGAATTGAGACTTAGGTTTTCATAAAATAGTAGCTTGACCATGGAAACTAATTATAATTGATGTTTTGATTAAATAGCTTTATAAACTGATGATTGGTGGTTACTAAGGCCATTGTTAGGTTGTTTTACACCTAGAAATCATTCACCCATAGGAATAGGGCTAAAGGGAAGGGTGTTCTTGAATTGATTATGTGACTAGAGTAATTAGGACTCATTGAGCATTCTAATTTCTAGACTTTGAGCGTTCCGAGGCTTTACGGAAGGAAAAAGCTGTAGCAAAGTGATTTGCATTGTTCCAGCTTTACATTTGAGGTAGGTTACGGTCTACTTGAGTTAGACTTTGATTAGTTGATTGTATGTGTTGTGACATCGATAGGAGAAAGCATGTTTAGTCTTCGAACATGATGTGTGTGTGGTTGAACTACTATATGCAATTGATTGAGTGACTATGTGGGCTTCGTGCCACTATTCATTATGTTGAACCTACAGTTTGGTGTTGTTGTGATGAGAAGTTAATATGATCTTCTCGGTGAAATTGTGATACAAAATGATGATTCGAGCATTGAAAACAAGAGGGCAAGAAATACTAATGTGTGTGTGTGTGTTACACCTTGAAAATTTCCCCGCGAACGTACAGTGGATAGGCTAACAAAGGGCATAGCGTGTACGATGTTTTAATAAGAAGGGAACGACGTTTGACGACCCTAAGTAAGATTCCAAATGCAATTGCCCTACGAGATAGGTTATGCTCCATAATGACTAACTATAGGTTCTGAAAATGTGGAAAGTTGCAGATTTGCACTTTGGCCAGTTGATCGTAAAATGAAATACGGACCATAAAGTAGTTTACGGGCCGTAAACTGCCATGTCGTATTTCAACTTCCAAAACTTCAACTTTCTGTCAAATGCTTGAATGGTTAAAGACGACTTGAAATACGGACCGTAAACTGAAATACGGCCCGTAAATTGTGTTCGTAAATCACCATGTCTCAGCCTGACTTTCTGGTTCTGTTATGATTAAATACGTCCACGAAATACGGCCCGTAAACTGGAATACGGACCGTAAACTGAGTTTACGACCACTGTTGTACTTTCGACGACTGTTCATTCCAGATCAGATTTTGAGTTATTAAAAAGGGGACCAAATTTATTATTTCATTTCCACACTTCACCCCTTCTCTCTAAAACATCTCTCTACATTTATTCCACAAGAATTCAAGGATTATTAGTGATTAACAACATAAACCAAGTGAATCAAGTGTAAGAAAACCCATTAAAGATCATACAAGTCGAGAAATCTCATTGGAGATGAACTAGGGTTTTGCTCAAGTAGAGTATTATCAACCAAGGCTTGTTCCTACGACATCTAAGGTAAGGTTTATGATATTTCTATGTTGTTTAAAGTATTTGAGAGTTGAAATACTTGGATTGTAGAAGGGTATAGAAAAATGGGTCATGAATGTGGAATAGTGCCATTTTGAGAAATGGCTTGAATTGAGTTACGATTCTTGATGTGTTGTGATGTAAATGTGTTATAAATGATGTTGAGAACATGAGATGAGCAATGTATGAGAATGGACGTCGTCGTACATTGTGTCCATGGATATGGATGATTGAAAGTAAGTCTAGAATATGGATAATGTGGATGAATAATGACTATCGCTATAGTATTGTGAATGTATTATTGACGTTTGAGAGTTGATATACGCTATAGAGGAATGTCGTATAAATAGAGGAGACGTTGCCCGATTTTCTCTAGTTTTTGTCATGTATGCTAGCTATCGATTCTAATGATAGTATGACTTTAATGAAGGTAGAGACGTGAGCTACGGAGGAGAACGTGCAAATGTAGAATAGTTCAACAGAAAGGTATGTAAGGCTAACCCTTCTTTCATAAGGTATGGTTCTTTGGCCAAATGTCCAAATCTTCTATAAGACTATGATATATTTCAAATGATTTGATCTTCTGAGCTTGTAAGCTCACGATTCATGATACGCCACGATTGTGCTAAGTTCCTCGTATGACGAGTAAGCCTATAAAGATAGATGTGATGAATGACGATAATAGCGACAATGATATGGAAGACGGCTATGGTGGTAATAGCGATGACGATAACGATACCGACGATGATAGTAACTATAATAGTAAAGACGCTTATGAGCTATTATGTATATGTATCTATGTATGACTATTATGGAACCCCGAGCTTATGAGGACGGGTAGGATATGTAAATAAATAAGTATATGGTTATGTAATGCGCGCACACCTCTGCAGATGGTACGGATAACCCTGACGCCTTGGTAGGGCCAGGTAGATATAACCCTGACGCCTTGGTAGGGCCAGGTAGATATAACCCTGACGCCTTGGTAGGGCCAGGTAGATGTAACCTTGACGCCTTGGTAGGGCCAGGTATGTGTAACCTTGAGCCTTGGTTGGCCAAGTATGTATGAAACACTGATCCGGCATGGTCGGGTATGTTATGTAAGTGCTATGTATATGATATGAATATGTATATGATATAGATACGAGTATGTATGCGAATATAAGTATAAATATGGAATGGATACGATTATGGCAAAAAAGCGGGCTGAAAGAGCACCGCCACCGGTAGTAGAGGAAAGTGAGTCCCAGAGTGCGGCTCAATCTCAGTCCTCCCGTTCAGTACCTATATTAGAGGAGCGTGAGGGAGCCTCAGCTCTAGCACCTCCGGCTCCTCCACCGGATGCTTCAGGCCAAGATGTAAAAGAAGCCATACATTTGCTTACTCAGTTGGTTGCTGCCCAGACTAAGCGGCAAAGTACAGGGCAGGGTGATAGGGCTGTTAGTGCAAGGGCCTGTGACTTCATTACCTTAAGCCCTCCGAAATTCTTTGGATCCAAGCCGGAGGAGGACCCTCAGGACTTTATTGATGGCATGTTGAGGACGCTTCGATTGATACATGCTTCGGACACCGAATCGGTGGAGTTAGCGTCATATAGATTGAGAGATATCTCGATCCAATGGTACATGGTTTGGATGGCTTCACAGGGAGCCAATGCACCTCCCCCGGTATGGCAAGAGTTTGTTGATGCTTTCCTCCGACACTATATGCCTCCAGAAGTTCGGCGAGCTAGAGCCGATAAGTTCTTAAATTTGAGGCAAGGTAGCATGAGTGCTCTAGAGTATAGTCTCTGCTTCAATTTCTTGGCTAGGTATGCTTCGACCATGGTAGTGGATATGGGTGACCGAGTGCACCGATTTGTGAAAGGCCTAGGGCCGCATTTGATGGATAGGTGCTTGACTGCGTCCCTTCAGGACAATATGGATATTGCACGCATTCAGGCTCATGCTCAGAACTTAGAAGAAAGTTTACAACAGCAGAGAAGTAAACGCGAGCAGGATAGGGGTCATAGCAAGAGGTCCAGATCCTCAGGTCCGATGAGTGAGTTTAGAGGTGGGCACAGACAGCAAATTTCTAGGCATTCAGGCTATTCTATGACTAGTGTACGTCCACGGTTTTCCGGCCAGAGATTTGATAGATCTATTCATTCCGGGCCGAGTCAGAGTTATTCGGGGTCTCAGTTCAGAGATGATTCGGGTCAGGCGAGTCCACCCGCACTACGATGTTCCCAGTGTGGGAAGTTGCATTGGGGTCAATGCCGATTGGGTTCAGATGTTTGCTATTCATGTGGTCGACCAGGCCATATCATGCGTGATTGCCCCTTAGTTCATGGCAGAGGTAGGACCTAGCCTTCAGGGTCGGCAGCCAAGTCTTCAGCATCTGTACGCCCTATGGGGCCAGGTTCACATGCGCCAGTCGGCCATGGCAGAGGCAGAGTGAGAGTCCCTAGTTCTAACTGTCCCCAACACTGTGTTTATGCTTTGGCTGGACGCCAAGATCTTGAGTCTTCTCCTGACGTGGTCACAGGTATATTATCGGTATTTTCTCATGATGTATATGCTTTGATTGAACCGGGTTCCACATTGTCATATGTTACTCCATTTATTGCGGGTTGATTTAGGGTCGAACCGGAGTCGATCAAACCTTTTGAGGTGTCTACACCCGTTGGTGAATCGGTAATAGCTAGCCGAGTATATAGAAATTGTGTAGTTGTGATTTGTGATCGTCGTACCATAATTGATTTGCATGAGTTAGAAATGGTGGATTTTGATGTTATTATGGGCATGGATTGGTTGGCTTCTTGCTACGCCAACGTTGATTGTAGAATGAAAATGGTTCGTTTCCAATTTCCGGGAGAACCAGTTTTAGAATGGAAAGGAAATACGGCGTCACCAAAAGGTAGGTTTATTTCCTATCTATGGGCAAGGAAAATGATCACGAAAGGTTGCATTTACCATCTAGTTCGGGTTTAAGATGTAGAAGCTGAATCACCGGCTCTTCAGTCAGTTCCTGTAGTAAATGAATTTCCGGATGTGTTCCCGGAAGAGCTTCCAGGCCTTCCTCCCGAGCGGGAGATTGATTTTGCTATCGATGTGTTGCCAGGCACTAAACCTATATCTATTCCCCCTATAGAATGACACCCGCAGAATTGAAAGAGTTGAAGGAGCAATTGAAAGACTTGCTTGAGAAAGGCTTTATTAGGCCTAGTTCATCCCCGTGGGGAGCACCCCTATTGTTTGTCCGAAAGAAAGATGGCTCCTTGAGAATGTGCATTGATTATCGAGAATTGAATAAGGTGACGATTAAGAATAAATATCCTCTCCCGAGGATTGATGACTTATTTGATCAATTGCAAGGTGCCAAATGGTTTTCGAAGATAAATTTGAGATTCGAATATCACCAAGTAAGAGTTAGGGAGAAAGATATCCCTAAGACAACTTTCAGAACAAGATATGGTCATTTTGAGTTCCAGGTAATGTCATTTGGGATAACTAATGCACCGACAGTGTTTATGGATTTGATAAACAATGTGTTCATGCCCTTTCTGGATTTATTTGTGATTGTATTCATCGATGATACCTTGGTGTATTCTAGATCCAAGGCAGAACATGTGGATCATTTGCGTACTGTCCTTGGAGTTCTTCGAACTCGAGAGTTGTTTGCAAAATTCTCCAAGTGTGAGTTTTGGTTGAACTCAGTGGCATTCCTGGGGCACATTGTTGCCGCAGATGGTATTCGAGTGGATAGTCAAAAGATTGAGGCCGTGAAGACTTGGCCAAGGCCCACAACTCCTACGGAGGTTCGTAGCTTTCTGGGCTTAGCAGGTTATTACAGGAGATTTGTTGAAGGTTTTTCTTTTATTTCTGCCCCGCTCACAAAGTTGACCCAGAAATCAGCAAAGTTTCAATGGACAGATGTTTGTGAACGTAGCGTCCAAGAGTTGAAAGATAGATTGACTTTCGCTCTAGTCTTGACACTTCCAGAGGGATTGGAAGGATATGTTTTTTATTGCGATGCTTCAGGCGTTGGTCTAGGCTGTGTATTGATGCAACATGGTAAAGTAATCGCATATGCTTCAAGGCAATTACGAAAACATGAGCAGAATTATCAGACCCATGATCTAGAATTGGCTGCACTGGTTCATGCATTAAAGATATGGAGACATTATTTATATGGTGTCCATGTGGATATTTATACAGATCATTAGAGTCTTCAGTATATCTTCAAGCAGAAAGAGTTGAATTTGCGGCAACGACGATGGTTGGAATTGCTAAAAGACTACGATGTCAATATCATGTATCACTCCGGAAAGGCAAATGTTGTGGCTGATGCCCTTAGCCGCAGATCTATGGGAAGTTTATGTGATGTACGACCAGAGAAAAGAGAAATGGCTCGTGAGCTCCAGCAACTAGCTAGTCTAGGAGTTCGAGTTGTGGACTCAGGTAACAAGGGAACTACTATTCAGAATTCAGTAGTCTCGTCGCTAGTGGCAGAAGTGAAGAAGCGACAATACGAGGATTCCATGCTAATGCATTACAGGGATACAATCCCTCAGAAAGAGGAGTCATCATTTGAGCTTTCAGGAGACGGAGTTCTCCGATGTCGAGGCAGATTATGCGTTCCCAATGTGGCAGATTTATGCCACCAAATATTGAGAGCAGCTCATTGTTCCCGTTATTATGTTCACCCCGGTGCGACGAAAATGTATCATGATCTTAAGTCTATATATTGGTGGAATGGAATGAAGAAAGATATAGCGGGATTCGTAGCTCAATGTCCCAACTGTCAGCAAGTGAAAATCGAGCACCAAAAGCCGGTTGGATTGTTGCAAGCCATAGAAATTCCAACTTGGAAGTGGGAAGTGATTAATATGGATTTCATTACAGGTTTACCCCGTTCTCGACGCAAGTATGATTCTATATGGGTGATTGTAGATAGGCTCACAAAGTCAGCTCATTTCTTGCCAGTCAGAACGACCTATGTGGCAGAAGTGTGACGAAAATGTATCATGATCTTAAGTCTATATATTGGTGGAATGGAATGAAGAAAGATATAGCGGGATTCGTAGCTCAATGTCCCAACTGTCAGCAAGTGAAAATCGAGCACCAAAAGCCGGTTGGATTGTTGCAAGCCATAGAAATTCCAACTTGGAAGTGGGAAGTGATTAACATGGATTTCATTACAGGTTTACCCCGTTCTCGACGCAAGTATGATTCTATATGGGTGATTGTAGATAGGCTCACAAAGTCAGCTCATTTCTTGCCAGTCAGAACGACCTATGTGGCAGAAGATTATGCAAGGATTTATGTTAAGGAGATAGTGAGACTCCATGGTGTTCCAGTATCTATTATCTCTGATAGAGGGACTCAGTTTACAGCCAATTTTTGGAAGTCTTTCCAAGAGGGTTTAGGGACCCAAGTGAGCCTTAGCACGGCATTTCACCCGCAGACCGATGGGCAAGCTGAACGCACCATTCAGACTCTTGAAGATATGTTACGGGCATGTATGCTAGATTTTGGAGGTAATTGGGATGACCATTTGCCACTCATTGAATTTTGCTTACAATAATAGCTATCACTCTAGCATTCAAATGGCACCGTATGAAGCTCTATATGGGCGAAAGTGTAGATCCCCAATTGGGTGGTTTGAAACAGGAGAGGCTAGATTGATAGGGCCAAACTTGGTTCAGCAAGCTGTAGAGAAAGTCAAGCTCATACAAGATCGGTTGTTAGCAGCCCAAAGTTGTCAAAAGTCCTATGTGGATAATCGTCGAAGAGACTTGGAGTTCCAGGTTAAAGATTGGGTATTCTTGAAAGTGTCGCCAATGAAGGGCGTCATGAGATTTGGCAAAAAGGGGAAGCTTAGTCCCCGATACATTGGGCCCTATGAGATTGTATGAAAGATAGGTAAAGTGGCCTATGAGCTAGAGTTACCTCCGGATTTGGAGTCAGTCCATCCAGTTTTTCATGTCTCTATGCTTCGGAAATGTGTTGGAGACCTTACTAAGATCGTGCCAATAAGTGATGTGCAAGTGACAAAAAAGTTGACTTATGAAGAAGTACCCATTGCCATACTAGATAGGCAAGTACGGAGGCTTAGAAACAAAGAGGTGACCTCAGTTAAGGTTCTATGAAGAAGCAGTAAATGAGAAGAAATGACATGGGAAGCGGAAGAAAGTATGCGATCCAGATACCCGCATTTATTTCAGCCCTTGGGAGAGATCCCAGACGAGATATCAAGATCATAAAGTATGTATGATTTCCTTTTCATGCTTTTGGTCGTGTATGGCCATAGATATGTTGATATTGTGATGTAGCCCTCTGAGGAGATGATATTATGGGTCGTTGTGGCAGGTTGGTAGTGCAAAATTACAGGGGAAACTCTGGCGAAATTTTCGTAGGATCCCGAGTGTTTAACATTCGAGGACGAATGTTCCAAAGGGGGGGGGGGGGGGGGGGGGGGAGAATGTTACACCTTGAAAATTTCCCCGCGAACGTACAGTGGATAGGCTAACAAAGGGCATAGCGTGTATGATGTTTTAATAAGAAGGGAACGACGGTTGACGACCCTAAGTAAGATTCCAAAGGCAATTGCACTAAGAGATAGGTTATGCTCCATAATGACTAACTATAGGTTATGAAAATGTGAAAAGTTGCAAATTTGCACTTTGGCCAGTTGATCGTAAAATGAAATACGGACCGTAAAGTATTTTACGGGCCGTAAACTGCCATGTCATATTTCAACTTCCAAAACTTCAACTTTCTGTCAAATGCTTGAATGGTTAAAGACGACTTGAAATACGGACCGTAAACTGAAATACGGCCCGTAAACTGTGTTCGTAAATCACCATGTCTCAGCTTGACTTTCTGGTTCTGTTATGATTAAATACGTCCACGAAATATGGACCGTAAACTGAAATACGGACCGTAAACTGAGTTTATGACCACTGTTGTACTTTCGACGACTGTTCCTTCCAGATCAGATTTTGGGTTATTAAAAAGGGGACCAAGTTTATTATTTCATTTCCACACTTCACCCCTTCTCTCTAAAACATCTCTCTACATTTAGTCCACAAGAATTCAAGTATTATTAGTGATCAACAACATAAACCAAGTGAATCAAGTGTAAGAAAACCCATTAAAGATCATACAAGTCAAGAAATCTCATTGGAGATGAACTAGGGTTTTGCTCAAGTGGGGTATTATCAACCAAGGCTTGTTCCTACGACATCTAAGGTAAGGTTTATGATATTTTCATGTTGTTTAAAGTATTTGAGAGTTGAAATACTTGGATTGTAGAAGGGTATAGAAAAATGGGTCATGAATGTGGAATAGTGCCATTTTGAGAAATGGCTTGAATTGAGTTACGATTCTTGATGTGTTGTGATGTAAATGTGTTATAAATGATGTTGAGAACATGAGATGAGTAATGTATGAGAATGGACGTCGTCGTACGTTGTGGCCATAGATATGGATGATTGAAAGTAAGTCTAGAATATGGATAATATGGATGAATAATGACTATCGTTATAGTATTGTGAATGTATTATTGACGTTTGAGAGTTGATATACGCTATAGAGGAATGTCGTATAAATAGAGGAGATGTTGCCCGATTTTCTCTAGTTTTTTCATGTATGCTAGCTATCGATTCTAATGATAGTATGACTTTAATGAAGGTAGAGACGTAAGCTTCGGAGGAGAACGTGCAAGTGTAGAATAGTTCAACAGAAAGGTATGTAAGGATAACCCTTCTTTCATAAGGCATGGTTCTTTGGCCAAACGTCCAAATCTTCTATAAGACTACGATATCTTTCAAATGATTTGATCTTCCTAGCTTGTAAGCTCACGATTCTTGATACGCCACGATTGTGCTAAGTTCCTCGTATGAGGAGTAAGCCTATAAAGATAGATGTGATGAATGACGATAATAACGACAATGATATGGAAGACGGTTATGGTGGTAATAGCGATGACGATAACGATACCGACGATGATAGTAACTATAATAGTAAAAACGCTTATGAGCTATTATGTATATGTATCTATGTATGACTATTTTGGAACCCTGAGCTTATGAGGCCGGGTAGGATATGTAAATAAATAAGTATATGATTATGTAATGCGCGCACACCTCTGCAGATGGTACGGATAACCCTGACGCCTTGGTAGGGCCAGGTAGATATAAACCTGACGCCTTGGTAGGGCTAGGTAGATATAACCCTGACGCCTTGGTAGGGCCAGGTAGATGTAACCCTGATGCCTTAGTAGGGCCAGGTATGTGTAACTTTGAGCCTTGGTTGGCCAAGTATGTATGAAACACCGATCGGCATGGTCTGGTATGTTATGTAAGTGCTATGTATATGATATGAATATGTATATGATATAGATACGAGTATGTATGCGAATATGAGTATAAATATGGAATGGATATGATTATGGATACGGATATGGATATATGTACACAAATACGCATTAGAATGGAAAGTTTCTATGAAAGGCAAATAAGTGCTTATGACGATGATATTACCATCTCCCATCGTGTGCTATTTTCATGTTGCTTATTATGCTTCTACATTGATATTGATCATGCCTTACATACTCAGTACATTCTTCGTACTGACGTCCTTTTGTTTGTGGACGCTGCGTCATGCCCGCAGGTGCATAGGGAGACAGACTTGATCCATAGCTACATTCTCAGGGACTACATAGCAGAGCTCCATTTCATTCGGAGCTATAGCTTTTGGGTACTTATTCTTTTGTATACATAATTATGGGCATAGCGGGGTCCTGTCTCGCTTATGTGATATGTTATACTCTCCTCAGAGGCTCGTAGACATGTGTACGTAGTTAGATGTGTTTGGCCTTGTCGGCCTATATTTTGTATATCATTTTGTTAGCCTTGTCGGCTCATGTACGTTGACGTGGTATAGATGCCAATGATGATATAAAGGCATTGTGTTCCAATAGGACTAGTATGATTGATAAATAGAAATGTATGTTTAATTATGTGGCTCACCTAGATGTAAGTGTAAGTGCAAGCCAAGGGGTGCCCGGGTGGGCTAGTACCGGGTGCTCATCGCGGCCCTCTAGACGGGTCGTGACAGTGTGTGTGTATATATATATATACATACACGAAAAGGCACATTTGACCGGGATGTGGATGTGACCTAGACTATGGGCTCGTGGTCCGAGGTTCGTTTCGAAAACGAGTGGTACATAATGTGGACCGCGTCCGATGTTCTTTCCGGAGCGGAGGATTTATGGCTCGGGTCCTATGAGTATCCGGAACGAGTGGTACATGGACATCATGGGTCCCCTACAGGTCATGACTACTGAGCAATGACATCAGTTAGCAAGTGTGTTCAACGAGTATATGGTTATTGTTAGTAGACTTGTTCCCATTTGTTATTTTTGTTGATTGATTCTTGATATGTTTGGATGACTTGATTCGTAATATCCTCGGTTGACTTGTTATTGGATTATTGATTTCGTGTTGTTGGCTGGCTTGTCTATTTTATTGATTTTTTTATGTATGCATGATACTAATCTTAGTCGGCCTATGATATTTACCGGTACATAGTGTTTTTACTGATACTACCTTGCTGCATTCTTTTGAGTGCAGATTGTGATCCAGAGACTGCTACCCGACCTTATATCTAGCGTTGAGGCCACTTGTTGTTAGATTTAGGGTGAGCTTCTATCCATGTCAGGTCGCCCGAAGATCTTCTTTTATGATGTCTATTTGTATTTCGGACGTTGTTGGCTATTTATTTAGACAAATTTCATTCCTTAAACATGTTTTAGATTAGAGTCCCTATATGGTGACTTTTGGATTTTGGAGTTAAGACGTCCGCATTTACTTCATTATTTTATGGCATGACTTAATTTGATTATCCTGCGCTTAATTTGATTATGTTGTGCTTGAATGGCTAATAACTGATTGAATTGGTTAATATAAAAATGGACTTGAATGAATAGATAACTTATGTGTTGTTTCTCCCACTAGGAGTTAGTGTGGGTCCCAGTCATGGCGGGTTGGCTCGTGACAGAGTTGGTATCAGAGCTTTAGGTTCATCGATCTCGTCGTACAAGGACATATCTAGTAGTCTTGCGGATCGGTACGGAGACTTATGTACTTATCTTCGAGGGGCTACTGGACACAAGGAAAATTTCCTTTTCTTTCTTCTTTCATTCTGCTTGATTCCAATTGGTATCTGGATGATTCAAATTGGTATTTGACTATTCTTTATTCTCTCATAGATGGCGAGAACATGCGCGGCAGCAGCAAGAGGCAGAGGTGGAGGTAGAGGAGCTGGTAGAGGGGCAGCACCGGCTAGGGGCAGAGTCCCATCAGTTGATCCCGTGCCTCCAGTGGCTCCTAATGAGGCCGCGGGAGATGCAACCGCACCACCACAGCCAGTGGCAGTACCAGTTCCGCTAGGAGCTGCAGTTGTTCCTAGTATACTAGATGCTATGTTAAAACTACTGAATTGGTTGCATGGGTTAGAACAGGCCGGGGCTATACCAGCCGTTCCAACAGGTAGGGGCGCAGGGATAATAGCCCCAGGTTCGGATAGAGTTCAGGCTCCGGGAGTTCAATATGCCACAACAGTAGCACCTCGCTTGGATGAAGTTCCGCGTTTTGAGGCTTGTCCAAGGCCAGTTGCAAGGCCGGTGATGACCAGTGATGAGCATGATTTGTTTTGAAGGTTCACTAAAATGAAACGTCCCACTTTCTATTATACTGAGTCAGAGGATGCGTATGAGTTCATCATAGATTGTCATGAGAGCCTCCATAAGATGGGGGTTGTGGACAAGTACGGTGTGGAGTTTGTGACCTTCCAGTTCTTGGGTGATTCCAAGTTATGGTAGAGGGCATATGTGGAGTGCAGGCCAGCTGGGTCACCTCCCTTGACTTAGATTCAGTTCTATTCAGTGTTCTTAGATAAGTATGTCCCGTGTACTCTGAGTAATCGAAGAAAGGATGAGTTTGCTAGTATTGATCAGGAAAACTCATCTGTTATTGTGTACGAGTCCCATTTCCATTTCTTATCCCGATATGTTCTTCAGTCGCTGTCTACTGAGGGGCAGAGGATCAGGCGCTTTGTAAAAGGGTTGAACACTGGACTTCAGCTATCAGTTCTTCAGCTTGTAGCCACTGGGGATTCATTCCAGGAGGTAGTGGAGCACGTCCGTGTTGTTGAAGGGATTAGACAGGAGAGTCATGCAAAGTAGATAGAAAAAAAAAACCCTAAGGGGTGGGAATTTCAGTAACTCCTTCTCAAGGGGTCAGAGTTCATAGGTGTATTCAGGACGTCCGGTTCAGTCCGCTACGCAGGTGTCCGCTTGGATCCCATCAGGGGCAATAATCAGGCTTCCGATTAGCATGGGGGTTATACTGCTTCATCAACTTCTGTTCAGCGACCTATGCTGGACTGTGCATGTCATGAGTGTGGTGAGGTAGGGCATATTAAGAGGTATTTACCCAGACTCAGATAGGGTGGACAAGGGACTCAGTATCAGGATCTCCGAGCTCTATTTGCACCAGATAGAGGAGGTAAGGATCGAGCACCGGCAGGGCGGGGCGGCCAGACCAAGGGTAGGGGTGGCGCCCAGCCTAATCGAGGCGGTCCTCAGGGAGGCAGAGGGGGACAACAGCCCGGCAAGGGCGAGGCTTAGATTGGACAGGGTAATCACGGTAGTTCACAGGCTACAGGAGGGCGCGGTCATTTGTACGCTTTCCCGGGTAGACCTGAGGCTGAGGCTTCCGATGTTGTCATCATAGGTATTATCTCAGTTTATGACCGGTGGCTTCTATTTTATTTGATCCGGGTTATACTTTTTCATACGTGTCTTCATATTTTGCTGTGGGTTTGGATATGATATGTGATACTCTTGATGCCCCTATTTATGTATCTACTCCGGTTGGGGATTCGGTGGTGGTAGATATAGTCTACCCTTCTTGCGCGATTACATTTATGGGATGTAGTAGTTGGGTGGATTTGATGATCCTAGATATGGTAGATTTTGATGTCATTTTGGGCATGAGTTGGTTGTCCCCGCATTATGCCATTCTTGATTGTCACTCTAAGACCGTACCTTAGCTATGCTCGGGGCACCTAGACTTGAGTGGAAGGGTAACATTAGTTCCTTTCTTAAAAAAGTCATATCCTTCGTTCGTGCTAGGAAACTAGTGGAGAAGGGTTGTCTAGCTTATTTGGCACATATCCGTGACACCAGTGCAGATACTCCATCTATTGATTCGGTTCCGTACGCGAGTTTGCGGATGTGTTCCCCGTAGACTTTCTAGGTATGCCACCTGACCGTGACATTGATTTTCAAATTGATTTAGACCCAGGGACTCATCCTATGTCTATTCCACCTTATAGGATGGAACCAGCAAAACTCAGGGAATTGAAAGAACAGTTACAAGATCTTTTGAGTAAGGGGTTTATTCATCGAGTGCCTCTTCTTGGGGTGCTCCTGTGTTGTTTGTTAAGAAGAAGGATGGTTCGATGCATATATGTATTGATTACTATCAGCTGAACAAGGTGACTATCCGAAACAAGTATCCCATCCCCCGTATTGATGACTTGTTTGATCAGTTACAGGGAGCTTCTGTGTTCTCTAAAATTGACTTAAGGTTAGGTTATTACCAGTTGAAGATTCGGCCAGAAAATGTTCCTAAGACAGCTTTCAGGACTAGGTATGGACACTATGAGTTCTTGGTCATGTCTTTCGGGCTTACTAATGCCCCAACTGCGTTCATGGATTTGATGAACAGTGTGTTTAAGCCCTTTCTATACTATTTTGTGATAGTGTTCATTGATGATATCCTAGTGTATTCTAGAAGTAAGGAGGAGCATGAGAGACATTTGAGGATTGCTCTTGGGGTATTACAGGAGAAGAGTTGTATGCTAAATTCTCCAAGTGTGAATTTTGGTTGTCTTCTGTGTCCTTTTGGGTCATGTAATTTTGAAGTAGGGTATTATGGTGGATCCGCCAAAAATTCAGGCAGTCAGGGAATGGGCTAGGCCCACCTCAGTGACCGAGATCTATAATTTCGTGGGTCTGGCTAGCTATTATCATCGGTTTATGAAAGGGTTCGCCTTTATTGCTTTTCATTTGACTTGCTTGACTCAGAAAGAGGTACCGTTTCAGTGGTCCGACAAGTGTAAGGAGCACTTCCAAAAGCTCAAGACATTATTGACTACAGTGCCTATTCTAGCATTGCCCTTGGAGGGAAAGGATTTTGTTGTTTATTGTGATGCTTTACGTTCTGGTTTGGGTGTTATTTTGATGCAGGAAAAAAAGGTGATTGCTTATGGTTCTCATCAGTTGAAAGTGCATAAGAGGAACTATCCTACTCATGACTTAGAATTGGTAGCAGTGGTGTTCGCGTTGAAATTCTTGAGGCACTACTTGTATGGTTTCTATTGTGAGGTGTACACTGACCACTGCAGTTTGCAGCATGTATTCACTCAGAGGGATCCAAACTCCAGGTAGCGGAGATGGATGGAACTGCTGAAATATTATGACATCACCATTCTGTGTCATCCTGGTAAAGCAAATGTGGTGGCTGACACGTTGAGCAAGATGTCGGCTAGTATGGGAAGTCTGGGTCGGTTGATTTCTTCGGAGCGTCCGTTAGCTAGAGAGCTTTAGGCTCTAGCTAACAGTTTTATGAGGCTGGATATTTCTAACACGGGCAGGGTGTTGGCATGTGTTGAGGCTCGATCATCATTTCTGGAGCAGATTAAGGCTAAGCAGTTCGAGGATGCTAAGTTGTGTAAAATTCGTGACAAGGTATTGCGTGGTGTGGCCAAAGAGGGGGTGCTGCGAATTAAAGGGCGAGTTTGCGTGCCACGTGTGGGTGATTTGATTAAGACCATTCTGACAGAGGTTTACAGTTCGAGGTACTCTATCCATCCTGGGGCTACTAAGATGTACCGCGATTTGAGACAACACTACTGACGGACTAGGATGAAGCATGATATAATGGAGTTTATTGCTCAGTGTCTGAACTGCCAACAGGTAAAGTATGAGCATCAGGAGCCTGGGGGTATAGTTCAGAAAATGCCCATTCTCGAGTGGAAGTGAGAAAGAATAGCAATGGATTTTGTGGTTGGTCTTCTGAAGACGTTGGGGAAGTTTGATTCTATTTGGATTATTGTTGACAGGTTGACGAAGTTTGCCCACTTTATTCGAGTATTGATAACTTATAACGCGGAGAAATTAGCTAAGATCTACATTCGTGAAGTGGTTAGGCTACATGGGGTTCCCATCTCCATTGTGTCCGACAGGGGCACAACGTTCACATCTAGATTTTTTGGAGCATTTGCATGAGGAATTGGGTACTAGGTTGGACCTTAGTACAACTTTCCACCCTCAGATTGACGGGCAGTCCGAGCGGACTATTCAGGTTCTTGAAGATATGCTTCGAGCATGTGTGATAGACTTTGATGGTCATTGGGAAGAGTTCTTTCCATTGGCTGAGTTTGTATATAATAATAGCTACCACTCAAGCATTGACATGGCTCCGTTTGAGGCGTTGTATGGGAGGAGGTGTAAGTCTTCTATTGGGTGGTTTGATGCATTTGAGGTGAGACCTTGGAGTACGTATCTTCTGAGAGAGTCCTTAGAGAAGGTGCAGGTGATTCAAGCTAAGCTTCTGGCAGCACAGAGTAGGCAAAAGGAGTATGTGGACCGTAAGGTCTGAGATCTTGAGTTTTGAGAGGGAGAGCAAGTATTATTGAAGGTCTCGCCCATGAAGGGTGTGATGATAAGACCAAGCTTAGCCTGAGGTATATTGGGCCGTTTGGGATTCTCAAACATGTGGGGGAGGTAGCTTATGAGTTGGTTTTACCTTCGGATCTATCAGGCGTTCATCCGGTATTTCACGTTTTGATGTTGAAGAGGTACCACGACGATGGTTCGTACATAATCCGTTGGGATTCGGTTTTGTTAGATGAGAACTTGACATATGAGGAAGATCCTGTTGCTACCTTAGATAGGGATGTTCGCAAGTTGAGGTCCAAGGAAATAGCCTCCGTGAAAGTTCAGTGGAAGAATCGCCCGGTGGAGGAAGCTACTTGGGAAACAGAATCTGATATGCGTAGCAAGTATCCAAGCTTTTCGCCGAGTCAGGTAACTTTTCCTAGATTGCTCATCCTTGTCCGTTCGAGTTCTAACAGTGTTTTAATTGTTATCTGGTGTAACGACTCTGCCGATCGTTATGGAAAATATAGGATCATCCTGCCAAATAGAACCTTCCCAAGGGTAGAACGAGCTAATAGAAACTCGATTGTATAAGTCTAAGAACTAAAAACTTGAGTTGTTTGTGATTATTGTTTGATTGTGTTGAGTCCATCGGGGGGTGATATAGGAAATTAGAACTCCGTTTGGAATTCTGAGGCCACGGGTGGATTTGCATGGTGTTTTTATGTCTATGTGCACGTTTGTTTGTGTTTGTGAGGCCTCGGATGAAATTTTTGGTGGTAGAGTAAAAAACTGGGAAATATTATGAGCTTACTGCCTCAGTGGTATCGCTGCGGCGGGGCAGGTACCGCTACGGCGGCACCGCTATAGCAGTGAGCTCCTCGCCCAAGCGGTCAGTTGATATTCGATGTGTCCGCTGTGGCGGGCAATGGCCCCCTATGGCGATGTCGCTATATCGGGATATGGCCCACTATTGCGGAGGTCAGATTCCTTGTGGTCCGCTATAACGGGCACTTGGCCGCTATAGCGAGACCGCCGCAGCGGTGGTTTGACCGCCGCAATGGTCGACGGGGGCAGAATTTCGATTTCTAAACACTTAGTTCCAAATTCTTTATTCATAAAACTCCAAAACAATTCCCCACAAGCACCTAGAGCGAATTTCCAAGCTAGGGCAAGAATATTCTTGAGAGGTAAGTTTCAAACATCCCTTTCAATCATTGCGTTATCATCTTCATAATTATCTTCCCTTTTATGGGTCTCCAATGGTGAATTAGTAATAGTAACCCTAGAACCTAATGGACCTTTTATAATTGATGGGTTATGATTGTTGTTATGTGTTTATCATCTACTGGCTTGGTTTAACTCCCTTTTAATCAAGAATTGAATCATTAGAGCCATGAACCAAGTGAATTGAGATTTAGGTTTTCATAAAAATGGTAGCTTGACCATGGAAACTACTTGTAATTGATGTTTTGATTAAATAGCTTTATAAACTGATGATTGGTGGTTACTAAGGCTATTGTTAGGTTGTTTTATACCTAGAAATCATTCACCCATGGGAATGGGGCTAAAGGGAAGGCAGTTCTTGAATTGATTTTGTGAATAGAGTAATTATGACTCATGACTCATTGAGCATTCTAATTTCTAAACTTTGAGCGTTCCAAGGCTTTATGGAAGGGAAAAGCTGTAGCGGAGTGATTTGCTTTGTTCCAGCTCTACGTTTGAGATAGGTTACGGTCTACTTGAGTTAGACTTTGATTAGTTGATTGTATGTGTTATGAAATCGATAGGAGAAATCATGTTTAGTCTTCGAACATGATGTGTGTGTGGTTGAACTCCTATATGCAATTGATTGAGTGACTGTGTGGGCTTCGTGCCACTATTCATTGTGTTGAACCTACAGTTTGATGTTGTTGTGCTGAGAAGTTAATATGATCTTCTCGGTGAAATTGTGATACAAAACAATGATTCGAGCATTGAAGACAAGAAGGCAAGAAATACTAATGTGTATGTATATATATATATATATGAAAAGGCACATTTGACCGGCATGAGGATGTGACCTAGATTATGGGCTTGTGGTTCGAGGTTCGTTCCGAAAACGAGTAGTACATGATGTGGACCGCGTCCGAGGTTCTTTCCAGAGCGGAGGATTTATGGCTCGAGTCCGATGAGTATCCGAAACGAGTAGTACATGGACACCATGGGTCCCCTAGAGGTCATGACTACTGTGCAATGACATCAGTTAACATGTGTGTTCAATGAGTATATGGTTATTGTTTGTAAACTTGTTCTCGTTTGTTGTTTCTATTGATATGATTCTTGATATCTTTGGATGACTTGATTCGTAATATCCTCGGTTGACTTGTTGTTGGATTATTGATTTCGTGTTGTTGGCTGGCATGCCTATTTTATTAATTTTATGATGTATGCATGACACTAATCTTATTCGTCCTATGATATCTACCGGTACATAGTGTTTGTACTGATGCTACCTTGCTGCATTCTTTTGAGTGCAGATTGTGATTAGAGACTGCTACCCGACCTCATATCTAGCGTTGAGGCCACTTGATGTTAGATTTAGGGTGAGCTTCTATCGATGCCAGGCCGCCCGAAGATTTTCTTTTATGATGTCTATTTCTATTCCGGACATTATTGGCAATTTATTTAGACAGATTTCATTCCTTAGACATGTTTTAGATTAGAGTCCTTGTACGGTGACTTTCGGCTTTTGGGGTTTTGTAATAGTTAGGACTTCCATATTTACTTCATTGTTTTATGGCATGACTTAATTTGATTATCTTGTGCTTGAATGTTTAATAATTGATTGAATTGGTTAATATAAAAATGGACTTGAATGAATAGATGACTTATGTGTTGGTTCACCCACTAGGAGTTAGTATGGGTGCCAGTCATGGTAGGTTGGGTCGTGACAACTTTTAACTAACCAAGAGATCCTTGATACTGTCAAGGACATGCCCCATGACAAAGCACTTGGGGTGGATGGATTTCCTATTGAGTTTTTTTCCAAAAACTGGGGAATAGTACAACATGATATTACTCAAGCTGTTAAAGAGTTCTTTCATTCTGGGAAACTGCTGCAGGCCTTTAGTGGTACAACCATTACACTGGTGCCTAAGGTCCCTAATCCTACTCTGGTGAAGGACTATAGGCCTATAGCAGGTTGTACTACATTCTACAAAATTGTCACTAAGGTATTAACTAACAGAATCAAGAGGGTCATAAGCACCATTATTAGCCCCTCTCAATCAACATTCATTAAAGGCAGAAGAATTGTTGATAACATCCTAATCAACCATGAGCTATTCAAATGGTATATTAGGAAAGGTTTGTCCCCAAGATATGTCATGAAGGTTGATCTAATGAAAGTATATGACTCCATAGAGTGGAGTTTCCTTCAACACATGATGGCAGAACTAGGTTTTCCACACAAGTTTATTATATGGATGTCACGACCCAGCTAGGGGCCGCGACGGGTACCCGGGGCTAGCCACCGGGCACCACTCGTTCTACTACTCATCTTACTTATTTAATGCTCTTTTATCAATTTATACTCAAGACATAAGAAAATCATCTTTTCATTTGAGAACGTAAAAATACTTTTATATACACAAGCCTTTAGGCTATCAAAATAACACACACACACACACACACATATATATATATATATATATATATATATATACAGTAGTAATCTCGTGAGACCATCTAACCCACACTGCTCATCTACGAGCCTCTACTGGAGTGCTAAACATGAAGACGGGACAAGACCCCGTCATGCCCAAAAATACATATACATGAATATACACAAAAGAATAATCAAGCACCTCCGAAACAAAGGAGTGCTTTCAATCGGCTGACAGCTACTACGAATCTGGGTCAAGCTCTCCTCACTGTCTACCTGTGGGCATGAACACATCGTCCAAAGAAAACGGACGTCAGTACGAACATTGTACTGAGTATGAGAGGCATAAACAATGAAATAAGACAATGGTATAAAGGAATATCAATATGAAACATCTGTATCTGACTGTCAAATATAAAAGAAGTAATGCATAATGTCTTACTCATACTCATCGTCATATCATATATGCATAAATGTATAAGCTGCTCGCCCTTATAGGTACGGTGTGATATGTATAAACTGCCCGTCCATATTGGATCGGTGTGATAGTCATAACATTAACCTGCGTCCAGGCCTCTCGCCTCCGGGGTATCTTCTCATGTCGCCCACTAGTGGTGTCTGCCATTTGGCCATGGTGTATCGTATAGCTGCCCGCCTTAGCGGTGACTGCCCGGCTAAATAGGCGCGGTGTTATATCATCATCATGCATGCTCATCATAAAATACTTATCATAATACATGCATAAGGCTCAAGAACAACTTTGCTTTATCGGGGTGACGTAAGGTTGTGATCCCCCGATTTCATTATGGAGCAATTATCGACATCCTGCCTCACCTTGAAGGAACTAACGAATAAGGTGAGTGTGAGCAATAAATAACATCATGCCATTTTAGGATCATCATATCATCTCTCTTATCTTATATTACCATTCATAGATATAGACTTTTAGCTTTCTGGAATATATGAACTCATGAGAAGGAAAGAAAACCATGCTATAGGATTCATGCCATTAGAAAGAAAGGACTATCCTCACATACCTTTGACGTTTAACTAAGCTATCGCTTGCTTGTTCTCCTTCGATATCGCGTTCCTACTTTCAAGAGAGATTTCGCACTAACGTTAGTTAATTCGACTATAAGAATGCGCTACTAATTCTAGGGAAAATTGGGCAGCGCTTCCTTTGTTTATACTACTTTTCCCATATTCTATATCAACTTCCACACACTCACAAAAATATTCACAATATCGCAATCAACAATCATCATTTATATACATTGACCACAATCCACCATTTCTCTTCAATTTCTCCACATTTATAGTTAGAGCTTACTATCGCGTTTCCTCATATATAATACTTATTTCATGGCCTAAACAACATGGTTTAGTCATGAAACTTACCTTAGATGATGGTTGAACAAGCCTTGAATAGAATTACTCCTCTTGCATCAAAACCCTACTTCACTTCTTTTGGGTTTCCTTGAGAGAGATGAGCTTTAGCTAGGTTTCATACACTTTGTCTCATGGATTTAGTATTATTGATCATGGATTTCCCTTGATTTTCTTGTAATGAAGAGTGGAGAGTATTCTAGAGGTTTCTATAGAGAAATATCGTGAAGATGAAATGAATTTAATGAGCTTGGGTCTCTTTTTAATGACTTAAAATCTGATCCGGAATGAATAGTAGCTGAAGTGCATAGTGGTCGTAAACCCATTTTACGGTCCGTATTCCAGTTTACAGGCTGTATTTCGTGGTCGTATTTAAGCATATCAAAACTAGAAAGGTATGCTGGGAATCGTGGTGATTTATGATCGCAGTTTATGGGCCGCATTTCAATTTACGGTCCGTATTCCAAATCGTATTTAACCATTTGATCATTTGGCTGAAAGTTGAAGTTTTGTAAGTTGGAATACGGCATGGTGGTTTACGGGCCGTATACTACTTTACGGTCCGTATTTCATTTTACGACCGACTGGGCCAAAGTGCAAATCTGCAACTTTCACGTCTTCAGAACCTATAATTAGTCATTGTGGAGCATAACCTTATCCCTTATTCCCATTACCTTTGAAATCTTACTTAGGGTCGTCAAACGTCATTCCCTTCTGATTAAAACATCGTATACTCGTATTCTTCGTTAGTCTATTCGTTTTACATTCACGGGGAAATTTACGAGGTGTAACACTCTCTCCCCCTTTTGGAACATTCATTCTCGAATGTTAAACACTCGGGATTCTACGAAAATTTCGCCAGAGCTTCCCCTGTAATATGACACTACCAATCTATCACAACAACCCATAATATCACTGCCTCACATGGCTTCAACATAATAGCAACATATCTAGGGCCACACGCGACCAAAAGCATGAAATGTAAGCATACATACCTTATGTCGTTGGCGTTTCATCTTGAATCTCCCCTGGGGGTTGAAATAAATGCGGGTACTTGGACTTCATACTCTCTTCTGCTTCCCAAGTTATTTCTTCTCGGTTATTGTTTGTTACACCTTGAAAATTTCCCCGCGAACGTACAGTGGGTAGGATAACAAAGGGCATAGCGTATACGATGTTTTAATAAGAAGGGAACGACGTTTGACGACCCTAAGTAAAATTCCAAAGGCAATTGCAATAAGAGATAGATTATGCTCCATAATGACTAATTATAAGTTCTGAAGATGTGGAAAGTTGCAGGTTTGCATTTTGGCCAGTTGAACGTAAAGTGAAATATGGACCGTAAAGTGGTATACGGCCCGTAAACTGCCATGTCGTATTTCAACTTCCAAAACTTCAAATTTCTTTCAAATGTCCAAATGGTTAAAAACGACTTGGAATACGGACCGTAAATTGAAATACGGCCCGTAAACTGCGATCGTAAATCACCATGCTCCCCAACAAACTTTCTGGTTCTGTTATGCTTAAATATGCCCACATAATACGGACCGTAAATTGAAATACGGCCCGTAAACGGGGTTTACGACCACTGTGCACTTTCGACGACTGTTCATTTCAGATCAGATTTTGGGTTATTAAAAAGGGGACCAAGTTTATTATTTCATTTCATTTCACTTCTACATGACACCCCTTCTCTCTAAAACATCTCTCTACATAAATTCCACAAGAATTCAGGGATATTTGGTGATCAACAACATAAACTAAGTGAATCAAGAGTAAGGAAACCTATCAAGGATCATTCAAGTAAAGAAATCCCAATGGAGATAAACTAGGGTTTTTGCTCAAGTGGGGTATTATGAACCAAGGATTGTTCCTACGATATTTAAGGTAAGTTTTATGATATTTCTATGTTGTTTAAGGTATTTAAGAGTTGAAATACTTGGATGTAGAAAAGTATAGAAGAATGGGTCATGAATGTGGAATAGTGTCATTTTGGGAAATAGTTTGGATTGAGTTATGCTTCTTGATGTGTTGTGGTGTAAATATGTTATAAATGATGTTGAGAACATGAGATGAGTAATGTATGAGAATAGACGTCGTCGTGCGTTATGGCCATGGATATGAGTAATTGAAAGCAAATTGAGAAATGTGGATAATGTGGATGAATAATGACTATTGTTATGACATTGTGGATGTATTATTGACGTTTAGGAGTTGATATACGTTAGGGAGGAATGTCGTATAAATAAAGGAGATGCTGTCCGATTTTCTCTAGCTTTAGTAATATATGCTAGCTATCAATTCTAATATGAGTATGCACTTCAATGAAAGTAGAAACGCTAGCATTGGAGGAGAACGCGCAAGTGTAGAATAGTTGAACGGATAAGGTATGTAAAGCTAACCTTTATTTCATAAGGCATGTTTCTTTGGCCAACGTCAAAATCTTCTATGAGACTATGATATCCTTCAAATGAGTTGACCTTCCGAGCTAGTCGGCTCACGATTCTTGATACGTTACGATTGTACTAAGTTCCTCGTATGACGAGTAGGCCTATTGAGGTAGATGAGATGAAGGACTATGATAGTGATAATGATATTGATGACGGCTATAATGGTAATAGTGATGACGATAACGATGACGATTATGATAATGATGCTAATAGTAAAGATGCTTATGAGCTATTATGTGTATGTATCTATGTATGACTATTATGGAACCCCAAGCTTATGAGGCCGGTAAGATATGTAAATAAGTATGTATATGATTACGTAACGCGCGCACACCTCTGCAGATGGTACGGATAACCCTGACGCCTTGGTAGGGCTAGGTAGATGTAACCCTGAAGCCTTGGTAGGGCCAAGAATGAGTAACCTTGAGCCTTGGTTGGCCAAGTATATATGAAACACCGATTCTGCATGGTTGGGTATGCTATGTAAGTGCTATGTATATGATATGGATACGAGTATGAATACGAATATGATACGATATGAATGTGAATAAAGGTATGTATATGAATACGAGTACTAGTATGGATACAGATATTGATGTACGAACACAAATACACATTAGAATGGAATGTTATACGAAAGGCAAGTAAGTGCCTATGACGATGATATTACCATCTCCCATCTTGTGCTATTTCTCATGTTGCTTATTATGCTTCTATATTGATATTGATCATGCTTTACATACTCAGTACATTCTTCGTACTGACGTCCTTTTGTTTGTGGATGCTGCGTCATGCCCGCAGGTGCACAGGGAGACAGAGTCGCATTCTCAGAGACTACATAGCAGAGCTCCATTTCATTCGGAGCCATAGCTTTTGGGTACTTATTCTTTTGTGTACATAATTATGGGCATAGCAGGGTCCTATCCCGCTTATGTGATATGTTATACTCTCCTTAGAGGCTCATAGACACGTGTATATGGTTAGATATGTTTGGTCTTGTCGGCCTATATTTTGTATATCATTTTGATAGCCTTGTCGGCTCATGTACATTGACGTGGTATAGATGCCAACGATGATATAAAAGTGTTGCTGTCCTATGGGACTAGTATGAATGATGAATAGAAATGTATGTTTAATTATGTGGCTCACCTAGAGGTAAGTATAAGTGTAAGCCAAGGGGTGTCTAGGTGGGCTAGTACCGGGTGCTCGTCGCGGCCTCTAGACGGGTCGTGACAAAAGTGATATCAGAGCAGTTCAGTCCTAGGGTGTGTCTACGAGCCGTGTCTAGTAGAGTCTTGGTTATGGGTGTGTTGCGCGCCACACTTATAAACAAGAAGCTGCAGACATTTTAGGAATATATGACCTTCTTTCTTCATAAGAATCGTGCGGTAGAGCTTTGAGATAAGAAATTCTTGTCCCTTAATCGTGTGTTGTGTATTTCAGAAATGCCTGTAAAGAGAAAGGCTACAAGCAGCCCAAAAGGGCAAGACGGTGGCAGAAAAGCGGGCTGAAAGAGCACCGCCACCGGTAGTAGAGGAAAGTGAGTCCCAGAGTGCGGCTCAATCTCAGTCCTCCCGTTCAGTACCTATATTAGAGGAGCGCGAGGGAGCCTCAGCCCCAACTCCAGCACCTCCAGCTCCTCCACCGGATGCTTCAGGCCAAGATGTGAAAGAGGCCATACATTTGCTTACTCAGTTGGTTGCTGCTCAAACTCAGCGGCAAGTGCGGGGCAAGGTGATAGGGTTGTTAGTGCAAGGGCCCGTGACTTCATTACTTTGAACCCTCCGGAATTCTTTGGGTCAAAGCCAGAGGAGGACCCTCAGGACTTCATTGATGGTATGTTGAAGGTGCTTCGACTGATACATGCTTCGGATACCGAATCGGTGGAGTTAGCGTCGTATAGATTGAGGGATGTCTTGATCCAATGGTACACGGTTTGGATGGCTTCACGGGGGCCAATGCACCTCCCCCGGTATGGCAAGAGTTTGTTGATGCTTTCCTCCGACAGTATATTCCTCCAGAAGTTCGGCGAGCTAGAGCCGATAGGTTCTTAAATTTGAGGCAAGGTAGCATGAGTGCTCTAAAGTATAGTCTCCGCTTCAATTCCCTGGATAGGTATGCTTCGGCCATGGTAGTGGATATGGGTGACAGAGTACACCGATTTGTGAAGGGCCTAGGGCCACATTTGATAGATAGGTGCTTGACTGCGTCCCTTCAGGACAATATGGATATTGCACGCATTCAGGCTCATGCTCAGAACTTAGAAGAAAGTTTACAACAACAGAGGAGTGAACGCGAGCAAGATAGGGGTCATAGTAAGAGGGCCAGATCTTCAGTCCCCAATGAGTGAGTTCAGAGGTGGGCACAGATCACATATTTCTAGGCACTCAGGATATTCTATGACTAGTGCACCTCCACGGTTTTCAGGCCAGAGATTCGATAGACCTCATCGTTCCGGGCCGAGTCAAAGCTATTCGTGGTCTCAGTTTAGAGATGATTCAGGTTAGGCAAGGCCACCCGTACCACGATGTTCCCAGTGTGGGAAGTTGCATTGGGGTCGATGCCGAATGGGTTAAGATGTTTGCTATTCATGTGGTCGACCAGGCCATATTATGCGTGATTGCCCCTCAGTTCATGGTAGAGGTAGGACCCATCCTTCAAGGTCGATAGCCGGATCTTCAGCATCTGTACGCCCTATGGGGCCAGGTTCACATGCGCCAGTCGGCCATGGTAGAGGCAGAGGGAGAGTCCCCAGTTCTAGCGGTCCTCAGCACCGTGTTTATGCTTTGGCTGGACGCCAAGATCTTGAGTCTTCTCCTGATGTGGTTACATGTATATTATCGATATTTTCTCATGATGTATATGCTTTGATTGATCCGGGTTCCACATTGTCATATGTTACTCCATATATTGCGGGTCGATTTAGAGTCAAACCGGAGTCGATCAAGCCTTTTGAGATGTCTACACCCGTGGGTGAATCGGTAATAGCTAGCCGAGTATATAGAAATTGTGTAATTGTGATTTGTGATCGTCGTACCATGATTGACTTGCATGAGCTAGAAATGGTGGATTTTGATGTTATTATGGGCATGGATTGGTTGGCTTCTTGTTATGCTAATGTTGATTGTAGAATGAAAATGGTTCGTTTCCAATTTCCGGGAGAACCAGTCCTAGAATGGAAAGGGAATACGGCGTCACCAAAAGGTAGGTTTATTTCCTATCTAAAGGCAAGGAAAATGATCACAAAGGGATGCATTTACCATCTAGTTCAGGTTCAAGATGTAGAAGCTGAGTCGCCGACTCTTCAGTCAGTTCCCGTAGTAAATGAATTTCCGGATGTGTTCCCGTAAGAGCTTCCAGGCTTTCCTCCCGAGCGGGAGATTGATTTTGCCATTGATGTGTTGCCAGGCACTAAGCCCATATCTATTCCTCCTTATAGAATGACTCCCGCAGAATTGAAAGAGTTGAAGGGGCAATTGAAGGACTTGCTTGAGAAAGGCTTTATTAGGCCTAGTTCATCCCCGTGGGGAGCACCCGTATTGTTTGTCCATAAGAAAGATGGCTCATTGAGAATGTGCATTGATTATCGGCAATTGAACAAGGTGACGATTAAGAATAAATATCCTCTTCCAAGGATTGATGAATTATTTGATCAATTGCAAGGTGCCAAATGGTTTTCAAAGATTGATTTGAGGTCCGGGTATCACCAGGTGAGAGTGAGGGACAAAGATATCCCTAAGACAGCCTTCAGAACAAGATATGGCCATTTTGAGTTCCGGGTAATGTCATTTGGGCTGACTAATGCATCGGCGGCATTTATGGATTTGATGAACAATGTGTTCAGGCCTTTCCTAGATCTGTTTGTGATTGTATTCATCGACGACATCTTGGTGTATTCTAGATCCGAGGCAGAACATGCGGATCATTTGCGTGCTATCCTTGGAGTTCTTCGAACTCGAAAGTTGTTTTCAAAGTTTTCCAAATGTGAGTTTTGGTTGAACTCAGTGACATTTCTGGGACATATTGTGGCAATCGATGGTATTCGAGTGGATAGTCAAAAGATTGAGGCCGTGAAAACTTGGCCAAGGCCCACAACTCCTACGGAGGTTCGTAGCTTTCTGGGCTTAGCAGGTTATTACAGGAGATTTGTTGAAGGTTTTTCTTCTATTTCTGCCCCGCTCACAAAGTTGACCCAGAAATCAGCAAAGTTTCAATAGACAGATGCTTGTGAGCGTAGCTTCCAAGAGTTGAAAAGTAGATTGACTTCCGCCCCAGTCTTGACACTTCCAGAGGGATTGGAAGGATATGTTGTTTATTGTGATGCTTCAGGCATTGGGATAGGCTGTGTACTGATGCAACATGGTAAAGTGATTGCGTATGCTTCAAGGCAATTACAGAAACATGAGCAGAATTATCCAACCCATGATCTAGAATTGGCCGCAGTAGTCCATGCATTAAAGATATGGAGACATTATTTGTATGGTGTCCATGTGGGCATTTATACGGATCACAAGAGCCTTCAGTATATCTTCAAGCAGAAAGAGTTGAATTTATTGCAACGACGATGGTTAGAATTGCTAAAGGATTATGATGTTGATATCTTATATCACCCCAGAAAGGCAAATATTGTGGCTGATGCTCTTAGCCGCAGATCTATGGGAAGTTTGTGTGATGTGCGACCAGAAAAGAGAGAAATGGCTCGTGAGCTCCAGCAGCTAGTTAGCCTAGGAGTTCGAGTAGTAGACTCAGGTGGCAGGGGAGCTACTATCCAGAATTCAGCAGTCTCGTCGCTAGTAGCAGAAGTGAAGGAACGACAATACGAAGATTCCATGCTAATGCAGTATAGAGATACACTTCCTCAGAAGGAGGAGTCGTCATTTGATATTTTAGGAGACGGAGTTCTCTGATGCCGAGGCAGATTATGCGTTCCTGATGTGGCAGGTTTACGCCACCAGATATTGAGAGAAACTCATTGTTCCCGATATTCTGTTCATCCCGGAGCGACAAAAATGTATAATGACCTTAAGTCTATATATTGGTTGAATGGAATGAAGAAAGATGTAGCGGAATTCGTAGCTCAATGTCCCAATTGTCAACAAGTGAAAATCGAACATCAAAAGCCGGGTGGATTGTTGTAAGCCATAGAAATTCCAACTTGGAAGTGGGAAGTGATTAACATGGACTTCATTACAGGCTTACCCCGTTCTCGACGTAAGTATGATTCCGTATAGGTGATTGTGGATAGAATCACCAAGTCAGCTCATTTCTTACCAGTCAGAACGACGTACGTGGCAGAAGATTATGCAAAGCTTTATCTTAAAGAGATAGTGAGACTTTATGGTGTTCCAGTATCTATTATCTCAGATAGAGGGACTCAGTTTACAGCCAACTTTTGGAAGTCTTTCCAAGAGGGTCTAGGGACCCAAGTGAGCCTTAGTACGACATTTCACCCGCAGACCGATGGACAGGCCGAGTGTACCATTCAAACTCTTGAAGATATGTTGCGGGCATGTATGATAGATTTTTGAGGAAATTAGGATGACCATTTGCCACTCATTGAATTAGCTTACAATAACAATTATCATTCTAGCATTCAGATGGCACCGTACGAAGCTTTATATGGGCGAAAGTGTAGATCCCCGATTGGGTGGTTTGAAATAGGAGAGACTAAATTGATAGGGCCGGACTTGGTCCAGCAAGCCATAGAGAAAGTCAAGCTCATACAAGATCGATTGTTAGCAGCTCAAAGTCGTCAAAAGTCCTATGCGGATAATCGTCGAAGAGACTTAGAGTTTCAAGTTAGAGATTGGGTATTTTTTAAAGTGTCGCCAATGAAGGGCGTTATGAGATTTGGCAAAAAGGGGAAGCTTGTTCCCCGATACATTGGACCTTATGAAATTGTACGAAAGATAGGCAAAGTTGCTTATGAGTTAGATTTACCTTCGGATTTGGAGTCAGTCCATCCAGTTTTCCATGTCTCGATGCTTCGAAAGTGTGTTGGAGACCCTACTAAGATCGTGCCAAGAAGTGATGTGCGAGTGACAGAAAAGTTGACTTATGAAGAAGTGCCCATTGCCATATTAGATAGGCAAGTACGGAGGCTTAGAAACAAAGAGGTGACCTCAGTTAAGGTTCTATGGAGAAGCCGTAAACGAGAGGAAATGACATGGGAAGCGGAAGAAAGTATGCGATCCAGATACCCGCATTTATTTCAGCCCTTGGAAGAGATTCAAGATGAAACGCTAACGATATAAGATATATATACTTACTTTTCATGCTTTTGGTCGTGTGTGGCCATAGATATGTTGATATTGTAATGTAGCCCTGTGAGGCGATGATATTATGGGTTGTTGTGACAGGTTGGTAGTGCCAAATTGCAAGGGAAACTCTGGCGAAATTTTCGCAGGATCCCGAGTGTTTAACATTCGAGGACGAATGTTCCAAAAGGAGGGAAGAATGTTACACCTAGAAAATTTCTCTGTGAACGTACAGTGGGTAGGATAACAAAGGGCATAGCGTATACGATGTTTTAATAAGAAGGGAACGACGTTTGACGACCCTAAGTAAAATTACAAAGGCAATTGCAATAAGAGATAGATTATGCTCCATAATGACTAATTATAGTTCTGAAGATGTGGAAAGTTGCAGGTTTGCATTTTGGCCAGTTGAACGTAAAGTGAAATACGGACCGTAAAGTGGTATACGGCCCGTAAACTGCCATGTCGTATTTCAACTTCCAAAACTTCAACTTTTGTCAAATGTCCAAATGGCTAAAAACTACTTGGAATACGGACCAAAAATTGAAATACGGCCCGTAAACTGCGATCGTAAATCACCATGCTCCCCAGCAAACTTTCTGGTTCTGTTATGTTAAATACGCCCACAAAATATGGACCGTAAATTGAAATACGGCCCGTAAACTGGGTTTACGACCACTGTGCACTTTCGACGACTGTTCATTTCAGATAAGATTTTGGGTTATTAAAAAGGGGACCAAGTTTATTATTTCATTTCATTTCACTTCTACATGACACCCCTTCTCTCTAAAACATCTCTCTACATAAATTCCACAAGAATTCAAGGATATTTGGTGATCAACAACATAAACTAAGTGAATCAAGAGTAAGGAAACCCATCAAGGATCATTCAAGTCAAGAAATCCCATTGGAGATAAACTAGGGTTTTTGCTCAAGTGGGGTATTATGAACCAAGGCTTGTTCCTACGACATCTAAGGTAAGATATATGATATTTCTATGTTGTTTAAGGTATTTAAGAGTTGAAATACTTGGATTGTAGAAAAGTATAGAAGAATGGGTCATGAATGTGGAATAGTGTCATTTTGAGAAATAGTTTGGATTGAGTTATGCTTCTTGATGTGTTGTGGTGTAAATATGTTATAAATGATGTTGAGAACATGAGATGAGTAATGTATGAGAATAGACATCGTCGTGCGTTATGGCCATGGATATGAGTAATTGAAAGCAAATTGAGAAATGTGGATAATGTGGATGAATAATGACTATTGTTATGATATTGTGGATGTATTATTGACGTTTAGGAGTTGATATATGTTAGGGAGGAATGTCGTATAAATAAAGGAGATGCTGTCCGATTTTCTCTAGCTTTAGTAATATATGCTAGCTATCGATTCTAATATGAGTATGCACTTCAATGAAGGTAGAAACGCTAGCATTGGAATGAGGGAGACGTCCGCAGTCCTCCTCTATCTAATCTAACCCTACCTCGTTCGCCCAGGCCTGCCGGCACAATAAGAGAATGAGGGAGCTAATCTGCTTGCTTGTGCAGGCGAGGACCGCTCGGCTAGGGCGCGCCAGAGGAGCGGAAAGCCACTTGCCTCGTTGGAGAGGAGCTTCGAGTGCCTTTTTTCTTTGCTCTTCGACAGCCCTAACAAGTCACTTGAAGCTCTGCCCTTTGCTTTGCCCCGTGTTGTCTTCCTCCAGTTGCCCCCACCCAATAGCCAATAGGCCGAAAAAGGTTGTAGTCAATTGCCCTTCCCGTTATCATCAAACAAAAGACTACCATACACGCTGCCGGCAAGCTACCCTCGCCTACCTCATCTATAGGCATGGCTAACCTTTATTTCATAAGGCATGTTTCTTTGGCCAACGTCTAAATCTTCTATGAGACTATGATATCCTTCAAATGAGTTGACCTTCCGAGCTAGTCGGCTCACGATTCTTGATACGCTACGATTGTACTAAGTTCCTCGTATGACGAGTAGGCCTATTGAGGTAGATGAGATGAAGGACGATGATAGTGATAATGATATTGATGACAGCTATAATGGTAATAGTGATGACGATAACGATGACGATTATGATAATGATGCTAATAGTAAAGATGCTTATGAGCTATTATGTATATGTATCTATGTATGACTATTATGGGACCCCGAGCTTATGAGGCCGGGTAAGAAATGTAAATAAGTATGTATATGATTACGTAACGCGCGCACACCTCTGCAGATGGTACGGATAACCCTGACGCCTTGGTAGGGCCAGGTAGATGTAACCCTGAAGCCTTGGTAGGGCCAGGAATGAGTAACCTTGAGCCTTGGTTGGCCAAGTATGTATGAAACACCGATTCTGCATGGTCGGGTATGCTATGTAAGTGCTATGTCTATGATATGATTATGTATATGATATGGATACGAGTATGAATACGAATATGATACGATATGAATGTGAATAAAGGTATGTATACGAATACGAGTACTAGTATGGATACATATATTGATGTACGAACACAAATACGCATTAGAATGGAAAGTTCTACGAAAGGCAAGTAAGTGCCTATGACGATGATATTACCATCTCCCATCTTGTGCTATTTCTCATGTTGCTTATTATGCTTCTATATTGATATTGATCATGCTTTACATACTCAGTACATTCTTCGTACTGACGTCCTTTTGTTTGTGGACGCTGCGTCATGCCCGCAGGTGCACAGGGAGACAGGCTTGATCCATAGTCGCATTCTCAGAGACTACATAACAGAGCTCCATTTCATTCGGAGCCATAGCTTTTGTGTACTTATTCTTTTGTGTACATAATTATGGGTATAGCGGGGTCCTGTCCTGCTTATGTGATATGTTATACTCTCTTTAGAGGCTCGTAGACACGTGTATATGGTTAGATATGTTTGGCCTTGTCGGCCTATATTTTGTATATCATTTTGATAGCCTTGTCGGCTCATGTACATTGACGTGGTATAGATGCTAACGATGATATAAAAGCGTTGCTGTCCTATGGGACTAGTATGAATGATGAATAGAAATGTATGTTTAATTATGTGGCTCACCTAGAGGTAAGTATAAGTGTAAGCCAAGGGGTGCCCGGGTGGGCTAGCACCAGGCGCTCGTCGCGACCCTCTAGACGGGTCGTGACATTGTTTCTCCACAAGACTTTAACTGAAGCTACCTCTTTATTTCGGAGTCTTCGCACTTGCCTGTCTAGAATAGCAATAGGCACCTCTTCATAGGTTAGCTTTTCTGTCACTTGCACGTCATCTATCGGGACAATCTTTGTGGGATCTCCAATACACTTGCGAAGCATCGAAACGTGGAAGACTGGATGGACTGATTCAAGCTCCAAAGGCAAGTCCAATTCATAGGCTACATGACCCACCTTGCGGGTAATTCTATAGGGTCCAATGTACCTAGGACTTAGCTTCCCTTTCTTGCCAAATCTCATCATCCCTTTCATTGGCGATACTTCCAAAAATACCCAATCACCAACTTGAAATTCCAAGTCTTGTCGGCGATTGTCTGCATAAGACTTTTGGCGACTTTGGGTTGTTAACAATCGATCTCGGATCACCTTAAATTTTTCCACCGCTTACTGAATCAATTCAGGGCCTACTAGCTGTACTTTTCCTTTTTCGAACCATCCGATTGGAGATCTACATTTTCTTCCATACAAAGCTTCATATGGAACCATTTGAATACTGGAATGATAGCTATTGTTGTATGCGAATTCGATTAACGGCAAGTGGTCGTCCCAACTACCACCGAAATCCAGCACACACACTCGTAGCATATCTTCCAAGGTCTGAATAGTACGCTAGGCTTGTCCATCGGTCTGCGGATGAAATGTCGTGCTAAGCTTCACTTGGGTACCTAGACCTTCTTGAAAGGACTTCCAGAACTTGGCTATAAACTGTGCTCCTCTATCTGTGATAATAGATAATGGAATACCATGAAGCATAATTTCTTTGATATATAACCTCGCATAATCTTCAGCTGAGTATGTAGTCTTAACTGGGAGAAAATGGGCTGCTTTCGTCAATCTATCCACGATCACCCATATAGAATCATACTTGCCGCGGGAACGAGGTAACCCCACAATAAAATCCATGTTGATCACTTCCCATTTCCAAGTAGGGATTTCTATTGCTTGCAATAAGCCTCCTGGCTTCTGATGTTCAACTTTTACTTGTTGGCAATTTGGGCACTGTGCTACAAATTCTGCTATGTTTCTCTTCATACCATCCCACCAATACATCATCTTGAGATCATGATACATTTTGGTGGTACCTGGGTGAATGGAATACCGAGAACAATGTGCTTCTTCTAGAATTCGTCGGCGCAATTCTGCTACATTCGGCACACATAACCTGCTTCGGTATTTAAGAATTCCATCCGCAGAAACTTCAAATGAAGACTTCTCCTTTCCATAAAATGTGTCTCTATAACGACATAATTGAGGATCTTCATATTGTCGTTCTTTCACTTCCATATCCAAGGATGAAATTGTGGGATCATTGATACTAATCCCCACATTACCCGAATCAATTACACGTACTCCAAACTTAGCTAATTGGTGGAGCTCATGAACTATCTCTTTCTTTTCCGGAGGGACTTCACATAAATTGCCCATTGACCGGCGGCTAAGCGCATCAGCTACTACATTCGCTTTTCCAGGGTGGTACAAAATGTTCACATCATAATCTTTTAACAATTCTATCCACCGCCTCTGTCGCAGGTTCAACTCCTTTTTCTTGAAAATGTATTGAAGTCTTTTGTGATCTGTATAGATATCAACATGCACCCCATACAAATAATGCCTCCATATTTTTAAGGCATGAATAACCGTAGCTAATTCCAGGTCATGGGTTGGATAATTCTTTTCATGTTTTACGTAATTGCCTCGAAGCATATGCAATAACTTTACCATGTTGCATCAATACGCATCCTAATCCGACACCGGAAGCGTCACAATATACCATATAGCCATCTGACCCTTCTGGAAGTGTTAAGACTGGAGCTGAGGTCAATCTGCATTTCAACTCTTAGAAACTGCGCTCACAAGCATCATTCCACTGAAATTTGGCTGACTTCTGGGTTAGCTTCGTCAATGGGGCTGAAATAGATGAAAAGCCCTCTACAAATCTTCTATAATAACCTGCCAAACCCAGAAAACTACGGACTTCTGTAAGCGTCGTAGGCCTTGGCCAAGTCTTCACAGCTTCAATCTTCTGAGTGTCGACTCGAATGCCATCATCTGAAATAATATGGCCCAAAAAGGTTATAGAATTTAGCCAAAATTCACACTTTGAAAACTTCGCATACAATTCTCGGGCTCGAAAAATGCCAAGAACAATTCGCAAATGATCTGCATGTTCTGATTCCGTACGAGAATACACCAGAATATCATCAATAAATACTATCACAAACAGATCCAAGAGAGGCCTGAATACGTTGTTCATCAAATTCATAAACACGGCCGGAGCATTGGTCAGCCCAAACGACATCACTCGGAATTCATAATGGCCATATCTCGTTCTGAAGGCCGTTTTGGGAATATCCACTTCTCTAACCCTCACTTGATGGTAACCCGACCTCAAGTCTATTTTAGAAAACCACTTGGCACCTTGCAATTGATCGAAGAAGTCATCAATCCTTGGGAGAGGATATTTGTTCTTTTTCGTCACTTTGTTCAATTGCCTATAATCGATGCACATTCGTAGAGAACCGTCTTTCTTCTTCACGAACAAGACCGGTGCTCCCCACGATGACGAACTGGGTCTAATAAACCCCTTTTCAAGCAAATCTTTCAACTGTGCTTTTAACTCTTTTAATTCCGCCGGAGCCATTCGATAAGGAGGAATGGAAATAGGTTTGGTGTCCGGCAACACATCAATGACGAAGTCAATCTCTCTTTCTGGAGGAAGGCCTGGAAGCTCGTCTGGAAACACATCTAGGAATTCATTCACTACCGGAACTGATTGGAAAGTTGGTGACTTTCCCTCAGTGTCATGAACTCGGACTAGATGATAAATATAGCCCTTGGCTATCATCTTCCTTGCCTTAAGGTAGGAAATAAACCTGCCCTTTGGAAATGCTGCATTACCCTTCCATTCAAGCACGGGCTCTCCCGGGAATTGAAATCGCACCACTTTCGTTCGGCCATCGACATTAGCATAGCACGATGCCAACCAATCCATACCCATAATTACGTCGAAATCTAACATTTCCAGTTCAATTAAATCAGCTTTGGTCTGGCGATCACATATCACAATTACATAATTCTTATACACTTGTCTAGCTATAACGGGATCACCAACCGAAGTAGACACCTCAAAAGGTTTGGTTGGCTTAGGTTTCACCCCAATACAACCAGCAACATATGGGGTAATATAAGAAAGAGTAGAACCCGGATCTATCAGCGCATATACGTCACGGGAAAATATAGACAATATACCTGCAACCACATCCGGGGAGGACTCAAGATCCTGTTGTCCGGCTAAAGCATATACACGGGGCTGAGTGGCACCTGAAGTAGATGCTGCCCCTCTGCCTCTACCTCGGCCTGCTGATATCTGAGGAGTCTGCCCTGCCGGGTGCGTTGAGGAAGAACTAGCTGCTGAACCTGTCGGCGGAATACCAACTCTACCACTCATGGACGGGCAATCTCTCATCATGTGCCCCACCTGGCCACAAGTATAACAAGCATCTGAACCCTGGCGACACTGTCCAGAATGTAACCTACCGCACTGGCCGCATCGCGGTACTGGGGGTCTCCTCTAGCTATAATCTTCCCTGAACTGGGAATCTGAGGCCCTCGAACTCTGGCCCTGTCCAGAACGGAAGGAGCGATCAAATCTCCTACCTGTAAATCGAGGAGCTGCACTGGTCACTGACTGTCCTGAGTACCTGGAATATGTCTGTCTTGATCCCCCTCTATAATCACCACCTGCTCCCATAGATCTGGCCCTCTTACTTTGTCTTTTGTCGATATCACGGTCACCTCTTTGTTGTTGTCGCCCCTTCAAATTCTGAGCCTGGGCCTGTATTCGGGAAATATCCATCCCGTCTTGCAAGGAATCCATCAAACAATCTCTGAATAAATGTGGCCCGGAGCCACTCATGAATCTATGTACCCGGTCTCCCATGTCGGCCACCATAGCTGGGGCATATCTAGCCAAAGAATTGAATTTCATGCTATACTACCGAGAACTCATATTTCCTTGCCTCAGATTTAGAAATCTATCCGATCTAGCTCGGCGGACCTCGGGTGGCAAATAGTGACGAATAAATGCATCCACGAATCCTTGCCAAACAGAAGGAGGCACATTCTCTCCTCTTGATAATACCAAGTTGTTGTACCATAAAACTGCCACATCCCGGAGTCTATAAGATGTCAACTCCACGGATTCAGTTTCGGAGGCATGGACAATCTTCAATGTCCTCAACATCTCATCTATGAAACTTTGTGGGTCTTCATCCGGCTTTGACCCAAAAAACTCCGGAGGATTTAGACTCATAAAATTACGGGCTTTGGTACTTGCTGCCCGATCACTTGAACTCGCATTTTGTCGTTGCTCCTGTGCGGCGACCAATTGCGTCAATAAATGGATGGCCTCGGTCATCTGTTGACCCGAAGCAACCGGTGGAGGAATTGGAGCTGGGGCTCTTCCTTGTCCTTCCTCATTAGGCGGGGTAGAAGAAGTATTAGACAAGGCCTCATTATGTGATTCTCCTTCTTCTATATTCATCGGAGGCTCTCTTTCTACCCGCCTCTTTGTCGTAGTCTTGCCCTTCTGGGCGGCTGTAGCTTTTCCCTTTGGCGGCATTCTGAAATCACAACACACTATTAGGGAGGGTACAATCTTATGCATGGCTCTATCGCACAATCTCATAAGAAGAAATATAGTCATTTTTCCTAAATGCCCTATAGCCTCTTGTTTATTGGTGTGGCGCGCAACACACCATAAATAAGACTCTACTAGACACGACTCGTAGACACTTCCTAGGACTGAACTGCTCTGATACCACTTTTGTCATGACCCAACTAGGGGCCGCGATGGGTACCCGGGGCTAGCCATCGAGCACCACTCGTTCTACTACTCATCTTACTTATTTAATGCTCTTTTATCAATTTATACTCAAGACATAAGAAAATCATCTTTTCATTTGAGAACGTAAAAATACTTTTATATACACAAGCGTTTAGGCTATCAAAATAACACACACACACACACACACACACATATATATATATATATATATATATATATATATACAATAGCAATCTCGTGAGACCATCTAACCCACACTGCGCATCTACGAGCCTCTACTGGAGTGTTAAACATGAAGACGGGACAAGACCCCGTCATGCCCAAAAATACATATACATGAATATACACAAAAGAATAATCAAGCACCTCCGGAACAAAGGAGTGCTTTCAATCGGCTGACAGCTACTACGAATCTGGGTCAAGCTCTCCTCACTGTCTACCTGTGGGCATGAACACAGCGTCCAAAGAAAACGGACGTCAGTACGAACATTGTACTGAGTATGAGAGGCATAAACAATGAAATAAGACAATGGTATAAAGGAAATATCAATATGAAACATCTGTATCTGACTGTCAAATATAAAAGAAGTAATGCATACTGTCTTACTCATACTCATCGTCATATCATATATGCATAAATGTATAAGCTGCCCGCCTTTATAGGTACGGTGTGATAATGTATAAACTGCCCGTCCATATCAAATCGGTGTGATAATCATAACATTAGCCTGCGTCCAGGCCTCCCGCGTCCGGGGTATCATCTCATGCCGCCCACTAGTGGTGTCTGCCCATGCCATTTGGCCATAGTGTATCGTATAGCTGCCCGCCTTAGCGGTGACTGCCCGGCCAAATAGGCGCGGTGTTATATCATCATCATGCATGCTCATCATAATATACTTATCATAATACATGCATAAGGCTCAAGAACAACTTTGCTTTATCGAGGTGACGTAAGGTCGTGATCTCCCGATTTCATTATGGAGCAATTATCGACATCCTGCCTCACCTTAAAGGAACTAACGAATAAGGTGAGTGTGAGCAATAAATAACATCATGCCATTTTAGGATCATATCATATCTCTTATCTTATATTACCATTCATAGATATAGACTTTTAGCTTTCTGGAATATAGGAAATCACGAGGAGGAAATAAAACCATGCTATAGGATTCATGCCATTAGAAAGAAAGGACTAGCCTCACATACCTTTGACGTTTAACTAAGCTATCGCTTGCTTGTTCTCCTTCGATATCGCGTTTCTACCTTCAAGAGAGAATTCGCACTAACGTTAGTTAACTCGACTATAAGAACGCGCTACTAATTCTAGGAAAAATTGGGCAGTGCTTCCTTTGTTTATACTACTTTTCCCATATTCTATATCAACTCCCACACGCTCACAAAAACATTCACAATATCGTAATCAACAATCATCATTTATATATATTGACCACAATCCACCATTTCTCTTCAATTTCTCCACATTTATAGTTAGAGCTTACTATCGCGTTTCCTCATATATAATACTTATTTCATGGCCTAAATGTCATTTATAACGTATTCATAATCACAACACACCAACATTCATGATTCAATCCAACTATCATTCAACCATAACACTATTCACTCATGAATGACCCATTTCCTATGTCTTTTTACAATTCAAGTATCTTAACCTTCCAATACCTTAAACAACATGGTATAGTCATGAAACTTACCTTAGATGATGGTTGAACAAGCCTTGAATAAAATTACTCCTCTAGCATCAAACCCCTACTTCACTTCTTTTAGGTTTCCTTGAGAGAGATGAGCTTTAGCTAGGTTTCATACACTTTGTCTCATGGATTTGGTGTTATTGATCATGGATTTCCCTTGATTTTCTTGTAATGAAGAGTGGAGAGTATTCTAGAGGTTTCTAGAGAGAAATATCGTGAAGATGAAATGAATTTAATGAGCTTGGGTCTCTTTTTAATGACTTAAAATCTGATCCGGAATGAACAGTAGCTGAAGTGCACAGTGGTCGTAAACCCAGTTTACGGTCCGTATTCCAGTTTACGGGCCGTATTTCGTGGTCGTATTTAAGCATATCAAAACCAGAAAGGTATGCTGGGAATCCTGGTGATTTACGATCGCAATTTATGGGTCGTATTTCAATTTACGGTCCGTATTCCAAATCATATTTAACCATTTGATCATTTGGCAGAAAGTTGAAGTTTTGTAAGTTGGAATACGACATGGTGGTTTACGGGTCGTATACTACTTTACGGTCCGTATTTCATTTTACGACCGACTGGGCCAAAGTGCAAATCTGCAACTTTCACGTCTTCAGAACCTATAATTAGTCATTGTGGAGCATAACCTTATCCCTTATTCCCATTGCCTTTGAAATCTTACTTAGGGTCGTCAAACGTCATTCCCTTCTGATTAAAACATAGTATACTCGTATTCTTCGTTAGTCTATTCGTTGTACATTCACGGGGAAATTTACGAGGTGTAACAATGGATTATGAAATGTATGTCTTCAATATCTTATGCATTGGTAATCAACGGTGGGCTGCTAAAAACCTTCAAAGGGAAAAGAAGTGTAAGGCAGGGGGATCTTATGTCCTCCTACCTCTTTGTGATAGCCATGGAATACTTGCAAAGGGAGTTCAACTTGTTTGCTTCTAATCAACTGTTTAAATACCATCCTAGATGTAAAAGAATAGGAGTGGTTCATATTTGTTTTGCAGATGATCTCATGATGTTCTGCAAAGCTGATCTCCCATCCATTAGGCTATTACAAGAGGATTTTGCTAGATTCTCAACTGCCTCTGGTCTTTAGGCAAATGTAGATAAGAGCTCAATCTAGATGTCTGGTGTTAAAGTTGAGCTTAAACAGGAGATACTCATTGCTCTGGGCTTCAATGAAGGCACTCTGCCCTTCAAATATTTAGGGGTGCCCCTGTTGACACCTAATTTTTGACCTTCCATAATTTGTTTTAATTGCTTAGAATACTTGAATATTAAATGGGTAATATATGTTTTTTTTTAAGAAAATCAGAACTATTTTATAAACTATGCAGATAATATTTTATCTTTATTGTTTGGTAAAATCATTTCTATAATAAACCATTTGGAAATTACTTTACAACAATTATGCTGCATTTTACTAAATTCAACCTGGAAATAGTGTAAAATAACTATTTATTTAATTGATTCAAATTATCAGAAATTAATCAGCAAATATTTGGCCCATTTAATTCAAGAAAATTTATTAATTAAAATAGATAATCATTTTTTCCCCCAAACTTTAATTTCTGTTAGACTTGAGTATATGCTTTCTGTGCAAAATGATCTGGAGTTATTTCTTTTTATTTCTTTTTGAACTTGATTGTGCTTATCTGTGAAATATGAGGACTGAACATGTTGATTATACCATGTATACACCATTGTTTGTGATTGCTGGTCCCTCCTGTCATGCCATGCCTAAAGTGTGGAGTGAGTTATAAGTGTGTGTTTGCAGTTGGTGTGAGCTCCAAATGCTTTCTTTGAGCCATAATTTTTTTTCCTGGACACCATAATATTCTACATATATGCATGTATATATGTACACACACATACACAGATCTCCTAGTTCTTCCAGCTATAAATAAATGAGCAGAAACCCAAAAAGGGAGAAAAGTAAAAAGAAACAAAAAAGAGAAGGGGATTGAGAAAAAGAAAATTGGGAATATACAAGTCTTTGAGAAATTTGCAAAAGATGGAGAAATGAAAATCAAGAAAAGGTTATCAAGTGGAGAAAATATTGATTACAATTTTTTTTTTATATATATCTGCTCCAAGCTGGGAGAAGAAAGGTCACTATTAAAATATTCTTACCTTACCCGCCTGAAGCTAACATTACAAGCCAATAAAAGTCCTAAGATGATTTCAGAAAGCAGTGTCGAATCTATAGTAGTGGAGATAAACATAAGGAGCAAGCCTATGGACGAGATTGTGATAATCAATGAATAAGTGATCATAAGTTTATCAATTCTAAAAGATTTAGGGAAAAAATGAGTGCAAGTTCTTTCTGATCAAAGCGGAATTCAGAAATAAGGAAAAATATTTGGTGAACTTAGAAAGGTTATATTATATTGAACATTAAGAAAGAAATTTATTTCTGAATAATTTTTCTAACTTATAACTGAATAATTTTTCTATCTTATAAAGATCATGGATTTTTAAATGTTTGAAAATTATCTTTTTCCTCAAGGACCAGCAAAATTCAAGTATGGAGGAGTTTGATGGATATAAATTATTCATGATATTTTGTATATAAGAATAAGTTTTTAAACATGAATAACTATATCCCATTCTCGCATATTTTCTGACAAACAGAAGAATAGAGAAGAAACAAATTGTCAAAGAAGTAAGCAAAGAATTTAATAGATGCAGCCACGAATTCATAAGTCACAACCGTGGAGGTTTACATGTGGGAATTACAAAAAACAACATTGGGAGAAGTTGTAAAATCCACGGCTGTGATCACCACTTTCATACTCACACCCGTCAAGTGTTGACATCAAGAAAAAAGTTGTAAAATTCACGGGTGTGACCACCACTTTCATACTCATACCCGTCAAGTGTTGGCATCAAGAAAGAAGTTGTAAAATTCACGGGTGTGACCACCACTTTCATACTCACACCCGTCAAGTGTTGGCATCAAGAACGAAGTTGCAAAATTCATGGGTGCGACTACCGTTGTCATACTCACACCTGTCAAGTCTTGCCATCAAGAAAGGAGTTATAAAGGTCACGGATGTGTGACCACTACTTCAAGGAATGCATTCGTAAGGGGGAGACACTACATTTTCGTATAAATAGAGACATCACTTTGCTTACAAATCATCCAATATTTTACAAGACAAAGTGTCAATCTTGGTCTATTTCTCTTTTCTTTCCCTTGTAGTAAAAATATTTCTCCAAGTCTTTCTATATTTCTAGTTTTTTAAATTCATATTTTCTCTTTTCTAACTCCATAATGGAGTAATCTCTTTTCATTGGGATAGTTGAAGAAACTTGGTGTAATGTTATATTATTTAATCTTATTTTAGTTATTCCTCGTCTTGACATTATTTAAGTGTCATACTTGGTGTTGGAATGATATATTCTACTAATCATTATCGTTACTTAATATATTTTGTGTTACGATTATGGTTATTTAATTTGTACTGCTAACAAGGAGGGAAATTAACATACTATAATAATCGCATAAAATATACATGTAATAATAATATTTAGTCATCTATTATTCCATATCTTTGAACTTGCTTCTTTTAATCCTAATTCTCACAGAGGGGTTATTTCAAGTTAGCTCTTAGGTTTAAATCTTTATCTTATTTCTTTTCGTCCTAATTCTCACGAAGGGACAGTCTCAAATAAGTTTATTGATTTGAGGGATCTCTATCTTATTTTTTTTTCAATTCTAATTCTCGTGGAGGGATTTCTTCAAATAAGTTTATTGATTTAAGGAGATTTAAGGACTAATCGCAAGAGGTCTTTATTCCTCATAACATAAATCAAGTTTAGGAGCTATTTCTATTGTTTTGTGGAAGTTATTAAAAAAAGGTTTTATTGTCATATATACACAAAGTGAATTCAACGACTCCCAGCTCTTTCTTTTAAGATAATCTTTTGAAAGTTGTTTCGTTTGTTAAAGTAATTTACAAATTTAAGGCACTACTCTCCTTTCATCAATTTGATTCTCTCAAATAGCAGCTAAAATACTACAAGTCTGTAACATAGATTTTTCATCTCTATGGGACGATATCTTAAACTATATTAGAATTTGACAGAGTACGAATGAATTTTCCTATGCACTTTGGCCTCTTCATACTCATTTAACACATTCACACTTAATTCGAATTTACGGAGTGTCACACAAACTTATCAGCTCTTTCAACTAAACCATCCAATTGAACTATCAGTTGCTTCATAATTTTCAATTGTACGTTCGACACACGACGTGCTTGCCTTGACTTTTCTTCTCGCTCTGATTTCATTTTTTGGACCAACAATTTCTCTAATGTTGTCCCAAAAGTATTTGTAGATCATTCCGGAATAAGATGTGACAGGCATTGATTCAAGTAGGAACACTTCAAACTTTTTAAATAAAGTTGTAATTGTTGACGAAAAGAAAATGCTCCTCACAATTGAGAGTTACGCAATCCTTGATGATTTTTCTCATACTAGTTTCGGAATACATGCGGTGCATGTGTATCCCTTGCTAATAAGTACAAATGCATTAAAATTGTATAAATAATATTAGAATAATGTGAGGTACACACCAACGTACATGTATAAATAATCAGCACAAAGCTAAATTGTATTGACAATTTTTATCGAATGAATTTGAAAAGATAATCCTTCATTTTTTGGTGAAAAAGTTAAAACAGAAAAAACAAATCCAAATAAATATAGTTGCTTTTTTGTAGGTTTATAAGGAAACGAACAATCCTTTCAAATCTCAATTGGGGAAGAGAAGTTAATTTTTGTTTTGTAAGGAAAAAATACTATTGTAATGTAAGTCTTCTTCCCGTCTGTTCTCTTTGGAGATTTGACTCTCTACTAAATTATAAATGTTATTTTAATTATATGATTTTTAATCAAAAATAAATAAATAATAATAATTTGTAAATAGACCACATTACATCTTTGTCGGCTCATTTTCTTATACTAAAGTTGTAATTAGCGTAGGAGATCATTTTCTCTCTAATTTAATAAAAACACTACACTTATCACCAATTAATTGATATATGTGAAATATAATATTTATTAATTCACATAAATTACATTGTAAAACAGTTTATAAGGTTCATACTGAAAATATCTATTTAAACTCGTATTTTTATTTCATTTTCATATTGCAATAAAAGCTAATGATAGAAGGAAATGTTTTATTATCTTCCATAGAGGAAGATGGGGTTTTAGCTGATCATATTGGACATAGCTTATTATCCTCTATAGAGGAAGATGAGATTTTAGCTGAAGGATAAAAAAGTCGTTTAAATCTAACTTTTAATTATGGGGCTTCCCACTTTTAGAATATTATAGATCATAGATATAGATCATAGGTTACTACAAATTATATAAAGAAGAATAACCACTGGGTTATTTGAGTGCAGAATCAATGTGTTGCTTATCAGATCTATCCACAACCTTTCACAATAACTTAAATTTCTTCAATTTAAAAAAATTTCGCACTTCATTGGCGTAAAATATCAATCAGCTCCAAATGGACATTTTTTCTTCAATAACCTCCTAATTATGTGTTTTAAACTGCATTAGTGTCAAAATATCATTGACTGGCTCTAAACTAAATAGTTGATTTATGATTTCAGATGAGAAATTGATTTTTTTTTCCTCTAACAAGAGATTCATTTGAGTCATTGTTAAGATTTTATAGAATTCTAAAAGGAGTTCTACACAGAAATCACTTCGAGATTGCATAAAAAAAGAACTCCATTTGTAGTGCTTGATGGTTTCAACTATCAGCTCATCAAAATAGCGGCAACATAAAAATTCATTCACTTTTCTGCAATAGTATCTTTGTGTTGTCATCCTTCAATAGGTTTCTTGCTTGCGGTCATAGATAATGAAGTGAGTGTTATGTGAAGAAAGAAAATAAAAATGGATACGATTTTTAAAAATAATAACTCACAACGCTTTTAGAAAATGAACTCCATTTGTAGTGCTTGATGGTTTCAACTATCAGCTCATCAAAATAGCCGCAACATAAAAATTCATTCACTTTTCTGCAATAGATCTTTGTGTTGCCATCCTTTAATAGGTTTCTTGCTTGCGTTCATAAATAATGAAGTGAGTATCATGTGAAGAAAGAAAATAAAAATGGATACGATTTTTAAAAATAATAACTCACAACGCTTTTAGAAAAGATTTGAAAAAATAATAACTCACTAACACTTTTAGAAAAGTAAAGAAGAAGACTAGGGTTAAAGATATTTTAGAAGAGGCAAAGATGTATCCTTTCAATCCCAATATCCTTACACCAATCATAAATGTTCACAAGTTGATTGATCAGCTTTGTAGCATTAACATAAACACCAAAGGACTTGATGCAATCAACAGATTCCATAACTATTCCAAAAAATGGAAAGTTCGACACAATTGAGATTTTCTTTGAAAATTGCTTCGTAAACCGGCCTACAAAATTTATAATACCTCTAAAATACCTTCGATAACCTGGCCCATCCTTATATTGGTTATGACTATCTTCAAACTTCTATTTCAATGCTAAATTTAATGCGAAAATCATGCTTATAATTAGTTTGTTATAGTACTACGATAAAAAAAGTATAAAATATACAAATTAAAATGATTTTTTTTTATAAAATATACAAATTAAAATGATTTGTTTTTTAAGTTAATATATGTTTTCATTCACTCAAATTCATTACACAAATTACATAAGTACAATTAAAATAAAAAAATTTAGTCCATTTGTTAACTCAAAATAAATAGTAAATTTTAGAGTTGAAAAATATTACGTAACACATGTATATATATACACAAATATATATTATAATATATTTATACACGCACAAAATCTATACTATATTAAAAGCACGAAGGGACTTTTAGACACGTTGATTGAAATTTTGTCCTTCATTAAAAAATTCTACAGTAGACAAAATTATCATTTACTATTTTCCACAAATTATTATTTAATTATTTTATAACAAAATAAACAATAAATCAACTATTATTTCGGAAGCTATTTTGGTAAGAACGTACTAATAGGAAAAGGGCTCTTTAAACACTCCCTCTTTTAACGTACTATTTAGTTCTTTATAAATAATATACATAATACATAAACACTAACAATCAATTGTCTTCCGTTTAGGAGTCTCCTTCACTATCAAACTCCATATAATTTAGGAGTAATCAGGTTTCGGCTATAATTTTTTTTGTTATAAAAGCTTGGTTTAGGGTTCTTATTTTTCTATTCTTCTTTCAATTTTAGGAGCTTTGTTTCCAGGTTTATGAGTACTTTGTCATAAGTTTTTATGAGTTAGAGGCAGATTTTGTTATTGTTTCTCCACTTTATGGTTTTTGAGTTTTTTTTTTCTTTGGGCAAAATGGTTACAAGCCGCTTTATGCTAATAAGTTCACTAGATTTCATCAGTATATATGTTCATCCTATTTTTTTTTTCTCTTTTCAATATGTACTTTAATTATTTTTTGTCATAGATCTTAAATTGCAATGTCTTGATAAATCATTTACGAGGACTATTTGCCGATAACTTGAAGTTTTAATCGGAAACTTGAAAGTTTGTTTTTATTTCAAAAAGTGCTTCAAGCCCCTAAGGCAAGCTCCTTTGTGCAAATAAAAAAGTAAAAGTTAAAAGAAGAACTTGCCTTTGGGGCTACTTGCTCCTATTAGTTGGTATATATTATTTTCGTTATAATTGGACTTAAATTTTAGGACTTGACGGGTGAAGGAAAAAGAAAACATTAAAATTGAGTGTTGGAAGTTTTTTAGTTATTGTTGGATCATAAATATAAATATATAGAAATGTCACGAAGTCCCTTAGCAAAATGTGGTTCGTCTTTTTTACACTTTTAAAATAGTGTTTACAGTGTTCACACTAGATGAAATAGTCATTTAATTATTTTTCTAATATTTATGAATAATCATTTAATAACTTCACTACTATTTAGGAATAGTCATTTAATATATTGTAATCACTAAATTTCCGGAATAGACAATGAAGAATAATAGTAATAGTGAAAGGAATTAAAAGGAGGTTAGTTAGGAATGAGAGTAATATTAGATACGTTCCCAAAAAGGCTAAAACATTACAATTTACATTGCCTAACAGTATATAAAATGATTTTTCACTACTATTCATGGGGGCAGATCAAGGACCACACTTTAGTGGAGGACAGGAAGTCTTCTAAAGCCAACTCTAGATTTGATACCCGAGTGGCCGAGTTATTTCAGCAAAATGACTTTTTAAGTTATATTCTCACATTAATTTGTTTTATTACCCTTACAAGTTTAGTACTTCTTCTTTTTTGCGGTGATTGAGATTCAAACATTGAAGATTAATGACGAAAGAAAAAGGATACTGTTGGATTACCCATGGCAAAGCTGAATTGGTATAGTTTTGTCTTTTTTCTTTTCACTTGAGAATGTTTTGCAAGCATATAATGATGTTTGACCTAGTATAATATTGTTTGCTTTGAAAATTAAAAAGAGTAAGTAAATTTAACAAGACTACACAAAATTGTAATTACTATACTTTCTAATATTTATGACTTTGAAATCAACCAACAGTTAGATTATTAAATCTTTTCTTATTTAAATTATATAAAAGTTGCTAATATTTAGGAATTTAAATAATTTGCTCGGTCTAAAAAAATTCTGAGTTAAGCACAAAATCAACTTATGTAAGGTATTTTCAGGATCTATTATTCTGTTTCTAGCTGGGTTCTATCAGGTTTTATGGTAAAAGTTATAGATTTCTGTTTGATTGTAATATTAATATGTCACAAGAGGACATCGAAAACACTAGGTTCATCTATATGCTTATACTTCAACATTCTGCATAGTGATAAGTTGGTATTTGACTAACTTATTTCTTCTTTAATCTTTGATTGTTGCTATGTTTTGATTGAGAAAATAGTACATTTAATGTCATTTACTTCCATTTTATAGGTTTATATGATTGAGAAGAGCATCGGAAGAAATCAAGTGAAAATAAAGTCAAAAAGAGGCCAAACTGGACACTTTTGCAAAAACTAGACAGTGCAAAAATGGGACAGTTTTGCAAATCTGAAAACTTGGGGCTTATTTTGTTATTTTTAGACTTGGAAAAAGTTGGGAACTACAAAAGCAAGACATGGGGCAAACATTTATCATCTTTGGTCATATTTACAAGCTTGGAGAGCTAGGGTTCTTGCATCCACACTTGGAGATTGAAGATTTGAAGATCTTGATAAAAAATTTCTTAATCCTTTACTCATTTCTTCAATTCCTTGCTTTGTATTGTATATCTAAGTGTGTAGAATTTTATTCCATCACTTAATATTCATTTGCAGAGTTGGATGAAATCTTTTGTTATGCTTATGTATTGAAAGATTTTTATTTTTAATAAAGTGGGTTAATGTTTTTCTATCAACTCTTCATGCTTTAATGTCTCTTAATGGTTGCAAACATTATTTGTGCCTAAGTACTTTTACTTTGCTTGAGAAAAAAAGTGGAAGTTAGGAAAAGAGTTAGATAGCAAGGATTTGAGTCATTCCATCTAATAACTTGAGCTAGAGATATGATAATTAACTTGAGATTGAATTGATTGTGTTTAACATCACACTCTAAGTGGTCGTTTGGTGCATGGCCAAAATTATCCCAGGATTATAATCCCGGGACTAATTTATCCCATATCTTGGGACTATTTTATACCATCTAGGAGATGGTATAAAATAGTCCCAGGATAAGTGGGATATGCTGGGATATCCCAGCTTATACTATGAGATGCATTTTATACTTTGTTTGGTACAATAAATTTATACCTTCTACCAAACATGGTACAAAAAATTAGTGCTGGGATATCCCAGCTTATACCATGCACCACACGACCCCTAAGGCTTGAGAAAGCTTAGAGTGAAATTCATTGATTTGATTGAGAGACTTTCAATGAGATTTTAGAAATCATTATCTATTAACATAAACCCGCTCATAGTTGTAAAATTGTAAAATACATTGGATCATTACTTGAGAGTAATTTCTCTTGTTTTCCTTTGCTTGTGAGGCCATTGATCATTTTACTTCCTTTCTAGGTTAGTTTTGTCTTTGTTAGATTTTAAATCAAAAATCCAAATATTGAAAAAGTGGTTGGCTTAGCTTAGTTGGTGATAATTCCTTACTTGTTTAAATCGCCTTTATATTGTTCCCTGTGGATTCGACCCTGACTCATAATTGAGTAAATTATATTGCGACGACCGTGTACACTTTCTCTTTGAGGAGTGGATTTGGACGTTATCACATAGTCATCGTCATTATTGTTGTTATTTGCCATTCTCTTTCCACAGTTGAGGAATTCGGCGAGCCACTGCCACCGCGCGCTTACTGTTATTCTTCTTATTCTTCTTTTTCCGGCATATACGAGATATCATTCACATGTTTATTTACTAAATAATACTATTTTTTTTTTCTGAAAATAAAAAAGATTCTTTTTGTCTTCACACATGTTTATTGAACTTTTTGCCCTTCATTAAAAAATTGTACAATAGACAAAATGTCATTTACTATTTTCTTCAGTTTATTATTTAATTATTTTTATAGTATTTCACCTATTTTATTTTTTGGAAAAAGTAAAAAAAAAAATCAATGTTATTTTTAAGTCCTTTTTGACTTTGGCAAATAATATTTGAAAAAGAAAAAAAAATGTTATTTTTGTCAAAATAATAACTACCATAAGAGTTCTTTTTGGCTTTGAAAACCCACCGTTATGTTTGGAGTCCCTTTTTACTTTGACAAAATAAGTAATTTTAAAGTTTAGAGAAAAGGAAACTTTTTTGATACACGCATAGTTGAACACCTCTGCCTAATATTTTGAGTCCGAAATAACTAAGGTTTGACATAAATTAGGATAAAATACTTTTTCCTTTCCTTATTACATTGAAACATATATATCCTCAAATTTAGGACCTTGAATGTTTAAGTAAATCCTTTGAATTTTTGAATTTGGGTTCATAGTTCTCTTCGTTTGGTAGGTTAATAAATCCTTAACAAGAATTGGAGTTTTAATTAAACACTAATTCTATGATACCCATTATTCAGTGCCAAAAAAAAGGGGGAGAAGCCGAATTCAATCCCAAAAACGATGTCCACTATATATAGTGGATGTTTTTTTTTTTTGATTTACCACCAGTGTCAGGTATTCGCATTGGAGTCTGACTATATCTACATTTGTGTCGCGTGAGGCCCATTTATTGGGAAGCGCTTCCTTATATTGGGGTTCAAACCCGAGACCTCTAGTTAAGAGGAGCAGCCTCGGCCATCCACTACACCTGTAACGACTTGTTTGGTCATTTTAGTGTTTTTGAACCATTTAACCTTGTTGACCCTTCCCCGAGTTCTGTTAGTGTAATTTTGACCCGCGAGGATGGGCGACACGGTTCCCGAGCTCATCGAGCGAGTTCCAGTAGGATTTGTGGAATCTAAAGTCTTAAATTGAAAAACCTTTGACTAATAATTGACTTTTGGATAAAAGTGGCTATAATAGAATTTCGACAGTTCCATTAGGTCCGGAACGTGATTTATGACTTAGTGAAGTCATTGGTTTGGTTCCAGAAAGGATTGAGTGTGATTTGAGTCATTAGTGAAGGAACTAGTTAAGTTAAAGAGGTAGAGTCGACCACGGTCAACATCGGGTTAAGATGACCCCGTGTCGATTTTTTAAAGTTCCAACAAGCTCGTATGATGATTTTGGACTTGTCCACAAGCTTTGGTGAGATTCCGAAGAGTTTTAGATGGATTTGGGTTGTGTCGCGATCGTATTCGATGTTTTTACCGTAGTTCTTTGGCGATAAAGGGAACAATATTGATCAAACGACCTTTATTTTGTGTTTCGATTGAACCATTAGATCCGTATTGTAGTTACGAAGCTATAGCAAAATGAATCGTCACATTTCGCCTTTGTATGAGGAGGTTATGGTCATTTTAGCGCGGAAGACTGTTGCTGTACCTGGTGGGTCCACTGTAGCGAGGGAAGTTCCACTATAGTAGTTTCCAAGAAAGTGAGAGGCGATTTTCTAAGGTTAGGATGAAACTCCTCTTTGAAGGTAAGTCTTAACCTTTTTATTGTTCGTTCCCTTATCATCTTTAAGTTCCAGGAATAGTTTAATGTTCTCTAATGGTGATGGAAAAGACTAGAACCCTATAATTAGTAAACCCTTAAATAATTGATAGATTGTTGATTTTTTTTGTGGACTAATCATCTAGGCGTAGATGTTATCACTTTCTAGGAAGGGAATTTGATTACCTATGGCGGAATTTGCATATTGAGATTTAAGGTTCTAATATAAATAAGAACTTTGGCCTAAAATCTGTTTGAAAGGGGTTAAATTGATTAGAAACCCACGAATTGGAATAGTATGATTGTTGGGATTGAGATTATGACAAATTCACCATCAAGTGATGGTTCATCCAATTGAAAAGGATAGAAGTAATTGGGTCTTCTTTCCTAGTTGTTGTTTTATTTGATTAGATGGTCTGTTGCTTACTTAGCATTATGGTCTGTCGTTCTTTACTAGACTACCATTGTTCTGAGGCGTTTAAAAAACAGAAGGCTCGTGTGGATTCGTTCATGGCTCCTGTTCTGCATTCGAGGTAGGTTACGACTTACTTTAGTTAGACTTTGATTAGCGAAACACATATATAGTGTAGAATTGATGGGAGAAAGCATGACTAGGTCTTCGAACAAGATGTCTTGTTGGATATTACCTAGGTTGGTATGACTTCTGATTATATGGGCTTGTCGCCATTACTTTATGTATTGAATAGGAGGTGTATTTGTTGTGATATGAGGAGGAAGGAGTTAATATATACTCGTGTATTTGATTGTGGCTTGTTGCCCTGTTATTATGATGAGGCTTGTTACTTAATTTGTTGTGTTGTGATACGTGTTGCACTCATTTTTCTCTCGTTATGTCATTTATCATCGGAGAAAGAAAGGATAATGAGATTTGGCTTGAATCGTGTTGTATAATTATGATGACATCATGCATGGCATACATTCTCATTTCACATGTATGTTGATATCGAATTATGACTTGGTACTGATGATGATACATAAGAAAGTAGAGCACTTGGTGATCACACAAGACTTAGCTGTGAGGTGTACGTGCTATATTTGAAAGTAAATGGTGTCAAGGACTCTTTACGACGATTGAATTGGGCTATATGTTTTATTCCATGGTTGAGCTGATTTAGCTAAGTCTTGATATGACTTATGGCATTGTGACTTGCATTTTCATCGGCATTTGATTTCATTGATTTATCATGCTACTGTTGAGTTGATGTTTAATCTTAGGGTTCTAGACTTGAACCATATCTTGAATACTTATCTTATATACATTATATGTTTAAAAGGCACATCCGACAGGGGGTGAGGATGTGGCCTATCTTGATGTATACTAAAGGCACATTTGACAGGGGGTGAGGGTGTGGCCTGTTTGTGAACTCGTGATCCGAGTTCTATTCCGAAGCGAGGGGTACATGAACTTCACGGGTACCCATGGTTCATGACTATTGGGCAAACAATACCATTAGCATGTGTTCACATGTTTGAGGTATTTGGTCAGTGCATTACATTGCATTGCATTGCACATCATTACATTTTACTTGCATCATCATATAACTCTTATTTCTGATTTGGTATGGTCTGTTAGTATCATTATGGTGGCATGGATCGTATTATGGACTGGGTTGGATTTTTGGTTAGTGACTCTGCCTAGGTCAGAACTTGGGTTGTGATTATCGATTGAGATTATTGTGATAAGACAGACTTGTGGTTTAGAAGCTTCTTCTTAGGTGGTAATTCAGTTATGGGATATTCTGTGACTTGGTTTGAGTATTATGTGCTGACCTGCTTATCTTGTTGATTTTATGCTTATATGCGTGAATTAATCTTAGTCGGTCTATGATGCTTACTCAGTACGTGTTGTTTGTACTGATGCTACTCTTATTGTACTCTTCTTTTGAGTGCAGAGTTTGTTACTAGTTGTAGCTCCTGTTGTCAAGAGCGACCCGAGTCTACTTGACAGAGGTTCCTGGGTGAGCTTTGGCTAGATCCTCAACCTGGAAACTCTTCCTTGTATTTAACTGTCTACTTTGTATTTCTGAGACAGTATTGATATTTTAGATTTGTACTTCCTATCAGACTTGTATCTATGTAATAGTGGCTCTTGTACTAGTCCTGACCAGATTTTGCGGTTGTTATTACTTCCGCATTTATTATCTATATGATTCGAATTTGTTAGCTAAATTATTGTCTATTTCCGCATAATTCTTATAAATGATTTGGGAATGGTTCGCCTACCTGAGGGGACAGTGTAGGTGCCATCACGATTCACGAATTGGGTCGTGACAACACCACCTCCTTTGGTGGTAGATATATATTAGACGCTTTTCCAGTTCATCTTACAGAAGGATTTTTTTACATGTTCTATAAAAACGTTTTCCATGTATTGTCAATAGTTTTCTTGATTTTCATGGAAGAATTATGTGAGATATAACAATATAATATATTTTTCTCTCATATACTAAAATATCTATTGTTACAAATAATATATAATTAATTTAACTAAATTCACATTGCTCGCATGTATGTTCAGTAAATATTGGATCAACTGTATGTTCACATAATAATATTTATTTTCATCATTTAGATAAATTGTGTTTATTTTAATGAAAAATGTATTCTTGTTATATAAATTATTTATTAATTCATGTGGTACACATGTGCAACGCACACATGCTTAAAACTAGTATATGCATATGCACAAATATGCCTAAGCCCCCCCCCCCCCCCCCCCCCCCCACTCTGTCACTCACCACTAAAACGTCCAACACCGTATATGGTATATAAGCAATGTATCATATAATTCATAACTGATGTAAATGCATATATTATGCATTGGGTATACACAAGTTATATAGTACATATATATATTTGTGCGCATCTATCCCAATAACACTGGGTATGTTGTTGTTGTAGTCATTGTAAAGACGAAAAACAAGGAGAAAAGAGGAAAAAGAAGAGGAGAAGAGGAAGAAAAGAAGAAGTAAAAAGATAATCTACTGGTTCTCTACTGAAAGCTTTTTAATTTCAAAATCTTGTGGGAGCTTTGGTCCTAGAATGCTTTCGATGGCTTTGACAACGATATAGTGTATTATAGGTTAATATTCGATTAAATATTTTTGACATTGCAAATATAATTTATGAAAAACAATTGATTTCGCTTTAAGAATCTGAAAATATTCACTTATAATTTTTGATAGCAATAGAAAAGCTATGTATTACTTTACTAATATTTAGAAATCACAGTTGGGAGGACCAACATGGACGAATAGGGGTAAAACAGTAATTACCCTTTCATTCTCACAAGTCTTTTATTTTCCTATTGCTTTTAGAAGCTTCCACTTTTTTCTTCTACTAATCTATCTATTATTTCACAATCGCTTCCACTTTTTTCTTCTACTAATCTATCTATTATCTCACAATCGCTCAAGACTAGGGTTTCTGAAGTTCCCTTTGTTCTTCACTCTTTCAATTTCAGGTATCTTGTGATTTTTGATAGTTTCCTTTGGCTCTTTCGTTCCCTAACCCCCCCCCCCCCCCCCCCTCCATAAGACTCTTACAATACTTTTATTTCCCATATCTGCTCAAACAAAATTATCTTCTTAAACAAATTTAATTATTAGTAACAAGCACTCAAGTCTTATTGCTTCCATCTCATTCTAGAAGTGCTTTTCCGGTAAGTTTCTAGGTACGTTCTTTGAATTTTTCTGGTGTTTCTACTAATTGCGATGATAAAAAAATCCTTTTTTTTGCTGGGTATTTTGTTTCACTACTTTTGATGAGTATATGATAGATTTTCTGGTGGTTTGGTAGTTTATTGTAGAATTTTGTATGACTATTATGCTGATTTTCAGCAATTTAGGGTTCATAGCAATCTTAGATTTCTTAAGTTTCCCCAATTTTTTCCTTTGTTATTGGGCCTTTTTTTGTTATCACTGTTATTTAGGTTTAGGCTTTTGTTAATTATTAATACAAAGATGTTCTGAATTCCCATGAAAGATTTAGCTTCCTTTTGTTTAAATTTTTTGGCTATTTGGTGATAAATTTTTACGCTTTTAGCGCATTAGCGCATTATAATTTATTGTGCTCTGATTTATGTTATTATTCGCTACTTTCTGTACTTTGATTACTCTATTTTATCTGTGCCGCTTTCGTTATTTGCATTTCCATATCGCTTTGAATTCCTTGATTATCCTGTTTTACTGTGTCGCTTGCATTATTTCATTACAATATCGTTTTGAATCTTTTAACCTTATCTGACTCCCTTTTTTATGCTTCTATTGAGCCGAGGGTCTCTCGGAAACAGCCATCCTACCTTGGTAGGAGTAAGGTCTGCGTACATTCTACCCTCCCCAGACCCCAAGATGTGGGATTTCACTGGGTTGTTGTTGTTGTTGGTGATAAATTTTTACGCTTTTGTTTTCCGTGTTCCCTTATGCTCTTTTTCATGCTATAATCTTAAATTTCATCTGGTTCAATTTTGAGTTTATGTTTTTAGATACTACATCCGGTCTTGCATTAGAGGTTTTCGCGTAATTGCCCCAATAGAAACCACGACTGTATGTGGACTATGTTAGAAAGTTGATTTTGACTGCCCAAAGATGGCTTAGGCACGTTTGCGTTTTGTGCTGTTTTTTCCCTTGCTTATATTTTATTTTTTTGGTAACTTGTTTTCTTTAGTGATACTTTGCTAATGTATAAGAGCATCAGCGATTTCAGAATTAAGTTGTCGCTAGTGAAATGTCACATAGGTGGGGACCGCAGACCGATTATCAGAGATTTCAGAAGGTGCGATATATATTTTTTTGGCTTAATACCCAGATGGACCCTTAAACTTGATATATTTTGTAAGATAGACATATAAACTTATAAGGTGACCAGATAGACACTTAAACTTACTCAAAGTGTATTTTTCAAGTTTTTCAGTTGTTTTGAAAACAAAAACTATATTTTTCAAACACTCACAATTTTCATGGCCAAACAAGCCCTAAATATATCACAAAATATTTTTTTTAAAATGCAAAAATAAGGCAAACGCATATACATGAGACTATAAATGTGCACTTAAACCAATAAATACTCGCTAATCGCAATTTTGCAGCTTTCAATTAACTCGGTTTTTTTTTTACACTTGAATAATTAAAAAACAATAACTTTAACCAATAAAAATCCTTAAAAAAAAGAAATTTCAAATTTAAAAATTTCTTTTTTTTAAAGATTTTCTTCTCGGCTTTACAGTTTTCTTAATTTGAAATTTCTTTTACACTTGAAATACTGAACTTAGAAATTTCTTAATTTGAAATTTCTTTTTTTAAGAATTTTTATTGGTTAAAGTTATTGTTTTTTAATTATTCAAGTGTAAAAAAAAAATCGAGTTAATTGAAAGCTGCAAAATTGCGATTAGCGAGTATTTATTGGTTTAAGTGCACATTTATAGTCTCATGTATATGCGTTTGCCTTATTTTTGCATTTTAAAAAAAATATTTTGTGATATATTTAGGGCTTGTTTGGCCATGAAAATTGTGAGTGTTTGAAAAATATAGTTTTTGTTTTCAAAATAACTGAAAAACTTGAAAAATACACTTTGAGTAAGTTTAAGTGTCTATCTGGTCACCTTATAAGTTTATATGCCTATCTTACAAAACATGCCAAATTTAAGGGTCCATCTAGGTATTAAGCCTATTTTTTTGATCTAACATTTAAAAATCGACAACCAAATGGTTGTCACTTTAATTGCTTGTGAGCAGAGCCTGCAGAGGAATTAATGTAACCAAGTTAATAGGTAGCTGGCATTATTTTGCTCGAGTTAAGTGTGATCAATATAACCACGTTAACTGACGATTTTTTTTTTTACATAGATTTCGAAAGCTTCCATCTCTGCCATTTCCTTATGAATGGCCTTTCCTTTGGCTAAATCTATGTTGTCACATATTTGAGCTTTCAGAAATAAATAGTTCAATCATAATATTGTTCTTGAATGACACTCCTTCTAAATTCAAGCTATTAGTTTGATGTCATTAGCTTATACTTCATTTTTTTTTTTTTTTACTAATTTAATTGATTGTGATAAAAAAAAATCTCTATTTTATTTGTTGGGTATATTATTCCGCTACTTTTGATGGGTGTATGATAGGTTTTCAGGTGGTTTGGTATTTACACCAACAAGCTGCATTCGGCCTTGTGTTCAATAGAAATTCATTATTTCTATTTTGAATTGTGTATTTATTAAGATCATGTTAGTTCCGAACCCATTTATTTTTAACTATTGTAAAGTTATATATTTGGCAGACACATGGCACCAAGATTAAACATCGATCGAATAACAACCGATACGCCAGATTGGACTTCCAAAGTCCAAATCGTGGACATGAGCCGTGAGCGAGAAATTCCTGAGAAGAAAATCAAATTCCAAAATTTGGTTTTGGAAGATGAAGAGGTAATTTTATCTATAGCAGTATCACTTAATTTGCTTTATATCAAAGTATAATTTGCTTTATATGGAAGTATAATATAATTTACGTGCATCTGACACATGCTGAACTCTACAGGAGCAGCAAATTAGGGCCGTTGTGTATGGTGAAGATATTGGGCATTATGCACAAAAGCTTTAAATTTCGGAGACATTTGATTTCCGCAGCAAGAGTTCGAGTTTTTCCCACTTTATACGGCAAACCAATACACAAGTTTTATTGGGTATGTTGACACCTAATTTTTAACCTCACATAATTTATTTTATTACCCATAATCCTTGAATGTTAAACAGAGTGAAATATGCATTTTTAGAATTCAAAATGATTTTATAGAAATTATTTAGATAATATTTTACCATTGTTGTGTGGCAAAATAATTTATATAATGTTATAAGTCATGAGGAAATTAATTTGCAACAATTATGATACATTTGCTAATTTTAGTCAAGAAAATAATTCCAAATAATTATTTATTTAAATTATCAGAAATTAATTAGTGAATGTTTTACTCCGTTTAATGCAAGGAATTTGGTTATTTAAATAAATTAATCATTTTTACCCCTCAATTCTTGTTTAATCAATTTATTTAGAATTTATCATAATTAATTGAGTGTTTAATTGTGGTTTATTATGTAAATTACCCATTAAATGACTATAATTGACATAATCAATTAATAGTCCAATTATGGCCCAATTGAAAATCAATTTTCTTAATTGAGGTCATTATTGGAAAATTAGCCCTTTTAATTGTTATTTTAGTTAATTGTAACCTTATATGAAAGGGCCAAAATCATTGGTTTGAGTAATTGAGGTCATTGTTTTGCAAATGTTACCCTAAGATGGCTAATTAGACCAAACAAAGCTATAAGTGAAATAGCCTGATCCTAAAATTAAGCAAATTAAGGCTATGTTTGCAATTAAAGTCCTTTGATATAGTCGACTATATTTCTAAAATTAATTAATTTTGTTATAATTTGATCGTGTTTGAAATATTTCTTCATTATTGTTTAAATATTGGGCTATCTTTTAAAAAAGGGGGCCAAGTTTACCCTCCCATGTATACAAATATACATGTGTGTATACATGTATACATCTAGCGCTCTAAATTCTATTAATCCCTTTCCTTCCCCCCGCCTCCACGCCCACGCTTAACTAAAAGCCTATCCTTTTCACATCTTGGCCTGGACGTTATTTTTGCAAAAACATATGTAATTAAAAGCGACAAAAGGAGGGATGCAACACGAGGACTTCCCAGGGGGTCACCCATCCTAGTACTACTCTCGCCCAAGCAAACTTAACTTCGGAGTTCTGATGAGATACGGTGCGTTAGTGCTGGTATGATCGCATCCATCATTCCTAGATGTATACCATGTATACATGTGGGCTTATTTCTTTTAAAAAAAAATCTGAGCCGAGCCCAGGCCCAAAGGACCATGACCCGGCCCAGTTGGCTTAACATATAAGCCATTTTAGGCGTATATAAAAAAGAACTCGAAAAAACTAGGGTTTCAATATCTTTGAGACCTTTAACATTTTTCTGAGTTAGTTAAAAAAATTTTGGTGTCTCTTTTACTCTCTTTGGGTTTGCGGTTGAGTTTGATTTGGGAAGGAAGAGTCTCCAAGTCCAAATCTTGACTTAAGGTTGCTCCAAGAAGAGGTAATTCCCTATTTTTTACTTAGTTTTCTTTCTCTGCATTTTCTTTCTGTTTTAGCTGATTATTGTTTGCTATGTAGATATTTGCATACCATTACTTTGGGTCTATATAGATAATATGATTATGCATTAGTCTAGTTCATTTAAGTAAATTACATTTTTGCTTTATATTAATAGTGGAAATTAGGCATTAGTCTAGGTAGATGTTTGAGCATATGTTGATCATAATTACTTTATTAATGTCCACATTTTGATTAAGGGTTTGAAATTTTTTGATTGGACTTAGTCTGGTTTAGTTCATGTTGATTGCTGTTGGGTTTTTTTTTTTTTAATCATTTTACCTTAAATGAACTTAAGTTATGGTTGTCTTAACAAGTTTGATACATAAGGATAATTTGTATTAGGCTTATTTAGCTGTCCATCAGCTTCATGTTAAAGTAACCATGGCCTGTGATTAGTGTGTTCTCTAAACCTATACTAGTTAAATTTATTTAGTTTGATATATGTGTCTATGTGTACTGGTTATTCTTATGTTTAGCCATTTGCTATGTCTACTTAAGTTTGTTGCTAGCAAAAAATGATGTGAGATAGGAGTGCACTTCTAACTAAACCTGCTTATTTGGTTAAAGCTCCATGTTACTTGAGTCTATGTGTTCTGAGAAGTTTGAGCTTGTGCTGTCATTTTACATGCTTAAGTTTCAGTCAAAGTCTAAAGTGCTGAGGAAATCAGTTTAAGTGAAGTGTCTGCTTACCTTAACTTGACCCTATCTCAAGTGATATTCTCATGTGCAAAAGGAACACTAATTTATTAATAGGAGCTGCACTCAAGTTAGTCATTTGCTATATGATTTATTAAGGTTATTGTATGGTTGAGACACTGTTGTATATTAACTGAGATCATTTGGTCCCCTGTTAGTAATGTGAAACATGAAGTCCATAAGGGCTCAAGTAGGCTACAATTGAGTTTATTTGAGGCTTCATAGACTGGTTTTGGTGAACTAGAGAGTCTAAGTCCCTATACTTGCTCTATGTGCTTGGTTTTGGACCCAGTTAGTTGGATGTATGGTCTCTTTGTGTAAAGTGTTGAAACTAAATTTTCCCACATAGACTCCAACTGCTGTGATCATGTTCTTGTTTTGTGGTCCACTTGATTGTCAAAGTCTACCTCTACATGGTTTATTTTTTTTTTAAAAAAACTAGTTGTAACTGGGAAACAAGTCAGTACAAACATGATTGGTGTATCATCTTGCTTAACCAAATTCTGATACATGGCTGCATTTAAAAAAGTAATGGTTTTCTCTGTGAATCAAGTGTTGTGTTATAAATTTTCTTGAGTTTAGAACTTATATGAGTAAACTTTTAATGTTTGGGTTGAAATCCTGCTTAAGTCCCTCAGGCTCTTCTCTTTGTATATTCTCTTAATTTTTGTCAATACAGTCTGTTGAGACCTTTTCTTTTTCTTTTTTGAGCTTTCTTACTGTGCCCCTAGTTGTCCTAATATACACCTTGTTAAGCCACTGCTTAAGTAAGAATCTGCGTGTTGAATGAGGTATGTCAATGAGCAGCTGAGTGTTTTCTATGAGTGTTCTCATTTATGAAGTGAATTTCTGTGGATATATGTTGCACTAAGTGATATACACCAGTATACCAGACCTATATAATTGTCATATGTTCTATAGCATATGGGGATTTATATGCTTGGTATATGATGGGTATATCCTCCATGTGAGATTTTTTTTTTAAGTGTTTATTCAGCTGCTAAGCTGTTTGGTTTTGAATCTGCTCCTCCATATCTTGTTTGAACCTTATTCTTATTACTTAATAGGAAACACTTTAGGCATCAGTTCCAGGCCATAATTGCCTTAATCTAAAATTTGTTTAGCTCTATGTTCTATTTCTTTCTAAAAGTATATGATTAGCTTTTGAAACTTGGGCCATATGTGTTTGGGCCAGACCTTCAGGTTGCATTTGATTTATCATTGTGTGATTGAATACTAGTGTGAGATCAGTATAGTTAGTCTCTTATTTTTAACTTGTCATGCAAATATTGAACACCACGTCTCCTATATATTGTGAGCTAACACATAAATGGAGATGCCAAATAGCACTCAAGGATTAAGCTTGAGCCTTCCCTGGTGTTTGCCATGCCTGGGGTTCCTGGAAACCCCTTGGATCTTGTGCAACATCAGGAATGAGAGGGTAAAAGCTTTCCTTTTTGGGCTATTTTAGCATCTCCATGGGTGTGTATACCCATGGTATATTTAAAAAGATGTTGGATTATATTTAGTTGCATGGCATTGTTTATCCTTATAAAAAATGGTTTTGTGGACTTCTTTGTTATTTATTGATAATTGGGCCTGTTTCTACACTGTTTTAACTTATATGGGTTTTGAGGATGCGAGCCCATGATTATTTGCAATTTTTTGATGAGGCCCACCTATTAGCTGATTTTTCAGTTTACTTAGATATCCATACTTAGTTAAATTTCCATTCCATCAAATAGTGTATATTGAAGTTATCCGCCTTTGCATTATACTTGCTATATCAGTTCTTTTACCTTTATACATAGTCTAAAATTTCCTAATTACTATCTCCTTCCTTTTTGCTTGCATGAAGTGTCATCATTGGGTGATCTAATATTTGCATTTGAAGGCCCACCTATGGGTAAAAATAGGCAATTGGTGGGCTTAGGTAGGCCCACTAGCCTAAATTCTCCTCCTTCCTATTTATTTTCATGATGTAAAATGTATTTGTAAAACATATGTAATTATTGAAACCCTTTATGCATGCTTAGAATGTAGGGAAAACGTAGTATTATTAGGAAAGTCGCCTAAAAATGTTTTTTTTACTTACTCAGCTAATTCCCAATTATATGCACAAAACTGGATTAAGTGTTTTCTAAAGACAAAAAGAGGTTTGTTTTAAAGTTGGAAATCTGGGCTAAAAGTTTGGTTAAGTAGGCAGGAATTTGAAAAGAAAATGATAAGGGTTATGTATTTTGGGCTTTCAGACCCTTTGAAAGAAATTTATAAGAAAAACAAACGGACAAGTGTTTTGGGCTGTAGGATTCATCTGAAATTGGGTCAATGCTTATAAATTTTTGGGCAAAGAGTTGGATTCTTTTGATTAAAAAATGGACTGAGAAAAAAAAACGGATGAAAATATCAGTTTGGTGTAAACTTGGTTTTGATAAATGGCTCTGGACCAACTTAGTTTCAGATTTGGGGAAAATCTTGGACCAGAACCCGAATTTGAAAGGACAAAAAAATAAAAGGAATTTTATTTGGGCCATGGTAAGGAAAGTGGTTTTGGACATGAATAGGACTTGATTTATATGAGCTTCAAATAAAAAATAAAAAATGGATTAACAGACTAGCTTCCTTTTCCTTATATATATACATACAAATCGGAGATATACTCCATATTTCATTATATATGTATAAAAATCTGAAAATACTAAACTCATTTTGTTAGGACTAAACTTGTAGCGACTCTACATGGGAGCAATCCCGGGTGTGTCCTAGTCCGGCAACAAAGTGAGTTGAACATTTACGTGGACTTTTTTGAAACCAAAACCCCTTTTATAAGGGGATGTTTTGCTGAATGTTTTCCTGGAAGCCATGATATGAATAAAATGAAATGACATTTTGCAAAATATTAAACACTTTTAAGCAAATAAATACATTAATCACACATTGAAGCTCGTAGGTCAACCATATTCTACGGATCTCTAATACTAGGGTGCGTAAAACCTTCCGTAGGGGATCACCAGAACCCTTACCTCGAACTTTGGTCCAAAAGACTTTTTCTGTTATTTGAAAAACACTTTAAACCCGGTTTTCCTAGTTTTTTCTTAAATAAATTAGGTGGCGACTCTAAAATACTAAAATCCACTTAGAGCACCAACAATCTCGTAGTAACTTTTATGCCTTAACCCACATAAAAGCGAACCGTAATAGATGGCGCCTCTGCTGGAGATTTTTCTAGGTTCTAACCACAAGGGTTTCAATAAAATATGATCTTAACTGTATTTATTTGCCTATGTGTTTTTTTTCCGCAATTTTTGAATTGTCATTCATATCATATCATAAACTCCGTCACTTCTGGCAAAAAACATGATTTCAAAGGGGACACGCGGGCTCGCGATCTAGCCTTCACTAAAAAACCGAAACACCCTTTCTTTGGAACACGTTGAATGTTAAGTTGGTGTGCGGTCACCTAACGGCCGACAACGGTTCACCCCGAGTAGTCCGCTCGGGTCCAAGGTCAATTCGAAAAAATCCACTCTTGCATAAGCCTAAGATAGGGCTAAGCCAAATCCAAATGAGAAGTAGACTGGGTGGTTTGGATATTTTAGACGTATCCAAAGCCGATAAGGAGACTACCCCGTGTCAAGTACAGTCTATGACCCAAAAAACACCACATATCATATTATGTGCTATTTGGAAATGTTTAAATGTGCCCATGAATGAAACCATTTCCTAGTTGGGGGGGGGGGGGGGGGGAGATTGACATTGGGTTTTGTTTTGTAGATGTCGATCTACTTGAATTTTGATATAGTCCTGACTACACCTGAGTTGCTGCGAATTTGGTGGGGCCAAATGTCCCCGGAAGAGAAAAGAGGAATCTCATGTAATTTAGGGAATTTGACATCCATCATGACTATGATCGGTTGCAAGGAGTTGATAAAAGTAATTACTGGATTCTGGGATAGAGACCGGATGATTTTTAGATTTGGGGATGACATCAAAATGCCACGAACATTGGATGTGTTTAGGGATGTGTTAACCAGCGTAGGCTCGGGGTTGAAAAGAAGACAGAAACCCGACCAAAATGCCTTGATCCCGAAAAAACCCACTTACTCCCAAATTTGTTGGATGCTTTCTTTAAACTATGCCAATTAGGCCCATGGCCCCACTATACCCTTCAGAGAGTTGTACAAAAGGTTTGGAAGCCCGGATGGATTCGTGAAACATCTCAGAGAATTTAAGACTTATGCCAACTGGACGGCTACTAAACCCTTGGCCTTCGCCATTTGCTTTTTGAGAACTATGGTTTTTCCCAAAGATTGGTCCTTAGCCATTGATACCTGAGTCATTACGGTCACCCATGCCATCTTCTACGGCATAACCCAAAAAGAAAAAACCAAATACTTTGACATAACCCCGATCATATTAGCCGATTTGTATCGAGCCCTGAGTCTCTGTAGGAATAATTACAAATACTTCCAAGGTTGTAATCTACTCCTGCAATGGTGGATTCTCAAACATATGGTCAAGGTTAGGGGTGAACAACACTTAAGTAGGCCGGCTGAAAGGGACAGTCTTCAGGATTTTCGCCCGAACTTCGGAGAATAAAACAGGAAAAGTTGGACATTTACCTTCTCCATGTTGAAGGAATAAAGCATTCAATGGATGTTCCATGACTTTGTGTCCACCGAGGTTGTAGTTAAAAGAAGAAAGTGTCCATTCGTGCCGCTTATGGGAATTCGAGGGATTTGCCCTTATGCTCCTGCCCGGGTTCTAAGACAATTTGAGAGAATCCAAGTCGTACCCCAGATTGGAGGCATGGGAGATTTCATCATTGACTACGACATTGACAGACCGCCAAAAGCATTGGATTTTTTCCGAGAATGGAAGGGTCGCATGATCTGGGATCCCGACACCTTAGGTGAAGATAGGTTTCGTCCGGGTTGTGTCGTAGAATATAAGGATTGGTTGAGGGCTGACTTGTAATGCACACTTCATCCTAGGACTATTCTCTGTAGCTGTGTCCAAGACAAGGATTCGCAGGCCAAGATCCAACCCTATTTGATACAGAGGAGAGCTGACAACAGGGATGCTAAGTATTTGGAGAAATTGAGCATGATAAGGACGTCATAGAGAGTCTGAGGCATGCGTTGGAGCTTACCAACGATTGTTTGATTGAGATAGACTATCGAATAAAGAAGATTGTAGACGATGTCGCTCCACTGACCTTCACACAGAAAGGGTTCCTTATGGAGGCGACTTTGACGTCGGCCCATCTTCATATCCATACTACCTTTCGAAAAGCAAAGAAGGCCAAGACTGATAGAGATCGGGCTTCATCATTCACTATTGGAGGACATTTCTACTGATTTATTTTCATGCACTGTCTTTACTTTATCTTTTGTACCCCTACGGGGAAGAATGTTATTATTAATGATTATGGGACAATGGTTTAATTCAAATGACACATTTATGTTTCAAACATTTAGTTATGTTTAAGAACGCGCGTAGTATACTCTTATGAACTGCTTTGTATGACTCTATTTGCTTCCATATGTTTCGTTTAAATGCTCAATTGGTCTTGAATATTATCCATTCACCCATAGAAAAATAATGAACAAAAATACCCGCACTAAGCCTAACGATTTTCTCAGAATTTGAAGATGAACAACAAGACTGCGCCCGAGTTCGAGATCATGAAAAAGAATGAGGTTTCGGTGCGATGAAAGATTCAAGATCTCAAGAAGAAGATCCGGACAGTAAAGGCCAAGATCAAAGAGGCGGATGAATTATTGGATTCGGCAGAAAGCTCGCCGGAAAACCTGTCGAAGCTCAAGGAGAAAATGTCCTTGACAAGGAAAAAGGAATTCTTCCGAGTACATCCCGCTAATGGAAGAGTCCGAGGAAGTAGAAATGGAGTCGGACCCACAGGAGCCCATATGGCCATCAAAGGGGGCTGCCTCCACTACGCCTTCAAGTATAAAAAAGGAAGAAACCTCTGCTGCACCGTCAAGCCCTAAAGGGGAAGGAGCTTCTACCGCGTCATCAAGCCCTAGGGAGGAGCCCATTGAGCAAATGGAGTATGCTCGGCCAACTTCTCCTGAATGGTGGGCTATTGCGGTCAAAGCATTGGATTGTCCCTACCAAGTCTCGCCTCAACAGGTTACAAATAAGGAAATGATAATCAAATTCTGAAGCAAAGGAATGGTCAGTGTTTGCTTCGACGGGTTGCCACCTTGCCCTCCGGTATTCACACATAAGAGGTGCCATTGTCACCAAGATCAAGCAGGGCATACCCTAAATGAATGCTTAGCCTTCAAAAGGAGACTCATCAAGTTGATAGATGAGAAAAGCATCACTAAGATATGGGGCCCGCATTCACTGTTGGTCCATGACAACATCATCCCAACTGAAGGTATTACCTGGAACACTCGTATTTGGCGTTACGACTTCACGGTATTCAGAGACTCTTATTCCAGCATCTTCCAGAAATTCGTCAGTATCGGGAAGATCAGCCTTATCAAAACCAGAAGGGCCCAAACCGAAAGAGTCGGCCGCTGCAAAATGTGTTTGTATCATTCTAGAGCTTTAGGGCATGACATAGAAGAATGCGATGCGTTCAAGTTTGAGTTGGAAAATTTAGTCCACATGGGCGCCCTTTGGTTGGTGCTCCCTTCTCAGTATTAGGATTTAGGAGCCGTAGGGCTAGGAAAGGTTGAATGGACAAACAACCTATATTGACCTAAAAAAAAAGGTCACTTTTTGGGTAGTTTTAGGGGATCCCCTTTTTTATATTTTACACAGATTTGTCCCCCCCCCTATTTTGTGTAAACGGAACTGTTCCGACCTCATGTCCCAAGGAGCGATACTGAGGAAGCCCCTATCAGGCCTGGTCACGGCTAGGTTTAAGTTTATTTTGATGTAAACCGAACTATGGAATGGCTGACTTGCCGCGGAGGAATACGTAGGTAGTCTACGTAAGTCTCGGTCCCTATATATTTTAAATATTATATCCCCCTCACTCAAACAAAGCCCAAGTACCCCAAACCTGGTACAAAAGATCAATTGAGCATTTAAAATCAAACATATGACCATTTATGTGCTAAATGTTAAACCGCCATTTATATGCGATATCTTGCTTTTCTTTTCTCTATTCTAACGAAACTAACTTTGTTTGCCTTTGAGTTATTCTTTTCTTATAGAAAGAAAAGTTGATTCGTGTTCACACTGGCATACTTCACAAGGTCTAAAGCTATAATAGCATCCTTATCCATACAAGACAAAGCAAAAAGAAAATGACTGGTACTTTAGAGAACGAAGCTACTCGTACTGACATTGCTCTCAGGGAATCACCTCTGTGTGAGCTGCCCGAATCATCACCTACTGAAGATGTCATGAAAATGATGTTTGAAAAAATCGCCCATCTTCAAGAGGAAGTAGCGCGAAACAAAGCTGCTAATGCTGCCTGAGAGGCCCTTGCTAAAAAAAGAAGGCCTCCACCATTTTTTCCATCTCTGAATTCACCATTCCTAGATCACTTCCCCACTAGGTCTGTTATGACCACCACGCTATAATCCCGATTGATGGGCACATTGGTGCCTCATGTCACATCCCACCACCATTTAACACCAACCAAATTCCCGGGACCGCCCACTCTGTCCCCTATTACCTAGCACCATAAAATACCTACCCTAGCATCGCTATACAGCCAAGCATCACCCCACTACCAACTAAAACAATTACCCCTATTACTCGAATTCGATCAGTTATTTCTTTCCACACGCCTGTCATGCCAGGTACCTTCTTACCCGATCAAGAAATTGACCACTATGAAGAGATGGAAGAGGCGTGGAAGGCTGAACAGGAAAAACAGGAAGAAAGTCTTGAGCGGAAGATGACCGCAATGTGGAACGATCTATGAGGACTACCCTCACTGGCACAGGTCTGAGCTATGACGATTTGTGCATGCATCCCAATTTGGATTTATCCGAAGGCTTCAAAGTACCCCGATTTGAATTGTTTAACGGGACGGGCAATCCTAAAGCGCACCTGCAGGCCTAGTGCGACCAATTGGTTAGTGTCCGAGACAATCAAGCGCTCATCATAAGGCTGTTCAGCCGGAGTTTGACAGGGGAAGCCTCGGAATGGTTCACGGCACAAGATATATGCCGTTTGGTCACATGGGAGGACATGGCTGTTGCTTTCATGGAAAGATTCTGCTTTAATATGGATACGGTGTCGGATAGATATTATTTGGAGAAAGTGAAACATAAATACACCGAGAACTTCCGCGAATATGCAAGCAGGTGGAGAACGGAGGCCGCCCGAGTACAACCTCCTATGGGCGAAAGAACTTGTGTTGGTTTTTATCCGTTCATAAGAGATGGACTTCTACTATAGAATGCTTTCAATGGTGGGGAGACCTTTTTCTGAATTGGTCAAAATGGGCGAGGCCATAGAAGACGGTCTCAAAATCTATCGAATTGTGAGCATAACTGGAAAATTCGCTAGTTCAAGTTCAACGGGGTTCATGCGCAAGAAGAAAGAAGACGTGGCTAGCATATCCCACACCCCTAAACCCAAAAGAAGAGAAGATTTCCCGATGGAAGCATATGCTTCACCTCTTTCAAATACCTACTTACCCACCCCTTACAACACAGTGCCTGTATATTACGCGCAACCGACCTTCCAATCATCACCCCAGAACTACCAAGCTCCACCAAATGCCTTCCAATCACCTCCCCAAAATTACCAAGCTACACAACCAAATTATCAGACTCCCCCACCCATTTACCGTACCCCACAAAATAACCAGCCCAATAACTACCAGAATCAACCCCCACCAAACGCCTATAATGCGCCACGTCCCAACTTTGAGAACAAACCCCCTCGGGTATTCACTTCGCTGATGGAATCTCAGACCAATTTGTTCAAAAGGTTAGTGCGGCCAGAATGATTCAAGTGCCTCCGCCAAAGGCCGTCCATCCAAAGAATCGATTTTAGCGACCTGGCCAAACATGTGCCTATCATTCCAATGGCATAGGTCACAATATTGAGGATTGCATTAATCTCAAGTAAAAGATACAGGATCTAATTGACCGAAAAGAAATTATGCTCCAAACGGCTCCTATAAATGTGAACACCAATCCTTTGCCAAACTATGGCAACAACGTGATCCACATGATTGAGAAAGAAGAAGACTGGGTCGCAGGAAGGCGCACAATCCGCGATTCTATGAAAGAACTCGAACGCACAGTAGCGTCACTATCCCTACAAGAATGTCCACAATTCAAGGTATTAATCCCTGCACTAGAGACAACACATATTGTGTTATAGCCCGTATTTTGTACGTTTGGATATTTCAAAGTCGTCGTGGAAAGTTAAGGGCGAGCCCATTTTCAAAATTATTTTAGTACACAAGTTGGTTATGAATATTATTTATGAATATTATTGGACGAAAATATTGAGAAAGGTTAAGGGCAAAAAGGAGAAATTACAAAATGGTAAATGGTAACATTGAGGAAAGTCGAGGGGCTTAAGTGTATATATAGGTAAATGGTGGACAAAATAATAATAAGACATATGGACAAAGATTATGAGATAAGTTAAGTGGTCATCTTTTTATTTAAGAAAATTTCAAGAAAATGGAGGAAAATTCTAGAAAAAGGAAAGAAGAAAGGAATGAAAAGGATGACAAATAAGTCATCTTTGCCATGAATTTTAAGAAGACTCTAGAAAAATAAAGAAGGGAGCATGTGGATATTTTGTGATTGGAGGGACCTAATATATATATATATATATATATATATATATATATATATATATATGAGGGAAGATGGATTTTTCATCAACCAAGTTAACAACTTACAAAGAAAAGAGAGAGAGAAAAGAAGAGGGGCAACCATTCGGCCAAGGGGGGTTGGCCGAATATGGCCCCCCAATTTTTGATCAAGAAGAATTATTTCTTCTCAAGCTTTCTTACTAACCAGAAGGTCCTCTATAACGTGAAGTGGTCGTTGGGGGCAAGCAAAGCGTTCATTTTCGCAAAACACAATTCTAGCGGAAGAAGGAATTAAGTGGGAAAGGTGAGATTCAATCCTTTTTCTCATGAATTATGGATGCTTGTATATGTTGTAGTGTGTAGGAGTGAATGAAACTCATGAAAATTATGTTGTGGACGATGAGCCGTGGGGTATGTTGCTTGTTGTGGTAATGTAAAGAAAATATGAAAATCCATGGAAATATGCATGTGTGTGTGTGGCCGAATGGAATAGTGTATGTGTAGAAAAATGAATTGAATTTATTTAGTGGTTTGATTTTTGTGTTGTGACTTTTATGATGAACATGAAGGTGTGATTGTGTGGAAGTGAAGTTGTAGCTTTGGCCATGTAGGTGTGAAAATTGTATGGAAACAATGAATTAATGAATTAATTTTACTTGGCATTCTAATGGTTGTTATAATAGATTCTATAATGTTAAATGGAGATTTAGTGGTTTAAAGTGAAATGGAAATCGGTTGCGATTATTGGAGAAGTTAGTGTAATAATAGTATGGTTCTTATGTTTGTATGAAAGGGATCGTAGTGTGTGGATTGTGAACGTAACTCATGGATTTAGAGGTAAGGGATGTGGTTGGAAGATTGTAAGGAATTGAATTGAATAGAATTGAATATTGAAGTGTTGCTAGAATACTTGTTGGTATTGTTGTTGGTAGTTTGGCCGGGTTGAATTCCCGGATTGTTGTTGATTGAAATCGGCCAAGATAGATTCTTGGGGACGATGTATTTACAGGGGAAATGCTGCCGAAATTTCGGTAGACAAAGTGTTACTTTAAGAATCCACTTCTAAATGCCCTAATTAATGTTTGGTAAATGTGACCAAATGTAGATTTTGGAGGAATTGAAACTTGAATTTGGAGGAGCGTAAGAAGCGGAAAAAGGTATGTGAGGCTTTACCCTTCCTTCTTTGGCATGTCTTAGAAATAATAGGATTGGATACGAGCCTCGGGGACAACCCTATTCTCCGGAATCCGTGCCTAAATTTGCCCCTTTTTCATTCAGTAGAATTGAATTAGATATTTCATGAATAGTTGAAAGAATTGCCTAAATATCTAGAACTTGGACAAATGAGACCCGACTACCTTAAAACTCTCACAAGTGAAGTCATAAAATGTAACGTACGTAAATTGTGTACGCCGCCTCATTTGACCCGAGGTGGGCCCATTGTTCCCGGAGTTTTCTTTATTGTTCCGTTTATCAAACGATAAGTGTTGTAACTATTCCAATGAGAATATTTCTATGATGACAATGGTAACGATGATGTTAAGGAAGAGAAAATGTCTATGATGAGTATGACAAGAACGATTCCATGACTAAGAGTCTCAAGTTAAGGATTCAATATGAGTATGGAAGTATCAAACTAGATCTTGATCTTTAATTCCATTCCTTGGTTATGACCCTATTTTCTAAGGATTTCAAAGCATATGAATTGACGTTTATGATGTCCATGATTTCATTCTATGTTTTCTTTTAATGCTATTCTCCGTTGATAGTCTCGCCTTATGATTATCGTTCCTTCAAGGTGAGACATGACGATCCTGGTCACTCCATAATGTAATCGGAGGTTACCGACCTTACGTCACTCCGATGGATACATGATTTTCTTTGGGCTCTCCTGCATGCTTATATGACATATGTATATGAGATATGTATATGTGCATGGGGTGGGGGAAGGGATATATGGGGGAGGGGAAGGGACATATGTTTCATTGCCACCTGGTCAGCTGGCGTTATCATCCCGGACGCGGGATGCCCGGACGCGGGATATATGGGCGAGCCGACGTATTTCGGCGCTATGTGGGCGAGCCGACGTTGTTCGGTGCTATGATACGACATGACATGACATGATATGATACGATATGATATGATATGAGATGATATGATATGATAAGATATGATATGACATGACCAGATAAGCATGCATGGTATTCGCCCTCAGCGGCACTCATATGTACAGGTTACTCTTTTATCCTATGACATGTTCTATGTTTCCATGCAGTTATTATTCATACGCACATTTCTTACTATGTTACTGTTCCTGCCTTACATACTCAGTACATTGCTCGTACTGACCCCTCTTCTTCGGGGGCTACGTTTCATGCTGTGCAGGTACACCCAGACGAGCAGAAGCTAGTATAGAAGAGGTTCCAGCGAAGTTGGTACACCCCACTTGTTCCTGGGAGTGCTGCCGAGTCAGAGCTTGTATGCTAGGATTTCTGGATTGATGCTTGAGACTTTGCAGACAGAGTCGTGGGTATCGGGAGTCAGTTTGTATTATGATATAAATTTTACACAGTTGCTGACTTTATTGATTTGAAAGCAACAAAAAGAATATTTCAGTAAGCTTTATTATGTGTACTTGAGTTAGAGGTTCAAAGAATTATATATGTAATAAAAGTCAGCGGGTTCGCTCGGCTCCGAATATGGGGTCGGGTGCCCATCACACCCTAGTAAAGTCGGGGTGTGACAAAGTGGTATCAGAGCAGGTCGGTCTAAGGGTTATCTGCAAAGTCGTGTCCAGTAGAGTCCTGTTTATGGGTGTGAAGCCGGCCACATTTATAAACAGGAGGCTGCGGGGCATCTAGGGATTGTTGACCTTCTTTCTGTCTTAGATCGTGCGATAGAGCCAAGTCATAGGAAACAAGATTCCTGACACTAATCGTTAATTTTCGCAGACGTCCAGTAGCGACGGAAAAAGGCGAGTGACGATATGGCAAGTCACAGAGGTAAGTCTGGATATCTGTTCTGTTACTTGGAACTGGAAGTTCTGATGGCTGGAATATGTCATATAGCCATATGTTTTGCGAAGTATTGTCGATGTTTGCTACGTCTAGATTTTGAATAGTAGGAGTGGTAGAGGAGGTTCTACTAGAATAGATACGCTTAATAGAAAGAGACGCGGAAAAAGGGAATGCCGTAAACAGACAATAAATGGGATGTGTTGTTCTAAAGGACTTATGGGTCTGGCGTGGCGATGAAGGTGCGATCACTACTATCGGGAATCTGGAAGTCCAGGATAGGAGGTAGCCATACACACAGGCGGAAGGTGAACATTGGAAATCAAGAAGGGCAAAACGGTAATTATAAAAGAAAGGACGTGTTACGAAAATGTTTCGGAATCTGTAAGACTTCGACTTGCTCCAGAACATGTAATAAAGGTCATGTGAGGAAGCGGACGCGAAAATATCAGCATTAAGCCACCGAATTCCAGTGAAGTTTTTGGGTTAAGCGTGCTCAGGTGGGAGCAATTCCATGATGGGTGACCCCCTGGGAAGTTGGCAAGAAATTCTATAAATTGAGACATAAGAGACAAATGATAAGATAGGGTAGTCTAAGGAAAACTAGGATATACGGAATGGTTGGAGACCATAGGAAGACGCGTAGGACGAGGCAGACTAGCTCGGTGAAGGAACAGAAGGTGCATTACAGCCCTAGAATCAGGATAGGCTTGAACAGTGGTTGGAGGTATTCTTTGGGCTAGTTGCTAGTAAATATATATATATGGATGCGTAGGGTATCCCACGCATGATTGTATTAGAGGATATGTGAGTCCCAACAACCGAAGCTACGGTATAAAAGGCATCAACCGAGTAAGGATACCAAAGTTTGAGTAATAGCAAGAGTAAACGGTACAAGTGTGGTAAAGTGAGTTGTTATTATTTTACTACAGGTTAAGATTGGAAATTCTAGTATAACGATAGTTGAGTAGATGGAAACAAAGAGATCAAAGTGTCGGAAGGAGGTGAAAGGTAAGAAACCTCAGTAAAGAAAGCTTAGGTTTGCGATTATGTTGAGATGAGAGACCTATAAAGGAATGGATGTGTGACTATATTAATATAGTTAGAGGTTCGATGGACAAGGATAGGGAGAGTAAAAATTTATAATGATTCTGTGTTAGGAACAAGGTAGCGAAACGCTTAAGGAAAATGGACGCGCAGCTACAACACAAACATATAGTTAAGAAGGAATTACGAACAAATGAACTAAGTGAAAGGTAATGTGGCGTGATTTTTATGCCAAAATCGATACTTTTCGGCTATAAGTTTTACTTGTTGTTAAGCAAGTCGATGTGATTTTACGTGTTTCTTAGTGTTTTTCAGGTAAAGGAACAGATTTGGCACAATCGCAGTTGAAGTGCAGAACCAGGTCGTAAATTGAGGTTTACGGCTCGTATTCTACAATACGGGCCGTATTCCGTGGTCGTATTAAAGGATTTCAGAAACAGAAAGTCAAGCTGAGAAGATGGTGATTTACAAGCTCAGTTTACGGACCGTATTTCAGTTTACGGTTCGTATTCCATCACGTATTTAGTCATTCAAGCGTCTGGCAGAAAGTCTGAGATTAGCAAAGTGAAAGACGACCAAGAATTTTACGGACCGTAAACCACTTTACGGTCCGTATTTTGGAAGGTTAAGTTCCACACAGCTGAGAAGACGACGAGGGCGTAAACCATTTTTACGGTCCGTAAAGTGATTTACAGACCGTATTTCATCATGACGGGACTGAAGTGCAAAATCTATAACTTATGTAATTTCAAAACCTATAAATAGTCATTGTAGGGTTTTAATATTCATCATTCATTATATTTTTGTCTCTTGACTTAGAACAAAAACTTCTTTCTAGTTTTTGAAGATTCAAACATCAATTCAAGTATTACCAATTCCTTTTTATTCCAAAGTAAGCAATTATGAATTCTTCAATTTCTTATTTCTTGTTCTTTGTCATGAGTAACTAAATCCCCTTCCTAGGGTTGTGAACCCAATGATGGGTGTTTTGTGATTGATATACAAATAATGGATTATTAGGGTTTAATTATTCTTCATTCTTCATCCATAATTAATGGTTGCAAACATTGATTAATGCCATACACCTTAATTTATTTGGGAAAATAATTAGGGTTGATAAGAATAATTAACAAGAACTCAAAGCTTTAAACTTTGTTTAATAAATTCACTTAGGAATAAGAAGAATGTACTTGGCATGTTTAAACGCTCTTCATGGTAACTTTCTTATAGTTGGAAAAATCATAGAAAGACATAATCTTTATTTATTGGGAAATAATAGAGATTCACATAGAGATTAAGTGCATTCATATAATGATCCATTAGAAGTATATCAAGATCCATACCCATGATCATACACCCTATCTAACGGGGACACAACCTTAGTTTCTCTTACCATAAATTTCCACCAAATCAATAGTTTAGCAATTAGTCATAGAAACAACCAACTTTTACACAAATTATCGGATTAAGACATTAGACCTAGAACTTAGCATTTGCGATTTTTGTAACCTTTTCACACCATATTCCCTGTGGGATTCGACCCCAACCTGGTTGGGTTACTATATTTGACAACGTCCGCGTTATACATTAATAGGTGTAATTTGAGCGTATCAAATTTTGGCGCCGTTGCCGGGGAATACGGTTTTGAAATTACTAAATAGTGTTTGCTTTGAGTAAAGTCTCTTGCTTATTCCATCACACCTTGTTTGCTACTCTGTGTAAACCAGGTGAACATGAATCAAAATCAACAAAATCAGCGTGCGGGTAATCAGGTGAATCGGTTGAACAATCAAGCGGAAGAATCTGATGATGAGAATATTTTTGCTGAACTGGTTCAAGAGGAGGACTATGCATCCGCCATTGTTCAACCTCGAGTTGGAGCGGCTACTATGAAAATTGACTCATCTCTCTATCAGCTGCTGAAACTTGAGGGGTACTTTCGAAACTCTACCGAGAATGACCCTCAACGTCATTTGCAGAATATTGTGGATGTGTGTGCTAATCACATCCAGAACAATGTTCCACAAGATGCTATTCGGTTGAGGTTATTCAAGTATTCCTTAGTTGGAGAGGCAAGAACATGGTTCAAGAAGCTACCCCAAAATTCGATTACTTCATGGGCAGAGATGGCAGCTGTTTTTCTTAAAAAGTGGTACCCCCCTAGCAAGAAGGCGGAGATTCGAGACAAGATATATGAATTCAAGCAGCGACCGGGGGAACAACTATATGAAGCCTGGGAGAGGTTCAAAGAATATCTGCAAAAGAGCCCAAATCATGGTTTTCCAGAAAATATATTGATGGAGAAGTTCTACCGAGGGTTAGATCTAGTGTCACAGTCAGTAGCTAACATTGCAGCCGATGGGTGTTTTATGAACAAAACCTTTCGACGAGTGACCACCATACTTAACAAGCTGACAACTCATAATCAGGCTTGGCACTCGAACAATGCTGATGTGGTACCGTATGGTAGTGCTGTGTTCCAGAATATAGTGAAGGAGAATCAGGATACCCAGCAAACATTGGCAGAACTGGCAACAAATATTTCTTTGCTGACAAAGAAGTTCGATGAATCTCAAATCAAAAAAGTAAATGTGTGTGAGGATGATTTAGTTCTGCCAAAAGGGATGTACCGTGCTCAAGATGGTCCGTTCCTTGATGGGCCACCTATGCAGGTTGAAGATGCAAATTATGTTAATAACTCTCAAGGGGGTTATCAAAGACAGAATTACCTAGGTGGCTATCAAAATCAGAATCAATGGAGACCTCAGCAAGGTCAAGGTGCTTACAACAACTCCGGGAACTACAACAATAATTATGGTGGTGCGAACCAAGGGAGCTACAACAACAGCAACAATTTTGGGAACAAGAGTTCCAATCCTTATATACCACTGAAAGGGCAGTCATCAGAGCAGGGTAGTTCGAAAGTTGAAGCAATGCTTGAGAAGATTCTGGCAAATCAATCGAAGTCTCGAAGGACTTTATCTGGGCTGACAGAAACAGTGGGTTCTCATACAGCGGCAATTCAGAAGCTTGAGTCGCAGATGAGGGATATTTCTAGAGAGCAGCACCCTCCTAAAAAGGGAGGACTTCCAAGTGACACCATCCCAAATACGAAGAATGGGGGAGGCGGTTTGAACAATGTGTTTGCCATCACTACTAGAAGTGGAAAAACAATACAGGGAGCTGCTGAAAAGGTGATTGATCTTGAGCCGATAGATGAAGAGAATGGGGTGCAGTCTGAAGCACCCATTATTACTGATGAGATTCCTACTGACAGGAAAGTTGCTGATATTCTAGAAATGATTAGGGAAGCTGATAACACGAGCAAGCAAGCTGTAAAAGGGGCTCTCCGCCCTTTGACACAGCTTTTCCAATCTAAACCTCCCTTTCCTCAGCGGTTGGTAAAGAAGCAGGAAGATGCTAAGTTTAAGAGGTTTTATGACCAGCTGAAGCAGTTATCTCTAAATTTTCCCTTCTTGGAAGCTGTCAAGGAGATGCCGAGTTTTGCGAAGTACTTGAAGGATTTGCTGACCAAGAAGAAAACGGTGCAGCATGACACCGTGAGTTTGACTCACACTGTGAGTTCCATCATTTGGACTACAACTGTGCAGAAAAAGGGAGATCCTGGGGCATTCACCATGATTTTGCTCGCGCTTTGTGTGATAATGGGGCGAGTATAAATTTGATGCCCCTTGCTATATATAAACAATCAGGTTTGGGGGTGCCAAGGCCCACTACAATGAGATTGCAGATGGCTGATAGGTCTATCAAACGACCTGTTGGGGTGGTTGATGATGTGATTGTGCGGGTTGGTGATTTCATGTTGCCAACTGATTTTGTTATTCTTGACTGTGCTGTTGATCGGGACATTCCTATCATTCTAGGGAGACCTTTCCTTGCTACATGGAGGGCTCTGATGGATTCTGAGAAAAATGAAATAAAGTTCCGAGTCAACAATGAAGAAGTGACCTTTCAGGCTAGCAAAGGTATGAAGTTACCAAGTGCTTACGAGAGTATTTCGGTAATTGATTCATTCGATGTTATTGACGAAGCAGTGGAGTTCAAGATGGAAGAAGAGAGTTTGGGTGAGGCTTTGGCTGGTATTTTGATGAATTTCGATGCTGAAGACATGGAAGGTTATGAGGAGACAGTTAATTCACTTGTTGGGTTGGGCTCATACACATACCACCCAAAGAAGCTGAATCTTGATCTGGAAAATAGAACAACTCCTCCAGCAAAGCCTTCGATCATTGAGCCACCTAAGTTGGAGCTTAAGTAGCTCCCATCTCACCTGAAATATGAGTTCCTTGGTCCGGACAATACATTACCGGTGATTGTTTCAGCCTTATTGACTGAGGAGCAGATTATGCAGCTTTTGGAGGTATTGAGGGAGTATAGGCGTGCTATTGGTTGGACCATAGCAGATATTCGAGGTATCCCATCTGGGATCTGTGAGCACAAAATTCATTTGGAAGAGGGCAGCAACCCAAGTGTAGAACATCAGAGGCGACTAAATGAGAATATGCAAGAGGTCGTCAAGAAAGAGATCATCAAATGGCTAGATGCAGGCGTGGTTTATCCGATTGCTGATAGTAAATGGGTGAGCCCGGTCCAATGTGTTCCTAAGAAGGGCGGCATTACTGTTGTGCCGAATGCGAAGAATGAGTTGATCCCGACCAGAACTGTCACCGGATGGAGAGTTTGCATGGATTATCGCAAGCTCAATATAGCCACTTGCAAGGACCATTTTCCTATGCCCTTCATTGATCAGATGCTTGACAGGTTAGCAGGGCGTTCTTACTATTGTTTCCTTGATGGTTATTCGGACTACAATCAGATCAACATCGCCTTGGAGGATCAGGAGAAGACCACCTTTACTTGTCCTTATGGGACATTTGCGTTCAGTCGGATGCCGTTTGGGTTGTGTAATGCACCAGCCACTTTTCAGAGGTGCATGATGTCAATCTTCTCTGACATGGTAGAAGATTTCTTGGAGGTGTTCATGGATGATTTTTCTGTGGTGGGGGATTCATTTGAAGGCTGTCTTGGCCATCTGGGTCAAGTGCTAAAACGGTGTGAGGAGACCAATCTGGTGCTAAACTGGGAGAAGTGCCATTTTATGGTGAAGGAAGGAATCGTCCTCAGTCACAAAATCTCTGAAAAGGGAATCGAGGTCGATCAAGCAAAAATTGATGTGATCTCCAAACTTCCTCCACCTATCTCAGTCAAAGGTGTCCGAAGTTTCTTGGGACATGCTGGGTTCTACAGGTGCTTCATCAAAGATTTCTCCAAAGTTGCCAACCCATTGTGCAAGCTTCTTGAAAAAGAGGCTAAATTTATGTTTGATGAGAAGTGCCAGAAGGCGTTTGAGGAGTTAAAAAAGTGTCTTACTACTGCTCCTATTATTGTTGCTCCTGACTGGTCCCTACCATTTGAACTGATGTGTGATGCTAGTGGCTTTGCAATAGGTGCTGTGCTTGGGCAGAGGCACAATAAAATTATGCACCCGATCTATTATGCTAGCAGAACGCTGAATGCTGCACAGATGAATTACACAGTGACGGAGCAAGAGCTGCTTGCCATTGTGTTTGCCTTCGAAAAATTTCAGGCTTACTTGTTGGGATTCTAAGTTGTGGTGTATACCGATCATGCAGCCTTGAGATACCTCATGGCAAAGAAAGAAGCAAAGCCGCGACTGATTAGATGGGTGCTCTTGCTGCAAGAGTTTGACTTCGAGGTGAAAGACCGAAAAGGCACTGAAAACCAGGTGGCTGACCATCTCTCTCGGCTTGAAGAAGCTGGGAGACCTTCTGATGAGCTTGATATCGATGATACTTTTCTAGATGAAAGGATGTTGGCTGTGTCGATGGAGGTGGCACCGTGGTATGCTGATATTGCCAATTATTTGGTAACAGGTATAGTTCCCGATGATATCAAAACTTACCAAAAGAAGAAATTCTTGCGGGATGCTCGGCAGTACTATTGGGATGAGCCTTATTTGTTCCGAACATGCGCTGATAACATCATTCGGCGTTGTGTCCCGGAAAGTGAAGTGATGGCAATTCTAAAGGCATACCATGACTCTCCTGTTGGGGGTCATCATAGTGGAAACCGGACTGCAGCTAAGGTACTTGAGTGCGGCTATTATTGGCCAACTATTTTTCATGATGCTAATCTTTTGGTGCGGTCCTTTGATCAATGTCAAAGGCAAGGGAATATCGGCAGAAGACAAGAGATGCCTATGAATTTTGTTATGGAGGTGGAAGTGTTCGATGTCTGGGGATCGACTTTATGGGACCTTTTGTGAGTTCTGGTGGAATGCAATACATCTTGGTAGCTGTGGATTATGTGTAAAAATGGGTTGAAGCGGTGGCTTTACCCAATAATGAGGCCAAAAGTGTTATGGGGTTCCTTAAGAAGAACATATTTACTCGTTTTGGTACTCCGAGGGAGATAATCAGCGACGGTGGATCCCATTTTTGCAATAAAGCATTCGCGGGACTGATGGAGAGATATGGTGTAAAGCATAGAGTGGCAACGCCTTATCACCCTCAGACAAGTGGACAGGTTGAAGTGTCCAATCGGGAGATCAAAAGTATTCTAGCAAAGACAGTGAATGCCAATAGAACTGATTGGGCCCGCAAGCTTGATGATGCTCTATGGGCATACCGGACTGCTTTTAAGACTCCAATTGGGACTTCACCCTTCAATCTTGTATTCAGGAAAACTTGTCACTTGCCGGTTGAACTTGAACACAAAGCTATGTGGGCGCTGAAGAAGCTGAACATGGATTGGGAGGAAGAAACCAAGCTGCGGTTGTTTCAATTAAATGAGATGGATGAATTTCGGTACCAGGCGTATGAGAGTGCAGCCCTCTATAAAGAAAGGATGTAGCAATACCATGACAAGAAGATTCTGAAGCGAGAGTTCTACAAAGGCGACTCTGTATTACTGTTTAACTCTCGGCTGAAGTTGCTACCGGGTAAGCTCAAATCTAGGTGGTCTGGTCCGTTTGAGGTGGTAGGTGCTTCGCCCCATGGCGCAGTTGAATTGAAGTCCGGAGATGGTACTCGGACATTTAAGGTGAATGGGCAGAGATTGAAGCACTACCACGGAATGGTTTCGGAGGATAGGATTGTTGATCGCTACAGGTTGAAACACCTCGGAACGAACAATGATCTGGTGTACCAAGAGAAGGAGTGATTGGTCACCACCATCGTGCAGCGACGTTAAATCAAGCGCTTCTTGGGAGGCAACCCAAGTGTAATGCTTATTTCTCTTTGTTGTTTGATTTTACATATAGGATAATGGTTGTTTTGGTGCAGGAATATATCACAGAAAAAAGTCTGCTGAAAAGCAGGTAAGTTCAGTTGTAAGACACTGTTTCTCAACATTGCAAAATACGCCTGACGTTTACGGACCGTATTTCACAATACGGCCCGTAAACCAGGGCGTATTTAACAATGTGACTAAACAGTGAGCACTGTAATGAATATGCTAGTTCACGATCATGGAGGACGGACCGTATTTCACAATACGGCCCGTAAACCTGATCCTAAACTAACATGAAGCATTTCAGTGTTCTGCCATCATAACCACTCTAAATATGGGTCGTAAACTATTTTACGGACCGTATTTAGAGATTAAAAAAAAGCAGCGGTTTAAATAACACGCAAATTAAACCAAAGGGCAGATACAAACAATCACCGCATCAACTTCCCTCCATTATTTCTCCTCACCTTTATGTCTCCCTCCATCTTCACGTCTTCCTTTTCAACTTCCGTTCATCCCCACTACTTCCTACATTAAGCCATCATCTTCCCTATTCCTACCTACAATAAATACACAAACCCCATCCACCAACTGACCCATCTCACCAAGAATTCAAAATCTTCCTCTGCCCTAGTTTTAATTTCGTGTGTGATTGGAGTGGTGAACTACAATTCTGTGCTTCTAGTGGTCTGATTCATCTTTGAAAGTTATGACTCATGCTCCCCACTCTTCTTTTCTATCTGTGAACTTGAACTTGGTGGTAAGTGATTGTTTAGACTGGGTTGTGAAATTAAGTGCTGATACCATGGTTAATGATCTTGTGGGGGATAAAATATGTTTAATTCTTTCAAATTCTGGTGGGTCATTTTTTAATTAAACCAAAATGGGTTGGAGGGAATTCCATACTCCAAAATTCAAAATTTGAAGTTTTGGTCTGCCCACCATTGGCTTGACTCTGCGGGAATTATGGAAATTGGTAAAAAAATGGGTGAAGTCTGAGTAACCTAAGCCCCGAACACAATGTGAAACCACGATGTGCAATGAAATTTTAAAAGCGAAAAGTGTGTCTGTCTGTGGTACGTAACACAACTTTAATTTACGGACCGTATTAATTTACGGTCCGTATTTAAACGTGTCTGAATGAACAAAATGTTATCACAAGTAAAGAGCAGTTCACGACCTAACTTTACGGACTGTATTTCACTTTACGGTCCGTATTTAAGTTTTAATGAATGAATAGAAGGTCAACAAGAAAACTGCCCAGTTTACGATCACACTTTACGGACCGTAAACTAGTTTACGGTCCGTCTTTTGTGTTTACGACCACAGGCAGAACATATGTGTTGCAGTCACCCGATCCTATCTTTGGTTGGATGTTCCATGGTAACTAATATGTGGTGTCTTTTGCAAGAATGGGTCAGAAAAGGAAAGCGACCAAAGCGGGGGCCCCAGGCACGAGCAAGAAAAGGAAGGCGCGCTCGGATTCAAGATTGATGGATGAACCTTCCAGTTCGGAAGGGGAACAGTCAGGATCCGAGTACGCCGAGGTGATACCACCACCAAAAGTCAGGGGGGGCCCCACCCAAGACACAGCGGCAATCACGTCACAGCCTTCACCTATGACCCCGTCCAAATCTACGTCGGAAGCCTCCCAGTCTGGAGAGGGGGATTTCGACGCCGAAGCATCAAGCAGGGGGATTACCACCCAAACTCCGCCAGAGAGTGACTCAGTAGGGTTGAGTGAGGGCAGTGATCCGACTGATGGTACGCCACCTAAGGGTCGCAAGCTGGTCGTAAGGACTAAACGGCTGGAGGAGGAGAAACTGCGGTTCTCGGTAAAGGGGTCAAACGAGTTGTATGACCAAGGGATGGCCGGGTCTGAGACTGGTGGGCAGCCGTCGAGGAAAATATTTGAAGAACGACGACTGATTTTCGATGGTATTTCAGCTCACCCACAGCTGGATGATACCATCAAAGGATACAAATTAGATGCATTCACTCATGAGCCGGGAGAATATGCTCCGCATATTGTGCGGGAGTTCTATGCATCCTATGGGGCCGTCTTGAGGTCGATGAAAAAGCCAAGTCTTGCTTGGCATCAGATCCCAATGCTGGAAAATGTGACGGTCCGAAACTCCCGGGTTGATATCTCCGCTAAAGCCATCAACAGGGTCCTGTTTGGTGATGACTTTGTGGCTCCTACTGATCTGAGCCTGTTCGTAGACAAACGAGATAGGAAGGACAACAAATCCGTCAAGGAATGGACTGCAACACTTATCACATCTGAGCCACATGAGAAGAAATGGACTAACGACGGGAAGGTCAAAATCACTAAAAGTTGTTTGTCCACAGAGGCCAAATTTTGGTGGACCTTGCTGCGGTATAGGATCACTCCAACACAGGCATATAATACCCTTTCCACAAATCAGGCAGTCACTATTGCCTCCTTCATGTCGAGATACCCGATGGATATTGGGGAACTAATAGCTGAGGAGCTGCATGTCCGGGCACACAAGCCCAACCAGAACATGGTCTTTCCGTGCCTTATCACGACATTGTGTCGACGGGCAAGAATAATTCCGCTTCCAGAGTGGGATGGTACCATTACAGCCGCACATGTAGGGGATTGGAGAAAAAACAAGCCGGTAAGCAAAAAGGACCGGGAGGCGGATCAGTCCGGTGATGACGACGACACTCAGTTAGAGTTGAGTCCGAGCCGTGCTTATGGGATTAATCCAGTAGGGTCCGAGTTTGGTGCTGCTACTACTGGGCCTGAGGTTCCCACGATAGGTGTTTCGGATACTTTCCATGCACAGGATGCCGCGGCCACACTTGGTATTTCTGAGGCAAGACCTCCACCACCACCTCCGGCCACACAGGGTCCTCTTTCGGGGTCCGCCACTGCTGTTGCGACAGCCGAGCCTGCTGATCCAGAGGTGGGGTTGCTGCACTTCAGCCCTGCTAACTACAGCCAAATCGCAATCAAAGCGGTGCGGACCGAAAGGCAAGTAGACAAAATCTTGCAACAATTCAGGCCGAAGGTGGCGAGGATAGTGCAGCAATTGGTCACTGAGGAAACCATAGAGATCCGTGCGGAGTTTGACAAAAAGCACGAGGTGTATCAGGCTCTACTAGACAGCTTTCAGGCAAGATTGTTGACTCGAGAGCAGACCGCACCCGGTGGGGAGTCTAGTTCTTTGAGGAGTGAGTTGGAGAAGCTGAAAAAGGAGCTTGACGCACTCAAGATGCACGGGATGGTAGCCGCACCAGCACCAGCACCACGGGCCATTTTGCCTACTACGTTTAAGGTGCTGGATTTGCTTGATTCTGAGGAGGAGACGGAGGATGCTGAACCCTTTGTTCGGGGTACTGGAAAGAGGGTCAGTGAGTCATCTGAGGACCCAGAAGATTTGGCCAGGAGATTAAAAAAGACTGAAAAGAAGGATCTGCAGCAGGAGATCTTTCAGTTATTGGTTGAGCCGCAGCGCCAACCTGGAGAGTCCTCAAGTCAGCCGCCGGATGCGGCGGGCCAGCCATGAGATGTTCACAGCATTCAGGTATTTTTTTTCTCGCTCCCTTGTTCTTATATTTGAAGCACTGAGACAGTGCTTGATTTTTAGTTGGGGGTGGGACTAATTGATAGTAGGGTAGCGTAAATATGTGTTTAGGAACCCCCTCGGCTTTTCTTTGCCAGAATTCTTTTCCTGAGGGGGGTTTATTTTGTTGAAACTGGCATGTTTAGGATGTTGCTTAGGTTGAGTAGAATAATTTTGACTTATTTGGTGCTACTTTGTAACTGATGGCATGTGTTGTGGTTTGTTGAAAATTTTGGACCCCTCAGAAATTTTGAAAAATGTATACTTAGAACAGTTAGTGTCTGACATGATTGATTCTTTATATGACATTGTGATTATTGGGGTATTGTGTGTGATGAATGACTACTTAGGAGGCCACAAGTGTAAAAATGATTATCCTTATGCCGATGTGTGTGTGAGTTGTTAGTTTTGTCCTGTTCACGCATGTATAATCTAGAACATGCCCGGTTAGTCTTGTTTGAAATCCGAAAGTTAGTTTGGTTGTGAAATGATCTTAGGCTTTCTTTGTGTTAATAAGTTACTTTGCCTAAATAAGCCTCACCAAAAGCTGAAAATATCACTAGTCTTCCCCTTTTGAGCCTTTTTGACCCTTTTTCTTGGCTAGCCGATTGAAACCTCACCCGTTGTGAAAATTATCCACCTTCGCACCCGTTTCCTCCTTGATGCTACTAGATAGACGAGGCAAAACGCCTAAGTTGGGGGTAAATTAAATGTGAAGTAGATGTGAGAACAAAGGTTGGGGGTGGTGAAGTTTGCTAGTAGAGAGTCAATGTGGTAGTTGATACTATATATAAAAAAAAATAAAAAAATAAACTAGGAAATTGAAACACAAAAAGAATTGCTAGTTGGATAGGAATAAAACCACATCGAGGTCGAAAACGTTAAAGGAAAGACAGGGCTGGAAAGAAAAGAGGCGAATCAGGGTAAAAGAGATGTTGTAGTGTCAAGGAGGGTGAGTCACTAATACCCAAAAAGTATCCTACCCGTCCCTAAGCCTACATTACAAGCCGAAACAAGTCCTAATGTGATCACAACCGAATGAGCCTAGGATGAGAACACAGAAAATAAGGGCAAGCCTATGGTATTTGCATGTGTGAATATGAATTCTTTGTGAGTGTTGAGTGTTTTTCTCTTCTCGTTCATCCTCGTCCCATTCTTGTCGTATATATGTGTTTTGGGACATTCTTTGGTCTATGTGAGGGCATAAGGATGAGAATTGAACAAACTAAAGTGACCGCCGAAAATAATGTTTGTATGCATGATAATATGTTCGATAATATAATGTCATGTATTGAAGCGTCATGGTTAGTCATAACATTCTTAAAGTGTGTAATATTGCTGTACAATAGACAGTTGGGGTGGTCAGTTGAAAGAAAACATGCATGCCAGAAGTTCCAAGGCAAAACCGATGTAGACATTTTTATTCTGTGATATCTAGGTGTTAGATTGAGTCGTTGCGTGGTATGTTTTGCTTGAGGACAAGAAAATACTTTACGTTGGGGGTGTTGATGTGGCATGATTTTTACGCCAAAATCGATACTTTTCGGCTATAAGTTTTACTTGTTGTTAAGCAAGTCGATGTGATTTTACGTGTTTCTTAGTGTTTTTCAGGTAAAGGAACAGATTTGGCACAATCACAGTTGAAGTGCAGAACCAGGTCGTAAATTGAGGTTTACGGCTCGTATTCTACAATACGGGCCGTATTCCGTGGTCGTATTAAAGGAGTTCAGAAACAGAAAGTCAAGCTGAGAAGATGGTGATTTACGAGCTCAGTTTACGGACCGTATTTCAGTTTACGGTCCGTATTCCATCACGTATTTAGTCATTCAAGCGTCTGGCAGAAAGTCTGAGATTAGCAAAGTGAAAGACGACCAAGAAGTTTACGGACCGTAAACCACTTTACGGTCCGTATTTTGGAAGGTTAAGTTCCACACAGCTGAGAAGACGACGAGGGCGTCAACCATTTTTACGGTCCGTAAAGTGATTTACGGACCGTATTTCATCATGACGGGACTGAAGTGCAAAATCTGTAACTTATGTAATTTCAAAACCTATAAATAGTCATTGTAGGGTTTTAATATTCATCATTCATTATATTTTTGTCTCTTGACTTAGAACAAAAACTTCTTTCTAGTTTTTGAAGATTCAAACATCAATTCAAGTATTACCAATTCCTTTTTATTCCAAAGTAAGCAATTATGAATTCTTCAATTTCTTATTTCTTGTTCTTTGTCATAAGTAACTAAATCCCCTTCCTAGGGTTGTGAACCCAATGATGGGTGTTTTGTGATTGATATACAAATAATGGATTATTAGGGTTTAATTATTCTTCATTCTTCATCTTTATTAGAAAGACATAATCTTTATTTATTGGGAAATAATAGAGATTCACATAGAGATTAAGTGCATTCATATAATGATCCATTAGAAGTATATCAAGATCAATACCCATGATCATACACCCTATCTAACGGGGACACAACCTTAGTTTCTCTTACCATAAATTTCCACCAAAGCAATAGTTTAGCAATTAGTCATAGAAACAACCAACTTTTACACAAATTATCGGATTAAGACATTAGACCTAGAACTTAGCATTTGCGATTTTAGTAACCTTTTCACACCATATTCCCTGTGGGATTCGACCCCAACCTCGTTGGGTTACTATATTTGACAACGTCCGCGTTATACCATTAATAGGTGTAATTTGAGCGTATCAAAAGGACGAATAGTGGATGGAATGGTGTGGAAATGTGGACAAAATAAGGACTTGAGTAAAGACCCAGGAGTTCGATGATAAAGGAAATGATAAGATTCAAAGGATATTCCGGATAACAATGATTGTTATAGTGAAAGTATCAACAATTAGTAATTTGAAAACTTTTGAAGGAAGGAAAGAGTGCAGTGCCCAAGAATGAAATAAAAGAGTGAAAGACAAAGAACGGGCTCAAGGAAAAGAACCACTACAGGAGAACCCCCCCCCCCCCCCCCCCCTCCTCCGAAAAGTTATACGATCCCATAAGTTCAGTTGAACATTCGAGGATGAATGTTCTAAAGGGGGGGGGGGGGGGAGGATGTTATAGCCAGTATTTTGTACGTTTGGATATTTCAAAGTCGTCGTGGAAAGTTAAGGGCGAGCCCATTTTCAAAATTATTTTAGTACACAAGTTGGTTATGAATATTATTTATGAATATTATTGGACGAAAATATTGAGAAAGGTTAAGGGCAAAAAGGAGAAATTGCAAAATGGTAAATGGTAACATTGAGGAAAGTCGAGGGGCTTAAGTGTATATATAGGTAAATGGTGGACAAAATAATAATAAGACATATGGACAAAGCTTATGAGATAAGTTAAGTGGTCATCTTTTTATTTAAGAAAATTTCAAGAAAATGGAGGAAGATTCTAGAAAAAGGAAAGAAGAAAGGAATGAAAAGGATGACAAATAAGTCATCTTTGCCATGAATTTTAAGAAGACTCTAGAAAAATAAAGAAGGGAGCATGTGGCTATTTTGTGATTGGAGGGACCTAATATATATATATATATATATATATATATATATGAGGGAAGATGATTATTTCATCAACCAAGTTAACAACTTACAAAGAAAAGAGAGAGAGAAAAGAAGAGGGGCAACCATTCGGCCAAGGGGGGCTGGCCGAATATGGTCCCCCAATTTTTGATCAAGAAGAATTATTTCTTCTCAAGCTTTCTTACTAACCAGAAGGTCCTCTATAACGTGAAGTGGTCATTGGGGCAAGCAAAGCGTTCATTTTCGCAAAACACATTTCTAGCGGAAGAAGGAATTAAGTGGGAAAGGTGAGATTCAATCCTTTTTCTCATGAATTATGGATGCTTGTATATGTTGTAGTGTGTAGGAGTAAATGAAACTCATGAAAATTATGTTGTGGACGATGAGCCGTGGGGTATGTTGCTTGTTGTGGTAATGTAAAGAAAATATGAAAATCCATGGAAATATGCATGTGTGTGTGTGGCCGAATGGAATAGTGTATGTGTAGAAAAATGAATTGAATTTGTTTAGTGGTTTGATTTTTGTGTTGTGACTTTTATGATGAACATGAAGGTGTGATTGTGTGGAAGTGAAGTTGTAGCTTTGGCCGTGTAGGTGTGAAAATTGTATGGAAACAATGAATTAATGAATTAATTTTACTTGGCATTCTAATGGTTGTTGTAATAGATTCTATAATGTTAAATGGAGATTTAGTTGTTTAAAGTGAAATGGAAATCGGTTGCGATTATTGGAGAAGTTAGTGTAATAATAGTATGGTTCTTATGTTTGTATGAAAGGGATCGTAGTGTGTGGATTGTGAACGTAACTCATGGATTTAGAGGTAAGGGATGTGGTTGGAAGATTGTAAGGAATTGAATTGAATAGAATTGAATATTGAAGTGTTGCTAGAATACTTGTTGGTATTGTTGTTGGTAATTTGGCCGGGTTGAATTCCCAGATTGTTGTTGATTGAAATTGGCCAAGATAGATTCTTGGGGACGGTGTATTTACAGGGGAAATGCTGCCGAAATTTCGGTAGACAAAGTGTTACTTTAAGAATCCACTTCTAAATGCCCTAATTAATGTTTGGTAAATGTGACCAAATGTAGATTTTGGAGAAATTGGAACTTGAATTTGGAGGAGCGTAAGAAGCGGAAAAAGGTATGTGAGGCTTTACCCTTCCTTCTTTGGCATGTCTTAGACATAATAGGATTGGATACGAGCCTCGGGGACAACCCAATTCTCCGGAATCCATGCCTAAATTTGCCCCTTTTTCATTCAGTAGAATTGAATTAGATATTTCATGAATAGTTGAAAGAATTGCCTAAATATCTAGAACTTGCACAAATGAGACCCGACTACCTTAAAACTCTCACAAGTGACGTCATAAAATGTAACGTACGTAAATTGTGTACGCCGCCTCATTTGACCCGAGGTGGGCCCATTGTTCCCGGAGTTTTCTTTATTGTTCCGTTTATCAAACGATAAGTGTTGTAACTATTCCAATGAGAATATTTCTATGATGACAATGGTAACGATGATGTTAAGGAAGAGAAAATGTCTATGATGAGTATGACAAGAACGATTCCATGACTAAGAGTCTCAAGTTAAGGATTCAATATGAGTATGGAAGTATCAAACTAGATCTTGATCTTTAATTCCATTCCTTGGTTATGACCCTATTTTCTAAGGATTTCAAAGCATATGAATTGACGTTTATGATGTCCATGATTTCATTCTATGTTTTCTTTTAATGCTATTCTCCGTTGATAGTCTCGCCTTATGATTATCGTTCTTTCAAGGTGAGACATGACGATCCTGGTCACTCCATAATGTAATCGGAGGTTACCGACCTTACGTCACTCCGATGGATACATGATTTTCTTTGGGCTCTCCTGCATGCTTATATGACATATGTATATGAGATATGTCTATGTGCATGGGGTGGGGGAAGGGATATATGGGGGAGGGGAAGGGACATATGTTTCATTGCCTCCTGGTCAGCTGGCGTTATCATCCCGGACGCGGGATGCCCGGACGCGGGATATATGGGCGAGCCGACGTATTTCGGCGCTATGTGGGCGAGCCGACGTTGTTCGGCGCTTTGATACGACATGACATGACATGATATGATACGATATGATATGATATGAGATGATATGATAAGATATGATATGACATGACCAGATAAGCATGCATGGTATTCGCCCTCAGCGGCACTCATATGTACAAGTTACTCTTTTATCCTATGACATGTTCTATGTTTCCATGCAGTTATTATTCATACGCACATTTCTTGCTATGTTACTGTTCCTGCCTTACATACTCAGTACATTGCTCGTACTGACCCCTCTTCTTCGGGGGCTGCGTTTCATGCCGCGCAGGTACACCCAGACGAGCAGAAGCTAGTATAGAAGAGGTTCTAGCGAAGTTGGTAGACCCCACTTGTTCCTGGGAGTGCTGCCGAGTCAGAGCTTGTATGCTAGGATTTCTGGATTGATGCTTGAGACTTTGCAGACAGAGTCGTGGGTATCGAGAGTTAGTTTGTATTATGATATAAATTTTACACAGTTGCAGACTTTATTGATTTGAAAGCAACAAAAAGAATATTTCAGTAAGCTTTATTATGTGTACTTGAGTTAGAGGTTCAAAGAATTATATAAGTAATAAAAGTCAGCGGGTTCGCTCGGCTCCGAATATGGGGTCGGGTGCCCATCACACCCTAGTAAAGTCGGGGTGTGACACATTGCTCAGGTAGTTCCAGCGCCACCTCGAAATGAGTTTGTAATCCAAGTTGCTGTCGCACATGGTATTACAAGATCAGGGAAATGTTACACTCCTAAAGACTTGGCCCAAGGGGCACCCCGAAAGGAGGGTTATCAGAAAAGGACTATCACTGAAGGTGAAGCTAAAGACTTTTAGTACCGAATGTAGCCGAAAGAATATTCCATTGTTGAGCATTTAAAGAAGACGCCGGCCTAAATATCGGTGCTAGCATTACTGCAAAGCTCACCCCAACACCGCCTGGCTCTAATGAAGGTGTCGGAGGAAGCTCACATCCCAGCTGGAACAAACAGTGAAAGCCTGGCCGAAATGGTCACCCATGGTACGGAGGAGCATCAAATTGCCTTCACAGAAAAAGAGTTGCCCAAGAAAGGCATAAATCACAACAAAGCGCTGCATATCACTATCATGTGTCGCAACAAAGTGGTAACCCGGGTGTTGATTGACAATGGGGCAAGACTTAACATTTGCCCCGAATCCACCTTGACTCAGCTAGGGTATGACCTTGGAAAGGTTTGCCAAAGCCACACTAACATAAGAGTAATTGATAGAGGATGTTGTGACGCCACTGGAGTAGTTGATTTGGATATTCAAATAGGACCTGTTGAGTTCACCACTGAATTCTAAGTCATGGAAATACAGTCCAATTATAATTTGCTTCGGGGAAGACCATAGATCTATACGGCAGGGGCAGTACCATCATCGCTCCATCAATCTGTAAAATGTGTCTGGAAAGGAGAAGATGTGTTGGTCCACGGAGAAGCCAGCATGCAGAATTATCCAGACAATTTTGTACCTGACATTAAAGCCGCACCCAAAGGAATGGATTTCCATGTCATAGAGTTAGTGGGAGCAGCCCACAAGATAGATTCCATGGAAACTCCCATGCCAGCGGTTTATAAAATGATTGCTTCCACTATAATTCTAAACGGGTTTGAACCCGAAAAAGGTTTAGGGAAGAATTTGCAGGGCATCACTGAGCCTATTCCTATCCTTTAAGATAATTTTCGCTTTGGGCTTGGTTACATCCCAACAGAGAAAGAGATGCCTGCCAAGAAAAAACAAGAGGTCCCAGATCTCTGCAAACCTATTCCAAATCTATACTAGTCATTCCCCCACAAAATGCCTAAGCCGGCGGATACTGACATTGAAGAAGGGATAAAGATGCTATTCCAAGAGGAAGATTGCTCCGTGATTCTGGAAGAAAGTGCCGAAGCACCTAGCATCAGAGAGGCAGAACCGAGCAAGCAACTGTCCAACTGGAACTCTACCCCACTACTGGCTCTTCGGTAGAGAAAGATGAATTTATTTTTGAAAATAGGCAGAGTCGGTCGAGGCCCGATTGATCACCCACTTTGTCACTTACGTACCTCGTAATGTTTTCAAAAGCGGAAATGGCTTGACCTAAGCCAGGACCACAGTTTGTACTTCTAAATATTTTCAAATTAATGAAAGCCTTGGTTTATTAAAACTGTTTTATTTGTTGCATGCATGTTTTATACTAACATATTTCTCTTTGAATTCCTTTTAAGTAATAAAGACAAAAAAGCAACCTTAAATGTCATGACATGTTGCAAAACGAATGAGTCGGATAGCGTAGATGAAGAAGAATATGAGGAATACGATGAGATCACAATGCTACCCGAGGGTCTCACAGAGGAAGTAGAACAATAGGAGAATGAGCAGAAGCTGAACTTGGACGAAACAGAAGCCATAAATCTAGGTGATGAAGAGGATGCCAAAGAGATGAGGATAAATGCACACCTAGATACCCCTCTCAAAGAGGAATTGGTAAGTTGTCTAAGGGAATACGTGGACGTCTTCGCATGGTCATATGCCGAAATGCCAATGCTAAGTACTAGCGTAGTGTCCCACAAGCTACCCATCAATGAGGGGGTTGCTCCAGTAAAGCAGAAAACCCGACAATTCAAATCGAATCTTAGTATCCGAATCAAAGATGAGGTGGAGAAACAGATTGAATCCAGAGTGATGGAAGTAACATCCTAACCCACATGGCTAGCCAATATAGTCCCGGTGCCCAAGAAAGACGGCAAGATAAGAATCTGCGTGGATTACTGAGATATTAACAAGGCTAGCCTAAAGGATAATTTTTCACTCCCGAACATCCATATACTCATAGATAATTGTGCCAAGCACGAGTTAAAATCGTTTGTGGATTGTTTCGCCAGCTACCACCAGATCTTAATGGACAGAGAGGATGCCTAGAAGACAACCTTCATCTCCCCATGGGGAGTGTACCATTACAGGGTAATGCCCTTCGGCCTTAAGAACACCGACGCAACATACATGAGGGAAATGACTACCATTTTCCATAACAAGATCCATAGAGAGATTGAAGTTTATGTGGACGATGTCATTATCAAGTCAAGGGAAGGTTTAGAGCATACCACACATTTGAGGGAATTCTTCGACAGACTTCGAAAACATAATTTGAAATTGAACCAGGCCAAATGTTCATTCGGAGTACCGGCTAGAAAGTTACTGGGATTCATAGTCAGCCGAAGGGGCATAGAGCTAGACCCAACAAAGATAAAAGCAATCTAAGAATTGCCTCCTCCCCAAACTAAGAAAGAAGTCATGAGTTTCCTGGGAAGGCTAACTTACATCGGGCGGTTCATAGCTCAATCCACCATCATTGTGGAGCCCATCCTCAAGCTTTTGAAAAAGGACGCTCCAACAAAATGGATGGAGGAATGCCAACAGGCATTCGACACTATCAAGAGGTACTTGTCCAAACCGCCAGGGCTGGTACCACCAAGGCTTGGGAGTCCTTTGCTGTTGTACTTGCCAGTTGCAGAAAAAGCATTCGGGTGCATGTTAGGATAACATGATGAAGAAGGGAAAAAGGAGCATGCCATATATTATCTGAGCAAAAAGTTCACGGCCTGCGAGGCCAGATATACGCTAGTGGAAAAAACTTGTTGTGCTTTAACTTGGGGTAGCTAAGAAATTGAGGCATTATTTGTCTTCATATACCACTCACCTCATATCCAAGATGGATCCGTTGAGGTACATATTCCGTCAGCCCATGCCCATCGAGAAATCGGCTAAATGGCAGATGCTGTTGAATGGATTCGACATTGTATGCATAGCCCAGAAAGCCGTCAAAGGACAGGCCTTGGCTGACTTATTAGCCGCAAGCCCAGTGGATGAAGAGCGTGAGCCACTTCGTACCTATTTCCCAAGTGAAGGGGTGTTAACTATAGAAGAAGAAGCAACAGAATCCTGTACTGGATGGAAATTGTTCTTCGATGGAACAGTGAATTACAAAGGTTCCGGAATCGGAGCGGTCTTGATATCAGAAAATGAGAAACACTACCCTATGGCCGCTAAGCTCAAATTCCACTGTACCAACAACATGGCTGAATATGAAGCCTGCATCCTAGGTCTCAGAATGACACTGGATATGGACATCCATGATTATTGGTTATTGGAGATTTCGACTTGCTGATTCATCAAGTACAAGGCGAGTGGGTCACTAAGAATGAAAATATCTTACATTATATGAACCTGGCGCAGAGATTGTGCAAGAAATTCAGAAAGATTGAATTTCGACATACACCGAGGGATCAGAATGAATTTGCTGATGCACTGGCCACAATAGCATCAATGATCCAGCATCCTGAAAGCAGTCACATCGACCTGCTAAGGATAAATCTGAAAGAAGAACACGCCCACTGTTGCCATGTGGAAGCTGAGTCAAATGGAAAACCATGGTACAACGACATCAAAATGTATCTAAAAGGATGGGAGTACCCCGAAGGCATTACAAATAGAAAAAAAGAAGACTATGTGAAGAATGGCGAATGGTTTCTTTTTAAATAAAGAGGTGTTATACAAACGAACACTGAATTTAGGTCTGCTTAGATGTGTAGATGTCGGCGAAGCCACCAAACTTCTAGAAGAAGTACATGTGTGTCACGATCCAACTAGTAGGCCATGATGGGTACCCGGAGCTGGCTACCGAGCACCACTCGTCATGCTATCTATCATACTCAATCTGGACATACATCATTCTCACCACAAAACTTATCATAAAACGATTGTCAATATCTCCCAAAACATGTATATGCGCATAAGCCCATGAGGCTATAAAAAGTGATGTACAGAATATACCATGAAGGGGGTCACATACCATCTATAACCCACACATAAGTATCTACGAGCCTCTAACTAGAATATTGAGATCATAGGGATGGGACAGGACCCCGCCATGCCCCAAATATGTACACAAGAGAGTATACCAATAAGCGGCAACTCCGGAGTAGTGGAGTGCTCCTGCAAGTCTGCTGCAATAAGCTCCTAGGCATCTGTGTCGTCTCCCTGTCTACCTGTGGGCATGAACGCAGCGTTCATAAAAGAAAGGACGTCAGTATGGATAATGTACTGAGTATGTAAGGCATGTACAACAGCATAATAAAGAAATAAAGAAGCATAAGATGAAGAGCAAACCTGTAACTGATTGCCTCTTAAGGCGGAGTCATGCATGCTAACTTTTATAGTAAAAATAATATCATATCATATATAAGCTGCCCGACCATATAGGTATGGTGTGATCATCATTAGCCCGCATTCGGGGCGTAAGCTACCCACTGCAGTGGTGTGTCTGCCCGGCTGCCTATAGGGCGGCGCGGTGTTATACTACTCAGCTATGTAGGCACGGTGTTATACTACTCAGCTATGTAGGCACGGTGTGATCATACATGAAAATAACATAAAGCATGTATGAGAGCCCAAGTGAAATCTACAACTCTATCGGAGTGACGTAAGTTCAGTAACCTCCGATTATGTTATAGATCAACATCATCACTAGGTCTCACCTTGAAGGAACTAATATCATGAGGTGCGATAACAATAAAAAATAACATCAATGAAATCATGAAGATAGGGTTATCAAGCTCATAATAGCATCATCTCATAGGCTTCAGAATCTCTAAAATAGCGTCATTATCATCATCATTATCTCATCTTTATCCCATAAGAAGTTCTTAAGAATCATGAACTTTCAACTCTTAGGATGTAAGAAGATCATGGAATATAGAAAAGAAATCATAACATAGAAGTCATGCCTTTGAAAGAAGGGGACTAGCCTTACATACCTTACGTATCATTAACTTTATCAACTAAACACTTTCCTTCCAAGCTCACGATTCTACATTCAAGAGAATTCGTACAAACATTAGACAATTGGAAGTATACTTAAGTCTTCAACTAAAACGATTAAGAGCTAACAAAATTTGGGCAGCATTTACTTTGTTTCAATAACTTCCTCCATATAATAAACAACTCCCCAAACATCAATAGCACGCCCATCATATCATAATCAATAAACTTCTTTATGTTAAACATTGTTCAATTCTCAAAACACCCTTTAAAGTCATCCATGGCCATAGCTATGACATAACACCATATTCATTCCCATATAATACATCTTTATCGTCATTTGTATCCTGCACAACAAGATTATACCCATGGAATATCAAGAACTATGATTCAAGTCAAGTAATTATTCAACAATGTCATTATTTTCACATTTGGGCTCCATATTCCACTTTCTTCTCTAATCCAAGTCTTTCAACTACTCAATACTTGTAATAACATGGAGTAGATGTAAAACTCACCTTTGATTATGTAGGAATGATCTTTGGATGAAGATACTCCACTTGAGAAAACCCCCAACTTCAATTCCAAAGGAAACCTTGACTTCTATTAACCCTAGTGAGCATCCGCACACTTGATTCTACTAATTCTTGGTGTTTAGTCTTTGATTTCTCTTGGATATGTGTTAATATGGTGTATGGAATATTCTAGAGGTTTCAAGGGGTGTGGAGAAGATGATAAATGAAAAATAAGAACTTAGTTCTCATACATATAAATTATAAAATTTGTCCCGACATGATTTATACGGACACTTATACGGTCTGTATAAGTGACCGTAGAATTGTACCAACGATCAACCCATTCTATAACTGTTATACGGACACTTATACGGTCCGTATAAATAAACGTATACTCTCACCATAAATGACCCCTCACGGTGACCGTTAGACGTACCCTTATATGGCCGTATAAAATTATACGGACCGTATAAGCGGTCGTATAACCTAACTTTTCACCGAAATTGATCTTATCGATTCGTTTGATCTCCAATCCTTATAGAATCTTCTTGGCACTTGTTTAACAATTCATTAACCATCCAATTAGCCCTATAACTCCTTCCCAAGACATCACTAAATAATCATTAACTCGATACTTGCAAAAGCCTCTCCAAACACGACTTATACTTTACTTCCTTCGACGAACTTAGTTTCACCGATTCATATAACTTCAAAATATTATCGTATACGTTTTGAAGCTGCCACATACTCTATTTAATGTCATAAGAACTTCATGTTCACCTTAAGTTCACGTTAGTCTATTTATAGCACAATGAAGTGAAATTTTCGAGGTGTAACAATGCGGGAACACGTGGACTCCATATGAATGGAGTCGTACTAGCAAAGAAGATTCTACGAGCAGGATATTATTAGATAACTATGGAGAGTGACTGCTGCAAATATGTACAAAGGTGCCATCAGTGCCAGATACACGGTGATCTGATCAAGGTCCCTCCGAGTGAGCTTAATACTATGAGCTCACCATGGCCCTTTGTCGCTTGAGGCATGGATGTTATTGGACCCATTGAACCCGCAACCTCGAATGGTCACCGGTTTATCTAGGTTTCCATTGATTATTTCACCAAGTGGGTGGAAGCAACATCGCACAAATCAGTAACAAGGAAAGTGGTGGCGGACTTTGTGCGAAACCGTATCATGTGCAGATTCGATGTGCCAGAGTCCATCATAACAGATAACGGAGCGAATCTGAATAGCCATTTGATGAATGATATCTGTGAGCAATTCAAGATCACCCATCGGAACTCGACAGCTCACCGGTCGCAAATGAACGGAGCCGTAGAAGCAGCCAACAAGAATATCAAGAGGATATTGAGGAAGATGACTAATAATCATAAGGGTTGGCATGAGTAATTTCCTTATGCTTTATTGGGATACCGTACTACGACCAAGACATCAACATGAGCAACTCCATACTTGCTGGTCTATGGAACTGAAGCAGCCATACCCACCGAAGTTCAGATACCTTCCCCGGAATCATTCAGGAAGCGGAGTTGGACAGTGCTGAATGGGTCCGAGCTCGTTATGAGCAATTGGCTTTAATTGATGAGAAAATGATGGTTGCCGTATGTCATGGTCAATTGTACCGACAGAGGATGGAAAGAGCTTTCAACAAACGAGTCAGAACCAGGCTCTTTCAGATTAGACAACTGGTGCTTAAAAGGATTTTTCCACTTCAAGAGGAATATAAGGGGAAGTTTGCTCTTAACTGGAAAGGGCCTTACGTAATCCACAAAGTACTCTATGGAGGAGAGGTAGTATTAGCAGAAATGGACGGTCAAGAGTGGCCGAAGCCGATCAACTCAGATGTAATCAAGCGCTACTATGCATAAAGAAGGAGCTTCTCAGTTTGTAATAGTACTTTTTGCTTGTAATCGTTATTCTTTTTTGCTTCTATTAGTTATTTCCTTTTGCTTGTAACCGTTTTATAATAGATAGGCTAAACGAAACATCTTTTGCAATATGAACTACGCAATTACCTGACTTCCCACAGTGGGATACGTAGGCAGTCCATTTGGGACACGGTCATTTTATTAGTAAAAACCAAAAATATATTATTTTTATTTATGAACTACGTTCGACCTGAATTCCTGTGGCGACAGGATGTAGGCGCTCTTTGAGCTTGGTCATATCAAAAGAAAAACCAAGAAAACCCTCGGGAACCTCAGTAATAGGACTTCACAAAGAAGCAGGGATTGCTGCACGCCCAACTAGGGCAGAATTTTTGAGAGGATCTCAAAAATTCGCGCCTTCAAGCCACTACAAAAAAATCAACTAACCCAGGCTCTAAACTGGGGCAGAGATTTTGTGAAGACCTCAAATTTCCCCGAAGATTCGGTATGAAAATTAAGTGATTGGAATTTAAACTGGGGCAGAATTTTTGAGAAAAGGTCTCAAAAATTCCGCGTAAGGAAGCAAAAGTGTTACAGCCCGAAAAATTGTATGTCGTTGCACAGTAAATACACTAACGTAGGGTGAGGCATATACGATGTTCCTATAAGTAAGAGGTAGTCTTTAGTGGTTCTAATTAAGAATCCAAAGACGTTGAGGCAAGAGAAGAGGGTTCGTTAAGAAAGGCGAAGTATACGTTGTGTTTCGGAAAGGATTTGCAAAGCACCGAGTTAATGTTGACTTAAGGATGTCTTAAAGAAGAGTTATAATTCCTCTTAGATTGTTAATAAAGTGTTAAACAAGTGTTAAGAAGGTCCCATAAGGATTGGAGATCAAACGGAATGACGAGGACAAGTTTCGGGAAATTGTGAATTGTACGGTCCTTTATACGGACCGTATGATATATATGGCCCGTATATCTATCCGTAGAACTCTCCCAGAGAAGGATGAGATTCTGGAGGAAATGTACAGTCCAATTATATTGACCGTATAATTTATACGGTCTGTATAATAGGCCGTAGATTTCGTGTCGGGTCAGATTTTCTTTTTTGCATATATGCACGACCCTTCTTCTTATTTCTCATTTCCCACTTCTCCTACACTCTCAAAAGTCCTAGAACCTTCTTCCAAGTATACCAAGACAAATCTAAGGTGAAATCAAAGATCAAACACCAAAAAATAGTAGAATCAAGTGTAAGAATGCTAGCTAGAGTTGATGGAAGCAAGGAATCTCTTTGGAATTGAAGCTAAGGTTTTCTTCAAGTGAACCATTCCCATCTAAAACTCGTTTCTACATAATCAAAGGTGATTTTTATGATCATTTAATGTTATTTAGAATATTGAGGGGTTGAAAAACTTGGATTATGGAAGAAAGTAGAATATGGGTTACAAAGATGAGAATAGTAGTGTTTTTGAGTAGTAGCTTCATATGAATCATGATTCTTGACATGTTACGATTACAATTATGTTATAAATGATATTAAGAACATGGGAGAAACATTATATGAGGATGAATGTAATATTGTATTATGACCATGGTTATGGATGACCTTGAGAGGAAATTATGGGAATTCGATAATGTCGAACTTGACAAAGTTATTGATTGTGATACTATGAATGTTATTATTGATGTTTGGGAGTTGTTATATTATATGGAGAAAGTTATAGAAACAAAGGAAATACTGCCCAATTTTTGTTAGCTTAAGCCTAAGCTTAAATGCGTTTCCAACTATCTAATCCTAGCACGCATTCCTTTGAATGTAGAATTACGAACTTGGAAGGAAGCGTCTAGTGACAAGTTAGAAAGGCATAAAGGTATGTAAGGCTAGTCCCTTCTTTTCCAAGGCATGATTCCTATGATATGACTTCCTTTATCTTTCTATGACTTTCGTACATTCCGGAAAATATAAGTCAATGTTTATAAAGGGCTTCTTATGAGATAAAGAAGAGAGATATGTCATGAGTATGATAATGATGATGATGAGCCCAAGCCTAAAGATCCTAAGGCTTATGATATGATATTTCCACGAAGCTAATGATCCTTATACGATTCTTTGATGTTATTCATTATTGCTAGACCCACCTTATGATGCAAGTTCCTTCAAGGTGAGGTATGATGATTATGATTACTCCATAATAGAATCGGGGGTTCTCGACCTAACGTCACCCCGATAGAGTTGTAGTATTTAATTGATTTCTTATGGATGCTTCCTGTTAAGTATATGATGATGAGATTACACCGTTCCTAGATGGCTGAACATGTCACCGCGAAGGCTGGCTGCGTACGTTTACACCGTGCCTAGAGGGCCGGACATGTCACCGCGAAGGCGGGTTGCATACGATTCCACCATGCCTAGATGGCCGGACATGTCACCGCTAATGCGGGCTGCTTATGATTACACCGGGCCTAGAAGGCCGGACATGACACCACTAGTGGGCGGCGTGTGATGGTTACCCGGACGCGGGTTAACGATGATGGTATATGTGATATGTATAGCATGTGTTTTCTTTTAAAGGCTAAGCAGGTTGTATCTTCACCCCATGCTCTATTATTTCTCTATTATGTTAGTATTATTCATGCCTTACATACTCTGTACAATATTCGTACTGACGTCTTTTGTTTTTGGACGCTGTGTTCATGCCCACAGGTAGACAGGGAGGTGGCCAGATTCATAGGAGTTTATCAGCAGATTTACAAGAGCACTCCATTATTCCGGAGGTGCCATTTTGATACATTATTTTTGTATATATATATATATATATGGGCATGACGGGGTCCTGTCCCGTCCTTATGTCACAATATTCTAGTAGAGGTTCGTAGATGCGTATGTGTGGGTAGTAGATGCTCCATGATGACTACGTTGTACATTTGTATATAATATTTGCAGCCGTGAGGGCATATATATATATATACACACACACACACACACACATGCACACACACACACAGATATATATATATATATATATGTTGCCTTCAAGATCATATGAGTCCAGGATAAGTAGGATGATTGACATGATGAGTGGTGCTCGGTAGTTAGCTTCGGGTACCCGTCATGGCCCCCTAGTCGGGTCGTGAAAAAAAGTCCCAGTCACAAAGGAAAGGATCTCCCTCATTCAAAACGCATGTCATGACAATTAAAAATGCTTTATTTTTTCACAAAGTAGATATCCTTATGGTAGCATTACAAAAAATAATTTTTCTACATAATGAAAATAGGTTTATATTTCGAATACCGGAGCTAAAGGGGTTTTGGGTCAAGAAAGCTGAGGGTGCGACAACGCTAGCAACACAGATCAACTTAAAGCAGGAGAAATTATCACGACCTATTTTTGCCTAAGCCGTGCGGACACTTACTTTCTTACCTCGGTAAGCGAAACCTCAACCCAACAATGTATAAATACGTAAAAGAAGGAAATGAAGTAGCAGAATAGTGCAAATACATAAGTCTCATGTTTTAGATATAGAAGTAGTAGAATAGTGCGGAATAGTAACAACACCCCCAGGGTCAAGTCTGAATAACACAAGAGCATCTAACAGGGAAATAATACAATCCGAAATACTAATACATAAGGTGTCTATGTCTCTGAATAGAATAGGACACAACGATAGAAAAGTCTTTAAGGCAGCGGACGACCATGCTCACCCTGGAGACTCGAAAAGGAAGCTAAAGTGACTATCAGCCACGCGTCACAAAAGTGGATCCAACCTGATACTCTGCATTCATAAAAGAATGCAGTAAGTGCAGGTCAGTACAAACAACAATACTGGTAGGCATTATTGGCCGATAAGCATAGCTAACACAACTCCGATAATAAAGCAGATAAGCAAATAAACCAACAAGTATAAGTAAAAAAAAATCAGAATCAAGTACCCGTCTTCGCCTATGTAAAGCATCTGATCCCAAGTGTGCCAAGTCTAAACATACACAATCCAATCCAATCATCGCAATACACAACAAACATCTCAACCAAGTCATAATGTAGTGCAATGTAGTAGTGTATGAATGCAATGCAATGCTATGCAAAGGAGGTGTACACATGTACTCCAGACGGAAATATTAACGTCTCGGTAGCACAACCCAGCGTGACTCGCGAAGTCTAAGTGCCACCCGTCCCAGATCTTTGCCCAACAGACAGACAGGACCCCATATCTTTGCCCACAGGGGGTTCTCACCGGCACCACCCTGGGAGACCCGAGGAGTCCATTTACTATCAACGATTCCAAAACTAACATCCGATATCGGCCATGAAATCCACGATTCAGGGATGAACATCGGACTCTCATGTCACTCAAGCAAAAGAGTTCTCTCAAATATCAATTTTACTCAGTCAACGATTCTGGGATGAATATCAGACATCAGACTCTCATGTCACCCAAGTAAAACTGAGCCCAGCTCATCAAGTGGTTCATCAGTGTCATCAATACCACAACAATGTATCATGAAAATGAGAGTGCGTGCAATGCATGAATCACACCAATAATCATGATCCATATCACAAGTACCAACAATGGGTACACCAGCAATATATTCGAATCACAAATATCGACAGTGAGTATGCCAATAATATAACCGAATCACAAATACCAACAGAGGGTACGCCAACAATATATCCAAGTACAAATACCAATAATGGGTATGCCAACTATATCATAATCAAGATGATAAAACAGAATCAGCATCTACCAACGGCTCATAGCATCAAGCCGGCAAAATAGAAAAATCAAATCACACATAATGGGATGTCTAGCCCCAAACACGCAACAGGGCCCAACCTAAGGCAATATCCAACCCGACTTCATACCCGAAGGTTCACATGCTGTCTCTGACAATATAATCTAAATATATGCTTTGTTATACGAAGTCTCACTAAGGGTAAGCCATAACCTACCTGGATAGCCAAACCGCAACACCAATAACTCACTCATTTGCCTTGCCTTTCCGCTAAACCTCAGAACCAAAGTAGTTTAAGCATAATCGAATTCTAGATTAGAAATCATGAAGAATGATACTAATATTGCTACTATTTAAATTAGGTCAATTCTAGCCTTAGAAATTGGGGAAATGGGCCCACAAGGGCAAAACGGGAAATTCGAAAGCAAAATGCCAAATTAAGTACTAGATGATCATAACCCAATCACTAATTGCTGATTTAACTCAAGGATTAGCCTAATTTCTGATTTCAAGCAAAACCCCCAAATTGGATATAAACCCTAACTCTTTGATTCAGAAATTCAACACTAAAAAAGAAGGATATATGATGAACAAGCTTAGATTCATTAAAATCTAACATGAGCATCACCAATTTATCATTAATAAGCCTAGGGACAATGTTCTTGAAACCCCTCTTTCAACTCCCATCACCATGGGTTTATTAAGGGAAGGGGAAAATCTAAGATGATTATGGTTAAAGGAAGAGTAAAGGAACAAGTAAGATTTATCTCCAAGAATGTCTCCAAATTATCTCCAAGAATTGTTCCCCATGGCTCTAATTTTGAAAATCGAAAATAATGAGGGTCTAAGGGATTTTAACACTCTATTAATTTTACTAACTACCCGTCACCCGCTTCAGCGGTCAAGCCTAAAATGCTTGGACCACTAGCGGCAGGGTTACCGCTGTTGTGATGCTGGTGTCGCCAAAGCAGGCACAAGACACCAGAAAACTTCCCAAGTTCCACAATTCGGTCCGATTTTTTGACTAGTTCCCGAGGCCATCTGCTCACATACCATACACATAGACACACATAAAAACGTGCTAGGAACGCGCCCATGGCCTCGAAATTCCCAACGAAAATAGGGGTCTCATTGACCGAGTCAACCCCCGATGCCAAAATTCTAATTTCCCAACCCAAGTCCCGAAATGCATCTGAGTGCATTGGGAAACAAACTAAATACACACCCAAGTACTAAACGACTATCCGGACCTCTCAAAATTGATGGAATTCCGAAAAGGGTCCGTTTACGCAAAAGTCAACTTTGGGTCAACCATTGTTCACTTTCAGCCTATATTTTACCAAAGTTGCCTGAATTCGGTCTAGACACCTCGGAAAGTATGCCAAAAGTCCCCATGGGTCAAAATTGAGCTATTCAATGCTGTAGAGAGGGCAAAAATGTCGAAAAGAATATAACGACCAAGCGGGTCGTTACATCAGATACCAATTTAACCGCCGCTCGTCCTCGAGCGAAGAAAGAAAAGGAGCGGGAAAATACCTGAATCAGCGAACAACTGAGGGTATCGGCTACGCACGTCAAACTTGGTCTCCCACGTTGCCTCCTCAACAGGACGGTGCTTCCATTGCACCTTCATCGAAGCAATCTATTTCGACCTCAACTTTCGAACCTGCCTATCCAAGATCACGATATGCTCCCCCTCATAAGTCAAATTCTCATCAAGAAATATAGAATCCCAACGAACAATGTGGGTACCGTCGGCATGGTACTTCTTCAGCATCGAGACATGAAAAATCGGATGAACTCCGGCCAATCCTGGCGGCAATGCCAACTCATAAGCTACATCGTCGATACAGTCCACAATCTCAAACGAACCAATATACTTGTGGATCAACTTGCCCCTCTTACCAAACTCATTATACCCTTCATGGGTGAAACCTTTAACAGAACCTGGGCACCAATAGCAAACTTCAAATCCCGGACCTTCTGGTCCGCATACATCTTTTGCCGACTTTGAGCTGCCAAAAGCTTGGCCTGAATGACTCTCACTCAATCAAGGGACTCTCTCAACAAATCCATACTGCAAGGCCGAGCCTCGATCCCATGAAACCAACCAATCGGAGATCTACATATCCTACCATATAAGGCCTCAAAAGGCCCCATACAAATACTCGAATGGTAACTGTTATTGTACGCAAACTCTACCAAGGGCAAGTGCTAATCCCAATGACTTCCAAAATTAATAATACACGCTCTCAACCTGACCTCGAGCACCTGAATGGCCCGCTCAGACTGGCCATCAGTCTGGGGATGAAAAATTATACTAAGATCCAATCGGGTACCCAACTCCTCATGAAACGGCCTCCAGAAACGGGAAGTGAAAATCACACCCCGATCAGATATAACAAAAATAGGAACCCCATGCAATCTCACAATACCCTGAATGTACATCTTGGCTAACATCTTCGTGGTATAGGAAACTTGAACTGGAACAAAGTGAGCGGACTTAGTCAACCGATCAACTATCACCCAAATAGAATCAAACTTGCCAAGGGTCTTCGGAAGACCCGTGACAAAATCCATAGTAATCCTCACCCCCTTTCACTCGGGAATGGGCATCCTCTGAAGCACCCCACCGGGTCGCTGGTGCTCATACTTTACTTGCTGACAATTTCCACACTTAGCCACAAAATCAACTATATCTCTCTTCATCCGACGCCATCAGTAGTGTTGTCTCAAGTCACGGTACATCTTAGTCACCACCGAATGAATGGAATAGCGAGAGTTATGAGCCTCAGACAAGATCAACTGGACCAAATCACCAACACGAGGAACACATATGCGTCCTTTAATCCTCAGAATGCCCTCAGAATCAATCACGGCCTCCTTGGCTTCACTAACAATTCCAAATCATGGGTAGGGTAATTCTTCTCGTGAACCTTTAACTGACGGGAAGTATAAGCTATCACTCTACCCTTCTGCATCAACACCGCACCCAAACCCATATGAGAAGCATCACAATAGACAGTGAAATCCTTACCCTCTACGGGTAATGCTAAGATCGGGGCTGTAGTCAAAAGAAGCTTGAGCTTTTGAAAGCTCTTCTCACAATCATCCGTCCACTGGAAGGGAATATTCTTCGGGCTCAATCTGGTCAAGGACGAAGAAATGGCAGCAAAGCCCTTCATAAAGCGACGGTAATAACTGGCTAAACCCACAAACTACAAATCTTAGTAACAGTAGTGGGCCTCGCCCAACCCCTCACAGCTTCAATCTTCTTTGGATCAACCCTAATCCCGTCCTTGGACACTACATGACCAAAGCATGCTATAGATTCCAACCAGAACTCACACTTAGAAAACTTAGCTAACAGGTTATGTTTCTTCAACAAACCAAGAACAGAACGAAGATGGCTCTCATGGACCTCTCTACTCTTGGAATACCCCAAGATGTCATCAATGAACACAATCACAAAAGAATCAAGAAATGGTCTAAAGATGCCATTCATAAAGGTCATAAGTGCAGCCGGGGCATTGGTAAGCCCAAAAGGCATCACTAGAAACTCATAGTGGCCATATCTCGTCCGAAATGCTGTCTCCGGAATATCCTCCGCCTTGATCTTCAACTGGTGATAGCCAGAACGCAAATCAATCTTCAAAAACACCGAAGCACCTTGAAGCTGGTCAAACAGATCATCAATACAAGGTATAGGGCAATTGTTTCTGAATAGTGACCTTGTTCAACTGACGGTAATCAAGACACATCCTCATGGTTCCATCTTTCTTCTTCACAAATAACATCGGGGCACCTCAAAGGGAGACTCTCGGTCTAATGAACCCCTTTCTTAACTAATCCTGTAACTGCTCCTTAAGCTCCCTTAACTCAGCAGGTGCCATCTGATACGGTGGAATGGAAATAGGACGAGTGTCCAGATCCACGTCGATACAAAAATCAATATCACGATCGGGTGGCATACCCGACCAATCTAACGGGAATACCTCTAAGAACTCGCTCACAATAGGGATAGACTCAAGGGGTGGAGATGCAACCATCGTATCACGAACATGAGTTAAATAAGCAAGACACCCCTTACTTACTAACTTCTTCACCCGAATGAAGGAAATGGTCTTCTTCGGAGCGAGACTAGGAGTACCTCTCCACTCAAGTCTAGGAATGCCCGGCATGGCTAAGGTGACTATGTTGGCATGACAGTCTAAGATCGCATGATAAGGAGAAAGCCAGGATATCCCCAATATAATATCAAAGTCGACCATATCAAGAATCATCAAATCTACCTAAGTGTCATACCCTATAAAAGTAAACAAACAAGACCGATAGAGTCGATCAACAATCACAGAATCTCCAACCGGAGTAGACACATGAGCAAGTATATCTATGATATCACAAGGAAAATCCCAACCAACGGCATAAAATGCAGATACATACGAATAGGTGGATCCAGTATCAAATAACACAGATGCTGCTCTATGACGAACATAAATAGTACATGAAATCACAACATCTGAGGCCTCTGCCTCCGGCCTACCAAGAATTAAGTAACAATGGGCTCCACCACGCCCAGCCTGAGATCCCCCTCTCTTACCCTGAGTACCACCTCTAGCTGGTTGGGAATCACCTCTAGAACCATGGGAAGTACCACGGCCTGACTGAGCACCGCCTCTCTAAGAAGTCCCACCTCGACCACTAGATAATACATGAGTCCTCGGCGGCTGATAATCTCACCTGGGTCGAGGAAATTTCCTAGGAACATGCCTAACCTCTCCATAGGAAAAATACGTAAGAGGAGTCGAGTGCTGAAACACGGAACCTGAAGACCCGGATGAAGCAGCCCTTTCTGCTGGTCTGGAGAACGAACTCTCAGAAGCTCTTTGCCTGGGTGGTTCACTAGCGGAAGCCTATAACGCAGAATGCACAGGGCAGCCGGAATATGGCTGAGGTGGCCTCCAAAAGCGTCTGGCACGCCTCGAAACATGACCTCCAAAATTGCAGTCTGTCATGGCCTCTTGTCAGTACCACCAAAAGCACGGGCTTTAGCACCCTTAACCATAAAAGTATGCTCGATAATGGATTGGAAGGAAGCCCCCATAGACTCCATCCAAAGATAAGGAATTTGTAGAGAGCCCACTAGTCCTCCCACGAAATGCCTGATCCTATCAGCCTCAGTAGGGATGAACGGAAACATGCCACATAGGACTCCAAAGATGTGCCCCTATGCTCGAGGTGTTAAAATTTCTCCCTACGCGCCTCTCTCAAGGAAGGTCCGGGGCATATACTTCTCAGGGAAGGCCCGGTAGAACTGAGTCCAAGTCAGAGGAGGAGAACCTTTAGGTCTACACGCCACGAAATACCTCAACCATATCTTCGCGTCGCCGCCAAATTGGTAGGACACATAATCAACTCTATAGGTCTCCACTATCCCCATACGATGCAACAACTCATGCATATAAAGAATAAACTCATAGGCATCCTTAGACGAAGTACCAGAGAACCTCGGTGGCTCTAACTTCCTAAATCTCCCAACTAGGCCCTGATCAGCAGCACTCATAACAGCGCCCTCCGTGGGCCTAATTTTCTTACCAGAGGCGGGTATCACATCAATACGAGGAGCCATAGTTGCGGCAGGATGTGCTGCCCGTGTAGGCCCCTGCTTAGGGGTCTACGCCCCAACCCTAGTCTGTGAACGCCCCGCCGAGCGTAGTAGCACCGGCTATCGCCTTGTCGGCTTCCACCCTTTTGATGTACAGTATGTAGCAGTCGTGTCAGCTTGTACTGTTATTTTATATATATATATATGGTTATATATATATATATATATATATATATATATATATATGGTTATATGCATAGATGATTGATAGTCCTTAAAGTTGTTCTGATATGAGTCAGCATGGTTCAGCTATGAGTCTTATGGGCCACCCACATATCCAGTAAGGTACATGTATGAGAGTAGGGGTGTTTGGTCAGTAGTGGCCAGGCACTCATCACGACTCAGCGGATGGGTCGTGACAGAAATGGTATCAGAGAAGTTCCGTCCTAGGGTTATCTACAGACCGTATCTAGTAGAGTCTTTTTTATGGGTGTGTTGTGCATCACACTTATAAGCAGGAGGCTACAGAACATTTAGAATGTTACCGTTCTTTCTATTCTAGATCGTGCGATAAAGCTATGAGATAAGAAATGCCCTTCTAATGATTTGTTCTGATTTCAGCAATGCCTCCCAAGAAGGCTACAGCCGCCCAGAAGGACAAGAGAGTGGCTGGTGAGGCCACTAGCCGCACACAGCGAGCTACCAGAGCTCGAAGTGAGTCTTAGAGTGAGAGCCCGTCTCAGACCTCACATACCCCCGCCTCCAGCACCTGCCCCAGTGCCCCCAATTCCTCAGCCAAATGCACCGGGCAAGGATGTGCGGGATGTTGTACAGCTATTGACTAGATTGGTAGCCGCGCAGCTCAACGGCAAGGAGTTGGCGTCGACCAGGCAGATCGAGCTGGCGGTGCGAGGGTTAATACTTTCCTCGGTTTAGACCCTTAGGAGTTCTCAGTATTAAAGCAGAATATGGTCCCTCAGGACTTTATTGACGGTATACAGAGGACCTTGAGGGTTATGCACGCTGATGAGGTCAAGTCCATGGAATTGGCTTCTTATAGGTTGCGTGACATCGCAATGCAATGGTACCAGACATGGGAGCTATATAGGGAAGAGAATGCCCCTCCAGCAGTATGGCAGGAGTTTTCATATGCTTTTATTTGTCATTATTTACCCCCAGAAGTGCGACGAGCTCGAGCAGACAGATTCTTGCATCGTGAGCAGGGTAATATGAATGTTCAGGAGTACTGTATATACTTCGATTCATTGGCCAAGTATGCCCCCGCCATGGTGGCCGATATGGAGGATAGAGTCCATCATTTTGTGGCTGGTCTAGGGCCGCATCTGATTGATCAATGCACGACAGCTGCATTACAGCTAGGCATGGATATTTCCCGCATACAGGCGTATGCGCAGAATTTAGAGGATCGCAAGCGCTAGCGGAGAATGGTCCATGAGCATGATCGGTGCCATAGCAAGAGGACCAGATCTTTAGAGATGGCTGGTGAGTTTTGGGGAGGACAGAGGCAGCAACATTCTCAGTATCTCTTTCATTCAGCAGAGAGTGCACCTTCGTGATTTTCAGGTCAGACGTTTGATCGGTCTTCTTATTATGGAGTGGGCCAGAGTTCTAGGGCATTAGGTTCCCAGCATAGACCAGATTCAGGCCAGATGAGGCCACCTTTACCGCGGTGTGCTCAGTGCGGTAGACCACACTTGGGGCAGTGACGATTTGGATCAGATGGCAGTTATACTTGTGGCCAACCAAGCCATAAGATGCGGGAGTGCCCGATGAGGGATGGTATAGGTATTGTTCAGCCTACAGGGTCTGTAGCTAGTTCTTCTTCATCTGTATGCCCTTCAGGGCAAGGTTCTCAGACCCCAGCCGGGCGAGGTAGAGAAAGAGGTGGAGCATCTAGCTCGAATGGTCCTCAGAACCGCATTTATGCACTAACTGGTAGACAGGATCGTGAGTCGTCTCCTGACATTGTTACAGGTATAATATTAGTTTCCTTCTATGATGTATACACATTGATTGACCCCGGCTCTACTTTATCTTATATTACTCTGTTTGTTGCTAGCAAATTCGGGATAGAGCTTGAGTCTATTAAACTTTTTGAGGTGTCTACGCCTGTTGGTGACCCAGTAATAGCTAGGCGAGTATATCAGGGTTGTGTAGTTATAGTGTGTAATCGTCATACCATAGCAGATTTGATCGAGTTGGATATGATCAATTTTGATGTCATTATGGGTGTGGATTGGTTAGCTTCCTGCTATGCTAATGTCGATTGTAGAACGAAGGTGGTCCGGTTCCAATTTCCCAGCAAACCAGTTTTAGAGTGGCAAGGCAACGCTGCTTCGCCGAGGGGTAGGTTTATTTCCTACCTTAAGGCAAGGAAGATGATCAGAAAATGGTACATTAATCACTTAGTCCGGGTCCAGGATGTACAAGAAGCGCCCCCGACCTTTCAGTTTGTCCCTATGGTTAATGAGTTTCCAGAGGTATTTCCAGATGAGCTTTCAGGTATCCTGCCGGAGCGGGAGACCGATTTTTCTAATGATCTATTGCTAGATACTCAACCAATATCCATTCCTCTTTATAGAATGGCACCCGCTAAGTTGAAGGAATTGAAGGAGAAACTGAGGGATTTACTCGAGAAGGGCTTTATTAGGCCCAGTACATCGCCGTGGGGAGCGCTAGTATTATTTGTAAGGAAGAAGGATGGCTCTTTGCGAATGTGCATTGATTATAGATAGTTGAATAAAGTGACCATAAAGAATAAGTATCCACTTCCAAGCATTGATGACTTATTTGATCAGCTGCGGGGTGCCAGGTATTTTTTGAAGATAGATTTGAGATCGAGATATCATCAGGTTAGGGTTAAGGAGGAGGACATTCCGAAGACAGCATTCAAGACTAGATATGGGCATTATGAGTTCCGTATTATGTCATTCGGATTGACTAATGCTCTAGCTTTGTTTACGGACTTGATGAATCGTGTATTCTTACCCTTTCTAGATTTGTTTGTGATCGTATTCATAGATGATATTCTGGTTTATTCATCGTCAGAAGCCGAACATGCAAACCACCTACGAGCGGTGCTTAGAGTCCTTCAAGATAAAGAACTATATGCGAAGTTTTCTAAGTGTGAGTTCTGGTTGAACTCTGTGGCTTTTTTTGGTCACATTATCTCAGATGAAGGTATTAAGGTTGATACTCAAAAGATAGAAGTTGTGAAGAATTGGCCGAGACCCACGACACCAATGAAAGTATGTAGTTTCTTAGGTCTGGCAGGATATTAGAGGAGGTTCGTAGAGGGAATTTCCTCTCTTTCAGCCCCACTTACCAAGCTGACCCAGAAATCAGCTAAGTTTCAGTAGAAGGATGCATGTGAGAGGAGTTTTCAGACATTGAAGGATAAGATGACCTCAGCACCGGTCTTGACTCTTCCAGAAGGAACAGACGGTTATGTGATTTATTGTAATGCCTCAAGTGTTGGGCTAAGCTGTGTATTAATGCAGCATGGCAAGGTTATTGCTTATGCTTCTAGGCAGCTGAAAAAGTATGAGCAGAATTATCCAACTCATGATCTTGAGTTAGCTGTGGTGATCCACGCCTTGAAAATTTGGAGGCACTACTTATACGGTGTTCATATTGATATTTATACCGATCATAAGAGCCTCCATTATATCTTTAGGCAGAAGGATCTGAATTTATGACAGAGGCGATGGCTAGAGTTGCTGAAAGATTATGACATTGATATTCTGTACCATCCTGGAAAGGCCAACGTAGTTGCAGATGCTCTCAATCGTAAATCCATGGGTATTTTATCATATGTGCGGCCAGAGAAAAAAAAGATAGCCTGTGACGTTAGTCAGCTAGCCAGTTTGGGAGTTCGGGTGATAGACACATGTGATGGAGGATTTACAGTTTAAGATACAGCGATGTCATCTTTGATATCCGAGATAAAGGAGCAGCAATACGAAGATCTTGTTTTAGTGCATTACCGGGATACATCTTTTCAGAAAGAAAAGACACCCTTTGTGATTACAGAAGATGGAGTACTCAGGTATCAAGATAGGTTATGTGTCCCTAATATTGTGGGTCTCCGTCAGCAAGTTATGGGGGAAGATCACTATTTTCGCTATTCTATTCACCCAGGCTAGACAAAAATGTACCATGATCTCAAGGAAGTTTATTGGTGGGATGGTATGAAAAGAGACATAGCAGAATTTTTCACTCAGTGTCCAAATTGTCAACAACTCAAAATAGAGCACCAGAAGCCCGGAGGATTGTTGCAGGCTATAGAGATTCCGACATGGAAGTGGGAGGTCATTAATATGGATTTTATTACAAGTTTGCCCCATACTCAGCAGAAGTACATTTCAATATGGGTCATAGTTGATAGGCTTACAAAGTCAACCCACTTTTTTCCTGTCAGAACTACCTATTCGGCCTGAAGACTATGCGAGGCTCTATCTTAAGGAGATTATACGACTTCATGGTGTTCCTACAACTATTATTTCAGATAGAGGAGCGCAATATACAGCTAACTTCTGAAAATCTTTCTAGAGTGGATTAGGGACTCAGGTGAGTCTTAGTACTGCATTTCATCCGCAGACAGATGGGCAAGCGGAGCATACTATGCAGACACTTAAGGACATGCTGAGAGCTTGTGTAATTGACTTTCGAGGTAGCTGGGATGATCATTTACCTCTTATCGAGTTGCATATAATAATAGTTATCATTCCAGTATCTAGATGGATCTTTACGAGGCTTTATACAGGCGGAGATGTAGGTCACCTATAGGATGGTTTGATGTTAGAGAGAATCATCTAGTCAGCCCGAATTTGATACAGCAAGCAGTCGACAAAGTGAAAACCATCCAAGAAAGATTATTAGCAGCGCAGAGTCCACAAAAATCCTATGCAGATAACCGACGTCGCAAGCTAGAGTTCGAGGTAGGAGATTGGGTTTTCTTGAAGGTATCTCCTATGAAAGGGGTGATGAGGTTTGGCAAGAAAGGTAAGCTAAGCCCTCGGTACATCGGACCATATAAGATTATTCGTACAGTGGGTAAAGTAGAATATGAGTTAGAATTACCTTCTGAGTTAGAGTCCGCACATCCAGTGTTTCGTGTGTCCATGCTCCGTAAATGCAAGGAGATCCCTAAAGAGTTGTACCAGGGGAGGATATCCAGGTGACTGAGAAATTATCGTATGAGGAGATCCCTGTGGCTATATTAGATAGACAAGTCTGTCAGTTATGAACTAAGGATGTGGCTTCTATTAAAGCACTCTGGAGAAATAATAATGTCGAGGAGATGACTTGGGAGGTGGAAGAGGAGATGAAGACTAAGTACCCGCACTTGTTTCCGTTGTCCCAGGAGGCCTAGGTTGAGACATCATAACCCCCAGGTATTGAATTTACCTATAGCTATTGTGATTGGTCGTGTGGGGCCATATTGTCGAATATATATTAGTATACGGCCCTGTGTTTGGCATCATCTTGGTTTGTTGTGTATAGGTTGGATTAATATATTTACAAAGGAAACTCAGGCAAAATTTTCGTAGAATTACTAAGAGTTTTAACATTCGAGGACGAATGTTTCTAGCGGGGGATGTTACACCTCGTGGTTTGGCCGTTGAGTACCGTAGGTGTCAACTGCTTAATTGTGAACACTGGAGTGACATACGTCTATTTCATGGTTACAAGGTTTTATGATCATGTATGAGAAGTATTAGAAGGATTGGAGGTCAAACGGGCGGAAGATGAAAAAATTAGGCGAACTGGGCAGAATTGCCCTTCGCGTTCGCGAGATGGCCTTGCGTTCACGATGGCCATGGAAATTCTAGACCATCGCATTCGTGAAGGTCCATTATTAAGTCGGTTCCACCGACTTTGATCTCCTATATAAAGGGGAAAACCCCTATTTTTCACCAGATTTTTCCCCAAAAAACTTAGAAATAAGAAGAGGGTGTGAGGATATCATAAATTGTTTGATTTTCAAGTGGCGGAATATTAGTTTGGGTTCGGATAACGCGTAGTTGTGATTTGTAGTATTGTTTTGCGGTGGATTCGGTTTGGATTCTAGACGAACACTGAAGATATTGCTGTCCTAGTAACAATAAGGTATGAATCTCTCCTTATTAATTTTACTTTAGGTTTATTTACAGAGATAGAGGGATGAAATGGTCGTATAATAAAGTAGTTGGTTGAGAAATCGGATGAACATCTTATGGGACGTTTTATGGAGTATTTTAGTATCGATGATGATGTTGTGATATTAGTATTATTGTTGTTGTTGTTGGTTATTGTGATTTCGGGCAAGGGGTATAAACAGGGGAAATGCTGCCCGAATTTCAGTAGATTCTAAATAGGTTTCATTTGAAGGCTTAAGACAAGTATATAAAGATAAGCCTAACAATAGTATAAATTCCCTTGATTGTAGATTTGCGAGTTCGAGAAGTAAAAGTTGGGCGAATAGATAAGCTTCAAGATATGTTAAGGCTTTCCCTTTCTTTCTTTTTGGCATGATCTTATGATACGAGCGAACATAGAGTAATCGAGTCTCCATATTACTCTACTCTTAGAAGTACTAGGAGTATCTCAGTTATTGATGATCTTGTACACTTGGTTATGATTGTTCCTTCTGTTCATGGGTCCTGAGTTTTGTATCATGATAATGTTAGTTCATATTTATGCATTACATTCATTACATACATGTATATTGACCCGTGACCAGAAGGCGATATATATGCGTATATCATATATATATATAGGGTATGGAAAAAGGGCGAGGTGTTATATACGCATTACCACCTGATCAACTGGTGCACAGTGATGATGATTAAGATGCCCGAAGGGGCCATTATGCTATTATGCCCAAAGGGGCCATTATGCTATTATGCCCGAAGGGGCCTATATGATATATGGATCGGGCCGTACGTTCCTTGGCATTATGACCTATGCATATCATACGCCCGCAGAGCCATTTTCAGTAAGCAGAGATATACAGATATGTTCAGATAGTCAGACATATAGATGCATTCATACAAATATGTTCGGTCAGTCAGATTAGCTTATGAGTTTCATATTCTCTTTATGACTCCTAAATGTATGTTACTCTTATGCCTTACATACTCAGTACATTATCCGTACTGACTCCCCTATTGGTCGGGGGGCTGCGTTTATGCCCGCAGGTACAGATAGACAGAGAGACGATCCAGCTCAGCAGAGCCTCTTCCCAGCTTTTGTTGGAGCGCTCCACTCGATCATGAGTTGCGGTATGTTTTGGTATGTTATGTTTGATGTATCTGTATATAGGTACGGCGAGGCCCCGTCCCGTCCCTTCTACAGTTGATGCTTCAGTAGAGGTCTGTAGACAGTTGAGTACAGTTAGTTAGACTTGATGTAGCCTTGTCGGCTTCCACCCTTTTGATGTATAGCATGTAGTAGTCGTGTCGGCTTGCACTGTTATTTTCTATATATATATATGCACAAATAATTGATAGTCCTTAAAGTTGTTCGGATATGAGTCAACATGCTTTAGCTATGAGTCTTATGGGCCGCCACCCATTTGTCCAATAAGGTACTAGTATGAAAGTAGGGGTGTTTGGTCAGTAGTGGCAAGGCACTCGTCACGACTCAGCGGATGGGTCGTGATACTTACCTTCCTACCTTGGTAAGCAAACCCTTAACCCAACAATGTATAAATACGTAAAAGAAGGAAATGAAGTAGCAGAATAGTACAAATATGTAAGTCTCGCGATATAGATATATAAGTAGTAGAATAGTCAGGAATAACAACAACACCTCCAGGGTCTAGTCTGAATAACACAAGAGCATCTAACAGGGAAATAATACAATCCGAAATACTAATACATAAGGTGTCTATGTCTCTGAATAGAATAGGACACAACGATAGAAAAGTCTTTAAGGCAGCGGACGACCATGCTCACCCTGGAGACTCGAAAAGGAAGCTAAAGTGACTATCAGCCACGCGTCACAAAAGTGGATCCAACCTGATACTCTGCATTCATAAAAGAATGCAGTAAGTGCAGGTCAGTACAAACAACAATACTGGTAGGCATTATTGGCCGATAAGCATAGCTAACACAACTCCGATAATAAAGCAGATAAGCAAATAAACCAACAAGTATAAGTAAAAAAAAATCAGAATCAAGTACCCGTCTTCGCCTATGTAAAGCATCTGATCCCAAGTGTGCCAAGTCTAAACATACACAATCCAATCCAATCATCGCAATACACAACAAACATCTCAACCAAGTCATAATGTAGTGCAATGTAGTAGTGTATGAATGCAATGCAATGCTATGCAAAGGAGGTGTACACATGTACTCCAGACGGAAATATTAACATCTCGGTAGCACAACCCAGTGTGACTCGTGAAGTCTAAGTGTCACCCGTCCTGGATATTTGCCCAACAGACAAATGGGACCCTGAATCTTTGCCCACGGGGGGTTCTCACCGGCACCACCCTGGGGGGCCCGCAGAGTCCATGCACTATCAACGATTCCAAAACTAACATCGAATATCGGCTATGCAATCCACGATTCCGGGATGAACATCAGACATCAGACTCTCACGTCACTCAAGTGAAAGAGTTCTCTCAAATATCAATTTCACTCAATCAACGATTCCGGGATGAACATCGGACATCAGACTCTCACGTCACTCAAGTAAAACTGAGCCTAGCTCATCAAGTGTTTCATCAATGTCATCAATACCACAACAATGTATCATGAAAATGAGAGTGTGTGCAATGCATGAATCACATCAATAATCATGCTCAATATCACAAGTACCAACAATGGGTACACTAATAATATATCTGAATCACAAATACCGACTGTGGGTATGCCAATAATATAACCGAATCACAAGTACCAATAGAGGGTACGCCAATAATATATCCGAGTATAAATACCAACAATGGGTATGCCAACTATATCATAATCAAGATTATAAAACAGAATCAACATCTACCAATGGCTCATGGCATCAAGCCGGCATAATAGAACAATCAAATCACACATAACGAGGTGGCTAGCCCCAAACACGCTACAGGGCCCAAACTAAGGCAATATCTAACCCGACTTCATACCCGAAGGTTCACATGCTGTCTCCGACAATATAATCTAAATATGCGCTTCGCTATACGAAGTCTCACCAAGGGTAATTCATAACCTACCTGGATGGCCGAACCGCAACACCAACAACTCACTCTTTTGCCTTGCCTTTCCGCTGAACCTCAGAACCAAAGTAGTCTAAGCATAATCGAATTCTGGATTAGAAATCATGAAAATGATACTTCAACAACAACATTTACGAACACGCGTTTTTATATTAGACATCTCTAAAAACGCGCTACGAACGCGCTCGTAGCCTCGGAATTTCCATCGGGGGTCTCGTTGATCGAGTCAACCCTCGATGCCTTAATTTTAATTTTCCAACCCAAGTCCCGAAATGCATCCAAATGCATTGGGAAAAGAACCAAATACATACCCAAGTACTAAACTACCATCCGGACCTCTCGGAATCGATGAAATTTTGAAAAGGGTTCGTTTATCCAAAAGTCAACTTTGGGTCATATCAGTTTTTGGTCTAGACACCTCGGGAAGCGTGTCAACGGTCTCCTCGGGTCAAAATTAAGTTATTCAATGCTTGGGAGAGGGCGTAAATATCGAAAAGACTATAACAATTAAGGGGGTCGTTGCAAAAAACTAACCCATTTCTGATGCAAGTCCCCAGGACATTGGAAAACGATCCATTTTCTAACCTTGCTTCATGTGCAGGAAACGCTTCGCTAAAGAAGGACCAGACCACTGTTGAGATTCGGCTTTCGGAGTATATGACCAGCCACGAGGGCTGTGAAAGATTTTTTAACTGTTACCGAGGACAAAAACCATGAAGGCTAAGAAGATCAGAATACCATAAGAGTGAATATCCAGCCAAAAGGGCTATCAAAGGATCGAAACGCCATAAGGGCAAACACATGGCCATAAGGGCCCACAAAGAATCAAAAAGCCATAATGGAAAAATTACTGGCCAATGGGGTCGCAGTAAAACAACACGACATACCTAACCAAGAGGGTCGCAGCCGACATAAAGGACGAAAGAAATACATATCAGGCCAAAAGAGTCATGACAAAGACAAAAGGTGTTACACCTCGTGGTTTTGTACTTTGAGAATCGATGTGTGTCTGTGGTTCTAGTCTTGGATATGGGGGTTATCAAGGTTAAATGAGATTAGACGGGTTTATCATATATTTATAAAGGGTTAATTTCATGTTTAGTAAGTATTGGAGGGATTAAGGGTTGGACAAATCGACGAGAATATGTTTCGGGGAAAAGTTGGTTTTACGGTTGGATATGCGGACCGTATATCTGGCCGACCTCCACCGTAAATTGATTCCAGAAAGGGTGAACCACTGGTGGGATTCTACAATCTAATTATACGGACCGTATAATTTTCACGGTCCGTAAATTTGGCCGTAAATCCGGGTCGGCCCAGATTTTTTTTAAGTTATATATATCCGACCCTTGTCCATTTTATTTCATTTTCAACATTTCCAAAATTCTTGAGAGCTCTAGAACCTTCTCCCAAATATATTCAACCAAACCCAAGTGAAATCAAAGATCAAGAGGCAAAAATCAAGGGATTCAAGTGTTGGGATGCTTACAAAGGTTTGTAGAATCCAAGAATTCCTTTGATGTTGAAGTTGGGGTTTCGTTTAAGTGGGTAACTTGATCCAAAGCTCATACTTATATGATAAAAGGTTAGTTTTCATATTTATTTCATGTTATTAAGAATGCTTGGTTGTTGAACAACTTGAGTGAGGGAAGAAAGTGGAAGAGGAAGTTCAAATATGGATTTGATGATATTTTGAGTAGTAAATTAACTTGAGTTATAATTGTTAGAATGTTTTGAGTATAATATTTTTATGAAGAGTAATAACAATGACAAGGGAGTGTTGTATACAAGTGTAGAATGGGTTGGGTTGAAGTTGTTGATATAAATTGATTATGAGAATGAGTTTTGAGACATAATTGAATATAACTACTTGATTATGATATTGTGGATGTTGTTATTGTTGTTTGGGAGTTGTTTTGTAATATGGTGGAAGTCGATAAAATAGAGGAAGTGCTGCCCAAATTTCGTTAGGTCGTCAATCATTCTAGTTTGAACTTAGAAGTGTTTTTAAGACTTAACCTTGGTATGAATCCTATTAAATGTAGATTTTCTGGACTTGTGAGAAGAACGTTAAGTAGTTAAGAAGATGTAAAGGTATGTAAGGATAACCTTTCTTTCTAAAGGCATGATTTCCTTATTGTGAGCCTTTACATGATATCCACAATATTCCTATTTCTATAAATGCTAGAAGCTCATAATTCTCAAAATTCTCATGACATTGTTGACAATGTTCAGTGTGATGATAATGATAACAATTATGATGATGATTTCAATTCTAGAGATACCATTTAGGATATCTGCAATGTCTTATTCCTAGAAATGCTAGAGGTTCATGATTTTCAAGATTCTTCAAAATACTATTAATAAAAGCTCTTTATAGTGATGATGATGATGATGATAGTGATTCCACAATAGAAATCGGGGGTTTACTGACTTTATGTCACCTTGATAGAGTTGTGATGTTTCTCTCAGATACTAATGTAAGTCATGTATGTATGTAGCTATTATGTGACACCGAGCTTATATAGCCGGGTATGCTATCTATTGCGGGCGCACCACTGCATTTGGGTATGAACAACACCGAGCCTTGTTATGGCCGGGTACGGATGACACCGAACCTACATGGTCGGGTATGGTATCATTATATTAACATGTATATGTGTGGAAGGTTTCCTTTAGAGAAAGATTAAGTAAGTATTATGAACGTCTCAAGAGGTACAAGTGGCTCTTCTATCTTATGTTATACTTCTTATTTTTATCATGTTACTACAATTGCCTTACATACTCGGTACATTGTTCGTACTGACGACTTTTTGTTTATGGACGCTGCGTTCAAGCCTGTAGGTGAACAAGGAGACAGACTCGACCCTTAGGCCGCTTCATCAGAGATTGCCTAGAAGAGCTCCATTTGATTCGGAGCTGCAATAGTTGGTATTATTCTTTTGATGTACATATATGGGCATAGCGGGGTCCTGTCCCATCTTTATGATTTTTCATACTCTTTGTACAGGCTTGTAGACAGATGTGTACAGCTAGATGTCTCTCAGCTTTGTCGATTCGTATTTTGTATATCATTTTGATAGCCTTATCGGCTTGTATATATATGGGCATAGTTAATGATGTTTATATAGATGTGCCTAAGTTCGATGGATCTTATGTCATTTGGTTCCTGATAATTATGAGTTAGCTATGTGGCTCACCTAAATATAATTATGAAAGTATGAAAAGAGGTGCTCGGTTGGCTAGCTCCGGGTGCCCGTCATGGCCCTCCGGTTAGATCGTAACAAAAGTGGTATCAGAGCAGTTCGTCCTAGGATGTGTCTACGAGTTGTGTCCAGTAGAGTCTTTTTTATAGGTGTGAAGCACGCCACACTTATAAACAGGAGGCTGCGGTAATTTAGGAATGAATGACCTTCTTCTTCATCATAGATTGTGCGCTAGAGCCATGATATAAGAATTTTCCTTTTCTTAACCGTGCGTTATGTTTTCAGCGATGCCCGTAAAGAGAAAATCTACAGCAGCCCAAAAGGGCAAGACAGTGGCAGGTAGAAGAACCGAGCGGGTACTACTGACAGATATAGAGGAGGGTGAGTCTCATAATGAGGTTCGGTCCTCTTACTCACCACTTGCTTCAAAGGAGCATGAAGGAGCCTCAGCTCCAGCTCCAACACCCCCAATTCCTCCACCAGATACCTCAGGCCAAGAGGTGAGAGAGGCCATCCAATTGCTGACTCAGTTAGTTGCTGCTCAGGCCCAGCGGCAAGGTATGGGACATGGTGATAGGGTTGTCTGTGCCAGAGCCCATGATTTTATTAATTTGAACCCTCTAGAATATTTTGGGTTGGTAAAAATCGGATAAGGATCCGCAGAGCTTCATAGATGGAATGTTGAGAACATTACGGTTGATGCATGCTTCGGATGTTGAATCGGTAGAGTTGGCCTCTTATAGACTATGGGATGTTGCGGTTCATTGGTATACTGTTTAGATATCTTCTAGAGGAGTCAACGTACCTCCACCGGTATGGCAAGAGTTTGTAGGTGCTTTTCTCTGACACTATTTACCGCCAGAGGTGTGTCAGGCCATAGCTGACACGTTCTTGAATCTTAGACAGGGAAGTATGAGTGCTCTAGAGTATAGCCTCCGTTTTAATTCTTTGGCCAGGTATGCTCCATCCATGGTAGCCGATATGGGAGATCGTGTTCATCAGTTTGTGAATGGTTTAGGACCACATTTGATGGATAAGTGCTTGACAGCCTCACTGCAGCAAGGTATGGATATTTCTCGCATTCAGGCCCATGCCCAGAATTTGGAAGAACGACAACAATAGAAAAAGAGTGAGCGTGAGCATGATAGGGTTATAGTAAGAGGGATAGATCCTCGGGTTAGGCTAGTGAGTTTAGAAGAGGACAGAGGCAGCAGTATTCTAGGCACTCCGGCCATTCAGTGACTAGTGCACCTCCACGATTTACGGGCCAGAGATTTGATAGACCTATTCACTTCGGACCTATTCACTTCGGACCTGGTCAGAGTTCTAAAACTTTGGGTTCTCAGTACCGGGGTGAGTCAGGCCAGGAAAGACCACCCTTACTGCGATGTACCCAATGTAGTAAGCTACATTAGGGACAGTGCCGATTGGGTTCAGATGTTTGCTATGCCTGCAGTCAGCCAGGCCATATCATGCGTGACTGTCCGTCGATAGATGGCAGGGGTAAAGTCCAGCCCGAAGGGTCAGCAGCTGGTTCTTCATCATCTATATGCCCTCTGGGGCAAGGCTTATATACACCATCTATTCATGGTAGAGGTAGAAGAGGAGCGCCCAGTTCTAGTGGTCCTCAGCACCGTATTTATGCTCTGGCTGGGGACATGATCTTGAGTCTTCCCCCGATGTTGTCACAGGTATATTATCGGTGTTTTCTCATGATGTTTATGCGTTGATTAATCCAGGTTCTACATTGTCATATATTACTCCTTATATTGCTGATCCTATTGGGGTGAAACCTGAGCCAATTAAGCCTTTTGAAGTGTCTACACCCATCGGTGACCCAGTGATAGCTAGTCGGGTATATAGAAATTGTGTGGTTGTGATTTGTGACCATCATACTATGGTTGACCTACATGAGTTGAAAATGGTAGATTTTAATGTCATTATGGCATGGATTGGTTGGCTTCTTGCTATGCCAATGTTGATTGTAGAACAAAAATTGTTCGTTTTCAATTTTTGGGAGAACCAGTTTTAGAGTGGAAGGGTAATACAACTTCTCCGAGAGGTAGGTTTATTTCCTATCTCAAAGCAAGGAAGATGATTGCTAAAGGCTATATTTATCACTTAGTCCGGGTTCAGGATATATTGCCAGAGTCGACAACTCTCCAATCTGTCCCTGTGATAATTGAGTTTCCGGATGTATTCCCAGATGAGCTTCCAGGCCTTCCACCAGAGTGAGAGATTGATTTTGCTATTGATGTGCTACCGGATACTAAACCCATATATATTCCTCCTTATAGACTGGCTCCTGCAGAATTGAAGGAGTTAAAGGATCAATTGAAGGGTTTTCTTGAAAAAGGCTTTATTAGGCCTAGTTCGTCGCCGTGGGGAGCACCTGTATTGTTTGTAAGAAAGAAGGATGGCTCCTTGCGAATGTGTATTGATTACTGGCAGCTGAATAAGGTAACGATCAAGAATAAATATCTGCTCCAAACAATTGATGATTTATTTGACCAGTTGCAGGGTGCCAAATGGTTCTCGAAGATAGACTTGAGATCGGGATTCCACCAGGTGAGGGTTAGGGAGAACCATATTCCTAAGACAGCCTTTAGAACTAGAAATGGTCATTTCAAGTTTCGGGTAATGTTGTTTGGATTGACTAATGCACCGGCAGTGTTCATGGATTTAATGAACAATGTGTTCAGGCCTTTCCTGGGCTTGTTTGTGATTGTGTTCATCGATGACATTCTGGTATACTCACGATCCGAGGCGGAAAATGCAGATCATTTACGTACTGTTCTTAGAATTCTTCAGGCTCGGAATCTATATGCAAAATTTTCAAAATGTGAGTTTTGGATGAATTCTGTGACTTTTCTGGGGCATGTTATTTCAGTTGATGGTATTTGGGTGGATATCCAGAAGATTGAAGCTGTAAAGACTTGGCCGAGACCTACAACACCTACGGAGGTTCGTAGCTCAATGTCCAAACTTTCAGCAGCTAAAGATTGAGCATCAAAAGCCCAGTGGATTGCTGCAAGCTATGGAAATCCCGACCTGAAAATGGGAAGTGATTAATATGGATTTTATTGCAGGCTTGCCTCATTCTCACCGTAAGTATGATTCTATATGGGTAATTGTGGATAGACTGACCAAGTCAGCTCATTTTCTACCAGTCAAAACTACCTACGCAGTCGATGGTTACGCAAAGCTTTATATTAGAGAAATAGTACGACTCCATGGTGTTCCAGTATCTATTATTCTGATAGAGGGACACAGTTTACGGCTAATTTCTGGAAATCCTTCCAAGAAGGTTTGGGGACTCAGGTGAGTCTTAGTACAACATTTCATCCACAGACTGATGGACAAGCTGAGTGCACCATTTAGACCCTTGAGGATATGTTACGGGCATGTGTGTTAAGATTTTGGAGGTGGTTGGGATGATCACTTACCGCTTATAGAGTTCGCATATAACAATAGTTATTATTCCAACATCCAAATGGCTCTGTATGAGGCTTTATATGGGCAAAAGTGTAGATCACCAGTTGGGTGGTTTGAAGTGGGAGAAACTAAGTTAACAGGGCCAGACTTGATCCAACAAGCCATGGAAAAGATCAAGCTTATTTAGGCTCGATTATTGGCAGCTCAGAGTCGTCAAAAATCTTATGCAGATAATCGCCGACGAGACCTAGAGTTCCAAGTAAATGATTGGGTATTCTTGAAGGTGTCACCTATGAAAGGTGTGATGAGATTTGGTAAAAAGGGGAAGCTTAGTCCCTGGTATTTTAGGCCTTACAAGATTGTATGCAAGATAGGCCAGGTAGCTTATAAGTTAGATCTACCATCGGACTTGGAGTCAGTCCACCCAGTGTTTCATGTATCGATGCTTCGAAAATGCATTGAAGATCCTTCCAGAATTATGTCTGTGGATGATGTCCATGTCACCAAGAAACTATCTTACAAAGAAATTCCTATTGCAATTCTAGATAGGCAAGTTCAGAGACTCAGAACTAAGGATGTAGCTTCAATCAAAGTTCTATGGAGAAATAATAATAGAGAAGAAATGACTTGGGAAACTGAGGAAGATATGAAGTTCAGATATCTGTAGCGGGTCGTATTTTTTCTGATTCGTATTTGCACTTTCCTCATTTAAAAAGCAAAGTGTCCCAGAGAAGTACGGTTGTCAATCGTACCGGGAAAAAGGAAAAAATATGTTAATCGTAGCAGAAAAAAGGAAAAAATATACTTCTACGTGGATGGTGCTATAAATGGACTTTATTTTAGAGTCGCCGCCTAATTTTTAGGAAATTAAGAAAACCAGTTCGAAAAGGGTTCATTCAAAACGGTTAGACTTTAAAAGAATTCTAATCTAACCAAAGTTCGGGTAAGGGTTCGGGTGATCCCCCGAGGAAGGTGTTAGGCACCCCGATATTAAAGATCCGTAAAATACGATTGACCTATGGGTTCTAATAATATGCCTTTGTAGATATGAATTGTTTATAGTGAAAAGATTATTTCAGCTTATATTTCCACAAAACATTGGTCATTAATGTGAGTTATATCATGTTTCAAGAAACGAACGTGGTAAAACTTTGTCCAAAATTGGGCGTTTGGGGTGTCAGACCAGACCACTTAGGTTAATACCCAAAGGCTCTTAGCCTAAGTAGAACCCTACGTAAGTCCACCCAAAATAGTTTTGAAAATATTTTTTAAGTATGGAAAATAGTTTTAGGCATACTATTATAGTCCATATACTAATCGTATTATATATATATATATATATATATATATATATATATATATATATATATATATATATATATATATAGTCCATTTTATTATCTTTTTTGTCAAGTTTTATTTTTTTAGTCTAAGTCTAAATAATCACGATTAGTCCCTTAAGTTCTGAACATTAGTCCAAATAAGTCCATATGTCACAAGTCCATAGGTTTCATACATGTTCAATTTGGTCCTTAATTTCACAAACATGGGCAGTTTTTAGTCCTTCTAATCGAATCAGTCCCAAAGTTTATTTTATTAAACTTTCACTCCCCAATAACCCCCCCCCCCCCCCCCCCCTCCCAAACCTCAAAGTTTTTAAAACATTTAAATGGACCCCCCTTTCCCCAATTTAAAATAAAGACTAAGTATTATAAATACACATATAACTAAATAAAATAATTATTTAGGCTAGTTAAAGTTTAAAACCCGTAAATTTAACTATTAGCTTCAAAATAAACCTAATATTGATATAGTTCCGGGGAATATTTAAAAATGTAAAAATGCGGTTAAAAATGAGGCGCAATTCATACGTCGTCTTAATCAATAATTTTTCCGAGTTAGACGAAGCAAGATATGTATTTTCTTTTTGAATTATATTTATGAAAGTAACTAACTCGTAATTTTCTTGCAAGTATCAATTTTTACAGAATAATAATCAAATGTCAATTTTTTTTAGCAATTTTCTTAGGATTTTTGAAATTTAAATTTTTAGGAGCATCCTTGCTCCGTCTTTGACTCGGGAATTTTGAAAATTAAAATACGTGTCTTGTGAGGTAAAAATTAGGTGTCAACAATTGCCCCTTCGGAGTTCGAGGATGGCAAGGCCATCCTTGAGTTACGAATTTTGACAAACCTAATTTTTACCGAATAATAGAAATTACAGCTCTCTTTGCGCAAAATTATGGTCGGACCCCGGTTTCTAGGTTTCCTACATATCTCAGGTTACATGAGAATTCATGCCATTTGTAGTTCTGACTCTATGAGGACTATAAAGGAAGGAATTTTCGTTAAACTACCTCGAGGTGTTTCGAGATAATTATAGGAATATGGCCGATCTTCGAAACTTGAGTAGCCTACATATCCTTGGCTTTGGAATCAGGCCAATTGTAGTTCGACTCGATAGCCCGAAAAAGTAATATCCCTTTATGTGGGAATCCTTTTGGTTATTTCCGGTTGAAAAATATGAACCGAAGGCGGTTTTTGGAAAGGATCTATTAGCTTTGATGCTTGAAGTGATTTCCAATCCCGGGTGTAGAAAGCTTGACTTTCGTACATGATTTCTGACCAGTTGCCCAAGAAAAAGTTCCACGTATAGTCCACATGTTTTGAATCTGGCTTTTGCTTCCATCTTCGGTAGCTTCTAGCTCATTTCCAAATGCTGAGTCCTGTGTGTTGAAAATCTTGATTTATATGTAGTCATACCTGAGTGACATTTTACCATGTTGTTGACATTGAAGCCATTCTTCGATATTATGTTCGCCTTTTTGCAAATGCTTGTCCGTCTTCTTTCTTTTCTCTTGTAAGTGTGTGTTTTTTGTGTATATTTTGAAAAAATGATCTACTATGGATAATAATCACGATACTTTGACCGGCTCTTTTCTCGTCATTTTCAGATGTTTTCATTGTTCAATGATAACTTCCGTTGGGATCTGGGTCTAGCTATACCGCACTTTTGCAAAACCTACACACCCCAGTCCGGTTGTCGTTTTCTTAAGCAAGATGCTACTAATGAAAATTATGTTTTCAAGTGCAGGGTCATTTTTTATTCTCATGACATCTGCCACCCCTGAAAATTTGGACTCACAACATTTTCACATACTGCGATAACTATCGCAAATCTGGTGTCGACTGTATTGTTATCCTCATACGAAGTCTGCGGTATACCAGTTCAGGACTACGTCAGTTATAGTAAAAATACCCAAATGTAGACTACAAAAAGGGAAAGGAATATTCTATCTTATTGAAAGCAGTAAAGGGATACTTATGTTTTTCTACCCAATCATATTAAGCAAGTCTTCATTGTCTTCTTCATCTTTATCTTCTATCATTGTCTTCCCGCGACAATCCAAACATGGCATTCATTCACGAGGTATTCCAATTCAAGATTGAAATCCACACATTCCTCAATGTCGTGGCCAGGGCATCCATGATAATATACGCAAACCCTCTCTCTTAGAGATCCTGGGCGACCCTGATAGGTTTGTGGCACTGCTCTTATCTTCTTCACGCTACACAGTAGGGAGTGAATCCTGACATATGGCTCCTCGAATTTAGAGAAGTCTCTCCTCTAGAACCTAACCTTTGATATCTTTTCTGGATAATTTCTTCCTTGGTTATGGGTCAGGAAAGGGTGGGTCCCCCATAGTTGGATAATTTTTCCTTGGTCAATCCATTGGATAAGCTTTCTTTCCAATGCTCCACACTCATTGGCTGTATGTCCTGACTGACTTGGTAGAGGCATCTCCTGCAGATCATAGAAGGAGCACACGGTGGCAACAGATTTGGGTTTTGTGCATATATTCCAAAACTCCCCAAGGTCTCCAAGATTTCTTGTTTGGACATTTCTACTGGCGTACCCCAATTGTGTGATCTTGTGCCCTTAAGAACAATCGTGCACGAAACTGGAGGTTACTCGAACTGAGATTCGCGCGGGTCTTCATAGACTTTCAGATTGGGGATAAGCAGTTCATCATTTCCATAAGGTATGGGGTCAAGCCCTTCTTGTTGACTGAGCGGGACATAATCCCCAAGTGGTGCTTCTGGTGCCTTTCCCCATTTTATCCAATTGGCAGGGTGTTGCTTTGTTAGTTCCTCAACATAAGCTAGGAGAGTTTCTACTTCTTTCATTTTCTCAATGGCCGCCTTAGCGGTTTGGACAGCTTTTTTCATTCTATCGTCCCGTTTTCGGTTTCTCTCACTTGTAGCTTCCACGTTCTCATCATCACTGATTAGGTTGACGTAAGGAGAAGTCGCACTCATGCTGTCTGGAGTCTCCATTTCCTATTAGCAAATCAACCTTTTAAAAGTGAAGCTAAATTTGGTTTTAGGGATTATTTTCTTGGTTTTCCTTTTAGGTAGTGACCGGAATATGGACCAATCAAGAGTTTCGACAATATATATGATTTTCACACAGAGCAGTTATATCAAATAAGAATTTAGGCAATACATAATTCGCTTTCCTATACCCCGTTGCTCCGAGGCTACTAGCGTATGAAGCAGAATTGTGTCATATGTAAAACAAATGTATTGTTCCAAAAAATAAAAAAACCTAGTGCTTTTCATTAATAATATTTTCCCAAGTGGGATTACAAGGCTTTTAAGGTAAATGCAATAATCAGAAAAAGTCCCTCCTCGGACAGAAATCTCCTCTCTATTACCTCGTGCCTTCTTGGCCCTTCGAAGGGCGGTTAGAATGGATACATGGGATGGCATCAATGCTGTCCCAATCCATTGACCCCTCTGATCGTCGGTCAACGACGTTCCTGTATCTATGGCTCCTTTAACAAAAGTGTCAAGCCATTCTAAGCTTTTCAATGAGGCGTCTGCCTCGTCTGTCAAACTCTTAATTATCTATTGGTCATATTTTATTTTTGCTTGATGATCCATTTCTCTTTCTTCCATTCGTCGTTTCATTCTTCTAACCTGAATTGCATTCGCGGCTTCCTATCCCCGGGAAATTTATACTGATATGGTTCTGGAGTAGCAGTACCAGCTTGCTCATCCCTAAGCTTCTCGTAGTAGTTTTCATCATGACTTGGATTGTTTGAATCCTCATCCAACTTATCTTCCCTTATCATATTCTTCCAATCTTTCTGGGCATCTTTTATACCTTCGATACGACCTTCTTCATAATCTCGTACAAACTCTCCCATATTACCCACATTTGGAATAACTTGTCTCATACCAAACTGTATAAGTACTCTCAATGGTTGATAGGACCCGATTCCCCTAATGTCCATAAGCGGTAAATAAGGACGCCTATGGCTCTTAACACAAACAGTCCTGGAATGAAAATCAGGTACTGTCCACCTGATATGTTGTTCTCCAAGTCTGTAAAAGATGTGAGCCCATCCTCTTTTATCTTGAACCCCACAAGGCAAAGTGGCGACTCCCAAATCATCCTCTCTCAGGGTCGGATCTCGGCAGGAAGATAAACCACTACTATCTAAATGCTTAAGTATCCACCATTGAACTAAGAAGTTGTAACCTTGGAAGTAGTAATAATGGTTGCGGCACTTTCTGTTACACCTTGGAAAATTCCCCGTTAATGTACAGTGAATAGGATAGGGAATAGCACGACGTATACGATGAGTTGATAAGTACGAGATAGAATTTGATGATACAAATCGAGATTCAAAGACATTTGACCAAAAGGAAGAAGTTTGACAAAGAAAGTAAAGGATATGTTATGTGTCGGGTAGGAATTTTAAGCGACGAGTTAATGATGGCGTAATGACGTCTTAGAGAAGAGTAATAATGTCCCTTAGATTGGTATTGAGGTGTTAAACAAGTGTCAAGAAGGTTCCATAAGGATCGGAGATCAAACGAGTCGACGAGAACAAGTCTCGGATAGCTGGACATTATACGGCCAGACATACTAGCCGTATAAAATACACAGACCGTATGTCCAGCCGTAGGTTCAGCCCAGAATGGAACACTTCACTGGACCAAACATACGGTCAGTGAAAAATATACGGACCGTATGTTGGTCCGTATGTTCTGGTCGGGACAGATTGTGAATTAATATAAGGGACCTCTCTCTCATTTCATTTTCATTTCATTTTCATTCCACAAGTCAAGAAACCTCTAGAATATTCTCTCCACTCTTCATCCACAAGAATACAAAGGAAATTGATGATCAACTTCATCAAACCAACAAGAATCAAGAGTGTGAAACCCATTAAAGTCATCCAAGCCAACAAATCCCAAGAGAAGTGAAATAGGGTTTTGGTGCTAGAAGAGTATTTCCATTCAAGGCTTGTTTATACACTATCTAAGGTAAGTTTCATGGTATTTTCATGATGTTTGAAGTATTGATAAGTTGAAACACTTGGATTGTAGAAGAGTATAGAAAATGGGTCATAAATGAGTGAATAGTGTCATTGTTGAACAATAGTTGGATTGAATTATGAATATTGGTATGTGGTGATTGTAAACATGTTATGAATGACCTATAGACCATGGAATAAGTATTATATATGAGACAACGCGATAATTATCTATGACCATAATTGTGGAGAAATTGAAGGGAAATGGTGAATTGTGGTAAATGTAAATAAATGATGAATGTTGTTATGAACGTTTGGGAGTTGATATAGAATATGGGGAAAGTAGTATAAACAAGGGAAATGCTGCTCAATTTTCTCTAGAAATAGTAACACGTTCTTATAGTCGATTAACTAACGTTAATGTGAATTCTCTTGAAGGTAGAAGCATACATATTGGAGAGGAACGTTCAAGCGATAGAGTAGCTAGACGAAAAGGTATGTGAGGCTAGTCCTTTCTTTCTATGGCATGAATCTTATGGTATGAATTTCCTCCTTCTCCAAGAATTTCCTATCTTCAAGAAAACTAATAGTCTATGTTCATGAATAGCTATATGAGATGAGAGATACATTATGAGTCCAATGATGATGATGATAAACTTGAGTCTAAAGACTCTAGAGTTCATGATATGACGTTCCTATAGCGCTAATGATGTCGTATGTTGTATACACTCACCTCATACATTATTCCCTTCGAGGTGAGGCAGAATACCATTAAGTTAAGTATGTCATGTATTGTATACACTCACCTTATGTATTGTTCCTTTAAGGTGAGGCAGAGTACCATAAAGTCGATGATGTTATGCATTGTACACACTCACCTTATATACTACTTCCTTCAAGGTGAGGCAAAATTCTTGTGAATGCTTCATAATGAAATCAGGGGATCACGACCTTACGTCACCCCGATAAAGATAGTTGTCCTGGAGTCTTCATGCATGTATTATGATGAGCATATTATGATAAGCATACTATGATGAGCATAATATAATGAGCATATGATGATGATATTACACCGTACCTATATAGTCGGGCAGATATACACACCACTATAGTGGGCAGCTTATACCCCGGACGCGGGAGGCCTGGACGCAGGTTTCTTATTATTACACCGTACCTACATGGACGGGCAGCTTATACTTATACATTTATGCATATATGATATGATGATGAGTGTAAGTAAGACAGCATGATTTATTTCTTTTATGATTCACAGTCAGTTACAGATTGCTCCTCGTTTGATGCATCCTCATTTCATTAATGTTTCATTATTGTTTATGCCTCTCATACTCAGTACAATGTTCGTACTGACATCCGTTTTCTTTGGACGCTGTGTTCATGCCCACATGTAGGCAGGGAGGTGATCCTGATCCAGACTCATAGGAGCTAGAAGCTGATTTGAGAGCACTCCATTGTCCGGAGGTGATTATGATTATTCTTTTGTGTATATGTATTTTGGGAAAGATGGGGTCTTGTCCCGTCCTTATGTCTAGCACTCCAGTAGAGGCTCGTAGATACGCAGTGTGGGTTATATGGTCTCACGAGATTGCTACTTTGTATATATATTATTTTGATGGCCGAGAGGCATATGTATATGAAAGTATTTATGTTTTCAAATGAAAGATGTTTTTCTTATAATTTGAGTGTGAATTTGATAAAAGAGCGTTTAATGAGCATGATAAGTAGTAGAACGAGTGGTGCTCGGTGGTTAGCCCCGGGTACCCGTCACGGCCCCTAGTCGGGTCGTGACACTTTCCCAAAGCCCAATATATATCTGATAGGATAATAGGGATAATGTCAAAATATTTGGTAAGCCCATTTATTGTAACTCCTCTAAGAACAGCGTGGGCAGCAAAGGAAACCCGGGTGTCAATAGCTAGGGAGGCATTTTGTGGAAATACCATGGTTCCCAATAGGCAGGTGATAAAGGCTAATGTTTGGTTAGCTTCCCAGGACTAGAGTGAAGAAAACTCAAGGATGTGGTTTTCATACCCTTGTTTGGATGAATACCTCCCATATAACTCTCTAAAGGCTATAGTGGGTCCCTGTGCCCAATCGACTTTGTTGACAACAAACATGTCTATGATTTCTTTTGGGGTAGGTTTGTGAGGGATAAGCATATTTTGAGCCAACTCCTTTTTGAGTCTATTAGCACTTCCTACGCTTTCCAAGACATCTTTAATCTCTTCTAAAGTGGGAGTCATCTGTATTTCTCCAAATCTGAACACCATTCTGTTGTTGTCCCAATAACCAGTAATAATCTCTAGCAAACCCGGATCCCCAGTCATATCCATCAACGAAGGTAGATGCCCTATACAACCCTTTATCTCTTTCTCCTGATCATTATTCAAACCTTCCCACCACATCACTAAACCTGGTGGTGGACCCACAACCATATCAAACTGCATATCAGGAGACATCTACAAGACAAAACACTGTTAGTTCCCCGCCTCCAGGAATAGTAATTTATTTCACACATGGCATAATAATGCTTCCAAATAGAAAATAGTGGGATGCAGTGTCTTCAGGTTTTTACACCATCTGCACACAGTAAGGTGTCTTTCCTGTCCGATTCAGGTAGGTCTGAGATACCCAAATCGGTCTATGATTAGCATGCGCTATATCAGTAAGGATTTGGCTTCGCTCTACGCTAATTATTCTAAAGTGGTTTTCCAAGCGAATGACACTAGTTACCCAAGCGGACAAGTTGGGGGTGGGCTCTCTAAGGCTGTGGGATGACCGTATGCCCACTCGACCTTAGAGACCTCCAAAGAATATAGTTAAAGGTTTTTTAGTGAAGGTATGACCGCAGCTCATCCCGCGTCGTCACCCTTAGAAAAAAAAAAGTAAAATAAATGCCAGTAGTGGTGGAGTATGCATGCATAAATGACAGTTATATTTTGCGAAAATTTAAACACATAAACAATTTATATCACTTAAACAATTTATATCATACAAACACATAAATTATTGGAACCCTTATGGTTAGAACCTTAAATTACCCCCAGCAGAGTTACCATCTGCAGCGGGTCATATTTTTTCCTATTCGTATTTGCACTTGCCTCATTTAAAAAGGAAAGTGTCCCGGAGAAGTACGATTGTCAATTGTACCGGGAAAAAGGAAAAAATATACTTCTATATGGATGGTGCTCTAAATGGACTTTATTTTAGAGTCGCCACCTAATTTTTAGGAAATTAGGAAAACCATTTCGAAAAGGGTTCATTCAAAATGGTTAAATTTTAAAAGAATCCTAATCTAACCAAAGTTCTGGTAAGGGTTTTGGTGATCCCCTAGGGAAGGTGTTAGGCACCCCAGTATTAAAGATCCATAAAATACGGTTGACCTACGGGTTCTAATATTATGCCTTTGTAGATATGAATTGTTTATAGTGAAAAAATTATTTCAGCTTATATTTCCACAAAAATTTGGTCATTCATGCGAGTTATATCATGTTTCAAGAAACGAAAGTGGTAAAACTTTGCCCAAATTTGAGCGTTTGGGGTGTCAGACCAGAACACTTAGGCTAATACCCGAAGGCTCTTAGCCTAAGTAGAACCCTACGTAAGTCCACCCAAAATAGTTTTGAAAATATTTTTTAAGCATGGAAAATATTTTTTGGAAAAAATAGTTTTAAGCATACTATTATAGTCCACATACTAATCGTATTCTATATATATAGTCCATTTTATTATATTTTTTGTCAAGTTTTATTTTTTTAGTCTAAATATAAATAATCACAATTAGCCCCAAAAGTTCTGAACATTAGTCCAAATCAGTCCATATGTCACAAGTCCACAGGTTTCATACATGTTCAATTTGGTCCTTAATTTTAAAAAAAATCGGCAGTTTTAATCCTTCTAATCAAATCAGTCCCAAATTTGCATTAATGCCTCAAAATTAGTCTTAAATTTTATAGAAAATTAATTTTTCGGCGACTTTAAAATACGCGATAATCCTATAAGGGCTCCAATTTGCATATTTCATCAATTTTCCAAATAAATAATAAAAGATATGGAGTGGGCCTACTAAGCCCAACAGAATAAATGCATATAAAATTTATTCGCTCCAAGTTATGCTCCATTTTTGCTCCAAATTGGGTTGACTCGATCTAGATACATTAGTGGGCCTCAACGAACGGGTTTGGATGGACAAGGATACAAACAGGTATACATAACATTAGTATACGCCCACAAATTAAACTAAGTACAAAATTAAAAGGCTATAATAATTATTACAATGCAAAAATGAACTACAACTTTATTGGGCCAAGCCCGTATGAATATAACTCAAAACTTTCACAAATATCACAAAGGAAGGCCCAAAACAGTGATAACAGCTCAGGTATGAAAATCGCAAGTAACAGGCCCAAGCAACAGGCCCAAACTCGTTTTCTCCTCAAATTTTCTAAGTGTCAAAGTGTGATATACATAATACACCTGTGATATACTACTCAATTTCTTCTCAATTTTTTTCTAAGTGTCAAACCTATGATATACGCGATATACTATTAGTATACCATTGAAGAGCAAAACCCTTTAAGGGGCATACCCTCCATATACACTTGATATACGCTACATTTTCTATTAACATTAACTCTAATACACCACATTCGGGTCACTTAACAAGTTCAAATCTCTTAAAAGAAATTCCTCACTTTTTAAAGCCAAGAATTTAACTATCCGTCAAGGCTAACAAACAAGCAAGAGTTCTATAATATGCAACCTCAATGCCACAGGAAAATTCAACTAATCACAGAAACAAGGAAATCAAGCAGTCTCAAGCAATGTAGATGTTTGGCAATGCAAGGCACATCCAGAGTCAAAATTCATAAAACAGTCTTAGCATAATCAAGGGGAGCATGACACACTTTTAGGTGATAAAGCAATCAGTATTAACAATGAGAGGATAAAGAAGAAAAGCAGCACATGTTTAAGAGGTGTAGAAGAAAGAAAACAGGCTAAGACCATAATCATACACTCATGATCTTAGTTCTTAAATTTTTAGAGGGGAATCAACCACTCTGTGTGTTAGGGTCACAAAAGCAAGTTTTAGGACCCAAAGTCATTTTGCACCAATTTCAAGCTTAAGCAAGTCGAAATATCCAGTGTTACAGGGTGCAAATTTACCATAGTTCCTCAGGTCGCTATGCCCTAGTTTAAGTTCATTCATAGGTCAGAAAGGTTCAGCTAATTACAAAACATTATCTCAGCATATAAGTAGTCCCATAGAAAACTTTGTAGAGCTTTTAAAAATAACAATTTTAACTTAGCTTTATGCCCATAACTAAGCAGATAGGTCCAAACACATATGTAAGATCAAGCAGGATCCTAATAGGACCTAAAGAGTAATCAAAACAGGACCAACAGGTCCACCAGAAAGTAAAAGGGAGCATGAAGCTACCTTAGGTGTAAACATAACTCAACTGCAACCACAACAAGTCTCAAACAGTAGGAAACGCACATGGGAACCATCACAGGTCTATGGGAGCCTAAACTATGACTAAAGAAGGTTCATGACACTGTCCTAAATTCAAAACACCCTATTAAACATGTCTAGGTTACAAGCAACCAAATAGAGGTGGGGAGACATATATATGAACCCTAGAAATCTATAAACAAACTACCAAGACAAGTGCAAATAGACAGATGCTACACTTATTTTTTTAAAGCAGTCTTTTGTTTCAGTTTTAGCATTGCACTAAGTTCAACAAGATCCAATTTTATCAGGTTCATCAAGCTTAGTTAAACTCCACATGGCCATAGTATAATCTCAACTGGTCATAGTAGTCCTCTCAGTTCATAGCCAGTTTCAAAAATCATTAGCAAATTCTCAAAACAATTTTAACTTAGTCTAGTTCACAGAGAAGTTAAAGGAACCATTATAGGATCAATAGGATCACATCAAGTAGACAACAAGGAATTCTAGGCAAAGGATAACCAAAACAAGGTGAAACAATCCAAAAGAAAGAGATAAGAGCATGGTATTGTCCCATGTGCAAGCTATAAGTCAACTTAGGGTCATATTGAATATAACAACTGGACAGTTTTAAATAAGAGCAATGGCAGATTCAATGAGTCTAAAATAAGATAGGATCAAAAGGGGTACATAATACTATCTTAGGTCTTTGATGGAGTTCAAAATATTATATGGTCCAAACAGTGAGCCAAGATCACAAGTAGAGGTCAAATAGGTACAGACAGTAGTTATAATCAAACATTATCAAAGGGGAAAACTCAAAAAGAGGCACTTAGTATTTCAGGGGTTCCAAGGCTATTAAAGAGGGCATGGCACTATCCTAGGTCATTCCATAGCATTTTGGTCATGGTTTTGTTTCAAACAAGCAAATAGGGACATGGGAAGAATATGAGGCAATCTCAAGTTTTACAAGTGAACAACAAAGAAGTGTATTATAAGAGCAAGTATCACATCAGTTTTCTAAAACAGCTTTAGTCATAGTTTAGAATCCCTATACTTAGTCTATTAGGTGATAATGTTAGGCAAAGGGAAACAAGTAGACTGTAAGCAATGCAAGTATCAAATGCAAGTCACAAGTGACAAACCAACATGAAAATTACAAGCAAATAGCCAATATGAGACAAGAAGTGATCTATAAATCACTAGCCAATCAAGACTATCTTCATGCTAGCCACCCCCAGACCCTATTATTCCAGTTGCAAGTCAAGAAAAGAAACAATTTATTTCAAATACTAGACCCTCCTTCTTTAACAGTTTGCAAGTCAATCACCAAGTGCACATAAAGAGTAAACCAACTGAGAGTTAACAGACAAGCCACAGCCTCTTTCAAACATTTTCACTAAACAAATAACCAAGTTACAATCTCAAAATCTGTTTATCCAATTTTTTAAAAAAATCATTTTTTATCTCTTTTAGACAGTCACACAAAGTTCAAATAGGGTAGAATAACACATTGATCAATAAATAGGTTTAAGAAACATAAAATCCAAATCCTCTCATTTTAACACAACTAGCTAAACAAAATAGAGAAAATCTGAATCATTCTGAGGGTTTTAAACTTGACAAAGCTCTTTTCTTTCCAAAATAGCACAGAAACTTCAAAACACATCATGCTTGGTATAAAACAAGAAGAGCAAATATTCAAGATCATTTTTTAGAACAGCTTTTCACTCAAGGGATATTCAAAACCATTTTAAAACTAGTTTGCAAGTAATAAGCATATGGAAAGCACAAAGGCAAATTCTCAAATCCATTTTTTGAATTTTAAAGACAGTCATAATAGACTAGCAAGAGGTCAAACAAACAGGCCACAAAGAAACACTTTGAAAGCCATTATTTATCTCAGTTTTACCTCCAAAGCCTCCTTCAAGTCCTAAACCTTATTTTAAGTTGGAATCTCATGAGAACAGTCACAAATAAAGAGAAAAAAAATAGAACTAGTTTTATTCTTAACTTAATTTTAAAACAGCATGACAGCCTCCTAAACCTTCAAATCCTCAAAACAAGATCCATAACATAACCAGTAACAATTAAGATATTAACTTCAAAACAAACCTAATATTCAAAACAAGACTAATTTTGGGTCGTAGGGTTAAGTTAGAAATTGGGTCAATACTTATAAATTTTTGGGCAAAGAGTTGGATTCTTTTGATAAAAAAATGGACTGAAAAAAAAAAACGGATGCAAATTTCAGTTTGGTGTAAACTTGGTTTTGATAAATGGCTCTGGACCAACTCAGATTCAGATTTGGGGAAAATTTTGGGCCAGAACCCGAATTTGAAAGGACAAAAAGTTAAAAGGAATTTTATTTGGGCCATGGTAAGGAAAGTGGTTTTGGACATGAATAGGACTTGATTTATATGAGCTTCAAATAAAAAATAAAAAATGGATTAAGAGATATATATATATATATATATATATATATATATATATATATATACACACACACACATACATACAAATCGAAGATATACTCCATATTTTCATTATATATGTGTAAAAACCTGTAAATACTAAACTCATTTTGTTAGGACTAGACTAGTAGCGACTCTATTTGGGAGAAATCTCGGGTGTGTCCTAGTTCGGCAACAAAGTGAGTTGAACATTTACGTGGATATATATATATATATATATATATATATATATATATATATACACACACACACATACATACAAATCGAAGATATACTCCATATTTTCATTATATATGTGTAAAAACCTGTAAATACTAAACTCATTTTGTTAGGACTAGACTAGTAGCGACTCTATTTGGGAGAAATCTCGGGTGTGTCCTAGTTCGGCAACAAAGTGAGTTGAACATTTACGTGGACTTTTTTGAAACCAAAACCCCTTTTATAAGGGAATTTTTTGTTTTGTGTTTTCCTTCTCCTTTTGTTTTGTGTTTTCTCTGCTTTTTTGTTCTTTATTTATCGGCTTGGGGATAGTTTGATATATGTTTTCGTGTTCGGCTTCATTTTCTGAGCTTCTTCGTGTCTCTATTGAGTGTTGAATTTATTGTTACTATTGCTTTTTGCTAATTAATTTTAATAGACAATGTGATGCTACTTCGCTGTTAGATTGAAACCAATATTTCACAATTTTGAAATAGATAAATGGGATTAACTGAGTTCTCTTCACATATTTGTTACCATGAAGGTGCTTAGTGATGTGCCTTAAACAACTCAAAATTGCCATTTTGGGAATTCAATTTACCTTTTTGTATACAACTTAATATATTCAATCAGTTATTAGACAATGCCATGTGTTGTAAGCTGATTATCCCTCTCATATAGTTAATGAGATCAGAACTTTTAGCTTCATTTCCATTGGAAGAAGTTGCAAATTCATTTTAGTAGTTTCTGTAGAATAGACCGTGTATACTTTTTGATTTTTATCTATTTGGTGTTCGTGAAGTTATATATGCCACTGAAGAATCCGTAATTCTGAAATTTGAGTGGACTCTTCAGTAATTGTTGCGAAGTTTTTGCCATTTGTCGCGCTATTTATTGTACTAAAAATTATTTAAATGAGAAAAAAACATGCCTTTCTGGAATGTGTAGCAGTGGAACCTGCTTTTGTCTTGTTGTTTTTCTACTTGGCAATGTTTTCCGTGAGAGGCTTTTAATAAGTTCATTAGAAGTAAATTGAAAATAAGAGAGGGAGTAAGGTAGCAGCTCAAGAGAGCATAAGATGTTGCAAGTTGCAACTGCAATAAAGTTTTATTTGAAGCAAACCATTGGCGTTATACAGTAACTCGTCCTTATCAGGCTAAGATTTTTCTTAAAATGTTCTAACTTAGGAATATAGTTTCTAAAAACTGTTGAATGTAGGTATAAATGTGTACAGGAGAAATGGGATGGGAAGAGGAGTATATTTTAAAAACTTATTGCTTCACTGGTCAAAGTTTTTATTACCAAGCAAGAACCCATGTACAACAACTCATGGAAAAAAAAACTGATAGTTCAATATTTGTGCATTTAATCATCCACTCTTTACATTGTAGAATCACAAATAGTCTATTAAACTACTTGCATTGGCAGTAATGTCCTGTTTATTTCATCCCTTAGTTTAATACACCAACTAATTTAAACAATGGTTTAGACACCAGCAAGTTTAGTTTATTGCAAGTTGTGTAAAACACCACCTGATTTAGACAATGGTTTTTCAAAATTTTAAAAACTTCATTAACCAACAACCCTTGGATTCATGTTAATTTCCTGGAACTTACTTGTTACAACCCATTTAGCCTAGGCCGTGCGGACACTTACCTTCCCACCTCGGTAAGCGAACCCTCACCCAACAATGAACCAATACATAAAAGGATGAAAATTAAGTAGCCAAATAGAATATATACGTAAGTCTCACGATATATGTATATATAAGTAGTAGAAAATGCGGAAGACAATAAACACCCTCAGGGTCTAGTCTGAATAATACGAGAGCATCTAAAGGGAAATAATACAATCTGGAATACTAATACATAAAATATCTATGTCTCTAGAATAAATAAGACATATGATAAGAAAGTCTTCAAGGTCAGCGAACGCCATGCTCACCCTGGAAACTCGAGAGAAAGCTGCAGCGTCGATCAGCCACGGGTCACGCAAGTGGATCCGACCTGATACTCTGCATTCATAAAATAATTCAACAAGTGCAGGTCAGTACAAAAAATAGCGACTAAGCATAGCTAACACAATTCAGATAATAAAGCAGATAAGCAATATAAACCAACTAAGCATAAGACAATATAATCACAACCGAGTATCCGCCATTGCCTATGTGAAGCATCTAATCCCAATACGTCAAGTCTGAATATATCCGATCCGATCCAACATCACAATCCGATCACCAAACATCTCAATCAAATCATAGTGCAATGCAATGCAATAATGGTATGAATGCAATGCCATGCAAATGAGGTGTACACCTATACTCCAGACGGAAATATCGACGTCTCGTAGCTCAACCCAGAGTGACTAGCGAAGTCTAAGTGCCACCCGTCCCGGATCTTTGCCCAACAAACAGACGGGACTCCGGATCTTTTCGCACGGGGGTTCTCACCGGCACCACCCTGGGGGACCGGCGGAATCCACGCACTAATAACGATTCCGGAAATATCATCGGAATAGACCATGCAACAACGATGCCGGAATAGATCATCGGCCATCGGCTATCTCACAATCACTCAAGTAAAAGAGTCTGTCAAATATCAGTTTCGCACAATCAACGATTCTGGAATTGAACCTCGGACATCGGCCTTCTCACAATCACTCAAGTAAAAAGTTTGTCAAATATCAGTTTCACACAATCAACCATACCGGATCATCACCGGGTATGGGTCATGCATCATGAATGAGTGAAAATACGTGCAATGCGTATATCAACATCAATAGTCAAGTTCAATATCACAAGTACCAACAATGGGGTACGCCAACAATGTATCATATCACAATACCAACAGTGGGTATGCCAACAATATATCAATATCACAATACCAATGATGGGTATGCCAACAATATATCAATAGCACAATACCAATGGTGGGTATGCCAACAATATATCAATATCACAATACCAATAGTGGGTATGCCAACAATATATCCAAATCAAGATGAATAACAGGATCTAATATCTACCAACAACTCATGGCTTTAAGCCAATACAATAGAACAGTCAAGCACAACACAACGGGGTGGCTAGTCCCAACACACAACAGGGCCCAACCTAAGGCAATATCCAAATCAACTTCACACCCGAAGGTTCACATGCTATCTCCGACAATATAATCTAAATATGCGCTTCGCTATACAAAGTCTCACCAAGGATAAGCCATAACCTACCTGGATGGCCGAACCGTAACACCAATAACTCACTCTTTCGCCTTGCCCTTCCACTGAACCTCAGAACCAAAGTAGTCTAAGCATAATCGAATTCTAGATTAGAAATCATGAAAAATGATACTAATATTGCTGCTATTTCAATTAGGTCAATTCTAACCCTAGAAATTAGGGAAACGGGCCCACAAGGGTAAAACGGGGAAATTCGAAAAAAAAAATTAAGTGTTAGATAATCATAACCCAACCACTAATTGTTGATTTAACTCAAGAGTTAACCTAATTTCTAATTTCAAGCAAAACCCCCAAATTGGGTATAAATCCTAAGTCTTTGATTTCGAAATTCAACGCTAAAAGTGAAAGATATGTGATTAATAAACTTAGATTAGTCAATATCTAACATAAACATCACCAATTTATCATTATTAAGCCTAGGAATAATGTTCTTCCACAAACCTCTTTCAACTCCCATCACCATGGGTTTATTAAGGGAAAAAGAGAATCTAATATGATTATGGTTAAAGGAAGAGTGAAGAAATAAGCAAGATTTACCTCCAAGACTCTCCTCAAAATATCCTTAAGAACAGTTCCTTCAAGCTCAAATATCGAAATAGGACATAATAAAGGCCTAAGGCTTTTTAGCACTTTATTAATGTTACCAACTGCTCGTCACCCGCTTTAGTGGTCAAGGCTAAAACGCTTGGACCGCTTCAGCGGCAGGGTTACCGCCCCAGCAGTACCGCTGCTACAGTGCTGGTGCCGCCAAAGAGGGCACCAGACACCAAAAAGCTTCCCAAATTCCGCAATTCGATCTGATTTTTTGACCAGTTCCCGAGGCCATCTGCTCACATACCATACACATATACACACATAAAAACGTGCTACGAACGCGCCTGTGGCCTCGGAATTTCCAACGAGGGTCTTGTTGACTGAGTCAACCCCTGATGCCTTAATTCCAATTTCCCAACCCAAGTCCCGAAATGCATTCAAGTGCATTGGGAACCGAACCAAATACACACACAAGTTCTAAATGACCATTCGGACCTCTCGGAATCGTCGGAATTCCGAAAAAGGTTTGTTTGCCCAAAAGTCAACTTTGGGTCAACTATTTTCCACTTTAAGCCTATATTTCCCAAAAGATGCCGGAATCCGGTCTAGACGCCTCGGGAAGCATGTCAACGGTCCCCTCGGGTCAAAAGTGAGCTAATCAATATTCAGGAACGAGAGAAAATACCGAAAAGACTATAACGACTAAACGGGTAGTTACATTACTGAATCATTGAACATACAAAATTATATTTTTACCACTATGCTATATTCCTCAACAACTACATCCATATTATGCTATTGTTGTCTCTGTTTCTCTGCGCACGTAGGTAGATTTTCACCTTTTTAATCCATGATAACAAATAGAGACAGTGATGATGATGATTTATTCGGATTAATTATAGGCTAACCGTATCTTGGCTTGGCAAATCACGATGGTGATTTTGCAGCCATGGCATGGTCACCTCTCTTTTGCCTCGAACACTTTGTAGATATGAGCCTCTAATTACTGGAAAACTCCAGCAAGTTTGTGTAGAACACCAGCAAGTTTAGACAATTTTTTTTTCTTTTGAACTATAAATCTAGCAATATAAGTCAACTGCTACATGCATGTTTTACTTCTTTGCCAGCTATTTCATCAAATTTGATCATATGCTACTAAAATAACTTCTGTTTCCATTAGAAGTTGTCTAGAAATCTAAAATTAAACTATATGAAGGTCTATTTGTTGAAATTTCGCATAGGTGAAAGAGATGTATCTTTCAAGCTATCTCACTGTTATCTCTATTTATGCATTCCTCTCAATTTCAACTTCCTGAGTTGATGATTGGTATTTTACCTTTTTTTGAAGGTACTTCAAAAAATCTCTCTGCTATGTAGTTTTTGGAATAGCAAAGGTTGACTATTAAGATTAGGGGATTGTAGCTCCTGCTCATATGAAATGATAAATGAAGGGTGTATTTGAAGATGTTACTAATGCTAAACAATGTACTTATCTTTTGTTATGATATACGGTCAAATCATGACTTCCTCATAATGTCCACTGCAGAAGTGTGAAGGTTGTTGCTACCATTTTCAGTTTTCCCCCAAATTAACTATCACTACTTTGCTACCTAACGAGTCGATATATATTGGATTATGCACTGACCATCAATTGCTACATTAACAGCAATCAGGCGCTACTGTAATGCAAATTGTAAAGACCACTTCCAAAACTTAGACCTATATATATACTAGACGGCCTATGCCCGTGCTGCGCATGAGCCCAACACTTTAGATTATAGTGCATCTATGTGTATGTAGTTGTCTTTGAATAGTGATTATATATATATATATATATATATATATATATATATATATATATATATATATATATATATATATATATATATTATGTTCAAAACACGAAAATTAATTAAATTCTATCTTATTTTAAAATATAAATATTTTAAGTATATTTATTTTAGTAAACATAACAAATAAATGACATGACGGAATAACAAATACAACAGTTTAATATCTAGATTAGATCTCAGGCTAATATAAAAAAAAGAAAGAAAATTGTATGGTTTGACTACTTAATCTTTTGAAGAAAAGCAATTTCATTTGCTCCCACTAATGGATTGATACGCACGTGGCAATGAATCCATCATTATTGAATTAATGAGACATTTTGGAAATTATATGAATATTGTTTGATTTTTTAATATAGAGTGCACTTTTTTTTTTACATTATTAATTTGCACTATTTTTATGCATATATATATATATATATATATATATATATATATATATATATATATATACTATGTTCAAAACACGATTAATATAACATTGTAGTTTGTACTCTATATCTAAAACTTTATTATATTAGTGTTTACTACGAATACAAAGTCTGCACTTTTATTTTTTTACATTATTATTTTTTTTTAATATGGGGTTCACCTTTTTTTTTTTTGATATTGCTTGATTTTGTTAATATGGGGTCCACTTTTTTTTACCGTGAGTTTGGAGATGGTGGGTTCTACTTTTTTTTTAATATTGTTTGATGTTGTTTAGTACGAGGTCCACCCTTTATGGGGTCCACTTTTTTTACCGTGAGTTTAGATATGGTGGGTTCCACTTTTTTTTTTTTTTTTTAATATTGCTTGATGTTGTTTAGTATGAGGTCCACCCTTTATGGGGTCCACTTTTGTTTTTTTTTTTACATTATTAGTTTGTACTATTTTTATGCATATAATATATATACATATACTATATTCAAAACACGATTAATATAACATTATAGTTTGTGCTCCGTATCTAAAACTTTATTATATTAGTGTTTGCTACGAATACAAAATCAACACTTTTTTTTAACATTATATTTTTTTTAATATGGGGTTCAGTTTTTTTTTTTTTTTTATATTGCTTGATTTTGATAATATGGGGTCCACTTTTTTTTCCCATGAGTTTGGAGATGGTGAGTTCCACTTTTTTTTCTTCCTTTTTTTTTATTGTTCAGTGTTATTTAGTATGGGGCCCACCCCTTTTTTTAAGGGACAACGGACGACGAAGCATGGGTCTAAACCCATGCTTTATATAGTTTTTTTTTTATTATTTTTTATTTATTTTTATATTGCTTGGTGTTGTTTAATATGGGGCCCACCCTTTTGGAAATTACATGAATATTTTTTGATTTTTTTAATATGGGGTGCAGTTTTTTTTTTTTTTTTGACATTATTAATTTGCACTATTTTTATGCATATATATATATATATATATATATATATATATATATATATATATATATATACTATGTTCAAAACACGATTAATATAACATTGTAGTTTGTACTCCGTATCTAAAACTTTATTATATTAGTGTTTACTACGAATACAAAGTCTGCACTTTTTTTTTTACATTATTTTTTTTTAATATGGGGTTCACTTTTTTTTTTTGATATTGCTTGATTTTGTTAATATGGGGCCCACTTTTTTTTACCGTGAGTTTAGAGATGGTGAGTTCCACTTTTTTTTTTTTATATATATTGCTTGATGTTGTTTAGTATGGGGTCCACCCTTTATGGGGTGTCCCTTTTTTTTTTTTTTGGACATTATTAGTTTGTATTATTTTTATGCATATAATATATATACATATACTATGTTCAAAACACGATTAATATAACATTGTAGTTTGTGCTCCGTATCTAAAAAAATTTATTATATTAGTGTTTGCTACGAATACAAAGTCTGCACTCTTTTTTTTAACATTATACTATTTAGAATAAATGTGGATTAAGTTTGTTATTTTATTTATTTTAGTTCTTTGTCCAAGGGGTAATTTGGTAATTTCAGTTAAAATGGAACAACATAATTGGCCAAAACAGAATGTTACTGTAGCTATTGTATTGACTTTTGTATGTCTTGACAAAATTGCCCTTCTGCTTATGTCATATTTCATCACTCATTCATTAATCACAAGGCCCACAAGTGACCACGTATTCCCTCTATTCATTGCCTTTCACTGACAACATATTCATTTTTTCTCTCTCTTTGCTATTTATACACGCACACAAATGTTTCAAATTAATCTTATGTTGCATATATTGTTTTATTTTTCTTTACCTTTTTTTCATAAAAGTTTAAATATTGGTTGGTGGGGCCACACTTTTTTTTTAAAAATGGAATAGACGACGAAAATGGAACGGACGACGATATATACAAACTGACGTTTCTATATAGTACAAATATATTAATTTGTATCTTCGACAGTAAGCTTTACCTACCGACACTAACCACACGTAATATTGGTGCCTAAGAGTTGAGCCCGTGCACGGGCCTTTCCCATCTAATTTAAAAATATCGGAGATAAGTTGTGGGGGTGGAATGGGTTAAGTAATGAGTTGTTGTAATAGTTATTAATTAGATGTAAAAGACTATCTTAAATAAAAGGTAGAAAGTAGAAAAATAATAATTTAACACAATTAGATATAAAGGTTAAAAACAACGTGTTATTGAAAAGCTAAGATAAACTATAAACATTACGGTTGTTTAATAAACTGAGTTGTATGACATGACAAGTGATGTTAATTTTTTATATCATTAATGTATAAAATTACTTCCGTTGAGAACAAGACCTTATATAAGCTGATAGGAAAGTCAAAAGTATTAGGATAGAAGGTTATGGAGTTGGGGTGGGGGGGGGGAGGGAGGCTAGCATCCTCCCTAGTCATTTATTTCTTCGATGTGTATTAATGTCTATTGTTGCTTTTAAATCATACTATTTTATTGTCTATTTTCTTACAACCTGCATTGGATACCGTTCGATTGAGCCAAAAGTCTTTTGGAAACAGTGTCACTATCTCGAAAGTAGAGGCAAGATCTATGCCTTTCTCAAATTCCACTTATGAATTATACATGATATATTATTGTTGTTGTTGTATTAGTATATAAAAATTTTAAAATTGAAATTAACTTATGCAATTAAATAATTAGTACTCCCTCCGGATTAAAAAAAAATTCACTTAACCATTTACACACCCCTTAAGAAAATACTAACGCCTAGATAAAAATAAGTAATTTGACTAAAATACCCCTAATTAAATAGACATTGAGATTTGATCAGGTAACATTTAATAGGGGCAAATATGAAAAAATAAGATTAATTATTTCTTATTTGCTAAGTGAATTCTTTTTTTTATCCGGAGGGAGTAATATATGTCACGAATCTTCAAATTTCACATTAAAGCTCCAAAATATCACCATCTTTGAAAATTGAAATTCAACGAATATAAACTAAACAAACAATACGAGCCCAAGGGAACGAGTTGCTTTTTAGAAGTTGCAATCTTTGAGGGGTCATCGTGTTTCATTCTCTGCCGTCGATAGTGTTCTCCTCTGCCACGTCGACGGTGTAGAACGACTGGATCACCCGTGAAACCAGAAAATTCTTAGATCCAATTGCACTCAATGCCACACGGCTCTTGTTAATGACGGGCCACGTCTCCATTTTCTTTCACCCATTATTACCCTCACAATTCCTCAATATTTAAAACAAATGAAAGGTCTTTTTCGAGATTTCATCACTGACATCCTAAAATATCTAGCTTCCCCACTCCGCAGTTTGAATATTCTAACTCCATTTTTCCTCCTTCACTCATTTGAACAGTCCATCATCGGGCATGGCAGTAGTGGTCGGAAACATAACACTATTACTCGACGGAACTCACGTGACCACTCCACGTGCTGTCGTGTTACCAGACCGTAAAACACGTGATGTTCTTTTGAACTTCTTTGTCAAGAAAGACCCCCCATGCAATCAAAGCATGCATGCTTCTTCTAGTGGATTCGATAGTGAAAGAGAAAGAGTACTAAATCCCAAAGTGGGGTTTAGAGGAAAAGTGAATGGGAAAGTAGGTGAGGTTGATTATGAGAATACAAGTGATGATGAGAATGGAAATGAAGGAGGAGAAAGTGGTGGAGGAGAAGAGTTTGATTGGGAGAAAGAAATGAGGAAGAGAGTGAAAGATATAGAGGAGATGAAGGACTTGGAGAAGAAAGCTGAGGAATTGCAGAATAGTGTTGATGAGGAGTATGATGATGAAGAAGGTGAAAGTAGTGAAGAGACTGAAGAGGAGAAGCGCGAAAGAGTAAGAAGAGAGCTCGAAAAGGTGAGGCCTTCTTCCTTTATTGTTGTAGTTAAATCTTTAGGGGTCGTTTGATTGCTGGTTACAGTTATGTGGGGATTTGAGTTTAGTTATTCATGTACTCCCTCCGTTTTCAATGATTTTGAATTGGTACGAAGTTTAAGTAAGTATAGAAGGTTTTAAATTAAAGTTACGTGGAAGGTACCAAAATGCTCTTTAATCTTGAGGTCTTAAACATATTTCGTGCAAAGTTAGAATTAAAGAGTTGCTAAAAAAAAGAAAAGAGACAATTTTTTTTAAACGGATTAAAAAGGAAGTAAGACAAACAAATTGAAACAGAGGGAGGACATAGATTCTCTCATAAGTTATACATACATTCCTTCATAAGCTATACATGTATTAGTTATGCGGTATTGTAAACTAATAACCAAATACCGTACTTGGTGTGCTGGATTTTATGCACAACAACTAAAATGCTACCAAATGTGGTACTGGTTATGTTGGTTCTGATACATGAATAACTCACTTCCTAACCAACAACCACACGATCCTTAGAGCTCATCTAGTTTGCTGGAGAAAAAGAAGTTATCATAGCCTTAAACTTTGGTTTATAGTATATCATTCCCTGTATTATTATGGATGTTATAACAATCCATGCCTTGTTATTCATGTACTTACTATGTTCCAATTGATGTGAAGGTGTTTGAGCACGAGGGTCAAAACACTTTAACTTTGACTATTTCTGGTATGGATTTTTAAAATATTTTAAAATAAAATTAACATACTTGAATACTACAAAGTCAACATAACTAATGATTTGAAATATTTCTAGGAAGTTTGAGAAAATTATAGTCAAAGGAAAAATTGTTTGACTCCCCAAATAGTAATACCTTTCTCATAAATTGTGATATCTTGTGTGACAACACTACATAGCGAGTTGCTCTTCTAGGTAGACAGCTGTGTGACAACACTATAGAGAAAGCGGTGCTTTCATGTAACATGCTATGGTCTCAACACCGTTAGATGAACCAAAGGAACCTGAAAGTTTATATTTATGTACCCATGAGATTCTTTTTTTCTTCATAGTATATCACCTGTTTTAAGTATTAGCACTTGGAGATAAATAGCTGCTGCTGCTGCTACCTAAGAAAGGATCAATGTGGCCTTTTCCAGTGTACTATTAATAATTTATTCATCTTTCGTCTAGGTTTAACTAACTGCTATTAATAGCATCACTTTTGAAACTGTAGTCGGGGTGGATTTTGGATTTAGTGACTATTAAGTAGTTAGTAAGTTAACTTTGAAGCGTGGTAGCCAGTGAGCAAACTATAGTGGGTAACATGCAACTGCAAAATTGTATATGAAATTGCAGAAATGGGAGAACTATTTCAGAGTACTCTGTAGCACCAGATTTTTTAGTGCATCAACAGTTAAAACCTACGAAATTTTCCAGTAGTTGCAAATGGTATTCTAATTTGAGTAATATGTATTTGCAAGCAAGAAACCGTCGAAGAGCTGTTTTCACAGAGTAGAAATTTGCTGAAAACTAATCCTAACAACTATTATTGCATATATTTCACTTGCATGCTCCGTATTATACTTACTGTGTTATAAGGATTTCGTTTTGATGAGAGATTTCAGATCCTTTAATCTCAAAATCATCATTTTTTAAATTCTGGTCTGAAATTTAGGTGGCAAAGGAGCAAGCAGAACGCAGGAAAACTGCTCAATTAATGTTTGATTTGGGCCAGAAGGCTTATGGGAAGGGCATGTATGGACGTGCTATAGAGTTCCTTGAAGGTGCTCTCACTATCATTCCTAGACCAACCTTGTTTGGTGGAGAGGTTAGTGGTGAGCTACTTCCTGAGTAACCACACACAAGATGTGCTGTTTTTTGTTACTAATTGCATTTGCAAATTGAACTTTCAGATACAAATATGGCTTGCTATGGCTTATGAAGCAAATAACCGCCACGCAGACTGCATTGATTTGTATAAGCAACTAGAAAGGAAACATCCCAGTATCAGCATCCGACGTCAAGCTGCAGAGCTTCGCTATATATTGCAAGCACCTAAGCTGAAGATATCTCAAGAAGAAATGGTTACCATACCACTAATTGGTTCTAGCTATGATAGGTAAGTTCCATTCGTCTAATATTATATTGGGTATGTTAAATAAAACAGTACCAATTACTTGCTTCTATGCGGCGGGCATGATATGCAAGTGCCTGGGGCAATCAATATTGTTCTTTAGTGGTTAGTTCGTTTTTTTAATAGGATAGTGACTTGAGCACGATATTACTAGCTCATTATAGTTGTAACGATAATTTAATGAAAGTCCTTTGTATTGGCACCTAAGGGTGTGACTTAGGGGTAAACCTTCAAAATCAGGGTTCAAGTTTCGGCAGAGACAAAAAACACTAGGTGATTTCTTCTCATCTGCCAAAACCTTAATGCGCACTGGCAGAGGTAATTGGGCAGAGTTACTGGTACCTATGCTGGTGGGAGGTAGGTGAGGAAAGGCCCAAAATCATCCTCTAAATTTGGATATCCACTCAAAATAGTCAGTATTATTTAAGGTGGAGCACAAATAGTCCTTCATTTTTTTATAATTGGTGCACTTTTAGTCTTAGGTAACTGCTTCCGTCTCTAACTAACAGATACTTCATGTCAGAAACAAAATACTACTGAACTACTTCACGTTCCTTTTACTTTCTACTTTCTACTTACCCCAAAAAAATCATGTTCTTCTCAGTTCTCCCCTAATTAAACAATTTTGACTACGTACCATCTAGTGAAAGGTGATCGGTTTTCAGACTCGCTCCACAAAATCAGTTGGCGCTCGGAGGAAGTTTTCATGTGCGGGAGTTTGATTCTAGAGAAAGGAAAGATACTCCTATAGGCTATAAGCGTAACTATTTTGCTATAAGTACACAGAACACTTTGTTGAAGGGTATAAGAAACAATATGTAGCAACTCAATTCTTGCCTGAGGTTTAACTGCATTCTAACTTTGGATCAGATATCCATCATACAGATTCCATTGTTTCTGTCATGTCCTAGTAGCTATCTTGTTAGATACATCAAGAGTAACTCACGCGTTAATAAGAAGCAAACAACAAAAAGAGGCAGGATCGAATCCACGATGCATATTACTTGTTTGGTAGAATTAATAGCTTTGACCCAAATCCTGTATTAGTGTTGAGAAATAGACTTGATATGCATAAATAATCCGTGTCAAGCCCGTTAAGCAAGAGCTGGAAATCGAGTTCCTGCATTTGGACTTTGGAGCTATACGAAAGCACAATAATAATAACTGAGGCTGTGTGATTCTTCACCACAAGAGATGTTACGGCTTAGTGGAAATACAAATAACTGTTTGTCCACCAATTCTTTTTTAATGCCCTTAATCTTTATTTGATTCGGAGTAGATTTGATTGATAGCAATTCTTAGTTATGCCTTCAAACAGAGAATGATAGACTATTGCAGGAACAAAGCAATCTCTTACTTTGTATTTTGGAGAAGGTGAAGGCACATGAAGTATCCGTTTGTTATAGACGACAGTCAGTTAGGTAGACTAAAATTGCATCAGTTATAAAAAGATGAATGACTATTAGTGCTCCACCTTAAACAATAAGGACTGTTTCGAGTGGATGTCTGAATTTAGTGGATGATTTTGGGCTTTTTCTCAAGTAGGTAGCAGATATGCGGCGAAGAAAAAAAATTAAAGCTGTTTGCATTCCTTTGTGTGCTAATTTTCGCATCCGTGAATTATTGGAAACTAGTGTAGTATATGCCTCCAAGACATGTATAGGTTAAAGCATAGAAGTAGCAGGGTAGTTGAACGATTATTGAAATTATCTTTTTTGATGAAGTAGGTAGTTTCATTAAAAGACATCAACAAGATGCAAGGATTACAAAAGATGGAACTGCATACGATTCCACTATGCTCCCTCTCTCTTCCCTCTTTTGCCATCAAATGCAAATTTCTAAACAGAAGTGGATAGCGGAGGTCCACTGTTTAGGAATGTGTCTTCAGATAATCAACAGAGGATTCTTTCTTGTGTTGACGCTCTCGATGAATAAATTGTTGAGGGCTTGTTTTCTCTTCGTTTCTTTTCTCAGTTATTTCTTTTTTCTTTTGTCATTTTGAAGTATTTGGCTTCATGGATGGGAGTACCTTCTCTCTTTTGTACTTTGTTTTCTTTTTAACTTGTAATGTGCCAATTTTAAGGGGTATGAAATATAAGACCTTTATAAAGGGCTGAAGCTTGTTACTTCTTGGGTAATCCAATTATTTGCATTAGAGACAAACCTTCTGAAGTTAGAAATTGATTGAATTAAACTCATTTTGACTCATTTACCCATTCAAGTAGATTAGCAGTAACTGAATGACAACATGTGTGTAGTACCCGAGGCCACGATCTGGTGTAATATGCATCAACAGTTATAACACATTAGTATGGAGTTCTCAGCATTTTGATTTAACATATACAAATGATGAATAGGTGAATCACATTGTTTTCTTCTTCTTCTTTACAAAATATTAGGCTGTTTGCTCGTTTTCGCAACTTTACGGAGAACTCTTTATTCACGATAATATTCTTACAAAGCAATTCTTTAAAGAATCATGTGGCTACAAGGACTCTTGCTTCCTATGGCTGAGTGATTCCAAACATCTGTGCTAAATTCCCTTCCTTCTCTTCTTCCTTTTTTGATGTAGTTATGCTGGATCATGGACCGATAAAAACAAGGACAGTAATGAAAGACAAAGTCAGTCTACAACGAATCAGCTTCCAAACAGGGACTGGGTGGGGGACTTTCTGGTCTGGAAGCGGCCAGTTGGTTTCGAGAAAAGCCAATCATTCTGGGCAATTTTAACAGTATGGATAGCTTTGGTTGGAGCTGCACTATTTTTGCAAAAATGAAGCATATACATACCTGTAAAGATGTTTGTTGTTTAGCTTACTATTCTTTATTATTGGTATAGGCTGATGTGTATTACCGTTCTAATGCCTGTTGTATATTACTACCATGCTTTAATATGATTAGCAAATATCAATTCTACTATGCCCTGTACTTTGCATTTGTTTTCTGTTTGCATTTTCATGGTTTTTCTTTCTATTAAATCCTAGCGAACCAGTACTATTTAGAGTAATGATAAAATCCATTCCTTTTCCCTTTTCTTTTAATTTTTCCCCGTACACTGGGGGATACGGAAAAGGGGAATGGAAATAATGAGATAATTAAACGCACACATTATAAAAGAGATTTTCTTTCTTTCAATATGCTTTGATGTTTACCTATTTCCAGAAAATGAGGCATACAAATGAACCGCCTGAAAATTTCTTTTCTGATCCTCTGATCTAGTAGACAAGTATTTGTATGCCAATGTGAGGTCTCAAAAGTGAAGGAGCAGTCAGATTGATCAGTATGTTGGACCTTTCAAATGAAATACTATTGATTTGTATTTTGGATTTACGTTGCTAATGTCGATATACTGATTATAGAGGTCTGAAATGTTTTACCGTCAATTATTGGACATTTCTAAGAGTAAAATGAGTAAGTATCCATTGTGTCAGTTAAAGCAAGAAATTAGTTGATTCCTTTTGGCAGACACTGCACAATGAACGTAGTTACTGGTAAATACAAAGATGTTGAGAACTTAAAAGACTAATGCAAAGCAAAGGAGCATTCTCGATTTGTGCGTGTCATTCTGGCAATGCAAAAGAAAAGAAGAATTTACTCATCTTATTCATGCCTCAACCAACACATGCCCTGGATAATTTTCTCATTGAAAGAATTGACATACATTACATGCAAGCTATTATACTTTGTATAATCTTTTGTGGCATCCAGACTAAACAGGCAGTATAATTTCAATTTGGCTGGCACTCAGCTAACAAGGTTTTCACCATTTTCTTTGGCCTTTGCGTCTCCTCCCCATTGTTTTATCCTGTCTCCGGCTAGGGAAGCCTGTATCAGAAGACCAAAGCGAAAAACTGTGAGATTTGTATTATGCACTCATGGGGTAACAAATATTAAGAAAATAACAAAAATGGTCATGGTATTCTAAATTTGTTAGAAGTCACTTTTGGTTTACTTGAAGTAGTTAACTAACTCCGGGTGTTAGATTTTATGAGAACTGTGAAAAGAAAAGATATAAGAAAGACCGGCGCCACATCTCAAAAACCGCAACATCAAAAGTTGAACTAGACATTAAAAATAGATAAAAAGCAGTAAAAACTATAACTCAAAAAGCTGAATCAGACTCCAAGACTAGACCAAATATAACAGAAACTACAAACATGCACCTTCAAATGTGAGCTTATGTTATATCCTTTTTATTTTCCACAGTTTCTATTAGATGTATCAATCGGAGTTTATTAAAGATTTGACAGGAGACAGAAAATAATCAGTTTTGGCAAATTTAAATGGCCAAAACTGTTTAGGAGTATATTTAAGAAACCAATTTGAACCGATATCCCCAAATGTAAGGGACTTTTTTTTCCAAATATTTATACAGTTAGTTCTCTTATAAGGTGTAACAAGTAATTAATTTACTCCTAGTAAGAAAGGACAACTAAGTTATGATCATATATTAAACTAGGCCAATGGTGTAAAGAATCATTACAATTGCCAGTTATCGAATGAGCTGGCAGATCTAATCACAATCTGCTCTGTGAATGAGCTGGCAGATTTGATTATAATCTGCTACTATAAATATGTGATATGATGTATTTTAGGAAAAGATATTAGGAGTTATTCTAGGAAAATAGTTAAGAGGAAATCCCTTGATTTAAGGCTCCTATGAATTAAGGATTGATTAGTTTTTTCTGATCTTTTTGTTCTAGTATAAATACTGTACATTTTTGTGAATAAAGTAAGCTTTGCATTCTCTGAAAACTTTCATGGTATCAGAGCGTGAGTTTTATCCCTAATATCATATGGGCAAAACAGATTCTTCTGAAACAGAAGACAAAAGTTCTTCTTCGACAGAAAATCTGATGGCACAAGGAGGCAATGCTTCTCACATGCCCTTCCAGTTAACTTCTCATAGATTAAATGGGAAGAACTATCTGGAATGGGCACAGTCCGTAAAGCTTGCAATCGATGGCCGTGGAAAGTTGGGACATCTGACCGGAGAGACGAAAAAGCCAGAAGTCGGAGACCCAAAGTTGAAAACTTGGAGATCAGAGAACTCACTCGTGATTGCCTGGCTAATAAATTCCATGGAACCAGTCATAGGTAAACCTTATCTTTTTCTACCCACTGCTAAAGATGTGTGGGAAGCTGTTAGGGAGACATATTCTGATGTAGAAAATGCCTCTCAAATTTTTGAGTTAAAAATTAAACTATGGCAAGCTAAGCAGGGTGAGAGGGAAGTCACTGCTTATTATAATGAAATGGTGTCTCTGTGGCAGGAATTAGACCAGTGTTACACTGATGAATGGGAGTGTCCGGTGGATAGTGTGAAAGCAAAAAGAAGGGAAGAAAATGAGAGAGTTTACCTTTTTTTAGCAGGACTAAACCGGGAGTTTGACGAGGTTAGGTCACGAATCCTAGGAAATAATCCTTTGCCCTCACTTCGTGAAACCTTTTCTGAAGTTAGGAGAGAGGAAACTAGGAGGAAAGTTATGCTAAAATCTGATTTTAACCATGAACTAAAACCTGCCATAGACTCTTCAGCTCTTGTAACAGTGAAAAATGAAGACAACAAAAAGAAAAAGCCATGGTTCGATCATTGTAAAAAACACTGGCACACCCGTGAAACATGTTGGAAGATTCATGGGAAACCACCAAACTGGAAGAAGAAAGGAGTTGATAATCGTGGCTCTCAATATCAACATGGTCAGGCTTTCTAAACTTGTTTTGATCAGGGACAACAATCTTCTCTAGAAACATCTCCATTCACAAAGGAACAACTGGAAATTCTACACAAACTCCTTCAATCTCCACAATTTCGTCCTAGTGCACCAAATCCTTCTAATCCTTCTTGTTCTTTTGCTGAAACAGGTACTGTACCGTACGCTTTTCTTAGTGCCAAATCTAACCAAATAAATCTTTGGATCATAGATTCAGGAGCTAGTGATCACATGACAGGAAGTTCCCATTTTTTCTCTACTTACACTCCTTGTGCAGGGAATAATAAAGTCAAGATAGCTGATGGTTCCTTCTCTGCAATTGCTGGAAAAGGAACTGTTAAACTATCACCATCTCTTGCACTTCATGATATCCTTCATGTTCCAAAACTTTCTTGCAACCTGGGTTCTGTTAGTAAATTAACCCGTTCTCTTAATTGTCGTGCTATTTTTTACTCTGATTTGTGTGAATTTCAGGACAAGGTCTCGGGGAAGACGATTGGCAGTGCTAGAGAATCTGGAGGTCTTTATTTTCTTGAGAATGGGAACAACTCACTACAACTAAATCCAATTTGTTTGAACTCTACTTCTGTTTTGAATGAAGTCATGCTTTGGCACTATAGGCTTGGACATCCTAGTTTTTATTATTTAAGACATTTGTTACCTCAACTATTTAGAAATAAAAATCCGTCTTTGTTCCAATGTGAATTCTGTGAAATGGCTAAGCATCACCAATCTTTTTTTCCCTCTCAAAAGTATCAGGCTTCAAAGCCTTTTACGATGATTCATAGTGATGTTTGGGGACCATCTAGGATTTCAACAATGTCTGGAAAGCGATGGTTTGTAACTTTTATTGACGATCATACTAGACTGAGTTGGTTTATTTATTGAAGGACAAAACAGAGGTAAAAAATGTGTTTGAAACTTTCTATGTCATGGTAGAAACACAATTTAATGAAAAAATCAAGATTTTTCGAAGTGATAATGGTCGTGAATTTTTTAATGAACAATTAGGAAGTTTTTTCAGAAAAAATGGGGTAGTACACCAAAGCTCTTGTCCAGATACACCTCAACAAAATGGCATCGCAGAAAGGAAGAATAGGCACCTTTTAGAGGTAACGAGGGCTTTAATGTTTACTAGTAAAGCTCCACAGTACCTTTGGGGAGAGGCTCTCTTGACTGCTACTTACCTTATTAATAGGATGCCATCCCGACCTCTCAAATTTAGAACACCTTTTAATGTATTCAGAGAGAGTTTTCCTAGTTCTAGACTAACTGCAGATCTGCCACTGAAGGTTTTTGGGTGTACAGCGTTTGTTCATATTCATCCTCATAATCGTAGTAAACTTGAACCGCGAGCTAAGAAGTGTGTTTTTGTAGGATATGCTCCAAGTCAAAAGGGATATAAGTGTTATGATCCACATGCTAGAAGGATAATTGTCACAATGGATCTAACTTTTTTTGAGTCCCTACTCCATTTTACTACTCATCTTCAGGGGGAGTATCATGTAGGTGAAGATTCGTCTTTTTGGGATATTGAGGAAACTAGACATCAGACAAATACGGAGCTAGACTTTACAATAAATGCTAATGTGAGGGATATAGGAGAAGATATGAATAAGTGTGATCCAAGAGATAATAGGGACCCAAGTGACTTAAATGATAAGAACTCTGATAATGAACCTGTAGAGCCTTCAGATGACAAAATTAAAAATGGAAACAGAGAACAAACAAAAGAAATACAGGTGTATTCGAGAAGGAACCGAACTCAAGGAAAAAAGACCGAAAATTCTCAACACTATCAACAGTCAGTTCCGCGGGACCTTACTGGAATCCAAGGTAATCTTCCAGCTGATTCTAATTCTAATTCCTTCTCAGATCTGGATCTTCCTATTGCAAAACGCAAAGGTGTTAGAAATCCCTCTAAATATCCTATTTCTATGTTTGTGTCCTATAAAAAGTTGTCTCATAGTTATTCAGCCTTTACTTCACAACTTTCTAGTGTGGAGATTCCAAAAAATGTGCAGGATGCTCTACGAGTTCCCGAGTGGAAGGAGGCTATTTTGGAGGAAATGCGAGCTCTTGAAAAAAATGAGACATGGGAGTTGGTGGATCTACCAAAAGGAAAAAAACCAGTGGGGTGAAAATGGGTGTTCACCACCAAATTCAAATCAGACGGGTCCTTGGAGAGGTATAAGGCCCGCCTAGTAGCAAAGGGATTTATGCAAACATATGGCATTGACTATGTCGAGACGTTTGCTCCAGTAGCTAAGCTAAACTCAATTAGAGTTCTCTTGACAATCGCGGTAAATCTTGATTGGTCTCTTCAACAGTTAGATGTGAAGAATGCTTTCTTGAATGGGCAATTAGAGGAAGAAGTCTATATGGACACCCCGCCAGGTTTTGAAGAGAAGTACAAGTTAAAGATATGTAGACTTAGAAAATCTCTTTATGGCCTCAAACAGTCTCCATGGGCTTGGTTCGAAAGATTTACTCAATTCGTGAAGAAGCAAGGGTATGTGCAAGGACAAGCAGATCACACATTGTTTACTCGACATTCACTAGAAGGAAAAACAACAGTTCTTATAGTGTACGTCGATGATATCATCCTCACAGGAGATGATGTGGTTGAAATAAAAAATTTAAAGGAACGTCTTGCCTCAGAATTTGAGATAAAGGACTTAGGCCCACTGAAGTATTTTCTTGGCATGGAGGTTGCACAATCAAAGAAAGGGATTATAGTCTCACAAAGGAAGTATGTTCTTGATCTGTTAAAAGAAACAGGAATAAGTGATTGTAGACCAGCTGAAACTCCAATTGACCCAAATGTAAAGTTTGCAAAGGAAGGAAAATTGATTGATAAGGGCCAATATCAGAGATTGGTAGGCAAGTTGATTTACTTGTCTCATACTAGACCTGATATCGCCTTTGCTGTGAGTCTAGTCAGTCAATTCATGCATTCTCCACGAGAAGAACACCGAGAAGCTGTTTATCGAATCCTAAGGTATCTAAAGAGTTCCCTTGGGAAAGGGTTGTTCTTCAGAAAGAATGAGCAAAGAAGTGTTGAGGCTTATACGGATGCGGACTGGGCTGGTTCATCTACAGATAGAAGGTCTACATCTGGATATTGCACATTTGTATGGGGAAATTTAGTGACATGGAGAAGTAAGAAGCAAAACGTGGTGGCTCGAAGTAGCGCTGAGGCTGAGTATCGATCCATGGCACATGGAATTTGTGAAATGTTATGGCTCAACAGATTATTGCAAGAACTAAGAAGACCTATGAGTCTGCCAATGAAGTTATATTGCGACAATAAGGCTGCCATAAGCATTGCTCATAATCCAGTTCAACATGACAGAACAAAGCATGTTGAAGTGGACAGACAATTCATTAAAGAGAAGATTGAAGATGGAAGCGTGTGTATCCCTTTTGTACCAACAAAAGAACAAGTTGCAGATATTTTCACAAAAGGTCTTTTCAGAACTACCTTTGAGACCTTTGTCAGCAAGTTAGGCATGTTCGACATGTACATGCCAACTTGAGGGGGAGTGTCGAATGAGCTGACAGATCTAATCACAATCTGCTCTGTGAATGAGCTGGCAGATTTGATTATAATCTGCTCCTATAAATATGTGATATGATGTATTTTAGGAAAAGATATTAGGAGTTATTTTAGGAAAATAGTTAAGAGGAAATCCCTTGATTTAAGGCTCCTATGAATTAGGGATTGATTAGTTTTTTCTGATCTTTTTGTTCTAGTATAAATATTGTACAGTTCCGTGAATAAAGTAAGCTTTGCATTCTCTGAAAACTTTCACCAGTGTATATAACTACAACAGTTTGATTCTTGATGTGTGTCTTACCTCTTTGTTCCAATTAGTTCGAAAGACCACCATGATTAAGACACCAGTTTGAACAGTCGTACCTGCCAGCATCCCATACCAAATTCCCTGAAAAATCATGAAAAAACATGTACGAGCAGTAAATAATAATGTCTTAAATAAGATGCTTGGAGTTGATCTTCGTATGAAAACAAAAGAAAACTATTTTATTTTTAATTAAGTGAAGACAAAGAAAAGCATACCTTAACGCCAATGTCAAGGAGGAAGCCAAGTATGAGACCAACAGGAATACCAAACAAATAGTAACAAGTTATGTTCACATATGCAACATAAGCTTGCCACCCTGCTCCAATGGCCACCCCTGCAATTGCAACAAATCTACCAGTGATCAAACTTCAGTTTAGGCCATCCAGCATATAGATATCAATCAAATCAAGCAGCAACGTCTTAATTCTAAACTAGTTGGATTCGATTAATGTATGAATCCTTTAAGGTTAATTTTTGCGAATGGACATCTAATTTTTGATTTATTACATTAAAGTGCCTCATCAACAACTCTCCTTACGTAATATCAGTATGACATTACTTAAGATAACTCATTTTCTAAACCACATGAAAAGCAAAGGTCAACGATGAGCCACACGTACGTGAGAGACCGTACGGGATATTAGAGTGGATTGAAAATTAGTACTCCCTCTATTTCTATTTATGTAAACCTATTTTTTTTTAATTCGTGTCAAAATAAATGACTTCTTTCCTAATTTGAAAACAAATTCACTTTATAAAATGATTTACAGTCACACAAATATTCAAGATTTATTTTGAACTACAAGTTTCGAAAGTCTTCACTCTTTCTTAAATGTCGTGTCTAGTCACATGAGTTCACATAAATTAAAATGGAGGGAGTAGTATTTTTGTTAAATGGCACCAGTTGGATACTATGTAAGTTGAGTTGTTGACGTGACTATACTTGAATGTTAGTTTTACACATGTGACAACTTACTTGTGTTTTTTCGAGAATGACTTTAGTGCTATAAAATAAGGGTGGGCGTTCGGTTTTTCGGTTCGGTTTTATCAAACTTCGGTTTGGCTATTTCGGGTTCGGTTTTTTGAAGGTGGACACCGAATACCGAACCAAACTAGTTCGGTTCGGTTCTTTCGGTTTCGGTTTTTTAAAATTCGGTTCGGTTTTGATTTTTTCAATTCGGTTTTTTTGATATGATATTAGAAGCGATTCCATTGACACTAATTCGTATTCTTAAAAGCAATAAAACATAAAACTGATAAATTGAAATCAAAATCAAACAAACAGGATACAGAAGAACAGAAAACTATAATCATGATATAAGATTACTAGGTGTTATATACATACCGTAAGAATAATTAAGAAAACACATAAATGACATACATTAATCCTAAAGACATATCCTAGTTATCTTGCTTTGGTAAGGATATTTGATTTTCTTAACTGAAGTGGAAAATTAGGGATACAAATGCAAAAGAGGACTTGTTACAATTGGGTTTTTTCTGGCTTTAAACTTAATGGGTCTGGACTATTTTAATTTTTTTGGCTAATGTATTAAATTTCGGTGCGCATTCGGTTTTTCGGTTCGGTTTTATCAAACTTCGGTTCGGCTATTTCGGTTTTAGTTTTTTGACGGTGGACACCAAACATCGAACCAAACTAGTTCGGTTAGGTTTTTCGATTTTCGGTATTTATGCCCAGCCCTACATTAAACTGAAAGTAAATGACAAACCCAAATCTTCTATATTCTTTCCACTCGATCTGTCAATAGAACAAATGTACGAAAAAGATTAAATTGAAGATTTAAAGAGCAGCTGGTAAGAATTAAGTACCAGAAAGAGTAGGTTGCAGACAGCCAACAACAATGGTGGCTGCTAACAATGGAGTGAGGTCATATACAATCTGCTGTACTTGTTCATTGTTTGAAAACAATGGAAGATACCAACTCCGACAAATAAGCAGAACCACTGAGAGGAAAATGCCGGCTAAAAGAGAAGTGATGGACGCAACCATTACTGAGAATTTTGCAGTTCTTGGATGTCCTGCTCCTAGTTCATTTGACACCCTCACGCTGTAAACATTTCAATTAAGGTTGTTGCTTGGCTAGCTATAATAACAACATTAAGATTAGCTAACTGGGATAATTGATAGTATTACCTTATTGCAGCGTTGAATCCAATTGCCACCATGAATGTCCAGCCTTGGATATTCATGCTGCAATCAAATAACACCATCGTGAAAATAAACGAATTTTTCATTGTTAAATTATCACCCCTTTCTTGCAGGACTGCTAACGCACAATCTTATGTTTTCTTCCGCTTGCTCTGCAGTACAAGCCTCATACAGAGCCGCGCTTCTTTAATATGATGAGAAGAAGGGGGGCCGGGTTTGAGAACTTCGGATTCAATATCAATAACTGTGGATTCAATTTCTATTTTTATATATGCAACCTAAAGAGCTACTTTTCCCCTATGAAATATAAAAGGTCATTCATATGTAACATAGTCCAAGCTAACCTCTTCTCGTACTCCTTCTCTTCCCGCTTCAGTAGATGGAAAAGCATTAAATGGGGTAAGGAAGGAGAAGAGACAGTGTTAGCTACAATCTCTGCCGTTAGCTAAGATAAATGCAGGTAATTAATCAAGGAAAATTAGTTACTTAATTAAAAAATTCACAGTGTCATGTATATAAGTTTAATCTAAGTTATTTACATTTTCAGCGTACTCCTTAACTATCATGAGTAGATCACAACTCTTAAACAGAGAATTATAATTTGAGATTCGAATATGGAAAACGTGCTTGTACATTTTATTTTAGTACATTATACAGTAAGTTTATATATGTAATTTTGTCTGTCACATTTGTAAAAGTTCCCAAATAAGAGTTTAAATCTTAGGCCTCTGGTAGAAGTTCGTCCTTACAAATGTATATGAGAGCGCGTGCAGAGACACACACATGACACATATATATGCGCTAATTCCTTTGCTCCATTTTACTTGTCATGATTAATAAAAATAATTTGTTCAAAATATTTTTAGAAAATCAAGATATATTTAATTAGTTTTTTTCGCGTTTACCCTTACTTTAACAAATGTAGAGAGAGATTATTAATATTGTAAAAGGAAGACTAACTAAATTCAAATCAAAGAATAAATAGGAGTAATCTAATTATTCTATATTATCCTTATCAGGGGCGGATCTAGTAAGGCGGGTGGGGATGCCACGCCACCCGCACACCTCGAGCAAAACCTTGTATATATATGTGAGTATATATGGGAAATAGTATGTAAAATGGCACCATGACTAACAAATAGTTGTTTGGTGCCACTGGTGAAGGGCTGAAAGGTGTGCCCACAGCACTTGGGATCAAGTCCAACTTGCACCAATTCTTTTAAAGACTTCTCTTTGCTAAGAAGCTTACAGAAGATTCGTTCTCCTTTTTTCTTATTTTCTTTTTCTATTTTGCTTCTTCTTTACTTTATTTTCCTTGTTTCTTCTTTTCTTTCTTATTTTCTTTTTCTATTTTGCTTCTTCTTTACTTTATTTTCCTTGTTTCTTCTTTTCTTTCTTATTTTCTTTTTCTATTTTGCTTCTTCTTTACTTTATTTTCCTTGTTTCTTCTTTTCTTTTTATTTACTTGCTGATGGTTTTTTTTTTGTTCCCTAATGAGTCACATTGACTTTTTAAAATTTTATAAATCCTTGCTTCTCTTTATAGTTCATAGTGTTTATCATTTTTTATTTTGATACCTAAATGTGCATCTAAGTTGAGTTCTAGTTATAGTTGATTAGTCTTGAGTTAACTGATAGCTTCAAAAAATAACTCTCAATTATAAATGAATAATATATTTTTGTTGATATTAGTAATACTATTGAATTTTTATGCTCTGTTTAAAATTATCATAATTATTAAATTATTTCGTTTAATCGATGTCTATATAAATCGAAAAGATGAATAACCCGAATTGCGGCAGTAGAAAAAATAAATCAAGTTGAAATCCAAAATAGTGTGACAATCGGTTTGTCTATATAAACGGACGGAAGATGCTTCGTTCCCCAACTCGTTTAAGTCAACTGATGCATTGGATCATTCCCTTGTTTGCGGAACTGGGCTATGGAACGCGTTGAGAAAGCTGACGCTTCTGCCTTTCCACGAGTTAAAACTTGTAACAATAGAAATACTTGAAGCTAAGATGAATAACTCGAACCGAAGCTCAAAATAAATCAATTCAAAAGCCAAAATAGTGTGATAATCGGTCGGTCTATATAAACTGAAAGGCTGAATAACCAGAATCGAAGCCCAAAATGGACCAAATCGAAGCCCAAAATAGTGTGGCACCCGGAATCTCAAATTCCTGAATCCGCCTCTGATCCTTATAGATACAACTTTAAAGAACATGTAAAAGTAAAGCATGGCATGTAAAATGGACTGGAGAGAGCAGTAATATAACATTATGAAAATACGACAAAAGCCTAGCTAGGTAATGGTTTCAACTTTGCATGTAGCAATTAAAAATGATTCTGAAAAATTAATAAGTTGCACTTCCCTGAGAACTATTCGATCGAGACTATAAAACCCAAGTTTACACTTAGAAAATTGCTTTCATTCAACGGGTCTTACTAATTAATGGCTATGGTATAATTAATTGAATAGAAAACAGATTTTATCATCTTTCGGTCCATAGTTCTAGGGAGTTAAGGATTCGTGCCAAATTAAATAAAACCCGGTCAATATCACGTAGGAGTAAAAGATTATGAACTCACCAAATTGAAATTGCATCCACTGCCACTTCAGCATTCTTGAGGTATCCAGCAACGAGAATTAATGCCATGAAGTACCACATCTCTAAGCTGCAAATAGATCTTGAGATAAACAAATTAGATTCCATATTTTTAGCCGGTTGACTTGGAATTAAGTCTAAACAAAAACGAAAATTATAGTTTAACTTCTACTCCATCCATTCACTTCTACTTGTCCACTATAGACTTTACACACTTCTTAAGATATAAGAAATGAAGTGCATATTTTACCTTGATATTCATATTAATTGATGTATAATTGCATTGGATTTGAAAAATAATTTGGAATAAGTAATTAATGTTAAGGGCAAAACAGAAAAAATAAATTATTTTCTCTTGATATGCGAAAGTGGACAAGTAAAATTGAAAATCTATTTATAGAATAGTGGAGGAATTTCATGTATTTTCACATCTAGGATTTTCATATACAACATATACCACTATCAAGGGGAAGTTCTTATTATTTAGGTTAGTTAGGTATTTCGATTTCTAGGTTTCGTCGTAAATCTAATTGGTTATTTCCAATTACGTAAATCAATAGTTCAAACCGCACTCAAAGGTAGGGCATTTCCCATTTTTATAGGAACTTCTGTACCAGAAACAATGGTATCTCCAATTTATAGTATAATAGCAGTAGAAGTTTTACACTATTAGTTAACATAAATTATGACTACACCTAACCATTCATTAAAAATGTGATTAGTCCTGAAATATAAGACAAGTTATCTACAACAATAGGTTAGAGTACACCAACTTTATTTTTTCCTTTCAGTGTAACAAATTAAACACTCAGGGTCATTTGGTTGGTGGAACGAGGGATTATAATCTTTGGATAAATTGTGGGATAGTTTTATCCTCGTTTATTCCCTTGTTAACTCGAACCAAACATCTACAAAGTGATCTCATCATTATGATTTCTTAGAATAACTTGTTCCTCAACCAAACTATCCTTAAAATTGTATTAAGGATCCTGAAATATAGGAGAAAGGGATAACTTTAATCTTGAATTTGTCATCATAGTATTGAAAGTAAGTTATCTTATTTTCTTTATTTGGCTCTTGAACGTGGATTTGGATGAGTTGAGCCATAATTTATGCTCACTTCTGACATAGAAATAATCTTTAATAAACCACAATGCAGAAGCATCGTATGATCATATATTCCAAAGACCTAGGTGTCATTTGTTTTCATTAAGATTAAGTCGTCTGAATCTGAATGCACATCTGAATGATTAAGACGTTGTTTTTAGATTCGAACATTGAATGATTAAGACTGTTTGTCTTTCCACATCTGAATGTGCATAATATATTTATTTAAACATAATAAATATACAATTCAAATAAAAATGTAACTAAATATTAGAAATAAATACAAATTTAATAAATTAAAAAATATTATTTGATAAAAAAATGAAACATTTATGTTTGCTAGTAATGATGGAGTGTTTGTAGTGGTGGTGGTGCAGTGTGTCTGGGGTAGGTAGGTGGGGGGGGGGGGGTTGGGGTAGAGTTGGTGGTGGTGGTGGTGGTGAGTGGGGGTGGGGTAGTAGAGGGTTGGGGTGGGGTGACGTGGGTAGTGTTAGGTGGGGGATTGGGGCGGAGTTGATGGTGGTGGTGAGTGGGGGTGCGTAGTGGAAGATTGGGGTGGGTGGTGGCGGGTAGTGTTGGGTAGGTGGGGTTGGGGTGAGGTTGGTGCTAGTATTGGGGGGGGGGGGAGGGAGAGGGGTTGGGGTGGGTAGTGGAGGTTTGGGGTGGGTAGGGTGGAGCCGGTGGTAAAATTATTAATACAAAATACCTCTTAATGATATTAAGATTTTGTTTCAGATCTTAATGATTAATATCTATTCAGACCAAATAAGTGATTAGATCTTAATGTAAACAAATACACTTAATGACCTAAGATCTGAACCATTTAGATTCAGACCTTCATTAAGTGCAATCAAATGAGGCCCAAGTTAACTAAGAAGATCTTCATCGACAAAATAAAATTTGAATCACATGATTATCTATTCTTTCTTGGGCACAAGAATTCAGAAACCTTAAATAGGTTTTGAGATGCACAACACTCAGCTCAAATGGCGCCGTGAGTCGAGAAGCTTTTTCTTTTTAATTCATTTTGTTGTAGATGAAGGGTGCTTCTGGTATGGAAGAAAATATTTTCCACCAAAAATAAGTGATTTTTTTGTTTAATTTCTGATATTTGGTAAGCAAGCAGAAAATATTTGTACATTATCTAGGAAAGTGCTATCAGAATGGGGTGGGGTAGAGGTGTGGGGGTGGGGTAGAGAGGTGGGCAATGAGGTTTGGAGGATGGGGAGGAGCAGACTTTGTCTTCCTTCCTTCTATTTTTCTAGTTTTTAAGAAATTTGTGTCTAAAAGGAATATTTTTTAAAAATTTTGATCAATAAAATAGGACACCGAAGAGAGAACTTATATCGAATAAAGCGGGTCACAGTTGGCTACAATTTTTCATTCATATTTTTCTTTTTCATCAGCAGTTTGCAGCAGCCTCATTTATTCGGCATTGAATAGCGAATTAAAATTGTGGATCTTGTGACGTGGTTACAATATTTCCCACTACTATTCTTTTATTTTTATAAGTTTATTACCACAGAACATGGGCATAGTTTAAAGTCATTAAATTATCTTCATCTTTCTTCATCCCCCGAAGGTCCCACCAGGGTAAGAATTACTGATTGAGTTGAGTGAAGCATAAATAAAAGATGTATAGCTGATAACATAATATGACAACATATATAATATATAAACATGTCTTACGTTTCATAATTATATTTTTAAAATTATCATCAACAGAGTGAAGCATAAATAAAAGATGTATAGTTGATAACATAATATGACAACATATATAATACATAAACATGTCTTACGTTTCATAATTGTATTCTTAAAATTATCATCAACAGAAATGTAATTCCTATAAATAGGAGTAGGTTGGACAGTCATGGATTTTTAAGCAATGCTATAGTAAAAGCTGCAAGAATTGGGTAAGCAAGCATATAGCTTACGTGTGTCATGTATGTTATTTCATTTTATTTTTTATATATTTGTTCTTCTAGTAACTTCTAACCAACTTTAGGAAGTAAGTCATTTTTGGGTCTTTCCTATTAGATGAGGACATCAATATCTTTACGTAATTATAGTAAAATATTGTTCTAAGTTATCAGGAATGCATTAGCATTGACTAAGAATTACTAAATAATCGCTAGGTCAACGATCCAGTTAGGGGAGCAGTGAATAATAACGCATGAGTTATTGCAATAGTAATAATACAGAGCTTTTTATTCAATGAATAATAATATATGAACTGTCATATACTTTTATTCACATGATACTAATATATGTATCCTTATTCTACATGCATTTTATCCCAAGTAATATATTCACGTATAAGTTATACCGAATTAGAGTAGTAATATAGTGTTTGATTGGTGTTAAATTCTACATGACTCATGCAAAGTTTAGTACTAAAACTAGACTTTGTAATAGTTATACGTAATTATAATTACGCAGCAAAATAAAAAGCTGTATACTTAATTAGACTTTTTATTTTTGTACTTACAAACGAAAGGACCCCAAAAGAATTTCAATCAAGAAACTTACCAGAGCATGACAGCAGATGCAAAAGATAGTTTAACGAAATCCCAAAGATTTTGAAAAGCCCTTAAAGAAAATCCAGACCAAGCTTGTCCACAAGTCCCACTGAAAATATACACTAGCTGAGCCACCACTAAGAACAACCATGAACCGTTCAGCACCACTGCAGCACCCACCAATCCCCACCCTAACTTGAGCATCAACAGCCAACTGAAAAAAGTGTGTCCTATAAGACCAACCGCCGCTATGGCAGCTATCACTATAATCTTGCTCTGAGCTTGCAAGAATTTTTGTATTGGAAAGTTCAGTGCATAGGCGAACAACTGTGGAATCATCCACACAGCAAATGTGCCTGTAGAAGCGAATTCAGGATATAGAGTCAATACGTTCAGATATTATATTGAGAATAGTTCTATTATATTATACATTTTTTTTCCGCATAAGTATGCATAAATCGAGCGATAGTCAACGAGTTAATTTGAATGGACAGAATCCGTCGTAGATTCGTCTTTGTATACCTGCCCATTTTGATATATCTACCGTCTGACCGATGAGTCTGAGAAGTGGTGTAGCAAAAATGTAAGGGAACATTAGAACTAAAGCGGTAGTGATGAGGATTATCCAAGATCGTTGCATGTAAGTTCCTAACATTTCTAGCTGTTTTGCTCCAAATGCTTGTCCGCACAGTGTCTCCAGTGCACTTCCCATGCCCAACTGTGGTCACAATAAACCCCGTTAATAATAAAGACGAATTCAGAAGATTCAGATAGCGATCAAGTTCAGAATGAGTGTGATTTATATATGTATACGTAATTCGAGCTCAAGTTAGATAGTCTTCTATTACTAGGCTCACCAATATATCAACCAGTACTTTTTTTTATATTATACCTAGTACCGGATATTAAATCAAACCACAAGAATTGTTTCCAGCCATGAGTTCCTCTATGAAGTCATAACCGCTCTTGGATGGGGTGGACCATTCCATCAAATCTTTGAGAAGGGCCCAATATGGTACTTGATGGTTGGGCGTGGCGATAGGCGTCGTACTACGACTGCCTTCCCAGCCGAAAAACAATAAATTCAATTAACCCACACGAACCGTCCTAAATCTATGTCTGATTAACAATACTTATTAATCCTTCCCAAAATGATAGACAAAAGGATCAAATACAACCTACTTTTATAGCTAGATTGAAATTCTTTGCATATTTGCATTCTTATCAAATCTTAAAGAATCATTTTAAAGTCATGTATAGGGTAGAGATGTATATATTCATACCATGACACCAAAAGCAAAACCAGCAATGACGGAGTTTTCAATGGAGACAGCAGCTAGTTGAATGGTACCAACATGACCAGCAAATACTTGAGTAATAGCACCAATAGAGTATTGACAAATGGAAGTGAAAATGGCTGGAGCAGCCAGGTACCATAGTTTCGTCGACTCTGCTGAAAACTGTCGGACTAAATCATTAATTCCATGGATTTGTTGGATATCATCTGTATCTGCTTTGAATGAAGAATTTGTTGGTCTATGCAACTCATCATCATCTTCGTAATTGTTCACTCTTGGTGCTAGAAGTGGCACCACAGTATCACTGGCCATCATAAATGAGAGGAAGGAGCTATTATTTGTGTTCACTCTTGGTGTTAGAAGTGGCACCGGGACTTTAAATAGAATGAGATATTGTACTTAGATTTGTTCATTTTTCCTCATCTTATAGTCTATTTTTTTTTAATATACTTCTTCGCACCTTTCGGATTCGAGATTCAAACAAATTTTTTCTTTATTGTTTTTTTTCCACATGTCTTATAAATTTTGTATTGTATTATTATGACTTGTACTAAAACTATATTTTCCATAGTTTTCAATATAGTTAATTTATTTCTTAAACTTTTAAAATTGCATATTTGAATTCACGATCTTAATTAAAAGGTTGGACTCTTAAAATTTAAGCTGTGGCATATAAATTTAAACAAATGGAGTATATTTTTAGAAAAGACTGATAAAACTATTTTAAATATTTATAAGTGATCAAGTGTAGGTGGCCTAGACATAGATGGTTAATAGAGCACATGGCTAAATGAAAGAGAAAACCATATAAACTATCCATAAAAGACAAAGTATTTACTTGAATTTGTCCATATGCAATTTAGTTACATAGCTACCCATGCGGAAGAAAATTTTTACCCGACTACCCACTTGAATATTCATCAAACTTTGCTGTTCTTCTTTATTCCATCTGTACTTCGGCCTAATCCCAAGTATTAAAGTAGTATCCAAAATTCAAATGCTGTTCACATTGTGAGAGGAAATTTGACAAGTGCCACACATGCAAAACGATATTATATTTATAATTATAATTATAATTACAGAAAGAAATGTATTGGATGCTTGCCATTTATCATTTTCCTCAAACTACAAACCATTCAGTTTCACATGCAAACATTACACTTTTGATCTAGGGACCCCATTAAAGTAAACTTTAAGTATAAGAAACTATATTTGAATACATTGATTAAAGAGGATAAAAACAGTAGATACTTAGAAATTTATTTGTAAAGAATAGGAAACAAAATACATGATGCACATTAAATTCCTTTTTAATTTTAAATATAAAATATTGTTTTTCACAAATAGAACAAATTCTTATTTTTTTAACGGAAAAGGCTCAAATATGCCATCAAACTATCGGAAATGGTTCATTTATGTCACTCGTCAATAGTTTGGCTCATTTATGCCATCGAACTATAGGAAATGACTCATTTATGCCATCAAACTATAGGAACTGACTCATTTATGCACTCATCAATAGTTTGACTTATTTATGCAATCGCCCGATACCAAAATGACTCATTCATGCCATATTTCATTAACGCCGGTTTTATAATACCAAATATGACACGTAGCCTCCAACTAGATTATGGTTGTGGGTGAGTAAGGTGTATGGGTCAGATTTTTTTATTAATTTGGTATTTAAATTGGACTGGTTTAATTAAACGACGTAGACCTCTAATTGGAGGCCACGTGTCATATCTGGTATTATAAAATTGGCGTTAATGAAATGGCATGGATGAGTCATTTTGGTAACTGGCGATGACATAAATGAGTCAAACTATTGATGAGTGACATAAATGAGTCATTTCTTATAGTTCGATGGCATAAATGAGTCATTTCCTATAGTTCGATGGCATAAATGAGCCAAACTATTGACTAGTGACATAAATGAGCCATTTCCGATAGTTGGATGGCATATTTGAGCCTTTTCCGTTTTGCCTTTTTTTAATTCAAAATACTAGTTGATAAATTATCATCAATACTATTTAGCTGATTTTTATTCTCACTGTAATTCTTATTTTTACCAAGTAGCTGACCGAATATAGTGTTTATATTTTTAACCAATACACATAAATTATATATAATTATTTACATATTATACATGAATAAGTTTATCCAAACTCACTTTCAGATCTTTACATAAATATATATACTCTTATATTTTTGTTTTATCACATGTGACATTATTTCGAAGGACTGTGTGTTGTATAATACCTTGTCAGTATGTGATATATACCTGTGAGTATCATAAAGAAATGAGGAGTATTTTGAAGGAATGAATCAACCCTTTGTGATACTTTGCATTATGATATATATCATGTGGGTATCATAGAGAACTGAAAAGTATTTTTTAAAGAATTAATCAGTCTATGATACCTTGTCAGTACATAATATATACTTTGTGGGTATCATAGATGGCTGAGCTCTGTTTTGAAGATTTTTTTTAATTATTTGCGATATTTTATCAGTATATGATATATTATGTGGGTCAGTCATCCATGATACCCTGTCAATGTATGATATATACCATGTGGTTATCATAGAAGATTGAGTTGTCACTACAATAAAAATGGGTAATTTGTGGAGGTTAAAAGTTGCACTTCGCGGAGGTTTTGGCCTCTTCTAGCAATTAGCAGAGGCTAATGCCTACGCGAATTGCAACTTTCAACCTCTGCAAATTATCAATTTTTTTGTAGTGTGTGTTTTTCCTAAAAGAATGAACCAGTCCTCTATGATACCCTGTCAATGTATGAGTATCCTTTCTGATACCCTGTCAGTATATGATATATACCATGTGGGCATTAGAGAGGACTGAGTAGTTTTTTTTTTTTTTTTTTTTAATTTTTAAGAAATGAATCTGTCACTATGACGCTCTGTCATTATATAATATATACTAGGTTGGTATCATAGAGTACTCAGTATTTTTCTTGAAAATATGAATGACCAATCCTCTATGATACACCGTTAGTAGATATATAGCATATACCATGTGAGTATCATAAAGGACTGAGGAGTGATTTTTGAAGGAGTGAATCAGTCTTTTATGATACGCAGTCAGTATATGATATATACCATGTGAGTATCATAGTATACTGCAACTAATTCAACTGCTACTGATTTGATATACTATATGCTAGAATATATTATTTTCTTGATTATTGATACAAGAAAATAAAAATAAATAAAAAGATGTACTATATCAATGATTTTTTCATTGATTTAGAAAAAAATAAAATAAAGGAGTCAAAAGATGTGTAGAATTAGATTATGAAAAAAAATAGAAAATAAGGAAAAATAATTTAAAAATAATAAAATTATAAAAGGAGAAAAAGAAAAAAAATGAAAAAAAGAGAAAACATGTATAATGTATAATTTATTCTGATAAATGATTTTGAGAAAACAAAATGAGAAAAAGAAAGACAAAAGTAATATTAAAATAATGTTTACCATATCAGTTATCTTTTCTTATTGTATAGAAAATAAAAATAAAGAAAAAGAACAGAAAAAAAAAAGTGAATGAAATTAGATTAGGGAGAAAAAAAAGAAAGAACTAAAATGAAATTAGATAACGGACAAGAAATAAAGAAAATGAAAAAAGAAAAGAAAACAGAAGAATAAAAAAAACGAAAAGAAAGGAGCCAATTGAGTTTGGCATTAGATTATGGTGAAAAAAGAAAGAACAATAATAACAAGTATATAATAGATATATAATAAATTTATAGTCATTGCATGTGTATATGCACCGATTATACAATAATTATGTTGATTAAAATTTGCAAACAATAAAATTTCAGGTTATTTCGTGGGGAAATTACAAAGGGAACAGGATTTAAAGAGTAACTTATTACAACAATATCATTTCAGAAATTTCACACGATACCATTTATTATAATTGCGTATATTTTTAAGTTTTTAATTAAATTAAATACCACTTTATGTATTCTTTAAATATCTCATTATGGAACCTGAAAATAGGAATTGTCACAATTACAATTATCGTTATCTTAAATTCAAAATTATCTCACCTTCTCTCTAACCTAAATCATATCTTTCCTATATATTTTCCACCTGAAGCCTTCTTCTCTCTTATATCCCCCAAGATGTCTTATCCATTAAAAAGTAATGAAATAGCTTCTCAATTCCTTTTAACTCCAACATGACCCAGTGTCACACCCAAAAATCCACTCTAGGCGCAATAGACATCCGATGCTATGAACAATATTAGAGACACCTTGTAAAATCAATATAGGAAAAATGTCTAAAATACACCCCAAACTTTACCCGATTTTGTTGTAACACACCTAACCTTTACGGGGGGTTCTTCTATCCCCCTGGATATATTTTTAAGGAATTTCTTTGGCATTTATCGAGTGAGCTGGATGACAATTCAAACACGTGCTGAACAAAATGCCAAAAAACAAAGGAGTGCAGTCATTTTCAGGTCATTTCACTCTTTGAACAAAATAAAAAATTAGAATTCTCTCCTACACTCTTAGTTTTTCTCATGGAGAAAATAGTTGATTCTCTTGGAATTTGATCTTGTGAATCACTATATTCTTTCATAATCGAGTCTTGGCTTGTGTCGCGTTGGATTTTGGTTTGATTTTTCTAGATAAATGCCAAAGAAACGCTTTAAAAATATATTCAGGGGGGTAATAGAACCACCGTAAATGTTAGGTGTGTTACAACAAATCCGGGCAAAGGTTAGGGGTGTATTTTAGACATTTTCCCATCAATAAACATCTATTCTCTTTCAATAGTATTTTAATAATTTAAAACAATAATTTATGGCTAACTAAAAACATAGTGAATAATCAATTATAAGACGTGACAAATGCCTCAATAAGTCATGCGGGACTTTCTACATCTACCCATAACACAATGTGTAACTATGAAGCTTCGAAGAAACATAAACATAGTCTAAGACATCGAGACGCAGCCCGGAAATAAAAATAATAAAACTAGATAGATGGGGTATCCCACGAACAATGGTGTGGGCTCACCAATAAGTCTGGAAAGCAGCAAGACCTCCTACTCCGCACGTGTATCGCGAACCTGCTCTTCTTCGTTACCTAATATGCCATAAAAAATAACAATGGTATGCCTGAGTTCTGGGTACTCAGTGAGTGTCTAAGGGAACAATAGTTAACAAATCCAAAATAAGATAGTTATAGTAAAATTTGTGAGTCAATAGTATTAAAACAGTTCGAAAGTAAGAGATAGAGCAACGATCATCAACCTTAGTAGAACTTTCTGTAGACAACCAAATAGACAAGAAAAATACCAATTTCAATTCATCAAACCTTTTGTCACATTAAGTCTTTTAATCAGGAACTAAAGATCACCACAGCCATTCACAGGAAACCAAAAGATCAACACATGCCAACTCACGGGCGAACAATCATTTGATACACCGGGGCTATTGTCCCCCGGAGGCTTATAGTCCTCTGGAGTAGCACATCAATAGATACACTGAGCTATACATCTCGGAGGTCAATTGTCTTTTGTACTGACACAATAATAGATACACCAGGCTACAGGCCACGGAGGTTAATTGTCCTCCGGACTGACACAACAATAGATACACCAGGCTACATGCCACAGAGGTAAAATCATCCTTCGTACTGACACAACAATAGATACACCGGGCTATATGCTTGTCACACCCCTACCAGGAGTATGACTGGCTCCGACCCGTAGGCCGGGAAACACCTGACTTATCCGTTACTTTGAACATTATAAACCATAACTCAAAGAACACCTGCACGCAGAAAAGGCCCAACATAGGAATATCCGATCATTTAGCACATATGTTCATATGCGGACCGACAAGGTCACCACATCATAACGTATATCATAAAGCCGGCAAGGCTAACAGTAAAGTATCAAGAGCTCAAAATAAGGCAGACAAGGCCACCAATATATTATACCATAATATGACCCGGTGAAACTATAAAACATATGACTGTACACATACGTCTACGAGCCGTCTACATAGAATTCAAATGATCATAAGGACAATACCAAATAGACTGCAGCTCCGAAGTAAGTGGAGTGTTCCTGAGAATCCGCTGATAGAACACCTACGGGTCTGATCCATCTCTCTGCCTACCTGCGGGCATGAGCACAACGTCCACAAGAAGGGACGTCAGTACGAATAATGTACTGAGTATGTAAGGCATGAATAACAACATAATATAGATATGAAAGGTAACATGGAATAAGAGAGATAACCTGTTCATCTGGATGCCACATAAGGCGGTGTCATGCATGCTTAGCCTTTTTAAAAAAATGTTTTTATACTTATATATAGTACCATGCCCGGCCATTAAGGCTCGGTGTTATCATCATTAGCCCGCGTCCGGGGCAATATCATAACATGCCCACTGTAGTGGTGTGCACATCTATGTGCCATGCCTGGCCGACTATAGCGCGACGCGGTGTGAGAAAATACATACATATATATATATATATATATATATATATATATATATATAAAGCATGTGTGAGAGCCCAATCAAAAGCCACAACTATATTGGAGTGACGTAAGGTCGGTATCCTCCGATTATATTATGGATCAATCATCATCGTTTATCCCACCTTGAAGGAACAAGGGCCATAAGGTGAGATTACCAACAATGACGGAAATTAAGAAATTGCAAAGTAAGCTCAATCACCTCATAATAATATAAAGCTCATGTACTTGGAAATCTCTATGAATAAAATCATCTCATAATATCATGAAATCCGTGTGCCTTGGAGCTTTGACAAAGAAATCCCTCATAATCATCGTCATGGTTATCATAAAAAAAATTATTCATCTTTAGTACCATAAAAAAATTTAAGAGTCATGAATCTCTAACATTCTTGGAAATGAAGATTTTTATAGAATTCATGTATGGGTTGGTAGGAAAAGAATCATGCCTTTAAAAGAAAGAGGAATAGTCTTAACATACCTGGAAGATAATTTCTCGACTTCCAACTTACTTCCTGTCTTGCAATTCACTTAAGATCATTTGGAGCCTCGTAATCTACATATACAACCATTCATACTATTGTTAGGCTCGTCATCATATGCTCATCTTAAGCCCTTAATTTAAATTCATTTAGAATCTGCCGAAATTCGGGCAGCATCTCCCCTATTTATATGCCTAGCCCGAAATCACAATCCAATGACTAACAAAAACAACAACAATACCAACATTATCAACACCCATAGGCTCCATAAAACATCCCACACGATGTTTTCCAAGTTTGTCGACTATCCAACTTGTTATACGACTATTTAATAACTTTATCTCTGTAAATAAACTGGAATTAATATTAATAAGGAGAGATTCATACCTTATTCTTGCTAGAGCAGAAATATCTTCCATATCTACTTTGAATCCAAGAAAACTCTAACGCAAGACAAAACTATAATCGCTACTACACGTTACCTGGACCTCGATTAATATTCCGTCACTTGAAATTACTCAAAATCCTCACTTTTATGAGGTAAATATGCTCTCTTTTACTTGCTGATTTTTTCTGGAATATTTGGGAGATTATTATGACCAAAATGAGGGATTTTAACCCTTTTATAGGTGGGTAAAGTCGGTGGTACTGTAGCAGTACTGTAGTAGTTACTGTAGCGCACGTTTCTGCTCTGCCAGCCTAACCTGTAACATCCATAATTCTCTACTATTATGTCGTATCAATGACAAACGTATTGAGTTGGAAACTAGACTCGACGAACTTCATTTTAGGCTTTTGAAACACCTTAAAACTCCTAATATACTAGGAGATATACCCCTCCAAAGTTGACTAAAAACCTGCTCAAAATCCTGTTTTTTTTCAAATTTTTGTCAAACTTATTTTCTTCGATTTGCTTGATCCCGAAATCTTCCGAAACTCTCCATACATGATATTTATCAGTAATCATACTTGATAATGGTCATGTCCTTTGGTTCGAAGGCTGTCCTTCCCGGTTACGAGTTGCAAGATCATAATTCATCCTTTACTTAAACAATATACTTAATAATGCTTTGTTCCTCACACTCCAAAGTTGTTTTACCTAGCTATAGCTCGACATACTTACATTCAAATTTAACCAGTGCTCCTCCGAGGTATGGGGTGTAACACTGAAAGTGAGGGGTGTAACATTCGCCTCCCCTTCAAAAACATTCGTCCTCGAATGTTGAGAGGTCGATGTCAATGTTCTTACTTGTATTTGTCGGTATTTACTTTAATTACTTGCAGTCTTACTTGCTCATTTAAGACTGAACTTATCCGAATTACGCAGTTTATCCTTCTTCTTTTGTGGCCAAAATTTACGCCCGTACTCAAGCTCGTCTCTTTTCTTATTATCTGTCTGTCTACTAACTCTTTATGCTTTATCGTTCTCATTGTCTTTTCAACCTTCGTTGTTTACATTCTTGTATGCTCTTTTATCTAGTACTTACCACATACTTTTATCCAATTTTGATCTCATCTTCTTTTTATTCAAATATTCTTATTCTCTTTGATCTCCACGTATCTTTCTTACGTTTTACAGATGTCCCAGGCCTTTGTCTTCTTGGACTTTACTTATTCTTATTCTTCCTCCCTTAAATATAACCTCAATACTGGTCACATTTTAGCATCCTTTTATTTCTATAACAGTCGAATTAATCTTTGCGGTACTTTATCTTTCAACTAGTTTAACACCGAAACGTCTCGCTTAATTTCTCTTTGCTTCAATTAGACTTCTGGCACTTGGCTAACTAATGGTAATTATTGTCCTTATATCAAAAACATCTCAAATTCTCTTCTTTAACGATCCTTTCCTTTAATTTACTCTTAAAGTTTCTGATCCTTAGTTCGGCTAATATGTTAGGGGTGAGTTCAGAAGTTTGTCGAAGAACGACCAAGATTCCTTGTCATGCAGCGAATTCGAATCTTTTCATTTTTTCCTTTGTCTGTAACCTTCATTCATCCCTTTTTCAATAAGAGTCATCATGTTATTCGTTCCACGAGGTTTCATTGTCACCTGCTTGTTCCAATCAAACGTGATATCCTTGAATCATTTCCTTTGGGGTTCTCCTTCTACTTTTAACCTTTGCCCGATTCTCACTTAATAAGTCTTTCCCATAGTTTGAAACAATTGTCTGTCATTTTGGTTTATCAATCAAGCAGATCTCTTAATTCCTTAAATGTCCATCTTGTTATACCCTATTTTAACCGGGGTCAAAATAGTTTATAACATTCCGGTAATTCCGGGGTTATTTAAAGTTAAGAGTCGCCACCTAATTATTTATGGTGAATTAGGACACCTAAGATTTATTAAAGTAATTATCTAAAGTTGATTTTATTTTAAAGTCTACGAAACCAAATGATTCTAGGTACGGGTTCAACTAATCTAGAGGGAAGGTATTAGGCATCATCTAAATTCCATTAATAATGGTTGACCGACCGGACTTATGTTAATTAATTAAGGCTAAAATGTAGAATTTTATGAAAGAAAGTATGTTGAAGAGTGATTAAAAATATAAATGTCTACTGACTATATTCCGATGGCCTCCTTTTAAATGGGACGTTGAAAAACACTACGTAAACCTTGTAATGTTGCGTTTACTTCTGAAAATATTGCTAACTGACAAGGGATATAAATATAGAGGACCGTTTGCAATTAAAACAAAAAAAGGTTAAGTATTTTGAAAATCTTTGAGTGAAAAAGATATAAGACTAATCATATATGTAAATAATGTAGAACTTTGTTTAGGAAAAGAAATGGTACCGTATAAACAAATTTCCCAACATATGTAAAATTCTAAGTTTTAGAGTATAATAAAATGGGAGCCCTCAAAGAGTTTGGCAGAGCATGGATGAGTCATTCGACCCTTGTTTTCAAAAGTAAAGTAATGCAACATTGGGCACCAAACATTTTGATGATTTGAAGTCGAAGGTTTACTAAAAATAAAATCCATTCGTTTTACTAAAGTATCTGCTCAATTAACGATTGATATTACGACTAAGACATCCTGGCTATTATCTCCTAAAGTTAATCACTCGGGGCTAACTCTTACGGGGTCAAGCTTTCGGTAAAATACCCTCACCACAAGATCTAAAATTATAGTCAAACAATCATCCAAATAGACAAAGTACCACATAAACAGCGCATAAGAATAAGAGTATTGAAAACTATTAGCAGGACGTCTACTACTTTGCTGCGCCCCTCTCATTCATTCTCTGTCTGGATGTAGTTCGAGAGGGCGAGAAGAATAGGTGAGCGAAGTGAGGAGGAGATGCTATCCGATTTAGCGGCGGTATTGAGTCCTAATAGAGATGCTCCTTGCGGCTCCGTATACCATGTAAAAAAAAATAAAGCAGGGGAAAAAGAATTAGAGAGATGATTTAGTTATCAAACATGAGAAAAAGAAAATGTAAGCTAAGGCATGAGATCACAAATTAATTGCAAGTTGATCACGGAACTGAAGAAAAATCCACATGCAAACCAAGTATTTCATACAAACACCCATCTGTTTTATGAGAATTCCCTCACTAGACAAAAAAATCTTGGGGCTGGAATCAGAAGCAAAAAAACAAAACAAAAAAAAGAATATCATTTGATCGCAGGTAAACACATAAAGTTTCTTCCTTAATATTGTTATCTTCGCTTACACATTCTATTGTTTTTCAGGAAACTGGCAGATTGCAGGTACTTGTTGCATGCTTAAGAGGTTAAGATAGATAAACAAGCATGTCGATCTATTAACAAACTTAGTAATTTTTAGCTAAACAGGGGACTGCTTGCAATTAGTGTATTAACAGCCCCAAACAAACAGCAGAAAGGCTTCAACGAGTGCAGCAGTTTGGATTCATTTAAGATCTTAGAACAATGTCGGATAACGAACTTCATGCTTAAGACCAGACTGTACTAGACTTAACTTATAAAACGAAGAAGAATAATTGTCCTTTTCATCTGTTAAGAAGCAGATTTCTGTGGGAGGGAAAAACGAGAAGAAACCCAATGCGTATGATCAATCACAGGACACAATCCTTTCAACTGGTACCAACATGATTTCATCTACCAACTTCAAAACAAGTAGGGCATAATAGAAAAGGACAAACAAAAAAAGATATTGAATGGAACAGGGACTGAACTGACTTAATCAAACACATACTAAGTATATAAAAAAAAAACGAAAGGTTCAGAATAATGCAACACCTTTGCCGAATTTAAAACTCTCATGAGCTCATTAAGAGGGCAGACAGTTAGATACTTACAAATCATGACCAAATATGCTTCTAAAACATGCCAATGATGGGATTAGGCAAATAGGACTAAACATGGACAAACTGCGGAACAGAGTATTTTTTTTGTTCCTATATGCAACATGAATCATACTTCAAGACAAATGAATACATGAAAATAGGCCCGAATCAGACCCAATCATATGTATCGCTAAATAATATTAGACCAAGACTACGTCGTAAATAAACCCGTGAGCCCAATTAGTTTACCAACCATATAACTAAGTGGTAATGGAGTCACAACCAAACCATACTCATATTGGTGACTGAATAGATACCTAATTTATACATTAATCTGAAATAGCAACTATAATGACTGAGCTAAATTACAACAGTAAACTAAACATCCGAACCAAACATGGATCACAAACACAGCTAACACACTCAACCAACAAGAACTAAAGAACTGCTGAACGTAAATGTGAGAACAAACGTTTACATAAACAGTACAAAACACTTAAATGACTACTGAAACCACTTCGCAAAAAAGCTCATCACCACGCCGAATCAGAATCATACTAAATTAGGCGAATCTAACTACATCAGTTTACGTAGAACAGAACTTAAAGCAGAGTGAGAAGGAGGATTTCTGACCTGTTTTGTGTACAGTGAAATGGGGCGTCGGGTCTCGAATCTACTCTCGTATTGACGGATTCGAAACAATAATAGAGTAATACAGAGTAAAATGTTTTGTATTTTAAAATCGATGTTAAGAAATAAAGTGAGACTGTTTTTGTATTTTTTTTTTAGAAAATTCAAGCTGCTAAAAGAAAAACCCCCGAAACAGAATCGAATTAGAACAAAGCTAAATTTAAAGTAGTAATGGAAAGATAAAAAAATGTGTTTTTCTGATTTTAAAAAAAAGCTCAAGACCAGATTAAAAAGGAAACTCAAGGTTGTGACCGAAAATACTCCGTATCACCGATAATTTCCCCCCTTTGGCTACAGACTTAGCGATGTATTTATAGGAAACATTAGGGTTTTCGAAAGAGGGTCACAGACTGTGATTTAGGGCGGGGTTTTGAATGATTTTGAATCGAGTCAAATGGACCCGTTGTCTGCATGTGATTTGCTGCAGATTCGCCCCAAAACAGACCGATTTTTCTCTGGCCTTTGGAGATTTGTTGTGTTTGAAGCAAGAAAATGGAAGGTCCTTTCTATGTCAACGACAGAGCAAAGCAGATATAGGGACGTTGTTATGTGGAAATGGGGAGGCAAAGTCTGAATGGTAAAAAGGTGATTGGGGTTTAACTTGAAATGGAAAGGGAGAGGAGGAACAGAGAGAGGTGAAGAGAAAGGTGAAGGGTAGGGAGAGGTGCGGCTGGTTGAGGGATTAGGTTTTCTTTTCTTTTCATTGTAGAAGACGCATAGGGCCGGGTTGGGCAGTTTAGGTAATGGGCTAGTTGGGTAGTGGGCTGGATCGGGTCGGGTAGTTTTTAGTTGGGCTGGTCTGTTGGTCCGAAAATGTGGGCTGGTGGAGTTAATGAATTTAAAGTATGGGCTTCTGAATTAGATCAAATATATTATGTAGTAATAACAATAATAATAACAATAATAGTAAATTCCATAATTAACGTTAATATATAAAATATGAGCAGAGTAATAATAGAGTAAAAATATTACCTAAGTTATACATAATAAGTAAGTAGCGATGTACGACGTATTAATACTTAACAATATTAATACAGTAGTAGAAATTATAATAAAGTAAGGGTAAAAATAAGATATTGATTTATTAATTGGAATAAAGGAGGGGCAAAATTGGGTGTCAACAGATGGCCCTCTTCGACCGGAGACGATGTAAGAGTTTTCGGGCGAAGAAATTGACGTAGTAGCCAATTTTGTTCCGACCAACAAATACGAACTTGGAAGAACTTGAGAAAATAAGGGTTAGGAGAATTGGTGGAAAATATTATGGGACGGAAAGAATTATGACCGAACCCATTTCGAATTGCCTACATTTCTCGGGTTTCGTGAGAATCAAGCTGTACGAAGTTTGGGAGAAACGGACCGATACCTACACTATGCTTTTTGCCCCAGTGTTGAATTATGGTGAGACTGGGATATAAAAAAGGATACAAGATTGTGAAAAGAGTTGATTGAGTAGAATTTTAGCGGTGAATATGAAAGAAAAATTAACCTACGTATCACGTGTTTGTGGACGTAGGCGGAGTCCGGTTTGAGAGTAGATCCGTGACCTTTGCTTGTGAGTTTGATATTCCTCTTTAGCATGTTTGCCCCAGTTCACCGCGTAAGATAAAGTTCCACGTTGCGCTGTATCTCTGTAGATTGTACTTTCTGTCAAAACTGAAATTCATGTCAAAATCAGTAATAAAGTCTGGGATAAAGTTGAAAATGTAAAATTATAAAGAATGTAAAATGATAATAAATATGAGTGTGAGAGCGAGGATGAAGCCGTGTGGCTTATAATGAGGCCGTGTGTCCAAATGTTGTCTCTGGTTGTCTTCAGGGCCTTGAATGAATGTGTGATATGTATGCCGAGGACGTAATAATATCTCCAGTTGTATTTGGAGATTTTAATGATAGTGATAAGGCCTCCGGCTATCTTCCGGGACTTGATGATAAATGATGTCTGTAGAATTTAAAGTAAAGTCGTTAAAGTAGGTAAAGTGAATGATAAAGTAAAGTAATAAAATAGAGAGTAAAGTGCAGCTGTTTGGCTTATGAAAATGAGGTTGTATATCCATGTAATGTCTCCGGTTGTTTTCGGGGACTTGATGATATGCTGATGAGGCCGTAAAGCCAAATGATGTCTCCGGTTGTCTTCGGAGACTTAATGATAATTCCTGTAAAGTTCAAGGTAAAGTCGTTAGAGTTGGTAAAGTGAATGATAAAGTAGAGAGTAAAGTCATAGTGTAGCCGTCTGGCTTATGCGTATGAGGCCGTGTAGCCATGTGATGTCTCCGGTTGTCTTCGGGGACTTGATGTTATCTCTCCGGTTGTCTTCAGAGACTTGATGAAGATTCCCGTAAAGTCTGGATAAAGTCGTAAAGTGGATGATGTCTCTGGTTGTCTTCGGAGCCTTGATGATAATTCCTGTAAAGTTCAGGGTAAAGTCATTAGAGTTGGTAAAGTGAATGATAAAGTAGAGAGTAAAGTCATAGTGTAGTGTAGCTTTCTGGCTTATGCATATGAGGCTGTATAGCCGAATGATGCCCCCGGTTGTCTTCGGAGACTTAATGATAATCCCAAATGATGCCTCCGGTTGTCTTCGGAGACTTAACGTTGATTCCTGTAAAGTTCAGAGTAAAGTGATTAAAGTTGGTAAAATATATGATAAAGTATGGAGTAAAGTGATAGAATAGCCGTTTGGCTTATGATGTTGATGGTATCGTGACAGACCGAACTAATGACATGTGATCCTGATTTAATTCGCCTTCAATTTCGTCAATCCTACAAAAACAGGTATATAAAGTCATAAAGTTATTTTGAAAAAAAATGAAATTAAAGATAAAGTTGGAAATAAAGCCGTTTGGCTTTTAAGGCGAGGCCATAATGGCCAAGCGATGCTTTTAGCCGTGATCGATAGACTTGACTGTTGGTCTCGCGGCCTTTTGATTCCTGCACTCAAAGAAAAATTCTTAGTTTGGGAGGAGGAAGTTGATTCGTGTTGACTCGAAGCTTGACTTTGTTGGCGCTCCATTCATCCTGTTTGTTTGGATCTTGTGATTTCTGTTTAAGCCTCGGTAGATGAACAGTAGTGAAACATTGAAAGAAAGTGTTTCATTTTGAAAAATATATATGTAAGTGTATGTATATAAGGAAATATATATATGAAAATATATGTATGCATGTTGTAAAATATTTCTGCTAACTTCCGATTGTGACACGTCTGAAACAATTGAAAAGTCATTTGTCTATACTATTTCCTGTCTGGCAGCCTTAATATTGTCGATGTCCAACTTTCTCTTGTCTAATCTTTCAAAATATGCCCCAGTTTTGGGCTCAGAAGGGTATACTAGACTTATGTTGTGGTGTGACTGAACCTTGTATAGGTTGCCTACATATCCCACCAAGGAATCATGTCAGAACGTAGTTCGTAAGGTACATAAGAAATGGTTTGAAATTTTCTAATAAAGGGACCGAACCCGATGTGGATTGCCTACGTATCCCGCCGAGGGAATCAGGTCAGCGTAGTTCTGTTATGTAAATGACTAAAGGTTTGTTGGATTTCTACCTAAATATGATTGACCCGTATGTCGATAGCCTACATATCCCGCCGAGGGAATCAGGCCATGTGTAGTTCTCCTTGTATAAGGATTTTTGGATTTTTTGTTATAATGCAACCGAACCCTATGTGGGCTGCCTACGTATCCCACTACGGGAATCAGGTCAGCGTAGTTCGTACGTGCATTAAAGGAAAGGTTGCAAACTAGGTTGTCTAACCTAATGTCGTACTTTAATTTCTTCTTGAATTGATAGCTTTGAGGTTTATGTCATCACCTATCGGCTATTTCGTTTTCTTTCAAATGGAATCTTGTCTTATCGTCCAAATTCTTTGTTATTCTCTCAAGATGCATGTTATTCATTCGTTCATTTTATGTCACAATCATAGAGTTGGCAGTTTTGATAGATAACAATAATAGATGATTAAGGAAAATCAGAAATGCATTCATAGTTTTGCAATTTAAGCTTCCAAAATATGAGGCAAAGCAACAAAAGTTTTGGGGCACGATTTAAGCCTCAATTTTAAAATCGTGCTATCACAAAAAGTTCACTACATGTCAATCTACTAAGACTCCCGGCGAATTAGGGACGAAGTACAAGTCCAATTCTTCAGAGTTTCTCCTGGTTCGGCACCCTGGATGGTCCGTGTATCGGTGTTGTGAGTAGTTGTAGCAGCAATCTTCATTGGTACTTGTTTTTGGATTGTCCCCGCGGGAGCAACAAAAGTTAATGACATGCCCCTCTCTATCTTTCCAATTAGCGCAATGGCCTCTTTCAGATTCTTAGCTTCTTCGATAGTTATCATGTTCACGTTGGCGTTTTCGTGAGTAGGAAAAGGGATTGTTGTCCACATTGGGCCGAGCTCCAGTGAGCTGGATTGCTCCTTCCTTAATCAGGGCTTCGATTTTGTTTTTGAGGCCATAGCAATCCTCAGTGGCGTGCCCAGCAACTCCAGAATGATATGCACAACGCTTGGAGCCATCAAACCATTTTGGAATAGGATCGAGAATTTTACCTTCAATAGGTTGTACCACACCCGCGACTTTCAGTCTTTCGAACAATTGGGCCAAGGGTTCAGCGAACCGAGTGTAATTTCGGGTATTTTTGATGTTAGGGTTTGAACGGGCTTTATATGTGGTATGTGGTTGATTTTGGTAAGTGGGAGCTTGAACATATTGGTATGGACGTGGCTTTTGATAGTGAGGTGCTCGGGGTTGGTAGTAATTTGCTTGGGCGTTGTAGACAGGATAAGGAAATAGCGGAGTTTGGTAGGGTTCAGCGTAGTGGTAAGGGTAGAAAGGTTGTTGTTGATGGTTAAAGTATGTAATGTCTTGGTTTGGTGGGTTTAGAGGAGTAGTTGTAGGTGGTGGATTAGTGTTGGTGGGTAAAGGAATGTAAGGAGTATGACATAGTGATTGGCTTGGTGGGTTGATGGGTGGTGGATTTGCGAGGGTGATTGAAGGAAAGTTGTTGTTAGTAGGTGCATTATTTCGGGGAGGAAAATGTTCAGGAACTGGAGATTCAAGTGATGGAAAACGAGGCGGGTTTGGTGCGACGTTCCTAGATTCAGGAGGTGAACTTTGGAGTGTAACAGATAAGTTGGTCATGTTCCTAACCCGATTTAGTTCTCCACGTAGATCCTCGATCTCTTGAGTCAGGCGAGCGATATGTTCATCATGTTGAATAGTAGTGCTATGTTCGGAAGTCTCTGGGGGATCACTAGAGACCACGATGTTTTCCGAACCAGTTGAGATAGATGCGGCCGGATCAGACATAATAATTTCCATTCCTTGAACAATCCAACTACGTTGAGGTAACGAAGACGTCTTTGACCTTGTGAGGTAAGGATGGTCGGCCATCGAGTGTCAACACGAATCAACTCTTTGGGAATAAACATAAAGAGACATAAAGTGAAAATGATGTCAGTCTAGGTAAAATTATGATCATGTAGCAAATAATTCATCAAATAAAGTCAACAAATTGTCAAACAAATGTACATGGGTATATCAAACAATAACGCGTCCTAATGTGCATGTGACCTCTTTGTGCCAGAGGTAGGCCTATCATTTGTTTGAAAGGTAAAGTGTGCCATAATATGTCATCCCGTTGCTTTTGATTAATTAAACAAGTTCTAATTCCCGAACTAAAGTACAAAAGTAACGTAGTTTTATTACATATCAAATGAATACAACATAAAGTATTTCCTAATCTAAGTAAATACAATTTCCTATGTCTAAATGTACAACTCCATTTTGTGGTATCCTCGGTTCTCGTCAATTGTTGATCACGGACGTACTCCAATGTGAGGTCCATACCTGTCATAGAAACGTTAGTCATCCCTCCTTCCTAAAGTTTAATTGGTTAAAGCAAATAGTCCGTATTTAGGCACAATTATCCTTCAAACATGCACATAAAGTATGATTAGTGTCACTCGGGGTCGTGAACCCACTTAGACGTTTGGGTAAAGTCATCTAATGGGTTTAATACACCAAGGGTATTAAACGTCCTAGGTCATGAAATGTATTCTCCTAATAAAGGGTGTTGGTTTAGCTCTATCCTAGGTTGACTAAGAGTTGGTTTACTAGACGCAAGGTTCCCGAGCGGACTACTCGAGTGAGAAGACTATGCGGTCACCGGTATTCGGACACCCCGCGCATACGCCAACTCTCCTAAAATTTTGGTTTTTGAAAGAAATTTGCGGCTGCGCAAAACACACCTCGCGTGTACGTGTGATAGTGTGAATTTCCAAATGTGGAGAAAAGTGATACGGAATGACAGTTTATATCAAAACAGTAACATTTAAACAGTTTATAGCAAACAAACAATTAGTAGCATGTAAAACAGTTAACAACAAATAAAGTAATTAAATAAACACACAAAGCCTAATTAAAACTAAGTCTGTTATGGTTAGAACCTAAGTAGTTCCCAGCAGAGTCGCCAAGCTGTTATACCCTATTTTAACCGGGGTCAAAATAGTTTATAACATTCCGGTAATTCCGGGGTTATTTAAAGTTAAGAGTCGCCACCTAATTATTTATGGTGAATTAGGACACCTAAGATTTATTAAAGTAATTATCTAAAGTTGATTTTATTTTAAAGTCTACGAAACCAAATGATTCTAGGTACGGGTTCAACTAATCTAGAGGGAAGGTATTAGGCATCCTCTAAATTCCATTAATAATGGTTGACCGACCGGACTTATGTTAATTAATTAAGGCTAAATGTAGAATTTTATGAAAGAAAGTATGTTGAAGAGTGATTAAAAATATAAATGTCTACTGACTATATTCCGATGGCCTCCTTTTAAATGGGACGTTGAAAAACACTACGTAAAGCTTGTAATGTTGCGTTTACTTCTGAAAATATTGCTAACTGACAAGGGATATAAATATAGCGGACCGTTTGCAATTAAAACAAAAAAAAGGTTAAGTATTTTGAAAATCTTTGAGTGAAAAAGATATAAGACTAATCATGTATGTAAATAATGTAGAACTTTGTTTAGATAAAGAAATGGTACCGTATAAACAAAGTTCCCAACATATGTAAAATTCTAAGTTTTAGAGTATAATAAAATGGGAGCCCTCAAAGAGTTTGGCAGAGCATGGATGAGTTATTCGACCCTTGTTTTCAAAAGTAAAGTAATGCAACATTGGGCACCAAACATTTTGATGATTTGAAGTCGAAGGTTTACTAAAAATAAAAGCCATTCGTTTTACTAAAGTATCTGCTCAATTAACGATTGATATTACAACTAAGACATCCTGGCTATTATCTCCTAAAGTTAATCACTCGGGGCTAACTCTTACGGGGTCAAGATTTCGGTAAAATACCCTCACCACAAGATCTAAAATTATAGTCAAACAATCATCCAAATAGACAAAGTACCACATAAACAGTGCATAAGAATAAGAGTATTGAAAACTATTAGCAGGACGTCTACTACTTTGCTGCGCCCCTCTCATTCATTCTCTGTCTGGATGTAGTTCGAGAGGGCGAGAAGAATAGGTGAGCGAAGTGAGGAGGAGATGCTATCCGATTTAGCGGCGGTATCGAGTCCTACTAGAGATGCTTCTTGCGGCTCCGTATACCATGTAAAAAAAAATAAAGCAGGGGAAAAAGAATTAGAGAGATGATTTAGTTATCAAACATGAGAAAAAGAAAATGTAAGCTAAGGCATGGGATCACAAATTAATTGCAAGTTGATCACGGAACTGAAGAAAAATCCACATGCAAACCAAGTATTTCATACAAACACCCATCTGTTTTATGAGAATTCCCTCACTAGAGAAAACAATCTTGGGGATGGAATCAGAAGCAAAAAAAAAAAAAAAAAGAATATCATTTGATCGCAGGTAAACACATAAAGTATCTTCCTTAATATTGTTATCTTCGCTTACACATTCTATTGTTTTTCAGGAAACTGGCAGATTGCAGGTACTTGTTGCATGCTTAAGAGGTTAAGATAGATAAACAAGCATGTCGATCTATTAACAAACTTAGTAATTTTTAGCTAAACAGGGGACTGCTTGCAATTAGTGTATTAACAGCCCCAAACAAACAGCAGAAAGGCTTCAACGAGTGCAGCAGTTTGGATTCATTTAAGATCTTAGAACAATGTCGGATAACGAACTTCATGCTTAAGACCAGACTGTACTAGACTTAACTTATAAAACGAAGAAGAATAATTGTCCTTTTCATCTGTTAAGAAGCAGATTTCTGTGGGAGGGAAAAACGAGAAGAAACCCAATGCGTATGATCAATCACAGGACACAATCCTTTCAACTGGTACCAACATGATTTCATCTACCAACTTCAAAACAAGTAGGGCATAATAGAAAAGCACAAACAGAAAAAGATATTGAATGGAACAGGGACTGAACTGACTTAATCAAACACATACTAAGTATATAAAAAAAAACGATAGGTTCAGAATAATGCAACACCTTTGCTGAATTTAAAACTCTCATGAGCTTATTAAGAGGGCAGACAGTTAGATACTTAAAAATCATGACCAAATATGCTTCTAAAACATGCCAATGATGGGATTAGGCAAATAGGACTAAACATGGACAAACTGCGGAACAGAGTATTTTTGTTGTTCCTATATGCAACATGAATCATACTTCAAGACAAATGAATGCATGAAAACAGGCCCGAATCAGACCCAATCATATGTATCGCTAAATAATATTAGACCAAGACTACGTCGTATATAAACCCGTGAGCCCAATTATTTTACCAACCACATAACTAAGTGGTAATGGAGTCACAACCAAACCATACTCATATTGGTGGCTGAATAGATACCTAATTTAAACATTAATCTGAAATAGCAACTATAATGACTGAGCTAAATTACAACAGTAAACTAAACATCCGAACCAAACATGGATCACAAACACAGCTAACACACTCAACCAACAAGAACTAAAGAACTGCTGAACGTAAATGCGAGAACAAACGTTTACATAAACAGTACAAAACACTTAAATGACTACTGAAACCACTTCGCAAAAAAGCTCATCACCACGCCGAATCAGAATCATACTAAATTAGGCGAATCTAACTACATCAGTTTACGTAGAACAGAACTTAAAGCAGAGTGAGAAGGAGGATTTCTGACCTGTTTTGTGTACAGTGAAATGGGGCGTCGGGTCTCGAATCTACTCTCGTATTCACGGATTCGAAACAATAATAGAGAAATACAGAGTAAAATGTTTTGTATTTTAAAATAGATGTTAAGAAATAAAGTGAGACTGTTTTTGTATTTTGTTTTGAGAAAATTCAAGCTACTAAAAGAACAATCCCCGAAACAGATGCGAATTAGAACAAAGCTAAATTTAAAGTAGTAATGGAAAGATAAAAAAAATATGTGTTTTTCTGATTTAAAAAAAAAGCTCAAGACCAGATTAAAAAGGAAACTCAAGGTTGTGACCGAAAATACTCCGTATCACCGATAATTTCCCCCCTTTGGCTACAGACTTAGCGATGTATTATAGGAAACATTAGGGTTTTCGAAAGAGGGTCACAGACTGAGATTTAGGGCGGGGTTTTGAATGATTTTGAATCGAGTCAAATGGACCCGTTGTCTGCATGTGATTTGCTGCAGATTCGCCCCAAAACAGACTGATTTTTCTCTGGCCTTTGGAGATTTGTTTTGTTTGAAGCGAGAAAATGGAAGGTCCTTTCTATGTCAACGACAGAGCAAAGCAGATATAGGGACGTTGTTATGTGGAAATGGGGAGGCAAAGTCTGAATGGTAAAAAGGTGATTGGGGTTTAACTTGAAATGGAAAGAGAGAGGAGGAACAGAGAGAGGCGAAGAGAAAGGTGAAGGGTAGGGAGAGGTGCGGCTGGTTGAGGGATTAGGTTTTCTTTTCTTTTCATTGTAGAAGACGCATAGGGCCGGGTCGGGCAGTTTAGGTAATGGGCTAGTTGGGTAGTGGGCTGGATCGGGTCGGGTAGTTTTTAGTTGGGCTGGTCTGTTGGTTCGAAAATGTGGGTTGGTGGAGTTAATGAATTTAAAGTATGGGCTTCTGAATTAGATCAAATATATTATGTAGTAATAACAATAATGATAACGATAATAGTAAATTCCATAATTAACGTTAATATATAAAATATGAGCAGAGTAATAATAGAGTAAAAATATTACCTAAGTTATACATAATAAGTAAGTAGCGATGTACGACGTATTAATACTTAACAATATTAATACAGTAGTAGAAATTATAATAAAGTAAGGGTAAAAATAAGATATTGATTTATTAATTGGAATAAAGGAGGGGCAAAATTGGGTGTCAACACATCTCCTTTATTTATATCCTTGAATCCTTTTCCTGCGATCGTATCTTCATCTACTTCCATGACTTCACCTTCCGTTGACTTAGTCCCTCCTATTTTGCAGCCCTCTATTTCTTTACTAGTGGACAACTTTCTTATTTGGCTGTGGCCCTTTTCCTTGCTTGCTTCTCTAGTGCTACTTTAGATTATCCCTCTTAGTACTAATCGATTGTATATACATATCATTGCATCTCCTTTTTAATACTTTTGTCGAACTCCTTAATTCCTTACAATGTCATCATAGTTCCACCTATGGTAGCGCCCAGATGGCTTGCAATAGCATTTCCTTGGTAATGGCTTATTATTTTCATTAATTACTTTACTTTAGATTACTTATCCAATGCGTCAAAAATACTATAGCCAAGGGATTTTTATTCAAATGGGACTCAATTCGACCCATACAACAACCTCAGCATCATTCCTTATACACTTGTATGCAACATTTTCTTATCACCGTCGTTATCCGTCATCACAAGATTATACTTACAAGTTACAACATACTAATGCTCATATCCAAAGCTAATCTACTATTCAAAATATCTTCAAATCTATGTTTGAATCTTTCCTCCAATTTCCTGTCCTCTAATCTTAACATCATTACAAAATAACTCATAAGCAGGTGACTAAAATAAAATCTTACTTAATCACAACTTCCTTTAAATACGAGTGTGCTTCCCTCTTTAAGTCCTTGGCTCTCCTATACCAACGACTAATTGAGACTTAACTAGCTTCCATTCTTTTTCAAATATTTATTGTCATCCCCACACCATTTTCTAGCCATTTCATCAGGACGATTATTTATATGGTCCTATGACATATACTCTCACGATTTGATATAAACGGTGACTTATGATTTCATGACACAGGAGGTATTTCTAGTCTCAGGCAGCACTGCTGTCGTGCTATCCATAGGAATACTTTCTTTCTTTCTTTTGGCGATCATTGAAATTCCTAAAAATATTCCTTTTTTAAAACTCTCACCTCTTCCAGTGGTACGATTTCTCTTTACTAATCCTGACTGTCCCTGATACTTATCCTTGGTCACTTGTATGCCTTCTCACTTTTTCTGTTACCTTTTTGAGGTACGTTTGCTGCATATTTAATTGTAACCAAAAATTTCTCTGGTACGAGCGATTCGAATCATAGCCCGGAACACAACGTATTGCATTGACAAAACTTATTTCCTTGATTTGCTAAACCTTCATTATCTTGTCATGCCTCCTTTCCCATGTCTGTGTCATAATATACTTACATTTAGTCCATTTCCACTTTTCTTTAGCACATCCTATCTATATTATTTCATTTCGAATTTCGACTCCTTTAAGCCAGTACATTTCCTTCTTCTGTACTTGGGAATATTCTAATTCGTCTAAGAATGTTCTCATATACCAGTTACATTCGAGTATTGACCGTCTTTTAGTAGTCATTTGGCCGACTTTCAGAGCATGAGCATGACATGTACATCACCGTAGCAACGAAGTATCAGAGATGTACCATGATGTTTTGGAAGATACAGGCCATGGGAAGTATGTAACAACGAAATAAAAAGACGAATTACGATCTCGTAAGTCGTAATCGGGAAAGAGTGTTTTGAAACACGAGAACATGGCCATTATTAGTATAATAAGTGATAAATATCATGTATGGAGAGTTTCGGAATATTTCGAGATCGAGCGAATTGAAGAAAATAAGTCCGACGAAAATTTGAGAAATGCTGGAAGGATTTTTAGTCAACTTTGGAGGGGTATATCTCCATGTATAGTTGGAGTTTTAAGGTGTTTCAAAAGCCTAAAATGAATTTCATCGAGTCTAGTTTATAATGTAACAAACCGCTCGTTGATAGGACCTCGGAGTAGAGAATTATAGACGTTACAAACTGAACTGTCGCGCAGAAACAGGACTGCTACAGTACTGTAGCTACAGTACGTCGGCCCACCCACTATAAAAGGGATAAAACCCCCCATTTTCATCACAAAAAAAATGCTACAATGTTCCAGAAAATTCAGCCATTAAAAAGGCTCTTAATCTCACATAAAAGTGGAGATTTTGGGCGAAATTTCAAGCTACGAAGTACTAATCGAAGTCCGGGCAACGCATAGACGCGATTATGATTTCATTTTGGAGTTGGAGGAGCATGGGAACAAGTAAATGTTGAAGATTTTGCTACTTTCATAAAAATAAGGTATGAATCTTCAAATCTCTCTCTTTATCAAGTTTGATTAAGGAATAATTGCAAGAATAGAGTTGTAGGGTGGTGTTTTGATGTTGTTGAATTATGGATTGAGGTTTGAAGAAAATTTTGGATAAAATATGTATATAATCATCTTGTAGGATGTTGAGGATGTTGTTATTGATGTGTTAGTATTAATTTCAATTTCCTTACGAAAGTAAAGGTTATTAAATAATCGTATCACAAGTGGGTTGGTTGAGAAATTTGGAAAATAGCGTGTGGGTTGTTTTATGGCATATGTTGGTGTTGGAAATGATATTATGACTATTGGTATTGTTGTTGATGTTGTTGGTTATTGAATTGGAATTTCGGGCGAGGCATATAAACAGGGAAAATGCTGCCCGAATTTCGATAGAACCTTAAAAGGATTTTAATTAAAGTTTCGAGTCGAGCGTATGATGATGATTCTACTGATATTATGAATGGTTATATATGTAGATTACGAGGTTACGAATAATTCTTAAGAGAGGTGCAAGACGGGAAGTAAGTTAGAAGTCGAGAATTTTCTTCCAGGTATGTTAAGGCTCGCCCCTTCTTTCAAAGGCATGATCTTTAGGTTATGGTTTCATAAATGTTTTCGTATTTTCCTCTTCATCAAAAGTTAAATGTCCCAGATTCCAAAGCATAATTTCCTTCTTGATATTCCATAAATGTTTTCCAAAGTATTCCTACTTTCCAAAACCAAAGGTTGTGATTATGTGAGATCTTATGATAACGACAAAGGCTATGTTTTTCAATGACAACGATGATGTCAAAAGTGAGAATATAATTTTGATGACTATGATGAGAATGATCTTATGTTTAAAGGTTTCAAGTTTATGATTTCAATGACGATATGAGAATGTCGAGCTATTTATTGATTTCTCAATCTATTCATGAATGGTGACTTTATTTCTAAATCTTCCAAAGTATATGAATTGATGCCTTATGAGATTTACGATCCTATTCTATGTTTTCTCTTAATTCTATTCTTCATCGATAGTCTCACCTTAAAATAATTGTTCCTTCAATGTGAGACAAAGCGACGATGATTATTCCATAATACAATCGGAGGCTACCGACCTTACGTCACTCCGATATAGTTGTGGATTTTGATTGGGCTCTTATGCATGCTTTATATATATGTATGTATTTTCTCACACCGCGCCGCGCTATAGTCGGCCGGGCAGGCACGTAGATGTGCACACCACTGCAGTGGGCATGTTATGATCGATATTGCCCCGGACGCGGGAGGCCTGGACGCAGGCTAATGATGATAACACCGAGCCTTAATGGTCGGGCATGTTACTATTTATATATCACACCGCGCCTTAATGGCCAGGCATGTTACTATGTATATGTATAAAAATGTTTTTTTAAAGACTAAGCATGCATGACATCCGCCCTACGAGGCATCCAGATGTATAGGTTATCTCTCTTATTCCTTGTTATTTTTCATATCTATATTATGTTGTTACTCATGCCTTACATACTCAGTACATTATTCGTACTGACGCCCCTTCTTGTGGGCGCTGCGTTTCATGCCGCGCAGGTGCATACAGATGAGTAGAAGACATTGCTAGAAGATGTTCCAGCGGGATTGGCGAGCTCCATTTCTTTCCGGAGTGTTGCCGAGTCAGAGTATCCATGTCATGGTATAATGATATATGTTAGAGACTTTGCAGACAGAGTCACGTATTTAGCCTGCCAGTCTTGTATGTGGCTAAATAAGCCGATGTATTCATTATGCATCACTTTACAGATTTATATGATTACAAATTTTATTTGATTCGAGAAAGATAAAAAGAATGTTTTTGTTAAAAGCCTTCCCTATGAATTTCAGTTCATGACTTAAGGATTATGAGTACAATGAGATCCAGCGGGTTCGCTCGGCTCTAAGTAAGGGTCGGGTGCCCGTCACGCCCTATCGGGATTGGGGTGTGACAAGTTGGTATCAGAGCGGTTCGTCCTAGGGATTGTCTGCAAAGTCGTGTCCAGTAGAGTCTTGTTTATGGGTGTGAAGCGTGCCACACTTTTAAACGAGAGGCTGCAGGGCATTTAGGAACCATTGACCTTCTTTCTTATCTTAGATCGTGCCATAGAGCTAAATCATAGTAAAGACATCCCGGATTCTGACTGAATGCTTTGATCACGGATAAGCAGTTGATTATGTCACTACGAGAAAATTGCTTCGAATTGAAGTCATTCAATTGAAAGGTATGTCTCCTGTTTTATTAATATGGATAGATGTTGATGTAAGAAATTGAGCAAAATGTTATGAGTATTTGTGATTGCTCTGTGGGGTATCGAATGTGTTTTTCTGGGCTGTGTGCAGGAATGAGGTAGTAAGAATTATAGGGGAAACTCTGCCGAAATTTTTACAAGTTGAATTGTTTGCATCTCTATAAAGAAAGAGTAAAGAGAAAATACGACCATCAGCCATTTGGTAAGTTATGGTTGAAGGAACAATTATGGGACTTAGAATGGCTAGTGAGTGGTAACAAAGAGATATTGATACGGGAAGAAAGTTAACGAGTACGGGAAAGTTCCATTCAGCAGTATATATAAATATGTACGAGATTAAGATGGGTTTGTACTCCTTGTGGAATGATCTACAAAACTACTAAGTAGATATTATTAAGTGGCAAGCGGGAAAGGAGCCCCTTTAAGAGCAATGGAAATCTAGGAGGGCCTTCAAGATGAAAATACGAGAAATAAACGTACATACGAGCAAGCTATGCTATCGTAGGGGGGAATAAGAAATAAACGAAGAAAGAAAGAAAAGGACGTCTAAGAGTGCTTATAAGTTGATGAAAATGTGATGAAAGTATGATTAATGATATATATTCCTCAATACATAACAGCTTGGGTGAAGGGCAAACTTGATTGTAAGGTAGATCGGAGGTTCATTTTTCCCCTCCCCCTTCTTTGGCGTAAACCCGGCTAGAACATGAACATGAGCGTTCCATGACCAATCCAGTCCATTCCCATGCCTTATATTTCGAATCTATCAGTCCATTCCCATGCCTTATATTTCGAATCTTGATACCTTGTCATTTGATCGATTCTTGAAATATTACTTTGCTCACAATCGATTATTTCTTTGGACTCGATATGAATTCCATAAGCAATTCAGAGATTATGATCTTGTGTTACTCGAAAGGCCAAAGGATCAGATCCATAATTTCTCGTTCAAAATTAGCCTTAGAACATCGCTGCGGAAGAAAACAGAGTTCTGCGCAGAAAGCTTCAGGGAATTGCGCTTTCCATCCGCATCGCGGAAGGAAAGCGGAAGGCTTCAGAACTTTTCGCTTTTCGTCCGCATCGCGGAAGAAAAGCGGAACCCTGCACAGTTAATTTTTTTTTTGGACTAGACCAATAATGGTACACACGTATGAATAAATGTAATGCACCCTTTTAACGACTGAAGGAGCACGATATAGTCAGGCATTTTATAAGGAGCCTAACGAATTCTAATGTCATCATGGATTCATTAACCTAAGGGACTATTAGACGTGAAGGAAGGAAGTGATTTGAATTGTGTCCAAAATGTGTGGACATTCGACTTGATACAAGAATTGAATTAGCAAAAGAGAAATAAGTCAAACCATGCGATGAAAGTAGCTCATACATTATTTGGACTAGAGGAGTTGAAGGATCGCTAGGGTCGGCCAATTGACTACCAAGGACGGTCAATACTTGAATGTTACTGGTATATGAGGACCTTCTTAGACGAATTAGAATATTCCCAAGTACAAAAGAAGGAAATATACTGGCTTGAAGAAGTCGAAATTCGAGATGAAATAATACAACGAGGATGCGCTAAAGAAAAGTGGCAATGGACTAAATGCAAGTATATTGTGAGACATAAGGGGGAAAAGAGGCATGACAAGATAATGAAGGTTTAGCAAATCGAAAGAAATAAGTTTTTGTCGAAAATAATACGTTGTGTCCCGGGCTATGATTCAAATCACTCGTACCAGAGAAATATTTTGTTACAAGTAAATATGCAGTAAATGTACCCCAAAAAGGTAACGCAGGAAATGAGAATGCCTACAAGTGACCAAGGATAAGTATCAGGACAGACGGGAATTACTAAAGAAAAATCGCAACACTGGAAGAGGTGAGAGTTTTAAAAGAGGAATATTTATAGGAATCTCAATGATCGTCAAAAGAAAGAAAGGTAGTATGCTTATGGGTAGCATGACAGCAGTACTACCGGAGATTTGGAAATATATATCCTGCGTCAGGAAATTATAAGTCACCGTTTATATCCAAATCGTGAGAGTATATGTCATAGGACCATATAAATAATCGTCCTGATAAAATGGCTAGTAAACAGTACGGAGACGACAATAAATATTTGAAGAGTAATAGAAGCTAGTTAAGTTTAAAGTAACCGCTGGTGTAGGAGAGCCAAGGACTCAAAGAGGAAAGCACATTCGTATTGAAAGGAAGTTATGATTAAGCAAGATTTTATTTTAGTCTCCAGCTTATGAGTTATTTGGTAATGACGCTCAGATTAGGGGAGAAGAAATTGGAGAAAAGATTCAAACAAGGATTTGAAAAAAAAAAATTGAATAGTGGATTAGTATGTTGTAAGTATAATCTTGTTATGAGGGACAACAACGATGATAAGAAAATATTGTATGCAAGTGTATAAGCAATGGTGCTAAGGATTGTCGTATGTAGGTCGAATGGAGTTCCATTTGAATATAGATCTCTTGGCTATGTATTTTTGATGCATTGGATGAGTAATCCGAGGTACAGTAATTAATGAGAATAATAAGTCATTAGCAAGGAAATGCTATTGCAAGCCATCTGGGCGCTACCATAGGTGGAACTATGATGACAAGCAAGGAAGTAAGGAGTCCGACAATTAAAAAGAAAATGAGATGATTGATACGCTCAAATTACACCTATTAATGGTATAACGCGGACGTTGTCAAATATAGTAACCCAACAAGGTTGGGATCGAATCCCACAGAGAATATGGTGTGAAAAGGTTACCAAAGTCGTAGATGCTAAGTTCTAGGTCTAATGTCTTAATCCGATAATTTGTATAAAAGTTGGTTGTCTCTATGACTAATTGCTAAACTATTGCTTTGGTGGAAATTTATGGTAAAAGAAACTAAGGTTGTGTCCCCATTAGATAGAGTGTATGATCATGAGTATTGATCTTGATATACTTGTAATGGATCATTATATGAATGCACTTAATCTCTATGTGAATCTCTACTATTTCCCAATAAGTAAAGATTATATCTTTCTATGATTTTTCCAAATATAAGAAAGTGATTATGAAGAACGATTAATCATGCCAAGTAAATTCCTCTTATTCCTAAGTGAATTTATTAAACAAAGGTTAAAGCTTTGAGTTCTTGTTAATTATTCTTACCAACCCTAATTATTTTTCCAAATAAATTTAGGGTTTATGGCTTTAATTAATGTTTGCAACCATTAATTATGAATGAAGAATGAAGAATAACTAAACCCTAATAATCCATTATGTGTATATCATTCACAAGACCCAATTACAAAACACCTATCATTTGGGTTCACAACCCTAGTAAGGGAATTTAGCTACTCATAACAAAGAACAAGAAATAAGAAATTTGAGAATTCATAATTGCTTACTTTGAAATGGAAAAGAATTGACAATACTTGAATTGATGTTTGACTCTTCAAAAACTAGAGAGAAGTTTTTGTTCTAAGTTAAGAGACAAAAATATCATGAATGTCCTAATAGAAACCCTACAAAGACTATTTATAAGGTTTGGAAAATACACAAGTTACAGATTTTTCACTTCAGTCCCGTCATGATGAAATACGGTCCGTAAATCACTTTACGGACCGTAAAACGATTCACGCCCAAGTTAACTTTTCAGTTGTTGTCTGAAATACGGACCGTAAAGTGGTTTACGGTCCGTAAACAGCATGATCGTCTTTCACCTTCGCCAACTCAGCCTTTCTTCTGCCAGTGCTTGAATGGTTAAACACGTGCTGGAAGACGGGCCGTAAACTGAAACACGGTCCGTAAACACAGCTCGTGTTTTGCCATCTTCCTCAGCTTGACTTTCTGCTTCTGGAATCCTTTAATAATACGGACCGTAAACCAAGTTTACGCCCTGATTTTGCATCTTTAACTGCTGTCATGCCAAATCTGATCCTTTTCCTGAAAACACCAAAAAAACACATAAAATCACAACGACTTGCTTAACAACAAGTAAAACTGATAGATGAAAAGTATCGATTGTAGTGTGAAAATCACGCCACATCAATGATACGCATGTAACATCGATTAATACCAAGAGCTTAATCGGAAGTAGCACTAGAAAAACAAGCAAGGAAAAGTGCCGCAGCTAAATAAGGAAGTGGCCAATTAGTAGACAAGTAAAGGGCTGCGAAATAAAGAAACTAAGCCAACAGAAGGTGAAGTCGTGGAAGTAGGTGACGAAAAGATCACAGGAAAAGAGTCCGAGGATATGAATAAAGGAGATGGACATTTAAGGAATTATGAGATCCGTTTGATTGGTAAATCGAAATGACAGACAATTGCGTCAAACTAGGGGAAAGACTTATTAAGGGATAATACGACAAAGGTTAAAGGTAGAAAGAGAGACCCAAAGGTAATGACCAAAGGATATCGCGTTTGATTAGATCAATCGGGTAACAATGAAACCTCGTGGAGCAAGCAACATGATGGATCTTATTGGAAAAGGAACAAATGAAGGTTACAAACAGAAGAAAGAATGAAAGGATCTAAATACGCTGCATGATTAAGAATCTTGGTTATTCTTCGACGAATCTAGGAATTCACCCCTAATTTATTAGCTGAACTAAGGATCAGAAACTTTAAGAGTAAATTGAAGGAAAAGAACCTTAAAAGAAGAGATTTGCGATGTCTTTGATATAAGTACAAGAATTTCCATTAGTTAGCCAAGGCCCAGAAGTCCAATTGACGGAAAGAGAAATTAAGCGAGACATCTCGGTGTTAAACCAGTTGAATGATAAAGTACTGCAGATGAATTGGACTGCTATAGAAAGAAAAGGATGCTAAAATATGACCAGTCTCGAGGTTATTTTGTTTAAGGGAGGAAGAATAAGAATACTTAAAATCCAAGAAGACAAAGGCCTGGGATATCTGTAAAACGTAAGAAAGATGCGTGGAGATCGAAGAGAACAAGAATTCCTGAATAAAAAGAGGAGGAGATCAAAATTGAATAAATGTATGTATAAGTACGACATGAAAGGGCATACAAGAATGTAAAAAAACGAAAGCTGAAGAAACAATGAAAGCGATAAAGCATGGAGAGTTAGTGGACAGACAAGTAATAAGAAAAAGGGATGACCTTGGGTACAGGCGTAAATTTTGGCCTCAAGAGAAGAAGAATGGATAGCATAGTTTGGATGAGTTCAGTTTTAACGGGTAAGTAAGATTGCAAGTAAGTAAAGTAAATACTGACAAATACAAGTAAAAACATTGATATCTACCGCGGAGCAAACTCTGCCTCAACATTCGAGAACGAATGTTTTTAAAGGGGGGGAGGATGTTACACCCCGCACTTTCAGAGCATGAGCATGACATGTACATCACCGTAGCAACGAAGTATCAGAGATGTACCATGATGTTTTGGAAGATACAGGCCATGGGAAGTATGTAACAACGAAATAAAAAGACGAATTACGATCTCGTAAGTCATAATCGGGAAAGAGTGTTTTGAAACACGAGAACATGGCCATTATTAGTATAATAAGTGATAAATATCATGTATGGAGAGTTTCGGAATATTTCGAGATCGAGCGAATTGAAGAAAATAAGTCCGACGAAAATTTGAGAAATGCTGGAAGGATTTTTAGTCAACTTTGGAGGGGTATATCTCCATGTATAGTTGGAGTTTTAAGGTGTTTCAAAAGCCTAAAATGAATTTCATCGAGTCTAGTTTATAATGTAATAAACCGCTCGTTGATATGACCTCGGAGTAGAGAATTATAGACGTTACAAACTGAACTGTCGTCGGCCCACCCACTATAAAAGGGATAATACCCCCCATTTTCATCACAAAAAAAATGCTACAATGTTCCAGAAAATTCAGCCATTAAAAAGGCTCTTAATCTCACATAAAAGTGGAGATTTTGGGCGAAATTTCAAGCTACGAAGTACTAATCGAAGTCCGGGCAACGCATAGACGCGATTATGATTTCATTTTGGAGTTGGAGGAGCATGGGAACAAGTAAATGTTGAAGTATTATGTTCCGTGTTTTTGTATAATTGGAAATCGAGAAATAATTAAGATTTGTGTGTTATAAGGAAATATTTTGATTTTAGTGAATATGACTATGTTGATTATGGAATCATTAATGTTAAGACATCGGGGAAGGCCGAGGGTAAATTTGGAATTTCGGAAATTAGTTTCGGGAATTACAAAACGGGACTTTTTATGAATTGGGCCAAGAAAATATGACACAAAAATTGAAGCCCAATTCAAGGGGGTGGCCGGCCTTGGCCCAAGCCCCATATTAAGTGGTCATGTGAATTTCACATGACCCTTAATGAAGATATATATCCATACTCCTTTAGAATTTTCAACATAAATCACACAAAACAAAAAAAAAAAAAAAAAGAACAAGGGCAATCACCCTCTCGGCCGAACCCCATATTCCTCAACCAAAAAATTCCCAAGTCTTTGATTCTAATCCAAAAATCCTAGTTTCTACATAGTTGTGAAGTACTCAAGACCCTCTTCAATGGGGTATAATTAGTTTGGCACAAGAACTCCGTTTACGACAAGTCGGGTTTTCAAGAAAAGGTAAGAATTTTGCCCCTTTAATGTTATAGAATTGATATGAATATGTTAAGGATTGAGAATAGACGAGAATCCCGTAACTTTGATGTATATAAAAAGTCATGGGTGTGTGTGTGTTTGGTGTTGGAGCCGTGGCACTTATGTAGTGTAAAGTGATATGAATTGATCTTGTTTAGTTTGTATAATGTGTCGTTGTGGCCTTTATGTCGTAAATGATTGATTGATGAATTGGATTGGCGTTGGAAAATGATTTCGGAACGTTATCGGAAAGTGTATACCTTTGGTATAGTTGTGTATATGATTGTATGTCTAAGGTGCTAAAGACTTTAAATATGATTTATGGTTGATGTTAATGAATTCGGAATGAAACGACGCAAGTTAGAATGTTCGTCGTGACTTTTGGTGTTTTGAAAGAATTATGGAAAGTAATGGATTTTGGGCAATTTCGTGTATGGCTTGGAATGTATTTGGAATGTGATGGCATAATCTTGAATGAGTAAATGAATACAATAATATGGATATAGATTTGGAATTTTGAAGTTTGAATGAAAGATTTCCAACTTGCGTAGTAAGGTAGACTTTTGAAGTTTGAATATGGTTTATATTGTTTGATGATGTTTGGGTTGTTGTTGTTGATGTATTTTGAGCCGAGCTAAGTCTCGGGGGTGTTAGATTTATAGGGAAAATGCTGCCGAAATTTCGGTAGACAAAAATGAAGTTAATGGCATTTTTTATGCCTAAGAATCTCAATTGGTAACTTTGACCATTTGCAGATTTCAGACGAAACGGGACTTGACTTTTGGGAGAGCATACCACGTCTGTAAGGTATGTAAAGCTTCCCACTTCTTCATTTGGCATGTCTTAGTGTGATAGGCGAATATTGGAACTTCCGGAGCATTTCTGCTCCTCGAAACCCGATCCACAGAAAAGTTACTATTCATTCAATTCAATTGAAGCCTAAGGGCTCTATTTTGGCTAGGATGCCACCAATCGTCCGAAACCTATCGAAATGTGGTCGGGTAACTTAGAAATGATTATGTATGACCTTTTGGCCCCTAAATGTTCGTAAATTATGTTCGCCACCTCAATTTGACTCGAGGTGGGCCCGCTAACCCCGAGACGCCCTATTTGTCTTATTGGGCTATCTTTGTGAATAAAGTTTGATATGCTACTTTCGATTTTGGAACTCCCTCCTATGAGATATATTTGGAATATTATGATATGCTAAGTTACGTTTTGAGCCATACGTACCATTTTGGTAACTTTTGTGAAACAGATCTTTGTATCGACTAAGTATTCGCTTATTTTGTGCTATGGAACGATTTGTAAAACTATTATGTTTTGAAAGACTATTTTGAAGTATGATTTGCATTTGTTTGCTCACGACTCCGCTCGTGCCTTATTATGACTTCATTCACCGGTTCCCGGGCCGGTTATGATTCGTGCGCCTTACGATAATTCGGCCGTATGCTGTGTTACGGTTCCCGAGGCTTCGCCATAGGGCCGGGTTCCGTTTGGAGTTATGCTGTGATATGGCTCGTGATGCGATACGCTCACCTATGTTTGTGTTTGTGTTCGGAGATACGGAGATTTGAAATCTTCTGGTGTTATGCTGTGTGTGGCGCCAGCGTCGGAGTGGCGACCACGTTCCTAAGCGTTTGCATGATTTCGTTTGCATTATGTATACGTATATGATTTTGATACGGATTTTGACATCCCGATTTGTACTCCACTTTGTTATCTGATTTGCTTTCAGTTTTGATCCATATTTCTGTACTCCGTGCTTTACATACTCAGTACATATTTCGTACTGACCCCTTTTCTTCGGGGGCTGCATTTCATGCCCGCAGGTGCAGATATTGGTGATCCTCCACAGTAGGCTTCCCTCTTTGCTATTCCGGAGTACTCCTCTTTGATCCGGAGTCCACTTTTGGTACAGACTCCTTCTGCTTTGTATATGTTCGGTATATTTGACTATTTGGGTACGGCGGGGCCCTGTCTCGCCATATGTCTTTGTTTTGAATTCGTAGAGGCCTGTAGTCATATATGTGGGGTGAGGGTCCTGTATATGTTGGTTTGATTTCGTTTTCTGGTCTTAAAGCGGTCTGCTTGTTATGATGGCCCCAAATGGCCCTTATGCTTATGTTTGCACTTTTGACCGGCGATGTCTATTCCGCCGCTTAGTTTGTATTTGATTTGTGCGACCGCTTAAGACATATTTCGATAAGTTATGTTTGATATGACTTTTATGAAACTCTGAAATAAGTTTGGATTTGATAATAAACATGTGATTTGGTCTGGGTACCCAGATAGGGTGCCAGTCGCGGCCCACGGGGCTGGGTCGTGACAAAAGTGGTATCAGAACAGTTTGTCCTCGGAATGTCTACAGGCCGTGTCTCGTACAGTCTTGTTTATCGATGTGTTGTGCACCACATCTATAAACAGGAAGCTACAGGGCATTTAGGATGTTACTTTCTTTGGAATTTTAGATCGTGCGATAGAGCTGTGCTGTTAGGGTGATTTTGATCTGACTCGTTATTGTGTTTGCAGTGATGCCTCCGAAGAAGGCAACGGCGGCCCAGAAGGGCAAAGCGAGGATGGGAGAGACTAGTCAGGCACAACGATCTACCCGAGCTCGTGCCTATGATTTGCCTGAGGTTGTGCTTCATTCTGAGGGGTCCGCTACACCGCCACTAGTATAGCCTGGAGCAGGACCTTCAGCAGCTCCAGAGGCCCGAGTACCCGCTCCTGAGACTCCAGCTCCTCAGCCAGGGGCGGAGGACAGGACCTTGAGAGAGGCGGTACAGTTGCTGACTACACTAGTAGCAGGACCGGCTCGCAGACGCGGGCGGAGGGACGATGATGATGATGACAGGCGGGACAGCCTGAGAGTTCGGGAGTTCTTATTATGTGGCCCTCCAGAGTTTTTCCAGAGGGCCCCCACGACTTTATTCGGGGGATGCGGCGCTCACTGGACTTGGTCAGGGCTTTAGAGACCGAGTCGATCGAGCTGGCTTCGCACAGGCTTCGAGATGTTGCCGCTCACTGGTATGAGACTTGGGAGTTATCCAAGGGTGAGGGTGCTCCCCCAGCTACGTGGGACCAGTTTGGGACTGCTTTCACCCGCCACTTTCTACCCCCAGAGTTGCGGCGGGCACGGGCTGACCGATTCTTACATTTGCAGCAGAGGGGTCGGAGTGTGCGCGAGTATAATCTTGAGTTTGATTCTCTGGCCCGATATGCACCGGCTGTGGTAGCAGACATGTCCGATCGGATGCACAGATATGTCATGGGATTGGATCGGTATTTGATCGACGGCTGCATGGCAGTGTCATTGCAGACAGATATGGACATTGCCCGACTTCAGGCCTATGCGATGGGTATGGAGGATCGTCATAGGTCTGATCATTCTGGTAGAGATCGGGACAGGAGGCCGCCCAAGAGGGCTAGGTCCGCAGGTTATTCCGGGGATTCTCGAGGCGGACAGCCTCAGCAGCAGCAGTCAGGCAGACAGCTACCTCCGTCCGGCCGGAGTACTCAGTCAGGCAGCCGGAGATTTGATAGTGCGGGACCGTCTGGGGCCGGTCAGAGCTCCAGAGCGGCAGGTTCACAGGTATCCAGAGGCCCCAGCCAGGCCAGACCACCCAGGCCCCGTTGTGCTCATTGCGGGAAGTCTCATCCTGGGGAGTGTTATCGAGCTACTGGAGCTTGTTTTTCGTGCGGTGGTCAGGGTCATTTTATGAGAGATTGTCCGTTGGCCAGCGGTTCTGGTAGTGTGGCTCAGCCGACAGGGTCAGCCGCCGGTTCTTCTTCTGCTCCATCTGTTGCACGCCCTGGAGGGCGAGGTATGCCAGCACCGGCAGGACGTGGTCGAGGCCGCGGTGGCGCTGCAGGTTCTAGCGGTCCCTCGAACCGCATATATGCTTTGGCCAGCCGCCAGGATCAGGAGGCTTCGCCAAACATTGTCACAGGTACATTATTGGTTTTCTCCAGATCTGTATATGCATTGATTGACCCTGGCTCTACTTTATCATATATCTCCCCGCTTGTTGCTAGTAAAATTGGGATAGTGTCTGAGCCTATAGAGCCATTTGAGGTAGCTACGCTAGTTGGGGATTTTGTTATAGCGAGACAGATCTATAGAGATTGTTCTGTGACCATTTATGATCGTAGCACTAAGGCTGATTTGATAGAGTTAGACATGCTTGAGTTTGACGTTATTATGGGTATGGACTGGTTGTCTTCCTGTTATGCTAATGTCGACTGCCAGCAAAAGGTAGTCCGTTTTCAGTTTCCAGGGAAACCAGTTATAGAGTGGTTTGGATCTACTGCATCGCCGAGGGGTAAGTTTATTTCATACCTCAAGGCTAAGAAGATGATCCAGAAGGGTTATATCTATCATTTGGTTCGTGTGCACGATACTGCAGCGGAGATACCTACCCTTCAGTCTGTTCCGGTCGTCAGTGAGTCTCCAGATGTATTTCCTGACGAGCTTCCTGGCCTTCCGCCTAAGCGGGAGATTGATTTTACTATCGAGTTGATGCCGGATACGCAGCCTATATCTATTCCTCCGTACAGGATGGCACCAGCTGAGTTGAAGGAGTTGAAGGAGCAGCTGAAAGATTTGCTGGATAAGGGTTTTATCAGACCCAGCACATCACACTGGGGAGCGCTGGTATTGTTTGTCAGAAAGAAAGACGGGTCACTGCGGATGTGTATCGACTACCGACAGCTGAATAAGGTGACTATTAAGAATAAATATCCCCTCCCCCGGATTGATGACTTGTTTGATCAGCTGCAGGGTGCTAAATATTTTTCGAAGATAGATCTGCGCTCAGGTTATCACCAGGTGCGAGTTCGGGAGTCAGATATCCCGAAGACTGCTTTCAGGACCCGATACGGGCATTATGAGTTCAGAGTTATGTCTTTCGGGCTGACTAATGCTCCAGCGGTATTTATGGATCTGATGAACCGGGTATTTCGGCCTTTTCTGGATATGTTTGTTATTGTGTTTATTGATGATATCTTGATTTACTCGCGATCAGCCGAGGAGCATTCAGATCATTTGAGGACGTTACTTGGCGTTCTCCTTCAGCAGAAGTTATATGCTAAATTCTCTAAATGTGAATTCTGGTTAACTTCTGTGGCATTCTTGGGCCATATTGTCGGCGCAGACGGTATTCGGGTCGATACGCAGAAGATTGAGGCTGTGCAGAATTGGCCCAGGCCTACTACTCCGACAGAGGTGCGCAGTTTTCTGGGATTGGCTGGGTATTATCGCAGGTTCGTGGAGGATTTTTCTTCTATTGCAGCACCACTGACGAGGCTTACTCAGAAAGCAGCAAAATTCCAGTGGACAGACGCCTGCGAGCGCAGCTTTCAGATGCTGAAAGAGAAATTGATTACAGCACCAGTTTTGGCTCTTCCAGAGGGATCTGACGGGTATGTTGTTTATTGTGACGCCTCTGGTATTGGGATAGGATGTGTATTAATGCAGCACGGTCGAGTCATAGCCTATGCTTCCCGGCAGCTCAGACCGCACGAGAAGAACTATCCCACTCATGATCTTGAGTTGGCCGCGGTGATTCATGCTTTGAAGATTTCGCGGCATTATTTATATGGGGTCCATGTTGATATCTATACGGACCATAAGAGTCTCCAGTATATTTTTAGGCAGAAGGAACTAAATCTGCGGCAGCGGAGATGGCTTGAGCTACTAAAGGATTACGACGTTGATATTCTGTACCATCCGGGGAAAGCCAATGTGGTAGCTGATGCGCTTAGCCGCAAGTCCGTGGGCAGTCTGGCTGATGTTCCCTTTGATAAGAGAGATTTGGTTCGTGATATTTATCAGCTGGCTAGCCTCGGAGTTCGTTTGATAGATTCTGGAGATTCTGGGATTTCTGTTCGTTCAGTTGCTGAGTCATCTATTATTCAGGAGGTAAAGCAGCGCCAGTTTGAGGATCCTCTTTTGATTCAGTACAGAGATGTGGCCCTTAATAAAGCAAAGACTCAGTTTGAGATCTCGCCTGAAGGAGTATTATTATATGACGGCAGATTCTGTGTACCGGACGTTGCGGGCTTACGGCGGCAGATTATGGGCGAGGCCCATAATGCACGATATTCTGTTCATCCTGGTTCCACTAAAATGTATCGGGATCTCAGGTGTTTGTATTGGTGGGACAGCATGAAGAAAGATATTGCTGAGTTTGTTAGTCAGTGCCCGAACTGCCAGCAAGTTAAGATCGAGCATCAGAAGCCCGGTGGATTATTACAGGAGATGGAAATTCCAGCCTGGAAATGGGAGATGATTAATATGGATTTCGTTGTTGGGTTACCGCGCACTCCACGCAGGTACGACTCTATCTGGGTTATCGTTGACAGGCTGACGAAATCAGCCCATTTCCTTCCGGTTCGGACTACTTATTCGGCTGAGGACTATGCCAGATTGTATATCAGAGAGATAGTCAGACTTCACGGAGTCCCTATATCTATTATTACTGACGGAGGTGCCCAGTTTACAGCTAATTTCTGGAGGTCATTTCAAGAGGGATTAGGGACTCAGGTGAGCCTTAGTACAGCTTTTCACCCTCAGTCCGACGGGCAGGCCGAGCGCACTATTCAGACGCTCGAAGATATGTTGCGGGCCTGCGTTATTGATTTCAGGGGCAGCTGGGATGATCATTTGCCGCTTATTGAGTTTGCCTATAATAATAGTTATCACTCCAGCATTCAGATGGCACCGTATGAAGCCCTGTATGGCAGGAAATGCAGATCTCCTATTGGTTGGTTTGACGTGGGCGAGACTAAGCTGATTGGGCCAGATGTGATCCAGGAAGCTGTAGATAAGGTAAAGCTTATTCGAGAACGATTATTGGCTGCTCAGAGTCGACAAAAAGCTTATGCAGATAGACGACGTCAACCGTTAGAGTTCCAGATTGGCGACTGGGTATTCTTGAAGGTGTCGCCCATGAAGGGTGTCATGAGATTCGGTAGAAAGGGTAAGTTGAGCCCCCGGTACATTGGGCCGTATCAGATCGTTCGAAAGATAGGCGAGGTCGCCTATGAGCTAGACTTACCATCCGACTTGGAGGCCGTACACCCGGTGTTTCATGTGTCTATGTTGCGGAAATGTATTGGTGATCCTTCCAGGATATTCCCAGTTGATGACATTCAGGTGACGCAGCAGTTATCTTATGACGAGCAGCCTGTATCTATTCTGGATCGACAGGTGCGGAGACTACGCACTAAAGAAGTGCCCTCCGTCAAAGTCCTGTGGCGCAACAATAATCGGGAGGAGATGACTTGGGAGGCGGAGGACGAGATGAAAAGGAAATACCCTCACCTGTTCCCGACGTCCACAGGTAATCTAAAATTTTTAGTTTGTTGTGTTGATTGATAAAATGAATTATGTATGTCATTATTAAAAAGGGACACTCCTGCCTTGATCATAAGACCTTATAAGAGTAATTTAACATTCGGGGACGAATGTTTTTAAGGGGGGGAGAATGTTATGTTCCGTGTTTTTGTATAATTGGAAATCGAGAAATAATTAAGATTTGTGTGTTATAAGGAAATATTTTGATTTTAGAGAATATGACTATGTTGATTATGGAATCATTAATGTTAAGACATCGGGGAAGGCCGAGAGTAAATTTGGAATTTCGGAAATTAGTTTCGGGAATTACAAAACGGGACTTTTTATGAATTGGGCCAAGAAAATATGACACAAAAATTGAAGCCCAATTCAAGGGGGTGGCCGGCCTTGGCCCAAGCCCCATATTAAGTGGTCATATGAATTTCACATGACCCTTAATGAAGATATATATCCATACTCCTTTAGAATTTTCAAGATAAATCACACAAAACAAAAAAAAAAAAACAAGGGCAATCACCCTCTCGGCCGAACCCCATATTCCTCAACCAAAAAATTCCCAAGTCTTTGATTCTAATCCAAAAATCCTAGTTTCTACATAGTTGTGAAGTACTCAAGACCCTCTTCAATGGGGTATAATTAGTTTGGCACAAGAACTCCGTTTACGGCAAGTCGGGTTTTCAAGAAAAGGTAAGAATTTTGCCCCTTTAATGTTATAGAATTGATATGAATATGTTAAGGATTGAGAATAGACGAGAATCCCGTAACTTTGATGTATATAAAAAGCCGTGGGTGTGTGTGTGTTTGGTGTTGGAGCCGTGGCACTTATGTAGTGTAAAGTGATATGAATTGATCTTGTTTAGTTTGTATAATGTGTCGTTGTGGCCTTTATGTCGTAAATGATTGATTGATGAATTGGATTGGCGTTGGAAAATGATTTCGGAACGTTATCGGAAAGTGTATACCTTTGGTATAGTTGTGTATATCATTGTATGTCTAAGGTGCTAAAGACTTTAAATATGATTTATGGTTGATGTTAATGAATTCGGAATGAAACGACGCAAGTTAGAATGTTCGTCGTGACTTTTGGTGTTTTGAAAGAATTATGGAAAGTAATGGATTTTGGGCAATTTCGTGTATGGCTTGGAATGTATTTGGAATGTGATGGCATAATCTTGAATGAGTAAATGAATACAATAATATGGATATAGATTTGGAATTTTGAAGTTTGAATGAAAGATTTCCAACTTGCGTAGTAAGGTAGACTTTTGAAGTTTGAATATGGTTTATATTGTTTGATGATGTTTGGGTTGTTGTTGTTGATGTATTTTGAGCCGAGCTAAGTCTCGGGGGTGTTAGATTTATAGGGGAAATGCTGCCGAAATTTCGGTAGACAAAAATGAAGTTAATGGCATTTTTTAAGCCTAAGAATCTCAATTGGTAACTTTGACCATTTGCAGATTTCAGACGAAACGGGACTTGACTTTTGGGAGAGCATACGACGTCTGTAAGGTATGTAAAGCTTCCCACTTCTTCATTTGGCATGTCTTAGTGTGATAGGCGAATATTGGAACTTCCGGAGCATTTCTGCTCCTCGAAACCCGATCCACAGAAAAGTTACTATTCATTCAATTCAATTGAAGCCTAAGGGCTCTATTTTGGCTAGGATGCCACCAATCGTCCGAAACCTATCGAAATGTGGTCGGGTAACTTAGAAATGATTATGTATGACCTTTTGGCCCCTAAATGTTCGTAAATTATGTTCGCCACCTCAATTTGACTCGAGGTGGGCCCGCTAACCCCGAGACGCCCTATTTGTCTTATTGGGCTATCTTTGTGAATAAAGTTTGATATGCTACTTTCGATTTTGGAACTCCCTCCTATGAGATATATTTGGAATATTATGATATGCTAAGTTACGTTTTGAGCCATACGTACCATTTTGGAAACTTTTGTGAAACAGATCTTTGTATCGACTAAGTATTCGCTTATTTTGTGCTATGGAACGATTTGTAAAACTATTATGTTTTGAAAGACTATTTTGAAGTATGATTTGCATTTGTTTGCTCACGACTCCGCTCGTGCCTTATTATGACTTCGTTCACCGGTTCCCGGGCCGGTTATGATTCGTGCGCCTTACGATAATTCGGCCGTATGCTGTGTTACGGTTCCCGAGGCTTCGCCATAGGGCCGGGTTCCGTTTGGAGTTATGCTGTGATATGGCTCGTGATGCGATACGCTCACCTATGTTTGTGTTTGTGTTCGGAGATACGGAGATTTGAAATCTTCTGGTGTTATGCTGTGTGTGGCGCCAGCGTCGGAGTGGCGACCACGTTCCTAAGCGTTTGCATGATTTCGTTTGCATTATGTATACGTATATGATTTTGATACGGATTTTGACATCCCGATTTGTACTCCACTTTGTTATCTGATTTGCTTTCAGTTTTGATCCATATTTCTGTACTCCGTGCTTTACATACTCAGTACATATTTCGTACTGACCCCCTTTCTTCGGGGGCTGCATTTCATGCCCGCAGGTGCAGATATTGGTGATCCTCCACAGTAGGCTTCCCTCTTTGCTATTCCGGAGTACTCCTCTTTGATCCGGAGTCCACTTTTGGTACAGACTCCTTCTGCTTTGTATATGTTCGGTATATTTGACTATTTGGGTACGGCGGGGCCCTGTCTCGCCATGTCTTTGTTTTGAATTCGTAGAGGCCTGTAGTCATATATGTGGGGTGAGGGTCCTGTATATGTTGGTTTGATTTTGTTTTCTGGTCTTAAAGCGGTCTGCTTGTTATGATGGCCCCAAATGGCCCTTATGCTTATGTTTGCACTTTTGACCGGCGATGTCTATTCCGCCGCTCAGTTTGTATTTGATTTGTGCGACCGCTTAAGACATATTTCGATAAGTTATGTTTGATATGACTTTTATGAAACTCTGAAATAAGTTTGGATTTGATAATAAACATGTGATTTGGTCTGGGTACCCAGATAGGGTGCCAGTCGCGGCCCACGGGGCTGGGTCGTGACAAAAGTGGTATCAGAACAGTTTGTCCTCGGAATGTCTACAGGCCGTGTCTCGTACAGTCTTGTTTATCGATGTGTTGTGCACCACATCTATAAACAGGAAGCTACAGGGCATTTAGGATGTTACTTTCTTTGGAATTTTAGATCGTGCGATAGAGCTGTGCTGTTAGGGTGATTTTGATCTGACTCGTTATTGTGTTTGCAGTGATGCCTCCGAAGAAGGCAACGGCGGCCCAGAAGGGCAAAGCGAGGATGGGAGAGACTAGTCAGGCACAACGATCTACCTGAGCTCGTGTCTATGATTTGCCTGAGGTTGTGCCTCGTTCTGAGGGGTCCGCTACACCCCCACTAGTACAGCCTGGAGCAGGACCTTCAGCAGCTCCAGAGGCCCAAGTACCCGCTCCTGAGACTCCAGCTCCTCAGCCAGGGGCGGAGGACAGGACCTTGAGAGAGGCGGTACAGTTGCTGACTACACTAGTAGCAGGACAGGCTCGCAGACGCGGGCGGAGGGACGATGATGATGATGACAGGCGGGACAGCCTGAGAGTTCGGGAGTTCTTATTATGTGGCCCTCCAGAGTTTTTCGGGTCTAAGCCCGACGAGGACCCCCACGACTTTATTCGGGGGATGCGGCGCTCACTGGACTTGGTCAGGGCTTTAGAGACCGAGTCGATCGAGCTGGCTTCGCACAGGCTTCGAGATGTTGCCGCTCACTGGTATGAGACTTGGGAGTTATCCAGGGGTGAGGGTGCTCCCCCAGCTACGTGGGACCAGTTTGTGACTGCTTTCACCCGCCACTTTCTACCCCCAGAGTTGCGGCGGGCACGGGCCGACCGATTCTTACATTTGCAGCAGAGGGGTCGGAGTGTGCGCGAGTATAATCTTGAGTTTGATTCTCTGGCCCGATATGCACCGGCTGTGGTAGCAGACATGTCCGATCGGATGCACAGATATGTCATGGGATTGGATCGGTATTTGATCGACGACTGCATGGCAGTGTCATTGTAGACAGATATGGACATTGCCCGACTTCAGGCCTATGCGATGGGTATGGAGGATCGTCATAGGTCTGATCATTCTGGTAGAGATCGGGACAGGAGGCCGCCCAAGAGGGCTAGGTCCGCAGGTTATTCCGGGGATTCTCGAGGCGGACAGCCTCAGCAGCAGCAGTCAGGCAGACAGCTACCTCCGTCCGGCCGGAGTACTCAGTCAGGCAGCCGGAGATTTGATAGTGCGGGACCGTCTGGGGCCGGTCAGAGCTCCAGAGCGGCAGGTTCACAGGTATCCAGAGGCCCCAGCCAGGCCAGACCACCCAGGCCCCGTTGTGCTCATTGCGGGAAGTCTCATCCTGGGGAGTGTTATCGAGCTACTGGAGCTTGTTTTTCGTGCGGTGGTCAGGGTCATTTTATGAGAGATTGTCCGTTGGCCAGCGGTTCTGGTAGTGTGGCTCAGCCGACAGGGTCAGCCGTCGGTTCTTCTTCTGCTCCATCTGTTGCACGCCCTGGAGGGCGAGGTATGCCAGCACCGGCAGGACGCGGTCGAGGCCGCGGTGGCGCTGCAGGTTCTAGCGGTCCCTCGAACCGCATATATGCTTTGGCCAGCCGCCAGGATCAGGAGGCTTCGCCAAACATCGTCACAGGTACATTACTGGTTTTCTCCAGATCTGTATATGCATTGATTGACCCTGGCTCTACTTTATCATATATCTTCCCGCTTGTTGCTAGTAAAATTGGGATAGTGTCTGAGCCTATAGAGCCATTTGAGGTAGCTACGCCAGTTGGGGATTTTGTTATAGCGAGACAGATCTATAGAGATTGTTCTGTGACCATTTATGATCGTAGCACTAAGGCTGATTTGATAGAGTTAGACATGCTTGAGTTTGACGTTATTATGGGTATGGACTGGTTGTCTTCCTGTTATGCTAATGTCGACTGCCAGCAAAAGGTAGTCCGTTTTCAGTTTCCAGGGAAACCAGTTATAGAGTGGTTTGGATCTACTGCATCGCCGAGGGGTAAGTTTATTTCATACCTCAAGGCTAAGAAGATGATCCAGAAGGGTTATATCTATCATTTGGTTCGTGTGCACGATACTGCAGCGGAGATACCTACCCTTCAGTCTGTTCCGGTCGTCAGTGAGTCTCCAGATGTATTTCCTGACGAGCTTCCTGGCCTTCCGCCTGAGCGGGAGATTGATTTTACTATCGAGTTGATGCCGGATACGCAGCCTATATCTATTCCTCCGTACAGGATGGCACCAGCTGAGTTGAAGGAGTTGAAGGAGCAGCTGAAAGATTTGCTGGATAAGGGTTTTATCAGACCCAGCACATCACCCTGGGGAGCGCTGGTATTGTTTGTCAGAAAGAAAGACGGGTCACTGCGGATGTGTATCGACTACCGACAGCTGAATAAGGTGACTATTTAGAATAAATATCCCCTCCCCCGGATTGATGACTTGTTTGATCAGCTGCAGGGTGCTAAATATTTTTCGAAGATAGATCTGCGCTCAGGTTATCACCAGGTGCGAGTTCGGGAGTCAGATATCCCGAAGACTGCTTTCAGGACCCGATACGGGCATTATGAGTTCAGAGTTATGTCTTTCAGGCTGACTAATGCTCCAGCGGTATTTATGGATCTGATGAACCGGGTATTTCGGCCTTTTCTGGATATGTTTGTTATTGTGTTTATTGATGATATCTTGATTTACTCGCGATCAGCCGAGGAGCATTCAGATCATTTGAGGACGTTACTTGGCGTTCTCCGTCAGCAGAAGTTATATGCTAAATTCTCTAAATGTGAATTCTGGTTAACTTCTGTGGCATTCTTGGGCCATATTGTCGGTGCAGACGGTATTCGGGTCGATACGCAGAAGATTGAGGCTGTGCAGAATTGGCCCAGGCCTACTACTCCGACAGAGGTGCGCAGTTTTCTGGGATTGGCTGGGTATTATCGCAGGTTCGTGGAGGATTTTTCTTCTATTGCAGCACCACTGACGAGGCTTACTCAGAAAGCAGCAAAATTCCAGTGGACAGACGCCTGCGAGCGCAGCTTTCAGATGCTGAAAGAGAAATTGATTACAGCACCAGTTTTGGCTCTTCCAGAGGGATCTGACGGGTATGTTGTTTATTGTGACGCCTCTGGTATTGGGATAGGATGTGTATTAATGCAGCACGGTCGAGTCATAGCCTATGCTTCCCGGCAGCTCAGACCGCACGAGAAGAACTATCCCACTCATGATCTTGAGTTGGCCGCGGTGATTCATGCTTTGAAGATTTCGCGGCATTATTTATATGGGGTCCATGTTGATATCTATACGGACCATAAGAGTCTCCAGTATACTTTTAGGCAGAAGGAACTAAATCTGCGGCATCGGAGATGGCTTGAGCTACTAAAGGATTACGACGTTGATATTCTGTACCATCCGGGGAAAGCCAATGTGGTAGCTGATGCGCTTAGCCGCAAGTCCGTGGGCAGTCTGGCTGATGTTCCCTTTGATAAGAGAGATTTGGTTCGTGATATTCATCAGCTGGCTAGCCTCGGAGTTCGTTTGATAGATTCTGGAGATTCTGGGATTTCTGTTCGTTCAGTTGCTGAGTCATCTATTATTCAGGAGGTAAAGCAGCGCCAGTTTGAGGATCCTCTTTTGATTCAGTACAGAGATGTGGCCCTTAATAAAGCAAAGACTCAGTTTGAGATCTCGCCTGAAGGAGTATTATTATATGACGGCAGATTCTGTGTACCGGACGTTGCGGGCTTACGGCGGCAGATTATGGGCGAGGCCCATAATGCACGATATTCTGTTCATCCTGGTTCCACTAAAATGTATCGGGATCTCAGGTGTTTGTATTGGTGGGACGGCATGAAGAAAGATATTGCTGAGTTTGTTAGTCAGTACCCGAACTGCCAGCAAGTTAATATCGAGCATCAGAAGCCCGGTGGATTATTACAGGAGATGGAAATTCCAGCCTGGAAATGGGAGATGATTAATATGGATTTCGTTGTTGGGTTACCGCGCACTCCACGCAGGTACGACTCTATCTGGGTTATCGTTGACAGGCTGACGAAATCAGCCCATTTCCTTCCGGTTCGGACTACTTATTCGGCTGAGGACTATGCCAGATTGTATATCAGAGAGATAGTCAGACTTCACGGAGTCCCTATATCTATTATTACTGACGGAGGTGCCCAGTTTACAGCTAATTTCTGGAGGTCATTTCAAGAGGGATTAGGGACTCAGGTGAGCCTTAGTACAACTTTTCACCCTCAGTCCGACGGGCAGGCCGAGCGCACTATTCAGACGCTCGAAGATATGTTGCGGGCCTGCGTTATTGATTTCAGGGGCAGCTGGGATGATCATTTGCCGCTTATTGAGTTTGCCTATAATAATAGTTATCACTCCAGCATTCAGATGGCACCGTATGAAGCCCTGTATGGCAGGAAATGCAGATCTCCTATTGGTTGGTTTGACGTGGGCGAGACTAAGCTGATTGGGCCAGATGTGATCCAGGAAGCTGTAGATAAGGTAAAGCTTATTCGAGAACGATTATTGGCTGCTCAGAGTCGACAGAAAGCTTATGCAGATAGACGACGTCGACCGTTAGAGTTCCAGATTGGCGACTGGGTATTCTTGAAGGTGTCGCCCATGAAGGGTGTCATGAGATTCGGTAGAAAGGGTAAGTTGAGCCCCCGGTACATTGGGCCGTATCAGATCGTTCGAAAGATAGGCGAGGTCGCCTATGAGCTAGACTTACCATCCGACTTGGAGGCCGTACACCCGGTGTTTCATGTGTCTATGTTGCGGAAATGTATTGGTGATCCTTCGAGGATATTCCCAGTTGATGACATTCAGGTGACAGAGCAGTTATCTTATGACGAGCAGCCTGTATCTATTCTGGATCGACAGGTGCGGAGACTACGCACTAAAGAAGTGCCCTCCGTCAAAGTCATGTGGCGCAACAATAATCGGGAGGAGATGACTTGGGAGGCGGAGGACGAGATGAAAAGGAAATACCCTCACCTGTTCCCGACGTCCACAGGTAATCTAAAATTTTCAGTTTGTTGTGTTGATTGATAAAATGAATTATGTATGTCATTATTAAAAAGGGACACACCTGCCTTGATCATAAGACCTTATAAGAGTAATTTAACATTCGGGGACGAATGTTTTTAAGGGGGGGAGAATGTTATGTTCCGTGTTTTTTTATAATTGGAAATCGAGAAATAATTAAGATTTGTGTGTTATAAGGAAATATTTTGATTTTAGTGAATATGACTATGTTGATTATGGAATCATTAATGTTAAGACATCGGGGAAGGCCGAGGGTAAATTTGGGATTTCGGAAATTAGTTTCGGGAATTACAAAACGGGACTTTTTATGAATTGGGCCAAGAAAATATGACACAAAAATTGAAGCCCAATTCAAGGGGGTGGCCGGCCTTGGCCCAAGCCCCATATTAAGTGGTCATATGAATTTCACATGACCCTTAATGAAGATATATATCCATACTCCTTTAGAATTTTCAAGATAAATCACACAAAACAAAAAAAAAAAAACAAGGGCAATCACCCTCTCGGCCGAACCCCATATTCCTCAACCAAAAAATTCCCAAGTCTTTGATTCTAATCCAAAAATCCTAGTTTCTACATAGTTGTGAAGTACTCAAGACCCTCTTCAATGGGGTATAATTAGTTTGGCACAAGAACTCCGTTTACGACAAGTCGGGTTTTCAAGAAAAGGTAAGAATTTTGCCCCTTTAATGTTATAGAATTGATATGAATATGTTAAGGATTGAGAATAGACGAGAATCCCGTAACTTTGATGTATATAAAAAGCCGTGGGTGTGTGTGTGTTTGGTGTTGGAGCCGTGGCACTTATGTAGTGTAAAGTGATATGAATTGATCTTGTTTAGTTTGTATAATGTGTCGTTGTGGCCTTTATGTCGTAAATGATTGATTGATGAATTGGATTGGCGTTGGAAAATGATTTCGGAACGTTATCGGAAAGTGTATACCTTTGGTATAGTTGTGTATATCATTGTATGTCTAAGGTGCTAAAGACTTTAAATATGATTTATGGTTGATGTTAATGAATTCGGAATGAAACGACGCAAGTTAGAATGTTCGTCGTGACTTTTGGTGTTTTGAAAGAATTATGGAAAGTAATGGATTTTGGGCAATTTCGTGTATGGCTTGGAATGTATTTGGAATGTGATGGCATAATCTTGAATGAGTAAATGAATACAATAATATGGATATAGATTTGGAATTTTGAAGTTTGAATGAAAGATTTCCAACTTGCGTAGTAAGGTAGACTTTTGAAGTTTGAATATGGTTTATATTGTTTGATGATGTTTGGGTTGTTGTTGTTGATGTATTTTGAGCCGAGCTAAGTCTCGGGGGTGTTAGATTTATAGGGGAAATGCTGCCGAAATTTCGGTAGACAAAAATGAAGTTAATGGCATTTTTTAAGCCTAAGAATCTCAATTGGTAACTTTGACCATTTGCAGATTTCAGACGAAACGGGACTTGACTTTTGGGAGAGCATACGACGTCTGTAAGGTATGTAAAGCTTCCCACTTCTTCATTTGGCATGTCTTAGTGTGATAGGCGAATATTGGAACTTCCGGAGCATTTCTGCTCCTCGAAACCCGATCCACAGAAAAGTTACTATTCATTCAATTCAATTGAAGCCTAAGGGCTCTATTTTGGCTAGGATGCCACCAATCGTCCGAAACCTATCGAAATGTGGTCGGGTAACTTAGAAATGATTATGTATGACCTTTTGGCCCCTAAATGTTCGTAAATTATGTTCGCCACCTCAATTTGACTCGAGGTGGGCCCGCTAACCCCGAGACGCCCTATTTGTCTTATTGGGCTATCTTTGTGAATAAAGTTTGATATGCTACTTTCGATTTTGGAACTCCCTCCTATGAGATATATTTGGAATATTATGATATGCTAAGTTACGTTTTGAGCCATACGTACCATTTTGGAAACTTTTGTGAAACAGATCTTTGTATCGACTAAGTATTCGCTTATTTTGTGCTATGGAACGATTTGTAAAACTATTATGTTTTGAAAGACTATTTTGAAGTATGATTTGCATTTGTTTGCTCACGACTCCGCTCGTGCCTTATTATGACTTCGTTCACCGGTTCCCGGGCCGGTTATGATTCGTGCGCCTTACGATAATTCGGCCGTATGCTGTGTTACGGTTCCCGAGGCTTCGCCATAGGGCCGGGTTCCGTTTGGAGTTATGCTGTGATATGGCTCGTGATGCGATACGCTCACCTATGTTTGTGTTTGTGTTCGGAGATACGGAGATTTGAAATCTTCTGGTGTTATGCTGTGTGTGGCGCCAGCGTCGGAGTGGCGACCACGTTCCTAAGCGTTTGCATGATTTCGTTTGCATTATGTATACGTATATGATTTTGATACGGATTTTGACATCCCGATTTGTACTCCACTTTGTTATCTGATTTGCTTTCAGTTTTGATCCATATTTCTGTACTCCGTGCTTTACATACTCAGTACATATTTCGTACTGACCCCCTTTCTTCGGGGGCTGCATTTCATGCCCGCAGGTGCAGATATTGGTGATCCTCCACAGTAGGCTTCCCTCTTTGCTATTCCGGAGTACTCCTCTTTGATCCGGAGTCCACTTTTGGTACAGACTCCTTCTGCTTTGTATATGTTCGGTATATTTGACTATTTGGGTACGGCGGGGCCCTGTCTCGCCATATGTCTTTGTTTTGAATTCGTAGAGGCCTGTAGTCATATATGTGGGGTGAGGGTCCTGTATATGTTGGTTTGATTTCGTTTTCTGGTCTTAAAGTGGTCTGCTTGTTATGATGGCCCCAAATGGCCCTTATGCTTATGTTTGCACTTTTGACCGGCGATGTCTATTCCGCCGCTCAGTTTGTATTTGATTTGTGCGACCGCTTAAGACATATTTCGATAAGTTATGTTTGATATGACTTTTATGAAACTCTGAAATAAGTTTGGATTTGATAATAAACATGTGATTTGGTCTGGGTACCCAGATAGGGTGCCAGTCGCGGCCCACGGGGCTGGGTCGTGACATGAAGATTTTGCTACTTTCATAAAAATAAGGTATGAATCTTCAAATCTCTCTCTTTATCAAGTTTGATTAAGGAATAATTGCAAGAATAGAGTTGTAGGGTGGTGTTTTGATGTTGTTGAATTATGGATTGAGGTTTGAAGAAAAGTTTGGATAAAATATGTATATAATCATCTTGTAGGATGTTGAGGATGTTGTTATTGATGTGTTAGTATTAATTTCAATTTCCTTACGAAAGTAAAGGTTATTAAATAATCGTATCACAAGTGGGTTGGTTGAGAAATTTGGAAAATAGCGTGTGGGTTGTTTTATCGCATATGTTGGTGTTGGAAATGATATTACGACTATTGGTATTGTTGTTGATGTTGTTGGTTATTGAATTGGAATTTCGGGCGAGGCATATAAACAGGGAAAATGCTGCCCGAATTTCGACAGAACCTTAAAAGGATTTTAATTAAAGTTTCGAGTCGAGCGTATGATGATGATTCTAATGATATTATGAATGGTTATATATGTAGATTACGAGGTTACGAATAATTCTTAAGAGAGGTGCAAGACGGGAAGTAAGTTAGAAGTCGAGAATTTTCTTCCAGGTATGTTAAGGCTCGCCCCTTCTTTCAAAGGTATGATCTTTAGGTTATGGTTTCATAAATGTTTCCGTATTTTCCTCTTCATCAAAAGTTAAATGTCCCAGATTCCAAAGCATGATTTCCTTCTTGATATTCCATAAATGTTTTCCAAAGTATTCCTACTTTCCAAAACCAAAGGTTGTGATTATGTGAGATCTTATGATAACGACAAAGGCTATGTTTTTCAATGACAACGATGATGTCAAAAGTGAGAATATCATTTTGATGACTATGATGAGAATGATCTTATGTTTAAAGGTTTCAAGTTTATGATTTCAATGACGATATGAGAATGTCGAGCTATTTATTGATTTCTCAATCTATTCATGAATGGTGACTTTATTTCTAAATCTTCCAAAGTATATGAATTGATGCCTTATGAGATTTACGATCCTATTCTATGTTTTCTCTCAATTCTATTCTTCATCGATAGTCTCACCTTAAAATAATTGTTCCTTCAATGTGAGACAAAGCGACGATGATTATTCCATAATACAATCGGAGGCTACCGACCTTACGTCACTCCGATATAGTTGTGGATTTTGATTGGGCTCTTATGCATGCTTTATATATATGTATGTATTTTCTCACACCGCGCCGCGCTATAGTCGGCCGGGCAGGCACGTAGATGTGCACACCACTGCAGTGGGCATGTTATGATCGATATTGCCCCGGACGTGGGAGGCCTGGACGCAGGCTAATGATGATAACACCGAGCCTTAATGGCCGGGCATGTTACTATTTATATATCACACCGCGCCTTAATGGCCAGGCATGTTACTATGTATATGTATAAAAATGTTTTTTTAAAGACTAAGCATGCATGAGATCCGCCCTACGAGGCATCCAGATGTATAGGTTATCTCTCTTATTCCTTGTTATTTTTCATATCTATATTTTGTTGTTACTCATGCCTTACATACTCAGTACATTATTCGTACTGACGCCCCTTCTTGTGGGCGCTGCGTTTCATGCCGCGCAGGTGCATACAGATGAGTAGAAGACATTGCTAGAAGATGTTCCAGCGGGATTGGCGAGCTCCATTTCTTTCCGGAGTGTTGCCGAGTCAGAGTATCCATGTCATGGTATAATGATATATGTTAGAGACTTTGCAGACAGAGTCACCTATTTAGCCTGCCAGTCTTGTATGTGGCTAAATAAGCCGATGTATTCATTATGCATCACTTTACAGATTTATATGATTACAAATTTTATTTGATTCGAGAAAGATAAAAAGAATGTTTTTGTTAAAAGCCTTCCCTATGAATTTCAGTTCATGACTTAAGGATTATGAGTACAATGAGATCCAGCGGGTTCGCTCGGCTCTAAGTAAGGGTCGGGTGCCCGTCACGCCCTATCGGGATTGGGGTGTGACACATTCATTCTCACGATTCGTCCTTTCCTTAATTTAGCTCATAGTGTCCCATAGTTTTTCTTAACTAATTGTTTGTATCATAATCATGCATCATAATCCTTCTAATGTCCCGCCGATTCTTGTTCTAATCATGAAATTTTAATAAAATACACCTTTTTCTTTCTTCATTCATTTCTTATTTCCCTTTATGATACCATAGCTTGCTCGTATGTATGTCTATTCCTCGTATATTCGTCCTGTTTCCTTTGTAATCGTATCTCTATTCCAAGTCCACTGTCTTATGCCATCACTGTCTACCTTTGGTCAACCTTACTAATTTATTAAGCTTCCTCTTACTGTCACCGATCACATAACTTCCTTTAATTAATTTATAACCGCATTTTCTCGTGCTTCTGTCCTCAAGGTCCTCCTTGATTTCCTTTGCTCTTAAAGTGCTCTTTCCCGTTTTCCACTTCATAATATCTACCTAGAAGTTTGCAGAACATTCCACTATGAGTACAAACCAATCTTGATCTCGTATATATATATACACTTCTAGGGTGGAACTTTCCTGTACTCGGTAACTTCCTTTCCCATATCAATATCTCTTTGTTATCAATCTAATCTATAAACCGTAATACTGTATTTGAGTTCCTAATGTCAACTTTCTTTATGTTTCCAATAGGTCTTAATCCTCCGAAATCTCGGAAGCAACTCATCCCAGTTTCTTAACTACTAATCATTTTCCCCTCCAGGGTTCCTCTTTTATATTAAATTAAAATCACTCTAAAACTTCTTTTTGAAAGCATCGCATAGTTGTTCCTTCAATCATGACTTACCAAATGGCTGATGGTCACATTTTCCCTTTACTCTTTCTCTATAGACATGCAAACAATTCAATTTGTAAAACTTTTGGCAGAATTTCCTCTATAATTCTTACTACTTCATTCCTGCACACAGCTCAGAAAACACATCCAATGCCCCACAGAGCAATCACAAATACCCATAACATCTTGCTCTAGTTCTTATATCAACATCTATCCATATTAATAAAACAGGGAACATACCTTTCGAATGAACAACTTCAATTCTCAGCAATTTCCTCATAGCGGCATAATTAACTTCTTATCCATGATCAAAACATTTGGGGTTAGAATTGGGGGCATCATATCCTATGATTTAGATCTATGGCATGATCTGCGATAAGAAAGAAAGTTCAATGGTTCCTAAATGCCCTGTAGCCTCTTGTTGATAAGTGTGGCGCGTTTCACACCTATAAACATGACTCTATTGGACACAACTCGTAGACATTCCCTAGGACGAACTGCTCTAATACCACTTTGTCACACCCCTACCAGGAGTATGACGGGCTCCGACCTGTAGGCCGAGAACCACCTGACTTATCCGTTACTTTGAACATTATAAACAATAACTCAAAGAACACCTGCACGCAGAAAAGGCCTAATATAGGAATATCCGATCATTCAGCACATATGTTCATATGCAGACCGACAGGGTCGCCACATCATAATATATATCATAAAGCTGGCAAGGCTAACATTAAAGTATCAAGAGCTCAAAATAAGGCCGACAAGGCCACCAATATTATTATACCATAATATGACCCGATGGAACTATAAAACATCCAACTGTACACACACGTCTATGAGCCATCTACAAGGAATTCAAAATATCATAAGAACAATACCAAATAGACTGCAGCTCTGAAGTAAGTGGAGTGCTCCTGAGAATCCACTGATAGAACACCTACAGGTCTGATCCATATCCCTGCCTACCTGCGGGCATGAGCACAGCATCCACAAGAAGGGACGTTAATGTGCCGTGAATTTTGGCACATTTTATGCCTTTGTCACTAGAAGTGTTGCTTGGTTTTTAAGTGTTTTTACATTGTTTCATATGTTATTTTGGTGTTTTGAAGGGTTGGTTGACTAAGGAACAGAAATGATAAGAAATGCTGAAAAACGGATAACTTGGAGCAAAAGGACCGTCCGTAACTCGAGTTACGGACCGTAACGTGATCCGTACCAGAGAGGAAGATGCAGATACGTGCCGCTATAAAGGACGGTATGTAACACATGTTACGGGTCATAACGTGTACCGTAAGCTGAAGGAAATTTCCAGTAAGAAGCCTAAGTAGTGTCACACGTTATGCCCAGACGGACGGTCCGTAACTCAGGTTACGGGGCGTAACGCCATGGCGTAATGCATTGGCCACTAAACACTGAGGCCATGATCCGCTGGGAGATATGGACCGTAACCTGTGTTACGGTCCGTCGCAAGAAGCCGTAACGGTTGACCTATATCAAGCTGACAAAGAACGAAACCGAAGGACGGACCGTAACCTGTGTTACGGTCCGTAACGATGCCGCGAAAGGGTGTTTTTGTCCAGATATTTGGCGCGATTTTTGGCCCTATAAATACTTAAAGTTAGGGTTTTAATTCATATTCTGATTTTGAAGGAGCATTAACTTTAAGTCTTGAATATTTGTGAAGTGGTTAGAGCATTTAAAGCACTAACTTCACTTTCATTCCATATTGTATTAGCATTGTAAGTATATTATGTTAACTTTTAAGCTTTCTTTGTTAACCAAAATGATGAGTAGCTAATTTTAATTCTAAGGTTGTGGATCCCATGATGGGTATTATGTGAATGAGTTTCTACTATTGATATATGCATAATGGTTGTTGGTATTTATTCTATCTTTATGCGTTAGAGTTGGGTAATGATTGCAAGCATTAGCCTAAGCCATTATACTAACTTTTCTTGAAAAAGAGATTCAGTATTGGTAAGATTGAATAACAATGACTCGGGGCGTGAACCCTCGTTTAATAGACTAACTTAGGGTTAAGAACAAGTCTAATTGGCATTATTGGTCGCTCTTCGATTTCAACTCTTTTACATTTGGAAAAATCATAAAGAGAAAATACGGCCTAACTGTTGGGAAACATTAGGAAGTCCTTAAGAGATCAAGTGTATACTCTTAGAACAACCATTAGAAGTATATCACATTGAAACCTGAAGCATAATATCTAATCAAAATGGGGAACACAACCTTAGTCTCTCTCTCACATTAAGTACAATTCAAGTCAAAGTATTCAATTACATTACTCAACAAATATTTCAAACTATTTGGAATAGGATTAAAGCCTTTAAAGACTAGCATCGCATACAATTAGTACCCTTTTCTCTCCATATTCCCTGTGGGATTCGACTCCAACCTTGTTTGGGTTACTATATTTGACAACGTCCACTTTACGCCATTAATAGGTGTAATTTGAGAGTATCAAATTTTTGCGCTGTTGCCGGGGAATACGGTTTTGAAATTACTGATTGTTGCGTACTCTTCTTTAAAAAATTTTCTATTCCATCACACCTTGTTTGCTATTGTGGTGAACCAGGTGAAAATGGCAGGAAGACATAATCGAAATCAAGGAAACCAAGGTGGACTCTAAGTGAACCCACCTGCACCAGAAGAGGACGAAGATGAGAATATATTTGCGGAATTCATCAATGAAGCTGATTATGCTTCTGCTGTGGTCCCTCCTAGGACTGGAAATGCTACTTTCAAAATTGATAGTTCTATCTATCAGTTGTTGAAACTTGAAGGTTATTTCCGAAATTCTTTGGAGGATTGTCCACTCCGACATTTGAAGAACTTCCTGCACGTGTGTGCTCAACAATCCCAAGGTGTTGTTTCTACTGATGCACTTCGGTTACGGGTCTTCAAATATTCCTTGGCTGGCCAAGAAAGGGAATGGTATGAAAAGCTTTCCAGCAATTCTATTAATACCTGGAGCGAGCTAGCCAATACATTTCTGAAGAAGTGGTTCCCACTAAGGAAAAAGGCTGAACTTCGAGATAAGATCTTTGAGTTCAAACAACTTCCAGGGGAACAATTATATTCGGCATGGGAGCGGTTCAAGTACTATCTAGCTCAATCTCCAACTCACGGGTTTCCGGATGCTATTCTCACTGAGAATTCTACAAGGGCTTAGGTACAATGAATCAGATTGCTATCAATACTGCTACGGGAGGATGCTTCATGGACAAGTTATTTATCAGCATCACCCGTTTGCTTGATAAACTCACCACCCACAATCAAGCTTGGCATTCAACTGATAGTGAGAGTCTCTCTTATGGTAGTCCATCAATAGCTGTTGTTGCAAAAGAAAACCATGAGAGAGATCATGCCTTTGCTCAATTGCAAACGACGGTGGATCTATTATCAAAGAAGTTGGCAGAAAAGGATGCACAAGGGGTAAATGTTGTTGAGGAGTTACCACGTCATCTACAGGGGATGTATCAAGTCCCTGAGGGGATGTACCAAGATGGGCAGGAACATTATGAAGATGCTAATTATGTCAACAACTCTCAATGGGGTTATCAAAGGCAAAATTATCAAGGTCCGGGCCATCACCCATGGCAAAAGCCTCAACACCAATTTCAAGGGAACAATTATAGCAGAAATGATCAGGGAAATCCAAATCAAGGGAATTACAATAACAACAATTATGGAAATAAGAGCTCGAGCCCCTACATTCCACCAAGGGGGCAAGCATCAAGTTCCCAACAGTGGAGAGATAATTCAGCTAGCAACTCTGCTAGCAATGTTGCTAATGATTCCGCGGAGCTGAAAAGTATGATGTAGAAAATGCTAATGAATCAGGATAGAACTGAGAGCACAATAAAGGGAATGTCTCAGGTTCAACTATCTCATTCAGCTTCCATTCAGAAGCTTGAATCGCAATTCAGAGACCTTTCCAGAGAAGTGCATACTCCTCAACGTGGACAACTACCAAGTGATACAGTTCCAAATCCGAAAGGTAGTGGGGTAAACTCTGTGGAGCATGTAGCTGCTATTAACACCCGAAGTGGAAAAATACTTCAAGGTGCTGATAAAAAGGTGATTGATCTCGAGCTAATTATTGAAGAAGAGGCACAACCTGATGTATCTGATGTTATTATGGAGGAAGAAATAGAGGAGGAAGTCCCTATTATAGCTGAAGGGCAGCAAAATCTTGATAATCTCAAGGCACAAAGAGAAAAACATGAAAAGGGGAAGGCAAAACTTTCTGGCACTCTACGCCCTTTGACTCAATTGTTCAAATATTCACCGCCTTTTTCTCAAAGGCTAGTGAGGAAAACAGAAGATGACAAGTGTTTGCAATTTTATGATCAACTCAAGCAATTGACGATGAACATTCCTTTCATGGACGCTGTCCAAGAAATGCCTGGGTTTGCTAAGTATTTTAAGGATCTCTTAACAAAGAAGAAGAAGCCATTGAAACATGACACTGTGGGTATCACTCATCGCGTCAGTGCTATTATTTCCAAGACCACAGTTCAAAAAAGGGAAGATCCTGGAGCATTCACCATTCCATGCACTATAGGGCAGCAGGATTTTGCCAATGCGTTGTGTGATAACGGAGCTAGCATAAATATGATACCCCTTGAGATTTTCAAAAGATCAGGATTAGGGATACCAAGGCCAACTACCATGAGGTTGCAGATGGCTGACAGGTCGATAAAAAGGCCAGTTGGGGTAGTTGATGATGTGCTTGTTCAAATTGGGGAATTCCTACTGCCGGCAGATTTCGTGATTCTTGACTGTGCTATTGATCAAGAAATTCCTATTATTCTGGGGAGACCTTTCCTTGCTACAGGGAGGGCTCTTATGGATTCAGAGAAGAATGAAATCAAGTTTCGGGTGAACGATGAGGAGGTGACTTTTCACGCCAGCAAGGGTATGAAATTTCCTAGTCTTTATCAAAGTATTTCAGTCATTAATTCTTTTGATGTGGTGGATGAAACGGTAGAATTCAAGATGGACGAAGAATGCTTGGGTGAAGCATTATCGACCATTTTGGTAAAATTTGATGTAGAAAAAATGGAGGGATATATTGAGACGGTGAATTCACTCGCCGGTCTGGGGTCGTACTCTTATGAGCCTAAGAAATTGTCTCTTGATTTAGAGAAGCGAACAACTCCTCCAGCAAAACCGTCAATTATTGAGCCACCGAAGTTGGAGCTCAAACAACTTCCATCCCATCTTAGATATGAGTTTCTTGGAGCAAAGGCCACCCTCCCAGTTATTGTGTCCTCATTTCTGAATGAGGGCCAAACTCATAGACTCATCACAGTTTTGAGGAAACATTTGAGAGCTTTGGGTTGGACTATTGCAGACATCCGGGGGATTCCCTCCGGAATTTGTGAGCACCGAATTCAGTTGGAAGAGGAAATTTCACCAAGTTTTGAGCATCAAAGAATATTGAATCCACCGATGCAAGAGGTGGTAAAGAAAGAGATTATTAAGTGGCTAGATACTGGGGTGGTTTACCCGATTGCCAACAGTCCATGGGTAAGTCCATTCCAGTGTGTGCCAAAGAAAGGGGGCATCACTAGAAGTGTTGCTTATTTTTAAGTGTTTTTACATCGTTTCTTATGTTAGTTTGGTGTTTTATAGGGTTGGTTGACTAAGGAACAGAAATGATAAGAAATGCTGAAAAACGGACAACTTGGAGCAAAAGGACGGTCCGTAACTCGAGTTACGGACCATAATGTGATCCATACCAGAGAGGAAGATCCAGATACGTGCCGCTATAAAGGACGGTCCGTAACACATGTTACGGGCCGTAACGTGTACCGTAAGCTGAAGGAAATTTCCAGTAAGAAGCCTAAGTAGCGTCACACGTTACGCCTAGACGGACGGTCCGTAACTCAGGTTACAGGGCGTAACGCATTGGCCACTGAACACTGAGGCCATGATCCGCTGGGATATACGGACCGTAACGGTTGACCTATATCAAGCTGACAAAGGACGAAATTGAAGGACGGACCATAACCTGTGTTACTGTCCGTAACGATGCCGCGAAAGGGTGTTTTTGTCTAGATATTTAGCGCGATATTTAGCCCTATAAATACTTAAAGTTAGGGTTTTACTTCATATTCTGATTTTTAAAGAGCATTAACTTTAAGTCTTGAATATTTGTGAAGTGGTTGGAGCATTTAAAGCACTAACTTCACCTTCATTCCATATTGTATTAGCATTGTAAGTATATTATGTTAACTTTTAAGCTTTCTTTGTTAACCAAAATGATGAGTAGCTAATTTTAATTCTAAGGTTGTGGATCCCATGATGGGTATTATGTGAATGGGTTTCTACTATTGATATATGCATAATAGTTGTTGGTATTTATTCTATCTTTGTGCGTTAGCGTTGGGTAATAATTGCAAGCATTAACCTAAGCCATTATACTAACTTTTCTTGGAAAAGAGAGTCAGTATTGGTAAGATTGAATAACAATGACTCGGGGCATTAGCCCTCGTTTAATAGACTTACTTAGGGATAAGAACAAGTCTAATTGACATTATTGGTCACTCTTCGATTTTAACTCTTTTACATTTGAAAAAATCATAAAGAGGAAATACGGCCTAAATGTTGGGAAACATTAGGAAGTCCTTAAGAGATCAAGTGCATACTCTTAGAACAACCATTAGAAGTATATCACATTGAAACCTGAAGCATAATATCTAATCAAAATGGGGAACACAACCTTAGTCTCTCTCTCGCATTAAATACAATTCAAGTCAAAGTATTCAATTACATTACTCAACAAATATTTCAAACTATTCGGAATTGGATTAAAGCCTTTAAAGACTAGTATCGCATACAATTAGTACCCTTTTCTCTCCATATTCCATGTGGGATTCGACCCCAACCATGTTTGGGTTACTATATTTGACAACGTCCGCTTTACGCCATTAATAGGTGTAATTTGAGCGTATCAGACGTCAGTACGAATAATGTACTGAGTATGTAAGGCATGAATAACAACATAATATAGATATGAAAGGTAACATGAAATAAGAGAGATAACCTATACATCTGGATGCCTCATAAGGCGGTGTCATGCATTCTTAGCCTTTTAAAAAAAACATTTTTATACTTATATATAGTACCATGCCCGGCCATTAAGGCTCAGTGTCATATATATAGTATCATGCCCAGCCATTAAGTCTCGGTGTTAGCATCATTAGCCCGTGTCCGGAGCAATATCATAACATGCCCACTGCAGAGCGCGGCGCGGTGTGAGAAAATACATAAACACACACACACACGTATATATATATATATATATATATATATATATATATATATATATATAAGCCCAATCAAAAGCCACAACTATATCGGAGTGACGTAAGGTCGATAGCCTCCGATTATATTATGGATCAATCATCATCATTTATCTCACCTTGAAGGAACAAGGGTCCTAAGGTGAGATTAACAATGAAGGAAATTAGGAAATTGCAAAGTAAGCTCAATCACCTCATAATAATATAAAGCTCATGTACTTCGAAATCTCTATGAATAAAATCATCTCATAATATCATGAAATCTGTGTGCCTTGGAGCTTTGATAAATAAATCTCTCATAATCATCGTCATGGTTATCATAAAAAAAATTACTCATCTTTAGCACCATAAAAAACTTTAAGAGTTATGAATCTCTAACATTCTTGGAAATGAGGATTTTTATAGAATTCATGTATGGGTTGGTAGGAAAAGAATCATGCCTTTAAAAGAAAGAGGAATAGCCTTAACATACTTGAAAAATAATTTCTCGACTTCCAACTTACTTCCTGTCTTGCAATTCACTTAAAATCATTCGTAGCCTCGTAATCTACATATACAATCATTCATACTATTGTTAGGCTCATCGTCTTACATTTAAATTCATTTAGAATCTACCGAAATTCGGGCAGCATCTCCCCTGTTTATATGTCTAGCCCGAAATCACAATCTAATGACCAACAACAACAAAAACAATACCAACATCACAACAACATTATCAACACCCATAGGCTCCATAAAACATCCCACACGATGTTTTCCAAGTTTCTCAACTATCCAACTTGTTATACGACTATTTAATAACTTTATCTCCGTAAATAAACTAAAATTAATATTAATAAGAAGAGATTCATACCATATTCTTGCTAGAGCAGAATTATCTTCCATATCTACTTTGAATCCATGATAATTCCAACGCAAGACAAAACTATACTCGCGACTACACGTTACCTGGACCTCAATTAATATTCCGTCACTTGAAATTACTCAAAATCCTCACTTTTATGAGGTAAATATGCTCTCTTTTGCTTGTTGATTTTTTCTGGAATATTTGGGAGATTATTATGACCAAAAAGAGGGATTTTAACCCTTTTATAGGTGGGTAAAGTCGGTGGCACTGTAGCAGTTACTGTAGCGCGCGTTTCTGCTCTGCCTTCCTAACTTGTAACGCCCATAATTCTCTACTCTGATGTTGTATCGACGAGAGATTTATTTCGTTGGAAACTAGACTCGACGAACTTCATTTTAGGCTTTTGAAACACCTTAAAACTCCTAATATACTAGGAGATATACCCCTCCAAAGTTGACTAAAAATCTGCCCAAAATCTTGCCAACTTTTTCCAAATTTTGTCAAACTTATTTTCTTCGATTTGCTTGATCCCGAAATCTTACGAAACTCTCCATACATGATATTTATCACTAATAATACTTGATAAGGGTCATGTCCTTTGGTTCCAAGGTTGTCCTTCCCGGTTACGACTTACAAGATCATAATTCATCCTTTACTTAAACAATATACTTAATAATGCTTTGTTCCTCACACTCCAAAGTTGTTTTACCTAGCCATAGCTTGACATACTTACATTCAAATTTAACCAGTGCTTCTCCGAGGTACGAGGTGTAAAACTGAAAGTGCGGGGTGTAACAATGCCACAGAGGTCAATCGTCCTCTGGACCAACACATAGATACACCAGGCCACACGCCACGGAGTTCAATCGTCCTCTGGACTGACGCAACAATGCTCAAAAGCGATACGTTAGATCCATAACTGTTAATCGTCCTATGGACTAGCACAATTTACCCATACAGCCCCAAACACAAGAAAATACATGTCATGATATATTAACTGAATTATAAATCATGGCTTATAGCGGAATTCACTTCTCAAGCCGTCTTTTCACAATAGAGGTGTTTCAAGTCATAACATATTAGAAACTTTATTCAAATTACTTATTAAATCACAAGCTCAAGAAAACCCTTCAACGACAAAACATGTTTAAAGCTTCAATTCTTAGAAAATAAGTTCAATCATCCCATAATGGGGCAAAGCACATTTAACACAATAGTATAATTCGTATAAGGTTCGATGGGGGCTTGACCCTACACACCCATGACCTTGTTCAAATATCATCTTTAATTCAAAAATAAGTTCAACATATATCAACCACCAAACTACGGTTTCAACATGTTCAAACAATCAAAAGAGGATTCTCAAACCAATCATGCTTTCAAAAACATTCTTAAAAGTAGATATGTTTCAAATGATTTTTTCAAAGAACGCACACGCGCGCGCGTGCACACACACAAACATATATATATATATATATATATATATATATATATATACATTACAATTATATATAAGCGGGAACCGAGATGTTTTGTCGTCCGCACAGATTGTTCAGCCCTATGAGACTGCTACACGTTTCTGTGCTTTTTTTTTCCTACGTATTGCCTTGTGTCATTTTCTGATGGCCATTCTCATTTGGGCCTTTCTAATTGGGACTAAATTGATATCTCAGTCTTAATTTATGTGACATCTTTTGAATTTCGAGATTCAAATAAATCTTTCTTTGATCGTAACTTTTTTTATATCTTTTAAATATTTTGGATTATCAATTCTTGAGACTTATAATACATTTTACATAGTTTCCAAATATTTAAATTTTATTTTAAAAGACTTGAAGACACTATGACTGAATTCACGGTCAAGTGTGCCACATAAATTGGGACAGAGGGAGTAGTAATATTTTGTGGATCTTTTTGTCACTATTAGATTACTCTTTCCCTTCTTTTATCTTGTTCCTTATACTAAATATAAATATTTCCTTTTACTTGTCTATTTTAGCAAATCAAGAAAGATATATTAATTTCTTCGTATAATATCCTTTATCATCAAGTAATTACATAGAGTATTAGTAGTCAAACTTAAACTTTCAAAGCATAATTAGTAAGGGTTAATTTAGAATGTTTTACTCCTAATAAATACTCCCCCCGATCAAAAAGAGTGTCTACTTAGCCATTTATACACCCTTAAGAAAATACTAACTGCGAGAAAAAATAGGTAATTTGACTAAACTGCCCCTAATTAAGATATTGAGATTTGATCACATAGCACTTAATAGGGGCAAATCTGAAAAAATCAGGTTAATTTTTTTTGATTTGATAAGTGGACACTCTTCTTTATCTGGAGGAAGTAATTTCTTAACGGGAGTGTCAAGTCAACAAGAGACAACTAAAAAGGAACCAAGGGAGTACCTTTTACATTCTGTCATTATACAGTTTGGTATGCAACTTTGAAGTCACAGTTTCATTTCCAATAAGAGCATTTATTAGGTCTTAGTAATTAGTACTCCCATATACTTCTCTTTGGTTGTGTTCGGAATGAAAAAAAATATTATTTTAAAAATATTTTTCAAGAAAATAAGTGTATTTCTCACTTATTTTTTTTTGTGTTCAGTATGTAAGCAAACAATATTATCCATCATTTGTATATAATCTAGACAAGTACTCTATGATGTGGAGGTGGAGGTGGGGGTGGGGGTGGGACTGTGGCTGGTAGATAGTGGGGATCGGGCCTCCTGGAATTGGAGTGAAGATAAGTTGTATTGGACGGCGGGGAGGAAATAATGTATGTGGAATGTCAGGCCATTTGTGGAAATTTCTTTTTCTACTTCCATTAGGGAAGTCATTTTCCCCATTTTTAAAAAATTATTTTTCCAGAGAAAAATATTTTTTAAAAATTTTGATCAACTAAACATATGAAACTTGAAAACTCTGTACGGGCACACCCTTCATTTGTTTTAAACCTCCAAAGTTTTTCTACTTTAGTGAATGTCGAATCTGTGTCTTTTGTATTTGCTAATCCTCCTTCCAAACTTCCTTTCTCATAAATAATTTGTTCTTTAAAAATTATTTAGTTATGTGAGTAAGAAATTTTAATGATAATGAAAATTTACCAATGAGGCATGATTAACGTGTCACTAGATTAAATTTATTATGGCAATAAAAAAATGTGATATAAGTTGTTCTTTAAATTAAATTTACCACAATAAGTTATTGTTTTATTTAAATTTACCACTTTTGTATGGGCAATTCGCAGGAATGCCCTTATTTTGGGGTGGTCTTTAATTTTTGCCCATTAAATTGGTGGTCTTTAATTCTTTTTTCCCTTCTCTAGAACTCCTTGGTTTCAGGTTTGAACTCCCGCTCAGTCAAAAATTAAAAAAAAAAATTGCAAGGTAGAGTTTAGATTCACAAGGCAGAGATTTGTTGCTGCCTTCAGGCAGAGATTTGCCCGCATCTTGCTACCTTCAGGCAGAGTTTGAAACTCTCCCTTAAGGTAGAGTTTGCCTCAAAACTCTACTTGATCAGGCAGAGTTTGAGTCAAACTTTACCTGATCAGGTAGAGTTTTGCCTTATACCTGAAGGCAAAACTCTGCCTTAAGGCCTAACTTTGGCCTGAACAAGACTAACTTTGCTACATAACTCTGTCTTACGAAATTTTGCACAAAAAAATGAATTTGGGCCCGGGCTTAGCACGGGCCTCATGTAACTAGTATATACATATACATATACATATACATATACATATACATACATATACATATACATATATATATATATAGAGAGAGAGAGAGAGGATTTTATGGAATCTGGACATATCTTAATTCCCACTAAAAGCTGGCAAACTTATTCCTCAAAGTTCAAGAATTGTTCTACAATGGTTATTAACGATAAAGCTTAGAACTTTAACCAATTTTAAGAGTTCTCACCTTTAATTGAAAAACTAGAGCTTTTTCATGTCCAAGAACATGTTCATGGATTCTAATTCCATAGGGGACTCTACATTAGCCTAGACCCCTTCAATAAAATAGGAATAATCAAAGGTCATACCTTTTTTATGCAATCCCAAACGCCCCTTCTTCTTCTCTTTCTTGAGTTTCAAGAATCTAGGATTTTGGAAGATGAACTAGTGTTGAACCAGGTTGGATTTGATGTAATTGTTACATCCCGCATTTCCATGCGTTGGAAAGCGTACGAGTTAAATGACACCGGTAATGGAAACGAGGTTATCCCCCCAAGCTTATAGGTGGTTGGAGACATGGTACAGACGTGTTATAAATATTAGAAGCTAAACAAATCGAAGAAAAAAAGTTTCGTCGCAGTTATATATGTAAGACCCATAAGTTTGACGAGTTTCGCAACTATTATATATAGTCTTGATATGGTACTTTCTTTTAAGTGAAACCTTTTAGTAAAAAAAAAAAATATTGAAAATTGAAAAGTATGATTTCGAGTACTTACTATTATTGCTACTACCTTTTGAATATGCTCTAAATTATATACATGATATGAGGAAGTTCATAAATGGAATTTTTCTTATTGTGACGATAAAAATTATTTTCTCATAAGAAAAGAAGATTATCTCTCTACCGTTTTGAGAATTAAGGATACAAAAATTGATACTCTTTATATAGACTGGGAAAATTAGAAGTTGATAAAAGGTATCTATTTTTACATGGATGTTTTAATGAAATATTAGTGTACGTATTAATTTTATATGGTACCATGATTCATTAATATTTTAATAGTAGTACCTGAGACAAGGCTTATATTCTTTAATTGTTTCATGGTGTATTCACGTGTCATGTCTACATAATTGACATAAATGTAGTATATTAAAGGATTAATGGATAAGTACCAACATATTCTTCCACAGCATATTTTATTTTTCATTAGTACTAATAGCAAGTACCTTTGTTTTCTTCTTTCAAGTTCGTTGATAGCAGCAGCAAATATCTTTTGCTTAAATTAATCAATAGTACCAGCAAGTATTTGATTCCTTCCTTCAAATTTTCACAGTAGCAGCAATCGATTTTCCTCCTCTTCAAATTAATGAAGTGCTACAGAAACTTGTTCCTTCTTTAAATTTCAACGTAGTGCGGTAGTAACCTATTAAAGGTTCCTTTTATGAAATTTCCTCAAGTTCTCTCAAATCCATCCAAGATCAAGTATAGCTTTATTCCTTCGTCGATTTCATGATTATAATTTCGATCCCCTCCGAATCTTAGCAATTTCGGGATTACTTTGTGTTGAAGTTGAAGCTTTCTTCTAGGTGAAGTATCCTAAGATTAAGGATTTTCTTGTGTGATTGAGGTAAGATTACATCTTTTCTATATGTTTTTGAGTTAGTTTGGTCATTAGTCAACTTGTTAGACAAAGAAATTGTGGGAGACAAGTTAGGATATATGCTAGAGCTCTTGTTAGTTTTGTGGGCTGATTTAAAATATGATCTTGAGTCATTAAGGCCGGATTTTCTAAAATAGCTAGGGGTTGATGTTATAATTGGGGGCTGTTTTGATATGGTATTGTTCTTGTTGAAATAAAAGAATTGAAGATATGGTTGTGTCCATATGTTAATTGTGTTGTTGTAGCCTTGTGGTGTCAATGGAAGAATGCTAGTCCATATTAGCATGAAAGATTGGTTGTTAAGTTGTTATGGGAAGTTTTGTGATTTTATGGTAGATTTATGTAATTATGAAAATGAAGTTGTTAAGGTGTAAATTATGATGATTGTTGATGAACTTGGAAGATGGAAACATGTTATGAAAATGTTTGTTAAAGATTAGAAGTTTTGGAGGAATTATGACTTTGGTGGAAAGTTTGTATATTTGGTATATCTTGTGAATATTTTGTAGAAATGATATGAAATGCTTCCGAATTTTATTGTAATGATCTTGATTAGTAATGAATACGAGAATGTTGATATTGATTTGAGAATATGAAGTGGGAATGAAGTTTATGACATTATGTCGGAAAGAAGGCTAGTTGTGCATTTTGTAGTTGTTGTTGTTGTTAGTGTTGTTGTTGGGTTGTTGATGATTATTTTGGTCGAGTTGAATTCTCGGGGATGCTATATGTATAGGGGAAATGCTGCCCAAATTTCCGTAGAAAAGTGTTGATTTGAGATTTAAGCCTAAAGCCTTATGGTTAACATTTGGTAAATGTGACCATTTGCAGATTTTGGACGAAACGGGAAGTGAACTTGGAAAGGCGTAAAGAGCGTAAAAGGTATGTAAAGCTATCCCGATTCTTCCTTTGGCATGTCCTAGATGTACTAAGATCGGATTCACGCCTCGGAAAATATTCTGTCCATCGGAATCCGCATTTGAAATTGTCATATTTTCGTTCAATAGAATTGAACCCTTTAGGTATGTTTTGTTGAAAAATTATGCAAACTTCTCCAAACTGCTTATAAAGTTATGGAATGTCCCTAGGACCTCTGTAGGTGACCCCATAAGCTTAATATACGTAGTTGGAGCCCGCCGCTTTGTTTGTCCCGAGATGGGCCCACTATTTCCGATTTTACCCTTATGGTCAATTGTAACTTGATTACAAGCAATTTTTAAGGAAACGTCTTAACTACTTTTCCAACTACTAATGATACTTATTCTGAATACTATATTGAGTCTCTGTAAAGGTACGATATTTTGTAATACATTTAGTCCCCACTATTTTCGCTTTGCTCCCTTATTGTACTATTGCCGTATTTTCGAACAATATAAAAATGAAACGTTTAACTATCCTTTTAACTACTGAAGGAAAATTGTTTTAATGATTCCCTCGAGTATGGTAAACCATTTTGGAATATGAAAACGATCCCAGAAGGATTATTTTTCCGTAACTCATTGTGACATCCGACATACGCTTACTATGATTCTGTCCGATATCCTTATTACGATTTGTCATTTGATATGCGTCATTGAGTCTCTGGAAATACATGAAATTTTTATTGCATTTAGTTTCTCACTACTCTGTTCGTGGATGCCTCAATGTTTCCCACACTGAGCCCGGGCCAGGATATGTTGTCAAGCGTATTTTACTGCATTGTTCGCCGTGCCTCGATGTGAGGGGGCAGGTATAAATGTACATGGGTTTTTGAGTATGCTGTGCCATGTACACACATTCTGATATGATATGATCTGATATGGCCATCTGATATGATATGCTATGTTACGGGGTTATCCCCTACTCTGTTCCTTATGTATGGTGGCACCAGCGTCGGGAGGTGGCCACGTTCTGTTTGTCGAGTCCCTTGGCAGGGGCCGGGTATGATATGATATATGTTTCTGTACACACTCCTCATGTTTTGAAAATATGCATTTGACACTTCGGATGTCACACTCACTTCTCTGTAAGTTCTGTTTCGGTTATGATCTTGTTCCGTAATGGGACCAGGTACGACATATGTTTTCAACAAATACTATTTATGCTTTATGATCAACATTTTGCTAATCTGGATATTCTGTCCATTTTCTGTACCTTCTGCTTTGATTATGACTTTGTTTACTACGTTCCGTGCTTTACATACTCAGTACATATTTCGTACTGACCCCCTTTCTTCGGGGGCTGCGTTTTCATGCCGCGCAGGTACTGACGACAGGTTTTGGTGACCCACCCGCCTAGGACATATATTCTGCTATTTGGAGCGCTCTTTGTCCAGAGCCTATATTTTGGTACAGTTTGCTACTATTACATATATGTACATTATTCAGGGGTACGACGGGGCCCTGTCCCGTCCTATGATTCTGTTATGATCTGTAGAGGTCTGTAGAGATACTTGTGTGGGTTCTGTATATGTTTTGATATGATATGATCTGTGACAGCCTCATCGGCTTCCATGTACTATGCCGGTGCATCTATGATAATTATTAATGTCAAATGACTCTCATACTTAAATATATTCTGTTAAAATGCTAGTTTGGGCTATTGGGTGCGTTTGGGTGTCCAGCTCGGACACTAGTCGCGGCCTACGGAGTTGGGTCGTGACAAAAGTGGTATCAGAGCGGTTCGTCCTCGGAGTGTCTACAGACCGTGTCTAGTAGAGTCTTGTTTATCGGTGTGTTGTGCACCACATCTATAAACAGGAGGCTATAGGGCATTTAGGGTGTTACCTTTCTTTGAATCTCAGATCGTGCGATAGAGCCAGCTGTAGGAAATGAATTTCTTTTTTTTTCTAACCCTTGATTTCAGCTGGAGAACGGTATCGACGTAAGACATCGACTGATGATATTGGAAGCTGCACAGGACACAGGTAAGTAATGGTATGAAAGATGTATGCTGGGTAAGGTGTTTGAAATACGATTGAAACATAAAGTTGAAGATTGAAAAGAAAAATAAACAGGAAAGTGTAGCAGGTGCAGTTTGAGTTGGGCATGTGAGGTAAGTTTCGACATTTGTATACTTCTATCTGTAATTGTTAGCCCCGTGTGGCTGTGATGCGATATGATATGATACGTATATACGTATATGTGTTGGCCCTGTGAGGCATGGTTGGTATTTCCTGTGTACAGGTTTTGGGATAGTAAGAAATACAGAGGAACCTCTGCCCAAATTTTTCTAGAAATACGAAAAGGAAAATGAGATATAAATATGGAGGTAATTATGTGAATCAAGTACTAAAAGATTCTGCGCAGTTCGTCGGACTTTAGTTTTCTTTTGCTGGTGGTCGGAAGATGCCTTACAGTAATATTTTATCAGTTTTCATCGACTGATTGGAGATGGAATGTGTGGATTAAAAAAAAAAAAAACTTAAACTCGTGGGCTGTCTAGAAATATATATATACATGAAGGTAAATATTGAGGGTTTACAGGGGGCGACACGGTAGCTATACAGTCAGAAAAGTAAAAGAATTCTCGCTAGATCGAGGCGGGACCCACTACGACAATGTTTTGAAAGTTGGTAAGACCCCGATTTGTCTTAAATTACGTGACAAAGGCCGTGCGGGGCAATTGGTGTAATTATATCGGCCTTAACGTGTCTAAATTGATTAAAGTTGTAAGGTTAAGCGTGCCAAGGCCAGAGCAATTCTGGGATGGGTGACCCCCCCCCCCCCCCCCCCCCCCCGAGAAATGTACAAAAATTCTCGCAACCATAGATATGAGAGACGAATAGGAAATTCGGGATAACCTAAAGGGAATTAGAATATGTGGAATGGTTAGAAACTTTATAGGGGTCACGTGAGCTGAGACGGATTAGATTGGTAAAAAGAAAGAAAAAGCAGCGCAGCTCTGAAATTAGAGTAAATTTGAACAAGTGATTGAAGATGTATTGTAAAAGAAATGGCAATGATATATATACGTATGTGTATGCCCCCCCCCCCCCCCCCCCCCCATTTATGACTATGTTGATCTATTGGTGAACCCTAATAGCCAGCGTTGTAATATATGAAAAACATTAACTGGACAGAATTTACGAGGAAAAAGGGGGAGGTATGGTACCGATGTTACGAAATAAACTGATATTCATTTTGCTACCGGTTGAGATTGGGAGATTCTAATACAACGATGTTTGGAAAGAAAAGAGAATAATTGGGTGGAAGATAAGGAGATCGAAATGTCAAAAAAAAAAAAACCGTAAGAGACGTAATTAAGCAGAGCCTCTAAAAGAGTGCCTTGGGAAATTTATTGTGGGACATGATTAACATGGGATTTAAAATCCCTTGAGGTCATCATGTATTTTAACCTTTGACCAGATATAAGTGAAACAAGAAGAGACACCCGAAGAGGATTCTAAAGATAAGAAGAAGGTTCCTGATTATTACGTAATCGAGAAAGGTTAAAAGATGACATGGTATCAGTATGTAACAAATGATTTATATGGTTGATTTAATAATGTGGGTATGGAGGTAATGATTGTACGATGAACGAAAGGGTTCTAGACTAGTTGAGGCAAAAAGAAAAGGGTATCGACGAGTTTAAGTATCAAGGAAAATTATATCAGGAAAGTGACTCACTTATATCTCTTGAAAGGATGTTCCAGAGGTGTCAAGGGAATATTGCAACCGGGATTCATTACTAAGAAGAAAACTCATTTTTCGACTATTTACATGGAATGCTATAGATAGTGCGTGTCAGAGGATTAAAATGATGACTCCAAGACAGATGTATGCTACAGACTATGCAACCTAAATGGAGAGTGGAGGTAGATCTATAAGAATTAGAAGAGGGAACCAGAGAAACCGATATGTATTGGTAAAACTACTAGGGAAAGATGACTCCACAAAAAAAAAAAAAAACTTAACTTAAACTTCAAACGTAGATGGATATAGTAAGTTGCAGCCAGTTATGGAAATATCTAAATCATGACCACCTTCTTTGGAAATTCAATATTAATCGGTGTCAAGTGGAGAATGGAATTAATTTAAGCAAGGAGAGACGCGACATGAGAGAGAAGTAATTAATTCATCATAAGATCACCATAATCAGTATACTTATACAGGACTAGTCTAACATTCGAGGACGAATGTTTTAAAGGGGGGAAGGATGTTACATCCCGCATTTCCATGCGTTGGAAAGCGTACGAGTTAAATGACACCGGTAATGGAAACGAGGTTATCCCCCCAAGCTTATAGGTGGTTGGAGACATGGTACAGACGTGTTATAAATATTAGAAGCTAAACAAATCGAAGAAAAAAAGTTTCGTCGCAGTTATATATGTAAGACCCATAAGTTTGACGAGTTTCGAAATTATTATATATAGTCTTGATATGGTACTTTCTTTTAAGTGAAACCTTTTAGTAAAAAAAAAAAAATATTGAAAATTGAAAAGTATGATTTCGAGTACTTACTATTATTGCTACTACCTTTTGAATATGCTCTAAATTATATACATGATATGAGGAAGTTCATAAATGGAATTTTTTTTATTGTGACGATAAAAATTATTTTCTCATAAGAAAAGAAGATTATCTCTCTACCGTTTTGAGAATTAAGGATACAAAAATTGATACTCTTTATATAGACTGGGAAAATTAGAAGTTGATAAAAAGTATCTATTTTTACATGGATGTTTTAATGAAATATTAGTGTACGTATTAATTTTATATGGTACCATGATTCATTAATATTTTAATAGTAGTACCTGAGACAAGGCTTATATTCTTTAATTGTTTCATGGTGTATTCACGTGTCATGTCTACATAATTGACATAAATGTAGTATATTAAAGGATTAATGGATAAGTACCAACATATTCTTCCACAGCATATTTTATTTTTCATTAGTACTAATAGCAAGTACCTTTGTTTTCTTCTTTCAAGTTCGTTGATAGCAGCAGCAAATATCTTTTGCTTAAATTAATCAATAGTACCAGCAAGTATTTGATTCCTTCCTTCAAATTTTCACAGTAGCAGCAATCGATTTTCCTCCTCTTCAAATTAATGAAGTGCTACAGAAACTTGTTCCTTCTTTAAATTTCAACGTAGTGCGGTAGTAACCTATTAAAGGTTCCTTTTATGAAATTTCCTCAAGTTCTCTCAAATCCATCCAAGATCAAGTATAGCTTTATTCCTTCGTCGATTTCATGATTATAATTTCGATCCCCTCCTAATCAAACAAATCGAAGAAAAAAAGTTTCGTCGCAGTTATATATGTAAGACCCATAAGTTTGACGAGTTTCGAAACTATTATATATAGTCTTGATATGGTACTTTCTTTTAAGTGAAACCTTTTAGTAAAAAAAAAAAATATTGAAAATTGAAAAGTATGATTTCGAGTACTTACTATTATTGCTACTACCTTTTGAATATGCTCTAAATTATATACATGATATGAGGAAGTTCATAAATGGAATTTTTCTTATTGTGACGATAAAAATTATTTTCTCATAAGAAAAGAAGATTATCTCTCTACCGTTTTGAGAATTAAGGATACAAAAATTGATACTCTTTATATAGACTGGGAAAATTAGAAGTTGATAAAAAGTATCTATTTTTACATGGATGTTTTAATGAAATATTAGTGTACGTATTAATTTTATATGGTACCATGATTCATTAATATTTTAATAGTAGTACCTGAGACAAGGCTTATATTCTTTAATTGTTTCATGGTGTATTCACGTGTCATTTCTACATAATTGACATAAATGTAGTATATTAAAGGATTAATGGATAAGTACCAACATATTCTTCCACAGCATATTTTATTTTTCTTTAGTACTAATAGCAAGTACCTTTGTTTTCTTCTTTCAAGTTCGTTGATAGCAGCAGCAAATATCTTTTGCTTAAATTAATCAATAGTACCAGCAAGTATTTGATTCCTTCCTTCAAATTTTCACAGTAGCAGCAATCGATTTTCCTCCTCTTCAAATTAATGAAGTGCTACAGAAACTTGTTCCTTCTTTAAATTTCAACGTAGTGCGGTAGTAACCTATTAAAGGTTCCTTTTATGAAATTTCCTCAAGTTCTCTCAAATCCATCCAAGATCAAGTATAGCTTTATTCCTTCGTCGATTTCATGATTATAATTTCGATCCCCTCCGAATCTTAGCAATTTCGGGATTACTTTGTGTTGAAGTTGAAGCTTTCTTCTAGGTGAAGTATCCTAAGATTAAGGATTTTCTTGTGTGATTGAGGTAAGATTACATCTTTTCTATATGTTTTTGAGTTAGTTTGGTCATTAGTCAACTTGTTAGACAAAGAAATTGTGGGAGACAAGTTAGGATATATGCTAGAGCTCTTGTTAGTTTTGTGGGCTGATTTAAAATATGATCTTGAGTCATTAAGGCCGGATTTTCTAAAATAGCTAGGGGTTGATGTTATAATTGGGGGCTGTTTTGATATGGTATTGTTCTTGTTGAAATAAAAGAATTGAAGATATGGTTGTGTCCATATGTTAATTGTGTTGTTGTAGCCTTGTGGTGTCAATGGAAGAATGCTAGTCCATATTAGCATGAAAGATTGGTTGTTAAGTTGTTATGGGAAGTTTTGTGATTTTATGGTAGATTTATGTAATTATGAAAATGAAGTTGTTAAGGTGTAAATTATGATGATTGTTGATGAACTTGGAAGATGGAAACATGTTATGAAAATGTTTGTTAAAGATTAGAAGTTTTGGAGGAATTATGACTTTGGTGGAAAGTTTGTATATTTGGTATATCTTGTGAATATTTTGTAGAAATGATATGAAATGCTTCCGAATTTTATTGTAATGATCTTGATTAGTAATGAATACGAGAATGTTGATATTGATTTGAGAATATGAAGTGGGAATGAAGTTTATGACATTATGTCGGAAAGAAGGCTAGTTGTGCATTTTGTAGTTGTTGTTGTTGTTAGTGTTGTTGTTGGGTTGTTGATGATTATTTTGGTCGAGTTGAATTCTCGGGGATGCTATATGTATAGGGGAAATGCTGCCCAAATTTCCGTAGAAAAGTGTTGATTTGAGATTTAAGCCTAAAGCCTTATGGTTAACATTTGGTAAATGTGACCATTTGCAGATTTTGGACGAAACGGGAAGTGAACTTGGAAAGGCGTAAAGAGCGTAAAAGGTATGTAAAGCTATCCCGATTCTTCCTTTGGCATGTCCTAGATGTACTAAGATCGGATTCACGCCTCGGAAAATATTCTGTCCATCGGAATCCGCATTTGAAATTGTCATATTTTCGTTCAATAGAATTGAACCCTTTAGGTATGTTTTGTTGAAAAATTATGCAAACTTCTCCAAACTGCTTATAAAGTTATGGAATGTCCCTAGGACCTCTGTAGGTGACCCCATAAGCTTAATATACGTAGTTGGAGCCCGCCGCTTTGTTTGTCCCGAGATGGGCCCACTATTTCCGATTTTACCCTTATGGTCAATTGTAACTTGATTACAAGCAATTTTTAAGGAAACGTCTTAACTACTTTTCCAACTACTAATGATACTTATTCTGAATACTATATTGAGTCTCTGTAAAGGTACGATATTTTGTAATACATTTAGTCCCCACTATTTTCGCTTTGCTCCCTTATTGTACTATTGCCGTATTTTCGAACAATATAAAAATGAAACGTTTAACTATCCTTTTAACTACTGAAGGAAAATTGTTTTAATGATTCCCTCGAGTATGGTAAACCATTTTGGAATATGAAAACGATCCCAGAAGGATTATTTTTCCGTAACTCATTGTGACATCCGACATACGCTTACTATGATTCTGTCCGATATCCTTATTACGATTTGTCATTTGATATGCGTCATTGAGTCTCTGGAAATACATGAAATTTTTATTGCATTTAGTTTCTCACTACTCTGTTCGTGGATGCCTCAATGTTTCCCACACTGAGCCCGGGCCAGGATATGTTGTCAAGCGTATTTTACTGCATTGTTCGCCGTGCCTCGATGTGAGGGGGCAGGTATAAATGTACATGGGTTTTTGAGTATGCTGTGCCATGTACACACATTCTGATATGATATGATCTGATATGGCCATCTGATATGATATGCTATGTTACGGGGTTATCCCCTACTCTGTTCCTTATGTATGGTGGCACCAGCGTCGGGAGGTGGCCACGTTCTGTTTGTCGAGTCCCTTGGCAGGGGCCGGGTATGATATGATATATGTTTCTGTACACACTCCTCATGTTTTGAAAATATGCATTTGACACTTCGGATGTCACACTCACTTCTCTGTAAGTTCTGTTTCGGTTATGATCTTGTTCCGTAATGGGACCAGGTACGACATATGTTTTCAACAAATACTATTTATGCTTTATGATCAACATTTTGCTAATCTGGATATTCTGTCCATTTTCTGTACCTTCTGCTTTGATTATGACTTTGTTTACTACGTTCCGTGCTTTACATACTCAGTACATATTTCGTACTGACCCCCTTTCTTCGGGGGCTGCGTTTTCATGCCGCGCAGGTACTGACGACAGGTTTTGGTGACCCACCCGCCTAGGACATATATTTTGCTATTTGGAGCGCTCTTTGTCCAGAGCCTATATTTTGGTACAGTTTGCTACTATTACATATATGTACATTATTCAGGGGTACGACGGGGCCCTGTCCCGTCCTATGATTCTGTTATGATCTGTAGAGGTCTGTAGAGATACTTGTGTGGGTTCTGTATATGTTTTGATATGATATGATCTGTGACAGCCTCATCGGCTTCCATGTACTATGCCGGTGCATCTATGATAATTATTAATGTCAAATGACTCTCATACTTAAATATATTCTGTTAAAATGCTAGTTTGGGCTATTGGGTGCGTTTGGGTGTCCAGCTCGGACACTAGTCGCGGCCTACGGAGTTGGGTCGTGACAGTAATAATCGTAGAGATTGAGCAAGAAATTACCTTAGAGTTTGAGAGAGGTCCTTAGTGTTGTTTCCTTCTAAACAATCGGCCAAAATGAAGTGGGGAAAAGTTATAACGAAGTTAGACTTTTATATAATTCTAGAAAATCGCACCAGGCATAAAATGGCCAAGCACGGTGCAGCTCGAGATGTGGCCCACATGGCGCACTATATAATTTTTAATGGTGTCAAAATTTCCTTTTTCCTGGAAATTTGGCATGGCGCGTCGTGGCCCGAGACGTGCACGCCTAAAATTTCACTGAACCGTTAGCGTTGAGTAAAATAGGCATAACACCTAGCACAGAGCACCGATTAAGCCGGTCCATATATGATTGCAAAGGTATTTCAAATGGCTACAAATTTTAAGTTTTAAGTTTTCTCAATATCCCAACGGTTTTTCATGTATACTGGCTAGAAGTCAGGTCTGTCGTAAACTTAATCGATTCTATCGAATTTTATGCACCTTGCTATTCGTCTTAATCTTAAAACAACTATTTCCACCCAAGCTCATCCTGATAGGGCTTCATATGGCTAAAATTCCACATGAATACTCATTTAGCACATTCATACCTAACCCGCATTTACGGAGTGTTACACCCTGACCTAATAGCTGGAGTCTTTGTCAAGTACTTTCAGAGATGCTTGGTAAGAAAGGGGGGCCTAGAAGTAAAGCACACACAAAGATCTTTGCCTAGGGGCCAAAGCTCACAGTGGACCAGCAATGCGACTTACTCAAAACATTTACTAAGAAAGAGATTAAGCTGGCATTATTTAACATTAATGAGAACAAAAGTGTTGGGCCTGATGGTATGGTAGTAGGTTCTTAAAGGCTACATAAAATATAGTAAGCAAGGATATTTGTATTGCAGTGTTGAAGTTTTTCAAAACTGGAAACTGTTGAAAAAGTTGAATGAAACTACATATGATATCAATTATCTCTAAGGTATCTAATCTCGTCAGAGAGTCTGTGCAAGTTAATACATGCCTATTTCTTGCTGTAACATGGTTTATAAATGTATTTCAAAGTTTTAAAGTACTAGACTGTCTGCTATATTGCCTAGCACAGTCAATACTAATCAGACTGCATTTGTTAAGGACAGATTCTCCAATTCATAATGTATCAATGTTTCATGATTTATTAAGACACTACAACAGGAAGACTACTCCTAGATGATTGATGAAGATAGATCTAAGGAAAACATATGATACGGTGAAATGGGATTTTATTCAGGAGATGTTAGAGGGATACGGGTTTCCGACCAAGTTCACTCAACTTATAATGGCATGCACTACCACTAGGTTCTCTGTGAAGGTGAATAATGAGGAATGTGGATACTTTGAATGGCAAGAAGGGGTTGAGGCATGGTGATCCCATATCACCCTTACTCTTTGTATTAGTTATAGAATACTTGTTTAGATTATTAACTCTAATAGGCCAACTCCTCGATTTCAGACACCATCCTAAGTGCAAGGAGCAGAAAATCACTCATCTCATCTTGTAGATGATTTGATGCTTTTCTGTAAAGTCAAGGAAGCTTCTATTAGGAGGATCGTGGAGGCTTTGAGACGCTTCTCAGATACCACTAAACTTGTGGCTACATAAGTCTAGTCTGTTTGTGGCAGAAGCAGATGACATTACACAGAGAAGATTAGAGCTACTTCAACTAGGCACCTGCCTTATGCAAGAAAACTACATGTTATTAACTCTACCCTCTTATCCTGACATAAGTTTTGGGGGGCTGTATTCTTACTTCCTAGAGTGTATTGAAAGATGTTGATAGAAAATGTAGCGTAGAGATTTCTTACGGGTAAGTACCGTGGAGAAAAGGAAAGATGCCATTGTAGCTTGAGACAAAGTATCCAAACCCAAGAAACAAGGCGGGCTGAACATTAGAAGCTGCAAACTGTGGAATTTTGCTTCCGTGGGAAAACTAAACGGGGTTCTACTGAACCAAATGGAACCCCTATGGGTGAAGTAGATTCACAGATTTATATGAAATTTGTTGATGAGTTTTTAGATCATACTCCTCCCACAGATAGTGGTTGGTACTGGAAGAAACTTAACAGAACGAAACTGGTGGTGACAGGACGGTAAACCAATAATAACTTCTTCGGGTAAGTACTTTGTCACAGAAATGACTTGATAAACTTTATGGACTTACAAGACAAAAACAATTGGGACTGTACTTATGGACAATTTGAACAAAATGGACACAAAATGACCTTGGACCGATATTGGACTAAAGGATTGCGATATATATATATATATATATATATACGATTAGAATATGGACTATAATAGTATGCCTAAAATTATTTTCCTAAAAACTATTTTTCTATACTAATATCGGTGGGTGCTAGTCCTAATAGTAATTTATGATGACAGATGGTGAGACATGAAAAAGTCAATAATAGGAATAACAGAGGTAGATATGACAAATAATGGAGGAATTTTTTATATTAGCCAGACTTTATAATGAATTTGGCAGAATTTGGAATACATATTAAAATAGGAATACAGACCAAAGGATATGAAGAAATGTGTAATGGTAATAATTTATTAATGTGCGTAGGATTTCTAGGAAAAATGACCAATAATAGTAACACAAAATTTAAAATTAAAGTAGAAGATGTAGTGGAAGTAATGGGAAACAGAGGAATAAAATTAATAAAACCCAAAAAAATAAATCCTGAAGAATATGCAGGGTTGGAATGGAATTTAGAAGATTTTAATACAAAAAGATTCTACGGCCAGAATCTCACCTAATGTATACTAATTCTAGGGGAAAGACATCTATATGATTCACTAATTATAATTACACACCACAAAGGGACATAGAAGAAGAAAGTACTCTAGAAGAAAATGAAATTACTGAACCAACTTTAATGAATATAGAACTAATACAAGAAAATTTTGAAGTAGATATTGCTATAGAAAAAGCAAAAGAACTCCATAAAGAAGACCAAAATCCGCAATATTCAGTATTTTACCCTTATTTCCTCCTTCTTGAACAATAATAGTTTTAGTAAATACGTAAGTTTTCACTATCGTATGATACACCTTACCCGACAAAAATTAGGAAAAACTAGAAAACTACTAAGATTTCTTACTAATCAAGTTAATTATCTAGAAACAGTACACCGAGCAGCTCTAGAAACAAACACATACGTTTTAGAAAACCAGTCAAGATTACAAGAATTAATAGATACAATATCAGAATTAGAATATAGACTATTAGGATACATAAAATCTAGAAAAACCTCTAAGCAACAAAGACAAAGACGATATAGCCCATATTTGCCCCCTTTATATGAAAACACAGCCCTTCGTTAGACAAATATCTATTAACTATTGGTATTTATATAGGGACATAGAAAGAAGACGAGAATAGAAAAGTTGAAAAAGCTTTGAGTTCATATTTAGAAGTAATAAATACATAAACATTATCATCAATAATAGAAAATAGACTATTACAAAGCCTGATTAACGAAGATACAATTTCTGCTATAACGTGGGAATTGGAGTTTCTGTTTATCTCCCTTTTTTTTTTTAATAATCTGGACTCTGTCCAGTAATGAATCTTGTTACACTGTTCATCTCTTTCTCTTAACCTTTGTTCTTAATAACCTTCTTCTTTAACCACACCCCGGTCATAGCCAACATCGTCCTTTATCATTTGGACATTAAAACGATCTGTTTCTCACCTAGGAATTTACAAGTTAATCCATCGTGTTTACTAAGAAGTTAAGAGAATAACCATATATTAAGAGTACCGGATTCATAATAACAAGTGATTACTTAAAACATAGTGTTTATAGAAACATGGACATAATTTACATAATATGGAGAATAGTACAGAAACATAGTTAATGAAAACTTATATGACTTGAAGATGGAGGGAGGTTTCCCTTTCAGGGAACCCCAAAAACTACTTCACACTAGAAAATTACTGAAAACTTAATACTATTTTACAATAGGAGTTTATATTACAGGGGTTTTGGACTGAAAAAGGGATTGAGGCATTTGATGAAAGAGAAGGGGAATATGGAGTTTTGCTTGAGAGATGTTGTTGATGCTCTTCTTCGTGATGTCTTTGCTTCTTAACAAATGCTCTTATTTATAGGTGTCTAGCGGACTTCAAATCTCGGTTTTATATTGTCTATGGGTTCTCCTGCTGTTCTAAAAACTCTGTTCAAGATACTTACAGATAAAAGGTATTAGGTAACCTACATTTCAAACCTACATCTTCATTAGAAAGAAACGCCTCTACTATTAACCTAAGAATGTTAACATTAGAAACAAGAATTAATGAACTAGAAACTAGATTATGTAAATTAGAAAAAGGAAAACAAAAAGATGAAGATAATGAAAATGAAAATGAAGAAATAAGTTTGTCTAAAATACAACCAATAATGAGACCATAAAAAACAATACCAAAAGATTCTCAAGCATAACTAATGAGTGTAGAGGACCATGAAGCACCAGTATGTAATGAAGACAAAAAACTAGGAACAATAAAGATACTTCCAAGAATTAGAATAGATGATTATGAAATAGAGACATTAGCATTAGTAGATTCAGGATGCACAAAGTGTATAATAAATAAAAGGATAGTTCCACCAAATTTAATAAAAATCCTAGAAAAACCAGTTGCAGCCATGCAAATGGATGGAACTCATAACATATATAGACATTATGTTCATAAAGCATACATTAGTTTTATAAATACATGTTCAGAATTTTACAAACCCAGCTATAAAATGGATAAGATATGGGTAAGAGACCTTAATATAAATATAGATTTTGTCATAGGATTAGACTTTATGTTACATAATAATGGCAGTTTTATGATTACAAGAAATGGAGTAATTTTCTTAAAAAATATTACTCATACACCAGTACAAGCTCTTAAGACTGAAACTAGAATCCGACATAAGAAGATCCCTACTATATATATATATTCAAAACTATTTTGGGTGGACTTACGTAGAGTCCTACTTAGGCTAAGAGCCTTCGGGTATTAGCCTAAGTGTTCTAGTCCGACACCCTTAAAAAGCCCTATTTTGGGCAAAATTTCACCATTTTTGTTTCTTGAAACATGGTATATTTCATGAATGACTAAAAACTTTTGTTGCGGAAATATAAGCCGAAACAATTTTCAGCATAAAAAATTTATATCTACAAAGGCATACTATTAAAACCCGTAGGTCAACCGTATTTTACGGATCTTTAATACCGGGGCCTAACACCTTCCCCGGGGATCACGAGAACCCTTACCCATACTTTAGTTAGATTAGGATTCTTATAAAACTTAACCACTTTAAATGAATCCTTTTCGAACTGGTTTTCCTAATTTCCTAAAAATTAGGTGGTGGCTCTAAAGTAAGTCCATTTAGAGCACCATCTACGTAGAAGTATATTTGTTTCCTTTTTCCCGGTACGATTGACAATTGTACTTCCTCGGGACACTTTCCTTTTTAAATGAGGCAAGTGCAAATACGAATTGGAAAAAATAGAACTGCTACATATACACCAAGTGTATACACATATATTTCATATATATGTGTGTATACGCTGGGTATATTTAATTCCTAGCAATCAATAATTAAAATTAGAGGAAATTTAAATCACGGGGAAAATTAGGCGCAAATACTTTATAAAATAATTTTAAGAAGTCGGCTAAGTTGTTAATGGTCATAAAAATGGCCTTAATTAACTGGCTGTCACGACTCAACCCCGTAGGCCGTGACTAGTGCCCGAGCTGGGCACCCGAACATACTCATCCAATCTGAATCACATACAGATAACGTATACGGGCACAAATATCACACGCTGCCTCACATTATATCAAACTGTCTCAGACACATTTCAAACGCAACCAAATATGTACGTATATATCAAAAAGCCGACAAGGCTATCAAATGGCGCAACGGCCCAAAACATATACAAATGCATGCCGACAAGGCTGCCATGGCAAATGGGATCATACAAACACACCTGTACAGAAGTAGGCGCAACCCACATATATGTCTACAGACCTCTAAACAGACCAACCGAATCATATGGCGGGACAGGGCCCCGCCGTACCCCTGAACAAATATATACATATGCAAAGAACGAATATATACCAAAATATAGGCTCCGGAATAAGAGGAGCACTCCAAACAGCAGAAGAGGGTGTCCTAAACTGGTGGATCACCAAACTGTGCGTCTGTACCTGCGGGCATGAAACGCAGCCCCCGAAGGAAGGGGGTCAGTACGAAATATGTACTGAGTATGCAAAGCAGAAGATACAGAAAACAAATCTGAGACATAAACGAAATAGAAGTACAAAAAATAAGTGCAAGCCCAAAATATCAAAATGTTTACTTTCAAAATGTAAGTCATGCATAGGGTACAGAAGAATATGGTCGCCCGCCCGTCGATGGCGCCATAACACAGCATAACACCAGAAGGTTTCAAATCTCCGTATCCCCGTCACATACCACAACACAGCATAACGCCATACCCAGCATAACACCAAATATAAGAGGAAACACAGCATAACACCGGAGTATATCAAAGTGCGCACGACAACAGAACCGGCCCGGGAACCGGCGAAAGATATAACAAAACACACGAGCGGAGTCATGAGTAACCATATGCATAAAATCATTATCATAGACTCAAATATAAGCAAATGACCATACTTGAAATTTGAAATGATAATCATATCAAATTCTTTCAAAAGTCGTCCGAATTACATAAAGGAAAGTCGCGGGACCCACGGACGGGTATTGACCCGAGCCGGGCCCGCCTATGGAAAACATACTTATCATACGCCATGCAAACTCCGACGAAGATATCGGAGCAATCCGAGCCTTTTTGTGAAAGTTACGGCGTTCATAATTACGGAATTCTTTAAAACAACTTTTTGTACAAAGTTTGGAAATCAATGCTTTCAAAGACATAATGGTTCATATTTCATCACATCATACATCAGAATGCCAAGAAATATATATAAGGATCATAACGTGCTCGGATTTCGAATTTAGAATTTCCTCGAGGCTCGTGATATAGCCTATTGAAAACTAAGGCATGCCAAAAGAATGAAGGGTGGAGCTTTACATACCTCGTACGCACTCCAAGCTAGCCAATCTAAAGTTAATCCCAATCTACGCCTCGGGCTTTCCAAGGTCTACAAATACGCCAATGAATATCAAACATTAGCCATAGGTACTTAAGCCATTTATTCCAAACTAATTCTAAATTCTACAGAAATTTGGGCAGCATTTCCCCTGTAAATAGGCCACCCCGAGAATTTAACTCGGCCAAAATCAACAACAACAACAACAACAACAACAATAACCAACCTAGCAACATCAATAACCAATTCGAAAGGCAATATAGCAATAGTAACTCTTTTTTACATCATTCAACAACTTTCCAAATATTCAAATCAACGGCTTACCTTCAAGCCAACATCAACGCTTATACATTCAAATACTAACCCAAACCCATACTAACAATATTCAAGAACATTCTAAACAGTTCACACAATATTTCCAACAATCCAACAATGGCTCCAATTTATCCGAAAACTGTCCCCAAACCCGAGAACCCCCCTTTAACACACTCCTCATTTTCAAGTCATGACTTGTATCTAAAATCCACACTATAACGATAAAATTCTCATAAATATACAAATTACATCAAACGCACAATAACCCTCAAATCAGCCCATACAATTACGTCATCAATCTTGAGTCATTAAATGCTCATTTCCAAACTAGAATCCATAACGACAACAACTAAAACACTAAGCGATATAAATTCATCCTTTGCCAAACATTGGAGGCTATACACGGCCACATTACACATATACATATATTGATGGTTCTCATTCATTTCTTTGCCCTACAACAATCAAACATGCTACATAGCATTAATTCATCAACCCAATTACACACCCATTTACACGGCTAGCACACCATACACACAACCAACTCCCAACATACCCTATCTCATGATTTTCATCCATATTAACATACTACAATATGCATAAAACATTTACAACACATAAGACAAGATCAAAACTTACCTTTCCTCTTCAACTCCACAATTAGTTAGGGTTTGCGATTTACAAAACGGAAGGCTTGATCGCTCCAACAACACTTCCACGCTACTTAGGGACCTCAAAATAGTGGGTTTGCACCAAGGAATTAATTTTGGGGTGGCTCAAAATGATCTTGAATTTTTCTCCCTCTTGGCCGAGAGCTATGGGGTTTTGTTGCTCTCCAAGTCTTGATATTTTCTAAGTGTGGAATGAAGAAAGATGACTTAGAAGTCATCTTTTAAGTCCCCACAATAATTTTCCAAGTGTCTTTGGCCCACACATGTGTTGGACCAATTAAAATTGGCCACAACAATGTGTGGGACCACTACAAGCCACACGACCAAGGGCCTCTTTTGTGCAAGATTTTAACTTCCAACTATATAAATTTTGGTCCCAAATTTTCCTAAGTGATCAATGCCAACAATTTCATATACAACTTATGTCTCAAAATAAAATCAAAGGTCAAAAGTCCCGACTTCGAATCCCGGAATAGTCCTGGCCCTAACTTGTCATAATTAACCTAGGTTGTCCTAATGTATCAAAATACGGGACATAACATTCTCCCCTCCTTAAGAACATTCGTCCTCGAATGTTAGATTAATTCTTCGGATCTCTTCTAAAAATTCGAGGGAGTTTCTTTTATAGCCATCACATACAAGTTATTCACAAATCAACATAATCAAACAAAGAATTTGAATTACCTGAAGGTACTGGAAATAGGTGAGGATACTTTTTCTTCATCTGCTCCTCAGCCTCCCAGGTCATTTCTTCTCGGTTATTATTTCTCCACAGAACCTTAACAGAAGACACATCTTTATTCCGCAATTTTCTTACCTGACGATCCAATATGGCTATAGGCTGCTCCTCATAAGATAGCTCCTCTGTGACCTGCATATCATCTGTAGGAAAGATCCTGGAAGGATCACCAATACATTTACGAAGCATAGAAACATGGAATACCGGGTGTACCGCTCCCAAATCAGCTGGCAGATCCAATTCATAGGCCACCTTGCCTATTGTACGAATAATTTGATACGGCCCAATATATCTCGGACTGAGCTTTCCTTTCTTGCCAAATCTCATAACCCCTTTCATAGGTGACACTTTCAGGAACATCCAATCGCCAATCTGAAACTATAACGGTCGTCGTCGTTTGTCAGCATAAGATTTCTGTCGACTCTGGGCCGCTAATAGTCGCTCTCGAATCAGTTTCACTTTATCGACTGCCTGCTGGACCACATCTAGACCGATTAATTGAATTTCACCCACGTCAAACCAACCGATCGGAGATCTGCATTTCCTGCCATACAAAGCCTCATATGGTGCCATCTAAATACTGGAGTGGTAACTGTTGTTATAAGCAAATTCAACAAGCGGCAAATGATCATCCCAGCTACCCCTGAAATCAATAACACAGGCACGCAGCATATCTTCCAATGTCTGAATAGTGCGCTCGGCCTGCCCGTCGGACTGAGGATGAAATGTTGTACTCAGACTCACCTGGGTCCCCAATCCCTCCTGAAATGATCTCCAGAATTTAGCTGTAAAGTGGGCACCTCTGTCGGAGATAACAGACACTGGAACTCCGTGAAGTCTCACAATCTCCTTAATATATAGCCTGGCATAATCTTCAGCTGAGTATGTAGTCCGAACTGGAAGAAAATGGGCTGATTTTGTCAGCCGATCAACGATAACCCATATGGAGTCGTACCTCCGTGGAGTGCGAGGCAAGCCTACAATAAAATCCATATTAATAATCTCCCACTTCCACGTCGGAATCTCCATCTCCTGCAATAATCCACCGGGCTTCTAGTGCTCAATCTTTACCTGCTGACAATTTGGGCACTGGGCAACGAACTCTGCTATATCCTTTTTCATACCGTCCCACCAATACAGGCATCTAAGATCATGATACATCTTCGTCGACCCTGGATGAACAGAATATCTGGCATAATGTGCCTCACCCATAACCTGTCGCCACAGTCCCGCAACGTCAGGTACACATAATCTGCCCCCGTATAATAATACTCCATCGGATGTAATCTCAAACGGGGTCTTCTTCTTTTCACGGGCTGCGTCTCTGTACTGTATCAGAACAGGATCCTCATACTGACGTCGCTTTATCTCACCCAGAATAGAGGATTCGGCCACTCCTCGAACAAAAATCCCAGCATCTCCAGAATCGGCCAAGCGGACTCCAAGACTAGCCAGCTGATGGATATCGCGAACCATTTCTTTCTTTTCTGAAGGCATGTCCGCTAAACTGCCCATGGACTTACGGCTGAGTGCATCTGCCACGACATTAGCTTTCCCAAGATGGTATAGAATATCAACATCGTAATCTTTCAGCAACTCTAACCACCGTCTCTGCCGCAAGTTCAACTCCTTTTGCTAGAAGATGTACTGGAGGCTCTTATGATCTGTAAAAATATCAACGTGAACCCCATATAGATAATGTCTCCACATCTTCAAGGCATGAATCACCGCGGCTAGCTCCAAATCGTGAGTGGGATAATTTCTCTCGTGCTTTTTGAGCTGCCGGGAAGCATAAGCTATAACCCTACCGTGCTGCATCAATACACATCCCAAACCCATACCAGAGGCATCACAAAAAATAACATACCCATCTGGACCTTCAGGAAGAGTCAGGACTGGAGTTGTAGTCAACTTCTCTTTCAACAACTGAAAGCTACGTTCGCAAGCATCAGACCACTGAAACTTAGCTCCCTTCTGAGTCAGCCTTGTCAAAGGCGCTGAAATTGAAGCAAATCCCTCTACAAATCTCCGGTAATAACCGGCCAACCCCAGGAAGCTACGCACCTCCATAGGCGTCGTAGGTCTGGGCCAACTCTTTACGACCTCGATCTTCTGTGTATCCACCCGGACGCCGTCCGCTCCAATAATATGCCCCAGGAATGCCACTGAAGTCAGCCAGAATTCACATTTAGAAAATTTAGCATATAAATTCTGGTGCCGGAGTGTGCCAAGTACCGTCCTCAAATGATCTGCATGCTATGCTTCTGATCGTGAATAAACCAAAATGTCATCAATAAATACAATCACGAACATATCAAGAAACGGCCGGAATACCCGATTCATCAAATCCATGAATACCGCTGGAGCATTAGTCAGCCCAAAAGACATCACTCTGAATTCATAATTCCCGTAACGGGTCCTGAATGTTGTCTTAGGAATATCAGCCTCTCGTACCCGCACCTGATGATAGCCTGACCGCAGGTCTATCTTCGAAAAACACCTGGCACCCTGTAACTGATCAAACAAATCATCAATCCTGGGGAGGGGGTATTTATTCTTGATGGTTACCTTATTCAGCTGTCTGTAATCAATACATATCCGCAGCGAGCCGTCTTTCTTTCTCACAAATAATACCGGAGCTCCCAGGGAGATGTACTGGGCCGAATAAAGCCCTTCTCTAATAAATCTCTCAGTTTCTCCTTTAATTCCTTTAATTCAGCAGGTGTCATTCTGTACGGAGGAATAGATATAGGCTGAGTATCTGGCAACAGATCAATAGCAAACTCTATCTCCCGCTCGGGGGGAAGACCTGGAAGCTCGTCTGGGAATATATCTGAGAATTCATTAACCACTGGGACGGACTGAAGAGTCGGTGCCTTTGCCTCTAAATCATATACACGAACCAGATGATAAATATAGCCTTTCCTGATCATTTTCCTTGCCTTGAGGTAGGAAATAAACTTACCCCTCGGCGATGCTGTATTACCTGCCCACTCTACAACTGGCTCACCTGGAAACTGGAAACGGACTACCTTCTTTTGACAGTCAACATTAGCATAACAAGAAGCTAGTCAATCCATACCCATAATAACGTCGAACTCAATCATATCAAGCTCTACCAAATCTGCCTTAGTGCAGCGGCCACAAATAACTACCGAACAACCTCGATAAATCCGTTTGGCTATAATAGAATCCCCTACCGGTGTAGCTACCTCAAAAGGCTCTATCGGCTCAGATTCTATCCCAATTTTATTAGCAACAAGTGGAGCGATATACGATAAAGTAGAACCAGGATCAATCAGTGCATATACAGATCGGGAGAAAACCAGTAAGGTACCTGTAACAACATTTGGTGAAGCCTCCTGATCCTGACGGGTAGCCAATGCATATATGCGGTTCGATGGACCGCTAGAACCTGAAACACTGCCACGGCCTCGACCGCGGCTCGCCGGTGCCGGTAAACCTCGCCCCACAGGGCGCATAGCTGAGGGAGTAGAAGATGACCCAGCGGCTGATCTCGTCGGCTGAACTGTATCACCAGAACCACTCGCCATCGGACAATCACGCATAACATGGCCCTGACGGCCGCAAGTAAAACAGGCTCCGGTAGCCCGATAGCACTCCCCTGGGTGCGATCTCCCGCAATAAGAACAACGTGGCCTAGATGGTCTGGACTGGCTGGGACCCCTGGCTGTCTGCGAACCTGATGCCCTGGAACTCTGACCGGCCCCATATGGTCCTGTACTGTCAAATCGTCTACCGGCGGACTGTGTACCCCGGCCTGACGGAGGAGGATATCTACCTGACTGCTGCGACTGAGGCTGCCCGCCTCGAAATCTCCCGAATATCCCGCAGATCTGGCCCTCTTGGGCGGTCTCCTGTCACGATCTCTACCCGACCGGTCCTCTCTGTGCCAGTCCTCCATACCCTGCGCGTGGGCCTGTAATCGGGCAATGTCCATATCAGTCTGTGAGGCCACCGCCATGCAGCTGTCAACCAAGTAGCTGTCCAATCCCATCACGTACCGGTGCATCCGGTCAGCCATATCAGCCACTATAGCAGGTGCATATCGAGCCAAGGAATCAAACTCTAAATTATACTCACGAACACTCCGACCTCTCTGCTGCAGCTGTAAAAATCTATCAACCCGCGCCCGCCGTAACTCCGGGGGAAAAAAGTGACGGAGAAAAGCGGCCACAAACTCATCCCAAGTAGCTGGGGGAGCACCCTCACCTCTGGACAGCTCCCAGGACTCATACCAATTAGCCGCAACATCTCGTAATCTGTGCGAGGCTAACTCAACGGACTCGGTCTCTGAAGCCCTGACCAGTCCCAATGAGCGCCTCATCCCCCAAATGAAGTCATGGGGGTCCTCCTCGGGCTTAGACCCGAAAAACTCTGGGGGACCACATGTCAGAAAATCACGAACCCTCAGGCTATCACGCCTGTCATCATCATCATCACCTCTCAGCCCGCGTCTACAAGCCTGTCCCGCTACCAAAGTAGTCAATAACTGCACTGCCTCCCTCAACGTCCTATCCTCCGCCCCTGGCTGAGGAGCTGGAGGCTCGGGCACTGGGGCCTCTGGAGTTAATGGTGAAGCCGCCCCCTGATCCATAGTGGCAGCGGCTGGTGCTCTAGACTCCTCTGACGATGAAGACGTAGCAGAGTTTGTTGGCCGAGGCGCAGTATCACGCATAATCTGAGCAAGGGTCCGAGTAACCTTCTGAGCCCGGCTAGTCTCTCCGGCCGCTGCTGACTTGCCCTTCTGGGCAGCTGTCGCCTTTTTCGGAGGCATCACTGAAAAAAAAAATATATATAACAGCCGGTCAGAAAAGAGTCATCCTAATAGTACAGCTCTATCGCACGTTCTGAGATTCAAAGAAAGGTAACACCCTAAATGTCCTGTAGCTTCCTGTTTATAGATGTGGTGCACAACACACCGATAAACAAGACTCTACGAGACACGGCCTGTAGACATTCCGAGGACAAACCGCTCTGATACCACTTCTGTCACGACCCAACCCCGTAGGCCGTGACTAGTGCCCGAACTGGGCACCCGAACACACTCATCCAATCTGAATCACATACAGATAACGTATACGGGCACAAATATCACACGCTGCCTCACATTATATCAAACTGTCTCAGACACGTTTCAAACGCAACCAAATATATATGTATATATCAAAAAGCCGACAAGGCTATCAAATGGCGCAACAGCCCAAAACATATACAAATGCATGCCGACAAGGCTGCCATGGCAAATGGGATCATACAAACACACCTGTACAGAAGTAGGCGCAACCCACATATATGTCTACAAACCTCTAAACAGACCAACCGAATCATTTGAATTATCCGAACTTTCAAAGATAAAATAAAAGTAAGAAGTATTTGAAAATAATTTTAAATGATTAAATAAGAACTCTTCCTCTTTCTCTCTTTTTATTTATTTATTTAAGTTTAAGTTTAACAAAATCTCATAAAATTTCCTAAAAATATTTATTATTCTCTAAATAAAAATATGATGCATGAAAATCCCTTTTTTGTTAATTTAAGGGGAAGAAATATTGATCTGGGCAATTTATAAAAATCATTTCAGGTTGTTAAAAAAAAAAAAATGCCCAGCTCATTCATTATTATCCGGGGGCTCTGAGTGATTCAAATAAGTTACAAGGGGGGGGGGGGGGGGGGGTCAAAAATTAGGTGTCAACAATGGTGAATATAAGATTTCTTATATCAGCGATCTCGCTTACACGAAACTCGTGTCCGCCTACGCGATCCCGCATCTGCGGAGAAACGTCCGCAGATACGGATTCATTAATGACTCGCATCCTCGCCGATGCGGAGGAAAGCTTGCTTGCGCGATACCGCGCCTGCGGAAGGAACTTCGCAGGTGCGGAGAATACACGACTTAGCAAATACTCGCATCTGCAGACCAAGCCTCGCCGAGGCAAGCCCGCAGACACGGTCACCCGTCGCAGAAGTGACACACCAGAAAACCAGAAAATCTAGTTTTCACCAAGTTCAATCCAAAAACCCGACCTCCATCCGAGACCTCTCGGATACAAACCAAATATGCAGACATAGGTAAAAACGTGTTACGAACTCAACTGTGGCCTCGGAATTCCCAACGGAGGTCATCTTGGCCCGGTCACCCCCAAACAGTCAAAACCAAGTTTCCAACCAAAAGTCCAAAACGCTCTCGAGTGCCTCAGGAACCAAATCAATCATCCCACCAAGTCATAATCGATCTTCAGGACCTAATGGAACCGGAGAAAATCACAAAAAGGTTCGTTTACTCAAAAGTCAACTATTGGTCAAAAGTTTTTCACATATTCAATTTAGAACTTCTAATTTCCTCAAAAATCAAATAAGACTCGCCCGATCAGCTCGGGAACCGTGCTACACATCCCCACAATTCCAACACGCTCTAATGAGGTTAGGGGAAAGGTCAACAGGGTAAAAGGATAAAATTCCTAGACGACCAAACGGATCATTACACTATCATCCAACCTACTCTGGAGGATGCAAAAGAACAAGAAGAGCCCCTGGTACAAGTTCTTAAGAACAAATATAAAAGAAGTGCCAAATGTTGTACTGATAATGATTCCTACATCTGAAAGAGTAGTATAAAGCTTAACTACCTTTAAAAAAGGATTACTTGGTCTATAGGTAAAGGAAATGCTATTAATCTCTGGGAAGATAGATGGATGGGTTCCAACAACACACTGAGGGCTCGTTTGGTTGGAAACAACTTATCTCGGGATAAGTTATTCCACCCTCAAGGTGGGATAAAAAAACACTATAATCCCGGGATAACTAATCCCGGGATTAGTTATCCCGAGCGGGATTAGTTATCCCGAGTTTTTATTCCAACCAAATGTGAAATAAGGCAGCACTAAATTTTATCCCAGGACTAGTTTTTCTTATCCATCATACCAAACGAGCCCCGAGAGAATTAATCCAAAGACCTCTCACCATCCAAGATACCACCCTACACTCAGTAGCATCATCAAAGACTGCTCTTGGGATACTGATAGCCTTTCTTTTGAGCTAACTCAGAGCGTTTTTCAAAATATCCGTAGCACTTATATCCTCTTCAATGAAACCACTCATGATTCCCCATTCTGGCATACTTCTCTTGATGGCACCTTTCATACAAAAGATGCTTACACCATTTACCAAAACTCTATAGGAAAGGATCTACACCCACCAGACTTCAAACACTCCTGAATTTGGAAACACCAGTGCCTAAACAAACTCAGGTATTTCCTCTAGCTATTGGTGCAACACAGCTATGCACAACAACCCTGCTTTATCATAGAAATATCATTCCTTTTGATCATTGTAACCATTGTAACTCCATGCAAAATGCTTACCACATCTTCATCTAATGCCCTAAAAGTCAGTTAGTGTGGCATCACTTACATATTATCACCCCAACTGAAGGTGACTTCACTGATTGGATAAAATCCACTTGTAAATCAACCTCTACCACAAACATACACAATCATGTTATACATCTATCCACTCTCATACCTTTGGCATTATGGCATATTTGGTTGAACATGAATAATAATCTTTTTAACAATCAAAACAAGTACACTGAGGTCAAAGAGATTGCCTCCCGCACTATGGAATTCATCCAGCTATAGGACCAGGACTAAACCAAATCCCACAACCACACTGTCCAAATGGGAGAAACCACCCATTAACTTTTTTAAATTAAACACTGATGGCTCATACAAAAGTAATGAGCACATTCGTGGAGCAGGAGGACTGATTCGAGACTCCTCAGGACACTGGAAGTAAGGCTTTGCAAAAAGAGTCATTACACATTCAGCACTCCATGCAGAGTTACAGGCGCTATTTATTGGCCTGGACTTAGCATTTACAAAGAATCACTTATTATGGAAATGGATTCTCAGGTACTAGTAGAACACTTTACACATAATAAGACTATCAATGCGGACACAAATTTATTACTGGATTGCAGCTTCCTGCTAGCAGCAATGGAGAACCCTCTGATACAGCACATGAGTCGTGAAGCTAACAAGACTGCAGATCAGCTTGCAAAATGTGGGAGTTTCCAACATGTCCAAGTGATAGAAGAGGGAGAAACAATACTTTGGGATGTTCCTCGCCATTTTATCATTTCTTTGATAAATTCTGACTCTTCAAACTATGATTTACGGATACCACCGTTAAGGTCTTTCCAGCTTTGTAATGGATAATGAGATAGCTCGTCATGGGCTACCTCAGTTTACTTTCCTGTCTTTCTTTATGCAGCCATAAAATTTCATCCTTTTTAGTAATATATATATATATATATATATATATATAGTGAGCTAGGCCTCATTGTTCACTCAAAACAATTTCAACATATATTAAAAAGCAATATATTTCTTTTGTGATGTATATTTTCTTATTTACTATCATATTAGAGACATTAGATTGGCTGACAGGGTTTAACTTTTTGTGTTGTCAAATACGTTGCTTTAGTTTTCTTTCAGTTGGTAATCGTAGAGAGGGGGAAAAAAAGCAAAAAGGAAAGGAGAATCTAAAAGCAATACCATTTCACTTTTTGTGTTGTCAACCACTTTACTTAACTTTTCTTTCAGTTGATTGCAAGTGTGAGAAGGGAAAATATGTGGGGGGGGGGGGGGGGGGGGGAGGAATTTAAAGGAAAATCATCACCGAAATTAAACTTATCAGTCATAAAATTTCATGTCCTCTTATAAATCTAAGTATTCACCGCAATTAAACGATGATCAGTACCGTCTCAACAAATCTCAATCCATCAAATTTCGGAGCAAATTTATCTGAAGACTGGGGCGCTGCCAGTTTCCTCGAAGAATTCTCATCCTTCTTCAAATTATCATCCTGATCTTTTTCCCAAAATAGAAAAAAAATAAGCTTTTTCATCTCTATACAACGAAAATGGATCGATATTAAAGTGAAGAAAAAAGATGTAACTTTCTTTGCATGCCACAGCAATTGGGTTCCCAGATGGAAAATTTTCTTAAAAATTAGTAACAATTATACTCATTTCTGACTCAAATCATATATATATTAGTTAAAATTGTACTAATTATATTCTAGATCAATTTTCTCCTTTCTTAGAGACCTACACTATAGCAAAAATCAAAAGTAGTGGCACAGCTGCGAATAATATCCAAGTATAAAAATGGAAAAAAGCTACCACAACATTGAAGTTGTAAGCTCTATTGTTAGCCCTCGAATTCTGGCACTGAAGCTCGTCACATACTCAAAAGTACAAGCAAATACCATCAAGGGTAACATTTTTGTGTTTTTTTTTTTTTTTTTTTCGAAAATCACCCAAGGAATTTTCAGAAGCAATTACTCCAAAAGCAACTCAAATTTCCGGCATGCTGTGTGGTTGCTCATTACAGGATGGAGGACCAAAAGTCTAATATGTCCTTAAATAATTACTTTTAATGCCAAGAAGCATGTATGTAAAATTTGAGCTGCCCCTCGGCTCTTCAATAAAGTCATATAATTAACCAAGCAATACTTACATTCTTGCCTAATTAACTATGGAGAATTTTTGCACTTCAATATTATTTGCCCTTGATTAGACAGGAAAAAAAAATCGCTACAATTTGGTTTATTTGTCCATTTGTTTTTTTTTTTAAATCCAACCCAAGATTTGAATTTTAAAATATTTCCATTATATATAAACGTGAAGAGAGGACTAACACAGCAATACAAATTTGTACCACAAGCTATATAAATTGTACAGTTTAACCAACTACTTTTTTTATCCCACGTGGATATATGTCATAGTACTGAATATTTATCTCTTCTCATGTATACACGTGTGCACTTCAAATTTAATTCTCCGACACATTTATTTCCTCCGTGCACTTATACTTATTGACTTTTGACTTCTCAATTTCTTTAAGAATTAATAAATGAAGTACTCCCTCCATCCCATATTACTTGGTCACATTATTAAACAACTTTTTTTATCCCGCATGGACATATGTCATAATATTGAATATTTATTTTCTCTTCATGTATATACGTATTTACTTCAACTTTAATTCTGCGACACATATTTATTTCCTCCATGCACTTTTACTTGTTCATTTACAAAACCAAGATAAAATTAATTAAATCTTTCTCATCTTATCCTCTCCGTCCCATATTACTTTCTCTTCTCATGTATACACGTATGCACTTCAAATTTAATTCTCCGACACATTTATTTCCACCGTGCACTTATACTTGTTGACTTTTGACTTTTTAAGTTATTTAAGAATTAATAAATGAAGTACTTCCTCCGTCTAATATTACTTGGCCACATTATTAAACTACGTTTTTATCCCACGTAGACACATGTCATAGTACTGAATATTTATTCTCTCCTTATGTATACATGTATGCACTTCAATTTTAATTCTCCGACACATATTTATTTCCTCCGTGCACTTTTACTTGTTTTGTCACCACCCAACCCCGTGGGCCGTGACTGGTGCCCGAGCTGGACACCCATACACACCTACTTACCAAATCGACATACCCTTATCTTATTCATGTCCAACATATATTAACTTATGCAGATATTAATCTGAAGCGGTCGCATATAACATACATATCATACAGAAGCCGCTAAGGCTGTCGTGGAACATATCATCCGAAGCATGTACATAATCATAGATACATACCAGCCGTTAAGGCTGTCATAGCAAATAGGACCGCTTGGACGCAAATCACAGACATAAACGAACAATCACGACCCATGACCCACATATATGTCTACAGGCCTCTAACAAACACAACAGAATCATATGACGGGACAGGGCCCCGCCGTACCCCTGAATATACACATACATATACATAACGGAAGAGAATGTACCAAAACATGGGCTCCAGAACAAGGGAGCACTCCAAGGCAGCAGAACGGATAGCCTAAGCTGTCGGGTCACTCACACGAACGTCTGTACCTGCGGGCATGAAACGCAGCCCCAGAAGAAAGGGGGTCAGTACGGAATATGTACTGAGTATGCAAGGCATGAAATACAACTGAAGAGATCATAACTGAAACAGAGATTACAGGAGTCAAGTATCATAATCAAAAACCATTGTACCTGTGTGGTACGGAACAGAATCAAACATTTTCATATCACATACCGTACCCGGCCCATTATGGGACTCGGTGAATGAAATCATGTCATTATGTCATCATGAATACATGTATACATAACCGTACCCGGCCCTCTAGTGAGGGACTCGGTGAATAGAGTCATGCATATCAACATCATATATCACATATATACTGTACCCGACCCTCTAGTGAGGGGCTCGGTGAATGAAGTCATACCATCATATCAGTATACCATCATATCATCATGCATATGCATATATACATACCGTACTGGCCCTCTAGTGAGGGACTCGGTGAATCAAATCATCATATGCCCTCCCGGCCACCATAACACATCATCATCATCATCATATCACACCATCATATACATATACCGTACCCGACCCATTAAGGGACTCGGTGAACAATGCAATGGAGTGCACACGATAACATACTCGGCTCGGGACTCGGTGAATAGACATATTAAGGCGTGCACGAGCAGAGTAGTGAGAAACTATATGCATATAAATCAGGACTCGACAAATAAGTATACTTACCGACATCGGAGGGCTCAGAAACAAGTTTCGGGTCAATTCGACTTAGTATGAGAAAGTTACGAGCGTTTGAAGTACAGAACGTTCTATACGCATTTCAGAAGTCCTTTTTGGAAATTTAAGGCCAAGATCACATCAAGTACCTTTCGGTTATTGTTATGGATTAAATCAAATAGAACTTCTAGAATAATATGTACGTACCAAAACATATCCAAAGCTCGATGGAACAATCGAATGTGTTAACATTTGGAAGGTCAAGACATAAGCCATATCACTTATCTTTCAAATGCCGCTTCGGAAACATATCAAACAAACTTCGGACATTATGGATACATATCAAAACCATGTGAAACAGAATATGGAAGTCAAGAATATTAGTCATCCTAGTGGCTCTAACAATAGGAAATTCTTTGAATTTGTACATATACATCATATGCTCGTTTCATAGAGATCATGCCAAAAGAAAGAAAGGTAAGCCTTACATACCTTGCCCGCTTTCTATGCTAATCCGAACTTAAGTCTTTCGCTCCGCAAGGTCTACAACAATATTCATATATACAGAACATTAGCCATGAACACTTAGAGTCCAATTCTAAATCAACACTTAATCTACAGAAATTTCGGCAGCATTTCCCCTGTAAATGCAACATCCCCGAGAATTCAACTCGGCTATATCATCAACAACAAATCCGAGAATTTAACTCGGCCAACTTAGCAACAACAATGCCAACAGTTATTCCAACAATATCGACAATCCATTCAAAACACATTCCAACGTTAACAACTTCTTCTACAAACTTTGACGACTTTCCATTTACGTTCAATTCATAATTGCTTACATATTCAAGAATACTTCAAACAATCCGTACAATACCCAAAATAATCTAACCATTATTTCAGTCTACCCGAAAGCTTCCAATTGTAACAAGAACAACAACAACACATTTCTATCTTTCAAATTCATGAACTACACTTAGCAATTCACACGTTAGCAATGTTATCCCCGCAAATACAAGAAACGATATTGGAATCACATTGGCCACCAAACCAGCCCGTAACCATTTCAACATCAACTTGAATTATCAAATTCTCATTCCCATCATAGAATACATAACAACAACAACCAAAATACTACATAAAAATTAACTCACCATTCCTACACCACACACACATACACGGCCAAACCCCAACATGCATAGTTTCATGATTTTCATCCATTTCCACATACTACAACATACACAAACCATTCATAACATATAAAAAGAAGATTAAACCTTACCTTTTCTTCTTGACTTCACAACTTAGCTAGGGTTGTAAATGATGAAAACGAGTGGTTCGTTGACCCCAACAACAACTCCACGTTAACAAGGACCTTTCAATTAGTGGGTTTGCTAGAAAGAAATATTTTTTTTGATCAATATTCTTGGACTTCAAATTTGCAAGCTATGGCCTAACACTCCTTCCTCTTTTTCTCCAAGTTTCTACAACTTTCCTAAGGGAGAAGATGAAGGATATGATGACTTAGTCATCTTTTAAGCTCATATATTAAGCCTCCATGTGGACCATGACCCACACATGGCTTGGATCAATTAAAATTTGCCAAGCCATGGATGGTGGCCCACATGTGCCACATGGCCATATGGCCCCTTTGGTTCATGATTTCTCAACTTCCAAATATTCACTTTTAACCCCAAACTTACCTTAATATTTTCATGAACCACCTTGTGAATTTTCCGTTTTACCCCTAGCCTTTCTTAATATTTTCACTTCAAAAACTTTCATGGACAACTTGTGTGCCAAACAAAAATTAAACTATAACCTCGGCCTTAACTTCCCGCAATTATATTGAATTATCCGAATGTACAAAATGCGGGATATAACATGTTTATAAATGAAGTACTCAACATTACTAAAAATATATGTCTAAATTACTTGTTCATTTACAAAATCAAGATAAAATTAATTAAATATTTCCCATCTTATCCTCTCTGTCCCATATTAGTTGGCCACATTAGTAAAATTATATGTCCAAATTACTTGTTCATTTACAAAACCAAGATAAAATTAATTAAATCTTTCTCATCTTACCCTTAGTAATAAATGTTCTTGAAAATAGTCAATTTTGATTAGAATATATTTATTGGAGAAAGATAGGAGTACAATAGTAAAATACATCTTTTATTTATGATTTCTTACGTGGCGTGCAAATGGGAAAGTGACAGGTAATATGGGACAGAGGGAGTATATATTTTACCATAATATTCATATTTATTGGTGTAAGTTTCAATAGCCTTGGAAAATGATTTGAAAATGAGTAATTAATGTGAAGGGTAAAATTAATAATAAGAACAAAAATTTCTTTCTCTTAATATGTTAACGTGGACAAGTAAAAGTAAAAGGAGAGAGTGACTTTTATCCTCATTTTTCTTCTTTGTCAATATTTTAAACGTGAAGAGAGGACGAACAACAGCAATGCAAATTTGTACCAAAAGTTATATAAATTGTACACTTTAACCAACCACTTTTTTATCCCACTTGGACATTGTCATAATACTAAGTATTTATTCTCTTCTCATATATACACACACGTATGCACTTCAATTTTAATTCTCCTACACATATTTATTCCCTCCGTGCACTTTCACTTGTCCACTTTTGATTTTTCACGTTCTTTAAGAATTAATAAATGAAGTATATATTTTATCATAATATTCATATTTATTGGTGTATAGTCTCAATAGCCTCAAAAAATGATTTGAAAATGAGTAATTAATGTGAAGGGTAAATAAGAAGAAGAAAAATTTCTCTTTCTTGATATGTTTACGTGGACAAGAAAAAGTGAAGGGAGGGAGTGACTTTTATCCCCGTTTTCCTTCTTTGTCAATACTTTGCTTATTTTACTCTCCTTTGCATTCTCTGGTTATTGTTTCTTTACATTTATAAAATGTATTACTTTATATTTTCATTTCGGAATTAAAATTTGGAGATTTACGATATAACATATATCTTTCTAATTTTGATTTCTTTGTAACAATTCTTTTTATCTATAAATGTTAATATAAAAAATTATAATATATTTTTTAATTAATTTAATACAAATATTTTATTAGTTTTGGTTTTAAAAAATTCAATATATACAACAATGGTTCTTATGTTTGAATCTGAACAGTTAGTTAATTGAAATGCATATCAACCTGTCTGTATACATATAAGATATTAAAGAATTTAAAAGAAAAAATCTAGAATCAAAATATTAATTTTCCCTCATATTCTTACTAATGTTCTTTTTCACATCGATGAACAACTTTCATTGTCATGACAATGAAAAAAAAGTTTGACTCTTTCTATCTCAAAGACTTAATTCCACCATATATTTTTAATTTTTAAACTCCATTTTTTAATTATAACTAAAGTGATGGTACATAAAATACATTTTGTATATGTTTCTATATATAATAACAATTAGAATATTTTTAAAAGTTATTTTCAAATACAAACCTTAAAGACTGGCTAATTAAAGTGAATAGACATGTTCGGCCATGCATCGCACGGGATACATCGCTAGTGTACCACTATACCACATCAAGGGAACAATTAACAATTCATGACACACGAATATAAGCTAGAATTTTTATAAGGACTTTACTTTCCAGCTTCCGTGTTTAAGAATAATTTTGGCAAAATTATCTTACAATGCTCAACACTACTGACTACTGAGCAACGTTATATTGAACAATGCAGAAGCAACTCAAATTTTCGAAATCTCCTCACATAAATTGGATGGACTTGATACAATGACTCCAAATCGGAGTTTATTTCTCTGCATCATTTGTTTTACCATCTGGTTTCCCTCCCCACATTTGTATCCTCTTTGCTGCAATAGAAGTCTGCAATTTTCATAGTACAAAACTCGTTGTGTTACAAAACTTGGATAGATAATGAAGTTCAATATGGCAATATGTCTCTAGGTATTACGCCCAAATAGCTGACGAAAATCCGATGGTAGTAACTAGTGAGCCCATTAGATACCACTGTTTGGTATGACAGCAAAATTTTTAAGAAACTAAGTACAAATTAAATAGCCAGCGATTTAAAAGGGGTAATGTTTTTCAAATTACCTCCTTGTTCCAGTTGGTTTTGTAAACTATGCAAAAGAGGGTGAATGTTTGAATCACAGTTCCGCTAATCATTCCGTACCAAATACCCTGAAATCATGAAAAAAAGATGTAAATAATTGATTAAATAAAATGACTATCAAATGAAAAGAAGACAAGTAGCTTAGCTTCACAAAATGACATAGTGCACTTACTTGAACACCCATGTTGAGCTTATAGCCTAGTAAGTTAGGGTATAAGCCACTATGCAGAATGGAATAGACATAAGCAACCAAAGCTTGCCATCCTGCTCCAATAGCCACTCCAGATAGAGCTGGCTGAATATTATTAGCCACTATGCAGAATGCTAGTAATGGTGTCAACTCATAAACAAGATGCTTCACTGATTCACTCTCTGAGAATAAGTTAGGGTATTGGCTTCGAAAGACGAGTAGAAAAACCGGTAAGAGAAGACCGATTGAGAATGAAGAAAACACGACGACCACCACTGAAAATTTGGCCGTTCTTGGATGAGCTGCCCCCAGTTCATTTGACACTCGCACGCTGAAAACTTTTGCACATTTTTTTCTCGTGATAGATGTAAAAGAGAACTAAACAATTTTCTTGGTGCTAATATAGTCATTTTGGATTCGTGACACACCTTACAGCAGCATTGCATCCCACAGCTACCATCACTGTCCATCCTAGTATGTTCATGCTGCAATTCCACAAATCATAATTCTTTAGGCAAACATAAACTAGAAGATAATTACGCGATCACCAAATTTGTGTATTTGGAAGTCCCAAACAGGGGCGACTTAATAGAACGGTTTAGAGTCAAACCTTAAAAAGAGACCTTAGACTCATTTAATAAAATTCATATATATATTTTTTTTATTTGAAGTCAAATTAAACTTTTTGATTAATGAACAATTTTGACAGCAAATGTTTGAAAAGATTTGCTCGTCTTCAATAATGAGTAAGTGATTATTTAAAGAGATGTTATAAATGTAGCAACTAGTGTAGGAAATCAATCTGTCATCTGTATTGATGTATGATAGTCAATATATACAAAGTAGATATCTAACTGTCAGCATAATACTAGGCTAAATTATAGGACCTAATTAGCTATACATAAGGAAGAGATCACGCCTAATATACATTTGCTAATTATGAAAAGATTATGCTAATATTTACATTGACTATTTCATAGTCTATCACACCCCCGCAGTCGAAGCGGGAGGTTGCCGTACGCTCAGACTGTCCTTGAAATCATCAAAAAGTACGCGCGGAAGACCGTTAGTGAAAATATCTGCAATCTGGTAACGGGACGGGACGTGAAGAACACGAACTTCTCCACGGGCAACTTTTTCACGTACGAAATGTATGTCCATCTTAATATGTTTAGTGCGTTGGTGCTGGACTGGTTACCTGATAGGTATATGGCACTAACGTTATCACAATAAACCAATGTAGCCGTCCGGATGGGACAACGGAGCTCCAAAATAAGGTTTCGAAGCCAACAAGACTCAGAAACGACATTAGCCACACCACGGTATTCGGCTTCGGCACTCGACTTAGACATAGTAGGTTGCCGTTTGGATGACCATGAGAGTAGATTATCGCTAAGGAAAACACAGTAACCGGATGTGGATTAGCGAGTGTCTGGACACCCACCCCAATCTGCATCTATCTAAGAAACAAGAGAGGCAATGGAGGATTTGTACAGATGGAGACCAAACTAAAGAGTACCCGGAATGTATCGTACTATGCGTTTAAGAGCATTCATATGTTCAATTTTTGGATCGTGCATGTGAAGGCATACTTGTTGAACTGCATAGGAGATGTCTGGCCTTGTGAACGTAAGGTACTGCAACGCGCCGGCCAACTTACGATATTGAGTAGGATCATCGCAAGAAGGCTCGGCAGTGGCGCCAAGTTTGGCTTTGGTGTCGACCGGTGTCTGACTTGGCTTACAGGTAGTCATGCCTGCACGCTCTATGATATCTACTGCATAATTTTTCTGAGAGAGAAACATGCCATGGGAAGTACGGGTGACAGCAATACCCAGAAAGTAGCTTAAAGGGCCCAAATCTTTCATAGCAAATTCGGCACTAAGCAGAGACATGATGAATTTTCTGAGAACATCTGAAGAAGCTGTGAGAATAATATCATCAACATATAGCAGAATGTAAGCAATGTCAGAACCTTGACAATAAATAAAGAGAGAGTGATCAGATCGACTATGTGAAAAGCCAATAGTGGAGACATAGTCTGCAAAATGTTGGTACCATGCACGGGGAGCTTGCTTAAGCCCATATAACGATTTCTTCAAGAGACAGACATGATAAGGATGTTTTGGATCCTTAAATCCAACAGGCTGATGCATATAAACAGTCTCATTAAGATTACCGTGTAGAAAAGCATTCTTGACATCTAACTGATGAATGGGCCAAGAGTGTGCAAGTGCAATGCTCAATACAGCACGAATAGTAGCCGGTTTGACAACCGGACTGAATGTCTCATCGCAGTCGACTCCAAACTGTTGAGACCTTCCATCACCTACAAGACGGGCTTTGTGCCTCTTAAAAGAACCATCAGATTTTTTTTATGACGAAAAATCCACATAGAACGAATAAGATTCACATCAATGGGACGGGGTACCAACTCCCACGTCTTATTTTTAATTAGAGCATCATATTCATCAATCATGGCAGCTTTCCAATTGGGGTCATTTAAAGCACTCACCGGATTTCGCGGGATGGGCGCAATGGAAGTAGTGGTGGAAGTGTTTAAATTGAACGGCCGTTTGGGCTTATAAATCCCATGTTATCTTCTAATGACCATGCGGGTGGGCTGCTGGGCAGTGGTAACAGGTGCAGGGATTAGGCCGGATGGCAGTGGGCCAGTATTGGGGGGAAGGGACGCTGGACTTGGTATGGACAAAGGGTCAGACTGGACCGTAGGGGAATGGGCCAGGGGTGACGGGTCCGTAGCTGGCGTGCTACTGGACGGCTGGTTTGGGGATGCTGTCGGGTGGGACGTGGGCTGAACGGGTGGATTGGGCCGTGACAGAAAGTGCAAAGTGTATGGAGAAATCCCATGGTCCAAACAATCATAAGAAGTTGGGGTTGGTTTGTGTAAGTTTGAGAAAGGAAATTGAGTTTCCTCAAAGATGACATGCCTTGATATTATGATTTTGTTGCTTGATAAATCATAACATTTATATCCCCTATGGTTCAACGGATATCCCAAAAATACACACGGGATGGACCTTGCTTGCAACTTATTAATAGTTGTAGATGGGAAAAGAGGATAGCATAGACACCCAAAAACCCGGAGATGAGAATAGGAGGGGGTTCATTGATAGAGAATTTGCGTTGGTGATTTATACCCAAGGACTTTGGTGGGAAGTACATTAAGGAGATATGTGGCCATTTGGAGAGCATGATTCCAAAAAGAGGAGGGCATGGAGGAGTGGGCAAGAAGAGTGCGCACTATGTTGTTAATGGATTTAATTTTTCTTTCCGCCTTACCGTTTTGAGAAGAGGTATGGGGGCAAGAAAATCTGAAATTCAAACCATTGGAGGTGCAAAAAGATTGAAAAAGCCCATTATCGAACTCCCGCCCATTATCACATTGAATGTTTGTGATGTCTCTTTCGAATTGAGTTCGTATTAATACCTTAAAAAATAGAAAAATAGAATAAACTTGGGACTTGTTAGAGATCGGAAAAGTCCAAAGAAAATTACTATAATCATCAGGAAGAAAACATAATAGCGGTGCCCAATAGAACTCAAAACAGGAGATGTCCATAAATCACTATGAACGATATCAAATGGCATAGTAGTAAATGACAATGAATCATGAAATGGCAGTTTAATGTGTTTCCCCAAAGGACAAGAGGTACAAAAAGAAGTTCGGGCCTTATTACATTAAATTAAAGCATTACTACGAAGGGAACTAAGGATAGCATTTCCCGGATGCCCGAGTCGAGAATGTCATAAGCTAGGTGATGCGGCAATGAAGGTTGATGGTGAAGTGGTTCGTTTTGTGGCAGTGATAGGATACAATTCCCCGGTGCTCTCACATCTCATTAGGCGGCTCCCCGTCTGTAAAACCTTCACAGAAAACCCAAGAGGATCAAACTCAACAAAAACATTATTGTCCTTAGTGAATTTACGTACGGAAATAAGGTTTTTGATGAGTTTTGGAGCATGTAAGACATTTTGGAGATGTAATGGGGGATTAGGTGGGGTTAGGGATGTATGACCATAGCCACGAAATGGAATAGTGCTACCATTACCAACGACAATTCCAGAATTCTTGCTCAAATTAAAGTAAGACGTGAGAGTACCTGTGTTGGCAGTCATTTGGGAAGTCGCTCCAGTGTCCATGTACCAATTATCATCTGGTTGATGCATTGACAAAGTGTGCATGGCGGCTTCTACGTCTGTTGGAGTATACCCAGAATAGGATGGACCATGCATGGATAGGCCTGCTGAGATGGGCGTGGACCTGCACCGAGAATTCCATTGGGCCTTGGCGTCGAGGGACGCTTCTGCCATAGCCTTGTCGGATACGGACAGGGGGGCAGTGCCCACTGTTGCGGTGGCCACGAAGGCCAGTAGTAGCCCTCTGCTGGTGGCTGGGCCGTCAGCGACTGGTGGTGGCTGGTCTATCCGCCACTGCCGCGGCCAGATTTCCCGCGGTTGTTGGTGTTGTTATTTCCCTTGCCTTTATTCTTGTTATAATTCCTGCCATGATTATTATCACGATTGTGATAATTACAGTTGGTTGAATTATTGCTGCCTCCAGATGGCGGCGGGGGAGTATCATTATCGGCAATGAGAGTCGCGGGACCAGAATTGCGGGCTCGTTCCTTGGCAGCAGCGTCTTCGAGCTTGAGTCTGGAACACACTTCAGAGAAAGAGGGCAGCACGTCCTTTTGCTGGATGGTTGTGACAAAGTGTGCATATGTCTCCGGCAAGCCCGCAAGGAGGGGCAAAACCAGACGTTGGTCGTTCATCGGCGACCCCACGTTGGCAAGCTGATCGGCAAGGGACTTCAGCTTATTATAATAAGCCATAACCGATCCGAAGTCGGCCATTTTTGTGGTGGTGAATTCTGTTTCAAGGTACGCTGCCCTTGAGTTCTTGTTATCTTGGAAAATTTGAGCAACTCGGTTCCAAGCCTTCTCCGCAACATCATCCGCCACGAGAATAGAGGTAAGAATATCATGGGATACGGTGGCATATATCCATTGGAGAACCACCGCATCGAGCCGTTTCCAGAGCGGAAGATCGTCCGCCTTCGCTGCGTTGTACGCGGTGAGTTCGGTGGTGTCAGTTGGTGGTATGATGTGCCCAAGTACGGAGTGGACGCAGGCTAGAACCTTGAAAAGTGTCGCCCATTCGTGATAATGGTCGGTTTCCATGTCAAGGGTGATTGGTATTAAGGATTTCACATTCGTGACAGTCAAAGCAGAATGGAAAATTTTGTCAGCCATTGAAGAGAAGTGAGGGAGGAAGAAGGCGACTGCTAGGTTTAGGAAGAAGAAGGTGACGGCTAGGTTTAGGAGGTGAGGAAGGAAACCTAATCTGATACCATGTAGGAAATCAATCTGACATCTGTATTGATGTATGATAGTCAATATATACAAAGTAGGTATCTAACTGTCAGCATAATACTAGGCTAAATTATAGGACCTAATTAGCTATACATAAGGAAGAGATCACGCCTAATATACATTTGCTAATTATGAAAAGATTATGCTAATATTTACATTGACTATTTCATAGTCTATCAACTAGTATACCAAATGAGTGATATTTGGGGTCCCAAATATTTTGGGCCTTTTAGCAAGGATTTCAAAAGCTTTGGAGTAGATCCGCCCGGCCCACAAAAAACCCCATCTCAAGTAAGAAATCACAAACAGAAGTTAAAAAATTGCATCTCTCTGGTCTCCGAGAATCATTTACAAATAACTTCCTCCGTTCAATTTGGACTTTGCACATCCTATCCTTTAAAAAAAAAATTGATATGAGTATTTTACAATTTACACAATACCCATATTAATTGATATTTAGTCTTAGGACGAGAAATAATTTGGGGAATAATGCTAAGGGTACAATATGATTTTTTTTTTCTTCTTAATATGCTAAAGTGGCTAATAAAAGTAAAAATGTATTTTTAATGTAATGAACCAGTAAAAGTAAACGGAGGGATTACGATAATGGTTGGTTCAATGCATATGCATGTTATTAAAAATAGAATCAATTTCGATTACATGTTGCTAAATTTAATGAGAAATGATGTTTTAAAAGATGTTTGAGAAATCAAAGGGAAAAAAAGAAAGAGATAATGGACTTAAAAGTAAGAGAGTGAAGGAGACAAAAAGTAAGAAATGAAATATAGTGAAAAAGTAAGAAATGAAATATAGTGAAAAAGACAAGTAATCGTTTTAGAGGTCGAGTCTTACGACAAGTAATCGTTTTAGAGGTCGAGAGTCTAGGCAAGAGCTTTTTCTTTTACCGTCAAATCTTTCTATAAAAACATTATTAGGTCCGAAATATTTTAGTTGTTATAATTAATGACTGTTATACATATATAATAATATTGATATTTAAATAATATTTTGTCGTTTTAGGCCAAAAAGATGCATAAAATTTATTTTTTCATTTTTTATTATCAAATTTCAAGCTTAATCACACTTTATATAACGAAAGAAAATCTTTTAATGATGAAAATATATATTCATATAATATTCGTCATCATAAATAGTATTGTATTAAAGTATCAAAATATTTGCTCAAAATCTCTAGACCTGTTATTGTTAATCTTACAGATTCTATTTCCGCACAGATGATCAATCATTATATTACAAAAAAAAAGAAGATAACTGTTATATAAAGATAATTTTATAAATATTGTACTGTCATAAAAATGGTTGTTATCGTTATAAGTAAAAAAATTGTCATAAAAAAAAAGTAAAATATAACACAAAAAATCGACTCCGAATCTTTATAGAAAGGTATTATTATACGAAATCGTTTTTACATAGAAATCTTCTTGCAGTTGATTTTGTTTTTTCCAGTTTGTCAAGTATTACTTCTAGGAGTAGTACTTTGAAATAATTAATGCAAGAAATTGAGCAATAACCTCTGCATATTGACATTCCAACTAAACGGTGGAGTATTTACAAGTTAGGATTAGGCCTTGATGGATTCCACTCCTCTCTGCCGTGTCAAAGTTTGTTTTCTTCGCCGTGAGAGAGTTTGTTTTGAACATTATTAGCAGTATAACACAGACTTCTCGCTGAAAATGACCTTTCTTATTAATTAGTTACTTCCCAAGTCTCAATTTAAGTGTCTTTTTTTTTTTTTTTGGTCTGTCTCAAAAAAAGTATATCTTTTTATATTTAGTAAGTTGACAATTCAAATATCTTACGTGATAAGTTTATAACCACAAGATTCAAATAATTTTATGTTACTTTACACATCTTTAATTTAAAGACAAAAGATTCAAAAGTCTCCCTTTATTTCTTAAACTTTGTGTCAAGTCAAACTAAAACACTTAAAATGGGACGGAGGGAGTATTAAAATGGTACCATCCGGGTAATTGTTATAGTATTCCTTCTGTCCCGATTTGTGACACACTTTCTTCCGTAATTTGCCCCAAAACTGATATTTTTATATTTCTAGAAAAAATATAACTTTAAATTTTCTATTTTAACCTTAATAAGATAATTTATAAATGTATAAATATCTATGATTTATTTTAAATCATAAGTTTAAAACAAAAGAATTTCTTTCTTAGACCGATAGAGCATTTGTGTTATACTATAACTAGATCTTATCTCTAACTACTTTAGACAAAGTCCTAATTAAGTAAAGGACAAGTGAGGGACAGTCAAACAATTCTTATCAAGCCACCTTAATTTTTCCTTTGTCGTCTAATATAGCACTAAACTAGAATAGTAATAATAATATAAACAATAGAAAAATCAAAATATATAAAGTCAGGTCTCTCTATAACAGCACCCGCATATAACAATAATTCTCTATAACAGTCAAGTTTTTTCGGAACCGATTTTTTATGTTATATTTTACTTCTCTATAATAGCATTTCACCTATAACAGCAACAACCTAACTTTATAACAGTACGCTCTTTGTAAAATTACCCCCCATATAACAGCTATCTTCTTTTTTTGGTAATATAATAATTGATCATCTTTATAAAAATAGAATATTCATGATTACTAATAATAAGTGTATAGATTTTGACCAAATATTTGATCATTTAATACACTATTTATGACAAAAACTATCATATGAATATATATATATTTTCATTATGAAACGATTTTCCTTCGTTGTACAAAGTGTGATTAAGCTTAGAATTTGATAATTAAAAATGAAAATTAGATTTTATGCCTCTTTTTTGCCTATAACAGCGAAGTATTATTTAAATGTCAATATTGTTATAGGTGTATAACAGCCATTTTCTATAACAGCTAAAAAATTTCAGACCCAACAATGCTGTTATAAAGAGGTTTGAATGTATATGATGACAAATCACTAAGGTAAATGATTAATAGTATTATAAAGAGCTGAACTTTTTAATATGGCAGACAAAAAGCATCAAGTGAGTAATTTGGACACTCACCAAATAGACAAGGCATCAACAGCGACTTGCGCGTTCTTTAAATAACCAGCGAAGAGGACCAACGCCATAAAGTACCAAGTCTCCAAGCTGCATATTAGTTAATATCAACGACCTTACTTGAACAGGATCTGTTCTATAGGCTCGAACCACCTTATCCTTGAGTCCTAAGGAGACAGGAAACCAAGTCTGGTGGATGAACCGTGGCCATGAGATAGAGCGTGATTAATAGCTCTACCATTGCCCGCTGGGTGATGGAGCCATAGAGGATCGTTCTCAGCCCGGTTTACATGAATTATTAATTGTACAAAATTGATTACTGGGAAGTTGCATATTAGTTAATATCAGATGCTAAATAAATCAGATCAAGAAAACCATAGTAATCACTAATCAGAAATTTAATGGACCACTAACTTAAAACGTGAAACTATATTTTCATTAAATTATGCCCCTTAGTAAAAACTGCTATATGTTTCATAAATGATCACCTCTTAGTATATTTTCTGTTATTTTGTAACATATTGATGGTGACCTTATGGCTCACCATGTGTTGGAGGCTCATGTGATTAATTATTGAGAAATTTTCAGAGACCTTCCCTCATGTTTTGCTTCGTTTCACTGACCTTCTCTCACGTTTGTAATATTACGATTACCTGCCTTATTATTTTTTTTTTTTGTAACAACTATTTTATACTAATAAAAAAAATAGTATATATGGACTGATTAGTCCTCCCAAAGATCATGTTCTTTTGGTTAAATTTTATTTTATCAATATCTTCTTGAAAAAGTTGTTTCCTAGGAATATTAAAAGGAATATAACGGGTTATTCACCTGTTTACAATATTAAAATCAAATCTTACTTCTACAATAAGAAATTTGCATTGGAGAGAAATCAAATTCTATAAATGCTAAAATCAAATTCCACTTCTACAATCACATTACAATGTATGACTATGTAACGATGTGCAAGGAGGAGAGAACAAGGAATCCTTTCAATACCCGATTAAATAAATCTGAATTTTCAGTTGCGCCATTACTCAATAAGGAACTCGGTTTGTGTGAACTACATCTAAACCTATTTGTTGACACAACAACTAGTACACAAGCTAGCTGAAAGCTAATTCATGCTCATATCGTTAAGTACACAAATCTATAATAATAAAGCCTTTTAGATTTTTTGCACTTTAATTTGTCTTATTTTCTCAAACAAATAGTTGAGCTATCACAATGGAGAAAAAGAATAAGAATGAAGCTTTACCATTTTTCTTTTTTTGTGGAGCAAAAATGAAAGCGGATGAACAAGGATGGAGAATGACATAAATTGTTGGCAATATGTCATTTATATTTTAAATCTACAAAATTTAGTTTCAAAAAGTCAAAACATGGTTGAAGAAGAGAAAAAAAGCTAAACTGTTGGGAATGACTGAATAACTCATGGTATTCCATTTTAATATTCCTAGGAAATAACTTTTTCAAGGAGATATTGATAAAATAAAAAATAAAAATAACTTGATTTTTGGGAGGACAAATCAGTCTATATATACTATTTTTTAATTAGTAATAAATAGAATTAAATAGTTGTTACAAAAAAATTAAAATAGGGGACCGCATATGCATTAAGCCATCTTTTTAACGAGGAATATATACTTCCAGTGTAGTAAAAAAACCAAAATAATATAAAGGAGTTTAAGGTAGATTGATTTCGTTAAAGGGAAGATTGATTTCGTTCTTAATTGCTTGTCATTCTCAAGGATCATATCTATTGCAAAAACATGAAAACAGAAGATTTCCAATGCAAATTAACATATCGACTCTCACTACAAATAATACTCTTATCTGACCTTTTTTGTCATGTTTTTTCTTGAGTCGAGGGCCTTTCGGATATATTGGTATTATACACACACATATATATATAGAGAATATGAATATATATATGCATATATATATATATATATAGAGAGAGAGAGAGAGAGAATATATATATATATATATATATATATATATATATATATATATATATGGTAAGCTTCCCTTTCAGAAGGGTATTTCTTAAAAAAAATTAGCTTTAGTTGAGGTAAAATTTTAGCATAAGTAAGAAATCATAAACATACATTAGAATTATCTTTTAAAAAAGGTTGCAGTTGGCTCAAGGTCATTTATTTAGAGATGCAATATCCACGAAGTCGTTTTCCAAGGAATTTAACTTCTGACAGTATAAAAAAAAGTTTCAGGTCATGTTTGAAGTTGAATCTCATAATTGGTGAAGTTAGTAATTAACCAAGAAAACAAGATAAGTGACATTTTATGATATATTATACTACGCTAATAATATAAAAGGTAGAATACATAGATAAAAATCTTAACTTGACCTCAACTGATAGCTGAATCCCAACTTTCATTTTGACCATCTAGACATTTCAACTCTTCTTACTAGGTCTCGTGGATAGTCGATGCTGACATTGGAAAATGTTTGATTTTCACTTGACATTGAGCGCGCCAGCCATTAAATTTTGTGCTTCAACCTTTTATAAAAATTATGTTGGTCTCACGATTTCTCCTCTTTCCCACACTTCTTCTTATTCATTTTGCATCCACCATTAAAGGATTTTGATCAAACAAGAAACAATCGCTAAAACTCCAGATTTAATTTTCTCAAAGCAATAGTAGCAACCCCCCAATAAAACCCACTCGATTTCTTATTTTGATTTTTCAATCTGTATAAGAAGGCAAAGAAGGAGGCGAAGTTAGTAGTTATGGAGGAAAAGACTGTAAAGTTTGACTATCTGTATGAAGAACTTAGGGACAAAGGCGGGACAAGAACCTGTACAAGTTAGACAAGTCGAGAGAGAAAGGCTTGTGACCAGGAACAAGTGAAGTGTATCAAAGACAAGGATGGCATTGTAACGACCTATTTGGTCTTTTAGACATTTGACTTTTTTGCCTCAGTTGACCCCTCAACTCCGTTAGAGTGTGTTTGACTCGTGGGGTTGGGTAGCGCGGTTCCCTAGGTGATCGGGATTGGTTTTGACGAAATGAGAGGCTTAAAGTGAAAAACCTGTGATCAATAGTTGACTTCTGGATAAACGAACCTTTTCGGAAATTTGGTCGATTCCATGAGGTTCGGAGAGTGGTTTATAACTTGGTGGGGTGATGATAAAATATATGAGTCCACCAAACAGTGTAAAGAACCAGGTTCTCTATCTGTCTCCTTAAGTAAAGGCAAATAGTAAATAACACAAGATATTTACGTGAAAAACTCCTGGCTCAAGGAATTAAAAATCACGAGCTACACCAGTAGGATTTCCAACTTCAATATAAACGAGCAACTTCATATTACAACCTATTGCAACCTAGGAATTAAACTCTTAATCCCCCAACCCTTACAACAACTCTATTGTAAGACCGTTACAATAACTCTATTGCAAAGAGAAAAGCCTGACTAGCTCTAGCCAACAACCCAAGCAAACATTTGACTAACTCTAGCCAAGTGAACAAACTCAGAATGGTTGCAAATCTGTCCTACCATTACACTTCTTGAAAGTCGTGTAGGAATACAAGTTACGAACACAAGACAAAGACTCAAGTTATATTAGTGGTTAGGAACATGTCCTTCTGTTTGTTGGGGCTTTGTTCTTGAGAGCACCTTGAGAGGTGGCTGCTAGCACTTTGAGATGTAGGAGATTTTTGATTTGCAAGTGTTAGGGTTTCTCTTGTGTAATGTTATCTATATATGAGGAGCAAGTGTTGAGATGAAAGAGACATTGCATTCTTCCCTGGCATGCTACAGCTGTGTTGCTGCACTATCCATTCAGTACAGTGTCAGCAACTTTTACAGCTGTAGAGTTGGTCGAGCAACGGCTAGGGGACCTAATCCCATCTAGTCCCTCTAAAAGCGTATCTGGTCCCTATTCAGCTCCCCATCTGGCCCGTCTAAAAGCATATCTGGTCCCTATTCAGCTCCTCATCTGGTCCCTTTATATACATATCCCGCAGCTTGTATGGTGTAGTTGATTGCATCAAGTTCACATCTGGTTCCTTGGATAAGATTAATCACACCGCAGGATGTCATGAGTGAGGGCATATGAGCCTATCTGGTCCTTCCAATAAGACTTGTTGTTTTCATGCATTATAACACATTGTACAACTCATATTAGGTTTGTCAAATCATCAAAACATAAGTTATCCTAACTTATCAATTTCCCCCTTCTTGTTGATGACAAATACATGACAATATTCCCCCCTGAGGACTGGATGTCCCACTTGTTTGTCATTGTCAAAACCTCATAACACATGGTATTAGTCAAATGAAGTTTTTCAAATCATCAAAACAAGTATATCGTAACCCTTCAATTTCCCCCTTTTTGATGATGACAAACGCATTGTTATATTCCCTTGAGGACCAGATTGCCTACTTGTTCCCCATGAGAATCAAATCCATCTTCCAGTCATGAATATTTGTAGAGCACATACAATAAAAACAACAAAGGCCAAACCCTTCAAACTCATTGGCAGTCATTAATTTTTCCCCCTTTTGGCATCAATTAAAAAAGACGAAGTATATGCCAAAACAGGGTTACTGACATTAACCCATGGCCACTGAGGCAACAGAACATATGCATCAATAAAACAAGCAGGCTATATAATATTGCATAAACAGAAAGATAATGCCTATGTATAATTAGCATAAAAAACAAGGCATATTACTTCCAACATAATTTTTTTTTTAAAAAAAAAAAGTGCCAATAACATTACAACCCAAAAGCAAGGATATGAAGGTCAATGATGGGAATATGAGAAAAGTTAAGAGAAGGGATTGGAAAGCAGGGGGAGAGCGGGAAAGGATTCCGTTTAAAGCTTTGAGAGAAGCTTGTCAATGAGCTCATTGGCAACGCGATGATCATGAACCAGCTGCTGAGTCAGTTCATCCACTTTCTTTTGAAGAGAAACTACTCTAGCTTTGAGCTTCACATTCTCCTCCTTCAACCCACTCAAGGAACCAGAAGCCTCATTTCCTCGTGCACTTTGTTGCAGCTCAGCTTTCAGAATGGCAATTTCAGTGTCCCTTTGGGCTAGATGCAGTGACAGCTTGTCAATTTCTTCATTTGCCTTTTCTTAAGCCTCTATCAAATTTGAGATTACAGAGTTGCTTCCAACACCTCCCTTCTTTGGTATGCACTCATACGAGTCCAGAGCCTAGATGGGCATAAATTTGCCACAAAAAAACCAAAAGGGGTTGCCCTTTCCACGATAAACCAAAAGGGGTTTATCGTGGAGGGAGCAACGTTTTACGAAAAATAAAATTGTCAGATCGAAATTGAAAATATAAAAATAAATTGTCAACAAAATCAGATTTTGCGAAACCTTGGTCACCCAACGTTTTACAAAATAAAGTTTTTTTTAATTATTATTTGTTTATGAAGATGAGGTACCTTTTGATTTTTCCCTTTTAAAATTTCAGTGAAGCTTTTTTTTTTTTTTAATTCAAACATATACCACAAGTCATATAATAATTAACGCAAACGTATATTCTAACTCTAACCTTTCATACAATAATTAAAAATGCATTTTCTAATATGTGAACATAAAAAAGAAATGGTAAAAATATAAGTTAAATAAACGTCACACATTATCTGAATAGTAAATGTTAAATTAATTACGTAATTAAACACCACAAGACATATTATATATTTATTATAATAAAGACAACAACATATTCTCTTAAGATTACATAAGGAAACAACGATCGTACAACTTAGGAAAAAACATAAAAACCAACAAGCAACAACAACTACTGATTTCTGTCAGGGCAGCGATTCTTGTTATGACCTGTTTGCTTGCACGCTGCCCCAACAGAAATCAGTAGTTGTCGTTGCTTGTTGGTTTTTATGTTTTTTCCTAAGTTGTACGATCGTTGTTTCCTTATGTAATCTTCCAAGTATATGTTGTTGTCTTTATTATAATAAAATATATAATATGTGTTGTGGTGTTTAATTACATATTTAATTTAATATTTACTATTCAGATAAATGTGTGAAGTTTATTTAACTTATATTTTTAGTATTTGTTTTTATGTTCACATATTAATTATTGTATGAAAGGTTAGAGTTAGAATATTTATTTGAGTTAATTATTATATGACTTGTGGTGTATGTTTGAATTAAAAAAAAAAAAAGCTTCACTGAAATTTTAAAAGGGAAAAATCAAAAGGTACCTCATCTTCATAAACAAATAATAAAAAAAAACTTTATTTGTAAAACGTTGGTTGACGATTTTTTCCCGTAAAACGTTGCTCCCTCCACGATAAACCCCTTTTGGTTTATCGTGGAAAGGGAAACCCCTTTTGGTTTTTTTATGGCAAATTTATGTCATTTAGGCTCCGGCATCGCACTTATACTCCTCTGAAGTACTTCAGTGAACATATGCATTCTTGTACCCAAGGTCCCTTTACCAGCTTGTATCTTGAAGTACTCGAAGATTCTGGTAAGAAGGAATCCATATAGTAGCTTATGTCTACCATCCATGATTGTAGCCACTTTGATCATGTGCTCGATCATAAGGGAAGGCAGCTTGACAGGAGTGAAGCTGGCTAAAGCTTCAATCAGGAATATGTCAGGAATGGCAGCCATAGTTCTTCTTTCTGAGCGGGGAAAAATGACTTTGTTAACCAATTCAAAGAGCAATTGGTATTTAGACTAAAGTTGCTTTTTAAAGACTCTTTCTCCATCTATGGATCCTTCTCGTTTAGCGATAATATTCAAGAAATGAGGTGATACAGTGTTAGTCTTGACTGAGTTTAATAATATTCAAGAAATGAAGTGATACAGTGTTAGTCTTGACTGAGTTTAACCCATCAAAATTTAACCCATCAGGTGGAACTTGCAAGATCTCCCCAATAATATGTTCATCAAGTGTGAATTCAACTCCATTTACAGATAGCAGTAGGGAGCCATAAAAATGAGCAAGTTGGCATAGAATTCAAATACTTCATCCTTAAAGAATTCTAGAACTGGGGGTTTAAAGAGATGTGTCGATCTTTGGAATTCAACTATTTCAACCAGCTCTTTCATTCCAGGTTTGCCAGCAACTTCTGGATCAAAGACTTTACCTGTCAACACCTTTTGGGTTTTTAGAATTTCCTTTCTTTCTGAGTCTGTCCATTCCACCTTTTGTCGCTTGGATGAGGAACCAGGTTCCTCTTTGCCACCTGCAGATTTCTTATTTTGGGAACGAGTTCGTTTCTTTTGCTAAGAGATCTGATTCTCAGTATCTGGTCCCCCTTCCCAGGGCTCTGTTTCCTCATCTACTATATTTCTTGATTCAACTTCTCTCTGTTTTGTTTTCTTTAAATTTTTCTCAAAAGTGTGATTCATTCTCTTCTGCTTCTCCCTCCTTTACTCTCACATTTTTCACACAGTCTGCCTCTTTAATTGGTGATACTTTCATCTCATCCACTAATCCCTTAGTCTTTCTCACTGGTTTATCCCTTTTTTCTTAACATATGTTTCTATTGGCTATTTTTCAAATTCGTATCCATTTGTGCTTTAGCTTTTCTCCTGGTAATTCGTCCCTGTCTAGATTCATGTTTTAGCATTCATTTCTTCCTTTCAACATGACCTTGTATTTCGTTTGAACCTTATGCTTACAGGCTCATCCTCATCATCCTTTCTGTAAATCCTCATCAGTGTCTCTATCAAGTTGATTGAACACAACTGATTCCCTTCTTTCAAAGATCTTTCCTAGAGGTACAGTAATTTTAGGCACATGATGGTAACCTAATCCTTCGTTTGATATTGAAGCATTTTCTAACACAGGAGAATTTCTTTCCTGTTGGACGGAGGAACCATGTCCCTCAATGTTTTCCCCAGAACCCTCAATATTTCCCTCTTTCTTCAACATTTCAACAGCCAACAGAAAATTTGTAACAATTTCTTCCTCTTCACTAGCTAAGATCTTAGACCTATCCGTTTTTCCTTCAACCAGATTTTCCTCAAAGAAGTGATCGACAGAGGACTCAGATTGTCCTTTGTCAGATTCACTATCGACTTTCTTATTTTGAGAGACAGAGTTACCTAATGCGTAGACAGTCTCCTTCTTTGCAGCCTCTACTGTCACTTTTTCAAGGTTCTCTGTTCTAACATCGAAAGCACCGGGTTCAATGGCCTTATTGGCCACTTCAATCATGTCATCTACTCCATAGTTTAAGCACTGACTTGGGGTTTCAACATGTCCTTTCTTAGCTTTAAGTTCAATTTATTTGCAGGAAGATTTCAATAACAATGCAATTTGACCATCATCGTCTAAAATCGGGTTTTTTTTAACATTTGAGTACTGAGGTTCAGGTACAAATCATTTTGGTCTCTGACTTTTTCATTGACGTGCGGGATCAGAACTGGTAGGTAATGATGGTAACGAGAGAGTGTTTGGGTCGGGGAAGGATGGATACTTAGAGGGTGACATTGCAAGGATTGTTTCAGAAGGAGTTGGCATTTTCGAAGGTGAATCACAAGCATTTGGGCTAGATGGGTGAGGTGCAGAGGATTTGAGCTCAGACATGCCAGAATTTTAGCAAGGAAATGATCAGAGGTAAGGCTTTGATACTCAAAATCAACAAAGGGAATAGAAATGTGTCCAGTTTCTACCTTGAGAGAGAGAGAGAGATAAGTGGGTTTGGAAAGTAAAAAGTTGTTTCTTTATGAATTGAAGTAGTGTGACACGTGGATAGGAGGTCTGACTATAAAGGGATTCCATATTAATTATTTTCAAGATTGGGCGGGAAAGGTCATAATAATATGGCACTCTAGCAGTTTTTAAACACATAGTGCATAGTTGAAGATACTAACCTGAATCAAAGAACTAGGTTCCTTGACCATAATTTTTGAAAAGGAGCATAGTCTCTGAAATATGCAATATCACTTAGCCGTGCACGTTTAGTATAGAATTGAGTTAGATGTCAAATAAAAGCCCTTTTCAAGCATATACCTGTTCTCCAATCATAGCCAAAACATGTGGGATTAATTGCAAGGAGCCCGTTCATAGAAATTTGATCAGACCCAACATCAATTGATTTGTAAAAGTCGCCTGCACATAGCTTTGAGGAGAAGCCTTCTACCTAGTCCCTTTCTTAGCCAAGCTTCACACATCTCAACCTTTTCTTCAGTAAAGCACACCCACCGTTTCAATCAGCATTTTCAAAAAGTGGGGGGGGGGGGGGGTACCCACGAGCCTTGCCACGATCCTTGTTGTAGATTACCCACCTGGTTTCAATAACTTTTAACTATAAGAACCGTGTTCTGTATTTGTTTCTCCTAGACTTATATACATCTAATACAACTCCAACCACTAGATGTTCAGCTTCATGAGGAGTGATAAGAAATCTAGATTCTTCACCATCTTCATCATCCTGTGAATTTTTATCTTCCAAGTTGTTATCAATTACGCACATCCTTCTTTTATATGCAAGTAACACAGACTTTGTGATCTGAGAAATTGATGTTTGGTATCTCAAGCATCATGTCCTCCACGATCTTATTTTCAATCAAGGATAAAGACTTATATAACCTATTAGTCTGTGCCTTAATTTCCACCATTATTGAGAACACAGGGATATGTTAGATCCCACAGATATGAGGACCACTTCACAAGTTGTGCTTCTCATCAAAACACATAATACATGTTCTCAGTTGCAAGGAAGAACGTCTTGCTAGTTTTTCCAGTGCCAAGCATAGACCCATGCTTTTAATTTTCAAACGACATACTCTCTCCTTGATAGGCCTTGAGTGAGAAAAAATCATTCATTCTTGCAGTTATATGCTTCAAGCAGCCACCATTCATGTTTTATTTTGACTGATTCCTCTCACTTAAGCCTGTTAACTAGATTACTGACTTGTTTTAGGAACCCAAACCAGTTTGCATCCCTTAGAGTGAAGGAACGGGTGAATCAAACTTTTTTTTGCCCATTCAGGCAAACCCAATTTTCTTTTGCGAGGACCAAGTCCCTCATCTCTTGATTTCCTTTCAATAAACCTCTTATTTTTTTGAAGAACTTAAAGTTTTGCTTTGCATGCATCTTTATAATGGTCGATTTGACCACAGTGAGTGCAAAACCAATTTTCAGATGTGGTGACATACTTGCTACGGGGATTGTAAGGAGATATAGCCTTTTTAAATCCAATACATTCCCTTCCTCCTATGTTGCTCTTGTACATGGAGATGACTGCCTCTGAGGACCAGGTCCACTGAAGTGACTTATCCAGATCAGTTTTTACCCTCATTAAATCATCTTGAAGTTGTTTTTTCCTTTCAAGTGCAGCAATAAGATTCATCTTGGTCTTGTTAAGTTCTTTCTCAAGCTCAAGTTGAACCTTACAAGCTTCTTTCTTTCCTCTAGAGGGTGTGTTCATCCATCTTTTAATTAGACTTTTTAACAAAGAGATTTCTCTAGAAAGCACGTCTAGGTGTTCCTTCAAATCTTCATTAGTGTTTACCAAGCCATCCTTTTCTTGCTCTATTACACCAAATTCTTCAATGAACGCATTCTTTTCTTTAATGATCCTGTGGTATGCATCAATTAGCACAGTTGCTAATGACATCAATTTTTTGTTAGATTAATAGTCATGTTTTTATGAACATCAAGAAAACTTACCTCATCCTATTCACTATCATCATCAGTATCAGATTTTCCCATGAGTGCACAGATTGACTCGTGTTCTGAAGGTTCATAGTTAACAGCCATCATTGATGCATCAACTTGGTCAACTCCATCTTCAGATTTACTAAAAAGGTTTCCCCAGGCAACCTGATTCTGCTTTGCCAAGTTGTCAACTGCATTGTTCTTTTTGATTTTTTTATATCATGAATCTGGTTCATTTTTGCTATTTTTTCAGAGTTTTTCTTGTAATAGTCCTACTTTTGGAGAGGGCATTCTTTGATGAAGTGCCTAGCCTTCCCATACTTGTGACAACAGTGATATCCTTTGAGGTTTTTACTGGAGCTTTCTTTCTGGGAACCATAATTTTTTTGGTCCCCCTTTTGAAATCTTTAAGTGAGATACTTCAGATCATGAATAGACTCACTATCTTTCATCTTGAGAGGTTCATGTTCTGTGGTTAGCATGTCAATCTTGGACTGCTTTATTTGACTGGTTCCCTCATAAGCAATCTGGAGAGCTTCCCAGATCTTTTTTGCAGTTTCACAAGATTAGATGTGCTTGTACTCTTCTAATCCAACACCACAAATAAGGATTTTCCTGCTTTAAATTCCTTTTTCACAGCTTCTCTATCAGCATCACTATGTTTCCTTTTTGTTTTTGGATCTGTCACAGTCCCAACCTCATAAATCTTCATAGAACCATGAGGATCATCACAAGTGATGTCCCACAACTCAGGATCCTTATCCATGATAAAATCATGCATTCTTGCCTTCAACCATCCATAGTATTTTCCATCAAATCTCGGTGGTCATATGATAAATTGCCTTCTTCTAGGTTTGATGAACTATCCAAGAGAAGAATCCTTTCTATGTGTTAGCCTTTTAGAAAGAACCTGTTCTGATACAAATACGAGTCCACCAAACAGTGTAGAGGACCAGGTTCTCTATTTGTTCCCTTAAGTAAAGACATAAGGTAAATAACACAAGATATTTACATGGAAAACTCCTTGCTCAAGGGATTAAAAATTACGACCTACACTAGTAGGATTTCCAACTTCACTATAAACGGGTAATTTCAAATTACTACTTAGGATTTAAACTCTTAATCTCTCAACCCTTATAAAAATTCTATTGTAAGACCTTTATAAAAACTCTATTGCAAAGAGCAAAACTTGACTAACTCTATCCAAGAACCCGAGCAAACCTTGACTAACTCTAAGTGAACAGACTCAGAGTGGTTGTAAATCTGTCCTACTATTACACTTCTTGAAAGCCGTGTAGGAATACAAATTAAGAACACAAGACAAAGACTCAACAAACCTAAGGACTCAAGTTATATTCAGGGGTTAGGAACATGTCCTTCTATTTGTTGGAGCTTTGTTCTTGAGAGCACCTTGAGAGGTGGCTGCTAGCACTTTGAATGTAGGAGATTTTTTATTTGCAAAGTGTTACAGTTTCTCTTGTGTATTGTTGTTTATATATGAGGAGAAAGTGTTGAGATGAAAGAGAAACTACATTGTTCCCTAGCATGCTACAGCTGTGCTGCTGCATTATCCATTCGGTATTAGTATTAGCAGCTTTTACAGCTGTAGAGGCCTGATCCCATCTGGTCCCTCTGAAAGCGTATCCGTTCCTTATTCAGCTCATCATCTGGTCCCTTCATATATATATATATATATATATATATATATATATATATATATATATCCCGTAGCTTATGTGGTGTGGTTGATTCCATCTAGTTCACATCTGGTTCCTTGAATAAGAATAATTACACCGCAGGGTGTCATGTGTAAGGGCACATGAGCCCATCTGGTCCTTCCAATAAGACTTGTTATTTTCATGCATTATAACACATTGTATAGCTCATATTAGGTTTGTCAAATTATCAAAACATAAGTTATCCTAACTTTTCAATTTCCCCCTTTTTGGTGATGACAAACACATGACAGTATTCCCCTAGAGGACCAGATGACCCACTTGTTTGTCATTGTCAAAACTCATAACATATGGCATTAGTCAAATGAAGTTCGTCAAATCATCAAAACAAGTATATCGTAACCCTTCAGTTCGGTTCCTGAGGCACTCGGGAGTGTTTTAGTTCCTTGGTTGGAAACATATTTTTAGGGTTTTGGGGGTTGACTTTGTCATTATGACCTCCGTTGAGAATTCTGAGGGCACGCGTGAGTTCGTAGCATATTTTAACATTGGAATGCATGTATGGTTTGTATTCGGGAGGTCTCGGATGAGTGTCTGATTTTGGGTTGAAGTTAGTGAAAAACTAGATTTTTGCTGGTTTTTAGTGTGCCACTTTTGGGTGGTTTGGCCGCGTCTGCGAGCCCGCTTCCACGAGGCTTGGTTCAAAAAAGCGAAGGATCGCCTCGCCGAGCAGTTTCACACATGTGGGGTCTTTTCCGCAGGCGTGTGACCGCTCATGCGGATATTGTCCCACATTTATGAGATGCTGACTTGTTTAATGAATCCACATCTGCGGAAGTTTCTCTGAAGATACGAGATTGCGACTGCGGGCACGGATTCCGCAGATGCGAAGATTGTTGTTTCCAGATTCTTAAAATCCCCAATTTGAACCATTTCTTTTCATTCACCAAATTGAGACCTAGAAGCGATTTTTGGGGCTATTTGTGGAAGCTTTTGGGTGATTCTTCTTGGGGTAAGTTCCTTAAACTCTCTTTCCAATTTTATTATGGTAGTATTATGGAACTAATTAGGGAAGATGGGTCATGAACCTAAGATGATTTTTATAATCCATTTTCTTACTGATTTCTAATCATCTTATCAATGGGTAATTAGTCCCTAGGCTTAAATCTTGCATTTATTTCAAGAATCTAGGTTATGGAATTTGGGGGTTTTCGATTAATGATGAAATTGATGCTATGTTGGGATAGATTGTGTTAATAATAGTGTTTGGACTTCTTAGGCTTGGGGTTAACCGTTTCCAACTTGAAATTTACGTTTTGCCCTTGTGGGCTTAGGTTTCCTTTTTTAAAGGTTGTTTGCGATTCGAATAATATTATGGCAATATGGGTATCATTAGTCTTGGAATCTAATGTAGATTAAATTGTAGATTAGATTTTTTACTGTTCGGAAGCTATTCGAAAGGGAAGGCTTTGGCTTGAGGGTTGTGGCTACTGTTTGGCTTGTGAGTTAGGTTATGGCTTACCTTATGGTAGACGTCGATTAGTGAAGCATATGTAGAAGTTAGTCATTGATGGGGAATGCATGATAGGACTTCGAGCACGGTGTAGAGCTGAAATCCAAGTAGGTTGGTTCTGTCAACTGTTCTATGGGTTTGTCGCCATACTTACTATATTTGTGATTGTGGTTGGATTCATCTCTCTCTTGTCTTCTCAATTATCATCGGAAAAATGAAAGATCGTGAAAAAGGCTTGAAATTGTGTTGTGTACTTCATGACAAGTAATTTTGGTATGATTACTGTTGATGTTGATATCATGCGTGACATACATTCTTATTTCATATGACACGTGATATGAACTGTGACGTGATATGGTGGAAAGTGAGAAAGTGTAGCCTCCGAGGTCTTTGCTGGAGAGCGTAAAAGAGAGATGAGAATCCGTGATCTAAGGTTGTTACCAGTGTGATATACATTCTTATTTCATATGATGTGTGACTTGATATGATGATAAGTGAGAAAGTGTAGCCTCAGAGGTCTTTGCTGGAGAGCGTAAAAGAGAGATAAGAGTCTGTGATCTGAGGTTGCTACTAGAGCGGAATGTGTGCTCGTGATCCGAGGTCATTTATCGGAACGAGAAAATGCTCGACCCTCGAGGTATTTTGCTTGGACGAGGTGTACACGGACTTCGCGGGTCCCCATAGGTCATGGATATGAGGCATTGCCCTTAGCATGTATGTACACTATAGAAAGGTTGGCCAGTGCATTGTATTTTATATATATTCACTCATTTGCATTCACTGATCTTGTGCCTTAACTGATATTACACTTTTGATGGATCTTATGTTTTGACTGATCTTATTCATGGCCTGACTTTATACTTGAGACTGCTCATTGAGTGTGCTTGATTTCTTATCTGCCTACATGTTAGTTTCTGTCTTTTAAATATGTAAACTAATTATTGTCAGCCTATGATGCTTACCAGTACTAGTGTTATACTGATACTACTTTTGCTGTACTCTTTTAAATGCAAAGTTTGTCACTGGATCTACGTCTCAGCATCGCGAGTGATCTCGAGGCCTACCTACCGGAGATTCCAGGGTAATCATTGCCAGATCCGCAGTCCGGAGCCTCCTTCTTATTATATCTGTCATTTTGCACTCTTGAGACAGTATTACTTAGTTTTGAGACTTAGTATTCCATCAGACTTGTATTTATGTTAGTGCCTCTTATATTATGGTTCGAACCAGATCTTTGGGGTTTACGTCTTGTATTTCCGCACATTACTTAGTATTTATATATCGAGACTGCTTATGTATTTATCTTAACTTTCTGCATGTTTATTTGAAATAAGCTAAAGTAAGGGAAGAGTTCGCCCACTAGGGGGGTTAGCGTAGGTGCCTGCTCGACCCACGAGTTGGGGCATGACAGGTGTAGTATTGGCGGATGAGACACATATTAGACGTAGATGATAGACAATACTTCTATAGACTCTTGAACAAAGAGGGGGAGATGAACATTGTGTTGGGTGAGCTAAAGCAGCCCGATAGTCATCGAGATTTTGAATATTGTAGGCGTGCAAAAGATTGAGGAGGTGGAGGGGGCTATGCGTAAGATGAATAGGAAAAGAGCGACGACCAGACGAAATTCAGTGGAATTTTGGAAAAACGCGAGCAATGCAAGCTTGGGTGGCTTATTGGGTTGCTTAATGTCATTATTAGGACGTTGAAGATGCCCAAAAAATGGAGGTAGAGTATAATGATTCCTTTGTACAAGAATAAGGGTGACATCCCGAACTGCAATAATTTTAGGAGGTATCGAGTTACTAAGCCACACTAAGAAAGTTTCAGAGAGAGTAATAGAAGCGAGGGTAAGGAGGAGTGTGTCTATATCTGGGAACCAGTTTGGGTTCATGACGGAGTGATTGACTACAAAAGCCATTCACCTTCTTAAGAAGTTGGTGGAGTAATATAGAAAGAAAGAGAGACTAGCATATGGTGTCCATAGACTTAGAAAAAACATACGACAATGTCCTAACGGAAGTTCTTTTGAGGTGTTTTGAGGCAGAGGTGTTCTTGTAGCTTATATTACTAAGGTGATCAATGACATATATGATGGTGCTAAGACCTGGATCAGGATTGTGGAGGTGACTAGGATCACTTCTCAGTCCTAATGGGGTTGCACCAGGGATCCGTTTTTATTTGCATTGGCAATGAACGTACTGATGCAACACAATCAAGGGACATGATGCAAGTTATTTGCAATGACATAGTACTGATCGACGACACACGAGGCAGAGTTAACACGAGGCTGGAGATTTGGATACAGATTTTAGTGTGAAAAGGTTTCAAGTTGAGCAGGACCAAAACTGAATACTTAGTGCAAGTTCAGTAACGTGACCCATGAAGAAAACAAGGACGTGACGTTTGACACATAGGTCATTCCAAAAAGACTAAGTTTCAAGTGTTTGGGGTCGATAATTCAAGGTAATAGGAAGATTGACGAGGATGTCACACATCGTATTGGAGCGGGATAGATGAAATGAAGGCTCGCATCTAGTGTTCTGTGTGATTAGAGTGTGCAGCCCAAACTTAAAGATAAATTTTATTGGGTGGTGCTTAAACTGACTATGTTATATAGGGCAGGGTGTTGCCAGTCAAAAACTTTTATGTCTAGAAGATGAGAGGTGACAGATATGACAATGATGAGGTGGATATGTGAAAATACCAAGAGAGATAAGATCAGGAATGAAGTTATTCTGGACAAGGCAGGAGTGCCCCCCATGGAAGACAAGATGCAGGAAGTGAGGCTGCGATGGTTCGTGCATGTTAAGAGGAGATGTGCAGATGTCTCGGTAAGGAAGTGTGAGAGGTTGGTCGTAGTGGGTTTAAGGAGGGATAGAGGTAGGCCAAAAAGTATTGGGATGGGGTGATTAGGCAGGATATGGTGCAACTTCATCTCACCGAGGACATGACCCTTGATATGAGGGTGTGGAGGTCGAGAATTAAAGTAGAGGGTTAGTAGGTAGGCAGACGTATTTCTTTTCCTTTCTCAGAGTATTAATATTATTTTTGTTTTTCATTATTTTTAGACATATATTACTACATGATGTTCCTTTAGCCTTGGTTATCTTATGATCTTGTTGGTGCTTTGGCTTGTTCTACTGCCTTTACATTGTTCTTTGAGCCGAAGGTCTATCAGAAATAGTCTCTCTACCTTCTTAAGGTAGGGGTAAGGTCTACATACACTCTATCTTCCCCAGACTCCACTTATGGGATTACATTGGATTTGTTGTTGTTATTATTAATTGTAGATCTGAATAGATCCCAAGAGTTCCGACTACAACAATAGAGGTTTCAATTATTACCTATCGAAAACTTGCCTCATCCCAACAACAATTCTTCGTTCTTAGCTTAAAACAATTCTAGAACACTTCTGAAATTAATAATAATACCTAAAACTTCGAAAATTGCAAGACCTAATTGTGAAGAAAAACCAGTTTTATTCTTTATTTTTGTGTGTAATCAATACTTCACTATTGTTTTATCTCCCTATAAGGATAAAGAACTTGAGAAATGCATTAGTTAACTTTTGAAAGAGAAAAATTTATCAAATTATGGTTTTGGGGAAGAGTTTTGAATTAAGAAGGGGTAGAATCAAGGGTACACATGTCACTTTGTTATTGTTTTTTGCCACGTCACTGGCGCTTGTAGCACACACATGAGGTCCGCCAGATTAGAGTGTGTATGGGGCCAACTTAAATCAAGTTGAGATATTTAGCTGTCAACTGAGGTCCAATTAAGGTGTTTATCTAAGTATTGGGCCAATATAAAAATTCTTTATAATGTCCAAGAATAAGGAGAAATCCTTTTAAGTGTGCCACAACAAAACAGAGAAACTGAAAGGTGGATTACTAACCAGAGCATCACAGCAGAGGCAAGAGATAACCTAACAAAGTCCCACAGATTATGGAAAGCCTTCCATGAGAAACCAGACCATGCTTGTCCACAAGTCCCGCTAAATATATATAGCATCTGCGCCACCACTATGAACCACCACGATGAGTTCAGCACCACTGCTGCGCCTACGAGTCCCCACCCAAGTTTTAGCATAAACAACCAGCTGAAAATTGTATGTAGAACCAAAGCTATTGCTGCAATCCATGCCATCACCACAATCTTGCTCTGTGACTGCAATCAAGTTTTTTTTGACACGAAGCATAGATATGTAGGTGAAAAATCACTTAGATTTTAACAAATAGTATTAAATTCTGAAACGCATAACGGTAATATTAAATTTAAATTGTGAATTCGCCTTATACCTGCAAGAACTTAGCTATTGGAAAATTCATGGCATATGCAAATAATTGAGGAAGCATATACAAAGCCATTTCCCCTGCTTCCCGTGATATGTCCTCTGTTTGTCCGATCAACCTTAGAACTTGCGCCGCAAAAATGTAAAGTAACATAAGAATTACTGCTGTGGAATTGAGAATAACCCATGACCTTTGCAAGTATACTCCTAGCATGTCAATTTGTCCTGCTCCAAACGCTTGTCCACATAGTGTTTCTAGTGCACTTCCCATTCCCAACTTTCCAAACAAAACAAGAAAAAAATGACCGTTAATTCAAATTTCAACAAAGATCGAAATATTCATAATTAAATCAAGAACATGGTTGTTCTGACATATCGATTTGGGGTTCTGATGGAAAATATTGTTGAGATTAAACACTAAATACCCATATGATTTTGCTCTAGCTGAAGTGTACGTGCAATTCAGCTTTGGAAATGTTAGAAAATGGACAATGGAGCCCGTCTCAACACTAAAAACTAGTTCATGAGGTACGGATTTGCCCAATCTAGGAAACAACTCTTAACGAATATCAAACACAGAATGTACGTGTATATATATATATATATATATATATATATATATATAACACGATCCAATAATGGGTAAATTAAGAATTTGAATGGGTCTATGATACTATAGTGAAGAAATGACCTGACCTAATTACTCAATCCGAAAGTTTAGCCTCGTGAGGTAAAAATTATCCATGTAACAACTCATTTCCTCAATTGATGGGATACCTAACAAGATAAACTCTGTGAGATCCAGAGAGAGATGAAATTTATTGTCAATCTCAGCCTCTCAAGCAATTCTCTTTTCCAACACTCCTATTTTAATGTGAAAAAAACATTCTAATAATTAAGAGATGTAATAAAGATTGCAGTAACTAGTTCTCAATAATCTCATAGTCATTGTTGCCCAGTTTATAAACCATGTAGCGGAAAAGAAAGAAAGAAAGAAAGAAGATGAGACAATAATCCAGTTTATAATTACCATGACACCAAAAGAGAAACCGGCGATGACTGAGTTTTTCAACAGAAACAGCAGCAAGCTCAAGAGTCCCAACATGTCCAGCAAATGTTTGAGTGACAGCACCAAGAGAGTACCTACAAAGTGAGGTGAAAATAGCTGGACCAGCAAGGTACCATAGTTTTTTAGATTCAATAGTCAACTCTCTGAAGAAATCTTGGATTCCAGTGATTGGGGGAATATCATCTGCACCAGCAACAAAATAAGTATGTGATAAATTATCAGTAGTATGTGATAAATTATCAGTAGTACTATCTTGGTCTGTGCAGATTTCTGTAGGTGAAAGAAGGGGCTGCTTAGAGGTGTGTTCTTCCATTGGACAACAAAACAGAGTTTGATTGTTGTATGGGGGATATATGCCTAGGGATGAGTAATTGCATGAATACTTGTACTACTAGTGTCATTTAGCCCGTACTAAGTCCGGGCCTAAAATTACTATTGAAAATAAAATAGGTAACTTTTTCCTACTCTTTGCCCATTAAATTATTGAAATAATAATTCGACAACTAAAAAGTCACCTACAGTTACTTTACATTAATCATTTTTAATAACCTACACTTGCATACTTTGTATTACGCGGGTGTTGGCACATAGTTTGCCAATGTTATTCTCCAAATTTCAGCTTTTCTGCAACCGATGCTATTTCCCCAAATATCAGTTTTTCTGCAAGCTCACAAAAGCTACTCTTGCCGGTCACTTCTAAGTGATTTTTTATTAAAAACTGGTTCAGAATTAGTGGTCTTTAAGAAATCAAGCAGGTACCATATCTTTTCCTTCGAAATTATCCTTATCCAATAAATGATTAAACAAACTTTTAAGAAGTCTTTGGGAGAGATTAATGATCTTCAAGTAAAATAACTCTCTTAATTAATGTTGCTAATTTTTTTTAATTAGTGTGCCGGACCTTTAAAATGACGTAAATATTTAATGAAGAGAGATCATATCTTAAAATATAAATAAGGGTAAAATAGTTTAAAATTTTCTTCTAATTAATATTTTTAAGAGGTGTGAAAAAGAAAAAAAAAATTGAGTATATATGACACTCATTTTGTGGACCAAAAACCATCAAAAAATATTCTCATATAATTTTTAAAAATAGCCACGTAATGAATGTCTTAGTTTCTTTATAACCCATGTGTTGCAGAAGAAAAATTCAGCTTATATAAATTGGTTTTTACTTGTTTCGTTGCTATGATAGGTTGGCGAAAGAAGTTCCATCAACAAACAGCCATGTGACAATCAGAAAATCACGTGCCTGCAAATTAGGAGTGAGGCGTAGAATGAAAAAATTAATGGGCCCCATATTTTAGATAGTTGTTCTGTATTCTTTGGAGACAATAAATGACTGTTGACCTTTTCATTGCTATTCAAAGACGTCGTTGATTATCCAATAGAGAGCAACTTTACTTTAGGAAATGTCAAATATGACCACGTGAGGATGATCAAAGATTCCTTAGATGAAAGCAATAAAAGACAAATATGGAGACAAATTTTAAAGAGGTAGCCTTTTAGTTGAGAAGGCTTAGTTGCAATGTAACCGAGGACGACAAAATAGTTGGATTCTCCCTTATTATATATAGTAACTAGACGGCTTATGCCCGTGTTGCGCACGGGCCCAACACTTTAGATTATAGTGCATTTATGTGTATGTAGTTATTTTTGAATAGTGATAATATATATATATATATATATATATATATATATATATATATATATGTGTGTGTGTGTGTGTGTGTGTGTGTGTGTGTGTTGTGTGTGTTGTGTGTGTGTGTGTAAAGTATATATTATGTTCAAAACCCGATTAATATAACATTGTAGTTTGTGCTCCGTATCTAAAATTTTATTATATTAATGTTTGTTATGAACACAAAATCGGCAAATTTATTAATATTTTTTAAAAGAGAAGACCTATTTAAAAGGAAACTATTTTCTTCTCTTTGAGATAAAACAATAGCAATATTTAAGCATCAGTTGATACTTTCAATTTTAATTCGATTAAAAAGGTGTAAAATACTTATTATTTTTTATCAAATTTTGATTTGGACAATTCTAATTCAAATTATTAAATTAATTTTACATGTTTAAAACGAAATAAAGTAGAAATTGATTTTTTATTTAAACGAAGAAATACTATTTTTTAATTTTTAGTAAATATTCTCGGTTTAGCTCATTTTACTTGTCATGTTGTCTTTTGCATGGTTTTTTAAGAAAACGTCGATTAGAATTATAATTTGACTAATTTACCTTATTCATTATTTGATCTGCATTTGATATTTTTTTTTACGACATTAATTTCTTTTCACATTTCTTAGAGTAAGAATAAAAATAAAAAATTAATTAAATTCTATCTTATTTTAAAATATAAATATTTTAAGTATATTTATTTTAGTAAATATAACAAATAAATGACATGGCGAAATAGCAAATACAACAGTTTAATATCTAGATTAGATCTCAGGCTAATATTAAAAAAGAAAGAAAATTGTATGGTTTGACTGCTTAACCTTTTGAAGAAAAGCAATTTCATGGATTGACACGCACGTAGTAATGAATTCATCATTATTGACTTAATGAGATACATTGGAAATTACATGAATATTGTTTGATTTTTTAATAGGGGGTGCACTTTTTTTTTTTTTTGGACATTATTAATTTGCACTATTTTTATGCACACACACACACACACACACACACATATATATATATATATATATATATATATATATATATATATACTATGTTCAAAACACGATTAATATAACATCGTAGTTTGTACTCCGTATCTAAAACTTTATTATATTAGTGTTTACTACGAATACAAAGTCTGCACTTTTTTTTATGTTATTTTTTTTTAATATGGGGTTCACTTTTTTTTTTTAATATTATTTGATTTTGTTAATATGGGGTCCACTTTTTTTACCGTGAGTTTGGAGATGGTGGGATCCACCTTTTTTTTTTTTATATTGCTTGATGTCGTTTAGTATGGGGTCCACCCTTTATGGGGTGCACTTTTTTATTTTGGACATTATTAGTTTGTACTATTTTTATGCATATAATATATATACATATACTATGTTTAAAACACGATTACTATAACATTGTAGTTTGTGCTCCGTATCTAAAACTTTATTATATTAGTCTTTGCTACGAATATAAAGTTTGCACTTTTTTTTTAACATTATATTTTTTTTAATATGGGGTTCACTTTTTTTTTTTTTGGATATTGCTTGATTTTGATAATAGGGGGGTCCACTTTTTTTTTCCCATGAGTTTGGAGATGGTGAGTTCCGTTTTTTTTCTTCCTTTTTTTTTTTATTGCTTGGTGTTATTTAGTATGGGGCTCACCCCCCCCCCCCCCCCCTTCCCTTTTTTTTTAAGGGACAACGGACAACGAAGCATGGGTCTAAACCCATGCTTTATATAGTTTTTTTTTTTTTTATATTGCTTGGTGTTGTTTAGTATGGGGCCCACCCTTTTGGACATTATTAGTTTGCACTATTTTTATGCATATAATATATATATATATATATATATATATATATATATATATATATATATATATATATATATATATATACTATGTTCAAAACACGATTAATATAACATTATGGTTCGTGCTCCGTATCTAAAACTTTATTATATTAGTGTTTGCTATGAATACAAAGTCTGCACTTTTTTTTGACATTGTTTATTTTTTTAATATGAGATTCACTTTTTTTTTATTTTTTATATTGCTTGATTTTGTCAATATGGGATACTATGTTCAAAACACGGCTAATATAACATTGTAGTTTGTGCTCCGTATCTAAAACTTTATTATATTAGTGTTTGCTACGAATACAAATTCTGCACTTTTTTTTTTTGACATTGTTTGTTTTTGTAATATGAGATTCACTTATTTTTTTATATTGCTTGATTTTGTTAATATGGAGTCCACCCTTTTTTTTCCCCGTGAGTTTGGAGATGGTGGGTTCCACTTTATTTACCTTTTTTTTAAAATATTGGTTGACGTTTTTTTTTTAATATTGGTTGGTGTTTAATATGCGGACCACACTTTTTTTTTTAAATGCTTAATTGGTTGGTGTTTTTTTGAATTTTTTAATATTGGTTAGTGTTTAATATGGGGACCACACTTTTTTTTTGAAGTATTTTAAGTATGTTGCTGTACAATAATTTCATTTGCTCCCACTAATGGGTTGATACGCATGTGACAATAAATCCATCATTATTGATTTAATTGTTTGATTTTCTAAGCACTTTTGTATTTTAAGTATGTTGCTGTACAATAATTCCATTTGCTCCCTCTAATGGGTTGATACGCATGTGGCAATGAATCCATCAGGATATATGGGCCCACAATTTGTTTTTTCAAAAATTGGAAAATGGATATATATATATAAGTATTTTAAGTATGTTGCTGTACAATAATTTCATTTGCTCCCACTAATGGGTTGATACGCATGTGGCAATAAATCCATCATTATTGATTTAATTGTTTGATTTTCTAAGCATTTTTGTATTTTAAGTATGTTGCTGTACAATAATTTCATTTGCTCCCTCTAATGGGTTGATACGCATGTGGCAATGAATCCATCATTATTGATTTAATTGTTTGATTTTCTAAGCACTTTTGTTTTTAACATTGTTTGTTTTTTTAATATGGGATTCACTTTTTTTTTTAATATTGCTTGATTTTGTTAATATGGGATCCATTTTTTTTCCCGTGAGTTTGGATGTGGTGTGTTCCACTTTTTTTTTTTATTTTTTTTTATTACTGGTTGGTGTTTAATATGTGGCCCACAATTTTAAAAAATAAATATTAGTAGTTGTTTAAAATATGTGGGTCATATTTTTTTTTTTAAATATTAGTAGTTGTTTTCAAATATTAGTAGTTGTTTAAAGTATGTGGGCCCACAATTTGTTTTGGGCCCACAAACGAACGAAGAAAAAGTGTAAAAACTGGTTATAGTGTAATAAAATATTGGCTAATATTTGTTGGTTGGAAAACGGACGACGAAGCTGAATGCTATTGGCTAATATTGGTTGGTTGGAAAATGGACGACGAAGCTGGGTGCAAACCCATGCTTCTTAATAGTAGTAATATCGTAAAGTAATAATAATATGCCACTAGCTATTGTATCATGCTCCACCTGGTACATGAGTTTCAAGTTGATTTTTTCATACTCTTTTCGTGCCAGTTTATGTGATGTATTTTGATTTAGCATGAAATTTAAGAAATAAAGAAAGACTTTTGAATCTTATAGTCTAAAACAAACTAAATATATTTATATGGTTATAGATCACCTCGTTAAACCTAAGATATAAAGTTTAAAGTTAAATTATTGCCAAATAAAAAAATATGTATTTTTCTTTGGGACTGACTAGGAAAAAATGTGTGATATAAATTGAGGCAGAGAGAGTAATAAATTATGCAATGGTGGAGCCTGGAGGGGCCACCAATTAAAAGAATTCCAGAAATTTACTACAGAGAAGCATGATTTACCACCATGGTGTAGTAGTAATCAATACTTCCTCCGTTTCAATTTATGTGAACTCATTTGACTGAGCATGATATTTAAGAAAGAGGGAATTTTTTTGAAACTTGTGGTTCAAAATAAGTGTAGAATATTTGAGTGGTCGTAAATCATTCATAAAATGAATCCAAATTAGGAAAGAGGTCATTCATTTTGGCACAGATGCCTCAGTGCGGAGGTGTGAGAGGTTAGCTATGGATGGTTTCAGAAAAGGTAGGGGTAGGCCGAAAAAGTATTGGGGAGAGGTGCTGAGACAGGACATGGCGCAGGTTCAGCTTACCGAGGACATGACTTTAGATAGGAGGTTTTGGAGGACTCAGTTTGAGGTAGAAGGCTAGTAGGTGGTCGCTGTTTCGATCTATAGTCTATTGTCCTTTGTTTCTTTCTACTATATATTGTTTCTTGTACTTCGATTATCTTATTTATTTGTGGTAGCTACTGCTTCCTTTTTTTAGACTGCTCTATTTTGACTTATTCGCTTCTTTAGTTTCATTTGCATTTTGCTTTGAACTGCTTGTGCTTATCTAACCTTTCTCGTTATGTTTTCTCTTGAGACGAGAGTCTTTCGGAAACAGTCTCCCTATCTTCCGAGATAGAGGTAAGGTCTGCATACACTTTACCCTCCCTTGACCCCACATTGTGGGATTTCATTGGGTATATTGTTGTTGTCATTCATTTTGGCACGGGTTAAAAAGAAAATAGGTTCACATAAATTGAAACAGAAGAAGTATTCCGGATGTTCCTTACATATCTTTTGTGATCAGTCTTAATTTGCCAAAGCGCTGTCAGTTCCGCATCAAACTGTAAGTTAATTATTAGCGGGGTTCCTAGCCTTCCTCATGTCCATAAAATAATTACACAAGGAACAGATCTAATTTTGAATGTTATGGCTACATAATAATTTTGAACAACATTCCAGCAGCAAGCCGGAACAAGTGGCCGAGCAAAGATCTAAAACTCTGAACCCTATCATGAATCCAAATGCTTCGGTGTTGAATTTTTCATGTCATGGGATAATAATTTGATTTGACATCCATTACCCTAGAAGAATTAAGGAAGGGATTTGACATCCAGGGCTCTGGTTGGAGTGGTAACAGGTAATGTTTAAGTCGAGTGTCCTTATTAATATAAAAATGATATAAGTGGTTTTACTACATAATTTCACTAAACTAAGTGACCATTCGAGAAGTTCACTCGTGTATTTTGCCTAATACTTATAGACCATATTCCTACGATAGTATGTTCATTTCATCCATTTTAGTTGTTCTGTCAGGACTATAACTCTTGTTATCATATTAATATCACTCTTGAAAGGTGATGTCGCCAAAGTTTGGCTTGTAGACGGTTTCACAAGTCGATTGCAGTAAAAAGAGTCAATCCCACTTTATTCCCTTGACATGTAAGGATTAGAAAACAATAAGGATTGAAAAACAATATCCTCTCAACATATTGAATGGAACGATAACACTTTATGTAATATTTTTCTGTGATAATATTCTTATTTTCTTAATAAGATCTTTTTTTTTCTTTCTAGAATTAAATTACAAAAATAGATAACTCTTATTATTGTCCTATTTGCATATTCCGTTGAGAATAATATACTTATCTTAAGGATATAACTACTACTTGAAATAATTTACAAGCTATGTGGCATTCGTTTTATCAATAAATTTTCATACCACATGTTAATAACAAATGTTCTATCAATAATTTTTCTTCCCTAATTTTAATTGGTTGGATATAATTGGTGTTTGAAATTTTAGAGTTTTTGAAAAAAAATTGTATGAATTAAATTTTGAAAAATTGTTGGTTTATTCTTCAAGAGCTAAGCTATTTAGGACATATTTAAGATATGCTTCAGACCATTCAATAGTTCTATTTAGGACATATATAAATCTCATTCAACGTGTGAGTTTTATGCCAATTACGAATTCTACTTTCTGTCCCAATTGATATGAAAAATTTGACTATATTAAATTTGTGGTCTAAAATATATTACATATAAGATATGACTATAAATTATCTTATTAATGATCATTATAACATTAAATGACTCCCTCCGGTTCAAAACAAGTGTTCACTTAGCCTTTAGCACACTCTTGAAAAAATACTAACTGCTAGCTTGAAATTTATCAATAAATTATTCCAAGTACTTGTTATATCCTAAAAGATAAGTATATTATTTTTAACGGAATAGGTGAATAGGACAATAATAAGAGTTGTATATTTTTGTATTTTAATTTTAGAGAGAAAAATATTTTTATTCAAAAAAAAAAAACTCTCACAAAAAAATATTACATAAGAGGATTATTATTCCTATTTAAAAATAGAGAAATATCATTTACCAATTCTTAAATATTAAGGGAGTAAATTGAGATTCAGTCGAGAAAATATCACCAAAGTTGCGATTCGTGCTGCGGTCGGTTTTGTCATAATGGGGATTTATAGGATTTTTTGTCAAGTTGATTTTTATTCCTGTAAACATTATCATTGCCAATGATGACGTTCGTTGGTGCAATTTAATTGGCCACGTAAAGGAGAAACTAAATGGAGATATGGAGGAAACAGAACACAATCATCAATTTAGATTTTGGGAGGAGAACAGAAATACAAAATCCCTCAACGAGATAGCTTTACACTTTTGGAAATCCTCAAAATGCCTACACGTTATAAAGTGCCAGAAGTAATTATTTTTACATTTTTTAATGTTTTTTTTTTTTCACGTTATTCACATATTTTACTTTAAAAAATTGATTTTCTTGTAATGTTTGTAGGATATGGGCGGTTGCAAACACTTTCGGTGGGAAGATAGCATTCACGTGAATAAAACGGTTGTGGCGAAATTTAAAAATTCACTTTTTGATACCGCGACTTCGCGTATCTCTAGAGATACCGCTAAGTTGGACTTGTAATTTAAGCTTGTGGAAGCTGAGGAAAAAATTAAACTTTTGGAGGTCTTACTCATCGGTTCCAAAAAAAAAAAAAAACGAATTTTGCTTAAGGCTAAACTTAGAGACGCTCAACACGAGAAAATAGCTTAAAAAGAAAAACTTAAATTGTGGAAGTTTTTTTGTGCTATCTTCTTGTTGTTTATTATTTATATGTATTTTGTTTATTAAGTTTAATATTTCTATGGATTTTGTTTTTTACTAGTTGTACATTTCCCCCTATAATGTAATCCACATCCTTTATGTACTAATTTATTTGTGTTTCTTTGTTAAATTGTCAATTAATAATAGACTTTAACAATAAAATCAAATTAAAAACATGCCAAACTAATTCAAATTGATGACTTCATCATAAACTAAAAATACAAATTAACAGCCTTAGTCAGAAACTTAAATGACCCATAATCTAATACAGTGAGCCTAAATAGGCCCTAATCGTCATCAGAATAGAAGTCCTCAATATCGTCCTCGGAAGGATATTGGCTGTCTCTAAACACACATCTTTTTTCAGGAGATGTTAGTTCTCTACCGGTTAATGATGCTTGTTCTTTGGCCAACTTTAGCATGTAAAATCTACAACTTCTTGCCAGCATTCTGTTGTTTTCTTTTCTAATCCTTTGTATGGCAAACTCGCAAGTTTCAGGGCCTACTCGAGGCATGGTTATTGAGTACCTTGTTGGGATTGGAGCATTGAGATTTTTCAAGTCACGAATAAGATGTTCTGATTTGGCAAGCAGATGTGACCATTCTCGGCATAACCCGCAATAATATTCTCGCGGATCTGAATATTTCACAGTGCAGAAATCATCATTACGCTCTAGAAGAAGGTGAGGATTCAATTCGTCTAGCTTGAAATCACTGTTATCACTTGAAAAACTGCTATGATTTGAACTCTCATCATCACTGCTATTTGATTCTTTTGGAAGGAGTAAAGACCAAGCTGCGTTTCTACTACTCGACATTGAATATGTTGTAGTCTAATAACAAAAGAAAGGGCTACTATATAGTTGCAAACCCCCAAGTACCCTTGGGGGGGGGGGGGGGGTTCTTTATGACCCTACCTACTTACCTTATTATAAGAAAAATATTAATCTTCATCGGACATTTCACAGTCCGAATCCCACTTGGAGATAAATCTTGTGTTAGATTGTACACCATATTCTACCCTATGGTAACATATTTGCATCCTATTGTTCTCTTCGCGAAAACGATTAAGAGGAAAATTAAACTCTTGTGGAGTTCCATGAGGCATTGACATAACACATTTTTTTGGGCGTTTAAGCCCTACTGAAGCTAACTTTTGCTCCAGTGCTTCAGCTTCCCTAACACACCAATTCCACTCCTCTCTCATTGTTTTATTGTATTCTCGACTGAATCTTTTGTTAGGGTTATTTGAGTAATGAAAATCATCATCATCTAATTCCCATGTCCTACCCATTGCTTCAAATATGTTTGCTGGGGTAAAACATGTAATAGAATCAAGATTACCAAATTGGGTGTAGAATGTCATGATAACTCGTTTTAAAGTGAATACTAGTTGTTTGTCAATCATGTTATATATAGTACTGCATTTTTTGACCGTTTTATTTGAATTTAATTCATATTGCGCAACAATTCAATGCGCAATATAGCATGATTTGACAACATATCATGGTTGAAAATTATAGCTTTTTTATGACACCCATGCTTGATTTGACAATACATCATTGTCACGACCCAACTAGGGGCCCCGACGGGTACCCGATACTACTATACCGAGACCTCTTATCTCGCATCTTACTCTTACTACTGAGTGGGCCGTATGGACGATACCGTTAATTACTATTCTCAACACCATCATTAATAGCATACTCGTAAACAAGTGACAACAAACTTTACTAACACATTATACAGCGACAAGGACGAACAACAGTGTGAACCATCTGACTGTACATATTTTTTTACGAGCCTCTAAACAAGATACATATATTTACAAGAAGGGCTGGGTTCTGCCGTGCCCGAATATATACACAAAAGTAGTACCAATAAACTGAAGCCCTGGAACAACTGGAGCGCTCTCAATGTACCGCTGGTGGAGCTCCTAGGAATCGAACCCGTCTACCTGCTTACCTGCGTGGCATGAAACGCAGCGTCCACAAGAAGGGACGTCAGTACGAGTAATGTACCGAGTATGTAAGGCATGAATAATAACATATGAGAGATACATAGCATGAACAATGGCATAGGGGAAATATAGAACATATCATGAGATAGAAGAGCAACCTATACATATGAGTGCCTTTTGGAGGGTACCATGCATGCTTAGTGCTGCGGAACGTGCAGCCCGATCCATACATATTATATTGCTGCGGAACGTGCAGCCCGATCCATACATATTATATTGCTGCGGAACGTGCAGCCCGATCCATAGATATATATTACATTGCTGCGGAACGTGCAGCCCGATCTATTTACCCATATATCCCGCGTCCGGGCATCCCGCGTCCGGGACGATATCATATTTTACCAACTGATCAGGTGGCTACGCGTATATAACACTCTCACATTTCCTCTTACCCCATATACATATACATATATCATATAGCAGCATGCAGGAGAGTCCAAAGAAAGTCATGTATCTATCGGAGTGAAGTAAGGTCGGTAACCTCCGAATATATTATGGAAGACTCGATGGACAAGTATACTTACCGACATCTGGAGGCTCAGAAACAACTTTCGGGTCAATCCGACTTAGTATAAGAAAGTTATGAGCGTTTGAAGTACAGAACCTTCTACGAGCGTTTCAGAAACTATTTTGTTGGAAAATCGAAGCAACAATCATATCAAGTACCCCTCGGATATTGTTATGGATCCAATCAAATAGAGCTTTTGAAACTATATATACGCATCAAAATATATCAAAGACTCGATGGAATAATCAAACGTGCTATCATACTTACAGAACTCTTTTTAAAAACAAGTCAAAAGTGAATAAGAATCATAGACAAACTCGGAATCACAGAATAGAATAATCCCCAAGATACATATCATACCTTACTTGGCTCTAGGACATGCCAAAAGAAAGAAAGGGTAAGCCTTACATACCTGCTCCACGTCCTATTAGCTACGCTTATTTATCCAAGCTTGCTAGTCTACATTCAAAAGAGTTCACACAATTATTAGATTCGTCGTCATACACTTGCCTTAGTTCTCAAATAAATTTACTTATGCTCTGCCGAAATTTCGGCAGCATTTCCCCTGTAAATACACCATCCCCGAGAATCTAACTCGGCCAATTCTATCAACAACAATCCGAGAATTCAACTCGGCCAAATTATCAACAACAATACCAACAATCATACTAACAACTTCAACAATCAATCCAAAATATATTCTAACATTAGCAACCTTCGTCACACAATTCAACGACATTTCATTTATATTCAATTCACAATTTCTCACATATTCAAGTATTAATCCGAAACCATTCAAACAACATTCAAGAACACTTCAACAATCCGCTCTACATTCCAAACGGCCAAACCAACATACTACCCCAAAACCTTCCAAATTCAACAAGAACAATAACAACATATTTCCTTCTTTCAAATTCATAACTACACCAACAATCCACACACTAACAACATCATCTTCCATAAATACAAGAAAACTATATTTAAATCACATTAAATCCTAAAACAAACTCTCCAACCATCACAACTTCACTAGAATCATCAAGCTTTCATTATCAACATAGCATCCTCAACAACAACAACCAAACACTAGATAAAATAATTAAATCATTATTCCTACACATACACACATATGCACGGCCACAACATGCTTCCATATTTTCATGAATTTCGTCCACTTTTACCTACTACAACATACATAATCATCCATAACATATAAGAAAAGGATTAAACCTTACATTTTTCCCTTAACTTCTCACTTGGCTAAGATTTGTAACTTGTAAGAATATGTGTTTTTCTTGCTCCAATGATCACTTCACTTTGCTAAGGACCCTTCAATGGATTGTTTAGCTAGAAGAAAATAATTTTTGATAAAAAAATTTCCAAGGTCCTTGTTGGTTTGGACATGGCCGAATGGCCTTTGGTTTTTTTCTCCTTCTCTTTTGTTCTTTAAGGTTCTTGAAATTTCTAAAGATAAAGATGAATAAGATGACTTAGTCATCTTTTTATTTTGTCCATTAAGCTTCTAGGTGGGCCTAAGCCCACTCCAATTGGACGGCCCAAATGACCCCTTTAATTCCAAGCCCATTTTATTTTGTTTTGTTTTGCACTTCATGAAAATTTAATTTTTTTTCCAAATTCCAAATTTGCCTTTAGTCTTCCTCCATATTTTCATGAGTCATATTGCGAATTTTCCTTTTTACCCTTAACCTTTCTTAATATTTCCACTTCAAAATTTTCATAAACAACTTGTGTCTTAAACAAGACCAAAATATAGCCTTGTCCTTAACTCCTTGCAATTGTCTTGAATTATCCGAAGGTACAAAATGTGGGATATAACAATCATGCATGCCAATTTCAGCCTTTTTATGACACATAAAGGAGCGATTTGACAATACAATGCTGCATTTTTTGATCGTTTTATTTGAATTTAATTCATATTACGCAAAATTTTAATGCGCAATATAACATGATTTGACAACACATCATGCATGTCAATTACAACTTTTTTATGACACGTAAAGGACCGATTTGACAATACATTGCATGAAATGACGAAAATAGTGACTATTGCGCAACATTTCAATGCGCAATAGGGGTCAATATGAATCTATTTAAGAAGAATGCTGGATGGGGTAAAAACTCATCCATTTCATAAGTTTAAGTCTCCTAAGTCATTCAAAAAAACTTCTCTTAAGTCATTCAAAACAAAAAAAAAAAACTTCATACAAAAAATGTTTCAAGATATTCCAACAGTTAGAGTTTCACTACATTGGGATGGTATTATCCTTGATGACAATAGTACAGTTTGCTACAATAAAAGACAAAGCGTTCATGTTAAATGTCCACTTGAAATGTCTTATGAATCACTAGTCACTTACATACATGAAAAAATGAACATTAGTCCAGATGAGTATGAAATCTCTATAACAGGTAAATATCCACAATCAGTTTCCCATGGTATAGTGCTTTATGTATGCATTATATCAATGATGATGATTCTTTGAGGGATTATTTGAATGTACCAGAAGAATATAAACATTTAGTTACCATTAATGATCTTGAGATGTATGTTGAAAAGATACCCCGAGAGGTCCCGCAAAAACAGCCCAGTCAAGTTAACACTTATGGAGATATTAGTTCTTATGGGGACATTTTGAGTGGCTAGGCGCCGCTGGAAAATCTTACCCAATAATTTAATCAAACTTGGTAAATATGCATTCTTATATTATTATTTTGTGTAGTAGCACGTTTTTATTGTATGTATTGGTAAATAACCATTTTTAAATCTTTGTAGGGGTTATAGACCTGATACGAGTAATATTGGGCAATCATCTCAATTTAGTAGAGCAACTCATTATTATCAAACCTCTCAGTTCAGTGGAGCTGATTATTATAATAATTCTCAGTTCGGTGCAGCTGATTATTATCAAAACTCGTCAGTGGTACCAACTGTGGATGTTGGGCAGTCCTCTCAGTTTGGTGGAGTTGATCATTCTCCACACCATGCTCATTCTCAATATGTGTGGTTTCATCACCTTGACATATATTTGAATTTGGAATTTAACATATGTTTTTTATCGTGTAGGAGAAGGCTTTTCTTAGATGACGTTGATTGTCCAAGTTATGTAGATACATTAGAGAGTGATGGCAATGAGCCATCTAATAATGCAGAGGTAACTGATGATGAAGATAATGAAGGGGATGAAAAAGAAACACATTTTAGTTCCCAGAACCAACTCACCACCACGTACCACCTCCGATGGCGGAAAACCCAATTCCTAACAGCCCAATGCAGTGGCATTCTGACTATATTCCACATCTTGACAGTCTACAAGGTCGTGAGGATGCATTTGTCTTCACAAGAGATGATGATCGAAGTCGCCAAAAAACGTGGATTGAACCAAAAAATTTCATGACTGATGAATGCTTCCTTGCAAAGGGAATGATGTTCGCATCAAAAAAGGCGTTGCAACGGGCTGTCAAAATGTATTGTATAAAGGATATGAGGGAGTTTAAGGTTGATGACTCAAACAAATCAGTATGGAGGCTGGTTTGTAAGCGAAAGACTCAAGGCTGTCGGTGGTTGCTTCGAGGAATTATTAAGCCTGATGGTCTGTGAGAAATCACAAAATTCCATCCAAAGCACACTTGTGATATGGGACAAAGTCGAGCAGATCATTTTAATTTAGATATAAACCTGATTGCTCATCTGTTACTTAAAGACATTGAGGAAACTCCAAGGTAACTTATCTGAACTAGTAAATTATATATCTTATAGCAATTAAAATATCATTGCTAAATGTTGTTTGTTTAAACTTATGCAGGATGCCCATCAAAACTTGTATTAGCATGGTCCACTCCAAATATGGTAAAATCATAAGCAAGAGAAAGGGATTTCTCGAGGGTATACGTGCTTTTGAGATGATCTTTGGAACTTGGGAATCCTCTTTTCGGGCGTTGCCGGGGTACATGGCGGCTCTATAACATGCTAATCCTGACATTGTTGTACAATGACGACTTTTAGAGGGTAGAATTTTTGACTTCGTCTTTTAGGCATTCAAACCAAGTATTGATGGTTTTGCTCACCGCCGGAATGTGATATCGATAGATGGGACGCATGTATATGACCGATATGACATTAAGCTCCTAATTGCAGTAGGTATGGATGTCAATGGGTCAATATTCCCTCTTGCTTTCGCAATTGCCACCAACGAGAGCAACATGACATGGGGAATGTTCTTGACTCATCTGAAAACTCATGTTATTAACGGTTGTCAGGGCATATGTGTCCTATCGGATCGTCATAAAGGCATATTGCATAATATGCATACTCTGGAAGGGTGGAAGCCTCCACATGCTTACCATCGATATTGTTTAAGGCACTTAAAGGCTAATTTTCAAACAAAGTTTGGAAATGACACTGTAAACAAATTCATGTGGGGGGTTGCGATGCAGCATCAACAAAGAAAATGGGCTGTAAAAATGGAGCTGCTAAAGGAGGTGAGTAAAGAGGCATATGTTTGGTTGATGAAATTAGAAGTTGAAAAATGGACGCTTTATGCTGATGGAGGAAGGAGATAGGGCATGCTCACAACGAACAGCTCAGAGTCTTTCAATGGACTCCTCAAATCTACTCGAGGACTACCTGTCACCGCAATGGTAAGACTAACTTTCAAGCAGGTCGTGGAGCGATTTGCAGATAGGACAAGGCAGGCCAGAGCCATATTAGCCGAGGACGGAACATGGATGCCAAAGCCCTACAAAAAGATGGAGCACCATAGAATAAAGGCAGAGGGTCACCAAATGACCAAGTATAACGTTGTTCAACGAGTGTATGAAGTTAGAACGGGTTATTACGACGGTAAAGGAGGAAACAAACATATCGTTACTGAGCGTACAAAATCATGCACTTGTGGTAAGTGGCAAACGTATCACATGCCATGTTCTCATGCAGTCAAGTGCTTTGAGAGAATGGCCAGAAATGTAACTGATTATGTGGCAGGGGAATATAAGGTCGTAAATTATCTTAAAGCATATTCTGACCACTTCCATCCCCTTGGTAATCAAACTTATTGGCCAGCCGCGCCGTTTTCTATGGTTGCGAACAAGAAGCATATTCGTAAATTGGGAAAAAACAAGCTAACCCGTTATCACAATCAAATGGATGTTAGCGAAAAGACTTACTCTCGCAAGTGCTCGACATGTAAGCAATTTGGGCATGATAAGCGTTCATGTGGGCAAAACTCTCGTGGTGGCAGCACATCTGGAAGTAGAAGAGTGTCTAGAACTTGATTTTTTTTTAGTCTATTGTGATTTAATGATGTATTTCGTTGCTAATGGAATGAAATATTTTTCAATTATTATGAACCTCTTGTATTGGATGAATTATTTTTAAATATTATATTTATTTTTACACATTCAAAAGGTGCGAATTACATAATACAATAACAAAATAAAAAAGACATAAAAGAAAAAAAACAACCTAATACAAAGTAGAGTAATTTTTTCTTTTCTATCTTTCTTGAACCAAAAAAGTACTTTCATAACTTTGGGAGTAAAACAAAAGAGATTAATCAAAATCTTATAAAATATGACACTTAAACCTAAATATAACAAGTTTTCAGACTTACTTCGGAGCACTTTACAACCCCTAAAACGACGATCCAAGTGTATATGTATACTTGATGTAATGAGCCGATATTATTGTACACTAAAAAAAAATTAAGTTCTACATAAAGTATTTATATTTCGGTTTTTTGAAACGTGACTAATCTTCGGTCAAAGTACGGAAAAACGCTTAATTTTGAGTTTGATTTCCAAAGAATAAAGGTTGGGGTCGGGGGGAAAGAGGATTTCATGCACAGAATCTGTGTGTGAAGCCTAGTTTAGTTTTTTTTTTTTAAAGGGTTAGTTTGGTTCCAAAAATTATTTTTTTGGTTAAAAAAGTTCCGGGTCACTTGTATATAGATTATTTTCCTTGATTTTGTCATTATTAATGCCCACTTGGTTTTTCATTACTTAGTTCTGTCTAAGTACGAGTAAAATCTTTCTCGAGAATTCTCACGACAAAGAACCTGTCCTTAAATCGGTGGCAACAAAAACAACATACCTAGTGTAATCTTATAAGTATGGTTTATTCCTTATATGGTCTTGGACAATTCCCCCCTCATGAGTTAGTTTTGGGGTTGAGTTGGCCCAATATCCATTTCTTTATCATGATGTCAGAGTCACGCTCATCCCATTTATTATTTACCCAATGTTGGGCTCCTATCTTATATTATCCACGCTCCAAATGTTCAATCCTAGGCATGTGGGGGGTGGGGGTGGGGGTGGGTGTCACGACCTGACTAGGGGCCGTGACGAGTACCCGATACTTGTACCGAGCACCCCCTATCTCGTATCGTATTCTTGTTACTAAGTGGGCCGTATGAACTGCACCATATTTTTTTTTTCTGTTCTACTTACCATTAACACTAGTTGCATAACTAGTTATAAACATAGGCTAACAAACTCGGTTTGCACTTTATACAACAACGAGGACCAACAAAAGTACAAGACATCTAACTGTACATATCTGTCTACGAGAATCTAGACATAGTACACATATACATAGAAAGGGCCGAGTACTGCCGTGCCCGAATATATATATACACAAAATAGTACCAAGAAAGTGAGGCTCCGGAACAACTGGAGCGCTGCTAAGTGCTGCTGGTGAGGCTTCTAGGAACCAAAACCGTCTGTCTGCTGACCTGCGCGGCATGAAACGCAGCGTCCACAAGAAGGGACGTCAGTACGAATAGTGTACCGAGTTTGTAAGGCATGAATAGTAATATACGGAAAATATAAAACAGGGATAATGACATAAAAGAGTTATAACACATGTCCTGGGGTAGAAACATAACCTGTACATATAAGTGCCCTTGGGCAGATGCCATGCATGCTTAGCTTTCCTTTGAAAATATTTTCTTGTTCATATATATCTATAAAAGTAGAACATGTCATGTTGCCGAGGCGTCGGCAGCCGATCCATTTAACCATAAATATACACATCCCGCGTCCGGGACGATATCATGTCATGAAATGCCAACTGATCAGGTGGATATGCGTATATAACGCTCTGTCCTTATCTCCATCTTCCCCGTATACATATGCATATATCATGTACGTATATCAGCGTCTATAGCGCTCTGGCTCTTTCATCATATACATATACGTGTATCATGTGCATATATCAGCGTCTATAGCGCTCTGGATCCTTTATCATACACATATACGTGTCTTATATACATTTACATATCTTATATACATATGTCATATAAGCACGCAAGAGAGCCAAAGAAAAATCATGTAGCCATCGGAGTGACGTAAGGTCGGTGACCTCCGATTACACTATGGAACAATCGTGGTCGCTTTGTCTCTCCTTGAAGGAACAAGTATTTTAAGGCGAGACTACCAACGGAGAATAGTATCAACAGTAACTGTTACAACCCGCGTTTTCAGAGCAGGAGTATGACATTTACCTCACCGTAGTAAGGAAGTGTCGGAGACGTCCCATAATGTTTTGAAAAGCACAAGCCATGGAAAGTACGTAACAACGAAGAAAGAGGGTGAATTACGATCTCGTAAGTCGTAATCGGGAAAGAGTATTTTGAAACACGAGAACATGATCATTATTAGTATAATAAGTGATAAATATCATGTATGGAGAGTTTCGGAATATTTCGAGATCGAGCAAATTGAAGAAAATAAGTTCGATGAAAATTTGAGAAATGCTGGAAGGATTTTTAGTCAACTTTGGAGGGGTATATGTCCATGTATAGTTGGAGTTTTAAGGCGTTTCAAAAGCCTAAAATGCAGTTTGTCGAGTCTATTTTATTATGTAACAAACCTCTCGTTGATAGGACATCGGAGGAGAGAATTATAGACGTTACAAACTGAACTGTCGCGTAGAAACAGCACTGCTACAGCACTGCTACAGTACCGCTACAGTACTGCAGTAGTACTGTAGCTACAGTACCACGGACCCAATTTATTATAAAAGGGGCTAAAACCCATTTTTTCTTCATCAAAAATATGCTCCAACATTCCAGAAACTTCAGCAGAAAAAGGGGTCCAAAATCCCACTCAAAAATGAGAATTTTGAGTGAAAATTCAAGCTACGAAATACCAATTGAAGTCCGGGCAACGCGGAGACGCGATTATAGTTTAGATTGGTGTTGGATTTAGCTTGGGAACAAGTAAATGTTGAAGATTTGTCTACCTTCATAAAAATAAGGTATGAATCATTAAATCTCTTTCTTTATCAAGTTTGATTAAGGAATATTTGCAAGAAATAAAAGTTTTAGTTGTTGTGTTGATGTTTTTGATTTATAGATTGATGGTTGAAGACAAATTTGGATGGAAATACTTATATTTATCTTGTAGGATGTTGGGGATGTTGCTATTGATGTTCTTAGTGTTAATTTCAACTTCCTTACGAAAGTAAAGATTATTAAATAGTTGTATCACAAGTGGGTTGGTTGAGAAATTTGGAAAATAGTGTGTGGGTTGTTTTATGACATATGTTGGTGTTGGAAATGATATTACGACTATTGGTATTGTTGTTGATGTTGTTGGTTATTGAATTGGAATTTCGGGCGAGGCATATAAACAGAGGAAATGCTGCCGAAATTTCGGTAGCCAAGTGTTTCCTTAAGATTTCAACTCTAAGTATACTAATGAGAGTTTTGGTAAAAACGACCAATTTGCAGATTTTGACGAAATTGTGACGTGAATTTGGAATAGAAAAAGGAGCGGAAAGAGGTATGTAAGGCTTCACCCTTCTTTCTATGGCATGTCTTAGATGTAATAAGTCGGGTACGAGCCTCGGGGACAACTCTGTTCCCCGGAATCCGCACCTAAAGTTTTCTCCTTTTTGTTCAATAGAATTGAATTAGAAAGTGTGCCAATTGTGGGAAAAACCTCCTAAACCCTTAGCACTTGTATAAATGGGACCCGATTACCCTAAGATCCTCACAAGTAACGCTATGACACGTAATATATGTAAATCGTATACGCTACCTCATCCGGCCCGAGGTGGGCCCGTTACTCTCGGATTTTCCTTATAGTCTTGCTTGACTTACTTGAAGTGAATCTAAAGGGAAACTTTAATCCCGATTTCGTTACCAAATGATAAGTACTATGACTCCTCTAACGAGGATACTTCCATGACGATAATGATAACAATGATGTTAGATAAGAGGATATGCCTATGATACGTACTACCAGAACGACTCTATGACTAAGATGACTAAGCTAAGTATCTTATGTAAACATGAAAATGATAAACTAATTTTCGAATCCTATTTATATTCCCTAGCTATGACTTCACTTTCTAAAGACTTCCAAGCCTATGAACTGTCATCTATGACGCCCACGATTTCATTCTACGTTTACTTTAATACTATTCTCCGTTGACCATCTCACCTTAAAATATTCGTCCCTTCGAGGTGAGACAAGAGCGATCATGAGTATTCCATAATGTACTCGGAGGTCACCGACCTTACGTCACTCCGATGGCTACATGATTTTCCATTGGGCTCCCTTGTGTGCTTATATGATGTATATTTATATAAAATATGTATATGTATATAAGATAAGTAAATGTATATAAGACATGTATATGTATACAAGCTATGTATATGAATACAAAAATATGTGTACGTATATAAGATGTGTATATGCATACAAAGTACATATATGCAAGCTATATATATGAACCTGGGCTGGGGGGAAGGGATACATGGGGGAATGGGAAGGGAAACATGTTTCATTGCTACCTGATCAGCTGGCTTATCATCCCGGACGCGAGGTGCCCGGACGCGGGATATATAGGTGAGCCGGTGTATATCGGTGCTATGTGGGTGAGCCGACATTGTTCGGCGCTATGATATGACCTACCATGTCATGACCAGACATGCTATGATAAGATATGCTATGGTAAGCTATACTATGACATGATATGCTTTGATCTACCACGACAGGACATGATATGACAAGCTATGCTATGCTATGATACGCTATGACATGCTATGCTATGGTAAGCTATACTATGACATGATATGCTATGATCTACCACGACAGGACATGACATGACAAGCTATGCTATGCTATGATACGCTATGACATGCTATGCTATGGTGAGACATGCTATGACACGCTATGCTATGACACGACACGCTATAACATGCTATGCTATGATATGATGAACTATGATATGATATACTATAGCCTGACATACTATGACACGATATACTATAACGCGATATGCTACGACAAGACAAGATAAGATATGATACGATATGATAATACATGACATGGTATAAGTTCTATTTTCTATGTCCTATGACTCCATGACATTATTAATTATACACTATGTTATTGCTTGTGTTATCTTCCATGTCTTACATACTCGGTACACTATTCGTACTGACGTCCCTTCTTGTGGACGCTGCGTTTCATGCCGCGCAGGTCAGCAGACAGGTGGACTTGATCCTTAGGAGCCCTACCAGCGGTACTCTACAGCGCTCCAGTTGTTCCGGAGCCTCACTTCAGTGGTACTATTTTGTGTATGTATTCTTGGGCACGACAGTACTCGGCCCTTTCTATGTATAAGCGTACTATGTCTAGAGGCTCGTAGACAGATATGTACAGTCAGTCAGGTATAGATAGGGATATGGTGTTTTAGCATGTTAATGTTGTTGTATAAAGTGATAACAAAGTTTACTAGTCTATGTTCATAATGACGCTGCTAATGTTAATGTTCAAAAAAAAAATATGGCACCGTTCATACGGCTTGCTAAGAGGTAAAGGCAAAACGATAGACAAGGGGTGCTCGGTACAAGTATCGGGTACTCGTCACGGCCCCTAGTTGGGTCGTGACAGTAACATAGAATGGAATCATGGCATCATAGACGTCAACTCATAGGCTTTGGATTCCTTAGGAAATAGTATCATAGCTAGGAGGTGGAAATAAGGTTCAAGAACTAGTTTATTACTTTCATACTCACATTGAATCCTTAGCTTAGAAATCTTAGCCGTAGAATCGTTCCGGTCGTACTTATCATAGGCATATTCTCTTGTCTAACATCGTCGTTATCATTGTCATCATAGAAGTATTCTCGTTAGAGTAGTTATAGTACTTATCATTTAGTACGAAATCGGGATCAAAGGTCCCCTTTGGATTCAACCTCAAGTAAGTCAAACGGAACTATAAGGAAAATCCAAGAGCAACGGGCCCACCTTGGCCCGAATGAGGTAGCGTATACGATTTGCATATGTTACATGTCATGGCGTTACTTGTGAGGGTTTTAGGGTAGTCGGGTCCCATTTATACAAGTTCTAGGGGTTTAGGAGGTCTTTCCAACATTTCGCGCACTTTCTAGTTCAATTCTACTGAAGGAGAAAGGAGAAACTTTAGGTGCGGATTCCGGGGAATAGAGTTGTCCCCGAGGCTCGTACCCAACTTATTACGTCTAAGACATGCCATAGAAAGAAGGGTGAAGCCTTACATACCTCTTTCCGCTCCTTTTGCTATTCCGAATTCAAGCTGCAAATCCGCCAAAATCTGCAATTTGGTCACATTTACCCAAACTTTCATTAGGGTACTTAGAGTTGGAATCTTAAGGTAACACTTGGCTACCGAAATTTCGGCAGCACTTCCTCTGTAAATACACCATTCCCAAAATTCAACTTAACCAATTTTTAATCAACAACAATCCGGGAATTCAACCCGGCCAAACTATCAACATAATGTCAACAACCATACTAACAATTTCCATATTCAACCCAAGATACATCATAACAACTCAATCAATATACTACTTTCTTCAAAACCTCCAACTCCAATAAAACAATAACAACCTAATAATATATATATATATATATATATATATATATATATATATATATATATATATATATATATATATATATATATATATATTCCAACGACACCATACCAATATCATTGTCTTTCATACATGCAAGAACATCACATTCAATATACATAAACTTCTAAATAAGTCTCCAACTTCTACAACTCCACTAAGGTCATTAAGCATTCATTAACAACAAAGGATCCACAACACAACAACAACCAAAACACTAAATAAAACTTGCTCACCATTCCTCTACAATTTAGCAAATATACACGGCTAAACATCATGTATACATGGCCACATATACACACCACACACTCACGGCCACAACATGTTTTCCACACTTCCATGGATTTCATCAACCTTTACATACTACAACAGACATAATCACCTATGACACATAAAGATAAGTTGATTCTTACCTTTCTTCTTGACTCCCCACTTGACTAGAATTGTAACTTGCAAGAATATGAAATCTTCTTGTTCCAATGAACACTCCACCTTGTTAAGGGCCCTCCAATTAGTAGAGAACAATTTTTGAAGGAAGTTTTGTAAATTTTCTTGTTGGTTTTTGCTCTTGGCCGAAATGGCCTTCAAGTTTCTCCTCCTTTTCTCTTGCTCTTGTTTCTTGAACTTTCTAGAGAAATTAGGTGAATAAGATGACTTATAAGTCATCTTTTGGGTTATCAATTTTACCCCCATATGGGCTTGGCCCATCAAGAAAGAGGTTAGATGGCCAACCTTGGCCCAAAGTGCTCTAGCCCATTTGTTTTGGCACTTCATGACAAATTTTAATTTTTCAAATTTCCAAATTTATCCTTCGTCTTCCTCCGTATATCCACGAGTCATATTGCAAATTTCCCTTTATGCCCTTGACCTTCCACATTATTTTCACTTCTAAATTTTTCATAAGCAACTCATATGCCAAACAAAATAAAATATGGCCTTGCTTGTTGTCTTCCCGCAATTGTCTTGAATTATCCGATTGCACAAAATGCGGGATATAACATCCTCCCCCCCTTTAGAACATTCGTCCTCGAATGTTAAACTGGCCTCATAGTGTTTTATAATACCTCGGGGAGGTCTCCTTCGTAGATATCTCACATATCCCTTCCAGGAACTTGGGTTGCCTTCTGCGATCCTTTTACAATTGTAATTCTTTCTTTGCAGAGTTTGTCGCGTCTATTCCCTTGCTATATATATATTCCCGTATATCACCATATTAGGGTTTTCTAGCCTTAACTAGTATGGGTTCGGCATCGGTCTTACCCTGTGACATCCGTACCTATCTCCTTCATCACGTCTTTCGGATATTCGTTCGACTAGCATATTCCATGTATCGCGACACTATTTGTTAGGGTTCTATAGTCACAGACAAGATGTCATATACATATATACATTCCTACCACTGTTTTACGTACAACCACTTCCAAGCACTAATCAAACTTTCTTTAGCCCTGAAGTTCTGTCATGCTTTCTCCCCTTCTGCTAGTTTAGTCTGTCTCCGCCTACATGACTTTTATAGGGTTTCTAACCACTCCACACACTCTAATTTACATTGGGCTACCTAATTTCACATTCGTCTCTTGTTCCCACATTTATGGAATTTTCAGCATATTTCCCAGGGGGTCACCCATCGTGAAATTGCTCTCACCCCAGCACGCTTAACCTTGAAACTTTAATGCATTTCAGCGTCTTAGCGTTAGTATTTTCGCCTCCACTCCCTCGCACTACTTATATCACATAATATGGAACGAGTTGGGGTCTTAGCAGTTTTCGAAACGCCCGCGTAACACGTCTTTTCTTTTGTTTACAGTTCTAACCTCCGCAATCTCTAGTATTCGTCTTTTTACCTGTGCGTATGGCACCCTAGCTGGGTACCCGTACATACCTACCTGACCGAATTTCGTATCGTACAGATTTTTTTTTCAAACAGATATTACAGAAGTAGGCCGATACAGATACGGCACGGGCGCAAGCATATATATATACCTGAACATGCATACTTTTACAGATAAGCCGATAAGGCTAACATACAGACGAAACCCGTAGCCCACACATCTATCTACAGGCCTCTACAGACATACAAAATCATATGACGGGACAGGGCCCCGTCGTACCCAGAATTTCCATACATGCAGAACATACGGAAAACAGAAGATATATACCAAAAGTGTGCTCCGGATCAAAGGAGCTCTTCAAAACAGCTGAATCAGAACCCTACGCTGGCGGCATATCACCTGGTGCGTCTGTACCTGCGGGCATGTAGCGCAGCCCCCGAAGAACGGGGGTCAGTACGAAAAATGTACCGAGTATGTAAAGCAGAAACATAACAGATACAATCATAGTCCGAACCGTAGTCACAGAAATATAACGGACAGAACCATACATCAGACGGACGGACAGAGTCATGATGCAGACCGACATACAGAATCGTGGTCCATACAGATAAACAGAATCATGGCTCAGACAGACAGACGGAATCGTAATCCGGACAGATGAGCAGAATCAGTATCCATACAGACGTACAGAATCGGAACCCATACAGACATACAGAACCAGAATCCATACGGACATACAGACATAGTCGAAATTCAGGCGGACAGACAGAAGTATACCAGACAGAATTATGCATGCAGAGTAGTGCAGAGTCATACTAAATCATACAGAATCATACGGAGGCACGTGCTTATATAAACACTGAGGGCACATGCATACAGACATACAGATCCCGGCCCTGTCTGGGGGCGCGGTAAACAGAACTCGGCCCTCTTAGTACGGGACGCGGTGGACAGACAGAATCGGATCAGATCAGATCATATCAGATGCCATCCTGGCCGCCATCCCCATACACAGATCAATATATCATAATCATAAAGATATAACCGATCTCGGCCCGCACACCGAGGGACGCGATGAACAATGCAGAGGAATATGCACGATAACAGAACCTGGCCCGGGACGCAGTGAAGGAATGCATTGAGACAGCCACGAACAGATCCATGAGAAACCACATACATACAGACTCACATACAGACTCAATCAGACTGAAGGGTGCCAAACGGCGAGTCAAAATCAGAGTATACGGTTAGTATGCATAGTACGCGCCTATATCCTACTTGGGAAGGCACGACAGATTATTATCAGAATCAGATTCTCAGATGTTCAGAAATCATTTTGTAAGAATTTCATAAAAATAGTTGCATCATGATCAAAATAATAGTTCAGATGGTTTCTGAGAAAATCGGACAAAACGGAAGTATTTAAAGTATTACAGAAGATATCGGGCCTTGCGGGCCCGCCTCGGACCAACCCGAGGCAACATATGTAAATTATTGATAATAGACCTTATGAGGTCATCCATAATCGTTTGGAAGTGTTCCGACTCCGTTTAGGGAAATTTTGTACAAAAACTCACTTTAAAGGCAATTTATAAGAAAATAGCTTCAATTGAATTGAAGGAATTGGAGCGGTTTTCCGTCTCGAATTCCGGTGAACGGAGTCGTACTTAAGGCTCGCGGCCGAGCCTATCACATCCAGAACATGCCTAGGAACAAAGGGAAATGCTTCACATACCTCAATAGCGTCTTACGCTCGCTTGGCGTCGACTTCAATTTCGTCCAAAATCTAGAAATGGTCAAGTTTACCAATTAGCAATTTCAAGCCTTTAGAACTTGAACTTTAACTCATACTTTTCTACAAAAATTTGGGCAGCATCTCCCCTATACATACCACATCCCCGAGATTGACTCGGCTCCAAACATCAACAACCAACCAAACAACAACAACCAACCAAACAACAACACCAACAACATCCATAAGCAATCAAAATGCGTTCTACATAAATAATCTTCTTTCGACATAGTTTAATAACTTTCATTCAAACTTCACATTGTCAAACTAGTATCCACATTTTCCATATCCACTAACTAATTCAAGATTGTTCAAATGCATTCCAATAGCCTTCCAAACAATATTCATGAATTCAAGTATTCCCGCCAATTCCATATTCTACCCAAAGTTTCTACCAATTGCAACGAAACTTCCAAATCACATTGTTTCTTTCCAAATTCGTTACCAACAATCGTAATTCACATTTAGGATCTTACTTCCACACTTATATAAAAATCATATAAAATTCACATAATTTCTCATAATTACATACAAGAAATCCCAACACCAATTCAAGTCATGAAGCCTTTATTTGCGACACAAAGGTCACAACGACACAACTAACAAACCAAATAAACTTGAATTCATTTCTCCCCCACACCCACATAGCTCACGGCCAAACACACCATTTACACACACACAAACTATGCACACACACACCATACTTCCATAATTCTCATCTAATTCTAATCATTATAACATATATACTTATTCCATAACATGAAACATATAATTCATACCTTTCCTTCAAATTCCAACTTTCCGCAAACGTGGTTCTTCCGCCAAACTAGTTATACCACGTTGAAGAGCGTCTTGAACTTGTTACTAATTCAAGAAGAACAAGATTTTTGGATTGAAGGCTAAAATTGTTTTTTGTTCTTTGTTTGGCCGAGAGGCCTCTTAGGCTTGAGCTCTCAAGTTTTCTTCTTGTTTCATGAATCTTCTAGAAAATGAACACTTGGCCCCTTTTTATTATAATTCTTGATCACATGATAAATCACATGACCAATTTATGGGCTTGGGCCTTTAGTTGGCCGGCCACCCCAATTGGGCCTCTAATTTGTAAATTTGTTTTTTTTTTGGGCCAACCCGGTTGGTCACGAGTTGGGCCTAGCCCACTGACCTTTCGACCTTAAAAAATCCATATCTCCTTGTACCGACGTCGCCTGGGAGCCCACGACCTACCGTTGGAAAGCTATTTCAATTATCTACAACTTTTATATCTGGGTATTTTCCCAAATTCCAGACTTATAATGCCGTTTTTTCCCCTCCAAGTCAGGTCATCCGAAAACGTTTTCTTAAAAATGTTCGTTTGGAGGGCTTCCACTTTGATTTGGCCCTAGGGCCCTTCACGAGTTGTGTTTAATCGTTTGGAGGACTTCCACTTTGATTTGGCCCTAGGGCCCTTCACGAGTTGTGTTTAAATTTACATATACGATTCATACAACTTTTCACATGTCCCAAAAAAAAATCTTGGCGTGTGGGCCCCACCTCACCTTACAAATAATTCGACGTTCGAAAATGCAGAATATAACATTCTCCCCCCCTTTAGAACATTCGTCCTCGAATGTTCAATTGACCTTAGGGGGTCTCGTGACACTTCGGGGAGGTTCCTCAACATTACGATTGCCATCAACATCTTTTACCTCTTATCACACTTCTCGGTTCCTTACAACGTCATCATAATCCCACGTCACATCAAACAAATTCATAACCAGAGCCAGACGTACAGAAGCATATTAAACAGATCCATAATCAGAGTCAGATGTACTGCACTATGTCGGACAGATTCGTAGTCGGAGTCAGACGTATAGAATTATATCGGACAGATCCATGATCAGGGTCGGACGTACAGAAATGTACCGGACAGCTTCGTATCAGAGTCAGACATATAGAGATGTGTCAGACAGATTCATAATCAGAGTTAATCGTACAGAGGTATATCAGATAGAAACGTATCCAGAGTCAGACGTACAGAGATATATCAGATGGAAACATAATCGGATTCAGAAGTACAGAGGCGTAATAGGCAGAACCTCATTCAAGTCAGAGGTGCAGAAGTATAACAGATAGAGTCTTGATTAGAATCAGACCACTCCTAGTAAGGCTCCAGTGGTTTATGAAAATTTCTCTTATCGGCATTTCATTATTAATCCTGACAATTATGCCACAGGTTTTTTTTTTTTTTTTTTTTGTTTTTTGTTTTTTTGTTTTTTTGTATCCTTCCCAGGGGGGTCACCCATCCCAGAATTACTCTAGCCTTAGCACGCTTAACCTCGAAACTTTCATACATTTTGATGCGTTATGGCTAGTATAATTTCATCGACCGCCCCGCACGACCTTTGTCACATAATTTAGGGCAGATCGGGATCTCGGTAAATTTTCGGAAAATTCTCGTAGTGCGTCCCACCCCGGGCTAAACCGTATTATTATCATATCGCCCTTATGAATTCTCGGTGTCTATCGAGTTGGACATTACCTTACCCTTACTAATACCCAGAGGAAGGAAATCACATGACGTAATAAAGTACAGACTTATTCATACACACATCCTTCAAAAGAGATCACTAGCATACCTGGGTGTGCACTGGAAGACGCTCCTGGGTCCTGCCGGCCGGTCAAAGCAAATACGCGGTTCGAAGGACCGCTATAACCCGAAGATGCACTGCGACCTCTGCCACGACTCGCTGGTGCTGGTGCTGGTGCTGGTGCTGGTACTCCTCGCCCCGCGGGGCGTATGGCTGCCGAAGGGGAAGATGAGCCTGCAACGGACCCAGCAGGCTGAACTGAACCTGAACCGCCCTTATGCGGGCACTCTGTGACACGATGGTCTGGGCTCCCACAAAAATAACAAGCGCCCGTAGCGTGATAACACTCCCCCGGATGGGGTCTCCCACAGTAAGAACATGGGGGTATGGGCGGCCTCGACTGACCGGGACCTCTGCTCACCTGTGAGCCTGAAACTCTGGAGCTCTGTCCCGAGAACTGTGGGGGTGTACTGTAGGCTAGCTGGGACAAATACCTGTTACCCTGCCGCTGAGAAGGCTCGCTCTGAAATCCCCCTGAATATCCAGCCGATCTGGCTCTCTTAGGCCGGCCCCTGTCGTAACCCCTATCAGGCCGACGCTCCCTACGTCGGTCCTCCATGCCCTGGGCGTATGCCTGTACCCGGGCAACATGCATCCCTGGCTGAGAAGCCATGGCTAAGCAACCGTCGATCAGATAAGGGTCTAGTCCCATCACATACCTGTGCACCCTGTCGGCCATCTCGGCTACTATAGCGGGTGCATACCTAGCCAGTGAGTCGAACTCTAAGCTGTACTCTCGTACGCTCCTACCGTTCTGTCTCAGATGCAAGAATCGATCGACCCTGGTTCTCCGTAGCTCTGGAGGTAGAAAATGGTCAAGAAAGGCCTTAGTAAACTCGACCCATACCGCTGGGGGAGCATTGTCACCCCTGGATAGCTGCCAGGACTCATACCAATTTGCCGCCACCTCATACAATCGATATGAAGCCAATTCCACAGACTTAATCGGCGAAGCCTTAATCAATCGTATTGTGCTCTCCATCTTTCTAATGAACTCCTGGGGGTCCTCCTCAGGTTTTGTCCCGGAGAATTCTGGAGGATTATATGTCAAGAACTCACGAGCCCTGGAGCTCTCATACCTGTCTGTACGACCACCCCCAAATCCATGCCTGCGAACCTGTTCCGCCATCAGTGTGGTCAATAGCTGAACCGCATCTCGCATGGCCCTGCCCTCCGCCCCTGCCTGTGGAGCTGGAGGCTCGGGCACTGGAACCTCGGGAGCTCGCGGTGGAGCTATCTCCTGATCAGCAGCTTCTGCTGCTCCAATATCCTCCGGCAAGGGGGGTGTAACAGATCCAGATGATGGGGGCACATCCTCAAGTGCAGGCTGCACACTGGCCCTGGTAACTCTCTGGGTCCGGCTGGTCTCCCCTGCCTCAACCCCCGCCTTGCCCTTCTGGGCAGCTGTTGCCTTCTTCGGAGGCATCGCTGAAAACATAACAGATCGTTAGGAGAGGATCATCCTAATCATACAGCTTTATCGCACGATCTAAGAATCCAAAGAAGGGTAACATCCTAGATGCCCTGTAGTCTCCTGTTTATAGAGGTGGTGCACAACACATCGATAAACAAGACTCTACTAGACACGACCTGTAGACATTCCGAGGACTAACCGCTCTGATACCACTTTTGTCACGACCCAACCCCGTGGGCCGCGACTGGCACCCTAGCTGGGTACCCGTACATACCTACCTGACCGAATTTCGTATCGTACAGATTTTTTTTTTTCAAACGGATATTACAGAAGTAGGCCGATACAAATACGGCACGCGCGCAAGCATATATATATACCTGAACATGCAGACTTTTACAGATAAGCCGATAAGGCTAACATACAGACGAAACCCGTAACCCACACATCTATCTACAGGCCTCTACAGACATACAGAATCATATGATGGGACAGGGCCCCGTCGTACCCAGAATTTCCATACATGCAGAACATACGGAAAACAGAAGATATATACCAAAAGTGTGCTCCGGATCAAAGGAGCTCTTCAAAACAGCTGAATCAGAACCCTACGCTGGCGGCGTATCACCTGGTGCGTCTGTACCTGCGGGCATGTAGCGCAGCCCCCGAAGAACGGGGGTCAGTATGAAAAATGTACCGAGTATGTAAAGCAGAAACATAACAGATACAATCATAGTCCGAACCGGAGTCACAGAAATATAACGGACAAAACCATACATCAGACGGACGGACAGAGTCATGATGCAGACCGACATACAGAATCGTGGTCCATACAGATAAACAGAATCATGGTTCAGACAGACAGACGGAATCGTAATCCGGACAGATGAGCAGAATCAGTATCCATACAGACGTACAGAATCGGAACCCATACAGACGTACAGAACCAGAATCCATACGGACATACAGACATAGTCGAAATTCAGGCGGACAGACAGAAGTATACCAGACAGAATTATGCATGCAGAGTAGTGCAGAGTCATACTAAATCATACAGAATCATACGGAGGCACGTGCTTATATAAACACTGAGGGCACATGCATACAGACATACAGATCCCGGCCCTGTCTGGGGGCGCAGTAAACAGAACCTGGCCCTCTTAGTACGGGACGCGGTGGACAGACAGAATCGGATCAGATCAGATCATATCAGATGCCATCCTGGCCGCCATCCCCATACACAGATCAATATATCATAATCATACAGATATAACCGATCCCGGCCCGTACACCGAGGGACGCGGTGAACAATGCAAAGGAATATGCACGATAACAGAACCTGGCCCGGGACGCAGTGAAGGAATGCATTGAGACAGCCACGAACAGATCCATGAGAAACCACATACATACAGACTCACATACAGACTCAATCAGACTGAAGGGTGCCAAACGACGAGTCAAAATCAGAGTATACGGTTAGTATGCATAGTACGCGCCTATATCCTACTTGGGAAGGCACGACAGATTATTATCAGAATCAGATTCTCAGATGTTCAGAAATCATTTTGTAAGAATTTCATAAAAATAGTTGCATCATGATCAAAATAATAGTTCAGATGGTTTCTGAGAAAATCGGACAAAACAGAAGTATTTAAAGTATTACAGAAGATATCGGGCCTTGCGGGCCCGCCTCGGACCAACCCGAGGCAACATATGTAAATTATTGATAATAGACCTTATGAGGTCATCCATAATCGTTTGGAAGTGTTCCGACTCCGTTTAGGGAAATTTTGTACAAAAACTCACTTTAAAGGCAATTTGTAAGAAAATAGCTTCAATTGAATTGAAGGAATTGGAGCGGTTTTCCGTCTCGAATTCCGGGGAACGGAGTCGTACTTAAGGCTCGTGGCCGAGCCTATCACATCCAGAACATGCCTAGGAACAAAGGGAAATGCTTCACATACCTCGATAGCGCCTTACGCTCGCTTGGCGTTGACTTCAATTTCGTCCAAAATCTAGAAATGGTCAAGTTTACCAATTAGCAATTTCAAGCCTTTAGAACTTGAACTTTAACTCATACTTTTCTACAAAAATTTGGGCAGCATCTCCCCTATACATACCACATCCCCGAGATTGACTCGGCTCCAAACATCAACAACCAACCAAACAACAATACCAACAACATCCATAAGCAATCAAAATGCGTTCTACATAAATAATCTTCTTTCGGCATAGTTTAATAACTTTCATTCAAACTTCACATTGTCAAACTAGTATCCACATTTTCCATATCCACTAACTAATTCAAGATTGTTCAAATGCATTCCAATAGCCTTCCAAACAATATTCATGAATTCAAGTATTCCCGCCAATTCCATATTCTACCCAAAGTTTCTACCAATTGCAACGAAACTTCCAAATCACATTGTTTCTTTCCAAATTCGTTACCAACAATCGTAATTCACATTTAGGATCTTACTTCCACACTTATATAAAAATCATATAAAATTCACATAATTTCTCATAATTACATACAAGAAATCCCAACACCAATTCAAGTCATGAAGCCTTTATTTGCAACACAAAGGTCACAACGACACAACTAACAAACCAAATAAACTTGAATTCATTTCTCCCCCACACCCACATAGCTCACGGCCAAACACACCATTTACACACACACAAACTATGCACACACACACCATACTTCCATAATTCTCATCTAATTCTAATCATTATAACATATATACTTATTCCATAACATGAAACATATAATTCATACCTTTCCTTCAAATTCCAACTTTCCGCAAACGTGGTTCTTCCGCCAAACTAGTTATACCACGTTGAAGAGTGTCTTGAACTTGTTACTAATTCAAGAAGAACAAGATTTTTGGATTGAAGGCTAAAAATTTTTTTTGTTCTTGGTTTGGCCGAGAGGCCTCTTAGGCTTGAGCTCTCAAGTTTTCTTCTTGTTTCATGAATCTTCTAGAAAATGAACACTTGGCCCCTTTTTATTATAATTCTTGATCACATGATAAATCACATGACCAATTTATGGGCTTGGGCCTTTAGTTGGCCGGCCACCCCAATTGGGCCTCTCATTTGTAATTTTTTTTTTTTTGGGCCAACCCGGTTTTTCACGAGTTGGGCCTAGCCCACTGACCTTTCGACCTTAAAAAATCCATATCTCCTTGTACCGACGTCACCTGGGAGCCCACGACCTACCGTTGGAAAGCTATTTCAATTATCTACAACTTTTATATCTGGGTATTATCCCAAATTCCAGATTTATAATGCCGTTTTTTCCCCTCCAAGTCAGGTCATCCGAAAACGTTTTCTTAAAAATGTTCGTTTGGAGGGCTTGCACTTTGATTTGGCCCCAGGGCCCTTCACGAGTTGTGTTTAAATTTACATATACGAATCATACAACTATTCACATGTCGCAAAAAAAATTCTTGGCGTGTGGGCCCCACCTCACCTTACAAATAATTCGACGTTCGAAAATGCAGAATATAACAACCTGCGCGACACTCTCCAGAGTGTGGCCTACCACATCGCGCACACCGTGGCGGGGGTGGCATCATCCTGCTAGAATCAGATCTATACTGGGATCCTGAAGCTCTAGTACCCTGATCTGGTCTCGAGTGAGTAGAACGGTCAAATCCCCTATCCGCAAATCGAGGAGGTGCACTGGCCGTCGATTGGTCTGAATACCTAAATTGCTCCCGTGCCTGTCCCCCTCTATACTCGCTTCTAGCCCTGGAAAATCTACCCCTTTTTCTGGAACCCCTATCTGGATACCGCTCATCTCTCTGCGACTGGTACTGCTCTTCCAGATTTTGGACGTGGGCCTGGATGCGGGTAATAGTCATCCCATCCTGGAGTGAAGCCGTCAGGCACTCCTTAACTAAATGTGGCCCTAGCCCACTCACGAATCGGTGCACATGATCTCCCCTATCAGCTATCGGGGCTGGGGCATACATGGATAGTGAGTTGAAACGAAGGCTGTATTCTCGAACACTCATATTTCCCTGTCTAAGGTTCAAGAACATATCGGCTCGAGCTCGTCGAACCTATGGCGGTAGGAAATGCCGTAGAAATGCCTCAGTAAACTCCTGCCAAACCGGGGGAGGTGCATTCGCTCCCCTCGAGGATATTCAGCTATTATACCACAGAACTGCCACATCCCGCAGCCTGTATGAAGCCAATTCTACGGATTCCGTATCCGAAGCATGTATGATCCCCAGAGTCCTCAGCATTTCGTCTATAAAACTCTGCGGGTCCTCCTCTGGTTTTGATCCGTAAAACTCTGGAGGCTTCATGGTGATAAAGTCGCGGGCCCTTGCACTTACCGCTCGGTCTCCCGGGCCTGAATCTTGCCGCTGAGCCTGTGCGGCAACTAGCTGAGTCAATAACTGGATGGCCTCTGTCATCTGCTGGCCCGGAGCTGCTGGCGGTGGAACTGGAGGTGCTGGGGCTGGAGCTGGAACTCTTTCCTGCTCTGCTGATACAGGGGAAGCAGGAGGAGTCTGAGGGGGAGCTTCAGTATAGGACTCGTCTTCTTCTGGCTCCTGTTCAACTCTGCTTCCAGCCGCCAACTTGCCCTTCTGGGCCGCCGTAGTCTTCCTCTTCTTCGGCATTACTGAAATCGTAACATAGAATTAAGAAAAGAACAAGGAAGCATGGTAACATAGCTCTATCGCACGATCTAGAAGACAAAGATGGTCATATTTCCTAAATGCCCTGCAGTCTCCTGTCTATAAGTGTGGCGCGCTACACACCCATAAACAGGACTCTACTGGACACGACTCGTAGACAAACCCCTAGGACCGAACTGCTCTGATACCACTTCTGTCACGACCTGACTAGGGGCCGTGACGAGTACCCGATACTTGTACCGAGCACCCCCTATCTCGTATCGTATTCTTGTTACTAAGTGGGCCGTATGAACTGGACCATATTTTTTTTTCTGTTCTACTTACCATTAACACTAGTTGCATAGTTATAAACATAGGCTAACAAACTCGGTTTGCACTTTATACAACAACGAGGACCAACAAAAGTACAAGACATCTAACTGTACATATCTGTCTACGAGCCTCTAGACATAGTACACATATACATAGAAAGGGCCGAGTACTTCCGTGCCCGAATATATATATACACAAAATAGTACCAAGGAAGTGAGGCTCCGGAACAACTGGAGCGCTGCTAAGTGCTGCTGGTGAGGCTTCTAGGAACCAAAACCGTCTGTCTGCTGACCTGCGCGGCATGAAACGCAGCGTCCACAAGAAGGGACGTCAGTACGAATAGTGTACCGAGTATGTAAGGCATGAATAGTAATATACGGAAAATATAAAACAGGGATAATGACATAAAAGAGTTATAACACATGTCCTGGGGTAGAAACATAACCTGTACATATAAGTGCCCTTGGGCAGATGCCATGCATGCTTAGCTTTCCTTTGAAAATATTTTCTTGTTCATATATATCTATAAAAGTAGAACATGTCATGTTGCCGAGGCGTCGGCAGCCGATCCATTTAACCATAAATATACACATCCCGCGTCCGGGCATCCCGCGTCCGGGACGATATCATGTCATGAAATGCCAACTGATCAGGTGGATATGCGTATATAACGCTCTGTCCTTATCTCCATCTTCCCCGTATACATATGCATATATCATGTACGTATATCAGCGTCTATAGCGCTCTGGCTCTTTCATCATATACATATACGTGTATCATGTGCATATATCAGCGTCTATAGCGCTCTGGATCCTTTATCATACACATATACGTGTCTTATATACATTTACATATCTTATATACATATGTCATATAAGCACGCAAGAGAGCCAAAGAAAAATCATGTAGCCATCGGAGTGACGTAAGGTCGGTGACCTCCGATTACACTATGGAACAATCGTGGTCGCTTTGTCTCTCCTTGAAGGAACAAGTATTTTAAGGCGAGACTACCAACGGAGAATAGTATCAACAGTAACATAGAATGGAATCATGGCATCATAGACGTCAACTCATAGGCTTTGGATTCCTTAGGAAATAGTATCATAGCTAGGAGGTGGAAATAAGGTTCAAGAACTAGTTTATTACTTTCATACTCACATTGAATCCTTAGCTTAGAAATCTTAGTCGTAGAATCGTTCCGGTCGTACTTATCATAGGCATATTCTCTTGTCTAACATCGTCGTTATCATTGTCATCATAGAAGTATTCTCGTTAGAGTAGTTATAGTACTTATCATTTAGTACGAAATCGGGATCAAAGGTCCCCTTTGGATTCAACCTCAAGTAAGTCAAACGGAACTATAAGGAAAATCCGAGAGCAACGGGCCCACCTTGTCCCGAATGAGGTAGCGTATACAATTTGCATATGTTACATGTCATGGCGTTACTTGTGAGGGTTTTAGGGTAGTCGGGTCCCATTTATACAAGTTCTAGGGGTTTAGGAGGTCTTTCCAACATTTCGCGCACTTTCTAGTTCAATTCTACTGAAGGAGAAAGGAGAAACTTTAGGTGCGGATTCCGGGGAATAGAGTTGTCCCCGAGGCTCGTACCCAACTTATTACGTCTAAGACATGCCATAGAAAGAAGGGTGAAGCCTTACATACCTCTTTCCGCTCCTTTTGCTATTCCGAATTCAAGCTGCAAATCTGCCAAAATCTGCAATTTGGTCACATTTACCCAAACTTTCATTAGGGTACTTAGAGTTGGAATCTTAAGGTAACACTTGGCTACCGAAATTTCGGCAGCACTTCCTCTGTAAATACACCATTCCCAAAATTCAACTTAACCAATTTTTAATCAACAACAATCCGGGAATTCAACCCGGCCAAACTATCAACATAATGTCAACAACCATACTAACAATTTCCATATTCAACCCAAGATACATCATAACAACTCAATCAATATACTACTTTCTTCAAAACCTTCCAACTCCAATAAAACAATAACAACCTAATAATATATATATATATATATATATATATTCCAACGACACCATACCAATATCATTGGCTTTCATACATGCAAGAACATCACATTCAATATACATAAACTTCTAAATAAGTCTCCAACTTCTACAACTCCACTAAGGTCATTAAGCATTCATTAACAACAAAGGATCCACAACACAACAACAACCAAAACACTAAATAAAACTTGCTCACCATTCCTCTACAATTTAGCAAATACACGGCTAAACATCATGTATACATGGCCACATATACACACCACACACTCACGGCCACAACATGTTTTCCACACTTCCATGGATCTCATCAACCTTTACATACTACAACATACATAATCACCTATGACACATAAAGATAAGTTGATTCTTACCTTTCTTCTTGACTCCCCACTTGACTAGAATTGTAACTTGCAAGAATATGAAATCTTCTTGTTCCAATGAACACTCCACCTTGTTAAGGGCCCTCCAATTAGTAGAGAACAATTTTTGAAGGAATTTTTGTAAATTTTCTTGTTGGTTTTTGCTCTTGGCCGAAATGGCCTTCAAGTTTCTCCTCCTTTTCTCTTGCTCTTGTTTCTTGAACTTTCTAGAGAAATTAGGTGAATAAGATGACTTATAAGTCATCTTTTGGGTTATCAATTTTACCCCCATATGGGCTTGGCCCATCAAGAAAGAGGTTAGATGGCCAACCTTGGCCCAAAGTGCTCTAGCCCATTTGTTTTGGCACTTCATGACAAATTTTAATTTTTCAAATTTCCAAATTTATCCTTCGTCTTCCTCCGTATATCCACGAGTCATATTGCAAATTTTCCTTTATGCCCTTGACCTTCCTCATTATTTTCACTTCTAAATTTTTCATAAGCAACTCATATGCCAAACAAAATAAAATATGGCCTTGCTTGTTGTCTTCCCGCAATTGTCTTGAATTATCCGATTGCACAAAATGCGGGATATAACAGTGGGGGTGGGGGTGGGGGTTTGTTGAGTTCCCATATCGGTTGGGGATGGGGTCTTTTGGCCCTTATATGGTCTTGGGCAATCCTGTAACGACTCGCTACACTAGGTCGTTATATGCGTTTAGACCATTTTACCCCTCCGGTTCATTTCCAAGACTAGGATCCAGTCTAGTGATAACTTAAAGATTCAAAATTCTAAAACAAGGGCTCTTCATTGTAGTTGTGCATTTGGTTGAAAACTTGTTTTAATCCATAAGGGGGTAGGGGTTTGGCTTAGTAAATTAGACCTCCGTTGTGAATTCCGAGGCCACGGGTGAGTCTCCAGTTTGTTTTTACATGTGTGTGCATGTTTGGTTTGAGTCTGTTGGGCCTCAGATTGATGTTGGGATGCTGGGTGAAAAATTAGAGGTCACTGATCGAATGCGACCACTGCAGCGGGCCCCGCCCGCTGTAGTGAGTCTACCACAGAGGGGCGCCGGTCACCTCCGTGGGATTTTGGGTTGAATTAGGTGCACCGTAGCTGTGAGATTTTTCGCTACATCTAGACCACTGCAGCGAAGCAATGACCGCTGCAGCGGTCGACGGGAGATAGAAACCCACTTTTATATTACAAAATTCGAGGCATTACTCACATAACTCCAAAAACTGTTCCCAAGAAAGTGAGAGGGGAATTTCCTAGAGTCTTGGTGGATTCTTCTTTGAGGGTAAGTCTTAACCTTTTTCCTTGTTCATTTCATTATCATCTCTAAGTTCATATGGTAGCTAAGGTTCTCTAATGGTGGATGAAAAGACTAGAACCCTAGAATTGTTGAACCCTTGAATAATTGATGGGTTGTTAATTTTATTGTTGTTTAATCATCTAGGAGTGTAGGTGATCACTTTATAGGATGGGAAATTGATCATTTGTGATGAGAATTGTGTATTGAGACTTAAGGTTACATTAAAAATGGGAACTTTGGCCTAAATTCTGTTTCGAAAAGGGTAAATTGATTAGAAATCCACAAATTGGAAGATTATGATTGTTGGGATTGAGATTATGAAAAAATCTTCATTAAATGATAGTTCACCCATTTGAAAGGCGTTGACGTAATTGGTTTTCTTCCCCAACTGTTGTTCTTATTTGATTAGAAGGCCAATTTCTTACTTAGCGTTATATTGCTAGACTTTGACCGTTCTGAAGCATTACGAAAGGGGAAAGCTCTTGCGGAGTAACCTGCATTCCAGTTCTGCATCTGAGGTAGATTATGGTTTACTTCAGTTAGACTTTGATTACTTGATTGTTATATATGTAGTAGAATTGACGGGAGAAAGCATGATTAGGCTTTCGGGCATGAAGTCTGGTTGGATACTACTTAGGTTGGTATGACTTCTGATTATGTGGGCTTGTCGCCATTACTTTATGTATTGAACATGAGGTGTACTTGTTGTGAATTGGAAAGAAGGGGTCAATATACACTCTTCTTGTTGATTAAGATGGTTGGATATTTATGCTATTGTGGATTGATTTCTCTTAGTCTTGTTATGACTTGTGGCATGGTGCCTTATTTATTGACATTGAGTTTATTGATTGATCATATTCCATATTGACTGTTGGATTGTAAATATGTTGGGATGCATATTGTGATCAGATACAGAAATATATATATATATATATATATATATATATATATATATATATATATATATATATATATATATATATATATATATAATGACACATTTGACAGGAGGTGAGGATGTGGCCTACATAAGGGCTCGTGATCCGAGGTTAGTTTCGGAGCGAGTGGTACATGGACACCATGGGTCCCCTGCAGGTCATGACTAATGAGCGAAAATAGTCGTTGGCATGAGTGTACGGTCTATATACTATCATTTATTGCATTGCATTGCATTTGACTCATTCTTATTTTTGTGATGGTTGATGACTGTTTGAGGATAATATTTGGTTATGTGATGTTGTGCCTATCTATCTATTCTGTTGATTTTATGAACGTATGCATAATACTAATCTTAGTCGGCCTATGATATCTACCAATGCATAGTATTTATACTGAAACTACCTTGCTACACTTTTTATTTGAGTGCAGATTATGTGCCAGAAACTTCGACTAGAACATTTAGCTTGAGGCTATTTCCCGTTCAGATCAAAAGGTGAACTCCTATCCTTGCCATGCAGCCTGAAGATCTTTCCTATTCTGATGTCTATTTCATCCCAGACATATATGCTATTTCAGAAAATTATTTATTCTTAGACAGTTTAGTGTTTTAGAGTCCTTGTATGATAACTTTTGGATTTTGGGGTTGTAACAGTTAGACTTCCGCATCTTTATTTTATTTGTGGCACAACTAGACAGTTTATGGATTTACTTCATGGTTATTGATTCATAATTGGGTTATTAATTGAATGTTTGTTAAGGGGATGGTTCGCCTACCAGGGGGGTTAGTGTGCGTGCCATCACGATGGGTTGGGTCATGACAAATCCTCCTCTCATGAGCTAGCTTTTGGGGTTGAGTTAGGCGCAAGGTCCATTTCTTTATCATGGTATTAACGCCAGGCTCATTCCAATTTATTATTTATTCGATGTTGGACCCTCATGTTATATTATCCATGCTTCAGATGTCTAGTCCTAGGCCTTTTTTTTTTTTTTTTTTTTTGCGGATTGCCCTTCATACGGACTAGTCCTTAATTTCCCCCCTCAAATCGCTAGTCTTTAATTTTTGTTGTTGCTTTTCATTTATCAAAATTTGTGGGCCAAAGTACTCTTATTCGCTGGTCTACGAAATCGGAGATTTTAGGTTCGATCCCCAACAGAGGTGATTAATTCGCTGTTTTCTTACCTAAAAAAACAACAACTCGCAAGTTTCAATAACCTTTTCCTTGTCCAGCATAAGTTTTGTCGGAATTAAATTATTCGGCATAAATTGTGTAGTAACTAAATCGGAAGGCATAAGCTTATAGAAATATTTCCTTGTCCGGCATAATTTTTGTTGGAATTTAATTTGCCGGCATAAGTTGTATAGTGCCGAGCGAATTAATTACTATACAACTTATGCCAGAAAATTTAATTCCTCCAGAAATTATGCCGGACAAGGCAAAGTTTTTATAAACGTGTGCCTTTTGAAATTTGGTGGGTAGGCCCAAATTTTTTGTTTTGTTTGTTTGATGTCAGGGATTTTTCGGCTACTTTTTTGTTAGTTAACGTGCCGAAGGGCAAAAATTAAAGACCAACGACTCGAGGGGCAAAAATTAAAGACCACCTCAAGATAGGGGCATTCGTGCGAATGACCCGTCCTGGGCATATTGGGGGGGGGGGGGGGGCGTAGATTTTAGTTCCCACATTGGTTAGGGATGAGTTCTTTGGTACCCTTATATGATCTTGGGCAATCCTTCCTTCATGAGTTAGTTTTAGAGATTGAGTTAGATCCAAGATCCATTCTTTAGCAGGGCCTGAGAAGGCCGATGGTAGGATATGCGCAGACCTACCATTACCTTTATGGGGCAGAGGAGTTGTTTCCGAAAGATTCTATCCTTAAATTGGTGGTGCAGGTTGAAAAAAGAAATCCTCGCACCAAATGTCAAAGCATTAGATTAGGGTATGAAAAGCGAAATTTAGTATCTTTGTTACTAAATAAAATTAATTTCTTAGATACCATAATATATGCATTTAGTATATTGTATCTTGGTATAAATTATGTTGTTTTAGTTAAATGTGCATTTTTTAAATTATTTCATATATACATTATACGATATATTCTATTAATCCATAAAAATGTATACATTATACAATTGTAGGATGTGAATTTAGTCGGACTTCAATCCACAAATTAATTTGGATCATATTTTAAATTTGAGATGTATTGGTCCGAATAAATATTATGGGCTAATATAATTGGATTTATTGCTTAAGTCCAACATGTATGAATTTAATTGAAAGACCAATTCAATTGGGCTAGTCTATCTTGTCAGACTTTACATGATGAGCCCACTCTATTAGCCCAACGTCCATGCCACGTGTCAAATGACGTGATGCGCCAAGTCAAGTCAAGGACCAATAAAATCATAACATGTGCATACGTGATGTAGTATGCCAAGTCAATATAAGAACCAAGCAAAATGTCGCCACGTGTTCAAATGACATGGTTCAACCAATCATATACACACCCTAGCTCTTCCCTGCAACTAATAAATAGGGAACTTCATAAAACCAAAAGAGAGGAAGAAAAATACATAGGGAAGCTCTCATCTCCAAAGGTGATCTACTAGTCTTCCACATACGAAGAAGTCTTAGTTTCCAAGTGGTGAGCCGTAAGTTTCCATACCTCCACATTTGTAATTAAAGCTTGACTCCGCATTCGTGGTGAAATTACAACAACAAATAATCCGTCAATTCAAGAACAAGCAAAGCCCTTGATTGACGGCTGTAAGGAGAAGAATTAGAGAATTACATCTTTTTATTTAAGATTTTAAAAAGCTTGTAACCCATGCACAAATTACTGAAATCAAATATTATTACTTATTGCAAATTTTCTTGTCTTGATTATTATTTTTCAAGAGAGAAAACTGAGTCTTTACAACAATATTACGGTAGGTCTATTCTAATATGTAAGTCGTATACAACATACCATCATTTATATTAGTATAGCTATGCAAAAAATGTGTAATTGGTTGATGAACGCTATCACATATGGTGTTATCTTTCACCTATTTTTGAATGGCAGCCGAAGGAGACTTTGAGAAATGATTTATTGTATTTTAGTTGTAATCAATTTGGTTATGCTAATTTTTTGAGATTAGAGATTTTTAGGAAAGTTGCAAGTCCATTCGGTTAGGCTACGGATTTAGAAAGCAAAAGAGATGATCTTTTTATGGTGTGTCAAGTAAATTTATTTACTATATCAAATGTAATAATAAAAACGATAGTATTTTTGTTATTTAATCATGTGGGATGTGTTATTACGAAAATTTCTTATTTTTGTTACGGATTTTGCTGAACTGTTGTTTAATGTCAAAATCTCAATTTGTAAATTGACCAGTTACCAAAACCGGCTCAGGCGTCAAAGGTAGTTAACTGCTGTGTTGACATCAATGGGGCCATTTAATTAGATAAGGTGGGACCCTTATTTAATTTAATTTGGAATTTGGAATGGTAGTAAGCTGGTATAATGCAACGAAAAGTCCAGCCTATAAAGTGGAAGCATGTTTCACGTGGACTATTCGAGCTATATAGATAAAGGCGGACTTAGCATTTGAAATTTATGAATATTTCTGAATTCATAGCTTATTTTGGTGATTAATTCCCGACTAAATATACTTATTTATTGAATGAATTTCTAAATATAAATATAGAATTTAGATAAAAATTACAGAATATTTTGTAAACTTGTATATTACATTATAGATCCAACCCTGTATGTTGAACATCAATAAAGTTCTGGATGGTTCGTGAGTGTGAGTAAAGGTGCAAATGAATGGAAGAAATTTCAGTATGAGTTGTACAGAAACATTAAAAAAGTGTACCTCTTTAGCCTTGTGCAAATAATAATTTAGATTTATCCTTAGGTCGTCTATATTTTTTTACTTTCTTTAAACGAATATTGGACCACTCAGATATTAATTTTGGGTGACATTTTTTATTAATAATAAAAGAACCTCAAACAAGAATAAGTACAAGTAAGGGGGCTAGGCATTACCTTACAAATCTTAATGAGGTCAAACACCTCTACTACTACTAGTGTTGATAAGTTGTGGTCTTAATAATAATTCAGAGCTTAAATGAAGTTTTGATGATTAACAAATCATGTACATATTACAATCAAGTAGAAGAAAGAATGAATTGAAGAACTAGATTCCAAACAGATCTCCAAAGGAACTAGTGACGCAGTAGCAACAGAAGAGGAAATGCTCAAAGGAACTGGTCCTTAGAAACAAGAGCTGGTGATTGTTGAAGAGAAGCTGTTTCATGCAGACTTGGAGACTTGGAAGTTTTGACTCATTCCTTTTCGACAAGGAACTGGAGTTCAACATATCGACATATTACCATAACTTGAACACATAGAATTAGCTTTGAAATAGGGGAAGCAAACCATATGCGCGTAAATAAGGAAAGAAGGAAATCCATATCAAATAAGCATTGATTTTCGTACAACTTATGAAACCAACCCTTGGATAAATTTGGGATTTGAAGGCGACCTTTCACTCCCATAAATACAACACACCAAAAAGCTTTGGATCGCAATCACAGCCAAAGAGAGAGACATCTAGAGTGAGAGCAGAGTCAACACCAGAGTCCTGAAGATGTCAACCGCGACAACCAGAGTCCTGAAGATGTCAACCGCGACAACATTAAAAAATTTGTTCCTATCAAGATTTATCGTTTAGTGTATGAGTTTTAATAGTTAGGTTTTGTGGTTCCTTAACTATATCTTATTTACATCCCTAGTTGATTGTAGTAGGTGTTTCGAGTCTGTAAAGGGACTTCATTGACTGGGTAGATTCATTGAAGAGAGAGCAGAGAGAGCCAAAAGTTTGGAATTGTTGAGGAAGAGAGGCTTGAGGCAGGGATTATTTGAAACAGTTCCTTAGGTGTACAGGTCGTTGTAACTTTAAACAAGTTGATCGAGTTTAGTGGAAACTTTGGGAAAATTCCTACGGAGGTAGGTCGCGGTTTTTCCTCCCTTGAGAAAGGAGATTTTTTTGTACTAAATACTTGTGTTGATTTCTTATTCCGCACTCTATCTTCTTGCGTAGTTTATCAAAGAACCTGGTTCTTTGAGGGCATAGGTCGTAGCCCGGTTTAACAACTAGAAAGCATGTAAGAAATAAGAACTTGAAAGAACCAAATGCTCTATAATCATCACAACATTTAAAACATGCTATATGATGATATTACAAAAGAAGATACTAATACAATGATAAAATAAAACAAGAAAGTAAGTAGAACAGAGCCCCTTTGTTCTTTGTTGTTAGGTTGCACGACCTACTTCTTATCCTATAAGTACCTTATTTTTGCTTATAGGGTGGAACACGTTGCTCTACCTATTCTATGTAATCGTCTTGCAGAATTTAATCAACAGTTAAGTAAAGGACACATAATATTTACGTGAAAACCACCCGACTCAAAAGGTGATAAAAACCACGACCTACAGACCTATAGGATTTCCCCAACAACTTCACTTCAACAAATGAGCCAAATGCGAGTTACAAATCACAATCTCTTTAATCTAACCCTTAAACCCCAATCTTGCTACCCAGCCTCTGACTAGTAAGCTATCTCCAAGTAGTAAACTTCCTACTTGGAGTTACAATTGTTTGTATCTACATTTTATGCTTCTTAATAAGCGGATAAAGATATAACTCGATAGAACAAACTAACACACAAATCTAGACTTTAGAACTGGGAAACATTATTCAGTAAAACAGCTCCATCGATCCTTTTTTGTGTAATAGGGATGCAACCCTGGATTCTTGAATATGCTGTAGATATCTTTTGACAAAACACAATATTTTGAATTCTCTCTTTTTGGGTGCACAAAACTTCTTCTTAGAAAGACCCGGGTATTTATAACATTGAAGCTCCGCAGGTCGGCAAACACAAAATCCTTTCCTAGTCGGTCAATGACATGCACATAGGGTTTGTGTAATATTTGGATTCTTGCTTTGTAGAGTCCACTTTTAGTACGTGTAGAAGGCTTACTAATCCCTAAAAATATATCAAGGAAACCTGCATACTTGACCACCAAGTTCTTTCCATAATTCTGTAAATCCTAGTTGCTGTAGGACTTGCCCTGGAATATGTTCACAAACCCGTTTCATCCACCCGATTCGTTTGCCTTTGAATCTCTGCACTGTCTTAGTTCTTGTACCTATTCTACCAATCTCATTGATTCTTTATCTACTGTTAAAGTGCTTCTGAGATTTTCTTGGAACATGCTGACAGACCTGTTTCATCATCCCTTTCACGTTCATAGTTCTGACTTCTTCTTGAGTCTACTTTTGGAATAGGTGATGGAACATGTTGAGAGACTTATTTCATTGATCATGTGTAGCTTTATGTTTGTCTGCTTCTCGTGCATTTATTCATTGTTAGAATAAATTATGTCTTCAACCTTGACTCACTCTTTGACTTATGATTTTGTTCTTGCTCTGTGATGGAGCATGCTAGCAGACTTGGTTCTTCTGTTAACCTGATTCTCATGCTTTATCTGCAAAATAATTGAAAAATTTCTTCCTTCTGAACATTATCTTCTGAGTTTGAGTTACTTCACCTCTTTTCACAGCTAGGTTATTCATCTAGTGCGCCTGATAGCCTGTGACCATTCGTCCACTATACTCGATGACTCCTTTGTATAGAACATTTTGTCATGATTTTTCTACTTTTACATTGAACTGCACCTTTGACTGAGTCATCATCTCCCCTGTTTTGCATGTGCCTCTGTGATAGAACATGTTTTATGCTTTGTTCCATTCTTTTCCATTTAACTGCTTTGAGATTGAGTCTGTGTTCAATTTCTTCTTTGCTATTCCTTCTCTTTATTTGTGTTTGTGATAGATTACATGCCTGTATATGCTTCTGCTGCTGTGCAATGAAACTTGTCTATGGATCTGTTCTAGCCATCCTGTTCTGCCTATGCTGTAGCTTTCTTTAGACCTTTCATATTATCTGGGCTCTCTATCGTACATTGTCTTCATAGCTCTTAATAGCTCGATAACTGCTCTATCAACTTAACTTTCATACGCGCTGAAGCTTTCTTAACATAGTGCATTATTGCTTGGAGCATTATTGTTATTTCTTTATCTAATCTAGCTTAGGCTTCATCATGCCTTTAAGTTGGTTACTTTGACAACCATTGCCACATATGTTTGGACCTGATTTATTAATTGTGGTTTATGTACTTGTCAATCATCAAAACTTCACGCATGGCTTCATGCCAACAAATTCCCTCTTTTTTATGATGACAAACCATGTCGTTTTAGGCAATTGTGTAGCCTTTCCACTCATCTCATAATTCAGACTTTAGGATAAACAAGGTTAGCATGAGTCAAAAAACATATATGCACAGTTCAATCATCTTCCCCCTTTTGGCATCATTAAAAAGTTAGCTCATAGGCAATTAAGCATTGTCAATATTAACTCATGGCCACTAGGGCTACCACATATGCACAATATAATAGTTTTAAATATTAGAATCAGTCTCTCTGTTTAAGTTAACAACATTCAAATCGCAGAAATGAAGCACAGATTTGTAAGATATGCAACAGTGTTTCATTAACTTTTAACAAGTACAATTCTAGTCCCTTGGTTTCAATTATACAAACTAGATAATTTGACTGGACTTAGGATCTAGACACAAGAACTGATACATTGACACAAAAACTGGTCAGTCTCAGAAATTCTAAGTCCCTTAATCACCATCTGAATTAACTACTTTTCATGTTGATTGGCTCAATTACTTGCATTGGACATTGCAGTTTCTTGTAGAGATCATAAAGTGATATGGAAGGTCCTTTTCCTAAGAAGACCCAACCATTTTTTTCCACCGGTTTTGCCCATGAGGACAACCATCCTTATTGTTCTTCTTTCCTAGATAGTTGGGGTTTTCTTCCTATTACCTCTTTCCTTATTTCTTCAAACCCCTTATTTCTCCATCATTCTTGTTTTCCAATAGACCATGGGTATTAATTTTGGAGGAACTTTCAGTGGCAAGAAATTCTTTTTCTTGAATGGATGTTATTTGGATGATTCTTCTCTTACTCACCACTGCTTTGGCGATTTTTGAATCTTCGCCCTTTCGATACGCTCCATTCTTTTTCTTTTTTATTTAGTCCTTCCAAATGGTGTATACATTCTAGTCATTGGGAAGGGAGAGTTTATGTGAGTATAGTCGGAGTTGTTGGAATCAAGGGAGTATATGGGGGAGAGTGTATGATCAGAGCCAAATGAAGGATCAGACTTTTTTTTTTCGGTTCTGCGGTGAAGGAGGGTGTTGAGGATGCGTTTTTTAGAACTTGGTGGAGGACCTAAATAGTCAAAGATGAAGACTCAAATAATGTGAATGGGAAGTGCACGAATTTTTCGGGGAAAAGAGTAATTTAATTTTGAAGGTTTTTCATGAACTAGTAATCAAGACTTTACTTTTTCTCTTCTAAGACACTTAAGACGACTATAATTTGACTAGGTAGTACAACCAGGTTTTTCAACTTGTTTCATGATCTATATGTATAATTGATTGATTTTCAAGGAAAGAATACACACCTGAAGTGTCAAGGACTAACCTTGTGCTTTTTTTAATTTTTAATTTTTTTTGACTAACCTTGTGCACATTTGATTTAGGACCAATTTATGTGATTGTCATAATGTTTATACTTTTGAGAGATCATGAAACTGTTTGCACTTCACTGGACCAGGTTGGACTACTTGTTCTAGTTGACTGTCTTCATTCTACTTAATAGAACACATTTTTCTTCAAGGTCACATTAGTATTTTGCGATTTAGACGATCTTCCCTTTTCCAGTGTTGTACTCAATGCTTGATCTTGTGGAGGTTGCATCTAATGGTCCCCCTGCCTTTGTGTTATATATTCCTTCAAGTGATGGACCAGGTTCATCTTCCTATAGCAACCAAGATTCCCCCTATCTGTAACTTAGATGTTTAGATTGACTGAGTTGATTTTCTTTGTAGCTCTGTCTTCTTCTCTATCTTGAGTGAGTAGAATTTATGTTATAAGTTCTTTTGTGCCTTGAGCAAGCACTGTTCATAGGTCATTTTAGCTTGCTCTTCTGCTCCTCTCACGTGCACCAACAATCAAGGGTTGGTTTCAGGCACTTATGCAAGCCTGGGTCTTCTTCCCTTAATAACGGGATGAATTAGATCTTTTTTTGTCCATTCCGGCAATGCTAGTGAACCTATTTCCTATACCTGTTGCAACCTTCTTGGTAGGTGTAAGTCAACCCTCCTTGTGCTCATCTCTTGAGATCCATCAATTAAGGTGTTCATCCAGGATATCATTTCTTCTTTTAAGATTTGATCTAACCTATCCTTGAGCCCATAAGTGATTAACTTGATGTCCTTTCTTGTATCTGATTCTGAATCATCTTTAGAGGTTTTTTGATTTTTGCTCGCATGTTCTTCCTTTTCCGTTTTAGCTCTCTCTCTCTCTTTTCCACTCAACTTCTTATAGTGGACATTCCTTGATGATGTGATCATTCTGCTCACACTTGAAGCATCTTCCGTTCTGTGGCATATCGATGCTTTTTTCCCTTCTTGGGCTTGATCTTCATCTTGAGCATTCGATCAAGGATTCAAAATTTTCTTTTACTGTGTCCTTAGCGGAGATGCAATATCCATCTTGTTCTTCTCCCAAGGTGTTAGCCTATATGGGGAAGAACCCGCTCTGATACCACTAGTTAGGTTGCACGACCTACTTCCTATCCTATGCGTACCTTATTTTTGCTTATAGGATGGAACACGTTACTTTACCTGTTTTATGTAATCGTCTTGTGGAGTTTAATCAACAATTAAGTAAAGGACACACAATATTTACGTGGAAACCACCCGACTCAAAAGGTGATAAAAACCATTGTCACGACCCAACCGCTGAGTCGTGACGACTGCCTGACCACTACTGACCAAGCACTCCTGTACCTGCTTGTACATTCCTGGCTAAGTGGGTGGCCCATAAGACTTATGGCTGAGCTATGCTGACTCATATAATAACGAAATCAAGAACTATCAGTCGTCTGAGCATGTATGCATATATATATATATATATATATATACTGGAAATAACAGTGCAGGCCTACAAGGCCACTACATATGTTGTATCACAAAAGGATGAGAGCCGACATGGCTATATCTCGTCTACTGCACAACTCTGTCTACAAACCTCTACTGGAGTACCAAACTGTAGAAATGGCGGGACAGGGCCTCGCCATACCCGTATGCATATACATCTGAACATACCGCAGCTCCTCATTGAGTGGAGCGGACCAATAACAACTGAGAAGAGGCTCTACTGGGCTGGATCGCCCCTTTGTCTATCTGTACCTGCGGGCCTGAATGCAGCCCCCCCCCCCCCCCCCCCCCCCCGAACAATAGGGGAGTCAGTACGGATAATATACCGAGTATGTAAGGCATAAGAGTAACATACACATAGGAGTCATGAAGACAATCTGAAAGTCATAAACTAAACTAACTGACTGAATATATCTGTATGTCTGACTGTCTGAACATATCTGTATATCTCTGCTTACTAAAAATGCCTCTGAGGGCGTATGATATGCAATTCATAGGTCATAGTGCCAAGGAACGTACGGCCCGATCCATATCCCATCATCAAATAGGCCCCTTCGGGCATAATAGCATAATGGCCCCTCCGGGCATAATAGCATAATGGCCCCTTCGGGCAGCCTCTTCGGGCATAATAATCATCATCACTGTGCACTAGCTGATCAGGTGGTAATGCGTGTATAACGCCTCGCCCTTTTACATATATATATATATATATATATATATATACGCGTATATAACGCCTTCTGGTCACGGGTCAATATGCATGTATGCAAATGAATGCAATGCATAAACATAAACTAACATTATCATGATACAACGTTTAGGACCCATGAACAGAAGGAATAATCATCATAGAGGGGTACAGGAACATCAAAGACTGAAGTACTTCTAGTGCTTCTAAGAGTAGAGTAATATGGAAGCTTGTTTACTCATTGTTCGCTCATATCATAGGATCATGCCAAAAAGAAAGAAAGGGAAAACCTTAACATACCTTTCCGGTCGCTTTAACTCTAACTACTGCACACTTGTCTTTCCAAGCTCGTCAATCTATATGTAAGAAAAAGTAATACTACTGTTCGGACCGTTATCATACGCTTACTTAAGCCCTTAAATTAATCCCTTTTAAATTCTGCCAAAATTCGGGCAGCATCTCCCCTATTTATATGCCTAGACCAAAATTACAATTCAGTAACCAACAATAACAAAAACAAGACCAACATCAACCATGTTATTCTCAATATCAAATACTCCATAAAACCTCCCATATAATATTTATCTACATCTCCACCAATAGTATTATTATACAGCTATTTAACGGTTCTATCTCTATAAATAAACCAAAATTAACATTAATAATAGGAGATTCATACCTTAATCCTAATAATAGCGCTATATCTTCACTTTTTTCACCTTAAACTTGAACCACACGCATCGCTATATGATTCTATACTCGCAACTATACGTTGCCTGGACCAGAATTCGGGAATTATAGCTGATTTAGGCTTGAAATTTGGGTTTGGGAGTTGGGGAGCTTTCTAGAGAAATTTGGAATAATTTGGAAGAGGTTGGGCTGAAAAAGAGGGGGCAACCCTCTTTTATATTGGTTCAAATTCGGGCCGGTTACTGTAGCAGTACTATAGCAGCTCGGTTACTGTAGCAGTACTGTAGCACGCTTTTCTGTTCTGTCAGCAGAACTTATAACTCCATAATTCTCTACTCTGATGTCCTATCAATGAGCGGTACATTGCGTTGGAAACTAGACTCGACGAACTTCATTTTAGCCTTTTGGAACACCTTAAAAAACTTGATATGCTAAGAGATATTCTGCTCTCAATTTGGACCAAAAGTTTGACACGAAACTTTACCCATCCTTTCTCCAAGTCGTACTACTCCATTTCTTCCGCTTATTTTCTTATAAAATCTTTGGTATACCTTATATACATCCTTTACTCCTTAAATATACTTAATAATGCTCGCTCCTTATATTCCAAAGTGGTTTTACTTAACCATAACTTAACGTACTTATGTTTCAAATTTTGATAAGTTCTTCTTCGAAGATACGGGGTGTAACAACCATGACCTATAGACTTATAGGATTTCCCCAACAAATTCACTATAACAATGAGACAACTATGAGTTACAAATCACAACTTCAGTAATCTAACCCTTAAACCCCAACCTTGCTACCCAGCCTCTGACTAGCAAGCTATCTCCAAGTAGTAAACTTCCTACTTGGAGTTACAATTGTTTGTATCTACTTTTTATGCTTCTTAATACGAGGATAAAGATACAACTCGATAGAACAACCTAATACACAAATCTAGACATCAGAAGTGGGAAATATTATTTAGTAAAATAACTCTATCTATTATTCTATGTAATAGGGACGTAACCCTGGATTCTTGAATATGCTGGATATATCTTTTGACAATACAATACTTTAAATTATTTCTTTATGGGTGCCCAAAACTTCTTCTTGGAAAGACTTGGGTATTTATGTCATTGATGCTCCACAGGTCGACAAATATAAAACCCTTTCCTAGTCGGTCAATGACACTCATGTAGGATTTGTGTAGTATTTGGATTCTTGCCTTGTTGAGTTCACTGCTAATACATGTAGAAGGCTTACTAATCCTTACAAATACGGTAAGGAAATCTGCATACTTGACCACCAAGTTCTTTCCATGATTCTGTAAATCCTAGTTGCTGTCGAACATCCCTTGGAATATGTTCACGAACCTGTTTCATCCACCTGTGTTACACCCCGGAAAAATCTCGCGCTACCAAGATCGTAGACGGCTTAGTATGAGCTCAAAGAAGAGTAAGGTCATACAAGGATTAAGGATGAAGATTATATTATATGAGCAGTACATGGGAGTTGAGCAAGTCCTAAGAAGGGACCTTAAGCCAAATATGGGCATAAGCCCTCTAAAAGGATGATTTAAGGAGATGTTTCCGGATGATCTGACTTGAAGAGGCCAAAAAGCCATTATAAATTTGGAATTTGGAAAAGCACCAAAAATGAAAGTTTTAGATAATTGAAATAGCTTTCCAACCGTAGGTCGTGGGCTCATATACAATATCGGAATCACACGTTATGCGCATTTTAAGATCGGCTGTCAGGGCAGGAAATTAACCTTGCGTGAACGCACCAGAAGGTGGCGCGAATGCCTAGGGAAAGACCCTACAACTCAGCGCGAACACGCCATGTGGCAGTGCGATCGCTCTGAGCAAATTTTAAGTCTGTCCAGGCAGAACCTGGATAGTTATAAAAAGGGGACACCCCCTTATTTCTTCAACCAAACACACCCAAAATCCTCTCTAATCTTCTGGAAATTTCCCCAAACTTCCAACACCCACTTTTGAGCCAAAACCAAGTATAATTCTCGAATTCCGATCCGGATATTATATAGTTTCGGCTACAAAATCGTATAGCGGCGCGTTGTGGCTTAAACTCAAGGTGGAGAAGTGAAGATATAGCAATATTATCGAGAGAAAGGTATGAATCTCCTGCTATTAATGTTAATCTTGTTTTATTTACGGAGATGGAGCTGTTAAATAATTATAAAATGATTTTGTTTGTGGAAATATAGGATAAACACCATATGGGATGTTTATGAAATATTTTTACATTGAGAATATTATGGGTGATGTTGGTATTGTTGTTATTGCTGTTGGTTGTTGAGTTATAATTTTGGGCTAGGTATATAAACAGAGGAGATGCTGCCGAAATTTCGGCAGATTTTAGAAAGATTTATTTGAGGCTTAGGATAAGTATATAACAATGGGCCTAATCATAATATGAATGGTCTTATATGTAGACTTGCGGGATCGGACGGATAAGCGTAGGTAGTTGGAGGCTGAACAGGTATGTTAAGGCTCGTCCCTTTCTTTCAAAGGCATGATCCTATGTTATGTTTTTAACTATATGTTTCCATGACCTCCTTGATTTCAAAAGCTAGAAGTTCATGACTCAAAGGCATGACTCCTTTCCTGATGTCCATAAATATTTTCCAAAATGTTTGTATGTTTCGAAACAGAGATGTATGATTCTGTAAGCTCTTGTGATAATAGTGATGAACATGTTTTTACAATGATAATGATGATGTCAAAGATGAGAATATTTTCTATGATGATTATGATGATGATGATTTTATGGTTAAAAGTCTCAAGCTATGTGATCAATGATGATGTGAGAATATTGAGCTATTTTCTTGACTTTCTCAATTTTATTCATTGTTGTTGGTCTCACCTTATAATAATTGTTCCTTTAAGGTGAGATAGAGCGATGATGATTATTCTATAATATAATCGGAGGTTACCGACCTTACGTCACTCCGATAGAGTCATAGCATTCTTTGGGCTCTCATGCATGCTACTTATATATATATGCGTCTATAACGCCTCACCTTCCCCATATATATATATATATATATATATATATATATATATATATATATATATATGGGGAAGGTGAGGCGTTATAGACGCATAGTCACCTGATCAGTTGGTATATTATATCGTCCCGGACGCGGGATATATGGTTAAATGGATCGAGCCGTTCATTCTGCAGCAAAATGACATGCTTTTGGATCCGGCTGCACGTCCGCAGCAATTCTATTTTATGTATACGTGTATGAGAAATGTTTTTATGAAAAGAAAGTTAAGAATGCATGGTATCCGCTTTAGGAGGCAATCAGATGTACAGGTTACTTCCTTATTTTATGTTATGCCATGTATTTTTCATTATGTTATTTTCCATGTTTGGTATCTCTTACTACGTTACTATTCATGCCTTACACACTCAGTACTCTGTTCGTACTGATGTCCCTTCTTGTGGACGTTGCGTTGATGCCCGCAGGTTCAGATAGCCAGCCGAGTGAGCCAGACCAGTAGGGCCTCTTTCCAGTTCCAGCCAGCAAACTCCATTTGGACCGGAGCTACAACCCTTTGGTATGCTATTTTGATATGTACATATATGGATATGACAGGGCCTTATCCTGTCTCTTCTACAGTCTATATTCTATAGAGGTCTCTAGATAGTGATATGTAGCCGTGATGTTACGCAACCTTATCCGCGCTTGTTTTGTTGTATAGTATATGTAGCGGCCTAATCGGATTGCGCTGTTGCTCTCAGTATTCATGTTTATATGTATGTGTTGGCCGTGAGTTCTCGAGATGGTGTTTCTTGTGTTGATCATTCAGGAGACAATATAGCTCAGTTATGGATTGTGTATGGGCCCGAGTTAATCAGTGAGAAGTAAATGCAAGCAGGAGTTCTTGGCCAGTAGTGGTCGGGCACTCGTCACGGCTCATCGGTTGGGTCGTGACAACCTGGTTCGTTTGTCTCTGAATCTCTGCAATGTCTGAGATAGAACATGTTCATGTACCTGCTCCACCAATATCTTTCATTCTTCATCTGCCGTTGAACTACTTCTGAGATATTGGCTGGAACATACTGACAAACTTGTTTCATTATCCCTTTCACGTTCATGCTTCCGACTTCTTATTGAGTCTTCTTTTGGTATAGATGATGGAACATGTTGATAGACTTATTTCATACATCATGTGTAGCTCTGTGTTTGTCTGCTTCTCAAGTATTTAGTTATTGCTTGAATAAATCATGTCTTCAACCTTGACTCAATATTTGACTTTAGATTTTGTTCTTGCTATGTATTGGAACATATTTGCAGACCTAGTTCTTCTGTTAACCTGATTCACATGCTTTGTTTGCAAACTCTTTAACTAAACAATTTCTTCCTTCTGAACATTGTCTTCTGAGTCTGAGTCACTTCACCTCTCCTCATTACTAAGTCATTCATCCAATGTACTTGATAACCTGTGACCATTCCTCCACTATACACAATGACTCCTTTGTATAAAATATGTTGTTATGCTTGTTCTACTTTTACATTGGCTGGACCTTTGACTGAGTCACCATCTCCCCTTCTTTGCATGTACCTCTGTGATAGAACATGTCTTATGCCTTGTTATATTCTTTTCTATTTAACTGCTCTGAGACTGAGTCTGTGTTCAACTCCTTCTTTGCTCTGCCTTCTCCTCATCTGTGTTTGTGATAGATCGTGTGCCTGTATCTACTTCTGCTGCTATGCAATGGAATATATCTATGGACATGTTCTAACTATCCTGTTCTGCGTGTGCTGAATGCTTTCTTCATACCTTTCATATTGTTTGGACTCTCCATCACACATTGTCTTCATAGCTCTTGATAGCTCGATAACTGCTCTACCAACTTCACTCTCATACTCACTGAAGTTTTCTTAACATAGTGCATTCTTGCTTGGAATAATATTGTTATTTCTTTATCTAGTCTAGCTCATGCTTCATCATGCTTTTAAGCTAGTTACTTTGACAACCATCTCCACATATGTTTGGACCTGGTTTATTCATTGTGGTTCATGTACTTGTCAATCATCAAAACTTCACGCATGGCTTCATTCGAACATTTGTACTTGTGAAAAATTCTAAAATCTGTAGCCTTGCGTCAATTTGGTTCTTTTCCTTGTCTCCTACTTCCAATATGTTCAAGAGTTCTTGAAAATACATCAATTCTTCTTAGATTTGTTTGACCTTGTTGTTGTAGTTGAATCTTGTCGCGTTCTGCTTTCCCACTCTCATTGGTTGTTGTCTGGGACAAACTCCTAAGACACTTTATTATCCCAAATATGACGTCTACCATATGTTTTGATTTTATTTTTTCGTATTCCACTTATTTGTTGCCTAAGCGATGTTGGCGGCCCTAGAGGCATTTGCAGAGCAACTATTCAACATTTCATCCTCCCTGCCTTTCTAAAGAATATCTACATCTTGTCGAACATGTGGAGAAACATAGCTAATTCCAACAACTTGTAATTTTTTACTGGTGTTAACAGGGATAAGAGATTTCAACTTTCCAACTTTATTACTTACAAGTTCATTAAGAAGATATCTATTGGCAATATTACTATTTGGAGCACTTGTTTGAGCCATAAGCTTTCAGGCAGCTAGTGGTGGAACTACCATAGAACGATTAGGCACAAATTCCGAGGCTACTGGACTCAACTTGTTACGCATCGGAGCGGATGTAACCTACTCCTTGTCCTCTATTATGTCTACCCAACTCTTTGCACTCATACCTCATTTTTGGCTATTTGTAGCATCAACATTGTAGGTTGTGTGCATTGGTGTTGAGGCTAACATTTTATCCAAATTTTAATCATTCCCCATTGAGATTGGTTGTTATCAAGAGTCATCTTCTTTCTCAACGAACGACTCCATAGATTGTGTTGGCACCTCATACACCAAAGTATTCAAAGTATCCATTATGGAATTCAAAACGGGGATGAGACAAACCAAACTAGCAACATATTGTTGCATTAGAATGTTTGTCAATTTCGGATGTGCAACATGAAGTTTAGGACTTCCCAGACTAGGTTGTTGTTCCTTTCTATCCGAAAGAGCATCAAAACAATTGGGACAAATAATGTCCTTTGAGAAATTTGATCGAACACCTTGCTTCGTCATAATAGAACAAAGTGTCACCTCCGGTTTCCACACCTTGCTTGCATGTTACCACGGTCCCATCCTCATCACCAGCTCTATCTTTACCTTTTCTTAACTTTTTATCTTGATTGGAAATCCTAGCATCATCTACAATTATTCCAGAATTCATATCCACAACATCTTTCATCTCTTTAGCTCGTTTCCTTTTTTTTTTCTTTTCAGGTTCATCATTAAAAATCTCATTTGCGTCGTTAGTATTAGGCCAAAGTCATCGACAGTCACCAAAACTTGTTCCCATATTTCATTTAGACACTCAAACTCAGACCTGTACCGATTGAACATCTATACTACTTCAAATTTATACCATCTAAACACTTTTTGCCCACATGGCACATAGACTGAACACGTACAATAGGCGCGTGGGTCGTCTTATAAAATCTTATTTTAGTATTTCTTAAATAAATTTTTCCTTTCTTCTTATTTTTCATTTACTTTGCTTTTCAAAATAATTTGTTTCTCTTTCTTATTCACTTTCAGCCCCTCTGCCGCCAAACCACCATTTTTAGCTACCACAGACCTCTGTTATATCCCACATTTTTTGTGAAAGAATATTTGGTCATGACTCCATTAATTCATCCTTAGGGTAGTAAGTCCTTTATCCATAAACTATTAAGCAAACATTAAATTAGAGCGTTAGATTAAATAGATGAACAAAAAGGTTCGTCGGAGATAAAATTTCCTGCGAATATCCATGAAAGATTCAGCTAATTTTCACACTTTTTCAGATCTAAAAAAAATTTGGTGGAAAATTTTGTGAAAACAAAAGGTATTAGGTGTTTAAGCTGGATTTTGGCAGTCAACCGGTGATGATATCAGGTGTAGGAGGAATAAAGATGGGTTGTTGAGTTGATGGAACACCAAGAATGGTTTTGCGGGGAAGAAGAAGGGCAGGGTTGTGTTGGATGGGTGGGGATGGGGGTTTAGGAACATTTGGGTTGATGAGGAAGAAGAGGAGAATAATTGTTGGTGTGGTGGAGGAACGGCGGCTGGGGGTGGGGGAACGGCGCCCGGTGGTAGGGGATTTGACAGGGAAGGCAAAGAAAGGGGTATTTGGGTTGGGGTAGGGTCCGTCCTTTTTTTAATAACTATTTCTTTAATGAGTTAAATAGGTTTAAATTAACATTATTTTAATAAAAAACCACAACTCAGTTTTTAATAATTATTTTGAATTCAATTGCCACGTGTCATTTAATTCATTGTTTTGCCAAAATCCTCGAGTGGCCTACACACACTTTATATTTTTCACTGATTATTAAAAAGGTATTTAGATGGTATAAATTCAAAGCGGTATAAGTTTTGAATTGGTACAGATCTAGGTTTAGGTGTCTAAATGAAATATGCAAACACGTTTTGGCCTTAGTATTATGAATATTCTCAATTCACTGCTCATTCATGATTTGCTTGTACACCATTAGATTGTCCTAATTTTTCATGAACTTTTGATTCGACCCCTCAAGTCAGTTGCTCACTTCCTGTCATGAATGATTGAGGATTTGAGTCTTTAGCCACTGTTTTGTGTTTCACCTCATCATGACTTCTGTTCATTGCTTCCTAGAATTCAACTAATCCTTTATTGTCATGCCCCAAACCTGGCCCTGTACGTAACAAACATCCGGTGCTATAAACAACACCAGAAGCACCTTAAGAATCAATAAACATCAAGTTCCTTTTTAATAATCTTTCATTACTTATTCCACCAAATTATAAATATCTAATTGATCATGATCACAGTTATGAAATTAAACAGTGGAAGTCTAATCTAAATGTATCATTTTAAGAACGTACTATCACCTAATGAGTCAAACAATGACTTCAACAACTACCCACAGTATAACGTTTATCTATGGAGCCTGTAAAGATGATAGATAATGAATAGTCTAACTTCAGGATGCAACCCATAAATTAAAAGCAATGCCTAAGGTAGGGGTGTCCCACGAACAAGGGTGTGGGCTCACTAATTGTTACACCTCGGAAAACTTTCCGTAAATGGACAGTGAATAGACTAACGAAGGGCATGACGTGTACGATGTTTTAATAAGTAAGAAATAATGTTTGAAGATTTTAAATACGATTTCAAAGACATTTGAGGTAGGAGACGAAAGTTGTTAAGGAAAGCAAGGTATATGTTGTATGTCGGGCAGGATTTACGAGTATCGAATTAATGATGGCTTAATGATGTTTTGGAGAAGAGTTATAATGTACCCTAGATTGTTAACGAGGTGTTAAACAAGTATCAAGAAGGTTCCATAAGTATTGGAGATCAAACGAAGTGACGAGAACAAGATCGGAGAAAAGATGGGTTCCACGGCTGATTATACGGTCCGTATATGTTATACGGTCCGTATAATGAACCGCAGAATCGTCACAGTGCAGTCTCTCACTGATGGGATTATACGGTCATTTATACGGATCGTATAAAATTATATGGACCGTATAATGTGCCGTATAATGAACACAAAAGCGAGAATTTGACGGGATGATTTCACGGTCACTTATACGGACCGTATAAGTGTCCGTATAATTATGTCGGGACAGATATTAAGTTTTTAAATAAGAGACCCAAGTTCATTATTTTCATTCCCATTTCTTCTCCACGACTCAAGAGTTCTCTAGAACCTTCCAAACACTTCATATACAAGAATCCAAGTGAAACTAAAGATCCACTTCATCAAACCCACAAAATTAAGTGTAAGAAAGCTCATCCAAGTCAAGGAATATCAATGGAAGTGAACTAGGGTTTTGGTGCAAGAGAAGTATTTCAACTCAAGGCTTATTTCTACACTATATAAGGTAAGTTTTATGGTATTTCCATGATATTTAAGGTATTGAAAAGTGGAAACACTTGGATTGTAGAAGGATATAGAAAATGGGTTATGAATATGGGAATATTGACATTTTGAGTAATAGTTTGGAGTGAGTCATGAATATTGATATGCGGTGATTATAAGTAAGCTATAAATGACATTTAGAACATAGGGTAAGTATTATATGTGAGAAAACGCAATAGTGAACCATGACCATGATTATGGAGGAATTGAAGTGAAATTGTGAAATGTGGATAATGTAGATGAATGATGATTGTTGCCTATAATATTGTGAATGTTGTTATGGATGTTTGGGAATTGATATAAGATATGGAGGAAGTAGTAGAAACAAAGGAAATTCTGCCCAATTTTCTCTAGCTTTAGTAAGCACGTTCTTATAATTGTCTAACTAATGTTAATACGAATTCCCTTGAAGGTAAAGACGTGAGCATTGAAGGAGGACGATCAAGCGATAGAATAGCTAAAGGAAAAGGTATGTAAGGCTAGTCCCTTTTTTTTTATAAGGAATGACTCCTATAGCATGAATCCTTCTATCTTTCCATGATTTTTCTATATATCGGAAATTATGAGCTTACGATTATAAAGAGCTTCATACAAGATAAAGAGAAGAGATACGTTACAAGCATGACAATATTGATGATGAATCTAAGTCTAGAAGTCCTAAAGCTCATGAATGACATTCCTACGAAGATGATGATCCTTATATGATTCCTATGATATTATGGACTTTCTTACATTCCGGGAACTATGAGTCAACATTGATAAAGATATTCTTATGAGATAAAGATGAGGAATATGTCATGAATATGATAATAATGATGATAAGTTTAAGCCTAGAGATTCTAAAACAAGAAATGATGTCTATCAAGCTAATGATCCTATTTACGATCCCTTGATGTTGTTCATGGTGTACACTCACCTTAAAATGTTAGTTCCTACAAGGTGAGATATGATGAATATGGTCACTTCATAATGTAATCGGGGGTTCTCGACCTTATGTCACCCTGATATTGTTATAGATTGTCTATGAGCTCTAATGCATGTCCTATGACCAATGTTCTGAAAAATTACGAGTCTATGTTCATAGAGGATTTCATATGAGATAAAGGTAAGAGATATGCCATAGATGCGATGATGGTAATGATGAGCCTAAGTCTAGAGATTATAAAGTCTATTATATGATATTTCCACGAAGTTCATGCTACGAATATGATATGATTTTCATAGATTGTCTTTAAATTCAAATGTATGCTCTATGAAAAGTTATGATAAGCTTATGAGATGTATGTGATGGCAATGGTGATGATGAGATATACCAAGCCTTGTTATGGCCGGGTACGGAAGACATGTATGTGATATTGTCGAGCCACTACGTGGCTGAATACGGATATTGTCGAGCCACCACGTAGCCGAATACGAATATTGTCGAGCCACCATATAGCCGAATACGGATATTGTCGAGCCACTACGTGGCCGAATACGGATAATGTTTTATGTGTATGAGCAGATATGGTAATACGATGATGATTTATATGACACAATGATGTATGCACTATGATGATTCATGTACTATGATTATGTATATATGATATATGTATGGAGTGTATCCATCCTTAAAAGTCACGCAGGTTTTGTCTTCACCTTATGACTTATGATTTCTTTATCATGTTCATTTCATTCATGCCTTACATACTCAGTACAATGTTCGTACTGACGTCCGTTTTCTTTGGACGCTGTGTTCATGCCCATAGGTAGACAGGGAGACGGTGCAGACCTATAGGAGCTACCAGCAGATTTACAGGAGCACTCCATTATTCCGGAGGTGCTATTTGGTTTATCCTTTTGTGTATATATATGCATATGTATTTTGGGCACGACGGGGTCTTGTCCCGTCCAGATGTCTAGTACTCTAGTAGAGGCTCGTAGATACGTATGTGTGGGTAGTATGGTCTCACGATGTTACTATTGTATCTATATTATTATTTTGATAGCCGAGAGGCTTATGTATATAAAAGTAATTTTGTTTCCAAATGAAAAATGGTTTTTCCTATGATTTGAGCATCATGTTAATGAATGTACGCTTAATGAGCATGATAATCAATAGATTGTGTGGTGCTTGGTGGTTAACCCCGAGTACCCATCATGACCCCTAGCCGGGTCGTGACACTAATAAGTCATAAAGTAGCAAGCTCTCCTAGTCCGCATGCATATCACAAAATTGCTCCTCTACGTTACCTGACACACCATAAAAAACAACAATTGTATAATTAAGTACTGGGTACTAGACAGTCTAAGGGGAAATAGTTAATAAAACTAGATAAAGATAGAAAAAAAATCATTAAAGCAATATCTATGCCACCGTTTCAAATCCAGAGTCAAAGTAAAAGATCTAACTTAACAAAAATCATCAGAGAGAAACCAATAACAAAGAATACCCCAAGTTGAACTCATTTACCGGTTACCACATCAAGTTTTTCACTTAGGAATCCAAAATCATCAATAATCCAACTTATGGTTAACCAAAGAACCAACACATGCCAACTCACGGGCGAATAATCATCTGATAAACTGGGGCTATTATCCCATGGATGCTAATAGTCCTCTGGACTACACAACAATAGATGCATTGGGGTACACACCTCAGAGGTCAATCGTCCTCTGCACTGACACAACAATGCTTAAAAGCGGTTGGTTAGGATCCACAATGACGAATCGTCCTCTAGACTAGCACAGCTTGTCCATACATGGCTTATAGCCAAATCCATTTCTCAAGTGATCTTCTCACAATAGAGGTATTTCAAGTCACTATAAATTTAGAAATTAATGTCCAAATCATTCAGTCAAGTTCAAGAAACCCATTTAAGGAAAAAATATTTAAAGTTCCAACCTTTAGAAAAATAAGTTTAATCATCCATATTAGGGTAAAACATGTTCATCATTAAAGTATAATTTGTATAAGGTTCGATGCGGGCTTGACCCTACACGCGTATGACCTTGTTAAAATGTCATCTTGTATTTCGAAAACAAGTTCAACAAAGAGCAACCACCAAACTAGGATTTTAACTAGTACAAACAATCAAATTAGAATTCTCAAACACCAACCATGCTTTCACAACATAAACGAATATCAAAGAAGATTTCCATAAAATAGACATACATCCAAAACGTTTTAAGAAAAAGAAGTAGACATACCTCAATTCTATCTAAAAGCTAGCAAACGGGTTTTTAGAGGTTCAAAATAGCTCTACAATTGATTTATAATAGAAAGATTAAAACTTTACACTTTTCTTTTGAATTCCCACTCTTTTTGAAAACTAAGATTTTTAAGCCAATTTCGTGTTCTCGCTTTCATGTGATTCACCATGGATTCTAATAGTATATAGACAATATATAAGCCCAAAACAATACCCATAACTATACTTAAATTTCAAAAACTTACCTCACAATGAATTCCTAACAACTTTCCTTTTCCACTGTTCTTGAATCGAATTTTCACAATCTATGGAATAGGTTGAGGTTTCTAGTGTTAATTTTGGTTAGATTAAGGTAAAAATCATAGGATGGTCAAGATATTACATTAGATGTGTTGAGGAATCCTTTGGGTTGTTTTCCCTCAAAAAGTCATCCTTCAAGGGTTTTCTACGAAGTTGAAATGTTTGATAAATGAAATTTTGAGTTATGTTTTCCACGAAGTTGAAATGTCTGATAAATGAAATTTTGTGTTATGTGTTGAATTTATTGGATGGGTCATTTTGGACCCTACATCTCGTTGAGCGAGGTCTATAGCATGACCCTATCTCGCTTTGAGCTTAGCTCAGCAAGCTCCTAGGTCCATTTTATAGCTTAGCAAGCCCCTAGGTCCATTTTATACTTAGCCAATTTTTATGAAAGTTTTATTTTGGGATCCTACACCTTGCTGAGCGAGGTCTAAAGCCTGACCCTATCTCTTTTTAAGCTTAGCTTAGCGAGCTCCTAGGTCCATTTCCACACTTAGTCAAAATTTCACGTTTTTCAACTTTATCGATAATGTTCACTAAAATGAGCATAACTCCTAGCACAGAGATCCCTTCGAGTTCCACCTTCTATGGATGAAAAGGTATTTCAAAGATATACAACTTTGCTGCATTGAGTTTTCACAGATTGCTTGTTTAACTACCTGAAAATAGGGAATAAGTTAGGACTACCGCAGACTTAGACAATTTTAAGAACTATTTCGAACTTCACTATTTGGTTTGACTTTAAAACGACTATCTTTCACTAAAATTTGTTCCGAAAGGAATCATATAGCTAATATTGCACATCCACTCTCATTATACACATTCACACCTAAACCGAATTTATGGAGTGTTACATTATCCCCCTCTCAAGATCATTCATCTCCGAAGGAAAGCCATGGCCTAAATTTTTCACTAAACCTCAAATTTTTTAGAATTTCTAGAGTTCTTTAATAAGAAGATCTATTTCGAAAGACAATATAACAGCTAACCACCCAAACAAAATAATCTGGCCCTCACAAAGATTCCCCACAACTATATCATTCAAGCCTAAATACAAAAGGAGAAATTAATACCTCTAGTCTACACCTTCGTAAGAATTTAATATCTGGAAGGTTTAACACATACACATAATAGGGATTAAGTAAGGGTATCTCTACTTCATGTCCTCCTCTGCTTCCCAAGTCACTTCTTCAGTATTATGATTTCACCATAGGACTTTTACTGAAGCTACATATTTTGTTCTCAACCTTCTAACCTGTCAATCTAAGATTTGCACAGGTTTTCTTAATAAGGAAAATGTTACACTTCGGAAATTTCATATCGTTTGCATAATGAGTAAAACTAATGCAAGATTAAAGTGTACATAAATCCCTTACAAGGTTAAGGAGGGTATTTTACAATTTTAAGTGTGTACCTTAAGGTTCCAGAGTCAAATGAATTGGCGGATGTAAGTTCGTGGAGGGATTGGGAAGTTAAGTGATGTTTTGGGAAGATTTCGTGTAAATTGAATTATGCATTGCTTAGAATTATATTGAGGGGGAGTTATAGGGCTCCTGATATGGTTAATGAAGTTTTATACATGTGCCAAAAAGGTTCCATAAGGATTGGAGGTCAAACGAATCGAAAAGAATGCATTTTCAAGAAATCAGGAAAATGGGGTAATATGCTGCTGCATACTCAGTACGCTGTGCCGCATATTGGCTAAAAACTTGACATTTTGGTTGAGCTTACTTCCCAACAACACCTCCATGTTGTGGAGGGAGTATGCAGCCGCATACTGAGTATGTGGTGCTGCATACTCACCGCAACACAGAGTGATGGGGCAACTAGGGGCCGCGATGGGTACCCGGAGCTAGCTACCGAGCACCGCTCGCTCTACTACTCATCTTACTCATTTAATGCTCTTTTTGCCAATTTTATACACGAAAGTATAAGAAAACATATTTTGTATAGAAACGTAAATGCTTTATATTCATTTGCCTCTCGGCCTTCAAAATAATATATATATATATATATATATATATATATATATATATATATATATATATATATATATGATACATCCTGTGAGACCATCTAACCCACACTACATATCTACGAGCCTCTACTGACATGCTGTATATATAGACGGAACAAGACTCCGTCGTGCCCAAAATATGCATATGTACCAAAAGAATAACCATAAGCACCTCCGAACAATGGAGTACTCTCTATCAGCTGACAACTACTGAGGATCTGGGCCAAGCTCACCTCCCTGTCTACCTGTGGGCATGAACACAACGTCCAAAGAAAACGGACGTCAGTACGAATATTGTACTGAGCATGAGAGGCATAAACAATGAAGAAAAACATCAATAATATACTGAGAACATCAATATGAAACATCTGGATCTGAATGACAATCATAAGGGAAGTAATGCATGCTGTCTTACTCATACTTATCATCATGTCATATATGCATAATATGCAAGATGCCCGTCCATGTCGGAACGGTGTGATAATCAATAACATTAGCCCGCGTCCAGGCCTCCCGCGTCCGGGGTACCATCTCATGCCGCCCACTAGTGGTGTCTGCCCATGCCAAAAGGTCATGGTGTATCCGTATAGCTGCCCGCCTTAGCGGTGACTGCCCGGCCAACTAGGCACGGCGTGAAATGGTCATGTCATGCTTATCATAAAATACTTATAGTAATATTCTTATCATCATATGCTTATCTTATCATAGTACGTGCATAAGGCTCAAAATCAGCTTTACTCTATCGGGGTGACATAAGGTCGTGATCCCCTGATCCCATTATGGAGCAATCTCTGACATTCTGCCTCACCTTGAAGGAACTAGCACATAAGGTGAGTGTAGGCAATAAATAACATCATTATCATTGTAGCATCATCATACCGTATCTCTTATCTTATATAGACATTTATGAATATAGGCTTTAAACTTTCCGGAAAATGGAAACTCATTAAGAGGATAAAGATTTTACACTATAGGATTTATGCCATTAGATGGAAAGTACTAGCCTCACATACCTTGGTCGTTTAACTAAGCTATCGCTCACTTGTTCTCCTTCGATATCACGGCGTTACCTTCATGAGAGAATTCGAATTAACATTAGTTGATTGACTACAAGAGCGCATCGTTAATTCTAGGGAAAATTGGGCAGCAATTGCTTTGTTTATACTACTTTTCCCATGTTCTATATCAACTCCCAACATTCACAATACTACTCACAATATCACAATCAACAATCATCATTTATGTATATTTAGCAAAATCCACCATTGTCCTCCAATTTTCCCATATTTCTCCTTATAACTCATCTTTGTGTTTTCACGTATTTAATACTTGTTTCATGATATAAACATCATTATAACGTATTCATAGTCACAACTCTTCAACTTTCATGATTCAACTCCACTATCATTCAATTATGTCACTATTCACTCAGTAATGACCCACTTTCTATGTTCTTCTACATTTCAAGTATCTAAGCCTTCCAATACCTTAAGCAACATGAAATGATCATGAAACTTACCTTGGATGATGGTTGAACAAGTCTTGAGTTGAAATACTTCACTTAGACAAAACCCTAGTTTCACCTTCTTTGGAATTCCTTGACTTAGATGAACTATGAGGAGTTTCACACTCTTGATTTCATGAATTTGGGTGTTATTGATCTAGCTTTTCACTTGAATTCTTGGTTTGGAAGTGTTTGGAAGTTTCTAGAGAGAGATTGGGTCGTGTACTGAGAAGGAGAAATAATAAAAATGAACTTGGATCATATTTTTATAAATACAAAACCAGTCCCGATGCCATTATATGGTCCGTATAATTGACTGTAAAACTGACTCAGTGATCACCCCTTTCTGTGTCAACTTGACGGTTCATTTGACGGGCCGTATAATTTTATACGGTCCGTATAATATGCCGTAAAACCCACTTTTCCTCAACTTCTTTCTGTGACACTTTAACGGTTCATTATACGGCCGTAAAACCATTTTACGGTCCGTATAACCTACCGTATAATTCGCCAGTTCACTGAGTCTTATTTTATCTCTTCGTTTAATCTCCGATCCTTACGGGACCTTCTTAACAGTTGTTCAACATCTCGATACCAATCAAATGAACGTTACCACTCGTCTCTACAACATCGTATACACTATATCCTTGTTAGCCTATTCACTGTACGCTTAACGGAAAATTTCCGGGGTGTAACATTCTTCCCCCCTTTTGGAACATTCGTCCTCGAATGTTAAACACTCGGGATTTTATAAAAATTTCGCCTGAGTTTCCCCTGTAATCTGGCACTACTGACCTGTCACAGCAACCCATAATATCATCGCCTCACAGGGCTACATCACAATATCAACACATCTATGGCCACACACGACCAAAAACATAAAAATGAAGCATACGTACCTTATATCGTCGACGTTTCATCTTCAATCTCTTCTGGGGATTGGAGCAAATCGGGGTACATGGATCTCATCTTCTCCTCTGCTTCCCAAGTCATTTCTTCCCGGTTGTTGTTCCACCATAGAACTTTGACTGAAGCAACCTCTTTACTCCGAAGCCTTCACACTTGCCTATCTAGAATAGCAATAGGCACTTCTTCGTATGTTAGCTTCTCTGTCACTTGCACATTCTCTACCGGAATTATTCTTGTTGGGTCTCCAATGCACTTGCGGAGCATCGAAACATGGAATATTGGATGGACCGATTCAAGCTCCGAAGGAAGTTTCAATTCATAAGCTGCCTGACTCACCTTATTAATGATTTCATACGGTCTGATGTATCTAGGGATTAACTTCCCTTTCTTGCCAAATCTCATCACCCCTTCATCGGTGACACTTTCAGGAACACCCAATCGCCAACTTGAAATTCCAGGTCTCGTCGGTGATTGTCTGCATAAGACTTTTGGTGGCTTTGGGCTGTTAGCAATCGATCTCGGATCATCTTAACTTTTTCTACAACTCGCTGAATCAATTCGGGGCCTATCAATTGTGCTTCTCCTGTTTCAAACCATCCAACTGGAGATCTACATTTCCTTCCATATAAGGCCTCGTATGGATCCATTTGAATGCTGGAATGATAGCTATTGTTATACGCAAATTCAATCGGCGGTAAGTGATCATCCCAACTTCCACCGAAATACAGCACACATGCTCGCAGCATATCCTCTAAGGTCTGAATAGTGCGCTCGGCTTGTCCATCAGTCTGCGGGTGAAATGTCGTGCTAAGCTTTACTTGAGTGCCTAGACCTTCTTGAAAAGACTTCCAAAACTTGGCTCTAAAATGTGCCCCTCTGTCTGTGATAATGGCCAAAGGAATTCCATGAAGTCGCACAATTTCCTTGAGATATAACCTCGCATAATCTTCGGCTGAGTAGGTAGTCCTAACTGGGAGAAAATGGGCTGCTTTTGTCAATCTATCCACGATCACCCATATAGAATCATAGTTCCCTCGTGAACGGGGTAATCCCACAACAAAATCCATGTTAATGATTTCCCATTTCCACGTAGGAATTTCCATTGCTTGCAATAAACCTCCTGACTTTTGATGCTCGGCCTTTAGTTGCTGGCAATTCGGACATTGTGCCACAAATTCTGCTATGTCTCGCTTCATGCCATCCCACCAATATATCAATTTAAGATCATGGTACATCTTGGTTGCACCTGGATGAATAGAATACCGGGAATAATGTGCTTCCTCTAAAATCCGTTGGCGCAAATTTTCCACATTCGGTACACATAGCCTGTCCCAATATCTAAGAATCCCATCTATGGAAATTTCAAATGGAGATTTTTCCTTTTCATGAGATAGATCCCGGTAGCGGCTTAACTGGGAATCTTCATATTGCCGTTCCTTCACTTCTATATTCAAAGATGAAACTGTGGGGTCATTGATGCTAATCCCTGCATCACCCGAATCCATTACACGTACTCCAAGATTAGCTAGTTGGTGGAGCTCACGAGCTATCTCTTTCCTTTCCGGGGAAAATTCACTTAAGCTACCCATGATCGGCGGCTAAGCGCGTCGGCTACTACATTTGCCTTTCCGGGGTGGTATAAAATATTCACATCATAATCCTTTAACAATTCTAACCACCGCCTCTGCCGCAGGTTCAACTCCTTTTGCTTGAAAATATATTGAAGACTTTTGTGATCTGTATAAATATCGACGTGCACACCATACAAATAATGTCTCCATATCTTCAAGGCATGAATAACCGCAGCTAATTCAAGATCATGAGTTGGATAGTTCCTTTCATGTTTCCGCAACTGCCTCGAAGTATATGCAATAACTTTCCCATGCTGTATCAATACACATCCTAGTCCGACACCGGAAGCATCACAATATACGATATAGCCATCTGACCCTTCTGGAAGTGTTAACACTGGGGCTGAGGTCAATTTATCTTCAGCTCTTGGAAGCTACGCTCACAAGCATCACTCCACTGGAATTTAGCTGACTTCTGTGTTAGTTTCGTCAATGGAGCTGAAATAGATGAGAAGCCATCTACAAATCTTCTATAGTAGCCCGCCAGTCCAAGGAAGCTACGAACTTCCGTGGGTGTTGTAGGCCTTGGCCATGTCTTCACCGCCTCAATTTTCTGAGTGTCGACTCGAATACCATCATCTAAAATAACATGACACAGGAATGCCACAGAATTAAGCCAAAATTCGCACTTTGAAAACTTTGCATATAATTCCCGAGCTCGAAGAACGCCAAGAATAATTCTTAGATGATCTGCATGTTCCGATTCTGTGCGAGAATACACCAGCATATCATTGATAAATACTATCACAAAAAGATCCAAGAATGGTCTGAACACATTATTCATTAAATTCATGAACACCGCCGGGGCATTCGTCAACCCAAATGACATTACTCGGAACTCGTAGTGCCCATACTTCGTCCTGAAAGCCGTTTTGGGGATATCTTCTTCTCTAATTCTCACTTGATGATAACCCAATCTTAGATCTATCTTGGAAAACCACTTACCACCTTGTAATTGATCGAACAAGTCGTCAATTCTGGGGAGGGGATATCTGTTCTTTATTGTCACTTTGTTCAACTGTCTATAATCAATACACATTCATAGCGAACCGTCTTTCTTTCTTACGAACAAGACCGGTGCTCCCCACGGTGATGAAATGGGCCTAATGAAACCCTTCTCAAGCAAGTCTTTCAACTGTGCCTTTAGCTCTTTCAATTCTGTTGGGGCCATCCGATAAGGAGGAATAGAAATGGGCTTGGTGTCCGGCAATACATCAATGGAAAAATCAATTTCCCCTTCTGGAGGAAGACCTGGTAGTTCATCTGGAAATACATTTGGGAATTCACTCACTATCGGAACTGATTGAAAAACTAGTGGCTTTGCCTCGGTATCATGAACTCGAACTAAGTGACAAATATAACCCTTAGCTATCATCTTCCTTGCCTTAAGGTAGGAAATAAACCTACCTTTCGGAGAAGCTGTATTACCCTTCCATTCAAGTACGGGCTCTCCCGGAAATTGGAATCGAACTACTTTTGTTCGGAAACAAACATTAACATAGCACGATGCCAACCAATCCATACCCATAATTATATCAAAATCTATCATCTCGAGTTCAATTAAATCAGCTTTTGTCTGACGATCACATATAACAACTACACAATTCTTATATACATGTCTCACTATTACGGGATCACCAACCGGAGTGAACACCTCAAAAGGTTTAATTGGCTCGGGTCTCACCCCAATACAATCAGCAATATACGGGGTAATATATGAGAAAGTAGAACCTGGATCAATTAGAGCATATACATCACGGGAAAATATAGCCAATGTACCTGTGACAACATCTGGGGAGGACTCAAGATCCTGTCGCCCAGCTAGAGCATATACGCGGGGCTGAACTGCACCTGAAGTAGATGCTCCCCCTCTGCCTCTACCTCTACTTGCTGAAGTATGGGGAATCTGTGCTGTCGAGCGTACTGAAGAAGAACCCGCTGCTGAACCTGTAGGATGAGTCCCAGCCCTATCTGTCGCTGAAGGACAGCCTCTCATCATATGACCAACTTGCCCGCAGGCATAACAAGCATCCGAACCCTGACAACACTGTCCGGAATGCAATTTGCCGCACTGGCTGCACCGCGGTACTGGAGGTCTCCTCTGACTAGAATCTCCCCTAAACTGAGAATCTGGGGCCCTCGAACTCTGGCCCTGTCCTGACTGAAAAGAACGATCAAATCTCCTATCTGATAATATGGGAGGCGCACTGGTCGCTGACTGACCTGAGTGCCTAGAATGCATCTGTCTCGGTCCCCCTCTATACTCGCTGCTCGTTCCCATAGATCTAGCCCTCTTACCTTGTCTCCAATCATTATCACGATCACTCCTTTGCTGCTGTTGTCGTTCCTCAAGATTCTGAGCATGAGCTTGTATCCAGGAAATATCCATCCCGTCTTGCAAGTAGGCCGTCAAACAATCTCTAAACAAGTGTGGCCCCAGACCGCTCATAAATCTATAGACCCGGTCTCCCATGTCGGCCACCATAGTTGGAGCATACCTAGCCAAAGAATTGAATTGCATACTGTATTCTCGGGCACTCATGCTTCCTTGCCTTAAATTCAAGAACCTGTCCGCTCTAGCTCGGCGGACCTCGGGTGGCAAGTAATGACGAATAAAGGCATCCACAAATTCTTGCCAAACGGGAGGTGGTGCATTCTCTCCTCTTGATTCCATCCAATTTTTGTACCATAACACCGCCACATCGCGGAGTCTATAAGAGGCCAACTCCACGGATTCGGTCTCGGAGGCATGAATAATCTTTAAGGCCCTCAACATTTCATCAATGAAGTTTTGCGGATCTTCATCCGGCTTCGACCCAAAGAATTTCGGGGGATTTAAGGTCATACAATCATGGGCTCTCGTACTAGCTGAACGATCACTTGGGCCCGCATTCTGTCGTTGTGCCTGAGCGGCAACCAATTGTGTCAATAAAAGTATGGCCTCAGATACTTGTCGACCCGAAGCACCCGGTGGAGGAATCAGAGCTGAGGCTCCTCCTTGCTCTTCTACATCGGGCACGACCTCATTTTGCGATTCACCTTCCTCTACATTCATCGGAAGCTCTCGTTCTGCCCGCCTTTTTGTCGTAGCCTTGCCCTTCTGGGCGGCGGTAGCTTTTTCCATTGGCGGCATTTTTTTGAAACCATAACACACTTTTAGGAAGGATGTAATCTTAGGCATGGCTCTATCGCACGATCTCATGAGGAGAAGGATGGTCATTTTCCTAAATGCCCTGTAGCCTCTTGTTTATTAGCGTGGCGCGCAACACACCATAAACAAGACTCTACTAGACACGGCTCGTAGACACTTCCTAGGATGAACTGCTCTGATACCACTTCTGTCACGACCCAACTAGGGGCCGCGACGGGTACCCGGAGCTAGCTACCGAGCACCGCTCGCTCTCCTACTCATCTTACTCATTTAATGCTCTTTTTGCAAATTTTATACACGAAAGTATAAGAAAACATATTTTGTATAGAAACGTAAATGCTTTATATTCATTTGCCTCTCGGCCTTCAAAATAATATATATATATATATATATATATATATATGATACATCCTGTGAGACCATCTAACCCACACTGCGTATCTACGAGCCTCTACTGACGTACTGTATATATAGACGGAACAAGACTCCGTCGTGCCCAAAATATGCATATGTACCAAAAGAATAACCATAAGCACCTCCGAACAATGGAGTACTCTCTATCAGCATACAACTACTGAGGATCTGGGCCAAGCTCACCTCCGTGTCTACCTGTGGGCATGAACATAACGTCCAAAGAAAACAGACGTCAGTACGAATATTGTACTGAGCATGAGAGGCATAAACAATGAAGAAAAACATCAATAATATACTGAGAACATCAATATGAAACATCTGGATCTGAATGACAATCATAAGGGAAGTAATGCATGCTGTCTTACTCATACTCATGATCATGTCATATATGCATAATATGCAAGCTGCCCGTCCATGTCGGAACGGTGTGATAATCAATAACATTAGCCCGCGTCCAGGCCTCCCGCGTCCGGGGTACCATCTCATGCCGCCCACTAGTGGTGTCTGCCCATGCCAAAAGGTCATGGTGTATCCGTATAGCTGCCCGCCTTAGCGGTGACTGCCCGGACAACTAGGCACGGCGTGAAATGGTCATGTCATGCTTATTATAAAATACTTATAGTAATATGCTTATCATCATATGCTTATCTTATCATAGTACGTGCATAAGGCTCAAGATCATCTTTACTCTATCGGGGTGACGTAAGGTCGTGATCCCCCGATCCCATTATGGAGCAATCTCTGACATTCTGCCTCACCTTGAAGGAAATAGCACATAAGGTGAGTGTAGGTAATAAATAACATCATTATCATTATAGCATCATCATACCGTATCTCTTATCTTATATAGACATTTATGAATATACGCTTTTAACTTTCCGGAAAATGGGAACTCATGGAGAGGATAAAGAGTTTACACTATAAGATTCATGCCATTAGAAGGAAAGGACTAGCCTCACATACCTTGGTCGTTTAACTAAGCTATCGCTCACTTGTTCTCCTTCGATATCACGGCGTTACCTTCATGAGAGAATTCGAATTAACATTAGTTGATTAACTACAAGAGCGCATCGTTAATTCTAGGAAAAATTGGGCAGCACTTCCTTTGTTTATACTACTTTTCCCATGTTCTATATCAACTCCCAACATTCACAATACTACTCACAATATCACAATCAACAATCATCATTTATGTATATTTAGCAAAATCCACCATTGTCCTCCAATTTTCCCATATTTCTCCTTATAACTCATCTTTGTGTTTTCACGTATTTAATACTTGTTTCATGATATAAACATCATTATAACGTATTCATAGTCACAACTCTTCAACATTCATGATTCAACTCCACTATCATTCAATTATGTCACTATTCACTCAGTAATGACCCACTTTCTATGTTCTTCTACATTTCAAGTATCTAAGCCTTCCAATACCTTAAGCAACATGAAATGATCATGAAACTTACCTTGGATGATGGTTGAACAAGTCTTGAGTTGAAATACTTCACTTAGACAAAACCCTAGTTCCACCTTCTTTGGAATTCCTTGACTTAGATGAACTATGAGGAGTTTCACACTCTTGATTTCATGAATTTGGGTGTTATTGATCTAGATTTTCACTTGAATTCGTGGTTTGGAAGTGTTTGGAAGTTTCTAGAGAGAGATTGGGTCGTGTAGTGAGAAGGAGAAACAATAAAAATGAACTTGGATCATATTTTTATAAATACAAAACCAGTCCCGATGTTGGCTCAAAAACATTCGCAACAACATTCCCTTTACTAGGATGATACAAGACGTTCAACTCGTTATATTTCAACAACTCTGACCATCTCCTTTGTCTAAAATTCTAATCTCACATCTTGAAGATATTTGTAAGATTTTTTGATTAGTGAAGCCATCATAGTGCTAACCATACTAGTAGTGGCGCCAAATCTTTAAAGCGAAAACCACAACATCCAATTCCAAATCATGAGTCAGATATTTCTTCTCGTGCTTCTTCCACTGTCGCGAAGCGTAGGCAATCACCTTACCATTATGCATCAACACATAACCCAAACCATTTTTGGAAGTATCACAATACACTACATAGCCACCAGACCCTGAAGGTAGAGTCAAAATAGGAGCCGGAGTCAATCTCACCTTAAGCTTTTAAAAGCTCTTTTCACAAGCTTCAGACCATTAGAACTTACAAGACTTTTGAGTCAATTTAGTCAGTGGTGCGGCTATAGATGAGAAGCCATCCCCAAACTTCCGGTAGTAACTTACCAGACACAAGAAGCTACAAATTTCTGTTGCATTAGGGGTCTTTGATACCTTCACTAGACACTACATGGCCCAAGAACTCCACAGAGTTAAACCAAAACTCAAACTTAGAAAATTTTGCACAAAGTTTTTCTCGTCAAGCATTTTCAAGGTTCTTCTCAGGTGACCTGCATGATCCTCGTGACTCTTCGACTACACAAGGATATCATTAATAAACACAATAATTAAATGACCAAATATTTGAATACCTGATTCATAAACACAACAGGTGCATTAGTCTGACAAGAGTACATCACCAAAAATTCAAAGTGTCCATAACGAGTACGAAAAGATGTTTTTGGAATATCCTGCTCCTTTATTTTCAGCTGGTGATAAAGCTTAGCACACTGAAGTTGGTCGAACATGTCATCAAAGGATAGTTGTTATTAATGGTCACCTTATTAAGCTGAAAATAATCAATACACGTTCTAAGAGTTTTGCCGAATAGGACCAGAGCATCCCAAGGTAAGGTACTTGGTTGAATAAAACCTTTATCGAACAATCCATTCAATTGATCTTTCAATTCTCGTAGCTCTGCCGAAGCCATACGATATGATTGAATAGAGATCGGGAGTATCAAGAATAACATCAATCCCAAAATCTATAACTCTATTAGGTGGAATACCTGTAAGATCTTCTAGAAATACTTCGGGAAATTCATTAACTATAGGAACAGACTCAAATTTAGGTACTATTGCTTGAGTGTCATTGACAGCAACTCGATGATAAATACACCCTTTCGAGATCATTTTATGAGCCTTAAGATAAGAAATAAACATACCTCGAGGCTTAGCAATTTCACCTTTCCACACCATTACTGGTTCATTAAGGGATTCAATAAGAACTAATTTATGTCGGCAACCCACATTTGCATAGCACGCGGACAACCAATTCATCCCCATAATCACATCAAAATCTATGATTCTATAGTTCAAACAAGTCAGCTGTAGGCTCACGACCTATAACTACAACTACACAGTTTCTATAAACTCTAGAAGTAATAACGAGGAAACCAGCAGGGATATCCACATAGAAGGGTTCTAAGAATAGTTTGAGCTCCACCCCAAAATCAAGAGCAAAATATGGAATCACATAAGAGAGATTTGAACCCGGATCAATGAATGAATACACATCAAAAGAGCAAAGAGTGAGAATACCTGTGACCATAGCATCTGAGGCTTCAGCTGCCTCTCTACGAGCCAAACCATAAAGTCGAGCTTGTCCCCCATTAGCGGTGTTAACATCCACTTTACCAGTCCTATTTCCATGAGCATTTGGAACATTGTTAGTATTACCAACAGGCAGATTCTTAGCAGCAATAGGAGCAGACAAATTGTTTCTTTGTCCAGAAGAGTTAGCCATTTCATGCTGCCACTTTCTACAATCTCTCTCGATATGTCCTCGAATTCCACAATGCTAACCAACGCGATCTACCTATTATGGTTCACATTTCACGGGCGGGTCAGCGCTCGAAAAGCTACTTCAAAATTGTTGATGCTCTTTCGGACTTTGTTTTAAAAGAGTCGCCACCTAATTTTAGGAAATTAGGAAAGCTAGTTTGAAGTGTTTATTCTTATACCGTGAAAAATCCTTCGTAATTCAAAGTTCTAGGTAAGGGTTCTGGTGATCCCTTTGGGAAGGTGTTAGGCACCCTAGTATTAAGGATCCGTACTATACGGTTGACCTTCAAATTCCAATGTATGAGTAGTTGCATGAATTGTCTATTTAGTGTTTAATTCCCACATTTATAAAATATTTTCATTTATTGCATATATTTGGAAAAATTGAGTGTATCCCCTTATATACGGGTAATTTAGGTCCGAATTTATTAACATCTGATAAGAAATATCTCCTTTTATGTATAAGGATAGTATATATTTTATTTGCGAAGAAAGAATATGAAATATTTTGGTTTTTGTCATGTATACATGGGTAAGTATATATCCTCTTTGGTCATGCTTAATCCATACTTGGTCTCAGGTCAACTTGTAATACGTTTAGAATGTCTCACTTAAAACCTTTACACATACATGTATATTTTGACCATTTTCAGTTTATAAAAAAAGGGGTTTTTATGAATTTGATATATGTTGAATTCGTACTTTTGAAAATGAATTGGGCTTAGAGCAAAATGATTTATTTATAAAAGCAGTTTTCAGTTTTTCTGGGTAAGGCCCAGATCCATTTTCCTCGTTTGAAAATCCAGTTATTTTGATTAAAATATCATGCCATTTTGACCTTAATAATATCTTAGTCCCCTTACTCTTTAACTTATTGAAAACGTGATTAATCCTTATTTAAGTTAAAAAATCAGTACGAATAATCCGGGTTTCGAAAATCGTTTAAGGATCTAGAGCCAACTAAACGGTGTATGCACCATTTGCCTAAGATGTCTAGTTCAAAACATAACCGATTCCAATAATAATGTGAGTTTTTTACAAATACGAATACAATACAACATTTTAACAAAACTTGAATAACATAACTAATGGAGAAGGAATAGACTAGGGGTGTACCAAACCCCTAGTTAACAATTCTCACTCATGGTTGGGCCTTTATGTCATTTTCACCCATGACTAGGTTTTCAATATATATTAGCTTCCCTTTCTTTTCTCGGACTCAATAAATCTTTGAAAGAATTCTCCTATGCTGGACCTCGGTCCGAATGGCCATGCAATGAGAAAGAGAAAAAAGAGGGACTCAGTTAGTTTATATTTACTGAACTTATCATACATGTAAATATATACATACACATGCATCAAATTCATTCACAGGTAATATAACCAAGGTATTTGTATATATATGCTCTTGGGCCTTATTTGGAGGTTCAGGCAGCCTGGGTGGTTATCACCTATCACGGCAGGGCCATGATAGGCACCCGGAGCTAACCTACCGAACACCTCTCATCATTCTCTCATAACCATATCTAGGTGAGCCACATGATTAACTCATAATTACCACGAAAAAAAAGGCACAAGTTCCACCGAACGTAGACACATTTATATAAACATCATTAACTATGCCCATATATACAAGCCGACAAGGCTACCAAAAATGATATACAGAATATAACCCGATAAGTTTATAGGATATCTAGCTATGTACATTTGTCTAGGAGCCTCTACATGGTGTATGTAATATCATACAGATGGGACAGGACCCAGCCATGCCCAGGTATGTACACAAAAGAATAGTAACAACTAACTGCAGCTCTGGATCAAATGGAGCACCTCTATGCAATCACTGATGAAACAACTTGGGGGTCTGATCTGTCTTCCTGTCTACTTGCGGGCATGATCGCAGTGTCCACAAATAAAAGGACGTCAGTACGAACAATGTACTGAGTATGTTAGGCATGATTAGCAACATGATGTAAGCATGAAAATAACATAAGATCGAGAGAACAAGTTATACCTCATAATACTTCTTAAGACGGCTGTCATACATACTTAAACCTTTTATTTAAAGGAAACTGTCATGCCCCAAAACTCACACTAGGCGTAACAGGTATCCGATGCTATGAACAACACCGAAAGCACCTTATAAAAGCAATAGACGTCTAATCTCTTTCGATAATATTTTAATAAATACGAAAACCAATGATTAATAAATTAGATAAAAGAACGGTCGCAATTTGAGATAACCCTGTGGATGTCAAATCAGAAACTTAGTAAATAAATGTGGCAAAATGCCTAACGAGTCACACAAGACTCCATCACACTACCCAAAATTTTACAACTGTCTATGGAGCTTCTAAGATAATAAAGAGTGTCTAAAAACATTGGGACGCAACCCGAAAATAAAATACGAAAAAAAGTAAAGATAGAATGGTGCCCACGAACAATCATATAGGCTCACCTAATAGTCTTGAAAGCAGCAAGTTCTCTTAAGTCGTAGGCGTATCACGAACTTGCTCCTCCATGATACCTAACATAACATAAAAAACATTGGTATGCCTGAGTACTGGGTACTCAGTGAGTGTCTAAGGGACAATAGTTAACAAAACAAGATATGATGAATAAAATCAATAAAATGATGTCAATTAAAATAGCAGTTCCAAACCCAGGAATAAAGTAAGTCAGCAACATTAAAGAGTCATCAAAGAATCCAACAACGATGGACACATTAACTTAACTCCTTACCATTTACCAGGACCTTTATCACCATAAGCCACTCACAGGCAAATCAATCAATCGATACTCCGGGTTAGGAAACCACGGAGGCTAATCGTCCTTTGGACTAGCACATCAATAGATACTCCAACGGAGGCTAATCGTCCTCTGGACTTGCACAACAACAAATGCAACGGGCAACATACCTTAGAGGTCAATCGTCCTTTAGACTGACACAACAATAGATACTTCAGGCTAGGAATCAACGGAGGTCAATTATCCTCTGGATTGACACAACAATACTCGTATCGACACGTTAGGATCCATAACGGCTAATCGTCCTCTGGACTAGCACAGCTTGCCCATACAAGCCCAAACACAAACAAAATACAAACAATGGCATACTACTGAATCGCCAATCATGGCTTAGAGCCGAATCTGACTTCTCAAGTTGTCATCTCAAAATAGAGGCATTTCAAGTCATAGCCAAATTAGAATCTTATTTAAATCTCTTATTCAATTTTCAAGTTCAAGAAATCCATTCAACAGCAAAACAAGTTTTAAGGTCCAACCTTTAGAAAAGTGAGTTCAGTCATCCAATAATGGAAAAAAAAATGAGTTTCACAAGTAGTATAAATCGTATAAGGTTCGACGTGGGCTTGACCCTACACACGCATGACCTTGTCCAAAAGAAATCATCTTTAATTCCAAAAGAACTTCCACCAAACAAGAGTTATAATCATCATTTTCCAAAGGAAGATTTCAAGTAACAAACAATCATCCACACGTTTCAAGCAAGATAACATACTTCAAATAAGGGTTTTGAAAAGTAGACATACTTCAAGAAATATTTTTAGGAAAATTTAGACATACTTGAAAAGATGATTTTAAAATATAGACATACCTCAAATCCCTCTCAAACGCACTTTCCAAGATTCAATAATCACAATACAATGGTTTTAGATGATAAAGATTAGAACTTGAATAGTTTCTTGAAGTTTTCTTGGAATTTCAAAAACTAGGGTTTTTCGGAAGCCTTAAATCTTATTCCTGAATCTTATGGAAATCATTGGTGGATTCTAACCTCCTTGTTTATTCTATACTAGTTCAAGAATCAATAATAATCTCATAAAATCAGGAGTCTTACCTTTTGATAGAATCCCAGACGCCTCTCTTCTTCCTCTTCTTGAATTTTTCAAGAACCTAGGGTTTGGAGTGATGATTTATGATCAAGAATAGATGAAATTTGGTGTATGATTGATCGAGATTGAGTATAGACTCACCTTAGGGTTAGAGAGACTTTTTCTAAGATTGTTTTCCTCAGAAAATAGGTTCAAAACAAAGTAGGAAATAACACAACGAAGTAGGACTTAAAGAAAATTCGAAACCAAAAACATAACCCTATCCGTACTGAGTCCACGTCGCAGGTCTAGCACCTGATTATTTTGGTATGCAGCTGAATTTTTACTTGCTGGGTCCGCAACGCATGCCTAGCACATTTTTTCGACAATCGATATTCGCTCAGTAAAACGATCATAAATCCCTGTACGTAGCTCCGTTTGAGCCCCACTTTATATGGTTGGAAAGGTATTTCAGAGGCCTACAATTTCATTTTATAAGTTTTCTCAAATTACCAACGCAAATAACCTAAAAACTGGCCGTAAGTGTAGACTGTCTCAGATTTGGATGAATTTACAAGCCTTTAAGAACTCCACTTTATGGTTGACTTCAAAACGACTGTTTATCACCCGAATTCATCCCGAATGGATTCATATGGCTAAAATATCAAATCAAATACTGGTTTTTATACATTCACACTTAACTTGAATTTATGGGATGTTACAGAAACATTTAATACATATACATAGAAGGATACTATACCAGGCCACAAAAGCTCGGTGTCACCCATACCCAACTACATAAGCTTGGTGTCACCCATACCAGGCTATATAAGATCGGTATTTTCCATGCCCGACCATAACAAGGCTCAATACCATTCATACCCAACTGCAGTGGTGTGCACAATAGTTATCATACCCGACCATATAAGCTTGGTGTCAGAATATAATTACATATACATACATAGCATACATGATAATCCTAAGGAAGCATTACACTCTATCGGAGTGACATAAGGTCGGTGAGCCTTCGATTAACATTGTGGAATCATCATTGTCACTATATTTTTCCTTAGAGGCGCAACTATACTAAAATGGGATCAATGACGATGAATAAGATCAACAATATCCTGGGAACTTCGAGAATCATGAGCTTCTAGAATTTCTAGGAAATAGGACATTACGGATATTATAGATGAATTAATAATAAGGGAATTATGTCTTTTGAAAGAAAGGGTTAGCCTTAACATACCTTTACGTCTTCTTAACTACTTAACGTTTCTCCGTCCAAGCTCGCAAATCTATATCCGAGAGCATTCACACTAAGGTTAAGTCTTCTATCGGAGTGACGTAAGGTCGGTATAACTCCGATTACCATTATGGAGCTAACATCATCGACATATCTCACCTTTAAGGAACAATAACCATAAGATGAGGTCAACAACTATAAGCAAGGTCAATAATCATACAAGATCAATAATCATGAGATAAGATCAATAATATCATAAGAAGATCAAGAACATAAGCTCCTACTATTTCTAAGAGTGGAGTTATTATGAATATCATTCATATATGTTCGTATTGATGATCGTGCCGAAAGAAAGAAAGGTACAGCCTTTACATACCTCAAGTCTTCCAAGTAATCTAACAACAAACTTATCACCACTAGAGCGCTACTCTTATAAACAAAATACATATATGACTTAGATGGCGCTTGTGTATCAATGATAACTCAATTCCAAAGTGAGATATATAGCCTTTCCCCTACTCCTTGATCATTACCACAAAATCCACAACCAACAATTTACATATCAACTCCATATGATCTTCTTTAACCTCAAATTCTCAATATTTAAAGATATATCATTGAGCAGCCCCATACACACTTGTACATAACACTTCCCCAACATTACTATTATCCCTCATAACAAAATTATACTCAAACAAGCTAACAATCATAGCTCAAGCAAACTTACAACTCAAAATATCATCAAGTTCATGTTTGAACCTTTCTTCCAATTTCTTTCCCTCACATCTTAGCATAATTACCACTCAAACTAATAAACATGAAAATAAGATGAAGTCTTACCTCAAGAACTCAATAACACTTCAATTCTAAGATCACTTCACCTTGAAATTCCCTCCAAAGTTTCTACAAGAAGAAGAGACAAGTCTCAGCCACACTTTGAAACCCTAAGTACTCTGATCCTCACTTTGATCTTTGATTTATGCTTAGAGAAGTGTTTGAATATGTTGGAAGAGGTTTCTAGAGATTTCTTGAACTTGGGGCTGTGTTAAAATGACTTAAAATGAAGAGGGGGTGGTGATATATAAAATCAAAAAAATTCCACCGCCATTAAAAAATATTTCCCGTATTCTTGGTCGTATAACATTAGACGGCCAACTTTCTGGCTGTATAAAATTATATGATCCGTATAATGGGCCGTATTTGCCACCTCAAACACTGCCTTCTTTGTAAACTTTTAAAATCCTTAAATACTGTCCATATCTGAAAATACGGACCATATCTCATATTATATGGTCCATATTTTATATTTCTCAGAAATAACTTTTGACGAACCTTTCCGCTTCAATTCACTTATTCTCTAATCCTTTCGTAACTTACCAAACATGAAATTAAACCCTTAGAAGCATAAGTTAAGCATGTCCAACCTCGTATGAACTTGAAGACAAATCCCGATGATCCAAACTAAGATAACTAATGTACGACGAATCTAAATGTATGAAACTACAAGGTGTAACATCAGGATTCGATGCATCTTCTGCACTTGTTATATTTATCTATTTATTTTATACTTATTATGTAATTCTGGGTGATTGGATTTATTTTATTTATTATTGTTTAGTTGTGAATAATGGACGACGCCCGCACGTTCCCCTAGTTGGGGCATGACATTATATGTCTATTCCCACATGATATACATAAGGATATACTAGTTTTATACAACCAATCAAGTAAGTTATTGGGAAAGTTATGCATGATCAGGTTCAAACACATATTTTTGATCAATTTCACATGTCAAATCAGGAACCAAACCATATAAAACACAAAGATGAAGGGGAGATGAAGGTATAGTGAGGAGAAGTGCCTAGTATGGCCATGTTATATTCTTTCAAACTTACACAAGGAATAGTCCTATATCGGTTAAGTTACATTAAGCTAAACAACAAACATTTATCCAAGTTACTGACCACTTATGTCAACACATACATGATCTTAAAGAGTAGTTGTGCTCAAGCAAGTATAGAAGAATCATTTAAATACCATAATAAGCAAACAGTTAGACCAACAAGGCACAGAGAAAGGTATTTGACACCTCTAGTGATTTGGAAATGTTCTAACAGGCATACATATTTTCTCACATAAACAAGTTATCTCATGGTCCATATTAATCTACATACACAAGTAAGGGACGTGGGAAATACTAAAAGGGAACCCAAAGCAATCATATGAGAAGAACAAGCATAGAAAACCATGTTGTAGCCCCACTAGACTGTAATTACCTAAAGCAAACTTTGGAAAAGCATGAATGATTGAGGCGAGTTCATACCCTCTTAAACACATAGCCTAACAGATACTTTAACCTAAATCAAACCCATATTTACCCCCAAAATCCATAAATGAACATCTACTAATTTGTAGAAAACAAGTTGACAGGCTCATTTTCATGTGATCTGTCACGGGCCGACTCCTCCTAATCGGCAGCGGCACACAAATAGCCCGTGCGGCCCCCGTAGTCTCACCTGACTACAATCCGGCCTTTCTTTATCCCAGGTTTTCTTGGCACGACCCGGTGCGTATGATGAAGCTTTGCTTCGCTTTTGCAGTCCGTTTGATGTCAAGGCTTCAGCCTTGTCTTACTGTCATACTCTTGTGGTGCATTTCATATGTTGGGTCTTGTCTATGCACACACACCTTGGGTTGGCTACGGACATGTAGTCTAATCCTCAAGCTTGACACTTGCTTTGTGTCTTGCCGACATTTGTCATATGCGGTCCTCTTTTATGCCCATGGTTTTCTCATGGCATTAGCAATCATAGCCCTCGCAATATACTTCCATCCCTCATAGTGCAAGGTCACCCCACAACTGCACGTCTAAGCTAACGGACCCTTGCTTGCAAAGGCGAACTGTCACAACCCAACTAGAGGGTCATGATGGGCACCCGAAGCTAACTCACCCGGGCACCTCTCATCGTACATTCACATTCACATCTAGGTGAGCCACATGGCCTACTCATGATTTCTATACATCAATAATACGAATCTCCTTGGATAACTGCACTTCTATATCAACATCTACAATTATGCCCATGTACATATATACAAGCCGACGAGGCTAAAAAATTAATATAAAAATATGGGCTGACAAGGCTAAAAGACATCTAGCTATACACACCTGTCTACGAGCCTGTAAAGAGAGTATGTAGGTAGCATCATAAGGACGGGACAGGACCTCGCCATGCCTATATGTATATACACCAAAAGAATAATACCAACAGGTGTAGCTCTGAATCAAATGGAGCTCCTCGATGCAGTCTCTGAACAAGCAGTCTAGGGATCACGTCTATCTCCCTGTCCACCTGAGGGCATGACGCAGCGTCCACAAATAGAAGGACGTCAGTATGAATAATATACTGAGTATGTAAAGCATAATCAATAACATAATAGAAGCATGAGAAAATAACATAAGATAGAAGAGTCATGAGATGATAGAGCTATTTGTACCTGTAGCAACGTTCATCATATTTTCTTACCCTTTGTCTAATAGGAACCTTCCATTACATATATATAGTAGTACAATACCCGACCATAAAGGTTCGGTGTCTCACATACCCGGCCGCGATTCCGTACAATTCCGTACCCAACTGCAGTGGTGTGCGCATGATATATATCGTACCCAGCCATATAACAACAACATCAACAACCATAGCCACACACGACCAAGAAAGCATCAAAGAAAGCATTACATACCTGAGGATAATTGCGTCTCTAATTGTGCCTTCTCTGAGGGTGGAAATAAATAGGGATACCTGAACTTCATGTCTTCTTCATCTTCCCAAGTCATTTCCTTTCTATTATTGTTTCTCCATAAGACTTTTACCGAAGCTACATCTTTGATTCTGAGTCTCTGTACTTGCCTATCTAGAATGGCAATGGGAAATTCTTCGTAGGACAGTTGCTTGGTGACTTGAACATCATCTATAGGTAGAATTCTGGAAGGATCTCCAATGCACTTATGAAGTATCGGTACATGAAAAAAAGGGTAGACTGACTCCAATTCAGGAGGTAGATCTAATTCGTAAGCCACTTGGCCTACCTTGCGTACAATATCATAAGGACTAATACATCGCGGACTAAGATTGCCCTTTTTTCCAAATCTCATGACGCCCTTCATTGGGGACACCTTCAATAATACCCAATCTTTCACTTCGAACTCTAAATCTCATTAACGATTATCTGCATAGGATTTCTGATGACTCTGAGCTGTTAATAATCGATCCTGTATAAGTTTGACCTTTTCTATAGCTTGCTGGACCAAGTCTAGCCCTGTCAGCTTAGTCTCTCCTACTTCGAACCACCCAATTGGCGATCTGCACTTGCGTCCATATAAAGCCTCATACGGGGCCATTTGGATGCTAGAATGATAATTGTTATTATAAGAAAATTCAATAAGCGGTAAGTGATCATCCAGACTACCTCCAAAGTCCAGCACACGCGCCCGTAGCATATCCTCAAGAGTTTGGATGGTACGCTCAGCTTGCCCGTCAGTCTGTGGATGAAATGTTGTATTAAGACTGACCTGAGTCTCCAAACCTTCTTGGAAGGATTTCCAAAAATTCGCTATAAACTGTGTCCCTCTATTGGAGATAATAGATACTGGAACACCATGAAGTCGTACTGTTTCTTTAACATAAAGCTTCGCATAATCTTCAACTACATATGTAATTATGACTAGTAAGAAATGAACTGACTTCGTAATTCTATCCACAATTACCCGTACAGAATCATACTTACGTTGAGAACGAGGTAAGCTTGCAATGAAATCCATATTAATCACTTCCCATTTTCAAGTTGAAATTTCCATAGCTTGCAACAATCCATCGGGCTTTTGGTGTTGAATCTTCACTTGTCGACAATTAGGACATTGAGCCACGAATTCCGCTATCTCCTTCTTCATTCCATTCCACCAATATATGGATTTAAGATCGTGGTACATTTTCGTTGCTCCAGGATGACTAGAATAACGGGAACAATGGGCTTCTTTTAAAATATGCTGACGTAACCCTACAACATCGGGGACACACAACCTGCCTCGACATCGGAGAACTCCATCTCCAGAAATCTCAAAAGATGATTTCTTGTTCTGAGGAAGTGTATTTCTATAATAAACTTGTATAAGATCCTCGTATTGGCACTCTTTTACTTCAACTACTAGTGATGAGACAGCTGAATTCTGAATGCTAGCTCCCACATTGCCTGAGTTCACTATCCGAACTCCTAGGCTAGCTAACTACCAGAGCTCACGACCTAATTATCTTTTTTTTGGTTGAACATCACATAAGCTACCCATAGATCTACAGTTAAGAGCATCAGCCACAACGTTCGCCTTCTCGGGATGATAAAGGATGTTAACATCATAATCTTTCAACAACTCCAACCATCGCCTTTGTCGTAAATTCAATTCCTTCTACTTGAAAATATACTGAAGGCTCTTGTGATCTGGATTGTAACACCCCGTGTCTTAGAACTAAGGTTAGACTCGTATCATTAGAGTTTTAGTGGAAAGACTGAAGGTTGATAGGCCTACTTCGGGCAGCCATAAATCCTTGATTAGTTAGGAATTTAGGAAATTACCCTTAATGAAAGTTGTAGTATGTAGAAATACCTTTCTAACGATATAAGGACTAAGCCAATCAGATATCGGAGCAAGGAGATATGATCGTCTCAATATGGCTAATAGTAAGGCACTTAAAATTCGATAGAATCGGCTAAATTTTCGGTACGTCTGTGTTCCAGTCAAATTTCGTGAATATCCGTTGGGCATTTGAGAAAACCTAAAACATGAAAGTTGTAGCCCTTTGAAATAGATTTCCAACGGTATATTGTGGAGCCCAAACAGAGCTATGTACAAGAAGTTATGCCTATTTTACCGAACACTGTGCAGAACCGACACCTGTCGCTTCTCGGGGCGCGTGAGAGAGCGGCCGATGGCCCCGCTTCGCGGACCGATCGCTCAACTCTGTGTTTTTAGCTGCAGATTGTCGCGCGATGCACCCGCATCGCGGACCCATCGCGAAACAGGTCGAATTCGGGTTAAAAGTTGGGATTTCACGTTTTAAGTTATATTTAACCTTGGGGCTTATTTCCCTAACACCCCTAGTCACGAAAAATTACCCTAAATCAGGAAGAACAAGTCCCAAGCCTCAAGAAACTTCCAAGGTAAATTTATCATGATTCTAGGTTGAATTCAAGTCCCTAATCCCTTTCTAACTTGAGTAAACCTTTCCAACTCAATTCTAACATATACTCTAATAATCTAAGCAAGAATCATTGTTCCTAATCTAGGGTTATCAAGAAAACCATCTCAAGGTTCAAGAATCAAGATTTAGGAAATATTCTCCAAAATTCAAGTCTTTAATTCAAGATTTTGGAGCAATTAAGGTATGTAGAACTTGCATCCACATGTGGGAATCTCTACGTTCTTCCCCATGCTCCGTTTCTTGATATTCATGAAGTTCAAATCCTAGGGCATTAAACCCAACATATTGGTAGCCCGTATTTATGTAATTATGTCCATGAATTTTGTATCTCTATTCATTATTGTATTCCTAATCTTCCATTACGGTTATTAGGAACCCTAGCTTAATCCATGAATCATGAATTCTTCCTCATGTGTTCTTATTATGGTTATATGAAACTTTATGATTTTTCGTAGCAAGTTACAAGTATGTTTTCAAGTCAAATTATATATATATATATATATATATATATATATATATTTATGAACTATTGTTATTACTCATGAATCAAGAATATGTTTTCAAGATTATGACAATTTATCTCATGAAACCATATTACAAGTTATTTACAAGTTATTTCACGAAAATCATGGGCTTCTTAGCCAACTATATCATGTTCATGTTTTTTTTGGGAATTGCTTAGTTAACCGAGAAGGCTCAGATAGCCTGAAACTATGTTGCCACCGTAGGATAAGGGTTGTCAGCAAGGAGGCAACATCTTCATTATGCAGTTTGGATCCTTACATGTTTATTATTACTTAAATCTCATACCCCTGGCAAGGTGTGAATGTTCTGCTGGTAGGACGCAAGTACCAGAATCATGTTGTCGGTTATACTATAGCATTCCCCACGTTACAAGCAGTTTTACATACATGTATTCCCTTTGATTTACTGATTTCAGACGTTACTCACGTTTCATGCTCATGTTCAAGTTACATTCAGTTTCAGTTCATGTCCTATACCTATGTTGTGCCATGTTCTTCATTTCAGCAGGTTTTACATACTAGTACTATTCATCATGTACTAACGTCCCTTTTGCCCGGGGCCTGCACTTCACGGTGCAGATACCGGTTTTCAGGAGCATACACCTGCGCAGTAGGATCACTTCAGCTATCAGCTTATTGGTGAGCCCCACTCCTCTCGGGGTTCAACATGGAGTCTTCATTAGTATTCAGTTTATGGTAGTCCAGGGCCATGTCCTGGTAGTTAGGTTTCAGACGTGTTTTAGAGGTTTCATAGGCAAATATTAGTTCACAGAGTCAGTTATGCTTTCATGTTTGCAGACTATTATGTTTTCATGATATTTCATGCTATGAGATAATTTCAAGGCTTTATTCCGCAAATTACATTCTCATGATTTATTTAAATTGCATCATATAGCTTATATTGTTTTGATGCCCATGTTGACAAGCAAGCCATAAGGTTCGCTCGGACACATGCAAGCAAGGCCCGAGTGCCCTGTTACGCCCAGGCCATGGTTCGGGGCGTGACATGTATAAATATCAATAAGGACACCGTACAAGTAATGTCTCCACATCTTCAGTGCATGGATCACCGCAGCTAACTCAAGGTCATGGGTTGGATAATTTTTCTCATGTTTCTGTAATTGTCTCGAAGCATAGGCAATCACCTTGCCATACTGCATCATCACACATCCTAACCCAACGCTTGAAGCGTCACAATAGACAACAGAGCCTTTCGATCCTTCTGGAAGTTTCAGGATTGGGGCAGAAGTTAATCTATCCTTCAACTCTTGAAAACTGCGCTCACAAGCATCTTTCCATCGAAATTTAGCTAATTTTTGAGTTAACTTTGTTAGTGGTGCAGAGATAGAAGAAAAGCCTTCTACAAATCTTCTGTAATAACCCGCTAAGCCTAGAAAACTACGACCCTCCGTAGGTGTTGTAGGCCTTGGCCATGTCTTCACGACCTTAATCTTCTGTGTATCTACCCGAATACGATCGGCTGAGATAATATGCCCCAAAATGGTCACCGAATTCAACCAAAATTCACACTTTGAAAATTTTACAAATAGCTCTTGAGTTTGGAGAAATCTAAGGACAGTACGTAAATGATCCGCATGTTCTGCCTCGGAACGAGGATATACCAGGATAACATACTCTGCGGGAGCCATTCTATAAGGAGGAATAAATATGGGTTTAGTATCCAGTAGCACATCAATAGCAAAATCAATCGCTCGCTCTGGGGGAAGGCCTGTAAGCCCGTCTGGGAATATATTCGGAAACTCGTTCACCACTGGGACAGACTGAAGATTCGATGATTCGACTTGTATATCTTAAACCCAGACTAAATGATAAATACAACCTTTCGCAATCATCTTCCTTGCCTTAAGGCAAGAAATAAACCTATCTCTCGGAGTCGCTGTATTTCCCTTCCATTCCAAAACTGGTTCTCCTGGAAACTGGAAGCGAACCATCGTTGTTCTACAATCCACATTGGCATAGCAAGAAGACAACCAATCCATGCCCATGATAACATCAAAATGCAGCATTTTCAATTGATGTAAATCAGCCATAGTACGATGATCGAAAATTACAATTATACTATTTTTATATATTCGGCTAGCTATTACCGAATCACCAACGGGTGTAGATACTTTAAAAGGTTTAATTGACTCCGATTTCAAACCAAATAGATTAGCAATGTAAGGAGTAATATATGACAGTGTCGAGCCTAGATCAATCAATGCATGCACATCATGAGAAAATACCGTTAATATACTTGTGACGACATCAGGGGAGGACTCAAGATCTTGTCGCCCAGCCAATGCATAAATACGGTGCTGAGGGCCACTAGAACTGAAAACTCCTCCTCTACCACTACCATGGCTGACTGGCATATGTGAACCTTGCCCTGGAGGGCGTATAAATGATGAAGACCCAGCTGTTGACCCTAAGGGCTAGACCCTACCCCTATCACTAATCGAGGGGCAGTCACGCATGATATGGCCTGGCCAACCATGTGTATAGCAAACATCTGAGCCTAATCGACACTGGCCCCAATGTAACTTCCCGCACTGAGAACATCATGGCATGGGTGGCCTTGCCTGACCCGAGTCACCTCTGTAATGAGAACCCAAGCTCTAAAACTCTGACTCGGGCCGGAGTGAGTAGATCTATCAAATCTCTGGCCCATAAACTGTGAAGGCACACTAGTCATGGAATGGACTAAATGCCTAGAAAACTTCTGCCTTTTCCCTCCTCTAAACTTACTAGTCGAACCAGAAGATCTAGCCCTCTTGCTATACCCTCTGTCATGCTTACGCGCACTTCTTTGCTGTTGTTGGCTTTTCTCTAGATTTTGGGCATGGGTTTGAATGCGAGAAATATCCATATTGTCCTGAAGGGAAGCAGTCAAGCACTTATCCATCAAATGCGGCCCTAAGCCACTCAAAAATCGGTGCACTCGATCACCCATATCCGCTACCATGGCCGAAGCATACCTAGCCAAAAAATTGAAGCGGATACTATACTCCAAGGCACTCATACGTCCTTTCTTAAGATTTAAGAACTTATCGGCTCTAGCCTGCCGAAGCTCTGGGGGCAAGTAATGTCGAAGGAAAGCATCAACAAATTCTTCCATACCGGGGGAGGTGCATTAACTCCCCTTGAATCCATCCAAACCGTATACCAATGGACCGCAACATCACGCAATCTATAGGATTCTATCTCTACTGATTCAACGTCTGAAGCATGCATTAACCGAAGTGTCCTTAACATTCAATCAATAAAGATTTAAGGGTCTTCGTCCGGATTAGACCCGAAGAATTTCGGAGGGTTCAAACAAATAAAGTCATGGGCTCTTGCACTAACTGCCCTATCACCGTGACCCGTATCTTGCCACTGGGCCTGAGCGGCAACTAACTGAGTGAGCAAATGAATGGCCTCTTTCACATCTTGACCCGAAGCATCTGGTGGAGGAGCTGGGGGTGCTGGAGCTGGGGCTGAAGCTCCCTCATGCTCCTCTGAAGCAGGTAATAATTGAGAGGACTGAGATGGAACCTCATTCTGGGACTCACCCTCCTCTGTAACTGTCTGCGGTACCCTCTCAGTTTGCCTCCCTGTCATTGTCTTGCCCTTTTGGGCTGCTGTAGCTTTTCTCTTTACAGGCATCTCTGAAATACAAAACACATAGTTAAGGAAAGTGAAATCCTCATATCATAGCTCTATCTCACAATCTATGAAGAAAGAAGGTCCTTCATTCCTAAAAATGCCAGCAGCCTCCTGTTTATAAGAGTGGCGCGCAACACACCAATAAACAAGACTCTACTGGACACGGCTCATAGACACACCCTAGGACAGAATTGATCTGATACCACTTTTGTCATGACCCAACCGGAGGGTCATGACGGGCACCCGGAGCTAACTCACCCGGGCACTTCTCATCGTACATTCACATTCACATCTAGGTGAGCCACATGGCCTACTCATGATTTCTATATATCAATAATACAAATCTCCTTGGATAAAGGAACTTCTATATCAACATCTACAACTATGCCCATGTACATATATACAAGCCGACGAGGCTAACAAAATAATATACAAAATATGGGCCGACAAGGCTAAAAGACATCTAGCTCTACACCACTATCTACGAGCCTCTAAAGAGAGTATGTAGCATTATAAGGACGGGAAATGACCCCGTCATGCCCATATGTATATACACCAAAAGAATAATACCAACAGCCGCATCTCAGAATCAAATGGAGCTTCTCGATGCAATCTTTGAACAAGCAATCTAGGGATCAAGTCTATCTCCCTATCCACCTGCGGGCACGACACAGTGTCCACAAATAAAAGGACTTCAGTACGAATAACGTACTGAGTATGTAAAGCATAATCAATAACATAATAGAAGAATAAGAAAATAACATAAGATAGAAGAGTCATGAGATGATATAGCTATTTGTACCTCTTGCAACATTCATCATATTTTCTTACCCTTTTTCTAATAGGAACCTTCCATTACATATGCTTACATATATATAGTAGTACCATACCCAACCATAAAGGTTCGGTGTCTCACATACCTGGCCATGACAAGGCTCGGTGTTATACATACTTGGCCCTACCAAGGCTCAGTGTTATCCGTACCCAATTGCAGTGGTGTGCACGCGATAGATATCATACCTGGCCATATAAGCTCGGTGTTATTACTAATCATATGTAGATATATGGATACACATACATGTATAGGAGTACATAAGCATCATCAACATCGTCATCATCACTTTCATTATATCCGTCCTTAGAGGATCAACTATCATTGGGTGAGACCAATGGTATCGTGAGAATATCAAGAATCATAAGCTTTAGTGATTCTAGGAATGAAGTCATCTTGGAAGATATTATGGAATTCACTGGAAGGTATACAACAATGGCATCATGTCTTAAGAAAGAAGGGTTAGCCTTACATACCTTTATGTCTTCTTAGCTACTTAACGTTCTCCTTCGAAGCCCGAAGGATCTACATTTAAGAGGGTTCATAGCATGGTTAGGTCGCAAGGACACTCTCAAGTCTAAACTAGTATAATTCGTAAGCTAGCGAAAATTGGGCAGCATTTCCCCTATTTCATCTACTTCTACCAAATTCCAAAATAGCTCCCAACAACAATGACGTTACTAGCAAGATCATAATCAAGAGTCTTCATTCAAGTTAAGCATCATTAAATCCCCAAAACTCCTTTCCATGCTTATTCATAAGAATAACTACAACACAACCCCATATATACTTACATACGACACTTCCTCGACATCATTAGTATCACCCATAACAAAATTATACTCATCACATGCAAAGAATTACTATTCAAGTTAACATATAGCTCACAATATCGTTAATTTCATACTTGAACCCAATTGTCACCTTTCCTTCCTTCAACCAAATGGTATAACAATCAAATAACCTTAACCATATGTAAGAGATGTAAAAACTTACCTTAATCATGCAAGAACAATTCTTAGATCAACGTACTCCACCAAAGAGAAAAACCCTAACATCAACACCCAAGGAAAACTTGAGTTCCACAAACCCTAGTGGGCTCTCTACCACTTGAATTCAATTGATTCTCTTGGATTTTTAGCTTGGGTTAGTTTATGAACTTGTAGAGAGGGTTTTGGAGCGCTCAAGAGTCTGATTTAGGGAAATAATATGGCCAAATGAAGTGAAACAAAATATATAAAGCGTGACTTAAAAACCCGTCGAGCAATCCTGCGCCCACTTTGACGGACTGTGAAAATTCATACGGTCCGTCAAAGTGCACCATCAAAACGGCCAGCCTAACATAGCTCACTCTTAGGTGGTGCTCCACCATTTGACGGGCCGTCAAAAGTTATACAGTTCGTCAAAGTGCCACTTCCGATAAGTTGCTCCTTTCGATTCGTTTGACTTCCAATCCTTATGGAACCTTCTTGGCACTTGAGTAACACTTCGTTATCAATATAAGGGACCCTATAGCTTCTCTCTCAGGTCATTACCAACAAAGCATAGCTCAATTGTCGCAAAATCATCCCTAACATGACTTACATTCTACTTCCCTCGACGAACTCAATTCCACCAATTCATATGACTTTAAAGTTTTATGGTACGCGCTTAAAGTTATCAAATATCCTCCTTAATCTAATAAGGAAATCATGTCCACTTTAGGCTTACGTTAGTCTACTCATAATGCAACAACCCGAAACTCCGAGATGTAACACGAACCCAAGCCAAGCTTACAAGTCAATACACGAGGCTCTTAAGTGGTGCCTCGGGTACTCAAACCGCACAGAGGTCTTTAAAATCCATAAGGATAGCCCACGAGGCATAATCAGTTCATACCCCAAGCCTCTGGCACTCGTTGTGCGCCCAACGCTAGCCCGTAAGCGTGGCGTCGTCCATAGAGTTGCCTAACTCGTATGGATACCTAGAACACTTCTCTAAGATTCCTAGGAAAGCCCTTGAGGTCCTATCTCAAGGTATCTCACTTGGTGCGACTGGCTAATAGCACGCACGAGGGAGGCTGGTGAGCTCTAGACACCTCTGTACCCTTTATATATGCTTTAAAGAAATAAACCTAAGTTTTAGCACTAGACATCCTTTTTCCAGAGAATCATGGTGGGCCTTTCTCACTCTTCCGGACTCCAAATGAGGCATCGTCTGTTCCTAATTATTGAGGTCCTCCCTCAAGGAAGCTAACTTGGTGCCCCAAGACTCCATCCATAACTCAAAAATGCACACTACTGACACACCGGCTCGCACGTGGCTAGTCATTCGTCGACGGCCCATGGGCTCATCCCAGATCCATGCTAAACTTCCTTGGCACTCTTAGGATATGCAATATAACATATCTATATGTTTGTTGACTCCCGCCCGCCGGAGCCCATTGTCAGTGCACGACGCCTGCACGGCTGACACTGCCTGTGCGGCTAACACTCGTCTGCGCATGTCTCCTGCGCAGCTGACACTCGCTTGGCCTGCTTGGGGTGGGGCAGGCATTGTTGGTGCCAAGGCACAATGAAGGCAACCCGTAACAGATCACATGTATAAACACAGACGTAATCTAACATAACACCCTTTGATCATTCTAATGAGTCATCAGGCGCACAGCAAACAAAATTTGGACCATATTCCATCAGCCAAACATTACAAATCATGGAAGAAGACTACTTAGCATGTGTGTGAAATAAATATTTGATTTGCATTTAAAAAAACAAGGACAGTTTAACAGACATGTCGTTCTATCCCCTGAAGCTAACCACATGATTGTTTAGCTGATTTAGACTAGATTGAACTAACTCATATTGAACTACTTTAAGTTAAGATAAGCTAAACTAAACTATAATGAACAGCTATAAACAACAAGTAACTATACATGCTTCATTAACCATCAGTCAATTAAACAAGAATGAAAACCTAAATAGGCTTATAAAACTCACTAGGTTAGGCATGAAAGTATTTAAACTAAACCAGCCATACTAAAAACATAAGCTAAATTAAATAATAACAGCAGCCTTCAAACATGATTTAAACTAATCTAAAGCATCATAAAGACTAATTCAATAGCTAAACTAAAACATAATAAATACTAATCTAATAATTAAACTAAACAGCAACCTGAAACACAAAAGCATATAAATATACAAAAACTACATAAAATAGAGAGAAGGGATGAGGTTTACCTTTCTTATGTGTAGCCTTGATCGAGAAAGGACTTGGAAGCCTTGATTTCTCCACTCCAATGCTCAGCCACACAAAATAAAGAAGAACAAGTTTAAAATTTTTAGTAACAAAATCGGTTAGTTAAAGGTCTTAGCTAAAATAGCAGAAACCCGAGGTAATTCGATCTTTTTTTGTGAATATATCTGATATTCTCTTTCTCTATAAAATTGTGAATTAGGAGTTCTATATAGAACCCCGAATTGAAAATAAAACCCTAGCTTAGGCGATGTGGGATTTTTGCACAAATTTGGGTATTGTTCCCTCATCTTAACCTTCTACGGCTCAGATTGAAAGCAAGTAAACAATAAAGGGTCAGATTTGAATAAACCCCAACAGATCCTCATAGTTTTTGGAAGAATCAGTGAGATTTGAGGGTTTGAAATCACATTGAGAAAATCCCATTAAGGGATTTGTACTCTTTGACTATTAATTCATCTATAACCAAAGAAAGAAATGAATTATACCATGTATGGTGAAAAATGGAGGAAGCATTAAATGTTTTACTCCATTAGGCCATGTCAGGCCTGGAGAATGCACTGTACGTCTGCAACATTGCCAAAACTGGTAATGATGATGAGAGGAGAGAAGGGGAAAGACCTGCGGTGCTATGGCTTCTCTCTTTCCCTTTGAGAGGAACCCTTGAGGGTTCATTTGGTTTGGAGGAAATGAAAAAGAGAAGGGGTCTATCCGCTTTAGTGGCAAACAACTCAGCTAATTAAAAACATGAGGGCAGCCTTTTGGCGCATACACACATATACACAATATCCGTGTATACACATGTATATCTGTGTATATATGCGTATATATATATATATATAGAGGACTTAACATTGTTTTAATAAATGGCCACAATTAAGAAAGTCAATTAATTTAAAACCTTCAATTATGACCAAACACAATTAATTAACCAATTAATCAAACTAATAGACATGGCTAATTACATGAAAGGACTTAAATTGCAATTATAGCCTTAATTGGACTAAAGCATGAAAATGAAATTGGTTATTTTCAATTATGACCATAATTAAGTAACAATTGATTATTCCAATTGTAGCTGCAGTTAATTATATAATAAGAAATTTATAGATGTGAACACAATTAAGCATTTAATTAATCATGATTAATCTAAAATTGCAGAAATGCAAATTGTCTATGCAGAGATTAAAACAATTGAGAGGTAAAATGATTATTTCTTAATTAATCAAATTTCTTGAAGTAAACGAAGCAAAATATTTGTCACTTTGACACTTGATAATTAAAAACAATTAATTGAATAATTGTTTTTTAGTTAATTTCTGATTAATTTTGACAAGTATTTTAATATTAATAGTAAAAATATATAAAATATTCTAAATGACTTACAATATAAATTTGCACTTATTTTGCTAAATAAAATGGCAAAATATTATCGCAATAATTTTGTAAAAATCATTTTGGCTCATAAAATACATATTTCACTCCGTTTGAGATCCAAAAACTCTGGATAATTAAATAAAATTATGGTAGGTCAACAATCAGGTGTCAACAAATTCCCCTTCAGTATTTGGGGATGGCTGGCCCATCTCTGATCAGTGAAATTTGACAAACCTGATTTTTGGCTGATCAATGTCAAAATATCTTTTTTTTATGCGATTTTCAAATATATGACCGAACCCTGGTCTCTGGGTTTCCTATATATCTCAGGTTACATGTGAATTCAGGTCACTTGTAGTTCAACTCAATTGGACATCTACATGCAAATTTAATCAAATTTCAATTTTTTCGATTGTCAAAATTTAGAACCCGGAGTGATTTGTTGGAGTGTGATTTAGAACTCGGAGTGATTTGTTGGAATGTGACTAACTCTCTGTTATTGAGTTCGTCTACATATCCCTGATCTTTGGGAATCAAGTCACTTGTAGTTTGACTCGATAGGACGAAAAGGGTATCCTTTTTGCGGGAATGCCTTTGTGTGCCGGTGTGTGTCTGACCGGTTGCGAGAAAATTTAAGAAATAAAGCAACAAAAGTAAATAAACAAGTTTGTGTGGCTGAGCATGGGGAAGAGCGATCTTCCAATTCCTGGCTGGAGAGCTTGACTCTCATAGACACCTTATCTTAATCGACTGGGTATGAAAAAGATCAACGTTTGCTCAACATGCGTCTAAATCTGGTTTGATCAGCTTTCTCCTCTTTTCGACGGCTGCTAACCTGCTTTCATTTGCTGGGCAACATTGTTGCGGACTCCTTGGTCCTGTTTCTATTTTTTACCACTTCATGTGGTTTTGACTACCTTCTTGGCAAATTTGTGTGAATGGCCTTCGCGGCAACTTGTATGAATATCCCTCACGACAAATTGTATGAATAGCCCTCATGTCAAATTGTATGAATGGCCCACACAACAGTTATATGAATGGGCCTCACGGTAGTTTGATATGAATGGCCCTCACGACATTTTTATATGAATGGCCCTCGAAGGAGTTTGTATGAATGGCCCTCGCGGCAGTTTGTATGAATGGCCCCCGCGGCATATTTGCATGAACGGTCCTCACGACAGTTTGTATGAATGGCCCTCGCGACATGTTTGAATGAATGGCCCTCACGGCAATTTGGTATGAATGGTCCTTACAACAGTTTGATATAAATGGCCCTCAAGGCAGTGCAAATGATAGATATGGCCCCTTAAACTAAATCGTCTTTCTTTCATCCTTTATATCAATTGTGACCCTCTCGGTCAGATATGTTGTTTGTTCTATTGTGACCCTCTTGGCCTGATTTTCCCTTGTGGCGTTTTGTTCATATTATAGCCCTCATGGCTAGGTATTTTCCCTTGTGGCATTTTGATCCTTTTGTAGCTCTCGTGGCCATATATTTTAGTCCTTGTAGCATTTTTATCCTTTTAAAGTCCTCATCGCTAGATATTTGCTCTTGTGGAATTTTGGTCATTGCGACCCCTTTCTCTTTGTTGCGGCTCCAATCTTGTTCGGTGAATTTATCTTTTACCTATTGCAATAAGACAGAGTTAGCAAAAGTCGGTGTCCTCCTGACCACATTGGAGATCTGCATCAGAAAAATGTTAGTTTCCTATAAAGTTGATCCATGTTGTTGTCTCCAGCTGTTTTTGGCCTCATCAACTTGGTTTACTCTGATCCTCTTGGATTCGATATTGAAAGATGAATTTATCTTAATGTAGAAAAAATTCAACCCCAGTTTACCTATTGCTCTGGTTAACTCTTGCGTTGAGTCTTGATGTAGGAAATTGTCACACCTCAATTCTGATGGGGCATGATGGGCACCCGACCAACACTTAGAGCCGAGCGAACCCACTGGTTCTCATTATACTCATAATCTTACTGGACTCTTAATCATGAAATGATATGCATAATGAAAGCTTTTCAAAACATGTTTTTCGTCTTTCTTGACTCAAGTAAAAATCTGTAATAGTATGAATCCGTAAAGTAATACATAACACTACATCGGCTTGCATAGCTGTTTACAAGGCTAATGTACTGTATCCACGGCTCTGTCTACAAAAGTCTCTAACATAAGATATGATATCAAAATCTAAGTTGGGACAGGACCCCAACATACCCATAATGTGCATGACTCAGCTCATAAGGACATACTCCGATGCGGTATTACTCCAAACCGAATGGAGTCTACCAATCCAGCTAATAGCCTGGAACATCCTATAGTCCAACTCCTGGATAACTTTCCTGCAAAGCAATATGGGGTTGTGTGGCATGAAGCGTAACGCCCCCAGGCAAAGGGACGTCAGTACGGATAATGTACTGAGTATGTAAAGCATCAGCAATAACATAATGAAAGCATATGAGATAACATAGTATGGATGAGTTATGAAATGAAAGAGCTAGGTATACCTCTAGCAATGTTCGTTATACTTACTTATCCTCTTTCTACACGGAACTTCCTTTTCATAAACTTGAACACATAGTAATATCATACCCGACCATAGAGGTTCGGTGTCTTACGTACCCAGCCATAATAAAGCTTGGTGTTATACGTACTTGGCCCTACAAAGGCTCAGTATTATCCGTACCTGGCCCTACTAAGGCTCAGTGTTATACGTACCCAACTGCAGTGGTGCGCGCGCAATAGATATCTTACCCGGCCATATAGGCTAGGTGTGACAACATAGCATTGATACATTTATAGCATACATATGTACCCGAGAGAAACATTTCAACACTATCAGGGTGACACAAAGTCTATAAACTCCCGATTTCTATTATTGAATCACCATCATTTTTATCGTCATCACTATTATCATCGTCATCATTATCATCATCACTATTATCATCTTCACTATTATCGTTATCATCATCACTATTATCATCGTCATCATTATGATTATCACTACTAGGAGCTTCTGCCAAAGTATCTTAAGAATATTGTAATTTATGAACTCCTATCGTCTCTAAGATTTGGACATTTTGACTATCTTAGATGGCATCTCTAGAATTGATGTCATCATCATAATCGTTATCATTATCATCATAAGAAACGTTGCCAACAATATCAAGAGAATCTCGAGGGTCATGAGCTTACAACCTTTATAAGAATAGGAATAGCGTGAACATCTCGTATAGACGCAAAATGAGGGAAACATGCCTTTAGAAAGAAGGGTTAGCCTTACATACCACTTTGTCTCTTTAATCTTCTCAATTTAATGCTTCCTTCCAATGTTCACGATTCTACATTCAAGAGAATTCGTATTAACATTAGCTAATCGATCATATGAACATGCTCAACTAAGGCTAGAGAAAATTTTGCAGCATTTCCTTTGTTTATGAAACTTTCCCCATATCATATATCAACTCCCAAACGTCTATAATACATTCACAATATTATAACCAACAATCTTCATTCATCTACATTATCCACATTTCACAATTTCATTTCAATTCATCCATAATCATGGTCATAGTACATTAGTACGTTTTCTCACATATAATGCTTATCCCATGTTCTTAATGTCATTTATAACATATTTTTAATCACAACATATCAAGAATCATGACTCATTCCCAACTACTACTCAAAATATCATTATTCTCATCTTTGTAACCCATCTTCTATCTCCTTTCATAATCTAAGTCTTTCATCCTCTCAACACCTTAAACAACATGGAATGATCATAAAACTTACCTTAGATAGTGTGGGAATGAGCTTTGACTGAAAACACTTCACTTGAGCCAAAACCCTAGTTCCCTTCCAATGGGATTTCTTGACTTGGATGAACCCTAATGAGTTTCTTACACTTGATTCTCTTGGTTTGATGGCGTTGATCATGATTTCTCTTGAGTTCTTGTGGAAGAAGTGTGGAGAGATTTCTAGAGAGTTTTGAAGTGTGGAGTGAGAAAATGAAATGAATGCAATGAACTTGGTCCCCTTTTTAATAACTTAAAAATCTGTCCCACTCAGTTCTACGGACCAACATTCGGTCTGTATAATTTATATGGACCGTATGTCTTTACGTACATTTTTTCCAGTGAGGGCTGCCATTCTGGGCAGGATATACGGCCTAACATACGGCCAGTATATTTTATACGGCCAGTATGTTGGACCGTATAATGCCCAGCTTTTCCAAACTCGTTCTCGTCGACTCGTTTGATCTTCAATCCTTATGGAACCTTCTTAACACTTGTTTAACACCTCATTAACAACCTAAGGGACTTTATAAGTCTTCTCCAAGACATCATTAAGTCACCATGGACTTGTTACTCGTAAGTCTCTTCCGATACATAACGTATAACTTGCCTTTCTTGGCCAACTTTCTTCTTTTACCTTGAATGTCTTTGAAATCTCAATTAGGATCATCAAATGAAATTTCTTACTTATTGAAACATCGTATACTTCGTGCCCTCCATTAATCTATTCACTGTGCATCAACGGAAAATTTTTCGAGGTGTAAAAAAAATTATTTCTGCCCCAGTTTAGGGTGTCGTATCGATTATTATTAAGGGAGAATTTGATATCTTCTCAAATTCTGCCCCAGTTTTAGGCTCTGGACCAGTTGACTCTTGGGTCGGACTCGTTGATGGAATTTTTGAGATCCTATCAAGAATTCTTCCCTAGTTGGGCATGTGTGGCAATCTCTTCATGCTAATTCTGAATTCTCCTTGAAATCCTATCTCTGTGGCCTCCTAGGAATTTCTTGGTTTTTTTCATTTGGTATGATCGAGCTCAAAGAGCACCTACATATCCTGTTACAGTAGAATCAGGTTGAATGTAGTTCGGAATAAAATAAATGAGTTTTGGTTTTTACTAATAATCCGACCAGGTCCCAAATGGACTGCCTATGTATCCCTCTATGGGGAAGTCAAGTCATTGCATAGTTCATATTATATGGAAATCATTTTTTTATCTATTGCAAATGATTACAAGAAAAAAAATAACAATTACAAGCAAATAACTAGCTAATGAAGCTGAAAAGCGTGTCTTTGTGCATAGTACCGCTTGATTGCAACTGAGTTGATTGGTTTGGGCCACTCTTAGCCATCCATCTTTGCTAGTGCTACTGCTCCTCCAAGGAGTACTTTCCGGACCACATATAGACCTTGCCAGTTGGGAGTGAATTTTCCTTTGTACTCATCTTGATGTGGAAACACTCTCTTGAGTACCATTTGGCCTATCTGTAAAAGTCAAGCTCTGACTCGTTGGTTGAAGGCGCGTGTCATTCTTTGTTGGTATAGTTGGCTGTGACATACAACAACCATTCTCTTTTCATCAATCAGAGGCATTGCTGGTACCGGCTCCAGACCCATTCTGCGTCGACAAATTCTACTTCTTGAATGATCCGTACGGATGGTATTTTGAATTCAACAGGTATGACCACTTCGGTGCCATAGACAAGAAAGTACGAAGTTGCCCCTATTAAAGTTTGGGTTGACGTCCGGTATCCCAGCAAAGCGTAAGACAATTGTTCATGCCAGCACTTGTAATTCTCTGTCATTATCCTCTTGATATTCTTGTTGGTTGCTTCTATAGCTCTATTCAAATGACTATTAAGATTTGCTTAATTGTCCATTATGATAGCCTCGGGTATGCCGAAGTGGCACAGGATGTTATTTCGCATGAAGTCAGCTACCACCTTCTTTGTCAATGATTTGTGAGATGTGGCTTCCACTCATTTGGTAAAGTAATCCATGGTGACTAAGATGAGTCGATGTCCATTCAAGGCGGCAGGCTCGATGGTTCCAATGACATCTATGCCCCCAAGAGACGAACGACTAAGGTGAGCTCTGATCAAATCTCCATAGATCTGACACTGGTGGCACTTTTCCACAAATTTACAGCAGTCGCCTTCCATTATCATCCAGTAATAACCTGCTAGAAGGATTTTCTTAGCTAGAACAAAACCATTTATGTGGGGCCCACAGGTCCCGGCATATACCTCTTCCAATAATTTTGTGGCTTCGGTAGCATCCACACATTGGAGCAAAGCTAGATCTGATGTCCATTTGTAGAAGATTTCCTTGTTCAGGAAGAATCCATTGACCATTCTTCGGATAGTCTTCCTTTGGTTGCTTGTGGTATTTTTGGGATATTCTCCCTTCTTCAAATACAACTTGACGTCACTGTACCATGGTTTTCTATAGGGTTCTACTTCCACATAGGAACAGTAGGCGTGCTCTTCTCTCAGGCTTATTTCTAGTGGGTCAATGTGACTACTTTCGAGATGCTGAATTATTGATCCTACGATGGCCAAAGCATCGACAAACTCATTTTGAGCTCTCAGCGTGTGCTTGATCTAGATATTTTGAACTTCTTGGACAAATTCTGTGCGAGGTTTACATAAGGTAAGATCTTGGCATTCTTCGTGGCCCATTTGCCTTGTACTTAATGGATCAACATATCTGAGTCTGCTATGACTAATAATTCGTGGATGTCCATATCCAGCGCCATCCTGAGGCCTAGGATGCAGGATTCATATGTTGCCATATTGTTAGTGTATCGAAATTTGAGCTTTATGGCGGTCGGGCAATATTGCCCAGTTTCGGATATCAAGACCGCTCTGATTCCTGATCCCTTGTAATCTACTGCTTCATCGAAGAACAATCTCCATCCTAAATATGGCTAGCTACATCCTCTTCTATGGTTAGTACTTTCATTCGAGAAATGTGTTTGAAATGGTTCGAGATATTCATCCATAGCGCTTTCAGCCAATAGATCGGCTAATGCTTGTCCTTTGATGGCTTTTTGTGCTATGTACACAATATCGAATTCGCTTAATAGCATTTTCCATTTTGAAGACTTCCTGATGGGCATGGGCTGGTGAAAAATATATCTTAACGGATCCATCTTGGATATGAGATGAGCGGTATATGATGACAAATAGTGCCTCAGTTACTGGGCCACCCATGTTAAATCACAACATGTATTTTCCACCAACGTATACCTTGCCTTACAGGCAGTGACTTTGTTGGTTAAGTAGTAAATTGCACGCTCCTTTTTGTGTGTCTCATTGTGTTATCCTAACACGTACCCAAAGGTATTTTCTGATACTAATAAGTATAGCAGGAGTGGGCTCCCAGGTCTGAGAGGTACCAAGACTGGTGGATTGGACAAGTATTTCTTGATGGTATCGGAAGCTTCCTGACACTCCTCAGTCCATTTTGTGGGTGTGTCCTTCTTTAGGATTTGAGTATGGGCTCCACAATGATGGTGGACTGGGCTATGAACCGTCCGATGTAATTAAGCCTTCTCAGAAAGCTTATAACCGCTTTTTTGTCTTTGGAGGGGGTAGCTCTTGGATTGTTTTAATCCTTTTTGGGTCTAGCACTATGGCCCTCCGACTGACTATGAATCCCAATAGTTTTCTAGCAGGCACTCCAAACGCATACTTGGTCTGTTTTAATTTCTGATTAAATTTTTCGAGCCTGTTGAAGAACTTTCTCAAGTGTGTGGTATGCTTTAAGCTTTCCCTCGACTTAATGATGACATCATCCGTGTATACCTCAATTTTCCTGTGGATCATGTCATAAAAGATGGTGGTCATAGGCCTCATGTAAGTGGCGCTAGCGTTCTTGAGATTTAACAGCATTACCTTATAGTGATACACTCCCAATGGAGTGATGAAGGTTGTCTTTTCCGCATCCTCTTTGTCCATCAGGATCTGGTGGTATCCTGCGAAGCAATCCACAAATGATTGTAGCTCTTGGTTGGCACATTTATCAATGAGTATGTGGATTTTTGGGAGTGGGAAGTTGTCTTTGGCACGGGCTAGATTAAGATCCCGGTAATCTACACATATTCGTATCTTCCCGTCCTTCTTAGGCATTGATACTATGTTGGCCAACCATGTGGGATACAAAGGTACTTCCACCACCCCTGACTTAATCTGTTTTCCACCTCATCTTGTTGCGGATACTGAGATCTGGCTTGAACTGCCTGATTTTCTATTTTATAGGGGTAAAGCCCGCATTGATGGGTAATCTGTGGGACACTACACTGGTGCTTAACCCTTGCATATCAGCATATGATCATGCGAAAATGTCTGCATACTCTTTCAGTAGATTTATCAATTCCTTCTTTTGAGGTGCCTCTGGTGTGCACTTATCCTAGTTTCCTTGATATTTTCCTCATCTCCTAAGTTGATGGCTTTCGTTTCATCCATGTTCAGCTTTTGTTCATTTTCAAACTATTCTACCTCTTTTACGAGACTTTTGGGTAGTATCGTTTCTTCGTCACACTCTTCGTACTCTTCGTCTCCTATGTCACTTGACTCATTTGTTTCGCAACATGTCATGATATTTAATGTTGTTTTATTATTTTTATTACTAAAAAATCTAGGCAAAGTAAGATTAGTATGAAACAATATGCGTAAAATTAAAATAAAATGAGAACACTTTTGTTCATCTCTTGCTACCATCAAACAATTTCAGAAAGGGAGAAAGGCATAATATATATTCCATGTATTATCCACAAAGTGTAAGAAAAGCATTGAACTCTTGGACAATTTATGACTGGCTAACCGCATTACTTCATGTTTGAATTTAGCTTATGGGAAAAACATGTTATCTATTCCACATGGTGATCACATATGAAGTCAACTTAAACACTTTAAACTCATCTATACACACCATATACCATATACATTTGGACTAAGTACTATTTGACTCAAACGTGATGTTCATTTACAAACATTTAACTACTATGATGAATCAATTTAATGCATACATGATCAGGTTATACAAACATAAATGTGCTAAGTAACTTATCAGCAAGTAGTTGAACCCAATAAGACACAACAGAACACTTATAGACTTACTAATTTTCTAAACTTATTTGAACACACACCTAATCAAGCATGAATTTGGATTTCTTTTAACATGCTTGTGATCACATTAAGCAAATACATTGTTATCCATAGACTACCACATCAAGTCCACACAACATACTAATAATTGAACTAGTTGCACACTAAATAGGGATTAAGCTACGGTATAAACATGTTGAGGGTTCATATAACACATATTTCGTGATACAACATTGAATCCAAACTAGACCAAACTAAACAAAGTAGGCATGCCAATAATTACTAACTAAACCAAACTAATTAGACATGAAACACTCCAAGCATATACCACCTACTAATGATTAGGATAACCTAACAAGTATTCCATTAAATAGTGTTTAAACTACTCTACACATGCTAATGGACTAACAGATATCAGATACACACCTGATTAGGCATTACTTAAGCCAAATAGAGTCTATAACCATGCTACTAAACCAAATTAACAGAGATAACTACTAATCTAAACTATAAAAGAAATTAATGCTTATCCTAAATTAATTAAACTAAACTAAGCTGAACTAAGCACATATATTAATAGGAAAACACATAAACATAAAATACTAAAATAAACAAAAGGAAAGAATTTTACCTCTTCTTTGTGCAGCCTTTGCTGAAAATGGATTTGGAAGCCCTAATTCCTCCACCACTCGATGCTCAACCAACAAAAGGAAATCAAATTCTAGACTAAAAATATTAAATAGCTAATGGTTTCACCTAAAGAGAAATTCATAATTAAATTGACGATTATTTCCTCTATTCGAAAAAATACTAGTGTGATTTCGAATTTTTGACACTTGTAAGGTGTATCTGTGTTGTTACACCTCTCGTTTTCATCATAGGAGAACCTATAGTTTCCTAGTCGCGTATGCCTTTGGAATAGAGACCCGAGCCCAAGTTTGGAGGTAGAAAGTGTCTTGCCCCGTGTACAAGGGTACCAACAGGTATTCCTGGCAATTTGCAGGATTAGAAATTGAGAGAATTAAATCGACGTGACCTGAGCAGAATCTCAGAAAATCTGCAGACACCAGTCATCCTCAACGGGTCGTCGACATGGTTGACGGACCGTCGTTGTGCGGCGTCGACATGTTTCCGCCGCCTTGGATCTGCAAGCGCAGGTCAACGGAGCAAGTCAACGGACCGTCGAAACGTCGACGGGTCGTTGACCCGTTAGTCGAACCGCACTGCTGTAGCTTTTTTATTTCCAAGTATAAATATAAGAGCCACGACTTTATTTATCATTTTCCTCCATTCCAAATTAGAGGAACCCTAATATTTTCTCTCCCAACATTTTTGATACACCCCGTATCTTCGAAGAGCACTTATCAAATTTGAAACATAAGTACATTGAGTTAGGGTTAAGTAAAACCACTTTGGAATATAAGGAGCAAGCATTATTAAGTATATTTAATAAGTGAAGTATGTATATAAGGTATACTGGAAGGTTTTATAAGGAAATGAGCGGAAGAAATGAGGTAGTACTGCTTCGGAGAAAGGATGGGTAATGTTTTGTGTGAAAGGTTTTGTCCAACTTGGGGGACAAATATTTCTTAGCATATTAAGTGTTTTAAGATGAATCAAAAGCCTAAAATGAATTTAGTCGAGTCTAGTTTCCAACGCAACAAACTACTCGTGGATAGGACATCGGAGTAGAGAATTATGGACGTTACAAGTTCGGCTGACAGAGCAGAAACGCGTGCTACAGTAAAAATCCTATAGTACCGACCCGAATTTGACCCTTATAAAAAGGGTAGGAACCCCTTTTTTTTCACCAGAATTTGCTGGAAATTTCCAGAAAATTGAATAGAGAGAGAGGGGGGATCACAAAGTGAGCAATTTTCAAGCGAGGAGTTTTAATCGAAGCTCGGATAAACGTATGGATGTGATTCTAGTATGGTTTTGCGGTGGATTCAAGGTAGATATTGAAGATATCTCTATTTTAACAAGAATAAGGTATTAATATCCTATTATTAATTTTAAGTTTGGTTTATTTACGGAGATAAAGTCGTTAAATAATTGTATAGCGAGTTGGTTGGTTGTGAAAATTGGGAAAATAGCGTGTGGGATGTTTTATGGTATATATTGGCATTGGAAAGGACGTTATTGATGTTGGTACTGTTGTTGTTGTTGTTGTTTGTTGCTGAATTGAGATTTCGGGGTAGACATATAAACAGGGGAGATGCTGCCCGATTTTCAGCAGGATATAAAATTGTTTGACTTGAAAGCTTAGCACAAATATACTACCATGAGTCTAACGATTGTGCAAATCCTCTTAAATGTATACTTGCGAGCTCAGACGAATAAGTGTAGATATTTGGAGGCTGAACAGGTATGTTAAGGCTCGTCCCTTACTTTCAAAGGCATGATTCCTATGTTATGATTTCATAAATGTTTTCATATCTCCTTGTTTTCAAAAGTTAAAAGTCTATGATTCCAAGGCATGATTCCCTTCCTGACAACCCATAAATGTTTTCCAAAATATTCGTATTTTTCCAAAACAAAGGTTTACGATTTTGTAAGCTTTTATGACTACAACGACGGACATGTTTTTGTAGTGACAACGAAGATGTCAAAGATCAGAATATTTCTATGATGATTATGATGAGAATGGTTTCATGTTTGAAAGTCTCAAGTTGTGGATTCAATACGAATATGAGAATATTGAGGTATTTCTTGATCCTTAATTTTATTCCTTGATAATGGCTCTATTTTCTAAAGACTTCAAAGTAGTATACGAATTGAAGCCTTATGATATTTACGATCCTATTCTATGTTTTCTCTTGATGTTATTCTTCATTGATAGTCTCACCTTAAAATAATTGTTCCTTCAAGGTGAGATAGAGCGATGATTATTCTATAATATAATCGGAGGTTACCGACCTTACGTCACTCCGATAGAGTTATAGCTTTTCTTGGGCTCTCATGCATGCCGCTTATATGATATATGTATATGTATATTGGGAAATGGGAAAAAGGGACACATGTGGCACTAAAGACGCATTGCCACCTGATTAGTTGGTGTAACTTATCATCCCGGACGCGGGATGCCCGGACGCTGGACATATGTGGCTAAATGGATCGGAGCTGACGCCTCGGCATATTTTTTGGATATGAACAAGAAATGTTTTTCAAAGAAACCTAAGCATGCATGGCATCCGCCCTAAGAGGCACTCATATTTACAGGTTACTCTTTTTATCTTACGATATGTTCTATATTTCCTTTTTGTTATTATTCATACTTTACATCCCTTACTATGTTACTATTCATGCCTTACATACTCGGTACATTATTCGTACTGACGTCCCTTCTGGTGGACGCTGCGTTCATGCCAGCAGGACCAGGTAGCCAGTCAGACGATTCGCAGCAGTAGCCAGTCAGACGATTCGCAGACCCGGAGCTTCAGTCTGTCTGGTATGCCATCTTGTTATGTACATATATGGGTACGGCAGGGGCCTTGTCCCGTCGCTTCCACAGTTTGTACTCCATAGAGGTCTGTAGACAGTGATATGTAGTCGTGATATTATGTAGCCTCGTCGGCGTGTATTGTTTTGTTCAGTATATATGTATGGCGGCCAAATCGGCTCACGCTGTTATTCTCAGTGTTTATACTTATATGTATACGTTGGCCGTGAGTTCCCGGTACGGTGTTTTTTATGTTGATTGTTCAGGAGACAGTATAGCACAGTTACAGATTCAATATGGGCCCAGGATAGTCAGTGAGCAGTAAATGCAAGCATAGGAGTGCTTGGCCAGTAGTGGTCGGGCACTTGTTACGGCCCATCAGTTTGGGTCGTGACAAAAGTGGTATCAGAGCAGTTCGTCCTAGGGATTGTCTACAGTCCGTGTCCGGTAGAGTCCTGTTTATGGGTGTGAAGCCGGCCACACTTATAAACAGGAGGCTGCAGGGTATTTAGGAATCATTGACCTTCCTTCTATCTTAGATCGTAAGATAGAGCTAGAATTTACGAAAAATTGCTTCTGACCTCTTTTCCTGTAGGTAGGTGTAGACTGACGAGAGATGAAGGGATCAACTTCAGATAGTGGGGGTGCTAAGAAGGCCCCTAGAGTATCTCCAGGACCGAGCAGAAGGAGCCTCAGTTATTCTATTGAGACGGATCCCTCGAAGGACCCTGCAACGATCCCTCCAAAGTTCTTGACTTCCAGGGAGGAGGACCCCCCAGAAGACAGCTATGATACAGATCCGTCCGAGTATTTGTCTGGGAGACCGGAGAAGGAGATTCCTGAGGCCATACCAGCTGCTCCTATGGTAGAGCACTACGTCAGACCAACCTCCCCGTTGAGTGTTACGGATTACTCTAACCCCCTATCCTGGCCGTCGGTAAACCAGGAGTTACCCGGTTATGTATATCCCTCGGATTCAGATGAGAGAGATGATGAAGGCCAGACGAGTGGATGGTGGGTAGACAATGACGAGGAATACACTTCACCTTATAATCCACCAGATCAGACTAGAGACCGATCGGCTACAGGTATATGAGCCTTTATTGGAATTTTCTATGTATGTGTATTTCCTATAAGATTATGACTTAATAGCGGCAAGCGAAAATCCAAGGGCTGATAACCAAGTATTTATAAGTAACGGCGATCAAGGTATTTTCTCCACCAGTGGAAATCTGGAAGTCTAGGATGAAAGGTAGTCATACACATAGGTGAATGGTGAATATTGAGGATTGAAAAGGTGAAAATAGTAATTGTATAGTCAGAAGAGTAAAAGACCCTTTCTAATTCAGAGGGAGATGTGTTACGAGAACGTTTTGGAATCTGTTAAGACCTCAACTTACTTTAGATTATGTGGTGAAGGTCATGCGGTGAGGTGAATACGATTATACTAGCATTAATGCACCGGATTTCATCAGAGTTTCGAGGTTAAGCGTGCTGGGGTGAGAGAAATACTAGGATGGGTGACCTCTTGGGAAGTGCACTAAAAGTCCTATAAATTCAAACATAAGAGACAAATGAGACGCTAGAGTAACCTAAGGGAAATTGGAGTATGCGGAGTAGTTGGAGACCTTAAGTGGTCGCGTAGGACGAGGCGGACTAGACCGGTGAAGAGAAAGAAGGTGCATCACAACTCTAGAACTAGGATGGGTTTAAGTAGCGTTTGGAAACACTTTGTAAGCGAGGCGTTAGAATACATATATATGAATGCGTATGATATCCCATATGTGGCTATATCAACGGGTATGTGTATCCCAGCAACCGGCGTTGCAGTATATTGAAGGCATTGATCGAACAGGGTAATAAAGTTCAAGAGACAGAAGAATGTTACCAGGTAAGCTGAGGCTCCTTTCACTACAGGTTAGGTTTGGAGAGTTCTAATGCAATGACATTTGGAAAAGAAAGAAAGTGAAAATATGAAAGGTAAGGAGATCAAAGTGTTGAAAAAGTGAAAAGTAGGAAACATGAGTGAGTGAAGCCTCCAAGAGGGACAACGGGCAAGCACGAGACTATTTGGGTAAACATTCAAAGGTAGGCATGTGAAAGGGATAAAGTGTGTTAGTATGGAACAAAAGAGGAATGGTGGGGTTCGAGAACCGAATTCGATAAGTGGGGCTAAAGGGATAGTAACCACGACGAGGAATGTGAAGTAAGAGAAAGAATGATTAAGCCTTGCAACGATGCTAAGAGATTTTCAGCCCTCGAAAGGTATATACAGGGGTAAGTGTGTGGTCAAATTAACATGGTTGCCTCGAACATGGAGAAGCTTTCCAAAAAGATGACTTAAGAATAGAATGGATTTGCGTGTTTAAAGGAATATTTCACGAACTCCAGAGCCGATACCATAAATAACAAGAGAAGAAAGGTGTTTGAGGAGGAAGAAACCCAAAGAAGGTTAAGGATGAAAGTAGGAAAGGTATACTAATGGGTTGGTCGAAGGAAGAGGAGAGCATTTAGTAGTAAAGTAACTGGAAATCTTTAACCATGGGAGTAAGAAAGATACTTTAACGAGTTGGCGGTAGGAAACAGATTACTCATCGCGGAAAGAACGAGGATGATGAGTCAACACAATTGATTAGAAAATTAATGACATGGAATAAGAATTCATGTGAAGACCGAGAGATTCGATCATAGAGGAAATGGAATGAAATGTAAGGAACGTGCATGGAAGACCACCCAGCCGTAGCATCAGAAAGATAGATAAAGGTTCGATGAACGAGGATAGAGAGATTGTAAACTGTAAGAACTCTGTGCTAAGAGTAAGAAGTAGCAGGACACTCAGGAAACTTGGATATTCAGCTGCAACACAAACACGCAGTTAAGAAGAATTATGAATGAATGAGCTAAACGAGTGAAAAGACTAGTAATAGATGGAAGGGTATGGAATATTGACAAAATGGTATGGCATAGACATAAATGGAAGGAGAACTCAAGGTAAGAAGATTTAGATATGTTATAAGCAAAGTCGGGAAGAAAAACGAGGAGTAAGATATAATCGAAGATTTCATAAAGGACGTGGTGAATCTCGATGTCCCCATTAACTTGCGGGTCCAAAAAACCGTTAGTCATAAAAGACAGAGGTGTGAAAAGATGGAAAAGAAGGCATCAAAATTGGATCTAACCCTTATAAGTGTTCCGATTGGATACAAGACTGTAACTAGAAAGAAGATAGACAAGTCAGACCATACGATGACGGAACCCTGACCCTAAGAAGATCATGAAGAACGACAGATAATTATCGAAGACGACGGTTACTCGAAGGCTATGGGTGTATAAGGACCTCCTTAATAAGGGGGGAAGAACATACTAGACTTGAAAGGAGTTATGATGTTTCAAGCCCCAGAAAAGGAGATTTATTAGCTCAGGGCCAGAGTTCGAGGCGTATTGGCATATCGGGAAGGTAATGGAAAGAAGTAGAAACGAATTGACAATAAGTGTACCATGAGGCAGACATAGGGAGAAAGTATGGAAGATAACTCAAGAGAGCACTTTACGCCAAGATGAACTACGATATTTTTAGAAAATGATTTGAATCCCTCCTATCGAGCAAATAATTGTGCCGTACCTAAGTATGCAGTGACATGCCCTAAAGGGTAATGAAAAGAGCAAGAAATGTCTCTAAGCTAAATTTACAAAGGGTGTTAGAGAGGATGACGAACCCAAATGACACTTGGGATGACAATGAAAATTGTAATAAAAGGAATAACGATTGGTAGTTTGGAAATTTTTGAAGGAAAGAAAGAACACCGCTCTTATGAATGGAAATAAAAGAGTTCATCGGATATTAGAAAATAGTTCATCGACCACTAATTATACTGAACATGAGAGCATATGCTATGGAATAATATGAACCGTCAACGTGAAGCTATGCCCAACAACAATTGTAAGAAGGCCACACCGGAAAGCCAACAAGGAATAACGACTGACAAAACAATCGCCGATACAAGGAAATCGAAGATAAGTATACTTGCGTTGCAAGAGAGTCATAATAGAAGAATTGTCGTAGTCCTATGCTTCTGGGATTGTATTGATAGATGTGAGGGAAGGAAGTAAAGAAAAAGTTATAGTAGGAACTCAAAGATGTTGTGAGCTATGAAATTAGTTGAACTCGGATTATAAGTTTGCCATAAGTGTAACTGGACTGCGAAGGATAATAAATGGCGAAGAAACATTACGTATATACGTATTTCAGATAATGATATAACTGGCCTTAGAAAGGAACATAACCATTAGGTTCACTAGCGACAAAGTTATGCTGGGTAAACATTTGAAATGTAAGGGTAAAAGAGATGGCGACAAGGATGTAAGGATTAGAGAGCCTGATTAATGGACTACAAAAAAATTGGTACAGTGTATATCTAAGATCAACGGGTACAAAAAGGATAGCCCGAGATGGCACCGAAGGAGTACACGCAAAGAGGGCGCCGTAGAGAGAGAAAGGTAGCTGCCCACTAACAAGGACAAAAAAAAAGAGAAAAAAAAAGAAAGGAGTATTTACAGGATGATGAATAGTTATGGCACGGCAAGTCAAGACTACCATAATGGAGAAAGAACAAGAGCGAGATGCTAATTAATTTCCGATCATGTACATGAGGACAAAGAAGTGAAAGAAGATGATTGAAGGAAATAAAAGAGTCAAGAAAGAATGAGAAGAGACTGATCCAAGTTATAGTTTAAGCAAATGGTAATTGGACCCTAAAGGAAAAATAATTGTTCTAACAAATCAAAGCTGGTGTCATGGGTTGGCAATACTGCAACATTCGAGGATGAATGTTTTTAATGGGGGAAGGATGTTACACCCCGTATCTTCGAAGAGCACTTATCAAATTTGAAACATAAGTACGTTAAGTTAGGGTTAAGTAAAACCACTTTGGAATATAAGGATCAAGCATTATTAAGTATATTTAATAAGTGAAGGATGTATATAAGGTATACTGGAAGTTTTTATAAGGAAATGAGTTGAAGAAATGAGGTAGTACCGCTTCGGAGAAAGGATGGGTAATGTTTTGTGTGAAAAGTTTGGTCCAAATTGGGGGACAAATATTTCTTAGCATATGAAGTGTTTTAAGATGAATCAAAAGCCTAAAATGAAGTTAGTCGAGTCTAGTTTCCAACGCAACAAACTAATCGTCGATAGGACATCGGAGTAGAGAATTATGGACGTTACAAGTTCGGCTGACAGAGTAGAAACGCGTGCTACAGTACTGCTACAGGGTAGGAACCCCCTTTTTTTCACCAGATTTTGCTGGACATTTCCAGAAAATTGAAGAGAGAGAGAGGGGGGATCACAAAGTGAGCAATTTTCAAGCGAAGAGTTTTAATCGAAGCTCGGATAAACATATGGATGTGATTCTAGTATGGTTTTACAGTGGATTCAAGGTAGATATTGAAGATATCTCTGTTTTAACAGGAATAAGGTATGAATCTCTCATTATTAATTTTAATTTTGGTTTATTTACGGAGATAAAGTCGTTAAGTAATTGTATAGCGAGTTGGTTGGTTGTGGAAATTGGGAAAATAGTGTGTGGGATGTTTCATGGTATATATTGGCGTTGGAAAGGATGTTATTGATGTTGGTACTGTTGTTGTTGTTGTTTGTTGCTGAATTGAGATTTCGGGGTAGGCATATAAACAGGGGAGATGCTGCCCGATTTTCAGCAGGATATAAAATTGTTTGACTTGAAAGCTTAGCACAAATATACTACGATGAGTCTAACGATTGTGCGAATCCTCTTAAATGTAGACTTGCGAGCTCGGACGAATAAGTGTAGATAATTGGAGGCTGAACAGGTATGTTAAGGCTCGTCCCTTTCTTTCAAAGGCATGATTCCTATGTTATGATTTCATAAATGTTTTCATATCTCCTTGTTTTCAAAAGTTAAAAGTCTATGATTCCAAGGCATGATTCCCTTCCTGACAACCCGTAAATGTTTCCAAAATATCCGTATTTTTCCAAAACAAAGGTTTATGATTTTGTAAGCTTTTATGACTACAACGACGGACATGTTTTTGTAGTGACAACGAAGATGTCAAAGATGAGAATATTTCTATGATGATTATGATGAGAATGGTTTCATGTTTGAAAGTCTCAAGTTGTGGAATCAATATGAATATGAGAATATTGAGCTATTTCTTGATCTTCAATTTTATTCCTTGATAATGGCTCTATTTTCTAAAGAGTTCAAAGTAGTATACGAATTGACGCCTTATGATATTTACGACCCTATTCTATGTTTTCTCTTGATGTTATTCTTCATTGATAGTCTCACCTTAAAATAATTGTTCCTTCAAGGTGAGATAGAGCGATGATTATTCCATAATATAATCGGAGGTTACTGACCTTACGTCACTCCGATAGAGTTATAGCTTTTCTTGGGCTCTCATGCATGCCGCTTATATGATATATGTATATCTATATGTATATGGGGAAATGGGAAAAAGGGACACATGTGGCGCTACAGACGCATTGCCACCTGATCAGTTGGTGTAACTTATCATCCCGGACGCGGGACATATGTGGCTAAATGGATCGGAGCCGACGCCTCGGCATTTTTTTTGTATATGAACAAGAAATGTTTTTCAAAGAATGCTAAGCATGCATGGCATCTGCCCTAAGAGGCACTCATATTTACAGGTTACTCTTTTTATCTTACGATATGTTCTATATTTCCATTCTATTATTATTCATACTTTACATCCCTTACATACTCGATACATTATTCGTACTGACGTCCCTTCTGGTGGACGCTGCGTTCATGCCCGCAGGACCACGTAGCCAGTCAGACGATTCGCAGCAGTAGGACCTCCCCTCAGCGGCAGTCGGTACGCTCCATTGACCCGGAGCTTCAGTCCGTTTGGTATGCCATCTTGTTATGTACATATATGGGTATGACAGGGGCCTTGTCCTGTCCCTTCCACAGTTTGTACTCCATAGAGGTCTGTAGACAGTGATATGTAGTCGTGATATTATGCAGCCTCGTCGGCGTGTATTTTGTTGTTCAGTATATATGTGTGGCAGCCAAATCGGCTCACGCTGTTATTCTCAGTGTTTATACTTATATGTATACGTTGGCCGTGAGTTCCCAGTACGGTGTTTCTTATGTTGATTGTTCGGGAGACAGTATAGCACAGTTATAGATGGTATATGGGCCCAGGATAGTCAGTGAGCAGTAAATGCAAGCATAGGAGTGCTTGGCCAGTAGTGGTCGGGCACTTGTTATAGCCCATCAGTTTGGGTCGTGAAAATTTTCCATCATTATTAGTGGAGATTTTGTAAGATCTGAGTGCGTGAACCCGTGCTTGTCAAGAAGAAGTTTATTTCTAGGGTTTCTTCAAGGTTGTGAAGCTTAGGAAGTTGGAGTTGAAGTGATTCTTGGAATCTTAGACCCCTAAAGGTATGTAAATGATTTCTACCCTTGTATTTGAGTTTATTATCAAGAGTTTGAGTGATTCAAAGTAGAGAAAGGATACTTATAGAAGTGGTAAGTTGATGAAGGGTAATATAGTCATTTGGGGTTATTTGAAGAGATGATTGGAAATGGATTTAAGTATATTTAATATATTCATGTGTTGTCATTGTGTTGTGGGTATTGTGGTTGATGTTAGATTGTATGAGAAGTCGAAGGGTTGTTGAGCTCACAAGGGAAATGTTGTCCATAATTCGTTAAGCTCTATATGTATTTAAAGATGGCTAGTAAGCAAGGCAAATAGTCTAATTAGGGCCTATGTTATCTTAATTGTAGACTTGCAAGTTCGAGAGGTAGAAGTTTGACGATTGGATATACTTCAAGGTATGTTAAGGCTATCCTTTCTTTCCTTTGGCATGATCCTATGATATGAGCCAACAAGCGAGTAAGCGTGCTTCCATATTACTCTACTTTTAGAAGCATTAGAAGTACTTCAGTCTTTTATGTTCATGTACCTCGTTTATGAGTGTTCCTTCTGTTCATGGGTCCAGTCTTATGTAGCCAGTTCTATGTATACAGTTTACTCATGCATTACATTCATTATATATTTATGTACATTGACCCGTGACCAGAAGGCGTTATATACGCGAATATTAGATATATGTGGAGTATGAGAAAAGAGATAGACGTTATACACGCACTACCACCATGATGATGATATGAGAATTAGGCTGCACGTACAACAAAAATGTATGTGATGATGGCCGCAGAGAGGCCGATATGATATGAGAAGAGAGACAGGCGTTATACATGCACATATATCAGGCGTTATACACGCACATATATATAGATGTATGAACTGCATTGATAGGCATGAGCATGCATATTATACGCCCACCATGGCATTGTCAGTTACACAGACTTATGCAGATACATACATATACTAGTTCATACAAGTACATGCAGATATTCATTTCAGCTTATGAGTTCAGATCTTATTCATGATTCTTGTATATATATGTTGTTCTTATGCCTTACATACTCAGTACATTATCCGTACTGACTCCCCGTTGCAAGGGGGCTGCGTTCATGCCCGCAGGTACAGGTAGACAGACAGGTGGTCCAGCTCAGTAGGACCTCTATATCTAGCAGTGGTCAGTGCGCTCCATTTGATCCGGAGCTGCAGTCAGTTTTGGTATGCCACCCTTTTGAGATGTATATGCATATAGGTATGACGGGGCCCTGTCCCGTCCTTTCTACAACTTTTATTCCAGTAGAGGTCGGTAGACAGTTGTATGTATTAGTCAGATGATGTAGCCTTGTCAGCTTCTATTCTTTTGTGTACCGTATATGTAGCAGCCTAGTTGGCCTGCACTATTTTTTCAACATGTTTATGTATATACAGATTGTCCAGAGTTCATGATGTCGCCTATTTATGAGATCAATTTAAGTCATTGTGTAGGCCCTGTATGTTCAGTAAGATTCAGATATGAGTATAGTGGTGTTTGGTCGCTAAAGGTCAGTCACTCATCACGACTCATCGATTTGGGTCGTGACATGTGTGTTGAAGGGTGGGGTTCTTTATATAGAACACCAAAGCCCCAAATTCTTTGCTAAGAATCGATGTCGAACTTTGAGAATTTGCAAAAGGATTCTCTTGAATCCGTGTAGATCAGCAACAACCAATAACAATCATTTGTTTTTTAGAAATAGCCACGAGGGATTTGTACTCGTTTGATCGTAGATTTTCATAAAAAACAAAGAAAAGGAGAGGGTTTCTACCTCATTTGGTTGTACTATGGTAGAGAGAGGAGTCCATGCTAGGTTTGGAAAAAGGCATCGTACGCCTGACTTGTTGCCAAAAATGGCAACGGTGACAAAGAGAGAGAAGAGAAACACATGACAGCGCTTAGGGTTTCGTTATAGAAACCCTGGTTTCTACCAAATAAATTGGCATAAGGGTTCGTTTGGTGTATCATGTAGAATGTGAAGGAGTTGGGCCAGGTCAGTCCATTTGATGGATTGGGCTCTGCTATTTTTTTTTTAAAAGAAGAGGGGTCTTGGCCCGATTTTGCATGTATATATTTGTAACGAATGGCTAAATTTGACCAAATGTGGCTATTAGCTAAGAATCTCAATTTAAATCAAATCATTTCTGTTGTAGCCCAATTAACAATATAACCAAAAATGTTGATTTTAAAATTGACCATAAATTGAAAACACAGTAGCTAATCCACATTTTAACCAACAATTTCAACTTTAAACACGGTTATCACATAAGTTGATTTGTTAATTTCAATTTATCCATTTTAAAAAGAATTACAATTGAAGTTTAAAAAATTGTAAAATTGAGACGTAATTGAATTATTTATTCAATTAATCAAATTTCTTGACGTAACGGAGTAAAATATTTCTCAATTGAATACTAGTAATTCAAACAACCAATTAAATAATTGTTTTTGACTATTTTTGAATTAATATCTTGATAGTATGTTTTAAGTCCATAAAATATACAAGATATACAATAGTATACTTGATGGAAAAGTGTCACTGAAATTTCGTAATATCATTTTTGACTCGTAAAATGTATATTCCACTCCATTTGTGACTCAAGAACTGTAGAAAATTAAATAAAATTATTGGAGGGAAAAATTTAGGTGTTAACAACTGCCCTTTCACTGTTGGGGGATTGCAACTCCATCCCTGATCATCGAAATTTGATAAACCTAATTTTTGGTCGACTAATTCAAAATACTTCTCTCTTTTTATGCAATTCCCAAAATTATGGTAGGACCCTGGTCTCTGGGTTTCAAATATATCTCAGGCTTTGTGAGAATTCAGGTCACTTGTATTTCGACTCAATTAAACTTCTACCACAGGTTTTATAAAAAATATCCCAAATTCTCTAGTGTCAGATCTAAGAAGTACTGGAATGGTCTATTGGAATGTCACCGACTCTCTGGTATTGAGTATGCCTACATATCCTTAGTTTTGGGAATCAGGTAACTTGTAGTTTGACTGAAACAGCAGAAAAGGGTCTCCCTTATTGCGGGAATGCCTTTGCACTTTACAGTGTGCGTCGACTGGTTGCGAGACTTTTTAAAAAGAAAGAAAAAAAAAGCGAAATTTTTCAGAAATTAATTTTGTGCGACTGAGCACGGGGTGGAGTGATATTCCAATTCCTGGCTAGAAATCTTGACTCTCGTTGGCACCCCATCTCGACTAGCTGCGTAAGAAAAAGTTCCACATTTGCTCTGCGTGGGTCTGGATCTGATTTGATCGGTCTGCTCCTCTCTTCTGCGGCTAAGAACCAGCTTCCATTTGCTGGGGAACATTGTAGTTGACTCTCTTAGTCCTGTTTTTTACTTTTACCACCCTTGCGTGGCTTCATAACTGTACCCTCTTGGTTTTATTTTGCGGGGTGACATTCTTGGTTTGACCTCTTGTGGGTGACCTTCTTAGCACCGTGTGATTTGGATGACCCTCTTGATCTTGTGTATTTTGTTTTACCACCCCTGAGTGGCTTTGACGATATGTCCCTCTTGGCTAACTCTTTAAAAATTGGTGATCATCTTAGTACCACTCGATTTGTTTGACCCTTTTTGTCATTGCTTGCATGAAATGGCCTTCCTGGCATTTTTGTTTGAACGAATGGCCTTTTTGGTGCTTGTTTGAATGAACGACCCTTTTGGCGTTTGATATGAATTGCCCTATTGGCGTTGGTTCGAATGAATGGCCCTCTTAGAAATGTTTTATATGAATGACCCTCTTGGTAATTTGAATAAATGGCCCTCTCGGCCATGTTTGTATGAATGGCCCTCTCGGCAATTCTTGAATATGAATGGCCCTCTTGGAAATGTTTGTACAAATAGCCCTCTCGGCAAAGTTTACAGTAATGGACCTCTTGGTAATGTTTGATATGAATGACCCTCTTGGTAATTTAAATGAATGGCCCTCTCGACCATATTTGTATGAATGGCCCTATCGGCAATGCTTGAATATGAATGGCCCTCTTGGAAATGATTTTACTAATGTCCCTCTCGGCAAAGTTTATAGGAATGACCCTCTCGGCAATGTTTGATATGAATGGCCCTCTCAACAATGTTTATATGAATGGCCTTCTCGGCTATGTTTGATATGAATGGTCCTCTCGGCTATGTTTGTATGGATAGCCCTCTCAGCAATATTTGTATGAATGTCCTTCGCGGCATGCAAATTTTTGAATGACAGATATGGCTCTTTTGTCTAGATCATCTTTCTTTCGTCCTTTATGTTGGTTGTGACCCTCTTGGTCATGATATGTCGTTTTATTCGTTGTGGGACCCTTTCGACCCAATGACTTCGTCTTTATGACGTTTTCTCATTACAACCCCTTTGGCTAGATTGTGTAGCTTTTGTGGTGCTTTTGTCCTTTGTAGCCTTCTTGGCAAGATCGTGCTGCCCTTGTGGCGCTTTGTCCCTTTGTATCCCTCTTGGCTAGATTGTGCTTCCCTTGTGGCACTTTATCTTTGGTAGATCTCTTAGCTCGATTGTGTTGCCTTTGTGGCGCTTTTCGTTCTTTTGTAGCCCTGTCTGCTTAATTGGGCCGCCCTTGTGGCGCTTTTATTTTGTAGCCCTCTTGGCTGAGTTGGGCCACCCTTGTGGCGCTTTCATTTTTTAGCCCTCTTGGCATAATTTGTCCACCCATGTGGCGTTTTTTTTTTGTAGCCCTCTTGGCTTAATTGGGCCACCCTTGTGGTACTTTTGTTTTTGTAGCCCTCTTGGCTAGATTTGTGTACTTAGTGTGGATCGAGATCTCCTCCAATGAGCAGCTTCCTACCTGTTTTATCACCATGAACAAACAAGGTTAGCAGAATAAACAGTCGTCCTCCTAATGACACTGGGGAACCTACATCTACATTTCACGACCCAATTTCCCTAAGTTATGCGGGCACCTACCTTTCCCACCTCGGCAAGGGAACCCTTAACTTAACATTCAAAATTAAAATATAGCGGAAGGAAGTAAAATAGTGTAAGTCTCACAATAAAATATAAATAAGTGCGGAAGTAAATGAAATCCCCCTCCCCCCAAATATCTGGTCTGGTCATACAAGAGCATCTAACTAAATACTACAAGTCTGAATATTAGTAATACATAAATAGTCTAAAAAATCATGTCTCGGGATAGAAATAAAGACATAATAAACGACAGAGTATTCGGGCAGCAAACGTGCTCAGGATCACCTAAAAGAGACTCGAATCGGCAATCCTCGAATATCAGCCACGAGGAGTAGAAGTGGATCCCACCTAGTACTCTGCATTAATGAAAGAATGCAGCAAGTCAAGTCAGTACAAACAACAAGTTCTGGCAGGTATCATAGGCCAACTAAGACTAGCTAACATACATAAAGAAAACGAAGCAAGAAAAACACGTAGACTAACAAGGTATAGGTCAACCCGAATCCATATCCACGGTACAAGTCATCACCTATGTTATAGCATCTAAACCCAACTATGTCACGTCTCGGTATAATCAATCTGAACTAGTACTTTACAGTCATTATCACAACAAGTCATCACCTATGTTATAGCATCTAAACCCAACTATGTCAAGTCTCACTATAATCATTCCGAACCGGTAAAATATTCAATCAAGTATCTGATCAAGTATCCACAACACGATAACAATCCAATCACAATGATGATAACAAGTGCAATACAATGCAATGCTATGGATGGCATGAGTGCAATGGACATATATCAATATCGTGTACACACATGCCTCGACCGGAACATCACGTCTCGACGGTCATAACTCATGGAGGACCCGTGAAATCCATGTACTATGTTGCTCCGTAACACACAGCCTAGAGACTAACTTTCCACCATTCATGCCTGCCGACCATCCCGTATCACATAGCCTAGAATGGTCGCGCAATTAATATAATACCTCCCAAGTGTTTCAAGAAATAACATAGGCCACATCGTTATCCCCGGTCAAATGTGCCTTATAGATGTATAAATATATGCAAGATGAGTGTTCAATGTATGATTTAAGTATGAAGATGACAACGACAAGATCTCATGTCAACCTCATATCAGTTAGCAACGTGCTCCACATGGACACCTCATAATATCAATCTCATCTAAATTTTATGCTCTCTGGCAAAGACCTCTGAGGCTACATTCTTTCACTTATCATCATCAGTAACATAACCATACAATATCAAGAGATCATAGAAATAGGTATGAATACGATGCAATGTAATATTGCAACCAATTCAATCCCAAACAGTACCGCACAGGGCACACAAGTAATATCAATAATAGGCTACACAATAAGCCATAATGGAATCACAATCTCATCTTAATATAAATGAAGTAAGGTACCGCAATATCATAGTCATGAAATATACCACTAGTCACAAATATCCAATGTCTCAACGTGTCAATGAGCCAATAAGTAAATAGAACAAGATAAGTCAACAACGAAACGGGGTGGCTAGCCCCCAAATCACACAACAAGGACCATCCTAAGACAGTATCCAACCCAATTTCATACCCGAAGGTTTACATGCATTCTCAGACAATATTATCTAAACATACGCTTCGCTAATCGAAGTCTCACCATAAGATATATCATAACCTACTTGGAAAGCCGAACAACAAAGTCTCCAATAGTCAAACCTTAGTCTTGGCCCTTCCTTTGGGCCTCGAGATAATAGAAGTCTAATCATATCCAAATCATGAAACTAGAATGGAGAAGAAACATCATTCAACCTTACTACTATTCAAGACCTAAATCCCAACCTATGGAATGTGGTTTATGAACTAAAGAGATCAAATTAGGAATCTATAGGTCTTAACATGAAATTATTGCTCTAGGAGATCAATTCTCATCAATTATAAGCTAGAAGAACTAACAAATCACTTAAATTCAGATTCTAGGCAAAACCCCTGAATTTGGGTATAAACCTAGCTTTTCAATTAAAGAATTAACCTCTAATAATGGATGCTACATGCTTAACAACATTGAATACATTAGATTCTATGATTATTTTAGCCAATTTCATCAACATAATCAACTTTCATTAAAACCCACTTAATCTCTCTTTGATTTTATTGATTTCTAGCATTAGATCATGATTAGGATTTATAACTTGTGGAATCTAAGACCAAGAGAATTACCTTGATGATGAATCTGCCCCAAAACCCTTAAATTCGCCTCCAAAGATTAAGGTTATGAGAATAGAATAATGACATAAGTGTTGGGGTTTCATTAAGCCATTGACTAAAGAAATTGCCCGTTAACCGCTTCTACGATCACCACACCGCTATAATGGTCCAGCTTCAGCGCTCACACCACCGCTACAGCAATTACCCAGAAATGCACTTAACTGCTTTTGTGGCGTGGCCACCTCTATAGTTGTGCCGCTATTGCAGTACTGGTGTCGCTATTGCGGTACACCAGAAACCAGAATTAATACAAATACCACAAACCCATTCCGAAATTTGATTATCACCCGAGGCCCTATACACATAAACCAAATATGTAGATGTACATAAAGACGCGCTATAAACTCGCGCGTGGCCTTGGATTTCCCAATGGGGGTCTCGTTGACCAAGTCAACCCCCAAAGCCAACTTTTCAACACTAGTCCCAAAACAAATCCGAGGACATTGGGAACCGAACAAAATCCACCAATCAGTCACAAATAATCATTCGGACCTCTCGGAATCGACGAAATTCCAAAAAAGGTCCGCTTACCCAAAAGTCAACTTTGAGTCAAACGGTTTTCACTTAAAAGCCATTTTTTCCAAAAGTCACGTAAAGACTAACCTAAAAGCCTAGGGAACCGTGCCACCTATCTTTGCGGATCAAAATAGAACTAATTGGGCTCGGGGATGGGTCAACGGTGGCAAAATGGTCAAAAATGCAAAAACGACCGAACGGGTCAGTACATCAGATACCAATTAAACATTCCCTCGTCCTCAAGCGACAAGGAAGAGAACGGAGAAGGATACCTAAGCCCACAACAATTGGGGATATATTAAACACATATCAGGCTCTTCCTACTAGGAAGAATTCTCATCTCGAACACATATCGTGCCCCTCCTACTAGAAAGGATTCTCATCGCTCAGAACTGAATCCCAATGAATTATATAGGAACTATCGAAATGGTACTTCTTCAACAGAGAAACATGGAATACCAAATAAACACTTGACCGGCCTAGTGAAAACTAACTCATAAAACAAAGGATCAATACAACGGATAGTAATAAACAAGCCAATACACCTCGGGCTCCCTTTCCCTCCTTCCCACATCGCATGACACCCTTATTAGGCATAACATTCAGAAAGCCCGATCACTCACTTTACTAGTCACAACGCTCTAAACTTAACTCAACTCCAATTGCCATATCTTCGTATTCGAATTTCCCCCACAACTACTCCTGTAATAAACAAATTGCTTTAGCTCAAATTCTCTAATTTGATAAAATCGCAACTCTGAACGCGATTAGTAGGTCCCACAAACACTTTCCCAAACCAATTCAATCCTTCGAAGCATGGCCACAAACCATAGCCCATTCTGAATCGGGAAGATATTCTGATTCCGTTAACCTTTCCTTCGCACCTGTTAAAGCTATTTTTCGAACCTCGATTTCTTAGAAACACATGAACACACACACCACAAACCTGAAACCATGACTTACTCTCGCTAGAAACAATCCTTGATTCATCTGAGTTCTCTACGCAAATCCATCAAAGTTGATCTTACTGACAGCCAGTTTGGCTAGTTCCAAGTCTTCTTAAACCTTTAAATCTCGATATAGGAACCATAGCACTGAATATCTCATCGAGCAAAGTCCGTCAAAACCCATTTGGTCACTATAAAGACCTCTCGCACAACAGTTACTTCTCAAATCTGCACTAATCTCATTGTAACCCATTATTCTATCCAAGTAACTGGCCTCAGAAAATATCATCAAATCCACTAGAAAACCCTGACAAAGCTCAGTAAATCTGTCAGACCTCAAATCTGAGCCGAAACCCATCGAATCCTCAAATATCTTCCTAGAAATATAATCATAGACCATTAAGCTTTAACTCAAACAATGCTAACCCTGAATGAATGTATAACTCTCGAATATCACTAATAGTCATTTGAACTGACTCCGAATTTTCAAAACGAATCACAGTCCTATCGTACATTTTGTGGCAGCCAATTATAATATTTTCCTCGCGCATAACAAATCATGTCTATCACTCTCGACTTCAGAAGTTGAGTCTATCCAAGTCGTCAACTTAGTACTGAAGAATTATACCTCACGATTCCAATTTTCATGTTTCTCAACCTTTACCCGGCACGCAAATCCGATACAACCCTGAACCTTTCGATGCAAAACCTAAAGCCTCATATAATAATCATTTAACCATCGAACCTCTCATTGCATCACCTAAATATGTCCATAGTTTTTTTGAAAGTATCCAATCTTACACAGCCACTCTAAATCTCATGCAAATACCCCCAAGTCTTTAATAACCAAAAGCGCTTACAAAAACTGTCCAGTCAATATTACTTGCAACATAAAATATTACTACGAGTAGGGTCTCACCTCAAAAATATAACTCTAGTCCTCACATGATAGGGATTCCACAAATCTTTTCTCTTAAAGCATGCTAACTAATCCACTGTAGAATGTTATAAAACTTATCCAACGGTGTACTACCAAGCCACTTCTTATAAATGTCAACATGTCGGTTCACTGGAATATGCTTATCACTAGTTTCCGATCACGAACCTCATGAAATTTTCCTCATATCACTTAGTCCATTTCTGTTGACTGCCTTCCTTAAGCTCACACAACAAATACATCTCATCTGAATATGCAAGGCAACAACGCCACAATCTAAATAGACTCATGTAATCCCAAGATTTACGTCATTTTGGTCGACCCTCGATCAACTATACCTTTTATCGACTCGTCAATTTCCCAATTTTTAACCAATTCACGATCATTATAACGTAATAAATCCTCGAATCTACTCAATCGATCATCGCATAATCATAAATTTAGCAAGCTACCCGAATCAATGTTGGAGATAGGATCATACCACACACTCTGCACATTAGAGTTTTGTAACGCTTACAACTCTAACGTGAACATTCTCTAAATCCATCACATCACATAATAGTCTTACCAATATCCTCATGTATCCAACTGAGTCATCCTTGCTCAAATTGTCTTACCCAATCTCCAAAATGTTATCTCGAACTTAACTCAGTTAACCCATCGTTGATCTACCATTTCAAGTATCCTTGTTTACTAACCCTATACTCAAAATCCTTAACGTTGCTAGCCTTCGAAGAATCACCTCTTACCTCATTTATCGAATCTGAACACCTCTAACCACTAGCAAGACTATCCCTTATATTCAATCACATCAGTCGAGTGATAACACCACTAGTAGCGGGATTTAGTCAAATTTACACAATGAATACAAGGCCCCCAACCTTAGTCCAACATTAGGTGCAACACCTGATTAACCCTCCTGAGTACTAAACTTTTAAACTAGCCCAACACTGACGATCGTTCCATTAGTCAATCACTGGCCCTATTAGCTCACGACACAATTGAAAATTTCAACCCATCCTTAGTCTCCCAAGCCCACACTACACCGAATAATCGTAACTAAGCTCTCACATCACTAATTATTGTTTTAATGATTTCCTTTCTGCTCTTAACCTCGAACACACCAATCAACCTCATCGGTCACACCTTTTACTGAAGGTTATGATATAATGCCACCGTGACCAAACATGACTCAAGTACTCTTCAGTTCCCGTGTTTCATTTCAAATCACTTTTATCACTATCAGCCAACAAACACTCAAATCACTCGATCCTATAAACTGGTCATCCATCTAAGCCAAATGAACCACAAAACAATATAAATATTTCTCCTTAAATATAAGTCAAACAACGAGTAACTCCTCGAGTCATTAACTCATCGCTTCACCCATAATTGAAGTCATTTCTATCACTCAATTACTAGCTCCTCGGAAGCATACAACCCAATCAAATTTACCGATCAAATGATGTGCCCAGAGCATTCACTTAATAACAGAGTAGTTCTTTAACATTAATGAGCTTATATCAAGAATGACTTTTAGTACCATATCCCCGAGATATCACGTAAACCTGTAAGTACGACCGTTACCAAACCATACCTAATTACTTCTACAAGATTCAATACTCTATAATAACCATAGCTCAGAAGACCACTTCCATCGGTGCCATTTGGTCATGCCGAACCCCCTTTACTTTTCACAACCGAACACGAAATTCGCCCTCACATCAATTGCAACCTTATCCTTACAACCATGTCAAATACAAATTTTTTCTTTCTAATATCACGAAAGTACATATATCCGACATATCCTAAGAAACCTTACTTCGCTACACGCTTCCCACAAAAGTCTTTCCCATTTCTTAAGAATTCCCCCACGATAAACGAGTCTAATTGCGACTCCACACAATTGAATCGTTAAGCCATAGGTAGAACTGAACTTGATCACGCGTCCGAATAAGAATAACACATCTCATACCATACCGCAATGAGTCATAGATCAACCATTCGCATAAGAATTTAAGAATGAGTTTCCACCCTCCATGGGTGATTAAGTTAAGAAAGTCTAGAAACTAATTAGAATCGACTAGATACCAAATTGAATGAAGTCGCACGAGAGAATGAAAGAATTGAAAGTTTCCTAAATGTCTTATAGCCTCTCGCAGATAGATATGAAGCTCATCGTACTGATCCACAAGACTCTACTAGACACGCTCTTGTATTATTGACCGGGTAACCTAGGGCTCTGATACCAACTTGTCACGACCCAATTTCACTAAGTTGCACGGGCACCTACTTTTCCCACCTTGGTAAGCAAACCCTTAACTTAACATTCATAATGAATATAAAGTTGCAAAAGGAAGTAAAATAACGTAAGCCTCACAATATAATATAAGTAAGTACGGAAGTAAATGAAATCCACCTCAGTATCTAGTCTGGCCATACAAGAGCATCTAACTAAATTCAATAAGTCTGAATATTAATAATACATAAATAGTCTCCAAAATCATGTCTTAGGATGAAAATACATACATAATAAAAGGAAGAGTCTTTGGGTAGCGAACGTCCTCATGCTAACCCAATAGAGACTCAAATTGACAATCCTCGAATATCAGCCACGAGAAGTATAAGTGGATCCCACCTGGTACTATGCCTTCATGAAAGAATGCAGCAAGTGCAGGTCAGTATAAACAACAAGTACTGATAGGTATTATAGGCCGACTAAGACTAGCTAATGTATATAAATACAACAAAGAAAGATAAACACGTAAACTAACAAAGTACAAGTCAACACAAATTCATATCCACGGTACAAGTTATCACCCATGTTATAACATCTAAACCCAACTGTGCCACGTTTCGGTATAGTCAATCTGAACCAGTACATCACAGTCACATCACAACAATTCATCACCTATGTTATAGCATCTAAACCTGTCACGACCCAAACCCATGGACCATGACGAGTGCTCGATCACTGCTGACCAAGCACCCTTAAACTCGTACTTGCCATATGTTGAATAACTTGGTGGCCCATTTCTAACTCATACCTGAGCGATAGCATCTGCTGCAAAATTTATGCAATAAACTCTGTCATGAAAAACTCATAATTTATACACGTGGATATGTATATAGAGCTATACGTGCAACGGATGACAACACAGTTCGATATGGCCACTACATGCACTGTACGAAAAATAGGATACCACAAAGCTACATGATATTCCCACTATATACAACTGTCTACAGACCTCTATGGAGTCTAACTGTAAAAAGACAAGACAAGGCCTTGTCATTTCCACATCTGTACACATCATAAATAGCATACCAAAAGCTGAGCTCCGGATCAAGTGGAGCGCACTAACTACGGCTGAGGAGATCGTACTGGTCTAGCTAGTCCGAATACCTAAACTTGTGGGCATGAACACAGTGTCCATAAAAGGGGACGTCAGTAGGAACAATGTACTGAGTATGTAGGGCATAAATGATAACATAGTGAGAAGTATGAAACATAATACGAGGTAACTGAATAACTTATGCAGTAGGCTACCTCTTAAGGTGGATACCGTGCATGCAACTTTAGCCTTTTTAGGTCAACATATAAATAATTAAAGAGAACATCTGAGACATGCCAATGAATATGTAAAGCTAAATGAATCAGTATGGCTATATGTAAGGAAAACACATATATCTATAGATATGTCACAACATAGGCCACAACTTCACCCCTGTCAACTATACATTTTGCATATACACAAATGCCACAACATAGGCCACAGCTGTACCCCCTGTCAACTGTGCCTTTTATATATATAAACGCCACAACATCGGTCATAGCTTTACCCCCAGTCAACTGTACCTTTTATATACATAAACGCCACAGCTTCACCCCCTATCAACTATGCCTTTTATATATATAAACGTCACAACATAGGCCACAGTTTCACCCCCTATCAACTGTGCCTTTTATATATATAAACGTCACAACATAGGCCACAACTTCGCCTCCTGTCAACTGTGCCTTTTATATACATAAAGAACGAGAATGAATGCAATGTATAAGCAAAATGAAATAATAGAACTCAGCAATATCACAAAATAGCTATATACATATACTATACTCATAACATGCATGAGAGTTCAAATAAATCTGCTACTTTAGCGCAGTGACGTAAGGTCGGTAGTCTCTGAATTATGTTATGGAACAACCAGCATTGCTATATCTCGCCTTAAAGGAACAAGTAACGTGAGGAGAGATCAATCAAAAATGGGTGACATCAAGAAAATCATGAAGTAACTCAATAGTCTCATAATATTATCAAAATCATGAACTTGGAATTTCTAGAATAGAATTATCATCGTCTTTACCATCATAAAAGCATACTCATCTTTAGCCTCATAAGGAACTTTCAGAATCATGAATCTCTAGCTTTTGAGAGTAAGGACATTTAGAAAATGTTTATGCGTTCACAAGAAAGGAATCATGCCTTTGGAAAGAAAGAGACTAGCCTTAACATACCTTTTCAGTCGCCTTAACCTTAACTACGTAGTGCTTGTCCTCCCAAGCTCGTAAGTCTATATTCAGAATTCACACCATTGTTAGGCCTATCATCATATGCTTGTCTCAGGCCTTTAATTAAAATCCTTTTAGAATATGCCGAAATTCGGACAACATCTCCCCAGTTTATATGCCTAGCCTGAAAACACAATCCAACAACCAACAACAACAACAACAACAATACCAACATCAACAACATCATTTCCAACACCATCATGCTCCATAAACATCCCACACAATGTTTTCCAAGTTCCACAACTAACCAACTCCTAATACGACTATTTAACAACTTTATATCCGTAAATAAACCGAAACTAACATTAATAAGAAGAGATTTATACCTTACTCCCGTTAATATTGTGATATCTTCATTTCCCCCCTTGAACATGAGCCAAAACTCGTCGCTATACGATTTTATAATCATAACTATACGCTGTTCGGACCTAAATCCAGAGATTTCACTTAATTTGCGCTAAAATTCTATGGAAAGAAGTTGGGGGATTATTCTAGAGAGTTTGGTATATTTTGAGAGGTGTTTGGATAAAAAATGAGGGGTAAAACCCCTTTTATAAGGTTCTAGAGTCGGTTCGGGTACTGTAGCAATTATTGTAGCAGTGTGGCTACTGTAGCAGCTCGGTTATTATAGCATGCATTTCTGCTCTGTCATCCTAAATTGTAACGTCCATAATTCTCTACTCCGATGTCGTATCGATTAGAGGTTTGTTGGGTTAGAAACTAGACTCGACGAACGTCATTTTAGGATTTTGAAACACCTTAAAACTCCTAATATACTAGGAGATATACCCCTCCAAAGTTGACCCGAAATTCTGTTCAAAATTCTACCAAATTTTCGACAAACTTATTTTCTTCGATTTGCTTGGTCCCGGAACCTTTAGATACTTGCTTAACACTTTTTAAGAGTATTCATTAACCTTATAAGGGTTCCATGACCTCTCCGAGCTTACGTTAGTTTACTTACAGCGCAAACGACGCAAAAAAAATTCGATGTGTAACAAAACCTAACTGCGCTAAGTCTCAGTATAATCATGCTGAACCGGTAAAATATTCAATCAAGTATTCGATTAAATATCCACAACATAATAACAATCCAATCACAATGATGACAGTAAGTGCAATGCAATGCAATACAATGATATGGATGACATGAATGCAACGACCATATATCAATACCGTCTACACACATGCCTCGAGTAAAACATCACGTCTCAACAGTCATTACCCATGGGGGAGCCACGAAGTCCGTGTACTCTGTCGCTCCGTAACACACAACCTGGAGACGACCTTTCCACCCTTTACACCTACCGACCATCCCGTATCACACAGCCTATAATGGTCGCGCAATCAATATACTATCTCCTAAGTGTTTCCAAGAAACAACATAGGCCACATCATCACCCCCAGTCAAATGTGCCTTATATATATAGATGAGTGCTCAGTGTATGATTTAAGCATCAAGATGACAACGACAAGATCTCATATCAACCTCATATCAATTAGCAACATGCCCCACATGGACACCTCATAATATCAATCTCATCTTTATTTTGCACTTTCCGGCAAAGACTTCGGAGGCTACACTGTCCCACTTATCATCATCGGTACCATAACCATGCAATATCAAGGTATCAAAGAAATGAGTATGAATACGATGCAATGTAATATCAACAACCAATTTAATCCCAAACAGTATCGCACAGGGCACACAAGTAATATCAATAATAAAGCTACGCAATAAGCCACAATGGAATCACAATCTCATCTTAATATAAATCAAGTAAGGTACTGCAATATCATAGTCAAGATATATCACTTGTCACAAATACCCAATGTCTCAACGTGGCAACGAGCCCATAAGCAAATAGGACAAGATAAGCCAATAATGCAATGGGGTAGCTTGCCCCAAAATCACACAATGAGGCCCAACCTAAGACAGTATCAAACCTAACTTCATACCCAAAGGTTTACATGCATTCTCCGGCAATATTATCTAAATATACGCTTCATTAATCTAAGTCTCACCATAAGGTAAACCATAACCTATTTGGAAAGCCGAACAGCAAAGTCTCCAATAGTTAAACCTTAGTCTTGCCCTTCCTTTGAGCCTCAAGATAATGGAAGTCTAATCATATCCGAATCATGAAATAAAAATTGAGAAGAAACATCATTCAACCTTACTACTATTCAAGACCCAAATCCCAACCTATGAAATGGGGTTTATGAACTAAAGAGATTAAATTAGGAATCTATAGGTCCCAACATAAAATTAATGCTCTAGGTGATCAATTCCCATCAATTATAGGCTAGAAGAACTAAGAAATCACATAAATTTGGATTCTAGGCAAAGTCCCCAAATTTGGGTATAAACCCTAGCTTTTCAATTGAAGAATTAACCTTTAATAATGGATGCTACATGCTTAACAACATTGAATACATCACATTCTATGATTATCTTTGCCAATTTCATCAACTTAGGAAGTCTAAACCCTTTTTATGAAACTCCTATGAAAACCCACTTAATCCCTCTTTGATTCTATAGATTTCTAGCATTAGATCATGATTTGGAATAATAACTTGTGGAATCTAAGACCAAGAGAATTACCTTGCTAAACAATATACCCCAAAACCCTTAAATTCGCCTCCAAAGATTAATGTTATGAGAATAGAATAATGACATAAGGGTTGGGGTTTTATTAAGCCATTAAATGAAGAAACTGCCCCTCAACAACTTCTACAATCACGGTACTGCTATAACAATCCAGCTTCATCGCTCACTCCACCGCTACAGCAGTTTCCCAAAAATGCACTTAGCCACTTTTGTAGTGTGGCCACCGCTATTGCGGTACACCAGAAACTAGAATTAATTCAATTACCACAAACCCATTCCAAAATTCAATTATCACCCGAGGCTCTATACACATAAACCAAATATGTAGATATACATAATGATGTGCTACGAACTCATCCGTAGCCTCGAATTTCCTAACGGGGCTCTTGTTGACTAAGTCAACCCCCAAAACGAACTTTCTAACACTAGTCCCAAAACACACCTGAGTGCATTGGGAACCGAACCAAACCCACCAATCAGTCACAAATGATCATCTGGACCTCTTAAAATCAATGAAATTCCGAAATAGGTCTGCTTACCCAAAATTCAACTATGAGTCAAACGATTTTCATGTAAAAGCCAATTTTTCCAAAAGTCATATCAAGACTCACCTAAAAGCCTAGTGAACCATTGCACCTATCCCCGAGGGTCAAAATAGTACTAATAAGGCTCAAGGATGGGCCAACGGTGGAAAAATGGTAAAAAAATGCAATAACGACCCAAAGGGTCGTTACACTACACAAAGAATGTTAGTTTCCTATGAGGTAGATCCGTATCATTGATTCTTGTTGCGTTGTTTATCTAGTTTCTTGGTTGTATTCTTGGCTCCAATCCTCTTGGATTCAGTAGTTCGTTGTTACACCTCAGAAAAATTTTCGTTGATGCACAAGTGAATAGCCTAGTGAAGAGTACAAGCATATGCTATTTCAATAAGTAAGAAATGACATTCGATGACCCTAGTTAAGATTTCAAAGATGTTAGAGATGGGGGGAGAAAGTTGGCCAAGAGAAGGCAAGGCATACGATAGGTATCAGAGAGGAATTACGAGTAACGAGTTAACAAGGGCTTAATGATGTCTTGGAAAAGAGTGATAACTTCCCTTAGATTTGTATGGAGGTCTTGAACAAGTGATAAGAAGGTTCCATAAGAATTGGAGATCAAACGAGTCGACGAAACGAGCTTCGGGATCACTGGAATTATATGGCCAAACATACTGGCCGTATAAATTATATGGTCCGTATGTTGGGACCATATAATCAGCCCAGAATGGCATACTTTTCTGGACCAAATATACGGCCAAACATACGGCCCGTATAAAATATACGGACCGTATGTTGGTCCGTATAACTGGTCGGGGATAGGTTTGGTCTATTAAATGAGAGAAACAATTTCATTTCATTTCATTTCCACATCACACCCCTTCTCTCTAAAACATCTCTCTACATTTATTCCACAAGGATTCAAGAGTTATTAGTGATCAACAACATAAACCAAGTGAATCAAGTGTAAGAAAACCCATTAAAGATCATTCAAGTCAAGAAATCTCATTGGAGATAAGCTAGGGTTTTTGCTCAAGTGGAGTATTACCAACCAAAGCTTGTTACTACAACATCTAAGGTAAGATTTATGGTATTTCTATGTTGTTTATGATATTTAAAAGTTGAAACACTTGGATTATATGAGGAAATAGGAAATGGGTCATGAATGAGGAATAGTGCCATTTTGAGTAATAGCTCTAATTGAGTCATGATTCTTGATGTGTTGTGATATAAATATGTTATAAATGACGTTCAGAACATGGGATAGGCAATGCATGTGAATGAACGTAGTCATGTGTTATGACCATGGATATGGGTGATTCAAAGTAAATTGAGAAATGTGGGTAATGTGGATGAATAATGATATTGTTATAGTATTGTGAATGTATTATTGACGTTTGGGAGTTGATATACGTTATGGAGGAATGTCGTACAAATAAAGGAAATGTTGTTCGATTTTCTCTAGTTTTAGTCGTGTATGATAGCTATCGATTCTAATGATAGTAAGACTTTAATGAAGGTAGAAACGTGAGCTTCGGAGGAGAGCGTGCAAGTGGTAAATAGTTGAACGGAAAGGTATGTAAGGCTAACGCTTCTTTCATAAGGCATGGCTCTTTGGCCAAACATCTAAATCTTCTATAAGATTATGATATCCTTCAAATGATTTTATCTTTCGAGCTATTGAGCTCATGATTTTCGATATATATTACGATTATCTAAGTTCCTCATACGATGAGTAATCCTATAAGGATAGATGTAATGAATGACAATAATAGTGATAATGATATTGATGACGACTATAATGGTAATAGCGATGATGATAATGATGACGATGTTGATAGTGATGATAATAGTAAAGATACGTATGAGCTATTATGTATATGTATCTATGTATGACGATTGTGGAACCCCGAGCTTATAAGGCCGGGTATAATATGTATGTATGTTTGTGTAACGCGCGCGCACCACGACAGTTGGGTACGGATAACACTGAGCCTTGGTAGGGCCAGGTATGTGTAACACTGAGCCTTGGTAGGGCCAAGTATGTGTAACACTGAGCCTTGGTAGGGCCAGGTATGCGTAACACTGAGCCTTGGTTGGCCAGGTATGTATGATCACCGAGCCTAGCTATGGTCTAGTACGTGAAACATCGAACCTTTGTGGTAGGGTATGCTATGTAAATGATATGTGTATGACGTGAATATGCATGTTTTATGGATAAGTATATGATATAGATATGAGTATGAATACGAACATGATACGGATATGAATACGAATAAGACTATGTATATGAATATGATTATGAACGCAATGTAAATGAATACGGATATGAGTACGGATACGGAAATCGGTGTATGTACACAAATACGCGCTAGAAATGGAAAGTCCCTATGACAAGCACGTAAGTGCTTATGATGTTGATATTGCTATCTCCCCTCCTATGCTATTTCTCATATTGCTTATTATGCTTCTATATTGATGTTGCTCATGCTTTACATACTCAGTACATTCTTCGTACTGACGTCCTTTTGTTTGTGGACGTTGCGTCATGCTCGCAGGTGCACAGGGAGACAGGCTCGATCCATAGCTACATTCTCAGGGACTACATAGCGGAGCTCCATTTCATTCGGAGCTATAACTTTTGGGTACTTATTCTTTTGTGTTCATAATTATGGGCATAGCGGGGTCCTGTCCCGCCTATATGATATGACACACTCTCCTTAGAGGCCCGTAGACATGTGTATATGGTTAGATACGATTGGCCTTGTCAGCCTATATTTTGGATTTCATTTAGTTAGCCTCGTCGGCTTATGTACATTGATATGGGCATAGATGTTAATGATGATATGAAGGTATTGTTGTCCAATGGGACTAGTATGATTGATGAATAGAAATATACGTTTTATTATATGGCTCACCTAGATGTAAGTAAGTGTAAGCTAAGGGGGTGCCCGGGTGGGCTAGCACCGGGTGCCCGTCGCGGCCCCCTAGTCGGGTCGTGACATTCGTGAGATGAATTTATCTTAAGGTAAGATGAAACAAAACATATTTTCGCAAAGCGTTGATCATTAGTTTTTTTTTTTTAAAAAAACCTTTGATTGTAAAATGGAACATAGTTTTCTTAAACCATTTATGATTATTGTCATGCCACATGCATTCAAGTGCGAATCTTAGTTATCCGCGACATCTTGCGGTGGCGTCTGGCTTTATCTGGTGGAATTTTTGAGACCCTCTCAAAAATTCTACCCCAGTTTACGGGTGTGGGCCGGGTGACTCCTATGTCGAATTATTGTGAAGGAATTTTTGAGATCCTCTCAAAAATTCTACCCCAATTGAAGGATTTGGGCCTAGTGTCTCTTGTGTTGAATTGTTGTGAAAGAATTTTTGAGATCCTTTCAGGTTGTGTTGGCAAATTCTCGTGCCAATTTAGGATTCCTCTCAAAATTATATCCTCGTGGCTTCCTAAGAGGTTTCTTGGGTTTTTTTAATTAGTATGACCGAGCTCATGGAGCACCTACGTATCCTGTGGTAGCAGGATTTTGGTCGAACGTAGTTCAGAACAAAATAATTGATTTTTTCTAATAATATGACCTAGTCCTATATGGACTACCTACATATCCCACCTTGATAAATCGGTCATTGCGCAGTTCATATTACAATAAAATTATTTTTTCTATTTATTACAAAATGATGACCAAACTTGATATGGAAACGTATCTCTGCCATAAGAGATAGGTCTTAATATACTGATTACAAGCAAAACTATGATTACCAATTAAAAAAACATGTCTTCACACATAATACCGCTTGACTGCATATGAATTGACTACCGTCCTTTTCAGCTAAGATCACTACTCATCAGAAGAGTACCTTTCAGACGACGTATGAGCCTTGCCAGTTAAGTCTGAACTTGCCTTTGTACTCGTCTTGTTGTGGGAACACTCATTTGAGCACTATTTATCCTATTTGAAAAAGTCAATCTCTGACTCACTTGTTGAAGGCACGAGCCATTATTTGTTGGTATAATTAGTCGTGACATACGGCGATCATCCTTTTCTACGTTATCCAATTCTGCTTGTTGGATGATTCTGAGTGATAGTATTTCCACTTTGGCCGGTATAACTGCTTCAGTACCATTGACAAGTAAGTATGGAGTTCCCCTGTTGAAGTCCAGACTGTCGTTCGGTATCCTAGCAATGCATAGGCCAATTGTTCATGCCAACAATTGTAGTTGTCCATCATTTTCCTTAATATCCTACCGCCTCTATAGCTCCATCCATTTGTGGCTAATAGGGGGTTATTCGGAATCGTTCACAAATGTTCTTCATCAGATGACGGTTCAGATTTGCTCCATTGTCCGCTATGATAAAATCTGATATGCTGAATAGGCATATGAAGTTGTTTCGCATGAAGTCAGCTAATCTATGGTGACCAGAATGAATCGGTGTCCATTAGATGCCGTCAGTTTGATGGATCCAATGATATCTAGGCCTCAGGCGACGAATGGACAAGGTGAGCTCATGACATTAAGTTCACTCAGTGGGACCTTGATCGGGTCTCTTTGGATTTGATTTGCTGACATTTTTGCACACACTTACAGCCGTCAGTTTCCATTGTTATCCAATAGGCCAGAACGAACCCATTCATGTGAGGCCTACATGTCCCAACATGCACTTTTTTCACTAATTTTGTGGACTCAGTGGCATCCACGCGTCTGAGCAATACGAGATTTGGCATTCTCTTGTAGAGTATTTCCTTGTTCGGGAAGATTCTGTTAGCTATTCTCCGGATGGTTTTCCTTTGATTGCTCGTGGCATTTTTGGGATACTTTCCCTTCTCTAAATATATCTTTATGTCAGCCTACCATGGTTTGCCATCAGATTCTGCCTCCACGTGAGAATAGTAAGCATGTTATTCTATCAAACTTATCTCAAGTGTGTCAGTGTGGCAGCTTTCGGAATGTTGTTTTATGGATGCTATGGTAGCAAACGCATCATTGAATTCATTTTGAGCCTTTGGGGTATGCTTGAATTCGATCTTCTTAAACTTTTTGTATAACCTTTGTGCGAGCTTTGCATATGGCAAGATTTTTGCACTTAGTGGCTCATTTCCCTTGTACTTGGTGAATTAGCAGGTTTGAATTACCTATTATTAGTTACTCATGAATGTCCACGTCTAGGGCCATTTGGAGGCCTACGATACATACCTCTTATTCGGCCATATTTTTGGTGCATCGAAACTTGAGTTTTGCAACCATTGGATAATGATGTCCTTTCTTCGACACTAAAACTGCTCCCATCCCTGAACCCTTGTAGTTGACTGCACCATCAAAAGATAATCTCTAGCCTGAATAGGGCTCAGCTATGTCTGTTACAACTCGGAACTCTGGGTTGCTGAGCGATGAAGGGACTAACGTAAGTTAAGGTGAACATGATGTCCCTACAAGTAAGAAGGGATACTTAATAATTCTAATTAAGATTCCAAAGAAGTTGAAGGCAAGGGATAAAAGCTCGTTAAATGAAACTTCACCGCAGTTCTGCCAAAGGGTTTCGACGGTCGTTCTTTGTACTGTCGGACGAGTTGACGCTTCGTCGATTGTGCCATAAAATTGAGCTGGAGCGAAGACCATTCGACGAACAGGTCGACGCTCCGTCGATAAGTTCGACGAACCGTTCTTCTCACCGTCGAATGAAAAGAAACGACAGATTGCTCATTGGAAATTCAACGACTTCGACGGCCGGATCGACGCTCAGTCGATCGCATCCTACATCTTGGTCGAGATTGATTTCATGAATTAATATAAGGACCCCTCCTTCATTTTATTTCATTTCGTCTTCCACTCTCCCCTCTCTAAGAACCCTCTAGAACCTTCTCCACCATACATCCACAAGAAACTAAAGGAAAACCAAGATTTACTACACCAAATCCATGAAATCAAGTGTATGAAACCCATTAAAAGTTCATTCAAGCCAAGAAAACTCAAGAGAAGTGAGTTAGGGTTTTGGTGCAAGAAGAGAAGCTCCACTTGAGTGTTGTTCATCCATCATCTAAGGTAAGTTTTATGACCCTTTTATATGGTTTGAGTGGTTGAAAGTTGTAACACTTTGAGTGTGGAAAGACATAGAAATTGGGTCATGAATGTGTGAATAGTGTCATTGTTGAATAGTTTTTGGGGTGAATCACGAATGTTGGTATGCTGTGATTATGAAAATGTTATAAGTGACATTTAGACCATGGAATAAGTATTATATATGAGAAAACGCGATAATGAGTTATAATCAAAATTGTGGAGAAATCAAAGAGAAATAGAGAATTGTGGTAAGTATAGATAAATGATGATTGTTGTTGCTATATTGTGAATGTTGTTATTAACGTGTGGGAGTTGATATAGAATATGGGAAAAGTAATATAAACGAAGGAAGTGCTGCCCAATTTTTCCTAGAAATAGTGAAATGTTCTCATAGCCGAGTAACTAATGTTAATGCGATTCCTCTTGAAGGTAGAAACGTGGGCACCAAAGGAAACCAAGCGAATGATAGACTGGTTAAGCGCAAAAGGTATGTGAAGCTAGTACTTGATTTCTATGGCATGAATCCTATATCATGTCTTTCTTTCTTCTCCATGAATCTCTTAAGTTCCGAAAAGATATGAGTCTATATCCCTAAATAGCTACACAAGGTAATGAGTTAAGGTACATAAGTTATAGATGTTCATAATATGATGTTCCTAAAGCGTCAATGATGACATTTATTGCTTATACTCACCTCATATACTATTCCCTTCAAGGTGAGACAGGATGTTAATGAGTGCTCCATAAGGAAATCGGGGGATCACGACTTTACGTCAGTCCGATACAGCGTAGTTATCCTTGAGCCTTTATGCATGCACTATGATGAGCATATTATGATGATGATGTAACACCGCGCCTAATTGGGCGGGTAGTCACCGCTAAGGCGGGCAGCTATACACCATGGCCAGACGGCATAGGCAAACACCACTAGTGGGCGGCATGAGATGATACCCCGGACGCAGGCTAATAATTATTACACCGATCCGATATGGACGGGCAGCTTATATATTTATGCATTCATGATATGATGATGATTATGAGTAAGCTAGCATGCATCACTTCCTCTCTATTTGACAGTCAGATACAGATGTTCCTTGTTGATACTTCCTTTATTTCATTGATGTGATATTATTGTTTATGCCTCTCATACTCAGTACAACGTTCGTACTGACGTCCGTTTTATTTGGAAGTTGTGTTCATGCCCACAGGTAGACAGGGAGGTTATCTTGATCCAGACTCGTAGGAGCTGTTAGCTGTTTTGAGAGCACTCCATTGTTCCGGAGGTGCTTATGGATATCCTTTTATGTACATGTATGTTTTGGGCACGACGGGGTCCTGTCCCGTCCATATGTCTAGTACTCTAGTAGAGGCTCGTAGATACGCAGTGTGGGTGGTATGGTCTCACGAGGTTGCTATCATATGTATATATTATTTCAATGACCAAAAGGCTTGTGCATATAAAAGTATTTATATCTTCGAATGAAAGATGATTTTCTTATAACTTGAGTGTGATTTTGATAAAAGGACATTTAATGAGTATGATAAGCAGTAGAATGAGGGGTGCTCGGTGGCTAGCCCCGGGTACCCGTCGTGGCCCCTCTTCGGGTCGTGATAGAAGTGGTATCAGAGCAGTTCAGTCTTAGGAAGTGTCTACGAGCCGTGTCTAGTAGAGTGTTGTTTATGGTATGTTGCACGCCACGCTAATAAACAAGTGGCTACAGGGCATTTAGGAAAATGACCATCTTTCTTCTTATGAGATCGTGCGATAGAGCCGTGTATAAGATTTTACCCCCCCTAATAGTGTGTTGTGATTTCAGAAATGCCGCCAAAGGGAAAAGCTACAGCCGCCCAGAAGGGCAAGACTACGACAAACCGGCGAGTAGTAAGAGAGCCGCCAACGGATGTAGAAGAGGGCGAGTCACATAATGAGGCCCTATATAATACTTCCTCCGTGGAGATGGCATCTTATATACTCCGAGAAGTGGCGGTATTGTGGTATAATAATTGGATAGCATCAAGAAAAAAGAATGCGCCTCCTCCCGTTTGGCAAGAATTCGTCGATGCCTTCATTCGCCATTATTTTCCACCCGAGGTCCGTCGAGCTAGAGCGGATAGATTTCTAAATTTAAAGCGAGGAAATATGAGTGCCCGGGAGTATAGCCTGCAATTTAATTCCTTGGCTAGGTATGCCCCGACCATGGTGGCCGATATGGGAGATAGGGTGCATAGGTTTGTGAGTGGTTTTGGGCCACATTTGTTCAAGGATTGTTTGACGGCTTCGCTGCAAGAAGGGATGGATATTTCCCGAATACAAGCCCATGCCCAGAACTTAAAGGGACCACATCCACCACCAAGAGGTGATCATGATGTTGAAAGAAGGCAAAGCAAGAGGGCCAGATCTATAGGGGCAGGCAGTGATTATAGAGGGGGATCGAGGCAGACTTATTCTTAACATTCAGGCCAGTCGGTGACTAGTGTTCTTAACATTCAGGCCAGTCGGTGACTAGTGCACCTCCTAGGTTCACGGGTAGGAGATTTGATCGCTCCTCCAGTTCAGGACCGAGTCAGAGTTCGAGGGCTTCGGATTCTCAGTTCAGGGAAGATTATAGTCAGAGGAGACCCTCAGTACCGCGATGCCGCCAGTGCGGTAGACTACATTCCGGACAGTGTCGCCAAGGTTTGGATGCTTGCTATGCCTGTGGCCAAGTTGGGCACATGATGCGGGATTGCCCGTCGACGAGCGTTAGAGTGGGGATTCAGCCTACAGGATCAGCAGCTGGCTCCTCTTCAATGCGCTCGATAGGGCAGACTCCTCAGATTCCAGCAGGCGGAGGTAGAGGCCGAGGGGTATTACCTACTTCAGGTGCCACTCAACCCCGTATATATGCTTTAGCCAGACGACAGGATCTTGAGTCCTCCCCAGATATGGTTACAGGTACATTATGCATATTTTCCTAAAATGTATATGCCTTGATAGATCCGAGTTCTACTTTTTCCTATGTTAACCCGTATGTCGCTGGTAGTATTGGGGTGAAACCTGAGCCAATCAAACCTTTTGAGGTATCTAATCCGGTTGGTGATCACGTGATAGCCAGGCAAGTGTATAAAAATTGTGTGATAGTGATATGTGACCGCCAAACTAAAGCTGATTTAGTTGAGCTTGAAATGTTAGAATTCGATGTGATTATGGGTATGGACTGGTTGGCCTCATGCTATGCTAATGTTGATTGCCAGATGAAAGTAGTTTGATTTCAATTTCTGGGAGAACCCGTGCTTGAATGGAAGGGTAATACAGCATCTCCAAGAGGTAGGTTTATTTCCTATCTCAAGGTAAGAAAGATGATAGCCAAAGGCTACATTTATCATCTAGTCCGAGTTCATGATACCGAAGCAAAGTCGCCAACTTTCCAATCTGTTCCGGTAGTAGATGAATCTCCTGATGTATTTCCAGATTAACTTCCAGGCCTTCCTCCAGAAAGAGAAATTGACTTCGCTATCGATGTGTTGCCGGACACCAAGCCTATTTCTATTCCTCCTTATCGAATGACTCCGGATGAATTGAAAGAGCTAAAGGCGTAGTTGAAAGATTTGCTCTAGATGGGATTTATTAGACCCAGTTCATCGCCGTGGGGAGCACCAGTCTTGTTCGTAAGAAAGAAAGATGGTTTCCTATGAATGTGCATCGATTATAGGCAGTTGAACAAGGTGATGATAAAGAACAAATATCCTCTCCCCAGGATTGATGATTTATTTAATCAACTACAGGGTGCCAAGTGGTTTTCTAAAATAGACTTGAGGTCGGGTTATCATCAAGTGAGGGTTAGAGAAGAAGATATTCCCAAAACAACTTTCAGAACAAGATATGGCCACTATGAATTCCGGGTGATGTCGTTTGGGTTGACTAATGCTCCGGCCGTGTTTATGAATTTGATGAATAATGTGTTCAGGCCACTCTTGGACTTGTTTGTGATAGTATTCAATGATGATATTCTGGTGTATTCTCGCACAGAACCAGAACATGCAGATCACTTGCATATCGTACTTGGAATTCTTCGAGCTTGAGAATTATATTAAAAAAATTTCAAAGTGCGAGTTTTGGCTGAATTTCGTAACATTTCTGGGCCATGTTATTTCAGATGACGGTATTCGAGTTGATACTCAGAAAATTGAAGCGGTAAAGAATTGGCCAAGGCCTACGACTCCTACCGAAGTTCGTAGTTTTCTGGGATTGGCAGGTTATTATAGAAGATTCGTAGAGGGTATTTCAGCCCCATTGACGAAGCTAACCCAGAAGTCAGCTAAATTTCAATGGAATGACGCTTGTGAGCGCAGTTTCCAAGAGTTGCAGGACAAATTGACCTCAGCTCCAGTCTTAACACTTCCAGAAAGGCCAGATGGTTATGTGGTATACTGTGATGCTTCCGGTGTTGGGTTAGGATGTGTGTTAATGCAGCACGGTGGAGTTATTGCTTATGCTTCGAGACAGTTGTGAAATCATGAAAAGAACTATCCAACTCATGACCTCGAATTTGCTGCGGTTATTCATGCATTAAAAATATGGAGACATTACTTTTATGGTGTGCATGTTGACATCTATACCATTCATCAAAGCCTTCAGTACATTTTCAAACAGAAGGAGTTAAATCTGTGACAAAGGCGATGGTTAGAATTGTTAAAAGATTATGATGTGAATATTTTATACCACCCCGAAAAAGCAAATGTAGTAGCCGATGCGCTTAGCCGCCGATCAATAGGTAGTTTATGTGAAGTTCCTCTAGAAAGGAAAGAAATGATTCATGAGCTTTACCAGCTAGCTAATCTTGGAGTACGCTTAATTGATTCAGTGCAAGGATGGGTATTAATGATCCCACGGTTTCGTCTCTGAATGTTGAAGTGAAAGAGCGTCAGTATGAAGATCCGCAGTTGAGCCACTATAGAGACACATTTCATGAAAAAGAGAGATCTCTATTTAAAACTTCAATTAATGAGATCCTTAGATACCATGGCAGGCTATGTGTTCCGAATGTTACAGAATTGCGCCGACGAATTCTGGAAGAAGCCTATTACTCTCGGTATTCTATTCACCCGGGTGCAACAAAAATGTATCACGATCTTAAATTCATATATTGATGGGATGGCATGAAGAGAGACATAGCAGAATTTGTAGCCCAATGTCCGAATTTCCAGCAAGTAATGATCGAACAACAGAAGCCAGGAGGGTTATTACAAGCGATGGAAATTCCTACGTGAAAATGGGAAATTATCAATATGGATTTTATTATAGGATTGCCCCGTTCCCGAGGCAAGTATGATTCTATATGGGTAGTTGTGGACAGATTAACAAAGGCATCTCATTTTCTCCCAGTCAGAACCACGTACTCCGCAAACGATTATGCAAGATTGTATCTCAAAGAAATTGTGCGACTTCATGGTGTTCCATTATCCATTATTACAGATAGAGGATCACAGTTCACAGCCAAGTTCTGGAAGTCCTTTCAAGAAGGTCTAGGTACCCAGGTGAAGCTTAGCATGGCATTTCATCTACAGACTGATGGACAAGCCGAGCATACTATTCAAACTTTGGAAGATATGCTACGGGCATGTGTATTAGATTTTGGTGGTAGTTGGGATGATCACTTACCCCTTATTGAGTTTGCGTACAACAATAGCTACCATTCCAGTATCCAAATGGCTCCGTATAAAGCCCTATATGGAAGGAAATGTAGGTCCCCAATTGGATAGTTTGAAATAGGAGAGGTACAGCTAATAGGCCCGGAATTGATTCAAAAAGCGGTAGAAAAAGTCAAAGTGATCCGGGATCGATTGTTGACAGCCAAAGCCACCAAAAATCTTATGCGGATAATCGCCGGCGAGACCTAGAATTTCAGGTTGATGATTGGGTATTTCTGAAGGTATCGCCAATGAAGGGAGTGATGAGATTTGGCAAGAAAGGGAAGTTAAGTCCTCGATACATCGGACCTTACAAAATCGTCCGCAAGGTGGGTAATGTAGCCTATGAATTGGACTTTCCTTCAGAGCTTGAATCAGTTCATCCAGTCTTCCATATCTCAATGCTCTGCAAGTGAATTGGAGATCCTACGAGGATTGTCCCAATGAGTGATGTGCAAGTGACAAAAAAGCTAACCTATGAAGAAGTGCCTATTGCCATTCTAGACAGGCAAGTGCGAAAACTTCGAAACAAAGAATTGGCTCCAGTTAAGGTCTTATGGTGGAATAACAATCAAGAAAAGATGACTTGGGAAGCGGAAGAGAAAATGAAATCCAAGTATCCACACTTATTCCAACCCCAGGAGAGGTTCAAGATGAAACGCCGACAATTTAAGGTATGTGTGCAGTAAATGAAGTGTAATAATTAAAGTATCTGAACACCCTATTTCCATCATTACTCAGATATTATATCCCCTATCTTCGGGAGTTTTCGTAAGTTTTTCTTAGAGTTTTATTGTGTTGTAGCCCTGTGAGGCAGCTTATTATGGGTTATTGTGACAAGATGGTAGCGCCATATTACAGGGGAAACTCTGGCGAAATTTTTGTTGAATTCCCGAGTACTTAACATTCGAGGACGAATGTTCCAAAAGGGGGGGGGGGGGGGGGGGGGGAGAATGTTACACCTCAGAACTCTGGGTTGCTGAGTGGTGAAGGGACTAATGTAAGTTAAGGTGAACATGATGTCCCTCCAAAGAAGTTGAAGGCAAGGGAGAAAAGCTCGTTAAATGAAACTTCACTGCAGTTCTGCAAAAGGGGGGTTCGACGGTCGTTCTTTGTACAGTCGGACGAGTCGACGCTTCGTCGATTATGCTGTAAAATTGAGCTGGAGTGAAGACCATTCGACGAACAGGTCGACGCTCCGTCGATCAGTTCGACGAATCGTTCTTCTCACCGTCGAATGAAAAGAAACGACATATTGCTCACTGGAAATTCAATGACTTCGATGGCCGGATCGACGCTCCATCAATCGCACCGTACATCTTGGTCGGGACTGATTTCATGAATTAATATAAGGACCCCTACTTCATTTTATTTCATTTCATATTCCACTCTCCCCTCTCTAAGAACCCTCTAGAACCTTCTCCACCATTCATCCACAAGAAACTAAAGGAAAACCAAGATTTACTACACCAAATCCATGGAATCAAGTGTATGAAACCTATTAAAAGTTCATTCAAGCCAAGAAAACTCAAGAGAAGTGAGTTAGGGTTTTGGTGCAAGAAGAGAAGTTCCACTAGAGTGTTGTTCATCCATCATCTAAGGTAATTTTTATGACCCTTTTATATGGTTTGAGTGGTTGAAAGTTGTAACAATTGGAGTGTGGAAAGACATAGAAATTGGGTCATGAATGTGTGAATAGTGTCATTGTTGAATAGTGATTGGGGTGAATCACGAATGTTGGTATGCTGTGATTATGAAAATGTTATAAGTGACATTTAGACCATGGAATAAGTATTATATATGAGAAAATGCGAAAACGAGTTTTAATCATAATCGTGGAGAAATCAAAGAGAAATGGTGAATTGTGGTAAGTATAGATAAATGATGATTGTTGTTGCTATATTGTGAATGTTGTTATTAACGTGTGGGAGTTGATATAGAATGTGGGAAAAGTAATATAAACCAAGAAAGTGCTACCCAATTTTCCCTAGAAATAGTGAAATGTTCTTGTAGCCGAGTAACTAATGTTAATGCGATTCCTCTTGAAGGTAGAAACGTGGGCACCAAAGGAAACCAAGCGAACGATAGACTAGTTAAGCGCAAAAGGTATGTGAGGCTAGTCCTTTCTTTCTATGGCATGAATCCTATATTATGACTTTCTTTCTTCTCCATGAATCTCTTAAGTTCCCGAAAGATATGAGTCTATATCCCTAAATAACTACACAAGGTAATGAGTTAAGGTACATAAGTTATAGATGTTCGTAATATGATGTTCCTAAAACGTCAATGATGACATTTATTGCTTACACTCACCTCATATACTATTCCCTTCAAGGTGAGGCGGGATGTTAATGAGTGCTCCATAAGGAAATCGGGGGATCACGACTTTACGTCACCCCGATACAGTGTAGTTATCCTTGAGCCTTTATGTATGCACTATGATGAGCATATTATGATGATGATATAACACCGCGCTTAATTGGTCGGGCAGTCACCGTTAAGGCGGGCAGCTATACACCACGGCCAAACGGCATAGGCAGACACCACTAGTGGGCGGCATGAGATGATACCCCGGACGCGGGAGGCCTGGACGCAGGCTAATGATTATTACACCGATCCGATATGGACAGGCAGCTTATATATTTATGCATTCATAATATGATAATGATTATGAGTAAGATAGCATGCATCACTTCCTCTCTATTTGACAGTCAGATACAGATGTTCCTTATTGATACTTCCTTTATTTCATTGATGTGATATTATTGTTTATGCCTCTCATACTCAGTACAACATTCGTACTGACGTCCATTTTCTTTGGACGCTGTGTTCATGCCCACAGGTAGACAGAGAGGTGATCTTGATCCAGACTCGTAGGAGCTGTTAGCTGTTTTGAGAGCACTCCATTGTTCCGGAGTTGCTTATGGATATCCTTTTATGTACATGTATGTTTTGGGCACGACGGGGTCCTGTCCCGACCATATGTCTAGTACTCTAGTAGAGGCTCGTAGATACGCAGTGTGGGTGGTATGGTCTCACGAGGTTACTATCATATGTATATATATGTATATATTATTTCATTGACCAAAAGGCTTGTGCATATAAAAGTATTTATATCTTCGAATGAAAGATGATTTTCTTATAACTTAGAGTATGATTTTGATAAAAGGACGTTTAATGAGTATGATAAGCAGTAGAATGAGGGGTGCTCGGTGGCTAGCCCCGGGTACCCGTCGCGGCCCCTAGTCAGGTCGTGACAATGTCTTCCTCCACTATCAACACTTCTTTGTCCGGGAAGAAAGCTCGATGTGGTCTGAAATCCTTGTCGACCGGGCTTTTTGCCAGTAGTTCGGCTAATGGTTGTCCTTTGACGGCCGTCTGCGCCATGTATGTGATGTCAAGCTCACTCAGTAGCATTTTCCATTTGGAAAATTTCCCTATAGGCATGGGTTGGCGGAAGATGTACTTTAGTGGATCCATCTTGGATATGAGATGAGTGGTGTCTGATGATAGGTAGTGTCTCAACTTTTAGGCTACCCATGTCAAAGAATAACATATCTTCTATAGCAGAGTGTATCTCATGTCGCAGGTGGTGAACTTCTTACTCAGCTAGTAAATTGCACACTCTTTCGTCCTAATTTCATCGTGTTGTCCTGACACGCATCTAAAAGCATTGTTAGATAGTGACAGGTATAGCAGCAATGGGCTCCTCGGCCTAGGAGGTACTAAGATCGGTGGATTGTAAAGGTACTTCTTGGTGGTGTCGAATGCTTTCTAACACTCTTCAGTCCATTCCGTTGGTGCGTCTATCTTTAGCAGTTTGAGTATGGGCTCAAAAATCACAGTGGATTGGGCTATGAACCGACCAATGTAATTCAATCTCCCCAAAAAACTCATAACCTCCTTCTTAGTGTTTGGAAGAGCTTCTCTTGGATACTTTTGATCTTCGATGGGTCTAGTTCTAGGCCTCATAGGCTTATTATGAACACAAACAGTTTTCTAGCAGGCTCTCCAAATTTCACTTGGCTGGGTTTAGCTTTAGATTGAACTTTTGAAGTTTGTCAAATAACTTCCGCAAGTGTGTGGTATACTCTAAGCTTTCTCTCAACTTGATAACTACTCGTCCACTTATACTTAAATTTCCTTATGGATCATATCATGGAAAATGGTAGTCATAGACCTCTTGTAAGTGGCGCCGACATTTTTGAGGCCGAACGACATTACTCGATAATGATACACTCCCTATGAGGTGATGAAGGCTGTTCTTTCAGCATCTTACTCACTCATCAAGATTTGATAGTATCCCGCGAAGAAATTCATGAATGATTACAACTAGCGAATCACACGATTATCAATGAGTATATGGATGTTCGAAAGTGGGAAATTATCCTTGGGACTAGCCCGGTTGAGATCACGATAGTCCACACAAATTTGGATTTTTCCGTCCTTCGGTACCACTACGATGTTGGTTAACCATGTCAGGTACGAAGTTACTTCCATTACTCTAGATTTAATCTATTTTTCCACTTCATCTTTGATTGAGATGCTCAGATTTGGCATGAATTGGTAGGTTTTTTAGTTAACCGGAGCGAAACCTGCATTGATGGGTAATATGTGGGACACTATGTCAGTTTTTAACCCGGGCATGTTAGCATATGCCTAGGCAAAGATGTCCACATACTATCTCAATAGTTCTAATAATTCTTTTTTATCGTGCTTCTAAATACGCGTTTATACTGGTTCCCTTGATTGTTTCCTCATCTCATAGATTAATTACTTCAATTTTATCTAGGTTCTCAAATTGTTCAACCTCATCCACGAGATCCTCAGGTAACATTGTTTCCTCATCGTACTCTTTGTATTCCTCTTTGTCTATGTCACTTGACTCACTCATTTTGCAACATGCCATGACATTTAAGGTTGTTTTATCATTGCAAGAAAAAGTATGGTTAGAATAAAAAATGTGCTTATGCAAAATAAAAGAGTTATTTTTCTTGTAAATCGAGGTTTTATTAATTTAAATCAAATGAGTAAAAATTTTGGTCCCGACTCTGATCAACATCGAGTCATTTCCATTTTTAAAACATCACGAGGTATTTAAAGTACAAATGGTGAGCAATCAGGCCTCGATTGATTCTCACCGATTCCATAAAGCATTTAAATTCATCATGTCTACCAAAGAGCCGAGAGCAGGGTAGAGATCCAATTGGATAGGTTCTCGGCTGAATCAGCATCGCGGATAGTAGGCGCTTCGTTGCAGTCTTCCAATGTAACAACCCCTTCAGTTGTTATAGTGGTTTTGACACCCATGTATCCATGTTGACCCTTCCCCAGAGTCCTATTAGTACTATCTATGACTTAGTGAAGTCATTAGTTTGGTTCCTGAAAAGTTTGAGTGTGATCTGAGTTATTGGTGGAGGAACTAGTTAAGTTTGTTACACCTTTAGAAATTTCCCGTTAACGTACAGTGAATAGGCTAGCGAAGAGCACGACGTATACGATGTTTCGATAAGTAAGAAATAGTATTTGATGATTCTAATCGAGATTCAAAGACATTTGACGTAAGGGAAGAAGGTTGTCAAGGAAAGTAAGGGATATGTGACGTGTCGAGTAAGAATCATGGGTGACGAGTTAATGATGGCGTAATGATGTCTTAGAGAAGAGTGATAATGTCCCTTAGATTGGTATTGAGGTGTTAAACAAGTGTCAAGAAGGTTCCATACGGATTGGAGATCAAACGACTCAACAAGAAAGAGTACGGATGAACTAGGCATTATACGGCCCAACATACTGGCCGTATAAATTATAAAGGCCATATGTCTAGCCGTATAATTAGCCCAGAATGTCACACCTCACTGGACCAAACATACGGCCCATATAAAATGTACGGACCGTATGTTGGTCCGTATGTTCTGGTCGGGACAGAATCCAAGTTAATATAAGGACCCCTCTCTCTCATTTTAATTCATTTCATTTCACTTCTCCACACCTCAAGAACCCTCTGGAACTCTCTCCATTATTCATCCACAAGAAACTAGGAGAAATCTATGATCAAATACATCAAACCCACAAAAATCAAGTGTAGAAAATATATCAAAGTTCATCTAAGCCATGAAATCCCAAAGGAAGTGAGCTAGGGTTTTTGTGCGAGAAGAGAATCTCCACTCAAGGCTTATTCATCCATTATCTAAGGTGAGATTTATGATCATTCTTGGTTGTTTAAGGTGTTGAAAGTTAAAAACACAAGGATTGTAGAAAGATATAGGAAATGGGTCATGAATGTATGAATAGTTTCATTGTTGAGTAGTAGTTTGGGGTGAATTATGAATATTGGTATGTTGTGATTGTAAGTATGTTGTGAACGACATTTAGAACATGGAATAAGTATTATGTGTGAGGAAATGCAATAATGAATTATGATCATGATTATGGAGAAATTGGAGTGAAATTGTGAAATGCGAATGATGTAGAAGAATGATGATTGTTGCCTATTATATTGTGAATGTTGTTATGAATGTTTGGGAGTTGATATATAATATGGGAGAAGTTGTATAAACAAAGGAAATGCTGCCCAATTTTCTTTAGCTTTAGTAAGCACGTTTAAGTAATCGATTAGCTAATGTTCACGCGACTTCTCTTGAATGTAGAAACGTGGGCATTGAAGGAGAACAAGAAAGCGATAGATTAGTTAAACGGAAAAGGTATGTGAGGCTAGTCCTTTCTTTCTATGGCATGAATCCAATGGCATGATTTTTCCTTCTTCTCCATGAATGGTCTATATCCCGAAAAACTAAGAGTCTATGTTCATGAATAGCTATATGAGATAAGAGATATGTTATGAGCCCAATAATGATGATGATGAGCTTGTGTCTAAATATTCTAGAGTTCACAGTATGATGTTCCTATAAAGTTAATGATGTCGTTTTTCGTATACAGTGACCTTATATACTATTTCCTTCAAGGTGAGGCAGAATACTTATAAATGCTCCATAATGGAATCGGGGGTTCACGACCTTATGTCACCTCGATAAAGTATAGCTCTCTTTGAGTTGTTATACATGCATTGTGATGAGTACATGTTGATGATATTACATCGTGCCTATATGGCACGGGCAGACACACCACTGCAGTGGGCAGCTTACACCCTGGACGCGGAAGGCCTGGACGCAGGTTATTGACTATCACACCGTACCTATATGGACGGGCAGCTTAATGATTATCACATCGTACCTATATGGACGAGCAGCTTATACATTTATGCATACATGATATGATGATGATTATGAAGTAAGCCAGCATGCATTATTTCTTTTATAAGTGACAGTCAGATACAATTGCTCCTTATTTGATGCTTCCTTTATCTCATTGACATATTATTATTAATATTATTATTATTATTATTATTATTATTATTATTATTATTATTATTATTATTATTATTATTATTATTATTATTATTATTATTATTATTATTATTTATGCCTCTCATACTCAGTACAATGTTCGTACTGACGTCTATTTTCTTTGGATGTTGTGTTCATGCCTACAGGTAGACAGGGAGGTGATCTTGATCCAGACTCGTTGGAGCTAGTAGTTGATTTGAGAGCACTCCATTGTTCCGGAGGTGCCTTTGATTATTGTTTTGTGTACATATGTATATTTTGGGCACGACGAGGTCCTGTCCCGTCCCTATGTCTAGCATTCTAGTAGAGGCCCGTAGATACGCAAGTGTGGGTTATATGGTCTCACGAGGTTGCTATTATACTTATATATGTATTATTTTGATAGCCGAAAGGCTTATGTATATAAAAGTGATTATGTTCTCAAACGAAAAATGAACTTTCTATGGTGAGTAAGAGAATGAGTGGTGCTCGGTGGTTAGCCCCGGGTACCCGTCACGGCCCCTAGCCGGGTCGTGACAAAAGTGGTATCAGAGAAGTTCAGTCCTAGGAAGTGTCTACGAGCCGTGTCTAGTAGAGTCTTGTTTATGGTGTGTTGCGCGCCACACTAATAAACAAGAGGCTACAGGGCATTTAGGAAAAATGACCATCTTTCATCTTAAGAGATCGTATGGTATTGCTGTGTTATAAGATTTTCTCGTCCCTAATAATGTGTTATGATTTCAGAAATGTCGCCAAAGGGAAAAGCTACAGCCGCCCAGAAGGGCAAGACTATGACAAAAAGGCGGGTGGGAAGAGAGCCGTCAATGAATGTAGAAGAAGGCGAGTCATATAACGAGGCCCCATCTAATACTTCCTCTACCCCGCCCAATGTAGAAGAACAAGGAGGAGCTTCAGCTCCAATTCCTCCGCCGGTTGCTTCGGGTCAACAAGTGACCGAGGCCATTCATCTATTAACACAGTTAGTTGCCAACCAGGCACAACGGCAGAATGTGAGTTCAAGTGATCGGGCAGCTAGTACCAGAGCCCGTTATTTTATGAGTTTGAATCCTCCGGAGTTTTTCGGGTCAAAGTCGGATGAAGACCCGCAAGGTTTTATTGATGAGATGATGAGAACATTGAGGATTATTCATGCCTCCGAAACTGAATCTGTGGAGTTGGCATCTTATAGACTCCGAGATGTGGCCGTATTGTGGTATAATAATTGGCTAGCATCAAGAAAAGAAAATGTGCCTCCCCCCGTGTGGCAAGAATTTGTAGATGCTTTCATCCGCCACTATTTGCCACCCGAGCTCCGCCGAGCTAGAGCAGATAGGTTCTTAAATCTAGAGCAGAGAAATATGAGTGCCCGGGAATATAGTCTTCAATTTAATTCATTAGCTAGATATGCCCCGACTATGGTGGCCGAGATGGGAGATAGGGTACACAGGTTTGTGAGTGGCTTAGGGCCACATTTATTTAAGAATTGTTGAACGGCTTCGTTGCAAGACGGGATGGATATTTCCCGAATACAAGACCATGCCCAAAATTCTGAAGGACAACAACGTCCGCAAAGGGGTGATTGTGATATCGATAGAAGGAAAAGCAAGAGGGCCTGATCTATGGGGGCAGGCAGTGATTATAGAGGGGGATCAAGGCAGACGCATTCTAGGCACTCAGGCCAGTCGGTGACTAGTGCACCTCCATGATTTACAGGTAGGAGATTTGATCGGTCCTTTCCTTCAGGACAGGGTCAGAGTTCGAGAGCTTCGGCTTCCAAGTTTAGGGGAGATTATAGCCAGAGGAGACCCCCAGTACCGCAATGCAGCCAGTTCGGTAGGTTACATTCTGGACCGTGTCGCCAGGGTTCTGGTGCTTGCTATTCCTGCGGCCGCGTTAGGTATATGATGCGAGATTGCCCGTCGATGAGTGGTAGAGTTGGGGTTCAGCCCACAGGATCAGTGGCTGGTTCATCTTCAGTGCGCCCGGTAGGGCAGACTCCCAGATGTTAGAAGGCCGAGGCAGAGGCAGAGTGGGAGCCTATAGGGTTGATGATTTGTTTGATCAACTATAGGGTGCCAAATGGTTTTTTAAAATAGACTTGAGGTCGGGTTATCATCAAGTGAGAGTTAGAGAAGAAGATATTCCCAAAATAGTCTTCAGAACGAGATATGGCCATTATGAATTTCGGGTGATGTCGTTTGGGTTGACTAATGCTCCGGCAGTGTTTATGAATTTGATGAATAATGTATTCAGGCCACTCTTAGATTTATTCGTGATAGTATTCATTGACGATATTCTAGTATACTCTCGCATAGAATCAGAACATGTAGATCATTTACGTATCGTTCTTGGAATTCTTCGAGCCCGAGAATTACATGCAAAATTTTCAAAGTGCGAGTTTTGGCTGAATTCTGTAACATTTCTGGGCCATGTTATTTTAGATGATGGTATGCGAGTTGATACTCCAAAAATTGAATCTGTGAGGACTTGGCCAAGGCCTACAACGCCTACAAAGGTTCGTAGTTTTCTGGGTTTGGCAGGTTACTACAGAAGATTCGTAGAGGGATTTTCCTCTATTTCAGCGCCATTGACGAAGCTAACCCAGAAGTCAGTTAAATTTCAATGGAATGATGCTTGTGAACGCAGCTTCCAAGAGTTGAAGGACAGATTAACCTCAGCTCTAGTCTTAACACTTCCAGAAGGGTCAGATGGTTATGTTGTGTACTGTGATGCTTCCGGTGTTGGGTTAGGATGTGTGTTAATGCAGCACGGTAGAGTCATTGCTTATGCTTCGAGACAGCTGCAGAAACATGAAAAGAACTACCCAAGTCATGATCTCGAATTAGCTGCAGTCCTTTATGCATTAAAAATGTGGAGACATTACTTGTATGGTGTGCATGTCGATATTTATACAGATCACAAGAGTCTTCAGTACATTTTCAAACAAAAGGAGTTGAATTTGCGGCAGAGGCAATGGTTAGAATTATTGAAAGATTATGATGTGAGCATTTTGTACCACCCCGGAAAAGCAAATGTAGTAGCTGATGCGCTTAGCCGCTGATCAATGGGAAGTCTATGCGAAGTTCCTCCGGAAAAGAAAGAATTAATTCATGAGCTCCACCAACTAGCTAATCTTGGAGTATGTGTAATTGATTCGGGTAATGCAGGAATTGATATATAAATGATTCCACAGTCTCGTCCCTGAATATGGAAGTGAAAGAGCGACAATATGAAGATCCTCAGTTGAGCCATTATATAGATGTATTTCATGAAAAAGAGAAGTCTCCATTCGAAATCTCCACATATGGAATTCTTAGATACCGAGGCAGGCTATGTGTGCCGAATGTTGCGGAGTTGCGCCATCAAATTCTAGAAGAAGCCCATTATTCTCAGTATTCTATTCACCCAGGTGCAACTAAGATGTATCATAATCTCAAGTTGATATATTGGTGGGATGGCATGAAGAGAGACATAGCAGAATTTGTAGCTCAATATCCAAATTGCCGGCAAGTGAAAATTGAACATCAAAAGCCAGGAGGATTATTGCAAGCAATGGAAATCCCTACTTGGAAATGGAAAGTGATCAACATGGATTTTATTGTGGGGTTACCTTGTTCCCGAGGAAAGTATGATTCTATATGGGTGATCGTGGACAGACTCACGAAAGCAACTCATTTTCTTCCAGTTCAAACCACATACTCAGCAGAAGATTATGCGAGGTTGTATCTCAAAGAAATTATGCGACTCCATGGTATTCCGCTATCCATTATCACAGATAGAGGAGCGCAATTTAGGGCCAAGTTCTGGAAGTATTTTCAAGAAGGTCTAGGTACTCAAGTAAAACTTAGTGCGGCATTTCATCCGCAGACTGATGGACAAGCCAAACGTACTATCCAGACCTTGGAGGATATGCTAAGAGCATGTGTTCTAGATTTTGGTGGTAGCTGGGATAACCACTTACCTCTGATTGAGTTCGCATACAACAATAGCTACCATTCCAGTATCCAAATGGCTCCGTATGAAGTTTTATATGGAAGGAAGTGCAGGTCCCCAATTGGATGGGTTGAAACAGGAGAAGTACAGCTGATAGGTCCTGAATTGATTCAGCAAGCGGTAGAAAAAGTCAAGGTGATCCGAGATCGACTGTTGACAGCCCAAAGTCGCCAAACATCTTATGCGGATAACCGCCGGCGAGACTTGGAATTTCAGGTGGATGATTGGGTATTTTAAAAGATGTCGCCAATGAAAGGGGTGATGAGATTTTGCAAGAAAGGGAAGTTAAGTCCTCACTACATTGGACCTTATAAAATTACCCGTAAGGTGGGTCATGTAGCCTACGAGTTGGACTTACCTTCAGAATTTGAATCAGTCCACCCAGTTTTTCATGTCTCGATGCTCCACAAGTGTGTTAGGGATCCTACGAGGATTGTCCCAGTAGACGATGTTCAAGTGACAGAAAATCTAGCATATGAAGAAGTGCCCATTGCCATCTTAGACAGGCAAGTACAAAGACTTCGAAATAAGGAAGTAGCTTCGGTCAAAGTCTTGTGGCGAAACAACAACCGAGAAGAAATGACTTGGGAAGCAGAAAAGAAATTGTAATCCACATATCCGTACTTTTCCAACCCCCAAGAGAGATTCAAGATGAAACACTAACAATATGAGGTATGTATGCTTCTTTTTATGCTTTTGGTCGTGTGTGGCCAATTTATAGTTCTACTATGTTATGGCCCTATGAGGCAATATTATTATGGGTTGTTGTGACAGGATGGTACTGCCATATTACAGGGGAAACTCTGGCGAAATTTTCTATCACACCCCAATCTTGATAGGGTATGATGGGCAACCGAGCCCATTCTCAGAGCCGAGCGAACCCCGTTGGTTCTCGTTATGTTCATAATCTCACTAGACTCTTAAATCATAAAATGAAATGCAGAATGAAAGCCTTTCAAAAACATTCCTTCCGTCTTTCTCAACTCAAGTAAAATCTGTCATCATATGAAGTTTGTAACATAATGCAAAATGATACATTGGCTTGCAGAACCGCTTGCAAGACTGACATGCTATATACGTGACTCTGTCTGCAAAGTCTCTAACATAAATCAATATACCATAACATAGATACTCTGACTCGGCAACACTCCGGAAGGAAATGGAGCTTGCCAATCCAGCTGGAACATCTTCTAACAATATCCTCTACTCATATGTATACACCTGTGTGGCATGAAACACAGCGTCCACAAGAAGGGACGTCAGTACGAGCAATGTACTGAGTATGTAAGGAATGAATAGTAACATAGTAAGGGATGTAAAGTATGCATAATAACAGAATGGAAATATAGAGCGCATCGTAAGATAAAAGAGTAACCTGTACATATGAATGCCTTTTGGTGGTACCATGCATGCTTAGTGTTGCGGAACGTGCAGCCCGATCAACATATATACATATATACATATATCCATAGTAATACTTTCTTTGAAAAACATTTCTTTTTCATATATGTAGAAAATAGAGCATATCATGTTGCCGAGGCGTCGACTCCGATCCATTTAACCACATATATCCCGCGTCCGGGCATCCCGCGTCCGGGATGATATCATGTCATATACAGATACATGTATCGTGTGCATATCCCAGAGTCTATAGCGCTCTGGCCCTTTTTCCCATCTTCCCCGTATACATATACATATACATATATCATATAAGCAGCATGCAGGAGAGCCCAAAGAGAGTCATGTATCTATCGGAGTGACGTAAGGTCGGTAACCTCCGATAATATTATGGAATAATCATCGTGGCCTTGTCTCACCTTGAAAGAACAATTATTATAAGGTGAGACTATCAGTGAAGAATAACATTAAGAGAAAACATAGAGTAAGATCATAAATTTCACAGGGCGTCGATTCATATACTTTGGAATCTTTAAAAATAGTCATCATCCATGAATAAATTGAGAAATCAAGAAATAGCTCAACATTCTTATATCGTCATTGAAACCATAAGCTTAGAACCTTTAACATGAAATCGTTCTCATCATAGTCATCATAGAAATAGTCTCATCCTTGACATCATCATTGTCATTGTAAAACATATCCATCGTTGTTGGCATAAGAGCTTACAAAATCATAAACCTCTGTTTTGGAAGAATACAGACACTTTGGAAAAATATTTACGAGTTATCGGGAAGGGAATCATGCCTTGGAATCATAAACATCTAACTTTTGAAAACAAGGAAGATATGAAACATTTATGAAGTCATAACATCGGAATCATGCCTTTGAAAGAAAGGGACTAGCCTTAACATACCTGTTCCACCTCTTATTAGCTACGCTTATTCGTCCAAGCTCGTAAGCCTACATTTAAAAGGATTCACACTAACGTTAGAATCTTTATTGCACACTTGTTCCAAATTTCAAATCAAACTATTCTATATTCTGCCGAAAATCGGGGCAGCATCTCCCCTGTTTATATGTCTAGCCCAAAATTACAATTCAGCAACCAATCAACTACAACAATAATACCAACATCAACAACACCATTATTCATAACAATATATATTCCATAAACATCCCACACGATGTTCTTCAACATACAACAACATACACTTTCTTCCATCCCAATCAAGGAATATAATCTCATCAACACACCAACGATGTCAGATACCATTTTTACACGCATATATCAGTCCATCCATACGGCCACAACATGTTCAAAACGGCCCATGAACACGACAACTATAACACAACACTTTATGACCTTTCGTCCGTAACTATTTTCAATTTTCCGGCTTGCTAAGCCTTCAAATAAACTCAATATAGGAGATAGGATGAAAAAACATACCTTATACTTGAAGAAACTCAGCCACACCAACTCTTTCCAACACCAAGCTCAAGTAGAAGCAATAACAATCACCTTTCACGGATTAGTTTGGCATAATCTCGTTAAATTCTTGATTTATCGGACTATAATGCTTGGGAGATGTCTTGAGAGACTTCTAGGACTTTTTGGAATGTTAATATGCTGAAAAAAACGAGTTGGTGGGGGTATTTAAAGCCCCCCTAGGTCGGTTCCACCGACTTACCCATGTGGGGCCCGTGGAGCCATTTTGGCAGCTTAGAGTCCTGATCTTAAAATGGCCATAACTTTTGATCCCGATATTCTGTGAGGGCCCACGACCTACGGTTGGAAATCTCTTTCAATTATCTACAACTTTCATGCTTTGTGTTTTTCCAAATTCCAAACGTATAATAGCGTTTTGGCCCCTCCAAGTCAGGTCATCGGAAAACGTATCTTTAAATCATCCTTTTGGAGGGCTTATGCCCATATTTGGCTTAAGGGTTCTTCTTAGGACTTGCTCAACTTCACATGTACTACTCATATATCTCTTCATATGTCCTTTATAAAAACCCGACATGTGGGCCCCACCTTAACTTATGGTTACGAGGGCTATCATCAAGTAACTTGTTAACTGATTTACGCCATACGATCTCCAAATGTCATATGTATATTCTTATACTCAGATAATATAATCTTCATCCCTAATCCTTGTATAACTTGGCTCTCCCTTGAGCTCATACTAAGCCGTCGACAGTCATGGTAATGCAAAATTTTCCGGGGTGTAACGTTTTCGTAGAATTCCCGAGTCTTTAACATTCGAGGACGAATGTTCCAAAAGGGAGAAATAATGTTACACCTTGGAATATTTCCCGTTAACGTACAGCGAATAGGCTAGCAAAGAGCACAACGTATACGATGTTTCGATAAATAAGAAATAGCATTGGACGATTCTAATTGAGATTCAAAGACATTTGGCGTAAGGGAAGAAGGTTGTCAAGGAAAGTAAGGGATATGTTGCGTGTCGAGTAAGAATCATGAGTGACGATTTAATGATGGCGTAATGATGTCGTAGAGAAGAGTGATAATTTCCCTTAGATTGGTATTGAGGAGTTAAACAAGTATCAAGAAGGTTTCATAAGGATTAGAGATCAAACGAGTCAACGAGAAAGAGTTCAGATGAGCTGGGCATTATACGGCCCAACATACTGGCCGTATAAATTATACTGGCTGTTTGTCTAGCCGTATAATTAGCCCAGAATGTCACACCTCACTGGACCAAACATACGGCCCGTATAAAATGTACAGACCGTATGTTGGTCCGTATGTTCTGGTCGGGACAGATTCCAAGTTAATATAAGGACCCCTCTCTCTCATTTTAATTCATTTCATTTTACTTCTCCACAACTCAAGAACCTTCTAGAACTCTCTCCATTATTCATCCACAAGAAACCAAGAGAAATATATGATCAAATACATCAAACCCACAAAAATCAAGTGTATAAAACATATCAAAGTTTATCTAAGCCAAGAAATCCCAAAGGAAGTGAGCTAGGGTTTTTGTGTAAGAAGAGAATCTCCACTCAAGGCATATTCATCCACTGTCTAAGGTGTGTTTTATGATCATTCTTGGATGCTTAAGGTGTTGAAAGTTAAAAACACATGGATTGTAGAAAGATATAGGAAATGGGTCATGAATGTATGAACAGTGTCAATGTTGAGTAGTAGTTTGGGGTGAATTATGAATATTGGTGTGTTGTGATTGTAAGTATGTTGTGAACAACATTTAGAACATGGAATAATTATTATGTGTGAGGAAATGCAATAATGAATTATGATCATGATTATGGAGAAATTGGAGTGAAATTGTGAAATGCGAATAATGTAGATGAATGATGATTGTTACCTATTATATTGTGAATGTTGTTATGAATGTCTGGGAGTTGATATAGAATATGGGAGAAGTTGTATAAACAAAGGAAATGCTTCCCAATTTTCTTTAGCTTTAGTAAGCACGTTTAAGTAATCGATTAACTAATGTTCATGCGACTTCTCTTGAAGGTAGAAACGTGGGCATTGAAGGAGAACAAGCAAGCGGTAAATTAGTTAAACGGAAAAGGTATGTGAGGCTAGTCTTTCTTTCTATGGCATGAATCCGATGGCATGATTTTTCCTTCTTCTCCATGAATTCTCTATATCCCGAAAAACTAAGATTCTATGTTCATGAATAGCTATATGAGATAAGAGATATATTACGAGCCCAATAATGATGATGATGATCTTGAGTCTAAAGATTCTAGAGTTCATGGTTTGATGTTCCTATAAAGTTAATGATGTCGTTTTTCGTATACACTCACCTTACATACTATTTCCTTCAAGGTGAGGCAGAATACTTATAAATGCTCCATAATGGAATCGGGGGTTCACGACCTTATGTCACCTCGATAAAGTATAGATCTCTTTGAGTTGTTATACATGCATTGTGATGAGTACATGTTGATGATATTACATCGTGCCTATATGGCACAGGCAGACACACCACTGCAGTGGGCAGCTTACACCCCGGATGCGGGAGGCCTGGACGCAGGTTATTGACTATCACACTGTACCTATATGGACGGGCAGCTTAATGATTATCACCGTACCTATATGGACGCGCAGCTTATACATTTATGCATACATGATATGATGATGATTATGAAGTAAGCCAGCATGCATTATTTCTTTTATAAGTGACAGTCAGATACAGTTGCTCCTTATTTGATGCTTCCTTTATCTCATTGACGTATTATTATTATTATTATTATTATTATTATTATTATTATTATTATTATTATTATTATTATTATTATTATTATTATTATTATTATTATTATTATTTATGCCTCTCATACTCAGTACAATGTTCGTACTGACGTCCGTTTTCTTTGGACGCTGTGTTCGTGTCCACAAGTAGACAGGGAGGTGATCTTGATCCTGACTCGTAGGAGCTAGTAGCTGATTTAAGAGCACTCCATTGTTCAGGAGGTGCCTTTGATTATTCTTTTGTGTACATATGTATATTTTGGGCACGACGGGGTCCTGTCCCGTCCCTATGTCTATCATTCTAGTAGAGGCTCATAGATACGCAGGTGTGGGTTATATGGTCTCACGAGGTTGCTATTATACTTATATATGTATTATTTTGATAGCCGAAAGTCTTATGTATATAAAAGTGATTATGTTCTCAAACAAAAAATGATCTTTCTATGGTGAGTAAGAGAATGAGTGGTGCTCGGTGGTTAGCCCCGGGTACCTGTCACGACCCCTAGCCGGGTCGTGACAAAGTTAATAAGTTAAAGTTGACCACGGTCAATTCCAGGTTAGGATGACCCCGTGTCAATGTTTTGGAAGTTCCTACAAGTTAATATGATGATTTTGAACTTGTCCACAATTTTTGGTGAGGCTCCAAAGAGTTCCAGATGGGTTTGGGTTTTGTCGCACCCGTAATTGATGTTTTCGCCATAGGTCTTTGGCTAGAGTGGGCTCCACATTGATCCAATGACTTTTTTTGTGTGAAGTTTGAACCATTAGATCTGTATAGTAATTCCAAAGCTATAGCAAAAAGAATCATCGTGTTTTCCCGCCGTGTGAGGGAGTTATGGCCATTTTGTGTGGACTGTTCCAGTAGGTCCGCTATAGCGGACTCAGGGCTGCCATAGCAGGATCGCAGCAGCGGCCATGATGACCACCGCGGCCACCGATGGGGGCAGAAAGCCCTATTTTTATATCTTAACTCTGAACCATTACCCACAAGACCCTAAAGTCAGTTTTCAAGAGAGAAAGAGGCAAACTTCATTCCGTTCATTGGTGAAGGAATCTTGGAGGGTAAGTCCCCACCTTTATTTGTTCCTTTCCCTTTCTTCTTCAAGTTCCATGATTAGTTTGAGGTCCATCAATGGTGGGTGAAAATCCTAGAACCCTAGAATTAGTAAATCCTTAAATAATTGATGGGTTATTGGTTTTATTGTTGATTAATCATCTAGGAGTATAGATTATCACTTTCTAGCTAGGGAATTTGATTTCTTATGGTTGAAATTGCATGTTAACGCTTAGGGTTCTAATAAAAAGGGGAACTTTGTCCTAAAATCTGTTTGGAAGGGTAAAAATTGATTAGAAACCCATGAATTGAGGGTTAATAATTGTAGAGATAGAAGTTATGATAAACTCACCATTAAAGGATGGTTTTATCCATTGAAAAGGGTAGAAGTAAGTAGGTCTTATTCCCCGAATTGTTGTTCCTGTTTAAATACATGGTTTGTTACTTACTTAGCCTCATATTGTTAGACTTTGACTGTTTTGAGGCGCTTCGAAATAGAAGGCTTGTGTGGATTAATTCGTGGCTCATGTTCTGCATTCAAGGTAGGTTACGACTTACTTTAGTTAGACTTTGATTAGCGAAACGTATGTATTGTGTAGAATTGACGAGAGAAAGCAAGATTAGGTCTTCAGATATGGTGTTTTGGTTGGATATTAGCTAGGTTGGTATGACTTCTGATTTTGTAGGCTCATCACCATTACTTTATGTATTGAAATATGAGATGCAGTTGCACTCATACTGTGGTTATTCGGGATGGATTTCTATTAGGTTAATTGTTATGGATGGTGGCTTGTTGCCCTGCTATTATGATTAGACTTATTACCTAAATTGTCATTTTGCACTCAGTTCTCTCTTATTGTGACTCATATTATCGAAAAAAGGAAGGACAATGAGTTTAGACTTGAATTGTGATATAAACTTATGACGGTACGTAGATGAAAACTTGATGTATGATTTACTGTTGATGATATTATATAAAAAAATGGAGCATCTTGGTGATACAAGACTTAGTTGTGAGGCGTACTTGCTCTATGTGGAAGTAAAGAGGTACATACTCTTACGTTGGTTGAGACGGTTTGCATGATTCATTTCATGGTTAAGTTGATCTAAGTCTTCATACGACTTATGGCTTGTGACTTGTACCTTCACTGTTGCTTTATTGGTTTGCATTGATTTACCATGTTTACACTCATACATGGTGGAAATAGTTTAGAAATGATTCATGAAAGACTTGTGGTATGATGCCTTGTGTTTGACATTGATATTGCTAATTGTTCATAGTCCATACATACTAATGAACTGGAATACGTTGAGGCACACATTGTGATGTGAAATTAGTGAAGAAGTTAACATAATCTTCTTGTTGAACTTGTGATACTATTTGATTCATGGTACTTGATAATAGCTCATTAAAAGTGATGTGACAATATACATATATATGTGTGTGTATGTGTGTGGGGGGTGAGGATGAGGCCTTGAATGTGGCTCGGGTCCGAGGAGTGAATCCGGAACGAGTGGTACATGGATATCATGGGTCGCCTGCAGGCCATGAGTACTGGGCAATGACACTAGTTAGCATGTATGTACAGTGCGAGTGATTGGCCAGTGCATTGCATTGTATATCATCATATTTTGCGTTGCACATCATTACATTTTATTCTGCGTTACTATATGCTCGTTTGGTTCTGATTTTGATATGGATGTTGAATGCCTATTGTTATATAAATATGACTATTGATTGAGTTAAATTGTGGATTAGTGACTCTACATAGGGACGGAACTTGGACTGGTGATTATCAAGTGGGATTATTGAGACTTGATAGACTTGTGTGGTTTAGAAGCTTCTTCTTAGGTTATGACTTAGTTATGGGATATTCTGTGACTTGGATTTGAGTATTAAGTTCATATCTGTTTATCTTGTTGATTTTATACTTATATGCGTGAACTAATTTTAGTCGGCCTATAATGCCTACCGGTACATAGTGTTTGTCTTGATACTACCTTGTTGCACCTTTTTTGAGTGCAGATTGTGTTCTAGAGATTTCATCCAGGCTATAGCTCTAGCTTGAAGCTAGTTTGCTCGATCAGATCTGAGGGTGAGCTTCTACCCATGCCATGCCACCTGAAGATCTCTCTTTCCATATGTCTACTTTCATTCCAGACATTATTTGTTATTATATTTGGGATATACTTCATTCTTTAAACATTGTTAGTTAGAGTCCTTGTACTATGACTTTCAGATTTTGGGGAGTAATAGTTAGACTTCCGCACTTATATTATCTATTAATTATGACTTGTTTTTTTATTTTTTCATTCACTTATCTATTGACTACTAATATATGATTAAAGAAGTTGATATTGGCTAATGATTAATGGGTTAATTGGTAAGGGTTTGCCTACTAGTGATAATAAGATAGGTGCCCGCGCGATCGGTAATTAGGGCATGACATCTAGTGTCACCAGGAAATCTTCCTCTTAGAACGCCATCCTTAACCCTTACTCAGCATCTCCATCATCATGCATTGGCATTCCGATTAGGAATGAATGGTACAAGTTCGGCAGTGGCTTGTGCAAATTTGGAGGACTCCTCCTTTTTTCTGTTGGCTTCAAGGGCCTTATTAGCATTAGGAACATACCCCAGACCAAAGCAAAGATTTCCTTGAGGGATCTATACTGGCTCTACTATATGCCATGTATATCCCTTCTCAAACCTCATCCAGGTTTAATCCCATTTTGGAGCATAGTAGATGCAATCATCTTGTAGACTCCTGGCATGGGAGCTTGTATGGAGCCTGACTCCTGGCATGGGAGCTTGTGTGGAGTCTTATTATTGAGCTGCCGGCACTAGTTCAACCACATGGAAATCTGTATCTTTCGGCGCTTTTTCGATCACTAGCACAAAATTGTTTGGATAGTTGTGAATGCCATCCTCTCCATGGATTACGACTTCATGGACTCCCAATATAATTTTTACAGATTGATGGAGAGATGATGGCATGGCTCCAGCCAAGTGGATCAATGGCCTTCTTAGTAGCAGATTGTAGTTGGCAATGATTTCATGACTTGGAGTTCTGTGGTGAACTCAGCAAGTCCCATTTGGACATAGAGGTCGACTTCTCCAATAGGATCACGCGGGGCTCCGTCGAATGCTCTTACATTTGTGCAGCTTTGGCGGATCTTTCTGATGTCAGAAACCAATTTATTGAGGGTAGACTCGGGGTAGATGTTGAGGCCAGCCCTATTGTCAACACTCATGTCACGATCCTATCTCAACACATGATAAACGATCCTATCTCAACACATGATAATTATGTATAGCACCTTGTTGTGTGTCATACCTTCTTTGGGCAATTCTTCCTTAGTGAAGGAGATTTGATTCTTTCCTATGACATGGACCACCATATCAGCTAGATTTTCACTATTTGTGTCTGCAGGTACATGAGTTTCGTCCAATACCCTCATCAAAGCCTGATGGTGTTGTAGGGAACATAGTAGAAATACCCCAGATATTTGTGTTGGCGTCTTCTTCAGGTGTCCAATAATGGAGTATTCTTTTGGCCGCATTCTGCGCCAGAAATCTTTGGCCTCACCTTCGGTGATAGGCCACTTTTGGTTTCTTTCTTTTCTTGGAACTCCTTGTGCCAATTCTTCGAGACTAGCATCTCCTAGATCAAGTCGTGCCATAAGCAACTGTTGATTGGATGACAAACTCTTTTCTCAAGGCTAGCACTATCTCTTCGGATACTGGCGCTATGACCGGAGTCGAGATCCGTACCTTGAATTGTGAGTGAGGCCACTATTTGCTCAAGTGTCTTAACAGTACCTTGGACCAACAGCTTGCATATAGCCCAATCTTCCTCTCTTTCAATCATGTGAATAGTAGTATTGCCATGTTTGAGTAGAGGATTGGTATTCACATTTGGTGCAGCCGTTTGAAAAGTGATCTCTATTTTGTCAATCAGATCTTGTATCTTATTCTTTAAGTTTATACAATCTTCAGTACTGTGTCCATTTCTACCAAAATGATAAGCACATGTCTTATCAGCTCGGAAAAATGATTTTTAGGGTTGGTACGTTTTGGAGGAACAGTCTGAATCAGACCAGCAGTACTTAATCTCTCGAATAATCGAGTTCGTGTTTCAATCAACAAAGTGAATATAGGAGGACGTGGAAAATTATACGAGTTTGGTAGTTTGATGGTTGGTTATTTTGTGGAGCTCGGTTAGCAGGTACGGGTGCTTGGTAGTTTGGTTGTGGAGCTTGGTAAGTAGGGGTGGGTGTTTGGAAATTTTTCTATGGAGCATGGTAGGTAGGCGCGGGTGTATGAAAGATGGGTTATGCATAACAAACAAGCATATGGTCTTGGTAAGTAACTACTCGATGGTGGTGATTGATATATCTCAACGAAGAGTGCGACTCCTCTCATCTTTTAGGTTTTGGGATACGTGTATGGGAAACATTTCCCACGTCCTCCTTTTTCTTCCTAACGGTCCCATAGTGCTTTGATGGGCAGCTTTGTTGGCTATGCTGATGATCTCTCCAGATATGACCCCATTCTCTATAGCCACTCACATTTTGACTAACTTAGAAAATGGCCTTTCGGCCTAGACAACGTATAATCGTAGAAATTCGACTCTTATGATCGGATAAAGATAGCGAAAAGTTCTCCCTCGCTCATGGGATGTTGAACTCGAGTGGCTTAGGCCCTCCACCTACGTGTGTACTCACAAGTTCCTGGTGGATTTTTGTTTGACCTTTTCTAGATAGTATCGGTTAGGTACAGTCTCAGTATTGAATGGGAACTTTTTTGTGAAATATTCTGCCACATCTTCCCACGTGGTCCATCGGTGCATATCTTGTGTGGTATACCATTCAGAGGCTACTCTGGTCAAACTTCAGCTAAATAGTCTCATGATTAATGCTTGATTCCTCTTCACACCCACCAATTGATCATAGTAGGACAAGTTCATGGTGTTCTGGGAAAATTTAGTTCGAGTGACAGGGGTGTAAAGGACACAATCGGATGTGCAGGGCAATTTATGGGTGTATAGGCAGTTCGTGCAGTTGGTAGGGTGATGGTATTTGTACGGATAATAAGGTTGGTGCGAGAGATTGTGGTGCCTGGTATGATGACATAGAGTGGGTAGTCCTGGGGATTTGGGTAGTATTAGTAGGTGGTTGAATGTGGTAGGATGTACCAATATGGGGAGGATCGACAGCAAGTGGGTTTTGTGTTGATGGTATGGTTCCTGCAGGGTGAGTGGGAAAGTGGTCAGGTAGTGGGGAACTCTGAGATAAAAAGGGAGGAGGAGGTCTTCTTGCCTCAGCATATGTTTCTTAGGCGTCATTGGCTAACTCAGCTCTCACTACCTTATCTTGAAGGTCAACAAATTTCTCAAATAGCATGGTTATTATATCCTCGGAATGCAATGCCTCATTTGGGTCTGGGATACCAAATCCTTTATGACGAGTTTGTTCTTATCGAGTTCTTTTTCCGAAGTACCAATCATTTTTCTTTGCCTTTGTCTTGTTCGGAAAGGGATGATGTCGCGACATTAGATCTAGTGAAGTAGGCCAACGTGACATGACACGGATCAACCCTTCTCTATAAGAAAAGAAAAACCCAAAGGCAAACGATGTTAGTACGGTAGGCAATAATAAACAATACAAGATATCACACATAATTTTCAAGTAAGCACACAAAGCATATAAAATTCATGTGCTCGATCCAAATGTTAATTGATCCTCCATTCCGTGGTTTTGGTATTTTGGCACTTTGAGTTTTTCGAGTTTTGGTTTAGGAGTCTATGGTTGACTTTCTTTGAGCGATCCTCTTGACCTTTTTTCCTTCTTGAGTGCGGAATACATATTTTATATAACATAGGGATCGAGTCTTACATAGACAACCTACGTGTCCCGTCATTGGAAATCAGGCCCTTTCATCATTCGGTTTAAATAAAATATTCCCTAATTTTGTTTTACTCAAAAACTTTCCCAGACCAGGTCCGATAAGGGCTTCCTATGTATCCCTCATTGTGACATCAGTCCGGACATAGCTTTTTTTACATATAAATAGGGGGAATGACATTAGATTTGAAGAAAAGGGGTGCCTAGTTCTACCCAAAAGATGACCTCTCTTTGAAGTCATTGTGGTTTGTTATCCTTACAACCACTCGTTTTGTTAATGCATTTACTTCTATTAACGGAGAAGGAGCACTACCTAAATTTCACCAGTGTGGACTAGATGTTCTAACTCGAACTTGAAGGCTTCGCATTCCTCTTTGCCATGCCTCGATGCCCCAGAATGAAACAAGAATATTCCTCTTCGGCTTGGTCCATTAGGTGATGGTTTCCAAGAGGTCTAGATTTGCGGATTTTTCTCGTGCTTGCCAGCTTTTGGAAGATGCTCACATACGAAGCTTTGAATATAGTGAAGTTATAGTGCCAGGCGTGAATGTCCTGCGTGATTCCGTCACTGGGGACGATCGAGTCATGGACCAATAAAGTGTGTTCCCTATAAGTTTTGGATTGTATTGTCGTCAATCAACCTTATAATCCTCCCTTTGAGGGCCAAGCATTCATCGACAGTATGGATAGGTTGATTTTTGTGGAATAGGCACCTCTTGTGTGCATAGATTGGAGAGCATAGGGGGAGTCTTTCACAACTGATTTCATATTTTCATAAATCTCCTCACATAGCACGAGCCTTGGTGTGACTCTGAAGGGACAAGCATGGGTTTTGAGGCAATTTCCCACCAAGTTAGTAATGGTGGTCAATTGGACCCTTAAGTTGCTCCATAATTTTCCACTTCAGCGAAGGAGGCAGTAGTGGTGGCCATTATGGATGCCCAACTTTGTTCTTCCTCATAAGCTTCAGACTCCTCCCTGGAACCTCAGTTTCTTGCTTGGGAGTCTCTGGCTTTCCCGAAAGTGGTACATAACTTCTTGCCATTCTCAGGACCTTTTCTGGGAGATCCTTGAGGTAGCATTCCATTTCCGTGGCTTCTTTGGGTGGATTTCCAGCCAAGTCCAAGATTTGGTTGGCCTCTTTGATCATTGCCTTGACCAAATTGATATTTTGTTATAGTTTATGGATCTTCTCACAAAGTGTGTCCTCATTATCTTCCCCGCTAACCAAGTTGACAACAGGGGTGGTGACGTTTTGGCTATCTTGAGCGTCCATTGCAGCAAGTCAACCTTTTTGGACAGGTGCAAATGGTTATTCATTTGGCATATGCTGCCTCTTTGGCAATTTTGGTATTCTTTTGTGTTTTTCTTTTGGGTTGTGGTTGGAGTGTAGAATCAATCAATCATTTAGACGGAACATATCAAAGCACATAGGCATGTAATCACATAATCATATAATTGCAATAAATTAGGCTACGCGCGTTCTTAAGACCTTTAAACAAGGCCCTTCTAATCATTTGAAACATGATCGTGCCATTCATCGAATCGAACGATTGCCCCCCATAAATCATAGTTTCATTAATAATAATATTTTCCCCAAAGGGATTACAAAATATGATAAAGGCAACAAGGGGCTATAAATAAGCATAAAGTAGAATCAGCAGAACTGGCTTCCAGTGGAAGATGATAACGCTCTGTCAGTCTGAGCATTCTTGGCTCTTTAAAGGGCGGTCTGAATCCGAAGATGAGTCGATGTCAGCAACGATTCCTTCAAGAACGCTTTCTCTGTGAATGTCATGGGTGCAGTATCATCCATCGCTTTCTTCATGCAATCATCGAGATCCTCCAAGCATTCATGTGCGAACCCCAACTCATGAGTCAATCTAGCTATATCAATCTTCTTTAAATATTTATGTGTATGCAATTCCATTTAATCACCTATTGATATATATCTAATAAATGAGACTCATAAAAATACATTTATGAACTTGTCGGAGTGACGTAAGGTCGTTACACCTCCGATTATCGTTATGTACTATCACGCCATCATGTGCTACATTATTAATCCAAGAAGATTCACAATATATGATGAATAATTCTGATAACATGAGAAGTACTCCCAACAAGGGACAAACCAGAGTTAAGAACATCTTTAACTTAACATGAAAAGAGTCATATTGATAAGACTTCCGTTTACGTTTCGTTTACTTGGAACATGCCAAAAGAAGAAAGTTTTTTAGCCTTACATACTATTGTCTATCTTAATCGTCTTTCATATTTGATAACGCTCAATGACTTCTTCCATTATACTTCGTATACCACCCATATATTCATACTTAAGGTGTTACACCCTGTATCTTCAAAGAAGCACTTATCAAATTTGAAACATAACTAAGTTTAGATATGGTTAAGTAAAACCAATTTTGAATGTAAGGAGCAAGCATTATTAAGTATATTTAATGAGTGAAGGATGTATATAAGGTATACCGGAAGGTTTTATAAGGAAATGAGTGGAAGAAATGAAGTAGTACGACTTTGGAGAAAGGATGGGTGAAGTTTTGTGTGAAAATTTTGGTCTAACTTCGGGGACGAATATCTCTTAGCACATGAAGTGGTTGAAGTGAAACAAAAGCCTAAAATGAAGTTCGTCGAGTCTAGTTTCGAACGCAACAAACCGCTTGTCGATAGGACATCGGAGTAGAGAATTATGGACGTTACAATTTCAGCTGACAAAGCAGAAATGCGTGCTACAGTACTGCTACAGTGACCCCCCGAATTTGACCCCTATATAAAGGGTAAAAACCCCTTTTTTCACCAGATTCTGCCCAAAAATTTCCAGAAATCAGTAAAGAGAGTGAGGGTATCAAAAAGTGAGCAATTTTCAAGTGGTGGAATATTAGTTTAGGTCCGGATAGCGCGTGGTTGTGATTGTAGTCTTGTTTTGTGGTGGATTCGGTTTGGATTCCAGGCGAACACTAAAGATATTGCTGTCTTAGTAATAACAAGGTATGAATTTCTCTTTATTAATATTACTTTTGGTTTATTCACGAAGATAGAGTGGTTAAATAACTGTATAGTAAGTGGGTTAGTCATGGAAGTTGGAAAACAGCGTGTCGGCTGCTTTATGGTATATATTAGAGTTAGAAATGATGTTATTGATGTTGGTATCGTTGTTGTTGTTGTTGGTTGCTGAATTATGGTTTGGGGCTAGGCATATAAGCAGGGGAGATACTGCCCGATTTTCGGCAGGATATAGAACAGTTTAACTTGAAAGCTTAACACGAGTATACTACGATGAGTTTAACGATAGGGTGAATCTTTTTAAATGTAGACTTACGAGCTCGGACGAATAGGTGTGTAGATAATTGGAGAGTGGGAAGGTATGTAAAGTTACCCTTTCTTTCTTTTTTTGGCATGAATTACATAAAGAGGGCGAACAATGAACATACATGACTCCAATGAATTCTAGTTCTCAGTGGTACTTGACATGATAGTTGTCTTTGATTCTCAAGTATTGGTTCATTCTAATTATTCTATTGAGTCTCAGATAACGATTTAGCTTGTACATGGTTGCTCCTGATATTCTATTCGTGCATAACGTTATTACATCAGTTCACTGAGTCCCGGGCTGGGTACATATTCGTGCACAGTTTCGTTGCATTGTTCACCGAATCCCTCACTAGAGGGCCGGGTACGGTATATATATGATTATTTCACCGAGTCACTCACTAGAGGGTCGAGTACGGTATATATATGATTATTTCACCGAGTCCCTCACTAGAAGGCCGGGTACGGTATATATATGATTATTTCACCGAGTCCCTCACTAGAGGGCCGGGTACGGTATATATATGATTATTTCACCGAGTCCCTCACTAGAGGGCCGAGTACGGTATATATATGATGATTTCACCGAGTCCCTCACTAGAGGGCTGGGTACGGTATATATATATATATATATATATATATATGCATGACTCATTTCATAAGGTATAGATGCTTTGGTATTCCTTGATAATCATATCTGTCTCCTGTCATCTTTTACTCAGTCATGATCTCCATTACTATACTTCATGCTTTACATACTCAGTACATTTTTCGTACTGACCCCCTTTCTTCGGGGGCTGCGTTTCATGCCCGCAGGTACAGATACTCAGTTTGGTGATCCTCTATCTTATGAATGCTACTCAGCTGCTTGGAGAGCTCCATTGTTCCGGAGCTTGAGTCATTTTGGTACAGATCCTTTGACATAGGCCTTGTTATACTCGTAGAGGTATGCAGACATATGTCGGTTGTGTATATGGTTTGGTCAGCTATGCAGATGTAGTTCGTTTTGGATATTCCCGTGTATAGTGGCAGCCTTATCGGCTTGTATATTTTTTTATGTTTTGGTTAGCTGTGGCTTCTCGAGAAACAGGTTCTTTTTTATGTATGACATGATGAGTTTACAGCGTGCTTTTACAGATTTCCATATTATTTTCAATTTCGGTCTGATTATATTTAGCAGGTTCGTATACGGGTGTCCAGTTCGGGCACTCGTCATGGCCCATTGGTTTGGGTCGTGACAAAGGTGGTATCAGAGCAGTTCATCCTCGGAGTGTCAACAGACCGTGTCTAGTAGAGTCTTGTTTATCGGTGTGTGGTGCACCACATCTATAAACAGGAAGCTACAGGACATTTAGGATGTCATCTTTCTTTCTGATCATAGATCGTGCAGTAGAGCCAATGATAGGAAAGCTCGTTCTTGGTACGATTTTTGTTAAATTGCAGGATTCTATTGGAGAAGAGGACAAGTTCAGTTAATGGGAGTGTAAGTGAGGCTCCGAAGGGGGACATGAGACCCGTATCACCGGTCGATTCAGGATCGAGGATGTCAAGAGGCATAAGAAAAAGCATCAGCTATTCCATTGAGACGGACTCATCGAAGGATGTGGCTCCAGTTGGAAGAGACCCGACTGAGAAATCATATGACAAAGACCCGTTTAAGGGTTCACGAGACTCCTGTGGACGAAGACGTAATTGAGGAAGTACAGAGTTTGGCACATCTAGATTTTCCCTATGTTTCAGCATTATGTTAGGCCAGACTAGTAGAGAGTGAGAAGACAAGGATGAAGATCACACTTCACTCTATAGCCCACCAGATCAGGCTAAGGACCGATCGGCTACAGGTATATGAGTCTTTTATAGAAATTTCTTATGTGTGTGCATTTACTGTAGATTATTACTTAATAGTGACAAGCAGAAATCCTTAAGGGACCAATAACCAGAGTATTTATACGTAACTACGATTAAGATGCTTTCTCCACCATTGGGAATCTTGAAAGCTAGGATGAACAATAGTTATACATGCAGATTGAAGGTGATTATTGAGGATTTCAAAGGCCAAAATAGCATTTTCTTAGTCGGAAGAGTAAGAGATCCTTTTTAATCCGGAGGGAGATGCATTATGAGAATTTATTAGGACCCGTTAGAACTTCAACTGGTTCTAGGTCATGCTATAAAGGTCACGCAGTAGGGTGGATGTGATCGTACCAACACTAACGCACCGGATCCCATTAGCACTCCAAGGTTAAGCATGCTGGGGTGAGAGTAATACTAGGATGGGTGACCCCCTAGGAAGTATATTAAGAGTCCTAAAAATTCAGACATAAGAGACAGATGAGGAACTAGAGTAGCCTAAGAGAGTATACAGAGTGGTTGGAAACCCGAAAGATCGCGAAGGATGAGGCGAACTACACCGGCAAAGAGAAAGAAGGTGCATCACAACTCTAGAATTACGATGAGTTCGAATAGTATTGGGAAGTACTTTGTAAGTGAGGCGTTCGTGTATATATATATATATATGTGTGTGTGTGTGTGTGTGTGTGTATATGTGTGTGTGTATGGCATCCCATATGTGGCTGCGCCAATCGGTATATGTGTCCCAGCAACCGACGTTGTGGTATACTGAAGGCATCAATCGAACCGGGTAGTGAAGATCAAGTGACAAATGTTACAAAGTAGGTTGATGATATTTTCACCACAAGTTAGAGTTGGAAAGTCCCAATGCAATAACATCAAGGTAAGGAAGAAAGTGAGTATATAGAAAATAAAGTGTAAGAAACGGGGGACAGGGGGGGGAGTGGAGCTTCCAAGAGAGACGACGAGCAAGGCAAGGGACTATTTGGATATAATTCAAAGGTAGGCATCCGAAAGGGATGAAGTATGGTAGTGTGAAACAAAAGATTAATGTTTGGGGTTAGAAAATAGACTTCGATAAGTAGGACTAAAGGATAGTAATCACAAATAGGGATGTGAAGCAAGAGAGACAATGATCAGGCCTTGCAACGATACTAAGAGATTTTCAGCTCTCGAGAGGTATATAAAGGGATAAATGTGTAGTTATACTGACACGGTTGCCTCGGAATCGGAGAAGCTTTCCTAAAAGATGATTTAAGAATAGAACGGATTTTCACGTTTAAAGGAATATTTCATGAACTTTAGGGTCAATACTATAAAATGACAAGTGGAGAAGGGCGCTCGAGGAGGAAGGAACTCAAGGAAGGTTTAAGGATGAAAGCAGGAAAGGTACACTAATGGGATGGTCAAAAGGAGGGGAGAGAAGAAAAAGGGAAGAAAAGGAAAATTGAGCAATCACCAAGGACAAGCGAGAGCATAATGAACTAACAAAGCTAACCAGGAGGTAGTACATCAATGACATGAGATAAGGATAAGGAATACCTAGATTCGATTATAAACAAAATAGAAGGATGTATAGGAATATTCATGAGTATGGACTAGCCTTGGCGGCAGGAAGGAGAAGAAAGAAGAGAGTATATTTTCAAGAATTTCACGACACGAACAAAAAGTGGCAGAACATTGGAAGAACTACAACGCGTAGGTGGGATGCAAATAAGTAGTCAAGGAAAATTTTGGATAAGTGAGCTAAGTAAATAAAAGGATTGATAGTGGAAGGGGAAGAGTGTAGCATATTAACTATCAATGATATATTGTAGACGTAGAGTGAAACCGAAAACTCAGAGTAAGAAGAATTTCAGTGATAATAGTTGTGGATTAATACGAAGGATAAAAAGATCAAAGTGTGACCAAACGTTCCATAAAATGTTTTGATAGATTCTAATGTTCCCATTAACCCGTTGATTCGGGAAATGTTCAGTCATAAAAGGTAGAAGTAGAAAGGCCTTAAAGAAGGCAGCGAGAATGGATCTGTAATGCATAAGCGCTTTGTTCAAATGCAAAGCCCTTGATTAGAAGAAAGGAAAATAAGTCAAGCTATACAATGAAAGAATGCCGATATTACAAGAGACCAAAAGAGTTGGAGGACCGTTAGGGTAGGCCGATGACTACCGATACTTGGGAGTTATTAGTGTATAAGAACACCCTTAAAAAGGGGGAAAGAGCAGATCTAGTCCTGAAACGAGGTATGGCATTGTCAAAATTACAAGGAAAGAAAGATGTTAGCTTAAAGAGGCCAAGATTCGAGACGCAGTGGCATATCAAGAATGCATTAAAAGGGAACAGAAATGAATTAAAGATAAGCATACCACAAAGCAGGTATGAAAAGGAATTAAAATGGATCAAGAGAATATTTCATGCGGGCGTGAGATATGATATTTCTAGACCAGGAAAATTTATGCTGCACCTAAATAGGCAATGACGTATCCTAAAAAGTGATAAAGAGAGTAAGAAAGCTGTGCAAGCTAACTACAAAGAATGATGAAATGGATGATGAGTACAAAGGACACTTTGGGTTACAACGGAAGAAAATCTTGATATTAAAGAAAAAATATGAGAATCTTAACAAAGGAAGTAACGATAAGCGATGTGGCAATCTCTAAAGAGGTGCAGATAGAAAGGTAGCATCATCACCAGAAATTAGAAAGTATATCACGGGTCACTAACCATACTGAGCATAAGGGTATGTATTATAGAATTATATGAACCATTAGCATAAGGTTATGCCCCGCAGATGGGAATGGACACACCAGAAAGCCAACAAGGAATGACAGCTAACTAAGTGATCACTGGAATAAGAAAGTCAAGGGTAAGCATACCATACCGATGTTGGAAAAGAAGCTGTGGTAAAGTGAGAATTGCCCTAACTTTATAATTGTAAGTTATATTGCAAGATTTGAGGCAAAGGAATTAAAAGGAGAGTTTGACAAGAACTCGAAGATATTGTGAGCTATAGACCAGTTCAAACTATGATTATTGGTTCATCGCAATATATAATCCTGCTATGAGGAATAATAAACATGTTGATGGAACATTAGGAATGTACGTATTTAAGAAATTGTATTGAGGATATGGTTATAACTGATCATGGAAAGGAATTAAGACGGATGGTTGAAGAAACGTAACCGTTAAGAGTAAAGATTTGTCAGTAGCAGAGTAACGCTGAACAAGTAACGGGACATTAGTATAAGAAAATTTATGATGAATTGGAAAGCTTGGCTGATGAATTACGAGGGGATAATCTAGCACGTATCTAAGCTAAACCAGTACAAGTAGGGATAGCTAAGATAGAATCGAAGGAGCCAATAAAAGAAAGCTTTGTATTCGAGCAAGGGAATTATCCATTAATAAAGAAATAAGGAACGAAGAGGAAGGACGCTCGCAGAACAGTGAGTAGCCATGGAGTGGCTAGTTAAACCACAGGAATGAAGACATAATGAGAACGGAATACTAGTTGACTTGTGATCATATACATGAGGATTGAATATTGTACGACTCACAAATGAATTTGATAAGGAGCTAAGAAAGAACAGGATGAAACTGACCAAATTATAGTATAAGTATACAATAATTGAACAAAAAATTCAATGAGCACATTGAGGATCAGCGCACTACAACATTCGAGGATGAATGTTTTTAAGGGGGGAAGGATGTTACACCCCGTATCTTTGAAGAAGCACTTATCAAATTTGAAACATAGGTACGTTGAGATATGGTTAAGTAAAACCAATTTGGAATATAAGGAGCAAGCATTATTAAGTATATTTATGAGTGAAGGATGTATATAAGGTATACCGGAAGGTTTTATAAAGCAATGAGTGGAAGATATGGAGTAGTACGACTTTGGAGAAAGGATGGGTGAACTTTTGTTTGAAAATTTTGGTTCAACTTGGGGGACGAATATCTCTTAGTATATGAAGTGTTTTGAAGTGAAACAAAAGCCTAAAATGAAGTTCGTCGAGTCTAGTTTCGAACACAACAAACCGTTTGTCGATAGGACATCAGAGTAGAGCATTATGGACGTTATAAGTTCGGCTGACAAGCAGAAACGCGTGCTGCAGTACTGCTACAGTAACCGACTTTCTACAGTCTGCTACAGTGACCCGGCCAGAATTTGACCCCTATATAAAGGGTAAAAACCCTTTTTCTTTACCAGATTCTTCCCAATAATTTCCAGAAATCAGTAGAGAGAGTGAGGGTATCAAAAAGTGAGCAATTTTCAAGTGGCGGAATATTAGTTTAGGTCCGGATAGCGCGTAGTTGTGATTGTCGTCTTGTTTTGCGGTGGATTCAGTTTGGATTCTAGGCTAACACTGAAGATATTGTTGTCCTAGTAATAATAAGGTATGAATTTCTCTTTATTAATATTACTTTTGGTTTATTCGCGAAGATAGAGTGGTTATATAATTGTATAGTAAGTGGGTTAGTCATGGAAGTTGGAAAACAGCGTGTGGGCTATTTTATGGTATATATTTGAGTTAGAAATGATGTTATTGATGTTGGTATCATTGCTTTTGTTATTAGTTTCTGAATTAAGGTTTCGGGCTAGGCATATAAGCAGGAGTGATGTTGTCCGATCTTCGGCAGGATATAGAGCAGTGTAACTTGAAAGCTTAGCACGAGTATACTATGATGAGTTTAATGATAGTGTGAATCCTTTTAAATGTAGACTTACAAGATCAAACGAATAGGTGTAGATAATTGGAGAGTGGGCAGGTATGTAAAGTTACCCTTTCTTTCTTTTTTTGGCATGAATTACATAAAGAGGGCGAACGACAAACATACATGACTCCAATGAATTCTAGTTCTCCGTGGTACTTGACATGATAGTTGTCTTTGATTCTCAAGTGTTGGTTCATTCTAATTATTCTATTGAGTCTTAGATGATGATTTAGCTTGTATATGGTTGCTCCTGATATTCTATTCGTGCATAACGTTATTACATCATTTCACCGAGTCCAGGGCTGGGTACGTATTCGTGCACAGTTCCGTTGCATTGTTCACCGAGTCCCTCACTAGAGGGCCGGGTACGGTATATATATGATTATTTCATCGAGTCCCTCACTAGAGGGCCGGGTACGGTATATATATGATTATTTCACCGAGTCCCTCACTAGAAGGCTAGGTACTGTATATATATAATTATTTCACCGAGTCCCTCACTAGAGGGCCGGGTACGCTATATATATGATTATTTCACCGAGTCCCTCACTAGAGGGCCGAGTACGGTATATATATGATGATTTCAACGAGTCCCTCACAACAGGGCCGGGTACGGTATATTATATATATATGCATGACTCATTTCATAAGGTATAGATGCTTTGGTATTCCTTGATTATCATATCTGTCTCCTGTCATCTTTTACTCAGTCATGATCTCCATTACTGTACATCATCCTTTACATACTCAATACATTTTCCGTACTGACCCCCTTTCTTCGGGGGTTGCGTTTCATGCCCGCAGGTACAGATACTCAGTTTGGTGATACTCTAGCTTAGGACTGCTACTTAGCTGCTTGGAGAGCTCCATTGTTCCGGAGCTTGAGTCATTTTGGTACAGATCCTTTGACATAGGCCTTGTTATACTCGTAGAGGTCTGTAGACATATATGGGTTGTGTATATACTGTTTGGTCAGCTATGCAGATGTGGTTCGTTTTGGATATTCCAGTGTATAGTGGCAGCCTTATTGGCTTGCATATTTGTTATGTTTTGGTTAGCTGTGGCTTCTCAAGAGACGGGTTCTTTTAATGTATGACGTGATGAGTTTACAGCGTGCTCTTACAGATTGCCATATTGTTTTTAGTTTCGGGCTGATTATATTTAGCAGGTTCGTATACGGGTGTCCAGTTCGGGCACTCGTCATGGCCCATCGGTTTGGGTCGTGACATAAGGGAAACTCTAATTCCATCATAATAACTTGGAGCTCGACTCTATTAGTAAACGCTTGATTGCACCGAATCTAGACATATACCATTTCTTAAGAGGCTAATAAGACTTACAATATGAAGGCAACACATTCATCAACTCTAGACACTCATAGTCCATATTAGAAACTAACAACACATATGCCTTAGCGGCGAGTCAAGGAACCTTAATCTCAATCCTTGGATGCTGATGAAGAATTATCAATAGCCATATTACAATAAGAAAACATCACTACCATTAACAAGAAGACATAACAACTTAGCCGACTATCGACAATCGTTCTATACATGATTCTACAGCGTATATCTTTTCCTAACTCCTTTCTAATCCTTGTAATATCATCAACAACCCTCGACTACTAACTTATCAATATCCCTATACCCTTAAACCATAAAAACAACCTCATCATGCTTTACACCACATTGAACAACTTCAACTACATCTTCTAGTTATTCAACTTACAATTTACACCTTCTAAGCATAATCAAATAGTCAAAATAACTCATATAGTATAAGTCCATGCTTCCAGCATCTAGACATGGTATAACCAGGACAACGTATCAACAAGTGCACCAAACATTTATAACAAAATTATTATACAACATGACGAGTGGCAAGCTCGAATTGAACCCAACTTTATCCCTTTTATCCATCCTTTATCTTAATCTGAGCATATAACTAAGATGATGACAAGCTTATTCATATGCTTTTCCAGTCTTATGACCATCATGAAACAACAAGAAAACAGTTCATACTTCCAACAACATAAAACACAACTTATAAATGCTATCTTGTAATTTCTTTATCTAAACCACTTAACCAACACTTCCAGCACCTGTTGTCACGACTCAATCGGAGGGCCATGACGGGCACTCGGAGCTAACCTACTGAGCACCTCATGACATACATCTCATAATCATATCTAAGTGGACCACAAGATTAACTCATAAATAACATGATCCGTAAGGGACATGTGTCCATGAGATATATATCCACATCTATATACTCACCATCAAACTATGCCCATATATACAAGCCGACAAGGCTACCAAAAATGATATACAAAATATGAACCAAAGAGGTCATAGAACATCTAACTATATACACCTGTCTATGAGCCTCTACATGGAGTGCATAACATCATAAACACAGGACCGGATCCCGCCATACCTATATATATACACAAAAAAATAATACCAGTTGAACTATAGATCCGAAGCAAATGGAGCGCTCCTGTACAATTACTGATGATGCAGCCTAGGAGTTTGGTATGTCTCCCAATCTACCTGCAGGCATGAACGCAACTTCCACAAATAAAAGGACGCCAGTACAAATAATGTACCAAATATGTAAGGCATGAGTAACAAAATAATGAAAGTATAAAGATAACATAAGAAAAAAAAAAGATCAATTTGTACCTCTGAAAGCCTCTTAAGGCGGATGTCATGCATGCTTAGCCTTTTAAAAAAAAATCATACATACATCTATAGTACTATACCAAGCCATATAGACTCGGTGTTATCATAATATCACCATCATCCTACATTCGGGTTATTCCTCGTCCGAGATAACATCATAACGTAACCACTGCAATGGTATGCACATCTATGTGTCATACCCCGATGACTATAGCGCGGCTCGGTGTAAGAAAATAGCTACATATATATAAAGTATGCAGGTGTCACGACCCAACCGGAAGGCCATGACGGGCACTCAGAGCTAACCCACCGGGCACCTCTCATCATACTTTCACAAACGTAACTAGGTGAGCCACATAGCTTACTCATAATCTCTATGCATCAATAACACACTTCCCATCGGGCTATGGCACTTCCATAACAACATCAACAACTATGACAATATACATATACACAAGCCGACAAGGCTAACAAAATGATATACAAAAGTATAAGCCGACAAGGCTAAAAGACATCCAGCTACACACAACTGTCTACGAGCTTCTAGAGAAAGTATGTAACATCATATAGATGGGACAGGACCCCGCCATGCCCATATATATATATACACAAAAGAATACTACTAACAGCTACAGCTCCAAATAAAATGGAGATCCTCTATGTAGTGTCTGAACAAGCACTCTAGGGATCAAGTCTATCTCTCTATCCACCTGCGGGCATGACTCAGCGTCCACAAACAAAAGGACGTCAGTACGAATAATATACTGAGTATGTAAAGCATAATCAATAAAGTAATAGAAGCATGAGAAATAACATAATATAGAAAAATCATGGTATAATAGAGCCCTTTGTACCTCTAGCGACGTTCAACATAGTTTCTTACCCTTTTTCTAATAAGAATCTTCCATTACAGGTGCTTACATATATAGTAGTACCATACCCGACCATATAGGTTCGGTGTCTCACACACCCGGCCATGACAAGGCTCGGTGTTATACATACCTAGCCCTACTAAGGCTCAATGTTATCCGTACCCAACTGCAGTGGTGTGCGCGCAATAGCTATCATACCCGGCCATATAAGCTCGGTGTTCTTAATAGTAATACATATACATATACCCATAGAAATACATAATTGTCATCAACATCATCATCATCATCACTAAATCTTTCCTTAGAGGGTCAACTATCGTAGAATGGGACCAATGGTAATATGAGAGTATCAAGACTTATGAGCTTTAGCACTTCTAGAAATAGTGTGATCATGGAAAACATTATGGATTTCATATACGGGTATACAACCATGGAATCATGTCTTAAGAAAGAAGGGTTAGCCTTACATACCTTTATGTCTTTTTAGCTACTTAACGTTCTCCTCCGAACCCCGAAGGATCTATATTTAAAAGGGTTCGTAGCATGGTTATGTCTCACAGACACTCTCAAGTCTAAACTAGTATAATTCGTAAGCTAGCGAAAATTGGGCAGCATTTCCCCTATTTCATTTACTTTTACTAATTCCAAAACAACTCCCAATCAATAACGACATCATTAGCAATGCAATAATTAAGAGGTCTTATTCAAGTTAAGCATCATTCAATCCCCAAAACTACTTTCCATGCTCATTCATAATAGTAACTACAACACAACACCATATATACTTACATACAACACATCACCAGCATCATTAGTATCACCCACAACAATATTATATTCATAACATGCCAAGAAGTACAATTCAAGTTAACATATAGCTCATAATATCCTCAAATTCATACTTGAACTCCATTTTCAATTTTTATTTCTTCAACCAAATGCTACAACAATCAAACAACCTTAGCCATATGCAAGAGATGTGAAAACTTACTTTAATCACACAAGAACAAGTCTTGGATCAACTTACTCCACCAAAGTGAAAAACCATTGTCACGACCCAAATCGGAGGGCCGCGACTGACACCCAGGACCCTACTCGGCTGAGTGCCACACTACTATTCCATCCAGGAGTCACAACTCTTTGTGAACCTTTAATTTACGAAATGACACTTCCGTCAGGTAAAAAAAAACTTTTCAATAAAACTCTTTCGTCAAATCAGGGACTTCTCCCTTAGCGTTAATTCAAAGAAAATCTTTAGTCACAATAAAATCTTTAGTCACAATAAAATCTTTAAAAAAATAAAGCATAAAAACACATCGACCTATATGGTCACTTTACACAACTGTCGACATCTCGACGCACTATCCACAGGACACTGTTTGCAAAAGTATCTAACGTACACGAGATACCATAACATAAGTACTCTGACTCGACAACACTCCGAATTGAGATGAAGCTCACCAATCCAGCTGATAGCCTGGGAACATCCTATAGCCAATGTCTTCTACTCATCTGTATACACCTCCGTGGCCTGCAACGCAACATCCACAAGAAGAGAAGTTAGTACAAACAGTGTACTGAGTATGCAAGGCATGTATAACAATATAATAAGAAATATAGAACATAACAGGGGATAAAGATGACCTGTACATTTGATTGCCTCTTAAGGCGGATACCATACATGCAACTTTAACCATTAAATCAATATGTACATAAAATCATGGAAGACATCTGAGACATTTCAATGAATGTGCAATGATAAATAAATCATTATGGCTATATCAAGAAAACACATATATCTATAGAAATGCCACAACATAGGCCACATCATCACCCCTAAAATCATCACAACATAGGCCACATCGTCACCCCTAAAAACATCACAACATAGGCCACATCGTGACCCCTAAAAACATCATAACATAGGCCACAGCGTCACCCGTTGTCAACTGTGCCATATATATATATAAACATCACATTATAGGCCACAGCGTCACCCCCTGTCAACTGTGCCTTATATATATAAACATCACATCATAGGCCACAGCGTCACCCCCTGTCAAATGTGTCTTATATATATAAACATCACATCATAGGCCACAGCGTCACCCCCCTGCCAATTGTGCCTTACATATATACATCACACCAAAGGCCGCAGCGTCACCCTTGTCAACTGTGCCTTATAAATATACACATCAGTACAAAGGTCACAACGTCACCCTGTGTCAACTGTGCCTTTTATACGTACATGAAGATTGAGAATGAGTGCAGTGCATAAGCAAAATGAAATAATAGAACTCGGTAATGTCACAAAATAGCTATATACATATATTATACTCATAACATGCATGGGAGTTCAAATCAAAGCTACTACTTTAGTAGAGTGACTTAAGGTCGGTAACCTCCGATTCACATTATGGAACAACCATTATCACTATATCTCACCTCGAAGGAACAATTCATAAGGTGAGATCAACAACAATGAAATAAATCGAGAAAATCATGAAATAGCTCAACATTTTCATATCACTGTTGAAATCATAACTTGAGACCTTTGAACATAAAATCATCATTTTCATTGTCATCATAGAACATATTCTCATCTTTGACATCATCATTATCATCGTAAAAATAATATGTTCATCGCTGTTATCATAAGAGCTCACAGAATCATAAATCTCTGGTTTGGAAAATACGGGCATTTTGGAAAACATTTATGAATTTTGGGGAAAGGAATCATGCCTTGGAGTCATAAACTTCTATCTTTTGAAAACAAAGAAGTTATGGAAGCATATGAAATCGTACCATAGGGATCATGCCTTTGAAAGAAAAGGATGAGCCTTAACATACCTGATTGATCTCCTACAAATTAACGCTTACTCTCCCGAACTTGCAAATCTACACTCAAGAGAAATTATACTACCATTAGACTCATCGTCATATGCCTATCTTAAGTCCTTAAACCAAACTCCTTTAGAATCTGCAAAAATTCGGGCAGCATCTCCCCTGTTTATATGCCTAGCCCGAAATCACAATCCAGACACCAACAGTAACAAAAACAATACCAACATCAACAACAATATTATCAATACCAATATATTCCATAAAACATCCCACACGATGTTTCAACACACAACAACAATATACACTTCCTTTCTTCCCAATCAAGGAGCACAATCTCAACAACACCCAACAACATTAGATACCATCTCTATACATGTAATCAGCCTAGCCACACGGCCACAGCATGCCTAAAGAAGTTCATAAACACAACAACTACAACACGACACTTTATGACCTTTCCTCCATAACTATTTTCACGTTTAAGACTTGATAAACCTTCAAATCAATTCAACATAAGAGATAGGATGAAGAACATACCTTATACTTGAATAAATTCAGCCACACCAACTTTGTTCAAGACCAAACTTACAACAACATCAAGTAGAAGCAAGAACAATCACCTTTCATGGACTAGTTTAGTGTAATCTTGTTAAATTCTTGATTTAATGGGTTATAAATGTTTGGGGGTTGTGTTGGGAAGTTTCTAGGACTATTGAGAATGTAAAGTGCTGAAAAAATGGAGTTAATGGGGTATTTATGCCCTTCATGGGTCGGTTCCACCGACCTTCTCAAGTGGGACCCGCAGAAGCCATTTGGCAGCTTGGGGTCTTTATCATAAAATGACCATAATTATTGATCCCGATATAGTATGAGGACCCACGACCTCCGGTTGTACATCTCTTTCAATTATCTACAACTTTCATTTATGGTGTGTTTCCAAATTCCAAACTTATAATATCGTTTTGGCCCCTCGAAGTCAAATCATCCAAAAATGTATCCTTAAATCATCCTTTTAGAGGGCTTATGCACATATTTGGCTTGAGGGTCCTCCTTAAAACTTGCTCACCTTCACATGTACTACTCACACCACTTTTCATATGTCCTTTATAAAACCCCGACATGTAACGTGTTAACTGATTTACTCCATACAGTCTCCAAATGTCATATATATGTTATTCTTATACTCTTATAATATAATCTTCATCCGTAGTCCTTGTATAACTTTACTCTCCCTTGAGCTCATACTAATCCGTCTACAATCTTGGTAACACGAAATTTTCCGGGGTGTAACAACCCTAACATCAACACCTAAGGAAAACTTGAGTTCCACAAGCCCTAGCTAGCTTCTTAGCACTTGAATCTCTTAATTCTCTGGGATTTGTCTTAGATTAGTTTATGGATTTGAAAAGATGGTTTTTGGAGAGCTCTCAGATCTGATTTGGAAAAATAAAATGTCCAAATGAAGTGAAATGAAATATATAAAGCACAACTTAAAATCCCGTCGGGCAGTCCTACGCCCACTTGACGGACCGTCAAAATTACTACGGTCCGTCAAAATGCTCTGTAAAACTACCCAGCCAAACATGGCTCACTGTGACAATTTTACACTACGAACATAACATTTGACGAGCCACAAAAATTTCTGCAGTCCGTCAAACTGAGCCGTCAAAATGTTCTGCCCGAGCAGTCTATCTTAAAACACTCATAACCTTTTACTCTGATGTCACATTGACAAACGATTTGTTGCTTGGAAACTAGACTCAATGAACATCAATTTCGATAAAAGAGACACACCAAAACTCCTCATATTCTAGGAGATATACCACTCTCAATTTGGACCAAAAATACTGTCCATAATTTTGTCAAGTTTTCCCAAAGTTCCGGCAAACTTCATTCCTTAATTTGCTTGTTCTCAAATCCTTCCATAGCTTATTTTATGAACTTAAACCTCATAACCATAATGTAGGCACATATAATCTCATATATCCTAGAAGACAACTTCAATTTCCATGATTAGGACAACGAACACCTAACGAATTTCAATGTACAAAACTACGAGGTGTAACAGCATGAGAGCCGAAATGAAAGCTACAACTCTATCGGAGTGACGTAAGGTCGGTAAACCTCCGATTGCGATTATGGAATCATCATCATCACTATATCTCACCTTGAAGGAACAATTACCATAAGATGAGATCAGCAACAATGAACATCATGAAAAAAAATTCAATAATATTATAAGAACATCAAAAACTATAAGCATTAGTGTTTCCAGAAATGGAGTCATCATCTAGGACATTTGTATATATATTCGTATCGAAGTGATCATGCCATAAGAAGGAAAGGGCTAGCCTTTATATACCTTTTTGTCTCCTTAACTACTTAACGTTTTTCCTCCCAAGCTCGCAAATCTACATTCAAGAGGATTCATACTAGATTTAAGTCTTGAAAACACTCATAAGTTCAAACTATAGTAATTAGTGAGCTAGCGAAATTTAGGCAGCACTGCCCCTATTTTATCTACTTCCAACAAATTCTAAAACTCTCAAACAGCAATAACAACCTCAACAATACCATAATCAAAAGGTTTCATTCAAACTAAACTAAATTAATCCAAAATTCCCTTTCAAATTCAACTCATAGCCATCAACTTCAATTTAATACCTTGTGACTTCTCCACTATGTTTCTTTTCCTTTGCAAGACTTGTTAAACCTTTAAATCAATTCAATCATAAGAAATAAGATGAAGATCATACCTTTTATTAGAAGAACTTCATGTCACTCAACTTCTTCCAAGACCAAATTCACCAAAATCTCAAATAGAAGAAAGAACAATCATCTTTCATGACTTAGCTTGGGGTTTTAGAGTTTGATCTTCTATTTTGATGGTGTGGAAGGTTTTGGAAAGTTAGATAACATTCAAGAATACTTTAACAATGTGGAGAGAGAAGTGTGAAAAGTAGATATGAAAAATGGGATCTTTTGGAGTTTAAAAGGCCTTAAAACCGCCCCACCGCTCAGTGTTGCAGAGGAGATGCTGTACTGCAAGTTTAACTTGCGGAAGCATACTCCCTCCACAACAAGGGTGGTGCTGGGCAGTAAGCTCAGCCAAAATGGCAAGTTTTCGGCCAGTATGCTGCACAGCAAACTCAGTATGTGGCCGTAAACTACCCACAAACTCAAATTTTGGCGAAAATGTGTTCTTCTCAATTTGTTTGACCTCCAATCCTTATGATACCTTATGGAAACTTATGTAAACCTTCATTAACCATATAAGGAGCCTTATAATTCCCCATTAAACTAATTCTAAACAATTTATAGCACAAATGATGCAAAATCTTCCCAAAAGCATGACACCAATTCTAACCTTAAACGAACTTGCTTCCACCGATTCATTTAACTCTGAAACCTTAAGGTACATATTTAAAATGGTTAGATACCCTCCTTAACCTTGTAAGGGCTTCATGTACACTTTGGGAATTCATTAGTTTACTTATAAAGCAAACGATATGAAGTTTCCAAATTGTAACATTCTAAACCCCCCCCCCCCCCCCCACCCCAAGGAACATTCGTACTGGAACGTTAGACTCTTAGGGGTCTAACAAAAATTTGGCAGAGGTTTTCCTATAACTATACCACTACCATCTTGCCACAACAACCCAAAATATATAACACCATACAGGGCCACAATAACAATAATGGCCCCATATGACCAAGATATCTCAGGAAAAAAAAAGCATTACGCACCTGAAGAAAATAGTGTCCCAGTCTGAATCTCTTTTGGGAGTCGAAATAAGTGTGGATACCTGGACCTCGTATCTTCTTCAGCTTCCCAAGTCATTTCTTCGATATTCTGATTCCTCCAAAGGACCTTCACTCAAGCCACATCTTTAGTCCTCAATCTCCGAAACTGCCTATCTAGGATAGTAATGGGAACTTCTCCATAGGTCAATTTCTCGGTAACCTAAACATCATCTATGTTACACCTCGTAAAATTTTCCGTTGGTACGCAAGAGAACGAACTAGTGATGAATATGAGTGCATGATGTCCATGAGAAAGAAACAACGTTTGATGACCTTAGGCGAGATTTCGAAAGTATTCGATGTGAGATGAGGAAGTTGGCTAAGTTAAGATGAGATACCAGGTGAGAAATGCATGTGCATGGACGGGGGTGATTAAAATGAGGAGTCTAAGAAATATGGGAAGTTGCAGAATTGCAACTACCCAGTGGTCGTATATTGCAAAATACGGACCGTAAAGTGTAATACGGTCCGTAAACTGGCAGTCGTAAACTGCCATGCAAAAGCTTCAGCTTTCTGCCCAGTGGTCGTAAAGTGCAAATACGGACCGTAAACTGGTATACGGTCCGTAAAATGCCAGGTCGTAAACTAGCATGCCAAACTTCAACTTTCTGCTAGCCGAGGAAATGGTTAAATACGACCAGGTGGACGGACCGTAAAGTGATTTACGGCCCGTAAACCATGGTCGTAAACCACCATGAAGGCAGCCCAGCTTCTGGTTCTGGAAATGGTTAATTACGCCCATCGAGGACGTAAACCTCCATGGACGACCACTGTTCACCCAGCACAGATTTTTTAATTCATTAAATATGAGGATCAAGACTTGTCTTATTTCATTACAACATTACACCACTTCCCTCTAAAACTTCTCTCTACATTTATTATATGCGTTATCAAGGATTATAAGCCATCAATAACATTAAGACAAGTGAATCAAGGATAAGCGAATCATCAAGGATCATCCAAGTCAAGAAATCCAAATGGAGAAAAAACTAGGGTTTTGCTCAAAGAGGAGTATTATCAACCAAAGCTTGTTCCTACAACTTCTAAGGTAAGATTCATGATTTTTACATGATGTTTAAGGTATTGGAGAATTAAAATATATGGATTGTAGAAAATATGGTCAACTAGGTCATGAATGATGAATAGTGACATTTTGAGAAATAGTTTGAATTGAGTTATGAATGTTGTTGTGTTGTGATATGAATGTGTTATAAATGGTATTAAGATCATGAACTAGACACTTTAGACGAATGGACGAAGTTGGGTGTTATGACCATGAATGTGGGTGAATTAGAGGCAAATTGAGGAATCTAGATAATGTGGATAATGTGAATGACTAATGACCATTGTTATAATATTAATGAAGGTATAAACACTAGCATTGGAAGGAAACGTGCAAGTGTAGAATAGTCCGACGAAAAGGTATGTAAGGCTAACCCTTCTTTCATAAGGCATGGTTCTTGGCCAAACTCCTAATTCCTCTATATGAGTATGTTGTCTTCACATGGTTGACATTCCGAGCTCATAAGCTCACGACCCTTGATATGTACTATAATTATACTATGTTCCTCGTATGACGAGTAAGTCTATAATGTATATGTAACGATAATGATGAGGATAGTAATGATGATGAGAGTAACATGAGATTAGAGATGCTTACGAGCTATGATATATGTATATGTATGCCTATGAAGGGCTATGATAAGACCCCGAGCTTATGATGCCGGGTAAGACTAAATGTATATGACTATGTATAAAGTATGTACACAATTACGAAACGCGCGCACACCTCTGTAGATGGTACGGATAACCCTGACGCCTTGGTAGGGCCAGGTATGTATGATCTTGAGCCTTGGTTGGCCAAGTATGTATGACACACCGATCCTACGAGGTTGGGTATGCTATGTAAATACTATGTATATGATATGACCATGTATATAATATGAATATGAGTGTGATAAGACTTAGTAAGGGCATGTATACGAATATGAACACAAAGTGGTATGGCTATTATTATGGGATACGAACGACGATGTATGCAAGTAAGCGACATGATGATGATGATATTACTGTCTCCCCTCCTATGCTATTTCATATGATATCTATTATGCTTCTATATTGATGTTGATCATGCTTTACATACTCAGTACATTCTTCGTACTGACGTCCTTTTATTTGTGGACGCTGCGTCATGCCCGCAGGTGCACAGGGAGACAGACTTGATCAATAGCTGCTTATTCAGAGATTGCATAGCAGAGCTCCATTTCTTTCGGAGCCGCAGCTTTTGGGTACTTATTCTTTTGTGTATATAATTATGGGCATAGCGGGGTCCTGTCCCGCTCATACGATATGTCATACTCTTAGAGGCTCGTAGTCATGTATATGTGGGTAGAGATGTTCGGCCATGTCGGCCCATGTTTTGTATATCTTTTGTTAGCCACGTCGGCCTTGTACTTATGATGTGGCATAGATGCCTATGATATGTTAAATGATGATGGTCGTCTAATGGGATCAATATGATTAATGATAAGAAAAGCACGAATTGACTTATGGTTCACCTAGATGTTATGTTATATACGATAAGGGGGTGCCCGGGTGGGGTAGCACCGGGTGCTCATCGCGGCCCCCTAGCCGGGTCGTGACAAAAGTGGTATCAGAGCAGTTCAGTCCTAGGGTGTGTCTACGAGCCATGTCTAGTAGAGTCCTGGTTATGGGTGTGTTGCGCGCCACACTTATAAACAGGAAGCTGCGGACATTTTAGGAATAAATGACCTTCTTTCTTCATAATAATCGTGCGATAGAGCTATGATGTAAGAAATTCTTGTTCCTTAATAGTGTGTTGTGTATTTCAGTGAATGCCTGTAAAGAAAAAGGCTATAGCAGCCCAAAAGGGCAAGACGGTGGCAGAAAAGCGGGCTGAAAGAGCACCGCCACTGGTAGTAGAGGAAGATGAGTCCCAGAGTGCAGCTCAATCTCAGTCTTCCCAGACAGTGCCTATTACTGAGGAGCGTGAGGGAGCCTCAGCCCCAGCTCCAGCTTCTCCATCTCCTCCACCAAACGCTTCGGGTCAAGATGTCAAAGAGGCCATTAATTTGTTAACTCAGTTAGTTGCGGCCCAGACTCAAAGGCAGAGTTCAGGGCATGGTGACAGGGTTGTTAGTGCAAGGGCCCGTGACTTCTTTGCTTTGAAACCCCCAGAATTCTTTAGGTCGAAACTGGAGGAGGATCCCCAAGACTTTATTGATGGTATGCTAAGGACGCTCCGGTTGATACATGTTTTAGACACTGAATCGGTGGAGCTAGCGTCATATAGATTGAGGGATGTCTCAATCCAGTGGTATACGGTTTGGATGGCTTCGCGGGGAGCCAATGCACCTCCACCGGTATGGCAAGAGTTTGTTGATGCTTTTCTCCGTCATTATATACCCCAGAAGTTCGGCGAGCTAGGGCCGATAAATTCTTGAATCTGAGGCAAGGTAGCATGAGTGCTACAGAGTATAGTCTCCGCTTCAATTCCTTGGCTAGGTATGCTTTGGCCATGGTAGCGGATATGGGCGATCGGGTGCAACGGTTTGTGAAAGGCCTAGGGCCACACTTGATGGATAAATGCTTAACTGCGTCCCTTCAGGATGGCATGGATATTGCACGCATTCAGGCACATGCTCAGGAATTAGAGGAACACCTACAGCAGCAGACAAATGAACGTGAGCAAGATAGGGGACATAGCACGAGAGCTAGACCTTCGGGTTCGAGGAGCGAGTCCAGGGGTGGACACAGACAGCAGCTTCCCAGCCATTCAGGCTATTCTATGACCAGTCCACCTCCACGATTTTCAGGCCAGGGCCTTGATAGATCTGCTCGTTCAGGGCCGAGTCTGAGTTATACAGGACCTCAGTTCATAGGTGATTTGGGCCAGTCAAGGCCACCTGTACCACCGTGTTCCCAGTGTGGGAAGATGCATTGGGGTCGATGCCGATTTGGTTCAGATGATTGCTATTCATGTGGTCGGCCAGGCCATATTATGCGTGATTGCCCCTCAGTACATGGTAGAGGTAGGACCCAGTCATCAGGGTCGGTAGCCGAATCTTTGGCATCTGTACGCCCTACGGGGCCAGGTTCACATGCGCCAGTCGGCCATAGTAGAGGTAGAGGCAGAGCTCCCAGTACTAGCGGTCCTCAGCACCGTATTTATGCTTTGGCTGGACGCCAAGATCTTGAGTCTTCTCCTGACGTGGTCACAGGTATATTATCGGTATTCTCTCATGATGTATATGCTTTGATTGATCCGGGCTCCACACTATCATATGTTACTCCATATATTGCGGGTCGATTTATAATTGAGCCGGAGTCTATCAAACCTTTTGAGGTGTCTACACCCGTGGGTGACTCGGTAATAGCTAGCCGAGTATATAGGAATTGTGTGATTGTGATTTGTGATCGTCGTACCATGATTGATTTTCATGAGCTAGAAATGGTAGATTTTGACGTTATTATGGGCATGGATTGGTTGGCTTCTTGTTGTGCCAATGTTGATTGTAGAATGAAGATGGTTCGTTTCTAGTTTCTGGGAGAACCAGTCTTAGAATGGAAAGGGAATGCGGCATCACCAAAAGGTAGGTTTATTTCCTATTAAAGGCAAGGAAGATGATCACGAAAGGGTGTATTTATCACCTAGTGCGAGTTCAAGATGTAGAAGCTGAGTTGCCGACTCTTCAGTCAGTTCCAGTAGTGAATGAATTTTCAGATGTGTTCCCGGAAGAGCTTCCAGGCCTTCCTCCCGAGCGGGAAATTGATTTTGCGATTGATGTGTTGCCAGACACTAAACCCATATCTATTCCTCCCTATACAATGGCGCCCGTAGAACTGAAAGAGTTGAAGGAGCAATTGAAAGACTTGCTTGATAAAGGCTTCATTAGGCCTAGTTCATCCCCGTGGGGAGCACCCGTATTGTTCGTCCGGAAGAAGGATGGCTCCTTGAGAATGTGCATTGATTATCGGCAATTGAATAAAGTGACGATTAAGAACAAGTATCCCCTCCCGAGGATTGATGATTTATTTGATCAATTTCAAGGTTCCAAATGGTTTTCAAAGATTGATTTGAGGTCCGGGTATCACCAAGTAAGAGTTAGGGAGAAAGATATCCCTAAGACAGCTTTCAGAACAAGATACAGTCATTTTGAGTTCCGAGTGATGTCGTTCGGGTTAACTAATGCACCGGCAGTGTTTATGGACCTAATGAACAATGTATTCAGACCTTTTCTGGATCTATTTGTAATTGTATTCATCGACGACATCTTAGTGTATTCTAGATCCGAGGACGAGCATGCGGATCATTTGCGAATTGTCCTTGGAGTTCTTCGAGCTCGAGAGTTGTTTGCAAAATTCTCCAAGTGTGAGTTTTGGTTGAACTCAGTGGCATTTCTGGGCCACATTGTTGCAACTGACGGTATTCGAGTGGATAGCCAAAAGATTGAGGCAGTGAAGACTTAGCCAAGGCCCACGACCCCTACGGATGTTCGTAGCTTTTTGGGCTTAGCAGGTTATTACAGAAGATTTGTTGAGGGTTTCTCTTCTATTTCTGCACCGCTTACCAAGTTGACTCAGAAGTCAGCTAAGTTTCAATGGACAGATGCTTGCGAGCGTAGTTTCCAAGAGTTGAAAGACCGATTGACTTTTGCCCAGTCTTGACACTTCCATCGGGATTGGAAGAATATGTTATTTATTGTGATGCTTCAGGCGTCGGGCTAGGCTGTGTATTGATGCAAAATGGTAAGGTGATTGCGTATGGTTCTAGACAATTACGGAAACATGAACAGAACTATCCAACGCACGATTTAGAATTAGCCGCAGTGGTCCATGCATTAAAGATATGGCGACATTATTTATATGGTGTCCATGTGGATGTTTATACAGATCATAAGAGCCTTCAGTATATCTTCAAGCAGAAAGAGTTGAATTTGCGACAACGACGATGGTTGGAGTTGCTAAAGCATTACGATGTTGATATCTTGTATCACCCCGGAAAGGCTAACGTTGTGGCTAACTCTCTTAGCCACAGATCCATGGGAAGTCTAAGTGATGTACGACCAGAAAAGAAAGAGATGGCCCGTGAGCTTCAACAGTTAGCAAGCCTAGGAGTCCGAGTAGTGGACTCAGGTAGCAGCGGAGCTACTATTCAGAATTTAGCAGTTTCATCGCTAGTAGCGGAAGTAAAGGAGCGACAATATGAGGATCCCATGCTAACGCAGTAAAGCGATACACTCCCTTAGAAGGAGGGGTCATCATTTGATATTTCGGAAGACGGAGTTCTCCAATGTCGAGGCAGGTTATGTGTTCCCGATGTGTATGGTCTACGTCACCAAATATTGAGGGAAGCTCATTGTTCCCGTTACTCCGTTCACCCTGGAGCGACAAAAATGTATCATGATCTTAAGTCTATATATTGGTGGAAAGGGATGAAGAAAGATATAGCGTAATTCATAGCTCAGTGTCCCAATTTCCAACAAGTGAAGATCGAGCACCAAAAGTCGGGTGGCTTATTGCAAGCTATAGAAATCCCAACTTGGAAGTGGGAAGTGATTAATATGGATTTCATTACAGGGTTACCCCGTTCTCGAAATAAGTATGATTCCATATGGGTGATTGTGGATAGACTCACAAAGTCAGCTCATTTCTTACCGGTCAGGACTACCTATGTGGCAGAAGATTATGCAAAGCTTTATCTTAAAGAGATAGTGAGACTCCATGGCGTTCCGGTATCTATTATCTCCGATAGAGGGACTCAGTTTACAGCTAAGTTTTGGGAGTCCTTCCAAGAGGGTCTAGGGACCCAAGTGCGCCTAAGCACGGCATTTCACCTCCAGACCGATGGGCAAGCTGAACGTGCTATATGTTACGGGCATGTATGATAGATTTCAGAGGAAATTGGGATGACCATTTGCCACTCATTGAGTTTGCTTACAATAACAGTTATCATTCTAGCATTCAAATGGCGTCGTATGAGGCTCTATATGGGCGAAAGTGTAGATCCCCAATTGGGTGGTTTGAAACCGGAGAAGCCAAGTTGATAGGGCCAGATTTGGTCCAGCAAGCTATAGAGAAAGTCAAGCTTATACAAGATCGGTTATTAGCGGCTCAAGGTCGCCAGAAGTCCTATGCGGATAATCGTCGAAGTCGAAGGGACTTAGAGTTCCAAGTTAAGGATTGGGTATTTTTGAAAGTGTCGCCAATGAAAGGCGTTATGAGATTTGGAAAAAAGGGGAAGCTCAGTCCCCGGTATATCGGACCCTATGAGATTGTGCGCAAAATAGGCAAAGTGGCCTATGAGCTAGATCTACCTCCAGATTTGGAGTCAGTCCATCCAGTATTTCATGTCTCGATACTTCGAAAGTGTGTTGAAGATCCTACGAGGATCTTCCCAGTAGACGATATTCAAGTGACAGAAAAGCTAACTTATGATGAAATACCCATTGCCATATTAGATAGGCAAGTACGGAGACTTAGAAACAAGGAAGTGGCCTCAGTTAAGGTCTTATGGAGGAACAACAATCGAGAGGAAAAGACGTGGGAAGCAGAAGAGAGTATGCGATCAAAATACCCACATTTATTTCAGCCCTTGGAAGAAGTCCAAGATGAGACGTCAAAATCATAAGGTATGCATGTTTTCCTTTCATACATTCAGGTCGTGTGTGGCAAAATTTCTAGTGCTGTTGTATTATTGCCCTGTGAGGCATTGTTATTATGGGTTGTTGTGACAGGGTGGTAGTGCCACATTACAGAGGAAACTCCGGCGAATTTTTTTTATAGAATTCCCCAAGCCTTTAACATTCGAGGACGAATGTTCCTAAGGGGGGTAGAATGTTACACCTCAGAAAATTTTCCGTTGGTACGCAAGAGAACGAACTAGTGATGAATATGAGTGCATGATGTCCATGAGCAAGAAACGACGTTTGATGACCTTAGGCGAGATTTCGAAAGTATCCGATGTGAGACGAGAAAGTTGGCTAAGTTAAGAAGAGATACAAGGTGAGCAATGCATGTGCATGGACGGGGGTGATTAAAATGAGGAGTCTAAGAAATATGGGAAGTTGCAGAATTGCAACTGCCCAGTGGTCGTATATTGCAAAATACGGACCGTAAAGTGCAATACGGTCCGTAAACTGGCAGTCGTAAACTGCCATGCAAAAGCTTCAGCTTTCTGCCCAGTGGTCGTAAAGTGAAAATACGGACCGTAAACTGGTATACGGTCCGTAAACTGCCAGGTCATAAACTGGCATGCCAAACTTCAACTTTCTGCCAGCCGAGGAAATGGTTAAATACGACCAGGTGGACGGACCGTAAAGTGATTTACGGCCCGTAAACCATGGTCGTAAACCACCATGAAGGCAGCCCAGCTTCTGGTTCTGGAAATGGTTAATTACGCCCATGGAGGACGAGCCGTATAGTGGAATACGGGTCGTAAACCTCCATGGACGACCACTGTTCACCCAGCACAGATTTTTCAATTCATTAAATATGAGGATCAAGACTTGTCTTATTTCATTAAAACATTACACCACTTCTCTCTAAAACTTCTCTCTACATTTATTATAAGAGTTTTCAAGGATTATAAGTCATCAATAACATTAAGACAAGTGAATCAAGGATAAGGGAATCATCAAGGATCATCCAAGTTAAGAAATCCAAATGGAGAAAAAACTAGGGTTTTGCTCAAAGAGGAGTATTATCAACCAAAGCTTGTTCCTACAACTTCTAAGGTAAGATTCATGATTTTTACATGATGTTTAAGGTATTGGAGAATTAAAATACATGGATTGTAAAAAATATGGTCAACTAGGTCATGAATGATGAATAGTGACATTTTGAGAAATAGTTTGAATTGAGTTATGAATGTTGTTGTGTTGTGATATGAATGTGTTATAAATGGTATTAAGATCATGAACTAGACACTTTAGACGAATGGACGAAGTTGGGTGTTATGACCATGAATGTGGGTGAATTAGAGGCAAATTAAGGAATCTAGTTAATGTGGATAATGTGAATGACTAATGACCATTGTTACGATATTAATGAAGGTATAAACACTAGCATTGGAAGGAAACGTGCAAGTGTAGAATAGTCCGACGAAAAGGTATGTAAGGCTAACCCTTCTTTCATAAGGCATGGTTCTTGGCCAAACTCCTAATTTCCTCTATATGAGTATGTTGTCTTCACATGGTTGACATTCCGAGCTCATAAGCTCACGACCCTTGATATGTACTATAATTATACTATGTTCCTCGTATGACGAGTAAGTCTATAATGTAGATGTAACGATAATGATGAGGATAGTAATGATGATGAGAGTAACATGAGATTAGAGATGCTTACGAGCTATGATATATGTATATGTATGCCTATGAAGGGCTATGATAAGACCCCGAGCTTATGATGTCGGGTAAGACTATATGTATATGACTATGTATAAAGTATGTACACGATTACGAAACGCGCGCACACCTCTGCAGATGGTACGGATAACCCTGACGCCTTGGTAGGTCCAGGTATGTATGATCTTGAGCCTTGGTTGGCCAAGTATGTATGACACACCGATCCTACGAGGTTGGGTATGCTATGTAAATACTATGTATATGATATGACTATGTATATAATATGAATATGAGTGTAAGACTTAGTAAGGGCATGTATACGAATATGAACACAAAGTGGTATGGCTATTATTATGGGATACGAACGACGATGTATGCAAGTAAGCGACATGATGATGATGATGATATTACTGTCTCCCCTCCTATGTTATTTCATATCATATCTATTATGCTTCTATATTGATGTTGATCATGCTTTACATACTCAGTACATTCTTCGTACTGACGTCCTTTTGTTTGTGGACGCTGCGTCATGCCCGCAGGTGCACAGGGAGACAGACTTGATCCATAGCTGCTTATTCAGAGATTGCATAGCAGAGCTCCATTTCTTTCGGAGCCGTAGCTTTTGGGTACTTGTTGTTTTGTGTATATAATTATGGGCATAGCGGGGTCCTGCCCCGCTCATACGATATGTCATACTCTTAGAGGCTCGTAGTCATGTGTATGTTGGTAGAGATGTTCGGCCATGTCGGCCCATGTTTTGTATATCTTTTGTTAGCCACGTCGGCCTTGTACTTATGATGTGGCATAGATGCCTATGATATGTTAAATGATGATGGTCGTCTAATAGGATCAATATGATTAACGATAAGAAAAGCACGAATTGACTTATGGTTCACCTAGTTATGTTATATACGATAAGGGGGTGCCCGGGTGGGGTAGCACCGGGTGCTCGTCGCGGCCCCCTAGCCGGGTCGTGACAATCTATGGGTACAATTTTGAAGGATCTCCAATACAGTTACGAAGCATTAACATATGGAAAACCAGATGGACTGACTTTAAGTCTGAAGGTAGATCTAACTCATAGGCCATTTGGCCCATTCTGCATATAATTATGTAAGGTCCAATGTATCGAGGGGTAAGTTTTCCCTTCTTACCAAATCTCATAATGCCTTTCATAAGAGATACCTTTAAGAATACCCAGTCATTAACTTGGAACTCTAAGTCTCGGCTGCGATTATCTGCATAAGACTTCTGACAACTCTGGGCTGTCAATAATCGATCCTGAATAAGCTTGATCTTCTCCATTGCTTGCTGGATCAAATCTGGCCCTACTAACTTAGTCTCCACCACTTCAAACCATCAAATTGGTGATCTATACTTCTACCCATATAAAGCCTCATACGGGGACATCTGAATATTAGAATAATAGCTATTATTATATACAAACTCAATAAGCGGCAAATGGTTATCCCAATTACCTCCAAAGTCTATCACACATGCCCATGGCATATCCTTGAGGGTCTGAATGGTACGCTCAGTTGGAAGGACTTCCAGAAATTTGTTGTAAACTACACATCTCTGTCGAAGATAATAGATACTAGAACACCATGGAATCGTACTATCTCTTTGATATAAAGCTTTTCATAATCTTCAACTGAGTATGTAGTCCTAACAGGCAAAAAATAAGTTGATTTTGTAAGTCTATCAACAATCACCCATATAGAATCAAACTGATGCTGGGAACGAGGTATGCCTGTAATGAAATTCATATTAATTACTTCCCATTTTCAAGTCGGAATTTTAATAGCTTGCAATAATCCACCGGGTTTTAGATGCTCAATTTTTACCTGTTGACAGTTAGGATATTGAGCTACAAACTCTGCAATGTCTTTCTTCATTCTGTCCTACCAATAAACTTCATTGATATCATGGTACATATTTTTTGTTCCCGGATGAATAGAATAATGGGAACAATGAGCCTCCTCTAAAAGCTGGCAGCATAATTCTGCAACATCAAGAACACATACCCTGCCTCGGTATTTGAGAACTCTATCTGCAGAAATCTTGAATAGTGACTTTTTCTTCTGGAGAGATGTATCTCTATAATGAACCAACATGGGATCCTCATATTGGCACTCTTTCAACTCAACGACTAGAAAGGAGACTGCCAAAATCTGAATAATAACTCTCGTATCGCCCGAGTCCAATAATCGGACTCCTAGGTTAGCTAACGGCTGAAAAATCATATAAGCTACCCATGGATCTACGGCTAAGGGAATTGGCTACTACATTCGCCTTTCCCACATGGTACAAGATACTAACATCATAATCTTTCAATAGCTCGACCCATCGCCTTTGCCGCAAATTCAACTCTTTCTGCTTGAAAATATACTGGAGACTCTTATGGTCTATATAGATGTCAACAAGGATGCCATACAAATAGTGCCTCCACATCTTCAATGCGTGAATCACCGCAACCAACTCTAGATCATGGGTCGGGTAGTTTTTCACGTGTTTTGGTAACTGCCTTAAAGCATAAGTAATAAATTTACCGTGCTGCGTCAATACACAACCTAGACCAACACCTAAAGCATCACAACAAATGACATAGCCCTCCGATCCTTCCATAAGTGTCAGAACCGGGGCTGAAGTCAATCCATTCTTCAACTCCTGAAAATTATGCTTACAAGCATCCGTCCATTGAAACTTAGCTGATTTTTAAGTCAGCTTCGTCAGTGGTGCAGAGATAGAAGAAAAACCTTCTATAATCTTCTGTAATAAGCTGGTAAGCCCAGAAAACTACTTTCTGCTTGAAAATATACTGGAGACTCTTATGGTCTATATAGATGTCAACATGGACGCCATACAAATAGTGCCTCCACATCTTCAATGCGTGAATCACCGCAACTAACTCTAGATCATGGGTCGGGTAGTTTTTCTCGTGTTTTGGTAACTGCCTTAAAGCATAAGTAATAAATTTACCGTGCTACGTCAATACACAACCTAGACCAACACCTGAAGCATCACAACAAATGACATAGCCCTCCGATCCTTCCATAAGTGTCAGAACCGGGGCTGAAGTCAATCCATTCTTCAACTCCTGAAAATTACGCTTACAAGCATCCGTCCATTGAAACTTAGCTGATTTTTAAGTCAGCTTCGTCAGTGGTGCAGAGATAGAAGAAAAACCTTCTACAATCTTCTATAATAAGCTGCTAAGCCCAGAAAACTACTTTCTGTTTGAAAATATACTGGAGACTCTTATGGTCTATATAGATGTCAACATGGATGCCATACAAATAGAGCCTCCACATCTTCAATGCGTGAATCACCGCAACTAACTCTAGATCATGGGTCGGGTAGTTTTTCTCGTGTTTTGGTAACTGCCTTAAAGCATAAGTAATAAATTTACCGTGCTGCGTCAATACACAACCTAGACCAACACCTGAAGCATCACAACAAATGACATAGCCCTCCGATCCTTCCATAAGTGTCAGAACCGGGGCTGAAGTCAATCCATTCTTCAACTCCTGAAAATTATGCTTACAAACATCTGTCCATTGAAACTTAGCTGATTTTTAAGTCAGCTTCGTCAGTGGTGCAGAGATAGAAGAAAAACCTTCTACAATATTCTGTAATAAGCTGCTAAGCCCAGAAAACTACGAACTTCTGTAGGTGTTATAGGTCTCGGCCAAGTGTTTACAGCTTCAATTTTTTAGGTATCCACCGGAATGCCATCAGCTAAAATAATATGCCCTAGAAAAGTCATAGAATTCAACCAGAACTTATGTTTAGAGAACTTTGCATATAACTCCCGGGCCTGAAGAAATCTAACGACAACACGTAAATGATCTGCATGCTCTGCTTCTGATCCAGAATATGTCAGGATATCATCGATAGACACGATCACAAACAAATCTAGGAAAGTCCTGAATACACTGTTCATTAAATCCATAAATATCACTGGTGCATTAGTCAACTCGAACGACATTACCCGAAACTCAAAATGACCATATCTAGTTCGGAAGGCCATCTTAGGAATGTCTGTCACGACCCCGCCCCGTGGGCCATGACTAGTGCCCGAGCTGGACACCCATATGTACCTGTCAGACATAATCGGACTGATACTATAGGTCCTCGATCAATCACATCGTAATAACATACGCAAGCCGACGAGGCTGCCACTGTATATATCATTATACTACGCAAGCCGACAAGGCTGCCACTACATATCAGTGTATTACGCAAGCCGACAAGGCTGCCACTACGAAACAATAATATATGCAAGCCGGCAAGGCTGCTACAACGACAGAACATCCACAATAACCATATAGACACAACTGATCAAATCTGAACACAACCGATCAAATCTGAACACAACCCACATACTTGTCTACAGACCTCTAAGAGTTTCAACAGTGAAATATGACGGGACAGGGCCCCGTCGTACCCCTAGACAAATATACATATATATACATCAGAAGGTCTGTACCAAAATCTAGGCTCCAGAACAATGGAGCTCTCCAAGACAGCAAAAAGGGAATCCTAAGCTGGCGGATCACCGAAGCGATTATCTGCACCTGCGGGTATGAAACGCAGTGTCACACCCTAATCCTGCTAGGTTGTGATGGGCACCCGACCCCATATTCGGAGCCGAGCGAACCCACTGACTCTTATTACATACATACTCGCTTGGACTTCCAACTTAAATTAAATGAAATACATAATAAGAGCTTTCAGAAATATTCTTTTCGCTATTCTCAAATCAAACAAAATCTGCAATCATATGGAATTTATCACATAACACAGAATGACACATCGGCTGATGGAGCCGCTTACAGACTGACTTCCAATACCCACGACCCTGTCTGCAAAGTCTCTAACATCAATCCAGAAATCAGAACATACATATACTCTGACTCGGAAACACTCCAGGAGGAAATGGAGCTCGCCAATCCCGCTGGATCATCTTCTGACAAAATCTTCTACTCTTCTGGGTGTACCTGCGTGGCATGAAACGCAGCCCCCGAAGAAAGGGGGTCAGTACGGAATATGTACTGAGCATGTAAGGCATGAAATACAGAAAACAGAACCATAATCGAAACAAACAGTACAAGAGTGGGTACATTATCCGAATTACCAAAGCGCTTATTTTCCAATCGCAAATCGTGTATGCAGATGTCATATGTCAGAAAAAGTGCAGATCCAGAATATCCGAATGTTTGTTTCCCAAACATAGATCATATATGCCGACGTCATATGTCAGAAGAAGTACGGACTCAGAATGTTTGTTTTCCAGACACAACTCATGTATGCTGGTATCATATATCAGAAGGAGTACAGAGGGTACAGAATGCCAAAATGCTTACTTTCCAAACACAAATCATGCATATCAGAATCATATATCGTATATATGCGTATAACAGATCCCGACCCTCTATTAAGGGACACGGTGAACAGAATCATATAACAGATCCCGGCCCTCTAGTAAGGGACGTGGTGAACAGAATCATCATATGCCAAAATCATATATCATATATGCATATAACAGATCCCGGCCCTTTAGTGAGGGACGCGGTGAACAGAATTATCAATGCATGTCAGAATCATATACCAAATATGCAGATAACAGATCCCGGCCCTCTATTGCGGAACGCGGTGAACAGAATCATCATATGCCATCCTGGCCGCCATCCCCATATCATCATATCATCATATACAGATATACATATAACAGAACCCGGCCCGCAAGGGAGAGGGACGCGGTGAACAATGCAGAGGAAGGCGCACGATAACAGAACCTGGCCCGGGACGCAGTGAATAACATACTGAGGCTTGCACGAACAGAGTCGTGAGAAAGCATATACACATAAGTCAAGACTCGATAGATACGTACACTTACCGACGTTTGAAGGATCATAAACACGTTTCGAGTCAATCAGAGTTAGTATATGAAAGTTACAGACATTTTTACCACAGAACTTTTACGAACGTTTCAAAGCAAATCCAATATCTTTTACAAAAGTTAGGGACATTAGAACTTACAGAACTCTTTCAGAAACAAAACTCTTTATACTCATCTCATTATACAATCATATAATAAGCTCGATCATATCAGACATACTTATAACAGAAGTGAATCAGAATCATAGACAACCTCGGAAACATATCAAACAGAGTTTCGGAATCATGGATACATATCAAAACCTTATGAAGTAGCTTATTCATTTATTAATCATACAATAGACTCAACCATACGAAACATGCTCATGACAAGAGAGAATACGCATCATAACCAAGCTCAGAATCAAAGAGTAGAGTTACCCCGATGTGCGTGTCATGTCATACCTTACTTAGCTCTAGGACATGCCAAAAGAAAGAAGGGGTAAGCCTTACATACCTGCTCCATGGTCTATTAGCTACGCTTATTCGTCCAAGCTTGCTAGTCTACATTCAAGAAGATTCACATAATCATTAGATTCGTCGTCATACACTTGCATTAGTTTCTCAAATAAATTCACTTATAATTTGCCGAAATTTTGGCAGCATTTCCCCTGTATATACACTACCCCCGAGAATCTAACTCGGCCAAATGATCAATCAACAATCCAAGAATTTAACTCGGCCAAATTACCAACAACATTACCAACAATCATGCTAACAACTTCAACGATCAATCCCAAAATGTGTTCTAACATTAACAACTCTTGTCACACAAGTCAACGGCATTTCATTTATATTCAATTTAATTGCATATATTCAAGCTAACACCAATGATTCCACATTCAAGTATTAATCCGAAATCATTCTAACATGATTCAAGAATGCTTCAAATAATTCACATAATATTCAAAACAACCCAATCAACATACTACTTCACCCGAAACCTTCCAAATTCAACAAGAACAATAACAACACATTTATTCTCTTCCAACTTCATGAATTACACCAACAATTCACATACTAACAACATTGTCTTCCATAAATACAATAATACTATATTCAAATCACATTAACTTCTAAAACAACTCTCCAACCATTACAACCTCACTAGATTCATTAAACTTTCATTTTCATCATAGAATTCATTACGACAACAACCAAAATACTAGATAAAACTAATTCATCATCCCTATACAACACAACACACACACGGCCAAGCTCCACACCACACGGCCACCACTTCAACACACTAAATTCATGGTTTTCATTCATTTTACATCATGGAATCCACAACGCAACAATCAAACTACAAAATAAAATTAGTTCTCCACTCCTACACAACACAACATAGGCACGGCTACAACTTCCACACCATAGTTTCATGAATTTCATTCATTTCCACATACCACAACATGTACAAATCATCCATAACATATGAAAGGGAAGATTGAACACATACCTTTTTCACTCAACTTCTTGGCTTGACTAAGGTTGTGAACTTGCACAATTAAATAATTTTATTGCTCCAACAACCATTCCATGTTAAAGAGGACCTTCAACTTGGTTGGAATACTAGAAGAAAAATATTTTTCTTGATCAACTTTTCCATGGCTCATGTTCGGCCAAGGTATGGCCGAATGACCCTTGTTCCTCTTTTTTTTCTCCAAGTTCCTATAAACTTCTAAAGATGAGAATAAAAATATGACCAATTGGTCATCTAATTATACACATGGACAATTCATTTATCTGGGCCAAAGCCCACCCCATAGTGCACGGCCACATGGGCCTTTTATTTTAAGCCCATCTTTTTTTCTTTTTTTTTGTAATTCATGAAAAATTATTTTTCAAATTCCAAATTTGCCCTTAGCCTTCCTCAATATTTCTATGAGCTATCTTGCGAATTTTCCTTTTCACCCTTAGCCTTTCTCAATATTTCCATACCAATAATATTCATAAATAATATTCATAACAACTTGTGTATTAAAATAACTTTGAAAAATAGTTTTGCCCTTAACTTCTCGCAATTATCTTGAATTATCTGAACGTACAAAATACGGGCTATAACACGCAGCCCCCCCCCCCCCCCAAGAAAGGGGGTTAGTACGGAATATGTACTGAGTATATAAAACATGAAATATAGTAAAAAAGGACCATAACTGAAATAAGGTGTGCAGAAAACAAGTACAATGTCCAGAATACCAAACACTTGCCTTTTGAAACATAAATCATGCATGTCAGTATCATATATCATATCAGGCCCCTTATGGGACCCGGTAAACATGGTCACCACCCCTTCTTTGGCACCATAACACAGCATAACACCACAGCACAACATAACTCCATAAACACAGCATAACCCCACAACACAACATAACTCCATAAACACAGCATAACCCCATAACACAGCATAACTCCATAAACACAGCATAACCGCATAACACAGCATAACTCCATAAACACAGCATAACTCCATAAACACATCATAACCCCATAACACAGCATAACTCCATAAACACAGCATAACCCCATAACACAGCATAACTCCATAAACACAGCATAACCTCATCATATATATATGTATATCATATTTCGGCCCTCTAGTGAGGGACTCGGTGAACAATGCAGTAAGACTGTGCACGATAACATATCCTGGCCCGGGACTCAGTGAAAGACATATTGAGACATGCACGAGTGGAGTAGTGAGCAACCATATGCAAATTAAAACATTTTCAAAAACTCAATGGAACAATCAAAACGAACTGTCATTTGAAGATCAGGACAATAGTCATATCAAATACCTTTCGGATGTCACTGTGGATTATATCAGAATAGAACTTCTGGAATCATATATATACGTATCAGGGTATATCGAAGACTCAATGGAATAATAGTCATATGTCAATATAGTATGAACATTTCATAGAAGTCTGGACATTAGTTATCATAAAGCTCCTAAGAATAGGAGCTTATATATCGACTGTTATCCAACGTACAAAAAACTAAAGAAGGAAGCTCAATCACTTAAGAGTTCTAACATCAAGAAGTGAATAAAAATCATAAATCACACTCAAAACTTATGAATAGGATTACCTCAAAGTTCATATCATTCATCGCTTAGATCTAAGACATGCCAAAAAGAAGAAGGGACAGCTTTACATACCTGTTAGCGACTATTCGTAAGTCCGTTCGCCTCGTCGCTCTTTTAGCCTATTTAATATAAGAGTAACGTTATCGTTAGTAACTATATTTTCTTGTTCGTAAATCCGTAGGCCGTCGCTTATAGAACTTATTCTTTAACTTATATTTCTCGTTTAGGGTTTTTCATTATTCAAGGACTTAACGACAGTCGGGCAGCATTTCCCCTATATATTCGCCTAACCTGAATTTCCAATTACTCTCCTGTTAACACAGAAACACCAACAACAACATATGGATATAATCATATCTTCAATTCTTTCAATTCAATAAGAATAACAACATGTTCATATCAACACAACTTTAACCTTATATCTAATCCCTTCATTCCTTTACCATATAATTCATGATAACATCAATCATGTTGTCACTTAAAAATCAATTCACCATGCCTAATTAAAGCATCCCCCTACACGGCTCAATTTACATTTCAACATCAACATATACAACTTCGTACATTCATCACACATTTACCAATTCATACAAGTTTAAATTGTCTCCAAAACGTGTAAAAAAAAAAAACATTAGCTCTTACCTTGATAAGCTTGGCTCCTTAATATTGTTAATCCCTTGAATGTTCACAACACCACAACACTTTAATTTTTGTCCATCATCCTCTCAATGCTCGGCCAAAGCAGCCATGGCCGAGAGCTTTTTTTTTTCTTTCTTCAATTTAATAGTTGTTCTTGTTTTGTGTTCAATTGCAATGTGAAGAGATGACTCATTACCTCATTTGGTGATATACATATATGAGCCTCCTAGGCCCTACACGTGCCCCCCTTTATGTGTCATCTATTTTCCTTTTTTTTTAATTAAAAATCGGGTGGGGCCCACTTTGGTAATTAATCTTAATTAATTTTATTAATCACTAATTCTTGCTTAATAATCTAATCACAAATAATTAATCCCTAATCTCCAATAATATTTTTACACTAATTAAAATTTATAAACAATTTATGTTTTAATTAAAATTGAAAATTAAAGATTTCTAGTTCGTGTCCGAAATGATCCCGTCTTTAACTTGAGTCGATTCTCTTGCGAACAACTCGACGTATGAAAATAAGGGATATAACAATGTCCTTCTCTATAACTCTCACCTGGTTGTACCCTGATCCCAAATCTAACTTTGAGAACCATTTGGCACCCTGCAACTGATTAAATAAATCATCAATTCTTGGAAGTGCATATTTGTTCATTATCGTCACCTTGTTCAGCTGTCTATAATCGATACACATTCGCAAGGAGCCATCTTTCTTTCTTACAAATGACACTGGTGCTCCCCATGGCAACGTACTAGGCCTGATAAAACCTTGCTCAAGCAAATCTTTCCACAGCTCCTTTAGCTCCCTCAATTCTGCATGTGCCACATTCTATAAGAAGGAATAGATATTGGCTTAGTATTTGGTAACACATCATTCTATAAGAAGGAATAGATATTGGCTTAGTATCTGGTAACACATCAATGGAAAAATCAATTTCCCGTTCTGGTGGAAGACCTGGAAACTCGTCCGAATATTCATTAACTACTGGAATAGATTGAAAGACCGGCGACTTTGGTTCTGTATCTTGAACCCGGACTAAATGGTTTATACAGCCTTTGGCAATCATCTTTCTTGATTTGAGATAGGAAATAAACCTACCTCTCGGAGATGCTATATTACCCTTCCACTCTAGAACTGGTTCTCCTAGGAACTAAAAACGAACCATATTCGTTCTACAATCAACATTGGCATAATAAGAAGCCAACTAATCCATGCCCGTAATAACATTAAAATCTAACATATTTGGCACAATAAAATCTGCCATAGTATGACGATCACAGACTATAACCACATAATTTCTATACCCATCTAGCTACCACTGGGTCACCAACTGGGGTAGACACCTCAAAAGATTCAATCGACTCAGGTTTTACCCCAAACTGACCAGCGATAAGAGGAGTAACATACGATAATATAGAACCTGAAACAATCAGTGCATATACGTCATGTGAAGATACTGATAATATACCTGTAACAACATTAGGCGAAGACTCGAGATCCTATCGTCTAGCTAGTGCAAATATGCGATTCTGAGGACCGCCAGAATTGGATGCTCCCACTCTGCCTCTACTATGGCCTGCTGATGTCTGAGAGCCTTGCCCCGGAGGGTGTACAGATGATAACGAACCAGCTGTTGATCCTATGGGTTGAATAATACCTCTACCACCTCTCGATGGACAGTCACACATCATATGGCCTGCCTGACTGCAGGCATAACAAGCACCGAACCCAAGCGGCACTATCCCGAATATAGCTTACCATATTGGGTACATCGTGGCAAAGGTGGCCGCATCTAGTCTGAATCACCCCTATACTGGGAACCTGAGGCTCTGGAACTCTGACCTGGACTTGAATAAAAAGGTCGATCGAATCACTGACTGGCAAATCGTGGAGGTGCACTAGCCACTGAATGGCCTGAGTGCTTAAGATACTGCTGCTTCGGACCCCCTCTGAACTCACTAACCACACTTGAGGATCTGGCTCTCTTACTATAACCCCTATCATGCTCACACTCAACCTCCACTGATGTTGTCACTCTTCAAGATTCTATGCGTGGGCCTGAATACGAGAAAAATCCTTACCATCCTGAAGTGAGAGCATCAAGAAATCATCAATTAAATTTGGTCCCAAACCACTCACATATCGGTGGACACGATCTTCCATATGAGCTACCATAGCTGGAGCGTACCTAGCCAATGAGTTAAAACGAAGGCTATACTCCCGAGCACTCATGTTCCCCTGTCTATGGTTTAGGACCCTATCATCTTTGGCCTGTCGAATCTCTGGCGGTAAATAAAGTCGAAAGAAAGCATCTACAAACTCTTTCCATATAGGTAGAGGTGCATTAACCCCTCTAGAAGACACCCATACCAATGAACAGCCACATCCTGTAATCTGTAAGAGACTAACTCTACTGACTCAATATCTGAATCATGCATCACACGCAATGTCCTCAACATCCCATCTATAAAGTTTTGCGGGTCCTCATCTGGTTTTTACCCAAAGAAATCTGGAGGGTCTAAGTTAATAAAATCACAAACTCTTGCACTAACAGCCTTATCACCATCACCCGCACCCTGTCGCTAAGCGTGAGCGGCTACTAACATGGTCAATAACTGAATAGCCTCTCTCATTTGTTGGCCTGAGGCATCCGGTGGAGGAACTGGAGGTGCTGGAGCTAGAGCTGGGGCTTCTCTATGCTTCTCTGGAGTGGGCGGAGTATGGTAGGACCGAGATGGAACCTCATTCTGGGACTCGCCCTCCTCTACATCTGTAAGTGGTACCCATCCAGTTCTCCCACCTGCCACTGAATTGCCCTTCTGGGCCGTTGTAGCTTTTCTCTTCACAGGCATCGCTGAAATCATAACACACGATCAGAAAAAAGAGAATCCTTATAAATGGCTCTATCGCACAATCTAAGATGAGAAAGAAAGGTCAATCATTCCAAAATGCCCTGCAGCCTCCTGTTTATAAGTGTGGCGCACTTTACACCTATAAATAAGACTCTACTAGACACAGCTCATAGATAAACTCTAAGACGAACTGCTCTGATACCACTTTTGTCACGACCCAACCGGAGGGCCATGACGGGTACTCAGAGCTAACCTACTGAGCACCTCATGACATACATCTCATAATCATATCTAAGTGGACAACAAGGTTAACTCATAAATACCATGATCCATAAGGGACATGAGTCCACGAGATATATGCATATCTAAATACTCACCATCAAACAATGCCCATATATACAAGCCGACAAGGCTACCAAAAATGATATACACAATATGAACCGAAGAGGTCATAGAACATCTAACTATATACACCGGTCTATGAGCCTCTATATGGAGTGCATAACATCATAAACACGGGACAAGACCCCGCCATACCTATATATGTACACAGCTGAACCGCAGCTCCAGAGCAAATGGAGTGCTCCTGTACAATCGCTGATGAAGCAGCCTAGGGGTCTGGTCTGTCTCCCTATCTACCTGCGGGCATGAACGTAGCGTCCACAAACAAAAGGACGTCAGTACGAATAATGTACCGATTATGGAAGGCATGAGTAACAAAATAATGAAAGTATGAAGATAACATAAGAAAAAAATATCAATTTGTACCTCTGAATGCCTCTTAAGGAGAATGTCATGCATGCTTAGCCTTTTAAAAAAAAATCATACATACATATAAAGTATCGTACCCGGCCATATAGGCTCGGTGTTATCATAATATCACCATCATCCCACGTTTGGGTTATTCCGCATCCTGGGTAACATCGTAACATAACCACTGCAGTGGTATGCACATCTATGTGTCATACCCCGATGACTATAGCGCGGCTTGGTGTGAGAAAATGGCTACATATATAAAGCATGCATGAGAGCCCAAATTAAAGCTATAACTCTATCGGAGTGACGTAAGGTCGATAAACCTCCAATTGCCATTACGGAATCATCATCATCGCTATATCTCACCTTGAAGGGACAATTACCATAAGATGAGATCAACAACAATGAACATCATGAAACAAATTTCAATAATATCATAAGAACATCAAAAACTATAAGCATTAGTATGTCCAGAAATGGAGTCATCATGTCAGACATTTGTATATATATTTGTATCGAAGTGATCATGCCATAAGAAGGAAAGGGATATCCTTAACATACCTTTGCGTCTCCTTAACTACTTAATGTTTTTCCTCCAGGGCTCGCAAATCTACATTCAAGAAGATTTATACTAGATTTAAGTCTTGAAAACACTCATAAGTTCAAACTAGAGTAATTAGTGAGCTAGCGGAATTTGGGCAGCATTGCCCCTATTTTATCTACTTCCAACAAATTCCAAAACAACTCCCAAACAGCAATAACGCCCTCAAAAATACCATAATCAAAAGGGTTCATTCAAACTAAACTAAATTAATCCAAAATTCCCTTTCAAATTCAACTCATAGCCATCAACTTCAATTTAGTACCTTGTGACTTCTCCACTATGTTTCTTTTCCTTTGCAGGACTTGTTAAACATTTAAATCAACTAAATCATAAGAAATAAGATGAAGATCATACCATTTACTAGAATAAATTCATGTCACTCAACTTCTTCCAAGACCAAATTCACCACAATCTCAAATAGAAGCAAGAACAATCATCTTGCACGAGTTAGCTTGGGGTTTTGGAGTTTGATCTTCTCATTTAATGGTGTGAAAGGTTTTGTAATGTTATAGAACCTTCAAGAACACTCTAATAAGATGGGGAGAGAAGTGTACAAAGTGGATATGAAAAATGGGATCTTTTGGAGTTTAAAAAGGCCTTAAAACCGGTCACTGCTCCGTGTTGCAGAGGAGATGCGTCACCGCAAGTTGAACTTGCAGCTGAATACTCCCTCCACAACATAGGGGTGGTGCTGGGTAGTAATATCCTCCCAAATTGCAAGTTTTTGGACAGTATGCTGTAGAGAAAACTCAGTATGCGGCCGCAAACTACCCACGAACTCCAATTTTCACGAAAATGCGTTCTTTTCAATTCGTTTGACCTCCCATCCTTATGATACCTTCTGGACACTTATGTAAACCTTCATTGACCATATAAGTATCCCTATAAATCCTTCTCAAACTAATGCTAAACAATGTATATCACAAATGATGCGAGATCTTCCCAAAAGCATGACACAAATTCTAACCTTCAACAAACTTGCTTCCACAGATTTATTTAACTCCGAAACCTTAAGGTACATACTTAAAATTGTTATATATCCTCCTTAACCTTGTAAAGGCTTCATTTCCACTTTGGGATTTTGTTAGTTTTCATATAATGCAAACAATGCGAAGTTTCCAAAGTGTAACACCTGCATACAACAAGAACAATCCCTTTACATGCCACACGACCCCTAACATATCAATAACAGCTCATGAATATAAATACTTCTATACACCCAATTCAGTCTCGACATGTTGCACAAAACAACTAATAACTAAACTACATTAATCAACCTCTAACTTACCAACTATTAGCAACTAAGCACATTTAAATCATCAACTAACTCATCTCCAACATGCTAATATTTCTAGCATCTAAAGTATAACAAGAACAACCCACAACTTTGCACAACAACACCCCTTAACTCAATTTCAACATATAAACACCAATCTATACTTTCATTGTAACTAAACACATCTAGAACTCAAGTTGACCTATAAACATGAAGGATAAGGTGATTCTAATAAAACCCTAGAAGTTCTAAACTTGAACTCATTGACAAAATCTTTCGGTTTAATATAATCCGATGAAAAGTTGATGTTAGAATCACGTAGTTAACAAAGGTATAACCATGGCTTATCATAAGGATTATTTACCTTGAAGATGGAGGAAAGGAGAGTGAGATATAGAGATTTGGTCGAAATTAGAGAGACACAGAGAGAGAGAGATAGAGAGGGGGAGAGAGAAGAAGTGAGAAATGAGAGAAAAATCTGATTTGGGGCTATTTAAAGCACCTTTTCCTTTTTGGTTGACCCCATCTTAGCCAAAAGGTCAATTACATGCTTGAATTCAATACTTAATGTACGACTACTACATGCTCCAAATACCTTACCAAAATGACTTACTTAAAATGTCATGATCTTCGAAGCATACCACAAATATACAGGTTATAATAGTAACCTTATTCCTCCATATTCAAGTAAATTCATCGACTTCAACTTAGTTATACACGTGTTAAGAAGTACAGGGTGCTACACCACCTACATACTGCACATATGCAGACACGGCTCAGACATATACCTTATTTTCTACATATACATGGATTTTTGCCATAGATTTTTCATTCTTCCTTCACATGCATATGACCCCACTTGCTCAAACGCATACATAAATGCCACCAAGGATATTCTCCTGATGTCTCTCAACCTCTTTACCTTATAAAGTTTCCCTAGACATGAATAAACCAAAAAAAATGTCAAAAATCTTTAAAATTACCTAAGGGAATTTCAGCGAGGAAATCTATGTGGAGTAAAGAACTCAACGAAAATTTAGACATTGGTTAAAAGGTTATTGTAGAAAAAGAAAATAATGGGTATAAAATTGAAGAAGGTATCTTAAGCTAAATCCCAATAACTAAAGCATCTCTGATGATGAATTGAATCAAAATTGTCCTTTGAAATAATGTGTAATCAAAAAAGAGAGAACCCTAATTTAGAGTGAAGAAGACATATTGAAGAAGAAGAGAAAGTATTTTGTATCCAGATAAAATGGAAATGAAGGGTAAATCACCCTTATATACAACATGACTAATCATCAACTACCCAACTAACTTTGTGCAGTTAATAACTAACTACATGATTAACTAACTAATAACGTAATGACTATTCGACCCTTCATACTTAAGTAACTCCTTTACTAGTTTCCTCAACATTTCACCTCAAGCTAGGAAGGGTAAAAATGTTTCGAATTCCTATCTTGGAAAAGAGATAATAATGTTGCACTCTACAGAGGCCCTTGGATAAAAGATCAGCAGGTTGGTCTTGTGTGAGATGTACTTGGTATTCACTAAGCCACGAGTAATCTTTCCCTTCTAAAATGGCAATTCATCTCAATGTGCTTAGTCCTTTCGTGATAAACTGGATTTTCTCCAATTTGTATTGTAGATTTACTATCAGTAAAGATATTGACTGGTGCGCTGACATCAATCTTCAATTCTTTCACAAGTCGTTGTGTAACGACTGTTCGGCCGTTATGGTGCTTTTGACCCTTTCCTGAGGCCTATTAGTAATATTTTCATCTACGAGGACAGGTGGCACGGTTCTCAAGATTAGGGAGAGTTTTAGTATGACCTTTGAAGATTTGATCTGTTAAGTGAAAACTGTTTGACTCAAAGTTGAATTTTGGGTAAACAGATCTTTTTTTAAATTTTGCCAATTCCTAGAGGTCCGGATGACCGTTTATAACAAGGTGTTATGTTCAGTTCGGTTCTCAATTCACTTAAGAGCCTTTTGGGTCTGGGGTTGCAAACTTGGCTTAAGGCCATTGAGGGTTGACTTGGTCAAATAGACCTCCGTTGGAAATTTTGAGGACGCGGATGAATTTAAAGTGCGTTTTTATGTGTGTTTGCATGTGTTATTATGTATTTGTAGGGCCTCGGGTGGTAGTCGAATTTCAGATTAGAAAGTATCAAACCCAAAATAATTCTGGTTTCTCTAGCGGTCTCACTGCAGCTAGTGGAGAGACTGATATAGAGGTGGAAAGGAAATTTTAGGCGTGCTGCCCCAGCGGACAGTTATCCGTTGTGGAGGGCACTCTGTTGCGGTCGTGATGCCACCTTAGCGAGGTTTGTTGATGATTAGGCATACGCGTCATGCAGGTGTGGGGCTGCCATGGCGGGTGCCCATACTGCTGCAGCACATGACAGATAGTTTTATAATAAGTTAAAAACCCTTAAACCCTTGTCATTTCATTTCATCCTCTTCTAAGCATACTTGGGCGATTTTGAGAGCTTTGGGACTGAATCTTCATAGGGTAAGATCCTTGGTCTTAGAGTTTATTACTTACCTTCCTTAATCAATAATCCATGCTAGAAATCACTAGAATCAAAAAGGGAAAGATGGGTTTTATGATCAATTCTTAAAATGGGTTTTAGATTTCCTAACTAAAAATTGTTGATGAGATTGGATGGTATAACAGTAGAATCTGATATATTCGCTATTGCTAAGCTTATATCTTCCATTATTAGAGGTCAACTTATGGATTGAAAAGTTAGGGTTCATACCCAAACTTGGGGGTTTCACTTAAAATCTTAATTTAGCTTAACCTTGAGTTAATCTAGCAATTGATTATTGGATTTTCATCATCTAGACTTGAATTTCATATACCACCTTAGAATTTCAAATTTTACCCTTGTGGGCTCGTTTCCCCAACTTCTATAGGTTGGATTTGACCTAATTTAGAAGTTTAGCAATATGGGTATTGTTCTTCATGGTTTCTAATCTAGATTACATTTATAGCTATACATTGGGCATTTAGAGATGCTACGAAAGGGCAAGGCAAAACTATGGTTGTTCATCACTCCGGTTCGGCATTCCAGGTAGGTTACGGCTTACCTTATGGTTAGACATCGGCTAGTAAAGCATATGTAGAATTAGTAATTGTCAGAGATAGCATGTTATGCCTTTGGGTATGAAGTTGGGATGGATTCTTAGGTTGGTATTGTTGTTGACTATGGCGCGTCGCCTTTTTGTGCTCCATTGAGTTTTTGCATTATTGTGATTTGTTGGCTTGTCGCCACATGATTGATTCTAGATTTGATGCGTAGGGATTGTATTATGATTTGGACAACGTATTCATTATCATTAAGGTTGTTGGAAAGGAAAGGAAAATAAAGTTATGATATTGATATTGTGATTGGATATGTGTCCAAGTGTGGCACGATTGATTTGATTTGTTGTCAGCATTCATTAATATTATGCATTGCACTCATTCTCATCTTTCATGATACTTTGATATGAATACTTAGTGATTTATTCATGGTTGTGAACCTGCATCTTTCAGTTATAAGCTATTGACTTGTGAAGAGGAAGGAATTGATATTGATCATGGTATTGGGATGCGTGTCCATGTGTGGCACAATTGTTCATTGATATACTCCTGCTGGCACTGATATCATGCATGTATTCATACTCATATATTTGGATCAGGTTACGTGTTACACCTCTCATTTTCATACGTTGAGTTTCGCCGAATGCTAATTGTCCTAGCCTTGGGAAGTAGGATAAATATTTTGAGTTCATGGGGACAGATATGTCCATCTTGGGTATATAATGGAGAAAACCCATGTTTAGGAAGCCTCGGGAAGGTTTAAGACTCGTCGGATCATCGGAGTTAAGTTTCGGTGGAAGTTGGGTAAAATGTCACATTATGGCGCACTTAGCGGCGCAACATGCGAGCAGAAAACACGCTTTGTGGCCACGCAGTTGCACAGCAAAGTGTGACAATGAAAATTGGTGTTGTGCGCGGTCTGCGACACAAGATGTGGCTCGCAAAGCACGCTTTGCGTCTAGCAAAGCTTGCCGCATGTTGTGTCGGTCCAGAATTTTCTGGACCACTATATACAGATCAAACTCGACCCAAAAATCATATTTTCACCATTTTTGGTCATAGAAAACTCTAGAATATCCTCTCCACTCTTCATCCACAAGAAATCAAAGGAAAGCCAAGATCAACCACTTTAAATCCATGAAAACAAGTGTGTGAAACGTAGTAAAAGTTCATCTTCTTCAAGAAAACCCAAGGGAAGTGAAATAGGGTTTTGGTGCTAGAAGAGCATTTCTATTCAAGGCTTGTTCATCCATTATCCAAGGTAAGTTTGATGACCATACCATTTTGTTTAAGGTATTGGAAGGCTAAGACACTTGAATTGTAGAAAGACATAGAAAATGGGTCATAAATGAGTGAATAGTGTCATTGATGAATAGTGGTTGCGATGAATGATGAACGTTGGTATGTTGTGATCGTTAATACGCTATAAATGATATTTAGACTATGGAATAGGTATTATATGTGACGAAACGCGATAATGAGCTATAACCATAATTGTGGAGGAATTGAAGAGAAATGGTGAATTGTGGTAAATGTAGATAAATGATGATTGTTGGTTGCAATATTGTGAATGTTAATATGAACGTTGGGAGCTGATATAGAACATGGGAAAAGTAGTATAAACAAAGGAAATGTCTACGAGCCGTGTCTAGTAGAGTCTTGTTTATGGTGTGTTGCGCGCCACGCTAATGAACAAGAGGCTATAGGGCATTTAGGAAAAATGGTCATCTTTCATCTTAAGAGATCGTGCGATAGAGCTGTATTATAAGATTATCTCCTCCTTAATAGTGTGCTATGATTTCAGCAAAGCTGATGAAAGGAAAAGCTACGGTAGCCCAGAAGGACAAGATGGTGGTTGAAGAAGGGCTTGAACGAGAGCCGACCATAGATATGGAAGAGGGCGAACCCCATAATAAGGCCATACCTCGATTTTCCCATACTTCGCCCACTTTAGAGGATCAGAGGGGAGCCTCAACTTTAGCTCCAGCACCCCCGTTCCTCCACCAGATGCCTCGGGCCAAGAGATGAGACAGGCTATTCTTTTACTGACTCAATTGGTAGCCGCTCAAGCTCAGCGGCAGGATGTGGGCCACGATAACAGAGGTTGGAGAAAGGGAGTTAATTCTTCAGGGTTTGATCATGAGTTTAGGGGTGTTCCGAGGCAACAATTCTTTAGGCACTCAATTCGTTCGACAAGTGGTGCTCCTCCGCAATTTTCTAGACTCCGATTTGATGGTTCTACTTATTCTAGGTCACCCCAGAGTCTCAGAGTTTCAGTTCTCGAATTCGGAGTGGTTCTAGTCAGACGAGACCCTCGGTACCGCGATGTACTCAGTGTCGCACGTTACATTGGGGACCGTGCCTCTTGGGCTCGGGTGTTTGTTATACCTATGGTCGGCCAGGCCATATTATGCGTGACTGCCCATGGAGGCGTGGTAGAGATAAGGTTCGACCTATGAGGTTAGTAGCTGGCTCTTCGTCATTGGTACACCCTCCAAGGCCAAGGCCACAAATGTTAGTAAGTGGTGATAGAGACCAAAGAGGAACGCCCAGTCCAAGTGGATCCTAGCATCATATCCATGCGTTAGCTGAGCGACAGGATCCTGAGTCTTCCCCTGATATTGTTCCAGATATATTGTTAGTATCCTCTTATGATATGTGGCATCGATAGATTCGGATCCTATGCTGTCATGTATCACCCCCGTTGTGATGATTGTGTTGAGGTGAAAAATCTGAGCCAATCCGACGATTTGAGATGGCTATATTTGTTAGTAACCTAGTGATAGCCAAAAATCGTGATTTACGAGTAAGCTGATTGACAGTGAGTGAATATAAATAATATGTGTATGTATATAGATAATGGAATTCTAGACCGAGTGTGCAGGCACAACTTATGAGACAAGCCCTATTATTTATATCCTTTAATGGTAAGTGATCTTGTGTTGTTCAGTTACGTATTATGTGTGTTCCGATATATGTCCTATTGAGACATCGGATGTGTTTTCTGGGCTATGTGCAGGTTTAGGATTGTTATGTTTACAAGAGAAACTCTACCGAAATTTTCCTAGAATCTAAAGGAGATACGATATAAGCTTGTGACATGTTCTAACGAGAAAATATGTCGTGCAACAAGGTAATGGCAAGACGATATTAAGTTAGGAATATCATTAACAACTACACGAGCTGAGTTAAGTACTATTGAATTGATAGTAACAGTAGTTATAAGAGCAGCATTGATACGGTAGACATGACATGGAAGAGAAAGGGTAACTCCAATTGAGTGTGATACTGGAGTATTGATTGGACGGATAAGTGCGAGTAAGATTTGATAAGTTTACTAGCAACTAAAGTAACAGTACCCGGAGACAGAGGTACGAATACGAAGGGTTATAGCGAATGAGAATACGTTGGTAAAACAATTTATATGGTAAGTGTAATAGAACTGATTAGAAAGAGTAACAGGTTGAGTATGCTTACTTCGCAAGATTTATTCTATTTTACGAGCAGGTTTGCGAACGAGGTAAGGAAGTGGCATTCTATAGTGTTGATTATGATCAAGGTATAATGAGGGCATAACAAGAACTGTAATACAAAGTATAACGAGGAAACGACCAAGGAGGTGACATGTTCTATATGAATAAAGAGTGAATGCAAGAGTGAAACCAGCAAGCGAGCCATGGGGCAGTAGATGAGAAAGCAAAAAGAATGGATTGTACAAAGGCAGTATATTATAAAAGACAAAGAGGTACTAAGTTAGGAATAGAGTTCCTCATGCGAAGAATAAAGGATTAACCATAAAATGGGAGGAAATAAGGTAAATTTAGGATGAAGAACTGTAAAGGAATGAGAAAGAGGAATGGAAAGAGTAGGAAATGTGCTGCAAAGTACGCGCACTTAAGAAGTAGTCGTGTTATGAGTAAAAGAAGATGCATCTCCTGCGAATATCCTATACCAAGTTAGAACAAGTAAAGTATATGAAGTAAAGAGTTGAAAAGAAAGAGATGATCACGAATTATGGGTTTACCGTACGACGATAAAGTGATAGATTAAATTTATCATCAACGACAAATATAATACGATTATGATTGGTCTTGAAATCAGTGTTGAGTGCAAAACAAGAGTAAAAGAATGTGAGGCGTGAGGGGTATCAGTGGCGTATGAGACTTAGGCCCTGGAGAACAAAGATGACGCTACAAGTGAACTTTGAGCGCCGAAGAAGAGGGCAAGTGACATTATATGGATGGTATTACTACTATTGTGAGCATCCCTATGGGGCAGAAAGTTGTTAATTGGAACGGATTTAGATATTGACTTATAACTACCAAATGAGCTAAGTAAAACACATTCTTGTTCGGATTGCTATGCCGATTGTATTACTTGATTACAAAACAGCAAGATGAGTATGCTCCCACATGAATTACCGTAGCTATAAATTATGGGAAACAACATAAATGAGATGTAGTATAGTAAGGGATATATGAATTCAAGATTTGAAGGTGAGGCAACGGATTTGAGGATGATACAAGTAAAACCCTTAAAAGGGGGGGGGGGGGGGGGGGGAAGCGAGTAAGGAAAATACGAGTGTAGAGATTGAAACGATGAATCCTATGATATGACAAATATAGACTCTAAAACAAAAAGTGAGAGTTATGCAGGACACGAATTGAGCAGACATCTGAGACTGTGCGGGAAACCATTCGCGAAGACCTTGAACCCCGTGATATTGAGACCAAATAAAATAAGGGATATTGTAAAAGATAGCGATGCTATACTGGAATGGAGACAAAGGCACTAATGGGAGAGTCATTGTTAATGATATCGTTATTTATGAGTGACAATTAAGAAAGGGACCTAAGGTTTTCTTTGGTAGAGCATAAGAAAAAAAAGAAAAGGAACAGAGCATGACGAGACGAGTTACTACAGGCAGACAAAAGACTTTTGGTATGAATGACACCGAGCCTTGTCGTGGCCGGATATGCGAAACAACGAACCTTTGTGGTCGGGCATGTTATGTAAATGATAAGTATATGAATATGGCCATAGATACGACATGTAAATGAGTACGATTATGAATACGGATACGGATATGGATACATGTATATGTATAGATGTGTATGTACACGAATCACGCAAGAATAATTATGTAACTTGCAAATAATTATGCGTCACCAATGAAACCAAGTGGGTACTTAAAAAGAGGAGTAGGAGGTAAACAAGGACAGGGTAGTCATGATACTCCGGGTCAGTTGAGCAAAAATATATGGTAAATTGAGTTGAAATGTTGAGTTGAGATTATTGTTAGGGATAAATAGGACGATTACTTAGAATATGACACAAGTACATGCTATACGCTTACTACAGTAGCCATGGGGTGTGACAACTTACGAAGGCAAGAAGATCACTGAATGAAGGGGAAGCTTAGTCCCCGATGCATTAGGCCTTATGAGATTGTGTGCGAAATCAGCAAGGTGGCTTATGAATTAGATCTACCTCTTGATTTGGAGTTAGTTCACCCAGTTTTATACATCTCGATGCTTTGTAAATATGTTGGAAATCCTACTAGGATTATGTCAGTAAATGATGTTCAAGTGACAAGAAAAGTTGATTTATGAAGGGCTACCCATTGCCATATTAGATAGGCAAGTATGGAGACCTCGAAATAGAGAAGTGGCCTCAGTTAAGGTCTTATGGAAGAATAACAACCGGGACGAAATGACTTGGGAAGCGGAAGAGAAAATGAAATCCACATATCCACACTTATTCCAACCCCCAAGAGAGATTCAAGATGAAACATTAACAATATAAGGAATGTACGTTTACTTTTCATGCTTTTGGTCATGTGTGGCCATAGATATGTTGCTATTATGTTGTGGCCTTGTGAGGCAGTGATTTTATGGGTTGTTGTGACAGGATGGTAGTGTTATATTACAGGGGAAACTCTGGCGAAATTTTCATAGAATCCCGAGTTTTTAACATTCGAGGACGAATGTTCCAAATGAGGGGGGGGGGGGGGGGGGGGGGAGAATGTTACACCTCTCATTTTCATACGTTGAGTTTCGCCGAATGCTAATTGTCCTAGCCTTGGGAAGTAAGATAAATTTTTCGAGGTCATGGGGATAGATATGTCCATCATTGGTATATAATGGAGAAAAACCATGTTTAGGAAGCCTCGGGAAGGTTTAAGACTCGTCGGATCATCGGAGTTAAGTTTCGGTGGAAGTTGGGTAAAATGTCACATTATGGCGCACTTTGCGGCGCAACATGCGAGCAGCAAACACGCTTTGTGGCCACGCAGTTGCACAGAAAAGTGTGACAGTGAAAATTGGTGTTGTGCACGGTCTGCGACAAAAGATGTGGCTCGCAAAGCACGCTTTGCGTCTAGCAAAGCTTGCCGCATGTTGTGTCGGTCTAGAATTTTCTGGACCACTATATACAGATCAAACTCGACCCAAAAATCATATTTTCACCATTTTTGGTCATATAAAACTCTAGAATATCCTATCCACTCTTCATCCACAAGAAATCAAAGGAAAGCCAAGATCAACCACTTCAAATCCATGAAAACAAGTGTGTGAAACTTAGTAAAAGTTCATCTACTTCAAGAAAACCCAAGGGAAGTGAAATAGGGTTTTTGTGCTAGAACAGCATTTCCATTCAAGGCTTGTTCATCCATCATCCAAGGTAAGTTTCATGACCATACCATGTTGTTTAAGGTATTGGAAGGCTAAGACACTTGAATTGTTGAAAAACATAGAAAATGGGTCATAAATGAGTGAATAGTGTCATTGTTGAATAGTGGGTGGAATAAATGATGAACGTTGGTATGTTGTGATCATGAATACTTTATAAATGACATTTAGACTATGGAATAGGTATTATATGTGAGGAAACGCGATAATGAGCTATAACCATAATTGTGGAGGAATTGAAGAGAAATGGTGAATTGTGGTAAATGTAAATAAATGATGATTGTTGGTTGCAATATTGTGAATGTTGATATGAACGTTGGGAGCTGATATAGAACATGGGAAAAGTAGTATAAACAAAGGAAATGCTGCCCAAGTTTCTCTAGCGTTAGTAAGTCCGTTCTTATAATTGTTAGCTAATGTCGATATGAATTCTCTTGAAGGTAGAACGTGGGCATTAAAGGAGAACAAGCACGCGATAAATTAGCTAAACGTAAAATGTGTGCGAGGCTAGTCCTTTCTTTATATGGCATGAATTCAATGGTATGATTCTCCTTTCTCTCCATAAATTCTCTATATATCCCGGAAAGTAAAGAGTCTACGATCATGAATAGCTATATGAGATGAGAGATATGTTATGAGTCCAATGAAGATAAGCTTGAGTCTAAGGACTCTAGAATTCATGTTATGACGTTCCTATAATGCTAATGATGTCGTATGTTGTATACACTCACCTCATCCATTGTTCCCTTCGAGGTGAGGCAAAATACCATTAAGTTAAGTATGTCATATATTGTAGACACTCACCTTATGTATTGTCCCTTCAAGGTGAGGCAGAGACCATAAAGTCGATGATGTTATGCTTTGTACACACTCACCTTACATATTACTTCCTTCAAGGTGAGGCAGGATGTTTATGAATGCTCCATAATGGAATCGGGGGTCACCCCGATAAAGTATAGTTATCCTTGAGTCTGCATGTATGTATTGTGATGAGCATACTATGATGAGTAGATTATGATGAGCATATTATGATGAGCATATGATGATGATATTACACCATACCTATATGGTCGGGCAGATATACACACCACTATAGTGGGCAGTTTATACCCCAGACGCGGGAGGCCTGGACGCAGGTTACTTATTATTACACCGTACCTACTTGGACGGGTAGCTTATACTTATACATTTATGCCTATATGATATGATGACGAGCATGAATAAGATAGTATGATTTATTTCTTTTATGATTCACAGTCAGTTACAGATTGCTCCTGTTACACCTCGGAAATTTTTCCGTTAGTGTACAGTGAGTAGGCTAGCAAAGGATATAGCGTATGCGGTGTTTTGGAGACGAGTGATAACATCCAGTAGATTTGTATCGAAGTGTTGAACAATTGTTAAGAAGGTTCCATAAGGATCGGGGATGAAACGAAGTGGATAAAATGAGATTCAGTGAACTGGTGGGTTATACGGTCAACTATACGGACCATAAAAGGGTTTTACGGCCGTATAATGAACCGCAGAAGTGTCACAGAAGAGACTGCTGAAGGGTGAGTTTTACGGTAGGTTATACGGACCGTATAATGGTTTGACGGTCTGTAAAATGAATCATCAAGTTGACACAGAGAAGAGTGGCCACTGGATCAGTTTTACAGTCAATTATACGGACCGTATAATGGACCGTAAAATGGCATCGGGACTGATTTGCATTTTATAAAAATATGATCCAAGTTTCATTTTCTCATTTCCTCTTCTCACTCCCCGACCCTCTCTCTCTCTCTAGAACATTCCATACTCTTCCAAAACAAGACTTCAAGTAGAAATTTAGGATCAATATCATCAATCCACAAAAACCTAGTGTAAGAACACATCAAAAGGATCATTTAAGGCAACAAATTCCATAGAAGGTGGAACTAGGGTTTAGCCAAAGTGAAGCATTCCAACTCAAGACTTGTTCAACTATTATCTAAGGTATGTTTCATAACTTTATCATGTTATTTAAGGTATTAGGAGGCTAGGAAGCTTGAATGGTAGAAAGACAAGGAAAATTGGTCTTGAATGGATGAATAGTGTCATCATTGGATGATAGTGGGATTGAATCATGAATGTTGAAGTGTTAGGATTATGAATACGATATTAATGATGTTTATATCATGAAACAAGTATTAAAGGTGCGAGAACACAATAATGAGCTATACGGATAAATGTGGGAAAATTGGAGGGAAATGGTGAAATATGGTGAATAGATATAAATGATGGTTGTTGGTTGTAATATTGTGGATGTTGTGGTGAACATTGGGAATTGATATAGACGATGGGAAAAGTAGTAAAAATAAAGGAAGTGCTGCCCAATTTTCTCTAGAAATAGTGACACATTCTCTTAAGTCGATTAACTAATGTTAGTCCAATTCTCTCGTAAAGGTAACGACGTGACCTTGAAGGAAGGCAAGGGATCGATAACGTAGCTAAGCGACAAGGTATGTGAGGCTAGTCCTTTCCTTCTAACGGAATGAATCTTATAACTCGAATCCCTGTCTTCTTTATGAGTTCCTATATTCCGAAAAGTTAAAAGCCTACTTCCATAAATGCTTATGTGAGATAAGAGACACGATATGATGATGCTAGAATGATGATGATATTATTCATTGCCTACACTCACCTTATGTGCTAGTTCTTTCAAGGTGAGGCAGAATATCCATGATTGCTCCATAATATAATCGGGGGATCACGACCTTACGTCACCCCGATAGTGTAAAGTTAATCTCGAGTCTTATGCAGGTACTATGATGAGATAAGTATTTTATAATGATCACATTATTATGATTATTTTATGATAAGCATGGCATGAGCATTTCACACCGGGCCTAGTTGGCCGGGCAGTCACCGTTGAGGCGGGCAGCTATACGGATACACCATGACCTTCTGGCATGGGCAGACACCACTAGTGGGCGGCATGAGATGGTACCCCGGACGCGGGAGGCCTGGACGCGGGCTAATGTTATTGATTATCACATCGTTCCGATATGGACGGGCAGCTTGCATATGATGCATACATGTTATGATGATAAGTATGAGTAAGACAGCATGCATTATTTCATTTATGAATGTCAGTCGGGTCCAGATGTTTCACATTGATGTTCTCATTATACTATTAATTTCTTTCTTCATTATTTATGCCTCTCATACTCAGTACAATATTCGTACTGACGTCCATTTTCGTTGGACGCTGTGTTTATGCCCACAGGTAGACAGGGAGGCGAGCTTGATCCAGATTCTTAGGAGCTGACAGCGGACTGAAAGCACTCCATTGTTCGGAGGTGCTTATTATTATTCCTTTGGTATATATACCTTTTGGGCACGACGGAATCTTGTTCCGTCTATATGTACAATATGTCAGTAGAGGCTCGTAGATGCGCAGTGTGGGTAGTATGGACTCACATTTTTCATGTATATGTGTACTTATTATTTTGATTTACTAAAGATATATATATATATATATATATATATATATATATATATATATATATATATATATATATATATATATATATATATATATATATATATATATAAGTAGTTATGTTTCACTATAAACTATGACTTTTCCGTGCTTGAGTTAAAAGAAATAAGAAGGGCATTAATCGAGAAAGGTGAGTAGTAGAGCGAGCGGTGCTCGGTGGTTAGCCCCGGGCACCCGTCGCAGCCCCCAGCTGGGTCGTGACAGCTCCTCATTTGATGCCTCTTCATTTCATTGATGTTTCATTATTATTTATACCCATACTCAGTACAATGTTCGTACTGACGTCCGTTTTCTTTGGACGCTGTGTTCATGCCCACAGGTAGACAGGGAGGTGAGCTTGATCCGGACTCGTAGGAGCCAGTAGCTGATTAGAGAGCACTCCATTGTTCCGGAGGTGCTTATGATTTTTGTTTTGTGTATACTCATGTATATGTATTTTTGGGCATGACGGGATCTTGTTCCGTCCTTATGTCTAGCACTCCAGTAGAGGCTTGTAGATATGCAGTGTAGGTTATATGGTCTCACGAAATTGTTATTACGTATATATATTATTTTGATGGCCGAGAGGCTTATGTATATAAAAGTAAGTATGTTCTAAAATGAAAGATGATTTTCTTATGAATTGAGTATAAATTTGATAAAAGGGTATATAATGAGTATGGTGAGTAACAGAACGAGTGGTGCTCGATGGGTAGCCCCGGGTACCCGTCACGGCCCCTAGTCTTGTCATGACATTACGTGCCGCAACACATATACATATACATATATTGGACCGGATTGCACGTTTCGCAATGCTTACTTGGATCGAGTTGCACATACCGCAACACTGATTGGGATCGGGTTGCACATTCCGCAACACTGACTTGGATTGGGCAGTGCGCCACAGCAGGTACATACACTTTGCGGGTCCCCTATAGGACATGACTGTCGGATCGTAGACATCGTCCGTCGTGTATGTGTGTCATTATATTGCATTCGTATTTCATTCACTCTTACATCTGATTTCTGATAGTGGTTATTTATTGTACCTTATGGTGTTCGTTATTATTGACTTCTTGGTTGGTTACTGATATGAGATTGTTGTGTGCCTGATTAATAAATATGCAGAAATTGATCGGATTCGACTAGTAAAGACTTTCTCCTACGTTGAGAGTTGATGCTCCGAAGTGACATTGTTGGTTGTGCTTGTGCTTATGGTTATTCTGTGGAATCTGGAAAAACTTGGCAAGACTTGTGTTTAGGTGCTTCACCATAGGCTATGATCCGGTTATTGATCCTTATGTACTTGAGATGTTTTTCTTAGACTGTGTGGTATGTATACCTGATTGTGAGCATGTCTATTCTTTATTCTCTTTATTCATATATGTTAACTATATGTTGTCGGCCTATGATACCTACTCAGTACGTGCTGTTTATACCAATGCTGCCTTGCTACACTCCTTTTAGAGGTGTAGAGTTTGAGACAGGTTCCGCTTTTACTTTCGAGACTGATTTTCGAAGCCTGGCTTGCGAGTATCGAAGGTGAGCATCTGACGAGTAATTTCCCGAAGAATCCTCTATCCATGTCTTTAGTTTTTTCCTTTCAAACAGATGTGTTTAGTATTTGAGACTTGTATATTCTAGACATTACTTAATTACTCTTGTATGAGTCAGACCAGTTCCTTGGGGATTTTATTTATATTCCGTACTTATGATTATTTATGATTTCAGGCTTCTACTTATTCTGCTTTAGTTACTTTATTGTGGTTGAATATATGAATTGGTAAAAGGGTTCGCTTACTGAGGTGGAAATGGTAGGTGTCTGTGTGACTTAGTGAAATTGGGTCATGGCTAGTTGGTTCAGAGCCCTAGGTTACCCGATCTATAAGTACAAGAGCATGTCTAATAGAGTCTTGCGGATTGGTACGATGAGCTCTGTACCTATCTGCGAGAGGCTACGGGACATTTAGGAAACTTTGAATTCTTTCATTCCATCATGCTACTTCATCCAAATTGGTATCTAATTAATTCCAATTAGTATCTGAATATCCTTGTCTTACTCTCTTACGAGTGGTGAAAACTCATTCTTGAACTCTTACGCAAGCAGTTTTATTATGATGTGCATTCTCGGTTTCACAAGAATGATATTTTCAATGATATGATTGGTTCTGGGACAAGTTTCAACTTCGCCAGATCTTTGAGATGGTGTGCGTGGCATGGGCGTACCTATGGCAGGTCAACGATTCATCAGTGGTAGGGCATTGGATGTCGATATGAGGGGACGAGTGTAAGTTCGCTAAGGATTAGCCAATTTGGCAAAAGTATAGTGATCGTATGTAAGAAAGAAGAGAAGGTAAGAATAAGGATATAAAGGACAACCTTGGTGGAAAACGTGTAACGAAGTAAGATTTCTTAGGGTATTTTTGGTATGAGTACTTTTTGTGTTAATTGGACGGACTTGTAAGGAATAGGACTTGGATAGATTAGTCTCCATTATTAGGAAGGAAAAAATTGGTATCTGTCGCTTTGTCAAGATAAGATTGTAATGTGTACGTGTTACACCTTGAAAATTTCCCCGCGAACGTACAGTGGGTAGGCTAACAAAGGGCATAGCGTATACGATGTTTTAATAAGAAGTGAACGACGTTTGATGACCCTAAGTAAGATTCCAAAGGCGATTGCAATAAGAGATAGGTTATGCTCCACGATGACTAACTATAGATTCTAAAAAAATGTGGAAAGTTGCAGAGAACTTTGGCCAGTTGAACGTAAAATGAAATACGGACCGTAAAGTGGTATACGGCCCGTAAACTGCCATGTCGTATTTCAACTTCCAAAACTTCAACTTTTTGCCAAATGATCAAAATGGTTAAATACGACTTGGAATACGGATCGTAAATCGAAATACGGCTCGTAAACCGTGATCGTAAATCACCATGACTCCAACATACCTTTCTGGTTCTGTTATGCTTAAATACGACCACAAAATACGGCCCGTAAACTAGAATACGGACCGTAAATTGGGTTTATGACCACTGTGCACTTTCAACGACTGTTCATTTCAGATCAGATTTTGGGTTATTAAAAAGGGGACCAAGTTTATTATTTCATTTCATTTCACTTCTACATGACACCCCTTCTCTCTAAAACATCTCTCTACATAAATTCACACAAATTCAAGGATTATTAGTGATCAACAACATAAACTAAGTGAGTCAAGTATAAGAAAACCCATTAAAGGTCATTCAAGTCAAGAAATCCCAATGGAGATAAACTAGGGTTTTTCTCAAGTGGAGTATTATCAACCAAGGCTTGTTCCTACGACATCTAAGGTAAGATTTATGATGTTTCTATATTGTTTAAGGTACTTAAGAGTTGAAATACTTGGATTGTAGAGAGGTATGGCAAAATGGGTCATGAATGTGGAATAGTGTCATTTTGAGAAATTGTTTGAATTGAGTTATGAGTCTTGATGTATTGTAATGTAAATGTGTTATCAATGATGTTGAGAACGTGAGATGAGCAATGCACGTGAATGGACATAGTCGTGTGTCATAGCCATGGATATGGGTGATTGAACGTAAACTAAGAAATGTGGTTAATGTGAATGAATAATGATTATTGTTATGGTATTGTGAATGTATTATTGATGTTTGGGAGTTGATATACGCTATGGAGGAATGTTGTATAAATAAAGGAGATGCTATCCGATCTTCTCTAGTTTTGGTCATATATGCTAGCTATCGATTCTAATGATAGTATGACTTTAATAAAGGTAGAAACGCTAGCATTGGAGGAGAACGCGCAAGTGTAGAATAGTTGAACGGAAAAGGTATGTAAGGCTAACCCTTCTTTCATAAGGCATGTTTCTTTGGCCAAATATCTAACTCTTCTATGAGACTATGATGTCCTTCGAATGACTTGATCTCCCGAGCTAGTAAGCTCATGATTCTTGATACGCCACGATTGTACTAAATCCCTCGTATGACGAGTAAGCCTATAAAGATAAATGTGATGAATGACGATAATAGTAATATTGATGTTGATGACGATTATGATAATGATGTAAATAGTAAAGATGCTTATGAGCTATTATGTATATGTGTCTATGTATGACTATTATGGAACCTCGAGCTTATGAGGCAGGGTAAGATATGTAAATAAGTATGTATATAATTACGTAACGCGCGCGCACCTCTGTATATTGTACGGATAACCCTGATGCCTTGGTAGGGCCAGGTAGATGTTACCCTGAAGCCTTGGTAAGGCCAGGTATGTGCAACCTTGAGCCTTAGTTGGCCAAGTATGTATGAAACACCGGTCCTGCATGGTCGGGTATGCTGTGTAAATGCTATGTATATGATATGATTATGCATATGATATGGATACGAGTATGAATACGAATATGATACGATATGAATGTGAATAACGGCATGTATACGAATACGAGTAAAAATATGGAACGGATATGATTTGGTGGTAAGTACATAAATACGCATTAGAAATGGAAAGATCCTATGTAAGGCAAGTAAGTGCCTATGACGATGATATTAACACCTCCCATCTTGTGCTATTTCTCATGTTTTTCATTATGCTTCTATATTGTTATTGATCATGCTTTACATACTCAGTACATTCTTCGTACTGACGTCCTTTTATTTGTGGATGCTACGTCATGCCCGCAGGTACACAGGGAGACAGACTTAATCCGTAGCTACATTCACAGAGACTACATAGCAGAGCTCCATTTCATTCGGAGCCATAACTTTTGGGTACTTATTCTTTTGTGTATATAATTATGGGCATAGTGGGGTCCTGTCCTACTTATGTAATATGGCATACTCTCCTTAGAGGCTCATAGACATGTGTATATGGTTAGATATGTCTGGCCTTGTCGGCCTATATTTTGTATATCATTTTGATAGCCTTGTCGGCTCATGTACATTGACGTGGTATAGATGCCAACCATGATATGAAAGCATTGTCGTCCGATAGGACTAGCATGAATGATGACCAAAAATGTATGTTTAATCATGTCGCCCACCTAGATGTAAGTATAAGTGTAAGCCAAGGGGTGCCCGGGTGGGCTAGCACCGGGCGCTCGTCGCGGCCCCATAGACGGGTCGTGACAGTACGAGAGTGGATTCCGTATTTGACCTTGAAAAAATTGAGTTAAGATTCGACGTGACTATATAGTAGTGGTTCATGGGTTCTTCTAAGGAAGTGGTTATTGATTCTATATAGGAAGGCAAGGTTACTAGTGATGAGTGAAGACTTAAAATATCTGGCAGACGTGGTCATGGTATTTCAGTAAGGGAGTGTTCGCTGGGTCTTCGTGTTAGAGGAATGGTAAAGATATTATGGAATCAAGAGCTAGTTGATTTCAAAGTTATGTTGCGGTCATACTTGATAGAATAGACATAAGGGTCAGTATTGAGTTGGTATGTTTGGTTATGCCGTGGGCCAGTGGTTGACTAGTAAGAATGACTCTAGTGTTGGACGAGTGCTAAGTTTTAGCACTCAAGTAGCCATCAAGTGTTGCATCTAATATTGAATTAGGGTTGAGAGCCTTGTAACTGTTGCGTAAGTTTCAACTAGTCCCTGCTACTACTGGTGTACTACTCGGTTAAGTTGATCGAATGAAAGGGATAATCGAGTGAATGGTTGGAGGTGTTCTGGTTTGCAATTAAGACGTTCAAAGTGGTAAATAAATAATGAAGTTTGTATAAATTTGAGTTATGGAGAATAATACGGAATTTGAGATAGGGTAATTTGAGCAAAGGCACCTTGGTAAAGATACGTAGGGACATTAGTAAGGACTGTGTATGTGATACGCTAAACTTAGAGAGTATTCAGTTTTAGAGTTGAGTGAGTAAAGGAAACTTTAGTGTGTAGAGTGTCTGGTATGCTACTATGTCTAGGATTGACTCAGCTAGTTTGCAATACATATGATTATACAGTGTTATATTTGAATGGGTTCGAGAAATGGTTACGGCGATGATGATTGTGATTTGATTGGAATTGAAAAATTCAGTAATAAGAAAGGTATAGTTGATCGAGAATCGGTTAGAATAAGGTACGTCTCCAAAATTTCTTAGGTCTATATAGATTGTGGTGTTGTTGTCTTGAATAATTTGGGTGGGGGATGGTTGTTGAGTAACCTTAAGAAGGAAGTCTACAAAAAAAGGACTAAGTGATATGATGGATTAAGTCATATGATGAATTTTCGCGAGTGCTTGTGATCAATGACTAGTGAGAAAAGAATTTTAGGTAACCAACATGTTAAGCTATATAGGAAGTGGCTTGCATGGTACACCGTTGGATAGTTTCTCAACATTCTACAGTGGATAAGCTAGTATGATTTTAAGAGAAAGGATTTGTGAGAATTCCTATTATGTGAGGGCTAGAGTTATATTCTCGAGATGGGACTGTATTCGTGGTAAGTGTTTTATGTTACGAGTAATAGTGACTGGATATCTCGGGCGGATATTTTTTAATACTAAGGACTCAAAAATAGTTGTTCTAGGTTGGCACAAAAGGTTGTGAGATTTGATGCTTTTGGAAATGCTATGGGCATATCAAAGTAGTACAATGGGAGGTTCGATAGTTAAAGGGTTATTATATGAGGCTATATTTCTTTGTGTCAAAAAATTTGGGGCTGTATCAGATTTGCGTATTGAGTAAAGGTTTGAGAAACTCTAAGGTTGCATTCATAAGGTATAGTTCTTCGGTACCTAGTTGTCAGCTTGGATATAATTCAGCTTTTGGAGTCGAGAGTGACAGACATGATGTATTATGCGTAAGGAATTGATCAAAATTAGCCCTCCGATGTATGGTAGGACTATGGTTGGTTTCAGAATTTTGAAGTCATTTCAAGTGGCTATTGATGGTATTCAGGGGTTGTGCATTGATTCTGGGTCAGTATTATTGATTAGAGCTTGATAGACTATATTCATATCTCCAAAAGAAATTACGGGTTCCCGGCCAATCACCTCCATGGATTCGATGAGTTTCAGTTCATATTTGAGGTATGACAGGTTTACCAAGCTCATTCAAGGTTTGCGGGTGGACTTGATGATATTTTATCGAGAGACTTGATGATATTTTATCGAGAGCAGCTACTCGGACAAAAGTGATGGTTTACATCGGTGTTTGGTAATGATGTGGCGAGGTACCCAGTGGCATGCATCCTGTTATGACTTGAAAGTATAAAAAGACTTGCAACTAGAAAGGTCAGCTATGAGTGAGATCTATTTGATGGAATTGCTCAGAATTTCTCTGATAAAGCAAGACTTCTTTTCTGGCTAGAGTAAGTCATGGTTTTGGACTGGTGTCCTGTGTTTCTAAGGAATCGTGGTGAGAAGAATGGCCTTTGAAAGTGTGAAAGAAAGGTTAGCGAAATCAGTGTATTATACCGAATCAGAGTGGGCTACGATTGTGTTTCGAAAAGTTTGTTTGTGGAATGTTGTGAAACATATTGATTGCTTATATAGGTATGGTTATGTCGAATTAGAGAATTTTGGTAAGAGCAGCTCTTTTATTCGGGGACCAGTTGTGAGAGCAGTTCGAGTATGGAAATATGGAAATATGGAAATTGGGTCTTTTAGCTAAGTTAGAGAAAGTCTGACTGATAAGGTGAGATGGCAGTGATAGTGGCATATTTCGTGCCATGAAGGCTTCCATGTCATTATGATAATGATTCCTTGGTTATCGTCAGCTCTTGTACTCTCTTTCTTCGTTCGGGAACGAACGATTGTTTAATTGGTATCTGATGTAATGACATGTTCGGTTGTTATGGCGCTTTTGACCCTTTCCTGAGCCTTATTAGTACAATTTTAATCCCCGAGGAATGGTGGCATAATTCCTGAGGTCGTCGGGCGAGTTTTCGTATGACTTTTGAGATTTTGAGCCTTTAAGTGAATATTGTTTGACTCAAAGTTGACTTTTGGGTAAACGGGCCTTTTTGAGAATTTCATTCTGAGAGGTCTGAATGACCATTTATAACTTAGCGATATGTTCGGTTCAGTTCCCAATGCACTTGGGAGCATTTTAGGACTTGGGTTGGAACTGGGTTGAAGACCATTGGGGGTTGACTTGGTAAAGAGACCTCCGTTGGAAATTTTGAGGCTACAGATGAATTCCTAGCACGCTTTTATGTGTGTTTGCATGTTTTTTATGTATCTGCGGGGCCTCGGGTGATAGTTAAATTTCGAATTGGAAAAAATCAAAACCCAGAAAATTATGGTGTTTGGTGTCCGCTGTAGTGGCACAAGACTCGCTATAGCGAGTGGAGAGACCATTGTAGAGGCGGAAAGGAAAATTGAGGCGTGCCACCACAGCGGAAGGTTATCCGCTGTGGCAGTCGTGATGCCACCATAGCGAGGTTTTTAGATGATTTGGCGTATACACCATAGCAAGCTCGGGGCCGCCGTAGCGGGTGCCCATACCACTGCAGCGCATGACAGGTAGTTTTCTGATAAATTAAAAACCCTAAAACCCTTTTCATTTCATTTCATCCTCTTCTAAGCATACTTGGGGAATTTTGAGAGCTTTGGGACTGAATCTTCATAAAGGTAATATCCTTGGCCTTAGAATTCATTACTTACCTTCCTTAATCATTAATTCATGCTAGAAATCACTAGAATCAAAGAGGGAAAGATGGATTTTATGAGAAATTCTTAAAATGGGTTTTAGTTTTTCTAAATAGAAATTGTTGATGACATTGGCTAGTATAACCCTAGAATATAATATATTCATTATTGTTAAGCTTATACCTTCCCATATTAGAGCTCTATTTGTGGATTGAAAAGTTAGGGTTCACACCCAAATTTAGGGGTTCTACATAAAACCCGAATTTAGCTTAATCTTTAGTTAATCTAGCAATTGATTAGTGGTTTTGATCATCTAGGCTTGAATTGTGTATTCCACCTTAGAATTTTCCGTTTTATCCTTGTGGGCCCGTTTACCTGTTACGCCACTCGTTTTCGTCATAAGAAAGTCCTTGGCTTCCTAGTGAATTATAACCCTTGTAGGAAGATTTGTACCCGAGTTGTCGAGATATTAAGTGCCTTAACTCGCGTATACCAAAGTACAAGTATATGTTCCTTGCAATACGACAGGATTAGAAGTTAAATGAATCGAATCGACGAAGTCGAGGTGACTCAGGGAACCTGTAGAAACCAGTCCACTTTGACGAGAAAAGGGATAGGCCGTCGATATGTAGACTATTCGTCGTTCCCCACCATCGACATGCCGCAGCCTCTAAACTTTCAGGCGGCAAAATGACGAAGCAAGTCGACGAGCCGTCACCCTCCCGTCAACCCACATTGCTGGAACCTTTTTGTTCCACTTATATATATGCAGCCCTCATGTTTTATTCCTCATTTCTCACTCCCAAAATCAGATGCAAACCCTAAAATATCTATCCTAATATTCCCCATCATATTAGAGAAGTTTTCGAAAGATCCGAGCCCCGTGAACGCGAGCTAGTGAAGGGAAAGTTGCTCCTAGGGTTTTATTGAAGTTATTGAGCTTAGTAGTTGGAGTTGAAGTTTGATTTTGGATGTTCTAGTTCCTTCAAGGTATGTATATGATTCTTATCTTTATTATTGAGTCGATTATCAAGAGTTTTAGTGATTTAAGGTGAAGGAGATGGTGTTGTGAAGGCATAAACTAGTTTGTTAATATGGTTGCCTTGTGGGATGATTTTGATTAGATTTTTGGAGAGATTCATACTTGTTTATGTTTCCATATGATGTTGTCGTTTTTTCTGGTGTTGTTGTTGATGTTTGGGTTGAATTAGAAATTGAGGGATTGTTAGATTTATAAAGAAAATGCTGACCGAAATACGTTAAGCTCCTTTAGTACTTGTATTGGTTAGTAAGTGATGTAAATGGTCTAATGGTGGCATATGTTATCTTGATTGCAGACTTACAAGCTCGAGAAGTAGATGTTGGACACTTAGATACGCTCCAGGTTTGTCAAGGCTGTCACTTCTATTATTTTGGCATGATCCTTATCATATGAACAAAAGAAGCAAGCGAGCGAGTTCGAAAGACTCTACTCTTAGATGGTATAGGATTTATTGTATCCTTGATTTCATGTGTTTCATATCTACAGATTCCAGAGTATCCTTTCATGAGTCCTTCATGCATTTATATATATATGTATAGCGATTTTCTCACACTGCGCCGCACTATAGTCGGCCGGGCAGGCACGTAGATGTGCACAACACTGCAGTGGGCAGATTATGAGATTACCCCGGACGCGGGATGACATAACATATGGATCGGGTTGTGCGTTCCTCAGCACTAGGAGTGTGTATGTATGTATATATGTACATATATATATATATATATATATATATATATATATATATATATATATATATATATATATATATATATATAGATATATATATATATATATATATATATATATATATATATATATATATGTACATACAGCACTAGGAGTGTGTATGTATGTATGATATATATGACTTTTAATTAGAGCATGCATATCATACGCCACAGAGGCACTTTCAGATATTGAGATTAGCTTTTATGTTTCAAATATCTTTCATGATTCTTATGTACTTGTTGTTCTTATGTCTTACATACTCAGTACATTTTCCGTATTGACTCCCCTATTACTCGAGATGTTGCGTTCATGCCCACAGGTTTAGATAGATAGACAGGCGGTTCAGCTCAGTAGGACTTCCACTAAGCGGTAGTCAGTGCACTCCACTTGGTTCGGGGCTGCAATTCATTTTGGTATGATATTTTTGACATGTATATATGAGTATGACGGGGCCCTGTCCCGTCTTTTATATAGCTTTGTACCCCATTAGAGGTCTATAGATTGTTGTATGTAGTTGGGATGTTGTGTAGCCTTATTGGCTCCTATTATTTTTGTTGTACAGCATATGTGGTAGCCTGGTCGGTTTGCACTGTTATATATATACACTGATGGATGTGAGTTCTTAATACAGAGTTCATACTGTCATCCTTTCAAGTCACTATAGTTCAGTTACAAGTCATATATTGGCCACCCTATCATTCAGTTAGTACCAGGTACGAGTATAGGGGTGCTTTGTCAGTAGAGGTCAGGCACTCATCATGACTCATCGGTTTGGATAGTGACAAAAGTGGTATCAGAGCAGTTCCATCCTAGGGTTGTCTACAGACTGTGTCTAGTAGAGTCTTGTTTATGGGTGTGTTGTGCACCACACTTATAAACTGGAGGATACAGGACATTTAGGATGTTGCCATTCATTCTCTCCTATGTCGTGCTATAGAGCTGTGTGATAAGAATTCACTTTCTAATAATTTATTCTGATTTCAGTGATGCCTCGAAAGAAAGCTACAGCTACCCAGAACGGCAAGGGAGTGACCGGTGAGGCTACTAGCCGTACTCAGCAGGCCACCAGCGCTCGAAGTGAGTCTTTGAGTGAGACCCCATCTCAGACTTCGCATACCCCGCCTCCAGCACCTGCCCCATTGCCTCCAGTCCCTCATCCAAATGCACCTGGTCAGCATATGCAGGATGCTATACGGTTTTTGATTAGATTGTATCCGCCCAGCTTCAGCGTCAGGGAGTTGGTGTTGATCAGGAAGACCGAGCTAGTACTGCGAGGGTTAAGATTTTCTTAGTTTAGATCCCCCAGGATTCTCTGTGTTGAGCCAAAATATGGACCCCCAGGACTTTATTGATAGCATTCAGAGGACTCTGAGGATCATGCATACTAATGAGGTTGAGTCGATGGAGTTGGCTTCTTATAGGCCCCGCGATGTTGCAGTGCAGTGGTACCAGACGTAGGAACTATCTAGGGAGAAGATGCCCCTCCAGCCGTTTGGTGAGAGTTTTCAGATGCCTTTATTCGTCATTATTTACCGCCAGAGGATTGGCGGGCCTGACAAAATAGGTTTTGTATATCCAGTAAGGTAGTTTAAGCGTTCAGGAATACTGTTTGCACTTTGATTCATTGGCTAGATATGCCCCAGCTATGGTGGTTGAGATGGAGGATCGAGTTCACCATTTCGTGGTCGGCCTTAGACCACATTTGATTGATGAGTGTATGACAGCTGTGTTGCAGCAAGGTATAGATATTTCACGTATACAGGCATATGCACAGGACTTGGAGAATCGTAAGCGTCAACGGAGAATAGACCGCAAGCGTGACCGGGGCCATAATACGAGGGATAGATCTTTAGACATTGCTGGTGAGTTTAGAGAAGGACAGAGACAGCAGTACTCTTGGCATCCATTCCATTCAGCAGCGAGTGCACCTCCGCGATTTTCAGGCCAGAGGTTTGACCGCTCCTCTTATTCCGGAGCAGGTCAAAGTTCCAGAGCTTTGGGTTCTCAGTACAGACCAGATTTAGGCCAGGTGAGACCACCCTTGCCACGGTGTACCCAGTGTGGTAGATTACACGTTGGACAGTGTCGATTAGGATCAGATGCTTATTATGCTTGTGGCCAGCCAGTTCATGTGATGAGGGAGTGTCCGTCGAGGGGTGGTGTAGGTATTGTTCAGCCTACAAGGTCCGTAGCTGGTTCTTCTTCATATATACGCCCGTCAGGGCACGATTCTCAGGCACCAGCAGGACATGGTAGAGGAAGGGGTGGAGCATCTAGTTCGAGCGGTCCTCAGAATTGCATCTATGCATTAGCTGGTAGACAGGATCGTGAGTCATCTCCTGATGTTGTTACAGGTATATTATCAGTTTCCTCCTATGATTTATACGCACTAATTGACCCAGGTTCCACCTTATCGTATGTTACTCCATTTGTTGTTGGCAAGTTTGGAATAAAGCCTGAATTGATTAAACCTTTTGAAGTGTCTGTGCCAGTTGGTCACCCAGTCATAGCTAGGTAAGTATATCGAGGTTGTGTAGTCATAGTTTGCAATTGCCACACCATAGCAGATTTGATTGAGTTGGATATGATCGTTTTGATGTTATTATGGGTATGTATTGGTTGGCTTATTTCTATTCTAATGTTGATTGTGGAATGTAAGCAGTCCGGTTCTAGTTCCCAGATGAGCCAGTTTTACAGTGGAAGGGTAATGCTGTTTCGCCAAGGGGTAGGTTTATTTCCTACCTTAAGGCAAGTAAGATGATTAGAAAAGGGTATATTTATCACCTGGTTCGAGTTCAGGATGTACAAATAGCGTCACCGATCCTTCAGTCTATCCTTGTGGTCAATAAGTTCCCAGAGGCATTTCCAGATGAGCTTGGCACTTGCAGAGTTGAAAGAATTGAAGGAGCAGCTAAGGGATTTACTTGAGAAGGGCTTTATTAGGCCCAGTACATCGCCGTGGGGAGCACCGGTATTATTTGTAAGAAAGGAGGATGGCTCTTTGCGAATGTGTATTGATTATAGACAATTGACTAAAGTGACTATAAAGAGTAAATATCCATTTCCGAGCATTGATGATTTATTTGACCACCTGAAGGGTGCCAAATATTTTTCAAAGATAGACTTGAGATCGAGGTATCATCAGGTTAGGGTGAAGGAGGAAGACGTTCCGAAAACGGCATTCAAGACTAGATATGGGCATTATGAGTTTCGCGTTATGTCATTCGGGCTAACTAATGCTCCGGCTATATTCATGGACTTGATGAATCGTGTATTCAGACCCTTCCTAGATCTGTTCATGATTGTGTTTATACATGTTATTTTGGTTTATTCTTCGTCAGCGGCTGAACATGCCGATCATCTACGTGCAGTGCTTAGAATTCTTCGAGATAGAGAACTATATGTGAAGTTTTCTAAATGTGAGTCCTGGTTGAACTTTGTGGCTTTTCTTGGTCACATTATTTCAGATGAAGGCATTAGAGTGGATACACTCAAAAGATTAACGCTGTGAAGAATTGGCCAAGGCCCATGACACAAACAGAGATACGTAGTTTCTTAGGCCTGGCAGGATATTATAGGAGGTTCGTAGAAGGATTTTCTTCTCTTTCAGTCCCGTTGACCAAATTGACTCCAAAATCAGCTAAGTTCTAGTGGACAGATGCACGTGAGCGGAGTTTTCAGATATTGAAGGACAAGCTGACCTCATCACCTGTCTTGACTCTTCCAGAGGGAACAAATTGCTATGTGATATATTGTGATGCTCCGGGTATCGGGTTGGGATGTGTATTAATGCAACATAGTAAGGTTGTTGCTTATGCCTCCAGACAGCTGAAGAAGCACGAGAAGAATTATCAAACCTAGGATCTTGAGTTAGCTGCAGTGATCCATGCTTTGAAAATGTAGAGGCACTACTTATACGGTGTTTATGTTGGTGTCTACACCGACCATAAGAGCCTCCAGCATATCTTTAAGCAGAAGGACTTGAACTTACGTCAGAGGCAATGGCCAGACTTGTTAAAGGATTATGATGTTGATATTTTGTACCATCCTAGAAAGGCTAATGTAGTAGTCGATGCTCTTAGTCGTAAATCTATGGGTAGCTTGTCATATGTGCAACTAGAGAAAAGGGAGATAGTCAGTGAAGTTCGTCAGTTAGCTAGCCTTGGAGTTCTGTTGATAGACTCAAGTGATACAGGAGTTATTGTTCAGGACAGAGCGGTGTTATCCTTGGTAGCTTAAATAAAAGAGCGTCAGTACGAAGACCCTATTTTAGTTCATTACCGAGATACGACTCCTCGGAAGGAAAAGACGCCCTTTTGTGATTTCAGGGGATGGAGTACTCAGATATCGAGGTAGACTGTGCGTCCCTAATGTTGCAAGGCTTTTTCGGTAGGTTATGGGGGAAGCTCATTATTCTCGTTATTCTATTCACCGGGCACAAGAAAGATGTATCATGATATCAAGGAATTGTATTGGCGGCAGAGTATGAAGAGGGACCTAACAAAGTTTGTTGCTCAGTGTCCAAATTGTCAGCAAGTCAATATAGAGCACTAGAAGCCCAGGGGCTTATTACAGGCAATTGATATTTCGACATGGAAATGGGAGGTAATTAATATGGACTTCATTATAGGTTTGCCCCGAACTCCACGAAAGTATGATTCAATATGGGTCATAGTTGATATATGGGTCATAGTTGATAGGCTTACAAAGTCAACCCACTTTTTGCCTGTTAGAACTAGTTATTCAGCTGAGGATTATGCGAAGCTCTACCTTAGAGAGGTTGTACGACTTCATGGTGTCCCTATATCCATTATTTCAGATAGAAAGACGTAGTTCACAGCTAACTTCTGGAGATCTTTTCAGAATGGATTGGGGACTCAAGTGAGTCTTAGTACTGCATTTCATTCGTAGACAGATGGACAAGCTGAGCATACTATACAGACACTGGAGGATATGCCGAGAGCGTGTTTGATTGACTTCCGAGGTAGCTGGGATGATCATTTGCCTCTTATTGAGTTTGCATATAATTACAGTTACCATTCAAGTATTCAGATGGCTCCTTATGAGGCTTTATATGGCAAAGATGTAGATCACCTATAGGATGGTTTGATATTGGCGAAAATCAATTAGTAGGCCCAGATTTAATACAACAAGCTATTAACAAAGTGAAAGTGATTCAAGAAAGGTTACTAGCGACACAGAGTCGGCAGAAATCCTAGGCAGATAATCGGCGACTCAAGTTGGAGTTTGAAGTAGGCGATCGGGTTTTCCTGAAGGTATTGCCTATAAAGGCAGTGATGAGATTTGTCAAGAAGGGTAAGTTGAGCCCTCGATACATTGGGCCATATAGGATTATTCGCACAGTGGGTAACGTAGCATATGAGTTAGAGTTACCTTCTGATCTGGAGTCTGTACATCCAGTGTTCCATGTGTCCATGCTCCGTAAGTGTATAGGTGATCCCTCGAGAGTTATTCCAATAGATGATATCCAGGTGACCATGCAATTATCAAACGAGGAAAACCCAGTGGCTATATTGGATAGACAAGTTCGTCGATTGTGTACCAAGGATGTGGCTTCTGTTAAAGTGCTTTGGAGGAATAATAATGTTGAAGAAATGTCATGGTAAGCAGAAAATGATATGAAGACCATATATCCACATCTATTCTCATCATCCGAAGAAGTTCAGACTTCAGGTATGTGATATGCTTATGGCTATTTTATTTTGGTCGTGTGAGACCATAATGCGGTACATTTTAGCATATGGACCTGTGTGGCATTATTTTGGGTTGCTATGTACAGGTTCGATTGGTATATTTACAGGGGAGACTCTACCAAAATTTTTACAACCCATGACTTATATAAACATTCGACGGCGAATGTTCTTAACGGAGGAAGAATGCTACACCTCTCGTTTCCACTGTAAGAAAGTCCTTGGCTTCCTAGTGAATTATACCCCTTGTATAGAGATGTATACCCAATTTTTTGAGATATTAAGTGCCTTATATTGCGTATACCAAAGTACAATTATATGTTCCTTGCAATACGACAGGATTAGAAGTTAAACGAATCAAATCGACGCGAGTTGGAGCGACTTACAGAACCTGCAAAAAAACCAGTCAACACTAACGAGCAAAGGGATAAGGCATCGATATGTCAACAAGGCATTGTTTCCCACTGTCGATGTGCAGCAGCCTCTGACCTTTCAGGCGGCAGAACGACGGAGCAAGTCGACGAGCCGTCGACCCTCTCGTCAACCCGCATCGCTGGAACCTTTTTTTTTCACTTATATATGTATCCTTCATATTTTATTCCTCATTTATCACTCCTCAAATCAGATGCAAACCCTAAAATATCTCTCCCAATATTCCCATCATATTAGAGAAGTTTTCGAAAGATCCGAGCCCCGTGAACGCGAGCTAGTGAAGGGAAAGTTGTTTCTAGGGTTTTATTGAAGTTGTTGAGCTTAGTAGTTGGAGTTGAAGTTTGATTTTGGAAGTTCTAGTTCCTTCAAGGTATGTATATGATTCTTATCTTTATTATTGAGTTGATTATCAAGAGTTTTAGTGATTTAAGGTGAAGGAGATGGTGTTGTGAAGGCATAAACTAGTTTGCTAATATGGTTGCCTTGTGGGATGATTTTGATTAGATTTTTGGAGAGATTCATACTTGTTTATGTTTCCATATGATGTTTTCGTTGTTTCTGGTGTTGTTGTTGATGTTTGGGTTGAATTGAAATTGAGGGATTGTTAGATTTATAAAGGAAATATTGTCCGAAATTCGTTAAGATCCTTTAGTACTTGAATTGGTTAGTAAGTGATGTAAATGGTCTAATGGTGGCATATGTTATCTTGATTGCAGACTTACAAGCTCGAGAAGTAGACATTGGACGCTTAGATACGCTCCAGGTATATTAAGGCTGTCACATCTATTCTTTTGGCATGATCCTTATCATGTGAACAAAAGAAGCAAGCGAGCGAGTTCCAAAGACTCTACTCTTAGATGGTATAGGATTTATTGTATCCTTTATTTCATGTGCTTCATATCTACAGCTTCCAGAGTATCCTTTCATGAGTCCTTCATGCATTTATATATATGTATAGCTATTTTCTCACACCGCGCTACGCTTTAGTCGGCAGGGCAGCCACGTACATGTGCACACCACTGCAATGGCCAGATTATGAGATTACCCCAGACGCAGGATGACATGATATATGGACTGGCATGTACGTTCCTCAGCACTAACATATATGGATCGGGTTGTACGTTCCTCAGTATATATATGTATATGATTTTTCAAAGAGAGCATGCATATCATATGCCGCAGAGGCACTTTCAGATATTGAGATTATCTTTCATGATTCTTATGTAATTGTTGTTCTTATGCCTTACATACTTGATATATTTTCCGTACTCACTCCCCTATTACTCGGGGGGTGGGGGGTCGGGGGGATTGCGTTCATGCCCGCAGGTTCAGGTAGACAGAAAGGCAGTTCAGCTCAGTAAGACTTCCACTCAATGGTAGTCAGTGCGCTCCATTTGGTCCAGAGCTGCAATTCATTTTGGCATGATATTTTTGACATGCATATATGGGTATGATGCGGCCCTGTCCTGTCCTTTCTACAGCTTTGTACCCCATTAGCGGTCTGTAGACAGTTGTATGTAGTTGAGATGTTGTTTAGCCTTTTCGGCTCCTATTATTTCTGTTGTACAGCATATGTGGCAGCCTAGTCGGCTTGCACTGTTATATTCAGCGTATATATATACAGATAGATGTGAGTTCTTGATACAAAGTTCATGATGTCATCATTTCAAGTCATTATAGTTCAGTTACAAGTCATATATAGGCCACCCTATCATTCAGTGAGCTCCGAGTACGAGTATAGGTGTGCTTGGTCAGTAGAGGCCAGGCACTCGTCACGACTCATTGGTTTAGGTCGTGACCTTACCCAACTTTCATAGGTTGGATTTGACCTAATTTAGAAACTTAGAAATATGGGTATTGTTCTTCATGATTTCTAATCTAGATTACTTTTATAGCTAGACATTGGGTATTTGGAGATGCTACGAAAGGGAAAGGCAAAGGTGTGGCTGTTCGTGGCTCCTGTTTGGCATTCCAGGTAGGTTATGGCATACCTTATGGTTAGGCTTCGGTTAGCAAAGAATATGTAGAGTTAGTAATTGTTGGAGACAGCATGTTACGCCTTCGTGTATGAAGTTGGGATGGATTCTTAGGTTGGTATTATTGTTGATTATGGATCGTCGCCTTATTGTGTTCTATTGAGTCGTTTCCTTATTTGTGATTTATTCTTGTCGCCACATGATTGATTCTAGAGTTGATGCTTAGGGATTGTATTATGATTTGGAGAGTGTATTTATCATCTTTGAGGTTGTTGGAAATGAAAGGAAAGTAATGTTATGATATTAATATTGTGATTGAGATATGTGCCCATGTGTGGCACGATTGACATTATGCATTGCACTCATTCTCATCTTTCATGATACTATGATATGAATACTTAGTGATTTATTCATAGTTGTGAACCCGTATCTCTTAGTTATTGGCGATTGACTTATGAAGAGGAAAGAATTGATATTGATCCTGGTATTGGGATATGTGTCCATGTGTGGCATGGTTGTTCATTAATATACTTTGTTGGCATTGATATCATGCATGCATCCATACTCATATATTTGGATCGGATTACGCCCGCCCCCCCCCCCCCCCCCAAACACATATATATGTATTGGATTGGGTTGCATGTTCTACAACACTTACTTGGATTGGGTTGCACGTATCGCAACACTGACTAGGATCAGGTTGCACGTTTTGTAACCTGACTTGGATTGGACTATCCGTCACAGTAGGTACATGGAATTCGCGGGTCCCTCATGGGTTATGACTGTTGAAGCGTAGACATCGTCCTCCCGAAGCGTGTGTGTATCACTGCATTGCATTGCATGCATATTTCATTCACTCATACATCAGATTTCTGGTAGTCATTATTTATTGTACCATACGATGTTCGTGATTATTGACTTCCTGGTTGGTTACTGATATGAGATTTCGTGTGCCTGATTAACATATATTCAGAATTTGATCGGATTCGAGGAGTAGAGACTTTCTCCTAGGTTGAGACTTGAGGATCAAAAGTGACATTTTTGGTTGTGCTAGTGTTAATGGTTATTCTGCGGAATCGTGGAAAAACTTGGCAAGACTTGTGTTTAGGTGCTTCACCATAGGGTATGATTCAGTTATTAATCCTTATGTACTGGAGATGTTTTTTTTTTGGACTGTGTGGTATGTATACTTGATTGTGAGCATGTATATTCTTCATTCTCTTTCTTCAGATATGTTAACTAACTATTGTGGGCCTCTGATGCCTACTCAGTACGTGTTGTTTGTACTGATGCTATTTTGTTACACTCATTTTCGGGGTGTAAAGTTTGAGATAGGTTCCGCTTCTAGTTTTGAGACTGATTTTCGAGGCCTGTCTTGCGAGTATCAAGGGTGAGCATCTGACGAGTCGCTGCCGGAGAGTCCTCTATCCCTGTCTTTATTTTCTTCCATTTAGAATGATGCGTTTAGTATTTGAGACTTGTATATTCTAGACATTACTTAGTTGCTCTTGTACTAGTCAGACCAGTTCCTTGGGGATTTTATTTATATTCTGCACTTATGATTATTTATGATTTCAGGCTTCTACTTATTCTGCTTTAGTTATTTTATTGTGTTTGAATGTATGAATTGGTAAAAGGGTTCGCCTATCGAGGTACGAATGGTCGGTGCCTGTGCGACTTAGTGAAATTGGGTCGTGACACCTGGAAACCATATGATTTCAGTAATTGTTGTTGCAACACATCTGTATTTAGATTCTGCTGAGCTTCTAGTTACATTTGCTTGTTTTTTTTTATTTCCAATACACCAATGAATCTCCCAATTTCACTAGGTAGCCTGACACGGATTTTTCTTTAGTGTGGGCATGATGCCCAATCAGCATCGCAGTATGAAAAAATGGTTGTGTTTGGATTGCTGGACAAAAATATACCTCGTCCAGGCTGGTTCTTAATGTACCTTACTATCCTTAAGGTAGCCTCCATATGTGATATTTTTGAATGTTATAAAACTGACTTAAAGTTTGAATACCAAAGACTATATCTGGTTTTGTCATGGTGAGATAGAGTAGCTTACCAATTAACCTTTGATAAGCTCCTTGGTCAGTTAAAGGATCATGAACTTTACCAGACTCAGTTGTATTGATGTGATCATCATATTGTTTTGTGGTCAACTTGATATTGGTATCTATTCGAGTAACTGCTGGTTTTGCACCACTCAGCCTAGCTTCAGAAATTAATTCCAGTGTATATTTCCTCTGATGCATCAATATTCCTTGTTTAGACCTTGCAAATTCACTTCCTAGGAAGTACTTAATTTCCCCTAGGTCCTTCATCTTAAAGGCTTGTTGTAAATTCCTTTTGGTTTCTTTAATGATACTTAGAGAATCACTAGTGATAAGCATATCATCAACATAGATTAGTACAATGACCATGCCATTTGGTATTTTTGATGAACAAAAAATGATCCAATTCACTTTGCTTGAAATTTCACCAATGCTTCACATAACTTTGCATTCCACTGTCTTAGTGCTTGCTTTAGCCCATATAAAGATTTAATGAGCCTGCATACCTGATGCCCCCCCCCCCCAACGTTTAAATCCCAGTGGAAGTTCCATGTATATCTCATTGGAAGATCTCCTTGAAGAAAGGCATTATACACATCTATTTGGTGAATATGCAATTGATTCAGAGCAGCTAATGCAAGAATAGTTCTCATAGATTTCATTTTAACAACTGTGAGAATGTTTCTTGGCAATCTATCCCTTCTTGTTGGTTGCATCCCTTTGCAACTAGTCTTGCTTTAAACATCTCAATTTCTCTTATAGGTTTGTACTTTATCTTGTATATCCACTTGCATCCAATTGAATTTTTTCCCTTCTGGCAGTGGTACAATTCTCCAAGTGTTGTTGTTTTCTAAAGCTTCAACCTCATTTTGCATTGCTTTTTTCCATCTTGGATGGCTGCTGCTTCAGCAAAGGTTTTTGGTCTTGTGATAGCAGACATATTTGCCAAATAGGCCTAGTACTTATGATAAATTCGCATATGACAGATATTTTGATACTGCATATAGAGTTTCTTGAATATTCAAGGAGGAAAATTCCTTCATCCATATTGGTGGCTTTCTTTATATGCTTGCCCTTCCATGATCATTCTCATTATTTTGAGCTGGTTGATTAACTACTGGCTTGATAGGATTGATAGGATTAGCAGATGGATCTGCAACATGTTGATCATTTGGATTTACTGGTTCAGCTTGGATGTCTTGAAACACTTGTACTTCTACTTCAACAGCTTGTCCTTCTACTTCAGCAGCTTGGATATCTTCTTCAATAGCTTCATGAGTGTAAGTGCTCATAGTAGGTGAGTGTGCCATACTTGTTGTTGACTCAGAAATGTCAATTTGCTGTATTTGTTAATCATCAGTGTCTATTTGTATATTTGTGATAGGGAAGATAGGTGCATGGCTTTGTTTTTGCATTTTGAATGGGAACACATCCTCTTTGAATACTACATGTCTGTTAACAAAAAACATATGATTAGTATTTTCATATAAGAGATACCCTTTATGAATTTCAGCATATCCCATGAGGATAGCTGGTTTTGACCTTGGCTTTGGTTTATCCTGTTCCTGGACAAATTTTGCATAACATAAGCATCCTATTATTCTCAAGTGAGCTATGGATGGTTTTCTATTATAGAATTTCTCATAAGGTGTTTTGTTACTAATTACAGTACTTGGCAACCTGTTGATTATATACACAACTGCTTGTACACAGACACGCCAAAACTTTATAGGGATATTGGCCTGAAATCTAATGGCTCTTGTAACCTCAAGAATGTGTTTATGCTTCCTCTCAACAACTCCATTTCGCTTAAGGGAATATGCACAAGACTTTTGATGAATGATCCTAAAGCCTTAAACAAATTATTACAGACTAAGTACGAACTCAGTCTTATTTGATTTGCACAAGGGCAAATGGTATATTTGTTCAAACTATCATGTATAGAATCAGTACTAACTTGCAGTATTTTCTTTAGAACAGTAGAGGACACATGTCCATATCATTTACGCCATAGATCTATATCAAATTTTGAAACAGAAACAGATGCAGAATTGAAATTTAGCTTTTAGCTTGATAACTTGGAAATATATATAATCCTCCTTCACGTCTGCCAATCCCCTTCACCTTCCCAGTTTAGAGATCCTGACAAACAAAAAAGTCAGGAAAGAAGGAAGCTGAGCAATTCAACCCCTTGGTCATTTTTGCTATAGATAACAAATTGAACTTGAACTGAGGTTGATAAAACGCATTAGTGATAGTGCTAGATTCAGTTAACTTACTAGCGCCTATGTGTGTAACTGTCACGACCCAACCAGAGGGCCATGACGGGCACCCGGTGCTAACCCACCCGGGTACCTCTTATCGTATTCTCATATTCACATCTAGGTGGGACACATGGCCTACGCATTATTTCTACACATCAATAATGCTAAACTCATTGGGCAACAACACATTCATAATATCATCAACAACTATGCCCATATCCATATACACAAGCCGACGAGGCTATCAAAATAATATACAAAATATAAGCCGACAAGTCTGCAAGACATCTAACCATACAATAGGCCCTACAGCAGCCCCTCAAGACATCACAAAATAAATATTAGCTCAATGATAGCAAAAACCTTTCCGAACACGACTTATATTTCACTTCCTTCAACAACTAAAGCTCACATATTCGTACAACTTCAAAATCTTATGGTATGCACCTTAAGATATATAATATCTTCCTTAATCTCGTAAGGATTTCATGACCAACTTAAGCTCACATTATCCTATCCACAAGGCAACAAATCCAAAAATTTCCGAGCTGTAACATTCCTCCCCCTTTTGGAACATTCGTCCTCTAATGTTAGGTTCTTGGGAATTCTATAGAAATTTCACCAGAGTTTCCCCTATAATATGATACTTCCATCTTGCAACAGCAACCCAAAATACATCGCCTCACAAGGCTGCAACAACAACATCAATAACCATGGCCACATACGACCAGGAAAAACATCAAGGAAAAACACTACATACCTGAGGATAATGGCGTCTCTGCCTGAGTCTCCTCTGGGGGTGAAAATAAATGCGAGTACCTGAACTTCATGTCTTCTTCGGCTTCCCAAGTCATTTCCTCTCTATTATTATTCTTCCATAAAACTTTTACTAAGACTACCTCTTTAGTTCTGAGCTTCCGCACTTGCCTATCTAAAATGGCAATGGGGACTTCTTCATAAGACAATTATTTGGTAACTTGGACCTCATCTATTGGTACAATTCTAGAAGGATCTCCAATGCACTTACGCAGCATCGATACATGGAAAACTGGGTGAACTAACTCCAAATCAGGAGGTAGATCTAATTCGTAAGCTACCTGGCCTACCTTGCGTATAATCTTATAAGGTCCAATATACCGGGGACTAAGCTTGCCCTTCTTACCAAATCTCATGACACCCTTCATTGGGGACACCTTCAAGAATACCCAATCTTTCGCTTGGAACTCTAAGTCTCTTCGACGATTATCTGCGTAGGATTTCTGGTGACTCTGGGCTATTAATAATCGATCCTGTTTAAGCTTGACTTTCTCCATAGCTTGCTGGACCAAGTCCGGCCCTATCAATTTAGTCTCTCCTACTTCGAACCACCCAATTGGGGATCTACACTTTCGCCCATATAAAGCCTCATGCGGGGCCATTTGGATCCTAGAATGATAGCTGTTGTTATAATCAAATTCAATAAGTGGTAAGTGATCATCCCAATTACCTCCAAAATCCAACATGCATGCCCGTAGCATATCCTCAAGAGTCTGAACGGTACGTTCAGCTTGTCCGTCAGTCTGGGGGTGAAATGTCGTGCTAAGACTCACCTGAGTCCCCAAACCTTCTTGGAAAGATTTCAGAAATTGTCTGTAAACTGAGTCCCTCTATCACAGATAATAGATGTTGGAACACCGTGAAGTCGCACTATCTCTTTAACATAAAGCTTTGCATAATCTTCTACTACATATGTAGTTCTGACCGGTAAGAAATGCGCTAACTTCGTGAGTCTATCCACAATCACCCATATAGAATCATACTTACGTCGAGAACGGGGTAAGCCTGTAATGAAATCCATGTTAATTACTTCCCATTTCCAAGTTGGAATTTCTATAGCTTGCAACAATCCGCCCGACTTTTGGTGCTCAATTTTCACTTGCTGACAGTTAGGACATTGAGCTACGTATTCCGCTATATCTTTCTTCATCCCATTCCACCAATATATAGATTTAAGATCATGATACATCTTCGTTGCTCCGGGATGAACAGAATAACGGGAACAATGGGCTTCTCTCAATATTCGGTAGCGTAATAATGTAACATCAGGAACACATAACCTGCCTTGACATCGGAGAACTCCATCTCCAGAAATCTTAAATGATGACTTCCGCTTCTGAGGGAGTGTATTTCTGTAATGAATTAGCATGGGATCTTCGTATATTCGCTCTTTCACTTCCACTACTAGCGACGAGACCGTTGAACTTTGAATGACAGCTCTCATACTACCTGAGTCCACTACTCGAACTCCTAGGCTTGCTAACTGCTGGAGCTCACAAGCTATCTCTCTTTTCTCTGGTTGAACATCGCATAAACTTCCCATGGATCTACGGCTAAGAGCATCAGCCACAACATTTGCCTTCCCAGGATGATATAGGATGTTAACTGTTACACCTCGAAAATTTCAAATCTCGTACAGTGAATAGACTAACGAAGGATGTGAGTATACAATGTTTTAATCAGAAGGGAATGACGTTTGACGACCCCAAGTAAGATTTCAAAGGCAATGGGAATAAGAGGTAGGTTATGAGCCTAACAGCTATTTATAGGTTCTGAAAATGTGAAAAGTTGCAGATTTGCACTTTGGTCTCGTCGATGAAATACGGACCGTAAAGTGGTATACGGCCCGTAAACTGCCATGTTGTATTTCAGCTTACAAAACTTTGACTTTCTACAAAAGACTTGAATGTTTAAATACGACTTGAAATATGGACCGTAAACTGAAATACGGCCTGTAAACTGAGTTCGTAAATCACCATGTCCTCAGCCTACCTTTCTGGTTCTGCTATGCTTAAATACGTCCACGAAATACGGCCCGTAAACTGGAATACGAACCGTAAACTGGGTTTACGACCACTGTGCACTTCAACTACTGTTCATTTCGTATCAAATTTTAAGTCATTAAAAATGAGACCTAAGCTCATTAATTCAATTCATTCCCACGATACTTCTCTCTAGAAACCTCTAGAATATTCTCCACCCTTTATCTACAAGAAAATAAAGGAGATCAAAGATCAACATCAAGAATCCAAGTGAATCAAGTGTATGAAATTCATCAAAGTTCATCCAAGTTAAGAAATTTCAAGAGAAGTAAACTAAGATTTTGGTGCAAGAAGAGTAATACCACTCAAGGCTTGTTACTACAACATCTAAGGTAAGTTTTATGGCATTTACATGTTATTTAGGGCATGGAAGAGTTGAAACACTTGGATTATAGAAGGATGTAAGAAATGGGTCATGAAAGTGTGAATAGTAGCAATGTTGAGTAAAGGTTTGAATTGAGCCATGATCATTGATAATTTGTGATTATAAAAATGTTATGAATGACATTTATAACATGGAATAAGTATCCTATGTGAGAAAAAAGCAAAAAAGAACCATGACCATGATTATGGAGAAATTGAAGACAAATTGTGAAATACGGATATTGTAAACGAATGATGAGTGTTGTCTATCATATTGAGAATGTTGTTATGAACGTTTGAGAGTTGATATAGAATGTGGGGAAAGTAGTATAAACAAAGGAAATGCTTCTCAATTTTTCCCTAGAGATAGTAGCTCGCTCTTATAGCCAACTAATCAACGTTAATGCAAAATTCTCTCTTGAAGGTAGAAATATGACATTGAAGGAGAACAAGCGAGCGATAGACTAATTAAACGAAAAAGGTATGTGAGGTTAGTTCTTTATTTCTAATGGCATGAATCCTATAGCACGACTTTCTTTCCTTTTCATGAATTCCTATATTCCGGAAAGCTAAAAGTCTATGTCCATGAATAGCTACACAAGATAAGAGATATGCTATGAGTCCTATAATGATGATGATGAGTTAAAGTACGGAGATTCTAAAATGTATGGTATGACGATCTTATGACGTTAATGATGTTATTTATTGCGTACACTCACCTTATATGCTAATTCCTTCAAGGTGAGGTAGAATGTCAATGAATGCTCCATAATGAAATCGGGGGATCACGACCTTACGTCACCCCGATAAAGTATAGTTGTCCTTGATCCTTATGCATGTACTATGATAAACATATTATGATGAGTATATTATGATGAGCATATTGTGATATAACACCGCGCCTATATGGTCGGACAGTCACCGCTAAGGCAGGCAGCGTATATACCGTGGCCAGATGGCATGGGCAGACACCACTAGTGGGCGGCATGAGATGATACCCCGGACGCGGGAGGCCTGGACGCAGGCTAATGTTATGATTATCACACCGTACCTATATGGACGGGCAGCTTATACATTTATGCATACATGACATGATGATGATTATGAGTAAGCCAGCATGCATTATTTCCTTTGTACTGGACAGTTAGATACAGATGTTCCATATTGATATTTCTTTTATATCATTGTCTTATTTCATTGTTTATGCCTCTCATACTCAGTACAATGTTCGTACTGACGTCCGTTTTCTTTGGACGTTGTGTTCAAGCTCACAGATAGACAGGGAGGTGAGCTTGATCTTGATTCGTAGAAGCTAGTAGCTGATTGAGAGCACTCCATTGTTTGGAGGTGCTTATGATGATTCTTTTGTGTATATTCGTGTATATGTATTTTGGGCATGACGGGGTCTTGTCTCGTCCTTATGTTTAGCACTCCAGTAGAGGCTCGTAGATACGCAGTGTGGGTTAGATGGCCTCACGAGAGGTTATTATGTATATATATTATTTTGATGGCCGAGAGGCATATGTATATAAAAGTATTTATGTTTCCATATGAAATATGATTTTCCTACAATTTGAATATAAATGTGATAAAAGAGCTAAATGAGCATGATGAGAAATAAAACGAGCGGTGCTCGGTGGTTAGCCCCGGGTACGCGTCGCGGCCCCTAGCTGGGTCGTGACATTAACATCATAGTCTTTCAACAATTCCAACCATCGCCATTGCCGTAAATTCAATTCTTTCTGCTTGAAGATATACTGAAGGCTCTTATGATCTGTATAAATGTCACGACCCGACTAGGGGCGGCGACGGGCACCCGGTGCTAGCGCACCCGGTGCTAGCGCACCCGGGCACCCCTTAGCTTACTCTTACTCTTACATCTAGGTGAGCCACATAATTAAGCATACATTTCTATTGATCAATCATACTAGTCCCATTGGACGACAATGCTTTCATATCATGGTTGGCATCTATACCACGTCAATGTACATGAGCCGACAAGGCTATCAAAATGATATACAAAATATAGGCCGACAAGGCCAGACATATCTAACCATATACACATGTCTACGAGCCTCTAAGAAGAGTATAACATATCACATAAGCGGGACAGGACCCCGCTATGCCCATAATTATGTACACAAAAGAATAAGTACCCAAACGCTATGGCTCCGAATGAAATGGAGCTCTGCTATGTATTCTCTGAGACTGTGGCTATGGATCAGGTCTGTCTCCCTGTGCACCTGCGGGCATGACGCAGCATCCACAAACAAAAGGACGTCAGTACGAAGAGTGTACTGAGTATGTAAAGCATGATCAATATCAATATAGAAGCAATATAAGCAACATATGAAACAACATAGGATGGGAGACAGTCATATCATCGTCATAAGCACTTACTTGCCTTTCGTAGGAACTTTCCATTTCTAATGCGTATTCGTGTACATACATCCATATTTGTATCCACAATTGTACCCGTATCCACTTACGTATCCTTATTCACATTCATATCATGTACATACTCTTATTCGTAATCCTATCATAATCGTTTCCATATCATACACGTAATCATATCATATACATAGCATTTATATAGCATACCCGACCACGCAGGATCGGTGTTACATACATACTTGGCCAACCAAGGCCCAAGGTTACTCATACCTGGCCCTACCAAGGCTTCAGGGTTACATCTACCTAGCCCTACCAAGGCGTCAGGATTGTCCGTACCATCTGCAGAGGTGCGCGCGCATTACGTAATCATATAAATACTTATTTACATATCATACTGGGCCTCATAAGCTCGGGGTTCCATAATAGCCATACATAGATATATATACATCATGGCTCATAAGCCTCTTTACTATTAACATCATTATCATAACCGTCATCATTATCGTCATCGTTATTACCATTATCATCGATATCATTATCACTATTATCGTCATTCACCACATCTATCTCTATAGGCTTACTCGTCATACGAGGGATTTAGTACAATCGTAGAGAATCAAGAATCGTGAGCTTACAAGCTCGGAAGATCAAATCATTTGAAAGATATCATAGCCTCATAGAAGATTTAGACGTTTGGCCAAAGAAACATGCCTTATGAAAGAAGGGTTAGCCTTACATACCTTTTCCGTTCAACTACTCTACACTTCCGCGTTCTCCTCCAATGCTGGCGTTTCTACCTTCATTACAGTCATACTATCATTAGAATCGATAGCTAGCATATATGACTTAAACTAGAGAAAATCGGACAGCATTTCCTTTATTTATACGACATTCCTCCATAACGTATATCAACTCCCAAACGTCAATAATACATTCACAATACCATAACAATAGTCATTATTCATCCACATTATCCACATCTCTCAATTTACTTTCAATCACTCACATCTATGGCTATAATACACGACTATGTCCATTCACGTACATTACTCATCTCATGTTCTCCATATCATTTATAACACATTTGCATCACAATACCTCAAGACTCATAACTCAATTCAAACTATTTCTCAAAATGACACTATTCCATATTCATGACCCATTTTTCCATACCTTTCTACAATCCAAGTGTTTCAACTCTTAAATACCTTAATCAACATACAAATATCATGAATCTTACCTTAGATGTTGTAGGAACAAGCCTTGGTTGATAATACTCCACTTGAGGAAAAACCCTAGTTTACCTCCATGAGATTTCTTGACTTTGAATGATCCTTGATGGTTTTCTTGCACTTGATTCACTTGGTTTATGTTGTTGATCACCAAATATCCTTGAATACTTGTGGAATATATGTAGAGAGATGTTTTAGAGAGAAGGGGTATGAAGTGGAAGTGAAATGAAATAACTTTGGTCCCTTTATTTAATGAATCACAATTCTGCCCGACCGTATATACGGACCAACATACGGTCCGTATAATTTATATGGACCGTATGTCTGGCTGTATATTTGGTCCAGAAACTTTTGCCTTTCTGGGCTGATTATACGGTTCCAAACATACGGACCGTAAAATTTATACGGCCAGTATGTTTGGCCGTATAACTCCCAGTGGTTCCGAAGTCCGTTTCGTCGATTCGTTTGATCTCCAATCCTTATGGAACCTTCTTAACACTTGTTCAACACTTCAATACCAATCTAAGGGACGTTAGTACACTTCTCCAAGACATCATTGAGTCCTCATTAAATCGCTACTCGTATTTCTTTTCTGATACTCATCGTAAGCCTTGCCTTATCTTAGCCAACTTTCTCGTCTTACATCGGGTGCCTTTGAACTCTCACTTAGGGTCATCAAATGTCGTTTCTTACTCATGGAAATATCGTATACTCGTACCCCTCACTAGTTCGTTCACTTGCCTAACAACGGAAGATTTTCCGAGGTGTAACATTTTTCCCCCCTTAAGAACATTCGTCCTCGAATGTTAAAGTCTTTGGGACTTCTATAAAAATTTCGCCAGAGTTTCCCCTATAATATGTCACTACCATCCTGTCACAACAACCCATAATATCGATGCCTCACAGGGCCACAACATAATAGCAATAAAATTTTGCCACACACGACCAGAAAGCATAAAAGGAAAACATACATACCTTATAATCTTGACGTCTCATCTTGGATTTCTTCCAAGGATTGAAATAAATGTGGGTATCTGGATCGCATACTTTCTTCCGCTTCCCATGTCATTTCCTCTCATTTATTGCTTCTCCATAGAACCTTAACTGAGGCTACCTCTTTGTTTCTAAGCCTCCGTACTTGCCTATCTAATATGGCAATGGGTACCTCTTCGTAAGTTAATTTCTCTGTCACTTGTACATCATTTATTGGCACAATCTTAGTAGGATCTCCTACACATTTCCGAAGCATCGAGACATGGAAAACTGGATGGACTGACTCCAAATCCCGAGGTAGATCTAATTCATAGGCCACTTTGCCTATCTTTCGTACAATCTCATAAGGCCCAATGTACCGGGGACTAAGCTTCCCCTTTTTGCCAAATCTCATAACGCCCTTTATTGGCGACACTTTCAAGAATACCCAATCTTTAACTTGAAACTCTAAGTCTCTTCGACGATTGTCCGCATAGGACTTTTGACGACTTTGGGTTGCTAACAACCGACCTTGTATAAGCTTAACTTTCTCTATAGCTTGTTGGAAAAAGTTTGGTCCTATCAATTTAGCTTCTCCTGCTTCAAACCACCCGATTGGGGATCTACACTTTCGCCCATATAAAGCTTCATACGGTGCCATTTGAATGCTAGAATGGTAGCTATTATTGTAAGCAAATTCAATGAGTGGCAAATGATCATCCCAATTACCTCCGAAATCCAGCATACATGCCCGTAACATATCTTCGAGAGTCTGAATGGTGCGTTCAGCTTGTCCATCGGTCTGTGGGTGAAATGTCGTGCTAAGGCTCACTTGGGTTCCTAAACCCTCTTGGAAAGACTTCCAAAAATTGGTTGTAAATTGAGTCCCTCTGTCTAAGATAATAGATACTGGAACACCATGGAGTCTCACTATCTCTTTAAGATAGAGTTTTGCATAGTCTTCTGCCACATAGGTCGTCCTGACCGGTAAGAAATGAGCTCACTTTGTGAGTCTATCCACAATCACCCATATGGAATCATACTTACGTCGAGAACGGGGTAAGCCTGAAATGAAGTCCATGTTAATCACTTCCCATTTCCAAGTTGGGATTTCTATAGCTTGCAACAATCCACCCGGTTTTTGGTGCTCGATTTTCACTTGTTGACAATTAGGACATTGAGCTACGAATTCCGCTATATCTTTCTTCATCCCATTCCACCAATATATAGACTTGAGGTCATGATACATCTTCGTCGCACCGGGGTGAACCGAATAACGGGAACAATGAGCTTCCCTCAATATCTGGTGGCGTAGACCTGCCACATTGGGAACACATAATCTGCCTCGACATCGGAGAACTCCATCTCCTGAAATATCAAATGATGACTCCTCTTTCTGAGGGAGTGTATCTCTGTACTGCATTAGCATGGAATCTTCGTATTGTCGCTCTTTCACTTCTGCTACTAGCGACGAGACTGCTGAATTCTGAATAGTAGCTTCCCTGCTACCTGAGTCCACCACTCGAACTCCTAGGCTAACTAACCGCTGGAGCTCACGGGCCATTTCCCTCTTCTCTGGTCGTACATCGCATAAACTTCCCATCAATCTGCGGCTAAGGGCATCAGCTACAATATTTGCCTTTCCAGGGTGATATAAGATATCAACGTCGTAATCTTTTAGCAATTCTAACCATCGTCGCTGCCCTAAATTCAACTCTTTCTGCTTGAAGATATACTGAAGGATCTTATGATCTGTATAAATATCCATATGGACACCATATAAATAATGTCTCTATATCTTTAATGCATGAACCACTGCGGCCAATTCTAGATCATGGGTTGGATAATTATGCTCATGTTTCCGCAATTGCCTTGAAGCATATGCAATTACTTTACCATGTTGCATCAACACACAACCTAGACCAACACCTGAAGCATCACAATAGACAACATATCCTTCCAATCCCTCTGGAAGTGTCAAAACTGGGGCAGAAGCCAATCTACCTTTCAACTCTTGGAAGCTACGTTCACAAGCGTCTGTCCATTGAAACTTTACCGATTTCTGGGTCAACTTTGTGAGCGGTGCAGAAATAGAAGAAAAACCTTCAACGAATCTCCTGTAATAACCTGCTAAGCCCAGAAAGCTACGAACCTCCGTAGGAGTTGTGGGCCTTGGCCAAGTTTTCGCAGCCTCAATCTTTTGACTATCCACTCGAATACCATCGGCTGCAACAATATGCCCCAGAAACGCCACTGAGTTCAACCAAAACTCACATTTGGAAAACTTTGCAAACAACTCTCGAGTTCGAAGAACTCCGAGGACAGTACGCAAATGATCCGCATGTTCTGCCTCGGATCTAGAATACACCAAGATATCGTCGATGAATACAATCACGAATAGATCTAGGAAAGGCCTGAACACATTATTCATCAAATCCATAAACACTGCTGGTGCATTAGTTAGCCCAAATGACATTACCCGGAACTCAAAATGACCATATCTTGTTCTGAAGGCTGTCTTAGGGATATATTTCTCCCTAACTCTCACTTGATGATACCCGGACCTCAAATAAATCTTTGAAAACCATTTGGCACCTTGCAATCTATCAAATAAATCATCAATCCTCGGAAAAGGATATTTATTCTTGATCGTCACCTTATTCAATTGCCGGTAATCAATGCATATTCTCAAAGAGCCATCTTTCTTGCGGACAAACAACACGGGTGCTCCCTACGGGGATGAACTAGGTCTAATAAAGCCTTTATCAAGCAAGTCTTCTAACTGCTCCTTCAACTCTTTCAATTCTGCGGGCACCATTCTATAAGGAGGAATAGATATAGGCTTAGTGCCTGGCAACACATCAATGGAAAAATCAATCTCCCGCTCGGGAGGAAGGCCTGGAAGCTCTTCCGGGAACACATCCGGAAATTCATTTACTACGGGAACTGACTGAAGAGTCGGTGATTCAGCTTCTACATCTTGAACCTGAACTAGATGATAAATGCAACCTTTTATGATCATTTTCCTTGCCTTCAGATAGGAAATAAACCTACCTTTTGGTGACGTCGTATTTCCTTTCCACTCTAACACTGGTTCTCCCGGAAATTGGAAACGAACCATTTTCATTCTGCAATCAACATTGGCATAACAGGAAGCCAACCAATCCATGCCCATGATAACATTAAAATCCACTATTTCTAATTCATGCAAGTCAATCATGGTACGACGATCACAAATCACAATTACACAATTTTTATATACTCGGCTAGCTATTATCGATTCACCCACGGGTGTAGACACCTCAAAAGGCTTGATCGACTCCGGTTCAACTCTAAATCGACCCGCAATATATGGAGTGACATATGACAATGTGGAGCCCAGATCAATCAAAGCATATACATCATGAGAGAATACCGATAATATACCTGTAACCACGTCAGGAGAAGACTCAAGATCTTGGCGTCCAGCCAAAGCATAAACACGGTGCTGAAAACCGCTGGAACTGGGAACTCTCCCTCTGCCTCTACCATGGCCGACTGGCACATGTGAACCTGGCCCCACAGGGCGTACAGATGCTGAGGATCCGGCTATCGACCCTGAAGGCTGGGTCCTACCTCTACCATGAACTGAGGGGCAATCACGCATGATATGGCCTGGTCGACCACATGAATAGCAAACATCTGAACCCAATCGGCATCGACCCCAATGTAACTTCCCACACTGGGAACATCGTAGTGCGGGTGGCCTTGCCTGACCCGAATCATATCTGAACTGAGACCCCGAATAACTCTAACTCGGCCCGGAACGAGTAGATCTGTCGAATCTCTGGCCTGAAAACCGCGGAGGCGCACTAGTCATAGAATAGCCTGAATGCTTGGACATCTGTTGTCTGTGCCCGCCTCTGAACTCACTCACCGGACCCGAAAATCTGGCCCTCTTGCTATGACCCCTATGCTGCTCGCGCTCACTTCTCTACTGTTGTAAACTTTCTTCTAAGTTCTGAGCATGATCCTGAATGCGTGCAATGTACATATTGTCCTGAAGGGACGCAGTCAAACATCTATCCATCAAATATGGCCCTAGGCCTTTAAAAAATCGGTGTACCCGGTCGCCCATATCCGCTACCATGGTCGAAGCATACCTAGCCAAAGAATTGAAGCGGAGACTATACTCTAGAGCACTCATGCTACCTTGCCTCAAATTCAAGAAATTATCGGCTCTAGCTCGCCGAACTTCTGGAGGCATATAATGTCGAAAAAAAGCATCAACAAACTCTTGCCATACCAGGGGAGGTGCATTGGCTCCCCGTGAAGCCATCCAAACTGTGTACCGTTGGATTGAGACATCTCTCAATCTATACGACGCTAACTCCACCGATTCGGTGTCCGAAGCATGTATCAATCGAAGCGTCCTCAACATACCATCAGTGAAATCCTGAGGGTCCTCCTCCGGCTTTGACCCGAAGAATTCCGGAGGGTTCAAAGTAATGAAGTCACGAGCTCTTGCACTAACAGCCATATCACCTTGCCCTGCACTTTGCCGCGGAGTCTGAGAAGCAACCAACTGAGAAAGCAAATGTATGGCCTCTTTCACATCTTGGCCTGAAGCATCCGGTGGACGAGCTGGAGGTGCTGGAGCTAGGGCTGAGGCTCCCTCACGCTCCTCTAAGATAGGTACTGATCGGGAAGACTGAGATTGAGCTGCACTCTGGGACTCACGTTCCTCTACTACCGGTGGCGGTGCTCTTTCATCCCGCTTTTCTGCCACTGTCTTGCCCTTTTGGGTGGCTGTAGCCTTTCTCTTTACAGGCATTTCTGAAATACACAACACACGGTTAAGGATCAAGAATTTCTTAAATCATAGCTCTATCGCACGATTCTTATGAAGAAAGAAGGTCAATCATTCCTAAAATGTCTGCAGCTTCTTGTTTATAAGTGTGGCGCGCAACAAACCCATAACCAAGACTCTACTAGACACGGCTCGTAGACACACCCTAGGACCAAACTGCTCTGATACCACTTTTGTCACGACCCGACTAGGGGCCACGACGAGCACCCGGTGCTATCCCACCCGGACACCCCTTAGCTTACTCTTACTCTTACATCTAGGTGAGCCACATAATTAAGCATACATTTCTATTGATCAATCATACTAGTCCCATTGGACGACAATGCTTTCATATCATGGTTGGCATCTATACCACGTTAATGTACATGAGCCGACAAGGCTATCAAAATGATATACAAAATATAGGCCGACAAGGCCAGACATATCTAACCATATACACATGTCTATGAGCCTCTAAGAATAGTATAACATATCACATAAGCGGGACAGGACCCCGCTATGCCCATAATTATGTACACAAAAGAATAAGTACCCAAAAGCTATGGCTCCGAATGAAATGGAGCTCTGCTATGTAGTCTCTGAGAATGTGGCTATGGATCAAGTCTGTCTCCCTGTGCACCTGCGGGCATGACGCAGCGCCCACAAACAAAAGGACGTCAGTACGAAGAGTGTACTGAGTATGTAAAGCATGATCAATATCAATATAGAAGCAATATAAGCAATATATGAAACAACATAGGATGGGAGACAGTAATATCATCGTCATAAGCACTTACTTGCCTTTCGTAGGAACTTTCCATTTCTAATGCGTATTCGTGTACATACATCCATATTTGTATCCATAATCGTACCCGTATCCACTTACGTATCCTTATTCACATTCATATCATGTACATACTCTTATTCGTAATCCTTTCATAATCGTTTCCATATCATACACGTAATCATATCATATACATAGCATTTATATAGCATACACGACCACGCAAGATCGATGTTTCATACACACTTGGCCAACCAAGGCTCAAGGCAACTCTTACCTGGCCCTACCAAGGCTTCAGGGTTACATCTACCTGGCCCTACCAAGGCGCCAGGGTTGTCCGTACCATCTGCAGAGGTGTGCGCGCGTTACGTAATCATATAAATACTTATTTACATATCATACCCGGCCTCATAAGCTCGGGGTTCCATAATAGCCGTACATAGATATATATACATTATGGCTCATAAGCCTCTTTACTATTAACATCATTATCATAACCGTCATCGTTATCGTCATCGTTATTACCATTATCATCGATATCATTATCACTATTATCGTCATTCACCACATCTATCTCTATAGGCTGACTCGTCATACGAAGGATTTAGTACAATCGTAGCGAATCAAGAATCGTGAACTTACAAGCTCGGAAGATCAAATCATTTGAAAGATATCATAGTCTCATAGAAGATTTAGATGTTTGGCCAAAGAAACATGCCTTATGAAAGACGGGTTATCCTTACATACCTTTTCCGTTCAACTACTCTACACTTGCGCGTTCTCCTCCAATGCTAGCGTTTCTACCTTCATTACAGTCATACTATCATTAGAATCGATAGCTAGCATATATGACCAAAACTAGAGAAATTCGGACAGCATTTCCTTTATTTATACGACATTCCTCCATAACGTATATCAACTCCCAAACGTCAATAATACATTCACAATACCATAACAATAGTCATTATTCGTCCACATTATCCACATCTCTCAATTTGCTTTCAATCACTCACATATATGGCTATAACACACGACTATGTCCATTCACGTACATTACTCATCTCATGTTCTCCACATCATTTATAACACATTTGCATCACAATGCCTCAAGACTCATAACTCAATTCAAACTATTTCTCAAAATGACACTATTCCATATTCATGACCCATTTTTCCATACCTTTCTACAATCCAAGTGTTTCAACTCTTAAATACCTTAAACAACATACAAATATCATGAATCTTACCTTAGATGTTGTAGGAACAAGCCTTGGTTGATAATACTCCACTTGAGCAAAAACCCTATTTTACCTCCATGAGATTTCTTGACTTTGAATGATCCTTGATGGTTTTCTTGCACTTGATTCACTTGGTTTATGTTGTTGATCACAAAATATCCTTGAATCCTTGTGGAATATATGTAGAGAGATGTTTTAGAGAGAAGTGGTGTGAAGTGGAAGTGAAATGAAATAACCTTGGTCCCTTTATTTAATGAATCACAATTCTGCTCAACCGTATATACGGACCAACATACGGTCCGTATATTTTATATGGACCGTATGTCTGGCCGTATATTTAGTCCAGAAACTTTTGCCTTTCTGGGCTGATTATACGGTCCCAAACATACGGACCGTATAATTTATGCGGCTAATATATTTGGCCGTATAACTCCCAGTGGTTCCGAAGTCCGTTTCGTCGATTCGTTTGATCTCCAATCCTTATGGAACCTTCTTAACACTTGTTCAACACTTCAATACCAATCTAAGGGACGTTATCACACTTCTCCAAGACATCATTGAGTCCTCATTAAATCGCTACTCATATTTCTTTTCCGATACTCATCGTAAGCCTTGCCTTATCTTAGCCAACTTTCTTGTCTTACATCGGGTGCCTTTGAACTCTCACTTAGGGTCATCAAATGTCGTTTCTTACTCATGGAAATATCATATACTCGTACTCCTCACTATTTCAATCACTTGCGTACCAATGGATGATTTTCTGAGGTGTAACAATAAATATCAACGTGGACGCCGTACAAATAATGTCTTCACATCTTCAACGCATGAATCACTACAGCCAATTCAAGATCATGGGTCGAATAATTTTTCTCATGTTTCCGTAACTTTGTTGAAGCATACGCAATCACCTTACCATGTTGCATCAACACACAGCCTAGCCCAACGCCTGAAGCATCATAATAGACAACATAACCTTCTGATCCCTCTGAAAGGGTCAGGACCGGGGCAGAAGTTAATCTATCCTTTAGCTCTTAGAAACTATGTTCACAAGCATTTGTCGATTGAAACTTAGCTGATTTCTAGGTCAGCTTCGTGAGTGGTGCAGAAATAGAAGAAAACCCTTCTATAAACCTCCTGTAATTACCTGCTAAGCCTAGAAAACTACGAACTTCCGTAGGGGTTGTGGGCCTTGGCCAAGTCTTCACGGCCTCAATCTTTTGGGCATCTACCCGAATACCATCGGTTGAAATAATATGCCCCAAAAAGGTCACTGAATTCAACCAAAATTCACACTTAGAAAATTTGGCAAACAACTCTCGAGTTTGAAGAACTCTAAGAACAGTACGCAAATGATCTGCATGTTCTGCCTCGGACCCAGAATATACCAGGATATCGTCGATGAACACAATCACAAATAAATCTAAGAAGGGCCTGAACACTTTGTTCATCAAATCCATAAATACTGTCGGTGCATTAGTTAGCCCAAACGACATTACCTGGAACTCAAAATGGCCATATCTGGTTCTAAAGGCTGTCTTAGGAGTATCTTTCTCCCTAACTTGCACCTGATAATACCCGGATATCAAATCTATCTTTAAAAACCATTTGGCGCCTTGTAATTGATCAAATAAGTTGTCAATCCTTGGGAGCGGATATTTGTTCTTGATCATCACTTTATTTAATTCCCGATAGTCAATGCACATTCGCAAGGATCCATCTTTCTTTCGCACAAACAACACGGGTGCTCCCCACGGGGAAGAACTAGGCCTAATAAAACCTTTCTCAAGCAAGTCCTTCAATTGCTCCTTCAACTCTTTCAACTTTGCGGGAGCCATTCTGTAAGGAAGAATAGATATGGGCTTGGTATCCGGTAGCACATCTATAGCGAAATCAATCTCCCGTTCCAGAGGGAGGCCTGGAAGCTCTTTCGGGAACTTATTCACCACAGGGACAGACTAAAGAGTTGGCGTTTCCGCTTCTACATCTTGGACCCGAACTAGATGGTAAATACAACCTTTCGTGATCATTTTCCTTGCCTTTAGATAGGAAATAAACCTACCTTTCGGGGACGCGGTATTTCCTTTCCATTCTAAAACTGGTTCTCTCAGAAACTGGAAGCGAACCATTTTCATTCTACAACCAACATTGGCATAGTAAGAAGTCAACCAATCCATGCCCATGATAACATCAAAGTCCACCATTTTTAACTCATGTAAATCAACCATAGTATGATGGTCACAAATCACAACTACACAATTTTTATATACTCAACTAGCTATTACCAGTTCACCAACGGGTGTAGATACCTCAAAAGGTTTGATCGACTCCGGTTTGACCCTAAACCGACCCGCAATATATGGAGTAACATATGACAATGTGGATCCCGGATCTATCAAAGCATATACATCATGAGAGAATACCGATAATATACCTGTGACAACATCGGGGGATTACTCAATATCCTAGCGCCCCGCCAAAGCACAAATACGGTGTTGAGGACCACTAGAACTGGGGACTCTCCCTCTGCCTATACCAGGCTGACTGGCGTATGTGAACCTGGCCCCATAGGGCGTATAGATGATGAAGATCAAGATGCCGACCCTGAAGGCTGAACTCTACCCCTGCCACCAACCGAGGGGCAATCACGCATGATATAGCCTGGCCGACTGCATGCATAGCAAACCTCTGAACCTAGTCAACATTGACCCCAATGTAACTTTCCACACTGGGAACATTGTTGCATGGGTGGCCTTGCCTGACCCGAATCGCCTCTAAACTGAGAACCTGAAGCCCTGAAACTCTGACTCGGCCCGGAATAAGTAGATCTATCAAATCTCTGGCCTATAAACTGTGGAGGCGTACTAGTCATAGAATGGCCTGAATGCCTCGAAAACTGCTGTCTTTGCCCGCCTCTAAACTCACTCGTCGGACCTAAAGATCTAGCCCTCTTACTATACCTTCTGTCATGCTCACGCTCACTTCTTTGCTATTGTTGGCTTTCTTCCAAATTCTGGCCATGGGCTTGAATGCGTGAAATATCCATGTTGTCCTGAAGGGACGCAGTCAAGCACCTATACATCAAATGTGTCCCTAGGCCTCTCACAAATTGGTGCACTCGGTCACCCATATCCGCTACCATGGCCGGAACATACCTAGCCAAAAGAATTGAAGCGGAGACTATACTCTAAGGTACTCATACTTCCTTGCCTAAGATTCAAGAATTTATCGGCTCTAGCCAGCCAAATCTCTATAGGCAAGTAGTATTGGAAGAAGGCATCCACAAATTCTTGCCATATCGGGGGAGGTGCATTGACTCCCCATGAAGCCATCCAAACCGTGTACCAATGAACTGTGACATCGCAAAGTCTATAGGATGCTAACTCCACCGATTCAACATCTGAAGCATGCATTAACCGAAGTGTCCTCAACATCCCATCAATAAAGTTTTGAGGGTCCTCATCTGAGGCTCCCTCATGCTCCTCAAAAATAGGCACTGAGTGAGAGGACTGAGATTGAGCCGCATTCTGGGACTCACCTTCCTCTATATCCATTGGCGGTACCCTTTCAGCCCGCTTTTCTGCCACTGTCTTGCCCTTTTGGTCTGCCATAGCTTTTCTCTTTACAGGAATTTCTGAAATACATAATACACGGTTAAGTAAAGAGAAATCCTTATATCATGGCTCTATCGCACGATCTTATGAAGAAAGAAGGTCATTCAATCCTAAAATGCCCGCAGCCTCCTGTTTATAAGTGTGGCGCGCAACACACCCATAAATAAGACTCTACGGACATGGCTCGTACACACACCCTAGGATAAAATTGCTCTTATACCACTTTTATCACGACCCAACCGGAGGGCGATGATGGGCACCCGGTGCTAACCCACCCAGGTACCTCTTATCGTACTCTCATATTCACATCTAGGTGGGCCATATGGCCTATGCATGATTTCTATACATCAATAATGCTAAACTCATTAGGCAACAACACATTCATAATATCATCAACAACTATGCTTATATCCATATACACAAGCCGACGAGGCTATCAAAATAATATACAAAGCCGACAAGGCTGCAAGATATCTAACCATACACAACTGTCTACGAGCCTCTAAGAAGAGTATGTATCATCATATAGGCGGGACAGGACCCCGCCATGCCCATATGTATGTACACAAAAGAATAATACCCAAAATCTGTAGCTCCGGATGAAATGGAGCTCCTTTATGCAATCCTTGAATAAGAAATCTATGGACCAAGCCTGTCTCCCTGTCCACCAGCGGGCATGACGCAGCGTCCACAAACAAAAGGACATCAGTACGAATAATGTACTGAGTATGTAAAGCATAATCAACATCATAATAGGAGCATAAGAAATAACGTAAGAAGTAGCATAAGATATAGCATGAGATGGGAGAATCAGGAGGTAATAGAGCTATTTGTACCTCTATTGGCCATCATCATATTTACTTACTTATGTTTCATAGGGACCTTCCGTTTCCAATGCATGCTCGTTACTATGTGTGTGTGTGTATATATATATATATATATGTATGTATATATTTGTTCGTATTCATATTCATATCCGTATTCGTACCCATATTCGTATCCATATCCGGATCCATATCATACCCGACCATGAAGGTTCGGTGGTTCACATACCCGGCCATGACAAGGCTCAGTGATTATACATACCTAGCCCTACCAAGGCTCAGTGTTATCTGTACCCAACTGCAGAGGTGCGCGCGCGATAAGTATCATACCCGACCATATAAGCTCGGTGTTACATAATAGTCATACATACTTAGACACGTATACATAAAACTCCATAAGTATCATCGACATCATTGCTATCATCGTTTTCGTTACATCTCTCCTTAGAGGATCAACTATCATATAAAGGAGGTACTAGTATCGAGAATCATCAGCTTTGGTAATCTTAGAGATAGAGTCATTTGGAAGACATTATGGAACTCATGAAATAATGTATAGCAAAGGAACCATGCCTTAATGAAAGAAGGGTTAGTCTTACATACCTCTTCGTCTTCTTAACTACTTAACGTTCACCGTCGAAGCTTGAACAATCTACATTTAGAAGGATTCATACCATGGTTAAGCTTTAATAACACTCTTAAATTCAAACTAGAATAATTCATGATCTAATGAAAATTGGGCAGCATTTCCCCTATTTCGTCAACTTCCACCATATTACAAAACAACTCCCAACAACCACAATATCATAATCAAGTAATCATATTCCATTAAGCCTTCAAAGTTCATACTTATGTTCAACTTATACCAACAACCTCACACCCATTTTAGCACATTTTCATACAATGCTTTCTTATCACTATTACTACCTTCCATAACAAGATTATATCCATATTATAATAAGAATCATGACCCAAGTTAGCTTACTACTCAAAAACATCATAAAAGTTACATTTAGCCCTCATTTTCTACTTTCTTCTTCTACCCAAGTTCTTCAACAACCAAGCATTCATGATAACATGAAATAAGCATGAAAACTAACCTTTTATCTCATAGGAATGAGCTTTGGAGTAGCTATCAACTTAGGTGAAAACCCTAGCTTCAATACCCAAGAATTCCTTGTAGTGTACTAACCCTAGCAAGACTCCTAACACATGGGTACCTTAATTGTTGCCTCTTGATCTTTGTTCTCTCTTGGATTGGGGTGGAATATGCTTGGAGAAGGGTTTGCCGCTCTCAAGACTTGTGGAAAATGAAAAATGAAATAAATGAACCAAGTCCATCTATTTATACAAAAAGTTAAAAATCTGCCCGATGGACTTATACGAACCACTTATATGGTCCGTATAATATTATACGGTCCGTATAAATGGACCGTATAACACCACCATGGAAAAGTCCCTCTCAGCAGAGGTCAAGTTATACGGACCCTCTTATACAGACCGTATAAAGTTATACGGATCGTATAAGTGGTCGTATAACACTACCAAGGAAATGACCCTTTCTGTGAAGGTCATGTTATACGAACCCTCCTTATACGGACCGTATAAATGGCTGTATAACTCCCAGTTGTACGAAACTTCCTCGCGATGATTCGTTTGACTTCCAATCCTCGTGGAACCTTCTTGGCACTTACATAATACTTCATTAACCATACAATAGGCCCTATAGGAGCCCCTCAAGACATCACAAAATAAATATTAGCTCAATGATAGCGAAAACCTTTCCGAACACGACTTATATTTCACTTCCTTCAACAACTAAAGCTCACATATTCGTACAACTTCAAAATATTATGGTATGCACCTTAAGCTATCTAATATCTTCCTTAATCTCGTAAGGATTTCATAATCACCTTAAGCTCACATTATCCTATTCACAAGGCAACAAATTCGGAAATTTCTGAGGTGTAACAGTAACTAATGATATATCACCATTTGGTGAAAAAGCCGAAGTTTCAGGTTTGTTTATTGAAGTGTTATCTAACAGATTTATATCACATACATATGGTAAGTGGCACTACTGTCTACTATCCACTCTTTATTAGATTCACTAGCTACTAAAGTAGTAGTGATCAACTTATTGTTAGTCTCAATAGCTACTGAATCAGTACTGATACTTGCTATGTTAGCCAAATGAGAAGATTCTGCTGACTTGTTCAGCAAATGTAGCACATGCTAATACTCATCCTTGGTGAGAGTATTGCAAGCCTCTAGTTGATTCGTTTGAATGCGACTGAGTTGATTCAATTTTGACCTTGTCACTTGTCCTAAGCTTGTGCATATAGCTGATTCTCAATCCCTTGTTTTTGACCATGTAGCATGTGATTTTCATGAGTAGAATTCTCATAACAGACATTATAAGCAGTATTGTTACCTTATTGTAACCAGAATTATTTCCAACATTGTAACCAGCATTTGGTCCCACTTTCTTCTTGAATTTAAAAATTCTGAGGATATCCTACTAGCTTGTAACAGGTTTTCTTGGCCTGTCATTTCAATTTACAGAATTTACCCTCTAAGTTGTAGTGTTGAACTTTGCATTACCCCTATTTCTTGAATACAAGGCTATATCAACTGACCATTGGATCCCAGTTCTTGTATACATAGCACCCTCATAAGAACCATGTCTGATAGTAGGATTAGCACCTAAAATTCCTGAAGTAGGAGCTACTGATTTTTGGCTTTCATTACTCACAACCAAAGAGTATGCTTGATTAATTGAGGGTAAAAGGTTCATTAACAAGATTTGACTCCCAGCTTGCTTGTAGGACTCATTCAACCCTATCAGAAATTGAAACATTTCAATTTCTGCAAATGTAATACATAATCTGACTTGGGACAATCACAAGTAAGGGCAGGAATAATAGCTTCAAACTTCTCCCACATAGTTTTCATTTAAGTAAAGTAAATCGATACACAAGCAGTTCCTTGGCTAAAAGTGGCAATTTCTTTGTGCAAATTGTAGGATCTTGAACCATCTATCTTGGTAAATCTTTCACGAAGTTCATCCGAAATTGTTTGGGCCAAGTTCCATACATATTACCACCAAGAATACTACTTGACACAGCATTCATAATGTTATATCCCATATTTTCATACATTGGGACGTTTTAAACTAAACGTGACAAGTTAAAGACAAGACTATTTTAAGGTACGAAGTAGAGACTTTAACTTCCGGTTTCGTTTCAAGTCACAATTTAACTACAAATTCCGTTTGGCATGGAAGTATTAATGGAAAATTGGGATTAAAGTAATCATAATTAGATTATTAAGTGGGATTGGGAGGACCAAAAAAAAAAATCAGTCCATTAAATGGACAAAGCTAGCCGTGTAGATTGAGTGCCATGGTCAAAGGTTCTTGACCCAAGTTAGTGGGATACACATGTCCAAAGTATGGGGGAAACATATATACAAAAAAAAAAATTGTTTTACTCCACTTTAACAACTCATTTCAACACTTACAAGTTGAAGATACATAGTGAGAGAAAGAGAAGCTCTCGGCTAGAGCTAGCCGAGAGTGGTGAGTGAGATTCAATCCAAAAAAATCAGTTTTCTTCCTCAAATCAACTCCTCATCAAGTGCATAGGAACGTGTAGTAGTTGTTGGAAAGAAACAATGAGGTGTAGCATTTCACTAGGGGTGAAGATTCGGCTAAAGTGAAGAACAAGATTGTAAGGTAAGAATGCTTATTGTTCTTGTGTTGCATGATGATTTGAATGTATAGTTCATGCATGTTGTTTTTGGATTGTTGTTGTGGTTGAAGTAGAGAGAGTTAGACGTGAGTGTTGGTGAAGTCATGATTGATTTCATTTTGCATGTATTGTTGATGAATTGAATATGTATCAACATAGGTAAATGAACAAAGATTGTAGAAGTTTGTTTGTGATGTTGCATGTTGGATATTGGACTCTTTCCAAAAAAAAATGAGCTGTGTGTTGAAGACTCTAATGGACTCATGTTTAATCTTCTTGTACACGTATTGGAAATGGATTGAATGTGTTGTAGTTTGGATAAACGGATGAAAATCATGAAGTTGTTGGAATAGTGTTGAAGCCGTGAAAAGGGACTGTTTTAGGGGAGATTATGGACTGTTTTGTGTCACATTTTGATTGTTGTTGTTATGGACATTGTGGTGTATTGTATGCATGTTGAATATGTGAATTGAGGTGTTAAAGAAATGAATTATGTTGAAGCATACAAGCAGTCCAAAACAGTGGACTGTTTTAATGCTAGAAGTGAATTTGTATGTGTTGAGTGTTGATTCTTGTTGTGAACGTTTAGTGAAAGTGAAGTGCAATGATTCAGGTCGAAATTTGAATGATTTGTGGGCTGTTGTAAGAATGGAAATGATGCTAAAACAGTTCCAAGAATTATGAAAGTAATGTCATTAAACGTGTTGTTGTTGTTGTAAGTTAAAACAGGAAAATTGCTAAGTGAGAATGGAAATGTTATGTGTGTTGTTTAGCCGTGTGTATGGGACAGTTTTGAATGATGTATGTACTGCCCAAGTTCCCTAAGTCATGTTTAAACAAGTTTGGATTAATATATGAAAGAACGATTAGCAATGTTAGCTTGTAGCGCTAGTTGGTTTGAATGCGAACGAAACGTCGTTTAAATGTTAGAAAGGGATTGTGAGCGTCAAAATACGTATTAAATTCCTTTGTAGACTAATTGTAGCTCTTGATATCTTGATATAGGATAAGTGTTTTGGGGCAGCAAGTACAAGTTATAATACGACTAAACGCTAAAGGTATGTATAGCCTATTCCTTCTTTCTTTTGGCATGTCCTAGACGTAAGTATGAAATGATATGAACCTCGGGGTAAATTCTATTCTCTAGTTCCATGCATGACTTATGATTCTATATTTCCTTAATGCTATTGTCACGAGCCTACTACATGATTGACTAATGAATGATGTATAGAAGTTCCTACTCTTAAAAGAATGGCATGAATAGAAGCATACTTGACTTTCAAAAACTACATCATGGAAATTGATAGGTGTACATGAAAGCTGAAACGTTCCTTGCTATGGCTTATAATGAGAGTTGAAAAGAATTGAATATGATTATTAACCCAATACTTTAGAGCTGGTTAGTTGCTTATCTATTAAGTCTCAAAAGATGAATTGTATATATGTGGTTGCTTATTATTCTGCTCGTGCTTACCGCTATATCCTTCACTGAGTCCCGGGCCAGGACACGTTCTCATGCGCATATTTACTATATTAATCACCGAGTCCCTCACTAGAGGGCCGGGACACGTTATATATATATATATATATATATGATGATATGATGATGTGATGATATGATGACATGATGATATGGAGATGGTGGCCAGGAGGGCATATTCCCTATTACCGAGTCCCTTATTAAAGGGCCGGGACACGTCTATGTTTATGTTTATGATGCTATGATTTTAATTATCGAGTCCCTCATAAAAGGGTCGGGACACGTTGTATATGTTATATACAGAATGATTATGTAGCTTTGATTACAAAACTCTATACCGATATTGATATGAGATTGATACAGATAAAATATGTCCAAAGGCAAGTTTTATGAATTTCTGATTGTTGCATTGGGTCCTACATACTTTGTCTCCTTATGAGTCTATTACTACATTTCATGCTTTACATGCTCAGTACATATTCCGTACTGACCCCCTTTCTTCGGGGGGCTGCGTCATGCCCGCAGGTACAGACGCTCGTTTTGGTGATCCGCCAGCTTAGGATATCTATTCGGCTACTTGGACTGCTCCTTCGTTCTGGAGCCTAGCTTGTGGTACAACTCCCTTTATTGTATGTATAAGTGTTTATTCGGGGTACGGTGGGGCCCTGTCCCGTCATAGGATATTGTCATTACTCTTAGAGGTCTGTGGACATCTGTGTGGGTCTGTATATAGTTGTTGTTGCGTTGTATGAACATGACTTATGTTTGGGGCGTACCCATTCACGATGGCAGCCTTGTCGGCTTGCGTATGTATGTATGTTTGGAATGTTGCTTGTAGTGGCAGCCTTGTCGGCTTGCGTATATATATATATATATATATATTGTTGCTGAAAAAAATGGTAACTCCTCAGGAGACAGGTACCTATGACTTACAGAATTGTGATAACCTTAAAATAACGTCCTGCTTTTTTTTAAACAAATAAAGTCACGACATGCTAGCCGTAAATGATTATAGTTAACAGGTGAAATGTGTGTCCAATTCAGGCACTAGTCACGGCCTACGGGGTTGGGTCGTGACAGAAGTGGTATCAGAGCGGTTTGTCCTTGGGATGTCTACAGACCGTGTCTAGTAGTGTCTTGTTTATCGGTGTGTTGTGCACCATATCGATAAACAGGAGGGTACAGGACATTTAGGGAGTCTCCTTTGTTTGAATCTTAGATCGTGCGATAGAGCTCTGCTATTAGGATGATTCTGTTCTGATCCGTTGTTGTTTTTATTTCAGTGATGCCTCCGAAAAAGGCGACGGCCGCCCAGAGGAAAAAGGGTGTGGTAGGAGAGACTAGCAGGGCTCGGAAGGGTACTCGGACCCTTGCTCAGATGATGCGTGATATTGCGCCTCGGCCAACAGACTCTACTACGTCTTCATCATCGGAGGAGTCTGGAGCACCAGCCGCTGCCACTATGGATCAGGGGGCGGCTTCACTATCAGCTCCAGAGGCTCCAGCGGCCGCGCCTCCAGCTCCTCAGCCAGGGGCGGAGGATAGGACATTGAGGAAGGCTGTATAGTTATTGACTACTTTGGTAGCGGGACAGGTTCGCAGACGCGGGCAGAGAGATGATGATGATGATGACAGGCGTGATAGCCTGAGGGTTCGTGATTTTCTGACATGCCGTCCCCCAGAGTTTTTCGGGTCTAGGCCCGAGGAGGACCCCCACGACTTCATTCGGGGAGTGCGGCGCTCATTGGATTTGGTCAGGGCTTCAGAGACCGAGTCCGTCGAGTTGGCCTCGCACAGATTACGAGATGTTGCTGCCAATTGGTATGAGTCTTGGGAGCTGTCCAGGGGTGAGAGTGCTTCCCCAGCTACTTGGGATGAGTTTGTGACTGCTTTTCTCCGCCACTTTTTGCCCCCGGAATTACGGTGGGCACGAGTTGACAGATTTTTACAGTTGCGGCAGGGAGGTCGGAGTATTCGTGAGTATAATTTGGAGTTCGATTCTTTGGCTCGATATGCGTCTACTATAGTGGCTGACATGGCTAACCGGATGCACCGGTACGTGATAGGGCTGGACTGTTATTTAGTTGACGGCTGCATGGCGGTGGCATCGCAGACTGATATGGACATCGCCCGGTTACAGGCTTACGCGCATGGTATGGAGGACCGGCATAGAGAGGATCAGTCGGGCAGAGATCGTGATAGGAGACCGCCCAAGCGGGCCAGGTCAGCGGGGTATTCTAGTGAGTTTCCGGGCGGGCAGCCCCAACAGCAGCATAATAGCTATCCTTCTCAGCCGGCACGGAGTGAACCTCCACGATTCACTGGTAGGAGGTTTGATAGCACAGGGTATTCAGAATCTGGTCAAACTTCCATGACTTCAGGTTTCCAGATGCACAGGGACTCAGGCCAGACGAGGCCATCTATACCACAGTGCCCTCGATGTGGCAGGCGCCATCCGGGGGAATGCCGCCGCATTACTGGTGCTTGTTTCTCTTGCGGCCGTCAAGGCCATACTATGAGGGAGTGTCGATTTGGGGGTGGTGCAGGTGGTGCAGCTCAGCCTACGGGATCAGTTGTTGGTTCTTCTTCTTCAGTTGCCATGCGTCCTATGGGACAAGGTATTCCGACACCAGCAGGCCGTGGCAGAGGCCGTGGAGGGGCTTCCAGTTCTGGCGGTCCTTCAAACAGCTTATATGCTTTAGCTAGCAGACAGGATCAGGAATCGTCGCCAAATGTGGTCACAGGTATACTATCGATTTTCTCCCGAGATGTATATGCATTGATAGACCCAGGCTCCACACTGTCATATATTTCTCCCTTTGTTGTTAGGAAAAAATATAGGGATAAATTATGACGAGTTTATAGTAAAAGGAGTAGTAGTATGATTAAGATGAGAGTACAGAGGAAAATGAATTGTGACGGATGCAAATGTATTGGTAAGGAAGGCTGTGAGGTTGTGAAGGATAAGATTGACTAGGAAGGGTGAAAGGTTAAGTATGCTTATACAACACTAATGTAACATTCGAGGACGAATGTTCTAAAGGGGGGAAGGATGTTATATCCCATATTTTCATACATTGGGACGTTTTAAACTAAACGTGACAAGTTAAAGACAAGACTATTTTAAGGTACGAAGTAGAGACTTTAACTTCCGGTTTCATTTCAAGTCACAATTTAACTACAAATTTCGTTTGGCATGGAAGTATTAATGGAAAATTGGGACTAAAGTAATCATAATTAGATTATTAAGTGGGATTGGGAGGACCAAAAAAAAAAATCAGTCCATTAAATGGACAAAGCTAGCCGTGTAGATTGAGTGCCATGGTCAAAGGTTCTTGACCCAAGTTAGTGGGATACACATGTCCAAAGTATGGGGGAAACATATATACAAAAAAAAAAAAAAAACTGTTTTACTCCACTTTAAAAACTCATTTCAACACTTACAAGTTGAAGATACATAGTGAGAGAAAGAGAAGCTCTCGGCTAGAGCTAGCCGAGAGTGGTGAGTGAGATTCAATCCAAAAAAATCAGTTTTCTTCCTCAAATCAACTCATCATCAAGTGCATAGGAACGTGTAGTAGTTGTTGGAAAGAAACAAGGAGGTGTAGCATTTCACTAGGGGTGAAGATTCGGCTAAAGTGAAGAACAAGATTGTAAGCTAAGAATGCTTATTGTTCTTGTGTTGCATGATGATTTGAATGTATAGTTCATGCATGTTGTTGTTGGATTGTTGTTGTGGTTGAAGTAGAGAGAGTGAACCGTGAGTGTTGGTGAAGTCATGATTGATTTCATTTTGCATGTATTGTTGATGAATTGAATATGTATCAACATAGGTAAATGAACAAAGATTGTAGAAGTTTGTTTGTGATGTTGCATGTTGGATATTGGACTCTTTCCAAAAAAAAAAATGAGCTGTGTGTTGAAGACTCTAATGGACTCATGTTTAATCTTCTTGTACACGTATTGGAAATGGATTGAATGTGTTGTAGTTTGGATAAACGGATGAAAATCATGAAGTTGTTGGAATAGTGTTGAAGCCGTGAAAAGGGACTGTTTTAGGGGAGATTATGGACTGTTTTGTGTCACATTTTGATTGTTGTTGTTATGGACATTGTGGTGTATTGTATGCATGTTGAATATGTGAATTGAGTTGTTAAAGAAATGAATTATGTTGAAGCATACAAGCAGTCCAAAACAGTGGACTGTTTTAGTGCTAGAAGTGAATTTATATGTGTTGAGTGTTGATTCTTGTTGTGAACGTTTAGTGAAAGTGAAGTGCAATGATTCAGGTCGAAATTGGAATGATTTGTGGGCTGTTGTAAGAATGGAAATGATGCTAAAATAGTTCCAAGAATTATGAAAGTAATGTCATTAAACGTGTTGTTGTTGTTGTAAGTTAAAACTGGAAAATTGCTAAGTGAGAATGGAAATGTTATGTGTGTTGTTTAGCCGTGTGTATGGGACAGTTTTGAATGATGTATGGACTGCCCAAGTTCCCTAAGTCATGTTTAAACAAGTTTGGATTAATATATGAAAGAACGATTAGCAATGTTAGCTTGTAGCGCTAGTTGGTTTGAATGCGAACGAAACGTCGTTTAAATGTTAGAAAGGGATTGTGAGCGTCAAAATACGTATTAAATTCCTTTGTAGACTAATTGTAGCTCTTGATATCTTGATATAGGATAAGTGTTTTTGGGCAGCAAGTACAAGTTATAATACGACTAAACGCTAAAGGTATGTAAAGCCTATTCCTTCTTTCTTTTGGCATGTCCTAGACGTAAGTATGAAATGATATGAACCTCGGGGTAAATTCTATTCTCTAATTCCATGCATGACTTATGATTCTATATTTTCTTAATGCTATTGTCACGAGCCTACTACATGATTGACTAATGAATGATGTATAGAAGTTCCTACTCTTAAAAGAATGGCATGAATAGAAGCATACTTGACTTTCAAAAACTACATCATGGAAATTGATACATGTACATGAAAGCTGAAACGTTCCTTGCTATGGCTTATAATGAGAGTTGAAAATAATTGAATATGATTATTAACCCAATACTTTAGAGCTGGTTAGTTGCTTATCTATTGAGTCTCAAAAGATGAATTGCATATATGTGGTTGCTTATTATTCTGCTCGTGCTTACCGCTATATCCTTCACTGAGTCCCGGGCCAGGACACGTTCTCGTGCGCATATTTACTATATTAATCATCGAGTCCCTCAATAGAGGGCCGGCACACGTTATATATATATATATATGATGATATGATGATGTGATGATATGATGACATGATGATATAGAGATGGTGGCCAGGAGGGCATATTCCCTATTACCGAGTCCCTTATTAAAGGGCCGGGACACGTCTATGTTTATGTTTATGATGCTATGATTTTAATTACCGAGTCCCTCATAAAAGGGCCGGGACACGTTGTATATGTTATATACAGAATGATTATGTAGCTTTGATTACAAAACTCTATACCGATATTGATATGAGATTGATACAGATAAAATATGTCCAAAGGCAAGTTTTATGAATTTCTGATTGTTGCATTGGGTCCTACATACTTTGTCTCCTTATGAATCTATTACTACATTTCATGTTTTACATGCTCAGTACATATTCCGTACTGACCCCCTTTCTTCGGGGGGCTGCGTTCACGCCCGCAGGTACAGACGCTCGTTTTGGAGATCCACCAGCTTAGGATATCTATTCGGCTACTTGGACTGCTCCTTCGTTCCGGAGCCTAGCTTGTGGTATAACTCCCTTTATTGTATATATAAGTGTTTATTCGGGGTACGGCGGGGCCCTGTCCCGTCATATGATATTGTCATTACTCTTAGAGGTCTGTGGACATCTGTGTGGGTCTGTATATAGTTGTTGTTGCGTTGTATGAACATGACTTATGTTTGGGGCGTACCCATTCACGATGGCAGCCTTGTCGACTTGCATATGTATGTATGTTTGGAATGTTGCTTGTAATGGCAGCCTTGTCGGCTTGCGTATATATATATATATATATATATATATATATATATATATATATATATATATATATATATATATATATATGTTGTTGCTGAAAAAAATGGTAACTCCTCAGGAGACAGGTGCCTATGACTTACAGAATTGTGATAACCTTAAAATAACGTCCTGCTTTTTTTTAAACAAATAAAGTCACGACATGCTAGCCGTAAATGATTATAGTTAACAGGTGAAATGAGTGTCCAATTCGGGCACTAGTCACGGCCTACAGGGTTAGGTCGTGACACATAACCAATGACAGTACAGTCGCATTTACCTTCTCCCATCTATCCCCTAAAGAATCAGAAAACTTTTCTTTAGCACCAGATCCATCAACAATTCCTAGCGTGTTATGACCTAGTAAATTAATTTTCGTGGAATTATACCATATAACATAATTTTCAATACCCATTAGTTGAAAGGAGATGATCTGTATGCCACTAACATCAGCTGGGGAGAGGTACAATGTGTTATTGTAATCGATTTCAGTTATTGTACCAGATGAATTTCCCTGATTCTCCGTACTGGCATTTAACCCATTATTCAGATTTTCCGTCATTTTCAATCAAGATTTCAGAAAGAAACAGAATTCCAAAATGAATTGAAGACAGAACTCAATCAATCGAGTTTGTTCGAAAGACAATAAATCGCAATTGGCTAAGATTTCTAGATCAAAAGCTCTGATACCATGAAGTAAAGTGTACTGAGAAGAGAGAAAACCCTAATTTAGGGTGAAGAAGAAGAAGGCATATTGAATAAGAAGAGAAAGTATTATGTATTATGATGAAATGGAAATGAAGGGCAAATCACCCATATATACAACATGATTAATCATTAACTACCTAACTAACTTTGTGAAGTTAATAACTAACTAATAATGTAATGACTATTCTACCCTTCATACTTAAGTAACTCCTTTACTACCTTTCTCAACATCCTTAGTATTTAGATACAAATGAATAAACCTAGCAGTAGTTTACAATGAAAGAAAATGATGAAAGAATTGAAGAAAGGAGGAATTTGAAGAATAACCCGATAGATTGCCGTTGAGAGGAGCATATATAAAAGGAATTAGGCAAAAGATGAACACATTTATAGTCTGTTTGGCCAAGCTTCTAAAATTAGCTTATTTTACAAAGTACTTTTTTTTAAAAGTACTTTTCAAAAAAGTACTTTTGGCGAAAAATAATTTGTGTTTGGCTAATTAATTTTAAAAACACTTTTGAGCAACAATTAGTGTTTGGCCAAGCTTTTAAAAAGTGCTTTTATGTGTATTTTTCTCAAAAGTACTTTTTAAAAAAGTGCTTTTGGGCAAAAGTTATTTCTTTTAGCTTCTGAAAAACTGCTTCTGCTACTCCCCAGAAGCACTTATTTTCTCCCAAAAGCTTGGCCAAACACTTCACTTTTTTTCAAATAAGCACTTATTGAAAAAATAAGTACTTTTGAGAGAGAAAATAAACTTGGCCAAACAGGCTATTAGTATAGACCGTGAAAGAAACGGCATGTTGTGTGGCTTGTTTAATTGCATGATGGAGGACCGAAAGTTAATATGCCCTCAAAATTACTAATTTTAATGTCAAGAAGCATACATGTCGAACATGAGCTGCTTTTTGGCTCATCTATATAGTAGAAAATTCATAAAATTAACCTAGTAATACTTACGTTCTTGCCTAACAGTACGGAGAATTCATGTTTGCATTTCAACTTTATGTAACTTGCCCTTGATTATACGGAGAGAGAAAACCCTACAATTTGGTTTGATTATTCATTCGTTTTAAAGTTCCAATCCACGATTTGAACTTAAAAGTTCGTGAAACCCGAGTATATGCTAGAACTTTATAAGGGCTTTAATTTTAGATGCCGAGCTAAGAATAAATTTGGCAAAAGTACCTTACAATGCTTAACACTATTGAGCAACGTTACATTGAACAGTACAAATGCAACTCAAATTTCCAAAATTTCATCACATACAATTGATGGACTTAATACAATGACTCCAAATCGGAGTTTATTTCTCTGCATCATTTGCTTTACCATCTGGTTCCCCTCCCCACATTTTTATCCTCTCTGCTGCAATAGAAGCCTGCAATATTCATAGTACAAAACTCGTCGTCTTACAAAACGTGGATAGATAATGAAACCAATATGTATCTAGGAATTAAGCCTAAATAGTGGACGGAAATGCAATGATAGTGAGCACATTAGATATCAATGTTTGGTATGACGGTCAAAATTTCACGGGGTACTCTATTGCGATATCTAATCTGAACCCAATTTTATAGAAAAAACAGCACGTCTATTTATTTCGGAACAACTCCATACATGCAGTGTCAAACAAAATCTCTAAAGTTTCAGATGGATGAAGTTCAGACAAAAATGATTGAACTTCAGCCTTATGTGCATGCACTTCAGGCAAAAATGACTAAAGTCCAGCAAAAACAATTAGGTGAAAATGGATGAACATCAGTCATATGTGCCTGCACTTCAGGCAAAAATGGCTAAACTTTGGCCATATGAGGCTGAAGTTCAATCAAATATCTAAAATTAGTCATAAAAGTCTGAACTTCAGCCATGTGAGATTTCAGACATTTTTTCCAAAGTTACGCTTTGTCAAGACTAATTTCGAACCTCGCATGTCTGAAGTTATTTCGATATAAGTAGACATGCAAAACAATTACAAACTTAAGGCATAATTGAAACAGTGACACTAAAATGGGGACTATGCACTTCAGCCTGCTTAAAAACAACACCTAAGAACATTCTCTGAATGTATTGTTGAAATAAAGTTGATGCATTATAAGTTTGTTTTCTCCATAGTATGAAAGCAAGTTTTTAATAGTCTTGAACACTAAGGCAATTTCTTGTTTAGTTTGGGGAGGGGGAAGGGAACTGAGACATCTAAATTACGTGGGAAGAACGATTGAACTTATGTACATTAGCGATATAAAATTTTGCCACACTATTAGTGCATTACGTGTAAATATTTCCTTTTATGTGATTAAATAGTGTAAAAAAATATTTTATATTGTCAGCGACTCAGAAGGAGTTAATATTTTTCAGTTACCTCCTTGTTCCAATTGGTTTTGTGAACTATCCAAAACAGGGCAAATGTCTGAATCACAGTTCCGCTAACCATTCCGTACCAAATACCCTGAAATCATGTACAAAAAATAATGTAGATAAGAGGTTAAATAAAAGGTACACTCAAAACAAAGAGGGAAAGTAGCTCACAAAATTGAAATGTTGCACTTACTTGGACACCCATGTTGAGCTTGTAGCCTAGTAATAAACCCAATGGAATGCCAAACAAATAGTAACAAGCAATATTGACATAAGCAACCAAAGCTTGCCATCCTGCTCCAATAGCCACACCAGATAGAGCTGGTTGAATATTGTTAACCACTATGCAAAATGCTAATAATGGTGTGAGATCATAAACAAGACGCTTTACTGATTCACTCTCTGCGAATAAGTTGGGGTATTGGCTTCGAAAAACTAGTAAAAAGACTGATAAGAGAAGGCCGATCAAGAATGAAGAAAACACGACGACCACCACCGAAAATTTCGCCGTTCTTGGATGAGCTGCCCCGAGTTCATTTGACACTCGCACGCTGAAATTTTTGAACATTTTTTTCTCATGTAAGATATATAAAATAACTCTTTTGTTGTTAATACTCATTTTGGATTTGCGACAAACCTTATAGCTGCATTGCATCCAATAGCTGCCATCACTGCCCATCCCAGTATGTTCATGCTGCAATTCCACAACTCTTTTTTATTTAGACAAACATGAACTAGAAGCTAATTACACTATCGCCAATTTGCATATTTAAAACCCCTCCCCCACAAACGGGGGCGACTTAATAGAATAGTTGACAATTGACATAAAGTCAAACTTAACAATATGAGTAATTTTGGGGTCTCAAATATTTTGGGCCTAGAGCAAGGATTTTAAAAACTTAGGGGTTGATCCGCCCTGCCCATGGAAAAACCCATCCCAAATAAGAAATGACAAAGAGAAGAAAAAAAATTGCATCACCCCGGTCTCTGAGAATCATTTACATTTTACTCCCTCTGTCCCAAAAAGATTGTCCTCCTTTCCTTTTTAGTCTATCTCAAAAAGATTGTCTCCTTTCTATATTTAGAAACAATTTAACTTTATGAGATGATTTATAGTCACACAAATATTTAAGGCTTGTTTTGGACCACACATTTCAAAAGTTTTTCTTTATATCTTAAACTTTGTGTCAAGTCAAAAGAGGACAATCTTGTTGGGACGGATGGAGTACTTAATACAAGTTGGACCACATATCAGCATATGCATGCTAGTAAAAAATAGAATCAATAAATTTCAAGTACAAGTTGCTAAATTTAAAGAGAAATAATGTTTCAAAAAAATTCGAAAAATTAAAGGAAAAACAAAAAGGATATAGCGGACCAAAAAGCAAGACAGTGAAGCTAAAGAGAAAAAAAGTAAGAGAGTGAAGCATAGTGAAAGGGAGACAAAAAGTAAGCAAGTTAAATCTAGTGAAAACGAAAAGTAGTCAATCACTTTACAGGTCTAGAGCCTTAATATTCCTAGATTACAAGATAAATTCAAGTATCAATGGTGATTTTCTTGGAAGGATCATTTCCGTAAGTATTTTCACTAAGGAAAGACCTTTTTCTTTTAGGTTATCTTGTTTTCCAAGTTTTTCCAATTATTACTTGTAAGAGTATAGTATCCGAAATATTTAATGCAAGCTAAGTATTGACATGTTAACTTCCTCTAAATGGTGTTGTATTTACAAGTTAGGATTAGGCCTCGGTGGATTCCACTTCTTCTCCCTACCGTGTCAAAGTTTGTTTTTTCCTCTGAACATTACTATCAGCAGTATACGCAGACTCTGCTGAAAATGACAGTTATTATTAATTCTTTGCTAAAGTTAAAACAGTAACATTATCTTTGAACATTATTGTAGTAATTAAATATCTCGGACTGGTAGGGCATTAAATTACTGGATCTTTGTCTCTAATTACATTACACCAACTCCAAAGGAGAGGACAAGTGAGGGACTGTTAAGTGTCAAGTATTGTCAAACATTTCTTAGTCAGCCGACCGTATTTCTCCTTTGACGTCTAAACTGTGCCACTAAAATAGAATAGTATAAGATAAACAATAGAAAAGACAACTATATGATGACAATTAACTATGGTAATGATTAATGAATAAATATCATAAAGGGCTGAACTTTTTTATTATGACCAGACAAATCAAGAAGTGGGTAATTTTGGGTGTGCTCACCAAATGGACAAGGCATCAACAGCCACTTCTGCGTTCTTTAAATAGCCAGCGAACAGGACCAATGCCATAAAGTACCAAGTCTCCAAGCTGCATAATAATGCCTAATTAGATTGGGTGCCAAATTAATCAGATCAAGAAAACCATAATAAGAACTAATCAGAAATTTAAAGGACCACCAATTTTAAAACGTAAACCTATATTTTTCATTTTATTGAGCCCCTTGGTTAAAACTTAGACCAAAAGTCCAAAAGGTGCTGCTACATGTTGATGGTGACCTTGTGGCGCACCATGTGATTATCTCATAATTTGATAGTTTAACAGAAGCATACTTTTCGTGTAAGAAAAAAATTAAAATAAAATAAAGGAGTTTAAGTTAGACTGATTTCGTTCTTAATTGCTTATAAAAGATCAGATCATAGGTTCACCCCTCGTAAAGCCCGCTCCCTTGCTATCAGAAACTTCAAACCAAAAAATTCTGATTAAAGATGAAGAATCTTATTTATCCCACCACAATCCGTGATAGGTGTTTCAGAAGGGTACTTCATGAAAAGTTAGTTTACTAGGTAGAGTATATAGCATAAGAAATCATAACATAGAGTAGAATTTTCTTTTGAAAAGTTGCACTTTGCTCAAGGCCATTTACTCATTGATGCCATTTCAGAGAAATAATTTTTTAAAGAGTTTAACTTCTCTACATTAACTTTATATAATCTTTTATACTATTAGATGATCTTAAAAGTCATTAAAGGTAACTACTTATAATTAGGGAAGTTGGTAACTAAACAAGGCAAGTAATATTCTTACAGGATGCTGAAGTTGAGAATCTTGTTGAAATGTAGTAAAGCCAAAAATTAAGCACAACAAGAAAGTTATGAGCCCACAGTCTATGTTGCTCGGATTTTTAAAAAAATGTCGCGCGGTGCATATGGGATCCACCAAAAGTAGTACATTTTTTGAATGATCTTACGCAAGTGCAATAGCATTTTTAGAAAGTCCAAGCAACACATCCCACATCAAAAAGAGAGTAAATGGAAGGTGGATTACTAACCATAGCATGACAGCGGAGGCAAGAGATAACCTAACAAATCCCCATAGATTAAGGAAAGCCATCCATGAGAACCCTGACCATGCTTCTCCACAAGTCCCACTAAAAATATATAGCATTTGCGCCACCACTATGAACCACCACGATGAGTTCAGCACCACTGCCGCGCCCACGAGCCCCCACCCTAACTTCAACATAAACAACCAGCTAAAAAATGTATGCAGAACCAAAGCTATTGCTGCTATCCATGCCATCACCATAATCTTACTCTGTGCCTGAAAATTACCAAAATTTCACTAAATATTAAATTTTTAATCCATAACGATATATAAATTTAAATCCTGGATTCGCCTTATACCTGCAAGAACTTAGCTATTGGAAAATTCATGGCATATGCAAATAATTGAGGAATCATATACAAAGCCATTTTCCCTGCTTCCCGTGATATGTCCTCTGTTTGCCCAATTAATCTCAGAAATTGGTCCGCGAAAATGTAAAGTAACATCAGAAGTGCTGCTGTTGAATTGAGAATAACCCATGACCTTTGCATGTATACTCCTAGCATGTCAATTTGACCTGCTCCAAATGCTTGTCCACATAGTGTTTCTAACGCACTTCCCATTCCCAACTGTCCAAAACAAACACAAAAAATGACCATTAATTCAGATTTAAAATAAAGATCGAAATATTCATAATTGAAGCAAGAACATGTGGTTTTTCGCATATTCATTTTCCGATTTGGGGTTCTGTTGGAAAATATTGCTGAGATTAAACACTATGATACGCATATGATTTTGCTCTATCAGAAGTGTATGGCGCAATTCAACTCTAAAAATATGAAGAAAATGGACATTGGACTTATCTCGATTCTAAAAATTAGTTCATGAGGTGAGGACCAGCTCAAGACCATATTACTAGGAGATAACTTCTCGTTTCCAAACCAATGCCTAACACTTAACACATCCGAAGCCCACATTTGGTGGGTGGATAAATATATCATAGCTCGCTATTAGATAAACTAAGAATATAAATGAGTATCTGATACCGTTTGAATCAATTAAAGATTAGATTTCACCCGAAAATTATCTCACGAAGTAATAATTATCCAACAGTACTATGTAACAACTCATTTCCTCAACTGACAGGGGACGCCTAACAAGATAAACTCAGTGAGCTCCAGATCGAGATGAAATTTATAGTCAATCTCTGCCTCTCAAGTAATTAATTGCTTTTCCAAGACTTTATTTTAAGATGAACAAACATTCCAATAACTAAAGAGATCGCAATAATAATCGCAAAGTACGAGGTCACAAAGTCACTGTTGCCTAATTTATGTGAACAAAAAAGAAGATTTGACCAGAGTCCAAATTAACAATTTAACAACTTTATTTACCTACCATGACACCAAAAGAGAAACCGGCAATAACTGAGTTTTCAACAGAAACAGCAGCAAGCTCAAGAGTGCCAACATGTCCAGCAAATGTTTGAGTGACAGCACCAAGAGAATACTGACAAAGTGAAGTGAAAATAGCTGGACCAGCAAGGTACCATAATTTTCTAGATTCAATTGTAAACTCTCTAAAGAAATCTTGGATTCCAGTGATGGGAGGAATATCATCTGCATCAGCAACAAAGGAAGAAGCAAAAGAAGTATGTGACAATCTAATAAGATAATCACTAGTTTGTTCGGCGATTTGAGGGTTTTCTCTACCAGGTGAAAGAAGGGGATGCTTAGAGGTGTGTTCTTCCATTGAAGGACAAAATAGAGTTCGGTGTTTGAGACTCGTGGAGGTTTTTGTATGGGGTTATATGCCTAAGGATGAGTAATTGCATGAAAATTTATACTATATGCCATTAGCTACTGTGATGTTCCACCTGGTATGAGTATCAAATTTCTCCATGATAAGTTATGTAATATTTCCTCTCGTACTAATCTAATTTATGCCGCATTATTCACTTTTCAAGAGTCGAGTTGATTAATTTTTAAATTAAATTTGGTCAGATCAATTCAGTAATTTAAATTTGAAATTTAAATATTTAAAAACTCAATGAATAGTATTTAAGTTGTAATGTTTTTCATGTTAATATGATTAAAAAAATACATTTAAAATATTAATTAGGATTTACATAGCTTAAATCTTTAACAAAAAACTATTACTCTGTATAAATTGGGATAGAGAGAATATGTCTTTTGTTTTGCTTTCTTACTCTTTTTTATTTCTTTTTGCCTTATTTGAAAATATTATAAGAGGATTTAATATGATACGGTAATAATTACTCCCCCAAATTTAATTTAACTGTTCTAGCTATTTTCTTCTTTAATTTGTTTTTAAATAAATTATGTACCTTCTATATTGGTAACTCTTTAATTCGATATTTTATATGGCATTTTCAAATTACAAGATTCGAAGGATATTTTGATATAATATACATATTTTTAATTTAAGACTACAAAATTCAAATATTTTTTTTTATTTTTTTTTACTTCATGCCTAATTAAGCTAACAGTTTAAATTAAAATAAGTTAACTATCTTTTGGGGGGTTTGATAGTATAAAACTTAATTATTTTTCACACTATCAAGATATAATAGTTGAACTCTCATATAATTCACTTTGGGACCGCAGTAGGTAAATTTGGCGAAAGAAGCGTAACTTTGGACTTTGTTGATTTGCTAAGGATATACACTGAATAAGCGAATGAATAAATAACACGACACTTAAATAATGGTCAAAGAAGCGGATGGAGCATTGTAACTAGGGGTTTAATTGAATCTCAAATTTTCAACGCGGAGTATAAATTTATATATAAAAATTTACTAAAATGAAAATAAATAATAGATATGAACTCATAACTTTAGAAATATAATGGCTCAATATTAACAAATTTAAAAAGTTGAATTCTTAGAGTTTAAATTCTAGATCCGTCTCAAATACTGGAGAGCAGAGTTGCAACCACAATATGTTTTTTGTTCTTTTTGGTAATTGGTAATAAAGATATTAATATTATTATTCTGGATACCCGACTACATGTATGAGAAGATTCAAACTATATCCATGTTTTGCCGATTTGTCAGTTATTCCATTAGCCTCCCTGTTTTATACTATTAATGTCCCAATTTACGTGGTATCATTAGAATTTTGTAATTCAACAAGTTTTTTTTTTTTATTTCAATTTTTCATATGTCTTTTGAAATATTATGAATTGTCAATTATTGTGACCCCTAATAGTTTTTACCTAATTTCCAAATATGTAAATTTAATTTGAAAAAAACGAAAAGATCCGTGGTCCGAATTCAAGATCAAAATTTAAAAACATCATTCGAAATTCAAACAGTATCACATAAATTGGGACAAAGGAAATATTCTTTATTGAAATCTTTTTTGTATGCTAAGAGGGATTTCACTTAAATCATTATTATTTGATTGTAAATTTTGAAGCAAATTAAGATTCTCATTTTTCTGCACTATAATTTTTTTATATATATATATATAGTTTTAAGTTCATTATCTACCTTTGTTTAAGAAAAACAAGTATGAAATGAGACTTAAGGTTGAACTATTTCAAGCATGTAAAAATGAACCAGGTCGAGATTTTTATGGAGGAACTGTTTGTTTTGGTTGGTGAGATTCTATAATCAAATTCTAATCTTAAAGTTCCTTAAAGGTCAAAAAAGTACCAATAGTATTGAATACTATTAGCGTTAGTTGAGACAAACTACATCACCACGTTGGGAAGAAAGGGTATCAATGATTTGAAGACAATTAAAACAATAATATAATTTTCAAAAATCAAAATAATACGGAATAAACTAATCATGAATGAGGCTAAAACAAACTCATCAGTATTCACCATTCAGTAACACTGATGCTTTGTCCAATACTGCAAAATGTCCCAACTACCTGGTGCAACCTAATTTATTAGAGAAATTATGTTCGAGATTAACAATTCTCCACGTTAGCGTTTTTGTTTCTTTATGTCAGATAGGAATCTTAGTAGATATTGATGTTTAATGGTGTCATTATTGTTTTAGAGTAATCTGAAAACACTTGAGAGTTGGTTCCATTTCACCTTTCAAACACTAAATCTCCGTGGGCTATGATGTGATGGGTAGAATTCCTTCATCGATAACTAGAAGTAGTTTTGCATTCGAGCCCTAGAATCAATTTAAAGAGTTTTAATTGGGAGCGCTCCCTCCTTTAATAAGCATTATGCGATGCAAATCCGAATTAGAGTTAAGCTTCCTCCGAGACTTGGTACATTCCTGGAGTATGAGGTGGCATTTCTTCGACAACATTCACACTCTTAGCCTCTTTCTTGGTAAGCCTCTTTGATAATAAATCCACCGTGGTTTGCAATTATGCGAAAGTATGATCTCGCTCATGATTTTCTTTAGCCACCGCGGCAATAGAGGGACTACCATAAGATAGGATTTCACTATCACTAGAATGCCAAGCTTGGTTGTGCGTAGTAAGCTTGTCGAGCAACCTGGTGATGTTGACAAATTTTGTCCATGAAGCATCCCCCAGCTGCAGTGTTGACAGCAATTTGATTCATGGTATCTAACCCCTTGTAGAATTTCTCGGCGAGGATAGCATCCGGAAATCCATGAGTCGGAGATTGAGTTAGATAATATTTGAAACGCTCCCATGCTGCATATAATTGTTCTCCCGGAAGTTGTTTGAACTCAAAGATCTTGTCCCTAAGCTCAGCCTTTTTTCTTGGTGGAAACCACTTTTTTAAGAATATATTGGCTAACTCGTTCCAGGTATGAATAGTATTGCTGGGGAGCTTTTCATACCATTCTCTTGCTTGGCCAGCCAAGGAATATTTGAAAACCCGTAACCGCAGTGCATCAACAGGAACATCACCTTGAGATTGTTGAGAACATACATGCACGAAATTCTTCAGGTGTCGAAGTGGACAGTCCTCCGAAGAATTTCGGAAATAGCCTTCAAGTTTCAATAGCTGATAGATAGAACTATCAATTTTGAAATTAGCATTTCCCGTTCTAGGAGGAACTACAGCAGAAGCATAATCAGCTTCGCCGATGAATTCCGCAAATACATTCTCATCCTCCTCTTCTTCTGGTGCAGGATGGTTCACTTGGATTTCTCCTTGGTTTCCTTGATTGCGATGGGGTCTTCCTGCCATATTCACCTGGTTCACTAAAACAGCAAACGAGGTGTGATGGAATAGAAAAAGTTTTAAAGAACAGTACACAACAATTAGTAATTTCTAAACCGTATTCCCCGGCAGCGGCGCCAAAATTTGATACGCTCAAATTACACCTATTAATGGCGTAAAGCGGACGTTGTCAAATATAGTAACCCAACAAGGTTGGGGTCGAATCCCACAGGGAATATGGAGAGAAAAGAGTACTAATCGTATGCGATACCAGTCTTTAAATGCTTTAATCCTATTCCGGATAGTTTGAATTGATTGTTGAATAATGTAACTGAATACTTTGACTCAAAATGTAATTAATGTGAGAGAGAGACTAAGGTTGTGTTCCCCAAGTTGATTAGATATTATGCTTCAGGTTTCAATGTGATATACTTCTAATGGTTGTTCTATGAATATGCACTTGGTCTCTTAAGGACTTCTTAATGTTTCCCAACAGTTAAGCAGTATTTCCTCTTTATGATTCTTCCGAATATAAAAGAGTTACAATCGAAGAGCGACCAATAATGCCAATTTAGACTTATTCTTATTCCTAAGTTAGTCTATTAAACGAGGGTTAACGCATCGAGTCATTGTTATTCAATCTTACCAATATTGACTCTCTTTCCCAAGAAAAGTCAATATAATGGCTTCGGCTAATGCTTGCAATCATTACCCTACGTTACAACTCAAAGATAGAATAAATAACGACAACCATTATGCATATATCAATAATAGAAACCCATTCACATAATACCCATCATGGGATTCACAACCTTAGAATTGAAATTAGCTACTCATAATGTTTGTTGACAGAAAAAGCTTAAAGATTAACATAACACACTTACAATGAAAATACAGGATGGAATGAGAGTGAAGTTGTTGCCTTAAATGCTCCAACCACTTCTAAGATTAAAGACTTAGGGTTTGTGCCTCTAAAAGAAATCTATGCCAAAAACTGCAGGATCATCCAATTCAAAACCCTAGAAATCTATTTATAGCAGGTCCAAAAACGAGAACAATTTCTAGACAAAATTGCCCCTGTGCATAGAGTGCGAATCGCACTTAGTTTCGCATGTTCAACTCGTGAATCGCGGATTTCACCAGACCATCGCAGGTGATGCATCTTCAGTTAATTGTTGAGCAGTATCCGCGACACAACCCGCGATTCGCATGTTACACCTGCGACTCGCAGGTGGTGTCGCATATGGTGCCACATGTGGTGCTCAAATTTGTCCTCTCTGTCAACAGGTGTTGCACCACCTGCGACTCGCATGTGGTACCTGCGATTCGCAGGTGGTGCCATTGTTCAGTTCTGCTGGGTTTTTGCTTCATTTTGCTTCGTTTTGCTTCAAGTTGCTTCCGGCACATGTTATTCTACAAATTGACACAAAAACACGAGAAACGACATCAAAAGCACTTGGGTATTTCAAAAAGATTAAGTAATTGGCGTCGAATGAGCCGTAATTTCACGACTCATCACTAATCTAGACCTAAAAGAAATATTTAAAAGCTAAATAGGGTGTAAAACTTATGTTCGGTCAAAAATTAGGTGTTTACACCTATTTTAGATCACAAGTTTCAAATAACTTTCTTTCATTTTAAATTTCGCGGTCAGTCAAATACTTTCACATAAATTGAAACGGAGGAAGTACAAATCAATGAAAACCTAATTAGGCCTTAGCAAAATTGGGCCATGCAATCTCTGGATCAGTAAATTGGCAGTCAAATTTCTTGTTCCTCCATTTCATCCTAAAAACAATTGGAAGCATTTGACCAGTTAGTACCTCAACTGGATCAGTAAATTGGCAGTCTTTTAAGTAATACCTCCGCACTTCATATTATCTGTATTTAATTTGGAGGTTTTACGTACTCCTAAAGAAAGACAATCAATAATCTTAGTGATAAGAGTATTAATCTAAAATACGCTTTGTCTTTATTTAAATATTTAAACGTCTTACTTAATTAATACTCACTAATTGGAGCAATAAGAGTAAATTTGGAAAGAAAAAAAAAAGAGATAGTAATAATTAATAGTTCTTGATTTTTTAGAACATCAAATATTTCAAAGTAAATTCAATTTGTCGAGAAAACTAGTAGTACAATATTTAGGATCAAAATGACCATTTCTCTTAGGGGTTGGAAGTGGCTCGGTACAGGGAAAGGGAACAAGAAATATACGATGAGAATTACAGTGCATCTATACAATAGGAGTACAAAATAGCAACTTTATCAATTCTAAAATCACTAACATTATCCGTCTTTTTAAAAAAAAAAAAAAGTTATCTGGTATCAAGATTTTTTGACCCGATTAGTTCAAATTTACGCTATGTAGGGCCCATGCATGTAAGAGAGAAACACTTGCTATGAGGAATTTCTTCATTCCCAAAGCTTGAACTTGAGATCTCTAATTAATTAAAATACAGTGATCTCATCCATCTCACCACGTCCCTTAATAACCGTCCATGTTACCATTTCACTCTTCAACACCAAAAATCCAAGACAAATACTAGTAGTAAATTTAGGTACATTACTTATTATGTAGTAACAAACAATAAGTTGGTAAAGCTCATATCAGAACTTGCACAGATAACTGGCTTTCAAGTGTATAGTATTCTGCTCCACGAAAAAACTCTCTTTCTTAATTAATGATTTTACGTACTCATCAACTACTGGATTCAATGCTGCATAAGTACTCAAGCAACGGGTGGAGCCCTTTTTCCGTTTTTGATTGAATTTTATTAGTTGCTGTACAAGTTTCAAGTCTACATATCAATCGTCAGAAAAACACAGGTAGTTACTAGTTACTATTAGGACCCTATTCAACCAAAATTTCATGATCTGTCAAAGATCTTTTAATTCAGAAAGATATCATCGTCATACAGCTGGTAAAACATATCACATTTGTGATACACACACATATATATATATACTAGCAATACATGCCCGTGCACATGTCTATTCACTTTAATTAGCTAGTCTTTAAGGTTTGTATTTTGAAAATAACTTTTAAAAACATTCTAATTGTTATTATATATAGCAACATATACAAAATGTATTTTATGTACCATCACTTTAGTTATAATTAAAAAATGGAGTTTAAAAATTGAAAAAATATGATGGAATTCAACCTTTGAGATGGAAAGAGTCGGACTTTTTTCTCATTGTCATAACAATGAAAATTGTTCATCGATGTGAAAAAGAAAATTAGTAAGAATATGAGGGAAAATTAATATTTTGATTCTAGATTTTTTCTTTTAAATTCTTTAATATCTTATATGTATACAGACAGGTTGATATCCATTTGAATTAACTAACTATTCAGATCCAAACATAAGAACCATTATTGTATATATTGGATTTTTTAAAAGTAAAACTAATAAAATATTTTCATTAAATTAATTAAAAATATATTATAATTTTTTATATTAACAATTCTAGATAAAACAAAATTGTTACAAAGAAATCAAAATTAGAAAAATATATGTTATATCGTAAATCACCAAATTTTAATTCCGAAATGAAAATATAAAGTAATACATTTTTACATTTTATAAATGTAAAGAAACAATAATCAGAGACTGCAAAGGAGAATAAAATAAGTAAAGTATTGACAAAGAAGGAAAACTGGAATAAAAGTCACTCCCTCCCTTCACTTTTACTTGTTCACGTAAACATATCAAGAAAAAGAAAATTTTTCTTCTTCTTATTTTACCCTTCACATTAATTACTCATTTTCAAATCATTTTCTGATGCTATTGAGATTATACACCAATAAATATGGAAATTATGAAAAAATATACACTTAATTTATTAATTCTTAAAGAACATAAAAAGTCAAAAGTGGACAAGTTATGTATAGGAGAATTAAAATTGAAGTGCATACGTGTATACATGAGAAGAGAATAAATACTCAATACTATGACATATGTCCAAGTGGGATAAAAAAGTAGGTGGTTAAAGTGTGTAATTTATATAACTTTTGGTACAAATTTGCATTGCTATTGTTTGTCCTCTCTTCACGTTTAAAGTATTGATAAAGAAGAAAACTAGGGATAAAAGTCACTCCCTCCCTTTACTTTTACTTGTCTACGTTAACATATCAAAAGAACTAAATTTTTGTTCTTATTATTAATTTTACCTTTCACATTAGTTACTCATTTTCAAATTATTTTCGAAGGCTATTGAGACTTTTCTAATATATATAAGTGTTACTTGTCACTTTCCCTTTTGCACATCTCTTAAGAAATCATAAATAAAAGATGTATTTTACTATCTTACCCCTATCTCTCTCCAATAAATACATTCTAATCAAAATTGACTATTTTCAAGAACATTTATTACTAAGGGTAAGATGGGAAGATTTAATTAATTTTATCTTGGTTTTGTAAATGAACAAGTAATTTGGACATATATTTTTAGTAATGTGGCCAAGTAATATGAGACAGAGAGGATAAGATGGGAAATATTTAATTAATTTTATCTTGGTTTTGTAAATGAACAAGTAATTTGGACATATATTTTTAGTAATGTTGAGTACTTCATTTATGAAAAAGTAAAAGTGCACGGAGGAAATAAATGTGTCGCAGAATTAAAATTGAAGTGCATACGTGTATACATGAGGAGAGAATAAATATTCAGTGCTATGACATATGTCCATGTAGGATAAAAAAAATAGTTTAGTAATGTGGCCAAGTAATATGGGACGGAGGGAATACTTCATTTATTAATTCTTAAAGAACTTGAAAAATCAAAAGTTAACAAGTATAAGTGCACGGAGGAAATAAATGTGTCGGAGAATTAAATTTGAAGTGCATACGTGTATGCATGAGAAGAGATAAATATTCAGTACTATGATATATGTACATGTGAGATAAAAAAGTAGTTGGTTAAACTGTACAATTTATATAGCTTGTGGTACAAATTTGTATTGTTGTGTTAGTCCTCTCTTCACACTTATATTTCATTTAAAAAATTATTTATTAGTTCTTAAAAAACTTGAAAAGTCAAAAGTCAACAAGTATAAGTGCACGGAGGAAATACATGTGTCGAAAAATTAAATTTGAAGTGCATACGTGTATACACGAGAAGAGATAAATATTCAGTACTATGACATATGTTCACGTGAGTTAAAAAAGTAGTTGGTTAAAATGTACAATTTATATAGCTTGTGGTACAAATTTGTATTGCTATGTTCGTCCACCCAATAAGTGCACGGAGGAAATCAATGTGTCGGAGAATTAAAATTGAAGTGCACACGTTTATACATGAGAAGGGAATACATATTAAGCACTATGACATATGTCCATGTGGGATAAAAAAACAGTTGGTTAAAGTGTACAAGTTATATACTGAAATAAATGTGTCAGAAAATTAAAATTGAAGTGCACATGTGTATACATGAGAATAGAATAAATATTCAGTACTATGACATATATCCACGTGGGATTTATTAATTCTTCAAGAACGTGAAAAGTCAAAAGTGAACAAATAAAAGTGCACGGAGAAAATAAATTTGTGTAGGAGAATTCAAATTGAGCTGCATATGTCTATACAGGAGAAGAGAATAAATATTTAGCAAGAACGTAAAAAGTCAAAAGTGAACAAGTAAAAGTGCACGGAGGGAATAAATGTGTCGGAGAATTAAAATTGAAGTGCATACGTTTATACATGAGAAGGAATAAATATTAAGTATTATGATATATGTCCATGTGGGATAAAAAAATAGTTGAATAAAGTGTAAAAGTTATATAGCTTATGGTACAAGCATTCATTGGCAAAAGGAGTCACGAATTGAAAAAAAAAAATCTTAAATGCTAAAGAAGGGACGAATTAGGTGAAAGAAGCGTGCTCGAAAATACGTAGGGAGACGTCAAGTCACTCTTACCCAAATTTCACCCCACCTTAACCCAGAACCTTAGCTATAACCCGTAAGTCCTAATTGATTTTGAACAAAGTGTGTTTATATTAGTGGAGAAATACTTAAAGGGCAAGCTTATGGCACCACATTCTTTTTGTACTTGTACATTTTCTTTTCTGAGTGTGAGTGGTTCTCTCCTTACTCGTCTTTTGTCCCAGTTGCTATTCATGAATATGTGTGTGTGGGACTTTCTTTGGTCTTATTGTGAGGGCATGTGGATTACTAGGCTCAATGAAAGAATTACTTCTTGACGCCTCATTCAAAGCCGTTCTTTTAAAGATAGAATAACATTGTGTCATCAAGTGCATCAGTTGGTTAATGCTCGCCTATTGAGGAAAGGCACCATGTCCCGCAACAAGAAGGAGGGCAACTCGTATTTTGAAACAATTAATGTTTTGGCTGATTTCGATCATCATTGTAGTACCTAGCAATTGGCATATATGGTAGTTCTGTTTTAAATGCTTGAGGACAAGCAAAATTATAAGTTTGGGGGTGTTGATGAGTCGTGAAATTACGGCTCATTCGACGCCAATTACTTAATCTTTTGGAAATACCCAAGTGCTTTTGATGTCGTTTCTCGTGTTTTTGTGTCAATTTGTAGAATAACATGTGCCGGAAGCAACTTGAAGCAAACGAAGCAAAATGAAGCAAAAACCCAGCAGAACTGAACAATGGCACCACCTGCGAATCGCAGGTACCACATGCGAGTCGCAGGTGGTGCAGCACCTGTTGACAGAGGACAAATTTGAGCACCACATGTGGCACCACATGCGACACCACCTGCGAGTCGCAGGTGTAACATGCGAATCGCGGGTTGTGTCGCGGATGCTGCTCAACAATTAACTGAAGATGCATCACCTGCGATGGTCTGGTGAAATCCGTGATTCGCGAGTTGAACATGCGAAACTAAGTGCAATTCGCACTCTATGCACAGGGGCAATTTTGTCTGGAAATTGTTCTCGTTTTTTGACCTGCTACAAATAGATTTCTAGGGTTTTGAATTGGATGATCCTGCAGTTTTTGGCATAGATTTCTTTTAGAGGCACAAACCCTAGGTCTTTAATCTTAGAAGTGGTTGGAGCATTTAAGGCAACAACTTCACTCTCATTCCATCCTGTATTTTCATTGTAAGTGTGTTATGTTAATCTTTAAGCTTTTTCTGTCAACAAACATTATGAGTAGCTATTCTAAGGTTGTGAATCCCATGATGGGTATTATGTGAATGGGTTTCTATTATTGATATATGCATAATGGTTGTCGTTATTTATTCTATCTTTGAGTTGTAACGTAGGGTAATGATTGCAAGCATTAGCCGAAGCCATTATATTGACTTTTCTTGGGAAAGAGAGTCAATATTGGTAAGATTGAATAACAATGACTCGAGGCGTTAACCCTCGTTTAATAGACTAACTTAGGAATAAGAATAAGTCTAAATTGGCATTATTGGTCGCTCTTCGATTGTAACTCTTTTATATTCGGAAGAATCATAAAGAGGAAATACTGCTTAACTGTTGGGAAACATTAAGAAGTCCTTAAGAGACCAAGTGCATATTCATAGAACAACCATTAGAAGTATATCACATTGAAACCTGAAGCATAATATCTAATCAACTTGGGGAACACAACCTTAGTCTCTCTCTCACATTAATTACATTTTGAGTCAAAGTATTCAGTTACATTATTCAACAATCAATTCAAACTATCCGGAATAGGATTAAAGCATTTAAAGACTGGTATCGCATACGATTAATACTCTTTTGTCTCCATATTCCCTGTGGGATTCGACCCCAACCTTGTTGGGTTACTATATTTGACAACGTCCGCTTTACGCCATTAATAGGTGTAATTTGAGCGTTTCAAATTTTGGCGCCGCTGCCGGGGAATACGGTTTAGAAATTACTAATTGTTGTGTACTGTTCTTTAAAAAAATTTCTATTCCATCACACCTCGTTTGCTGTTTTAGTGAACCAGGTGAATATGGCAGGAAGACCCCATCGCAATCAAGGAAACCAAGGAGGAATCCAAGTGAACCATCCTGCACCAGAAGAAGAGGAGGATGAGAATGTATTTGCGGAATTCATCGACGAAGCTGATTATGCTTCTGCTGTAGTTCCTCCTAGAACGGGAAATGCTAATTTCAAAATTGATAGTTCTATCTATCAGCTATTGAAACTTGAAGGCTATTTCCGAAATTCTTCGGAGGACTGTCCACTTCGACACCTGAAGAATTTCATGCATGTATGTTCTCAACAATCTCAAGGTGATGTTCCTGTTGATGCACTGCGGTTACGGGTTTTCAAATATTCCTTGGCTGGCCAAGCAAGGGAATGGTATGAAAAGCTCCACAACAATACTATTCATACCTGGAACGAGTTAGCCAATATATTTTTAAAAAAGTGGTTTCCACCAAGAAAAAAGGCTGAGCTTAGGGACAAGATCTTTGAGTTCAAACAACTTCCGGGGGAACAATTATATGCAGCATGGGAGCGTTTCAAATATTATCTAACTCAATCTCCGACTCATGGATTTCCGGATGCTATCCTCGCCGAGAAATTCTACAAGGGGTTAGATACCATGAATCAAATTGTTGTCAACACTGCAGCTGGGGGATGCTTCATGGACAAAATTTGTCAACATCACCAGGTTGCTCGACAAGCTTACTACCCACAACCAAGCTTGGCATTCTAGTGATAGTGAAATCCTATCTTATGGTAGTCCCTCTATTGCCGCGGTGGCCAAAGAAAATCATGAGCGAGATCATGCTTTCGCACAATTGCAAACCACCGTGGATTTATTATCAAAGAGGCTTACGGAGAAAGAGGCTAAGAGTGTGAATGTTGTCGAAGAAATGCCACCTCATACTCCAGGAATGTACCAAGTCTCGGAGGAAGCTTATCTAGAGGGGCAGCCACAACGCGAGGATGCAAATTATATCGATCACAATCAAGGGGGTTACCAAAAGCCATGGAGACCACAACAACAAAGCAATCAATATGGTAGAAATGAATATGGTGGTTCGGACAGAAGGGATTACAACAACAACAACTATGGTAATCGGAATTCCAATGCCTATGTTCCACCAAAGGGCCATACGCCTAACTCTCAGAATTGGCGAGAAAGTCCTTCCAATGGTCAAGGAACCTCTCGGATGGAATCTATGCTTGAAAAGATATTAGACAACCAGCAAAAGAGTGACAAGAAGATGGAAAATTTGACCGAATTGGTAGGCTCTCACACCGCTTCGATTCATAAAATTGAGTCACAAATGAGAGATCTCTCTCGTGAGCAACACCCACCTCAAAGAGGGGGACTTCCTAGCGACATAGTTCCGAACCCAAGGAGTAGTGGAGGTGATCACATTGCATCATGCAAAGCTATTTCCACTAGAAGCGGAAAGATCCTTGATGCGGTAAAACAGAAAGTGGTTGAACCTATCAGTGTCGAGCCGACTATTGATGAGATTATTGAAGAAGAGGTCGAGGAAGAATTAGAGGCACCAGTTGAAGTGCCTATTGTTATGGAAAATGAGAAGGAAGCACACCCTAGTGTTCAAAAGGGTGACGAGGAGCCAAGTGTTGAAAAAGCCACCGGAGAAAGCTTTCAAAAGAGTAAGGTCACGGGGGCAATCAAACCCTTGACTCAAACTTATAAGTCTCCTCCTCCGTTCCCACAAAGATTGATGAAAAGAACGGAGGATGCCAAGTGCCAACGATTCTACGACCAATTGAAGGGGTTGTCAATGAATGTTCCACTCCTAGACACATTCCAGGAGATGCCGGGATTTGCCAAATACTTGAAAGATTTGTTGACAAAGAAAAGGGCAGTCAAGCATGATACGGTGGGAGTCACCCACCGTGTGAGTTCTATTATTTCGTCATCAAATGTTGAGAAGAAGGGAGATCCTGGGGCTTTCACGATCCCTTGCACCATCGGTCATCACAATTTTGCCCGTGCTTTATGTGACAATGGAGCTAGTATTAATTTGATGCCACTAGCCATATATAAGCAATCCGGGTTGGGAACACCTAAACCAACAAGCATGCGTCTCCAAATGGCCGACAGAACAATCAAAAGACCGGTGGGGGTTGTTGATGATATCCTTGTTAGAGTGGGGAAATTCTTATTACCGACAGATTTTGTCATCCTTGATTGTGCGGTTGACAAAGAAGTCCCAATTATTTTGGGGAGGCCATTTCTTGCTACCGGAAGAGCCTTAATGGACTCGGAAAGGAATGAAATAAAATTTCGGGTCAATGATGAAGAAGTAACCTTCCAAGCTAGCAAAGGCTTAAAGTTGCCTAGTGCTTATGAAAGCATTTCTGTCATCGATTCATTCGATGAGATAGACGAAGCGGTGGAGCATCAGCTAGAAGAGGAGCACTTCGATGAGGCACTTTCAGCTATTTTGGTGAACTTTGAGGCGGATGACATGATGGGATATATCGAAACAGTTAATTCTCTCATTGGTCGGGGTTCGTATTCTTATGAGCCGAAGAAATTATCTCTCGATCTTGATAAGAGAACCACTCCTCCAGCCAAGCCTTCGATTATTGAGCCTCCAAAACTTGAGCTCAAGCTACTTCCTTCTCATTTGAAGTATGCTTTTCTTTGCCCAGATAATACTTTACCGGTTATTCTTTCATCTTTGCTGAATGAGGATCAAACTCAAAAGGTGCTTGAAGTATTGCGGGTGTATCGCAGATCCATCGGGTGGACTATTGCAGATATTAGGGGAATTCCCTCGGGTATTTGCGAACATAGAATTGAGCTTGAAGAGGATAGTTCATCCATTGTTGAGCATCAAAGGAGGCTAAACCCTCCTATGCAAGAAGTGGTCAAGAAAGAGATAATCAAATGGTTAGATGCGGGTGTTGTATACCCAATTGCAAACAGTCCATGGGTTAGTCCGGTACAATGTGTGCCAAAGAAGGGAGGCATTACCGTTGTTCCTAACTCCAAGAATGAGCTGATTCCTACAAGGACAGTTACCGGATGGAGAGTGTGTATGGACTATCGAAAGCTGAACACCGCAACGTGTAAAGACCACTTCCCTATGCCTTTTATTGATCAAATGCTTGATCGGCTAGCTGGAAGAGCGTATTACTGCTTTTTGGATGGGTACTCGGGGTACAATCAAATCAGCATTGCATTAGAGGACCAGGAAAAGACCACTTTCACCTGTCCTTATGGCACTTTTGCATTTAGCCGCATGCCTTTCGGCTTATGTAATGCCCCAGCTACTTTCCAACGATGTATGATGTCTATTTTCTCAGATATGGTGGAAGATTTCTTGGAAGTCTTCATGGATGATTTTTCTATTGTTGGTGATTCCTTTGATGAGTGTCTTGCCAATCTAGGCAAGGTATTGAAGCGATGCGAGGAAACCAACCTTGTACTTAATTGGGAGAAATGTCATTTCATGGTGACAGAAGGGATTGTCTTGGGCCATAAAATCTCCGAAAAGGGCATTGAGGTAGATCGAGCAAAAGTTGATGTAATAGCCAAACTCCCTCCACCAATCTCTGTAAAGGGGGTTCGCAGTTTCTTGGGACATGCCGGTTTCTATCGGCGATTCATCAAGGATTTCTCCAAGATCGCCACCCCGATGTGTAAGCTCCTTGAAAAAGAAGCTAAGTTTGCATTTGATGAGAAATGCCTTAAGGCGTTTAATGAGCTGAAGGAAATGCTCACATCTACTCCAATTATTGTATCTCCGGATTGGTCAATGCTGTTTGAGCTCATATGTGATGCAAGCGGATTTGATATTGGTGCGGTGCTTGGGCAAAGGCACAACAAAATCAAGCACCCAATTTATTATGCTAGCAAGACCCTCAATGGAGCTCAAATGAACTACACGGTCACCGAGCAAGAACTTCTAGCCATTGTCTATGCGTTTGAGAAGTTCCGGGCTTATCTACTTGGATCTAAAGTGGTTGTTCACACAGATCATGCGGCTTTGAGATACTTGATGACAAAGAAGGATTCCAAACCAAGGTTGATTCGTTGGGTCTTGTTATTGCAAGAGTTTGACTTTGAAGTCAAAGATCGAAGGGGTTGTGAAAACCAAGTTGCGGATCATCTATCTCGACTTGAGGAAGCTGGGAGACCAAGTGGAAATCTTGAGGTGAATGATGTTTTCCCAGATGAGAGGCTCTTGGCTGTAACTTGTGATGTTGCCCCTTGGTATGCAGATATCGCCAACTTTTTGGTGACAGGTCTTATCCCTGACGATGTCAAAGCTTACCAAAAGAAGAAATTCTTGAGAGAGAGTCGTCAATACTATTGGGATGAGCCCTATCTATTCCGTACTTGTGCCGACAACATCATTCGGCGATGTGTGGCCGAATCTGAGACCATGGACATCTTGAAGGCGTGCCACGACTCCCCCGTGGGCGGTCATCACAGTGGGAACCGTACAGCAGCCAAAGTGCTTGAATGTGGCTATTATTGGCCCACCATTTATCATGATGCTAATTTAATGGTGAAATCTTGTGACCAATGTCAAGAGTGTCACCAAGTTTATAAAATGGAACATATTCACAAGGTTTGGCACTCCACGGGCAATCATTAATGATGGTGGCACTCACTTTTGCAACAAGCATTTCGCTAATCTCTTAGAGAAGTATGGAGTGCAGCACAGGGTGGCAACTCCTTACCACCCCCAAACCAGTGGGCAAGTTGAAGTCTCAAATCGGGAGATTAAGAGCATTTTAGCAAAGACGGTTGATGCAAACTGAACTGATTGGTCATTTAAGCTTGATGACGCTCTTTGGGCTTATATAACAGCTTTCAAGACACCCATTGGTACTTCCCCTTATCGGCTGGTATTCGGTAAAGCTTGTCATTTACCTGTTGAACTAGAACACAAGGCTTTGTGGGCATTAAAAAAATTAAACATGAATTGGGACGAAGCAACTAAGCTGCGGCTATTTCAAATGAATGAAATGGATGAGTTTCGGCATCATGCCTATGAGAGTGCTAGTTTTTACAAGGAAAGGATGAAACACTATCATGATGTCAAACTTCTGAAGCGAGATTTTCAACCAGGTGATTCGGTGTTGCTGTTCAATTCGAGGTTGAAACTCTTTCCGGGCAAGTTGAAATCGAAGTGGTCCGGCCCTTTCACTTTGGTGAGTGTGTCACCCAATGGATCAATGGAGTTAAAGTCCGATGACGGGACACGTACTTTCAGAGTCAATGGTCATCGGGTCAAGCACTGCCATTGGATGGTTGATGGTGACAAAATTGTTGATGCTCACGGGTTAAAACATGGCACCGGACCTTAGCAGCCAATGAGGTATCACGTCGAGCTGCGACGTAAAATCAAGCGCTCTTTGGGAGGCAACCCAAGTTTCTTTTTCATGTATTGTTATATTATTAGTTGTTTTTACTTTGGTGATGTTTTTGATGTGTGTCCAAGTGTGTAGGAATAAAGTGTGTGCACAACGAATAAGAGTAAAAAAAAAAAAACAGAGGGAAAATTGGCATGACATGCGACATCATCCGCGAGTCGCATGTTGTGCAGGTAAGTGAAAAATCGCGGGTCAACCCGACCAGACGCGATTCGGTTTCTTTAAAATAGAGATTGTAACTGATTTTCATCAGTTATAATCTTCACTTTCCCACTCCCCCTTCTCTTTCAATACTCCTATATCACCACATAATTTCCATTTTACTACAATCATCCTTAATCACACATCAAAACCCTAACTTCCCTCTTATTTAAAAACAAAGGATTTCAAGGTTTCCTACTTTCATCTACTCTCAAGGTATGTTGACTCTTTTCTTCTCTACATTAGGTGGTATCTACTAATTGCTCAATTACATGTCATTATCATGCCATACCACTTGTTGTAATTAGTTATTTGGGTAGATTTATCTTATGTGTTAACTGGGTTAGTGGAAATATGATCAGTTGCCCAAAATGGGGAATTCTTGAGTACCCATGGCACATTACCTGTAAAATATGACCCAGAATTAGTTGCCATTGATTTGAGTGAATATTCAACCATGAATTTTGTTTCAATAAATTTGGGAGCTAGCTCGTGTGCGTAAACGCTTTCATGGTGTCATTATGTTTGGAACTTATCTAAAATGAACTGATGAAAAGGGTGCTCATTATCTTGCTTTGAATGGACTACGTAACTCCGTTTTTTTTTTGTGCTTTGGTATGTCGCAATGAAACTTACTAAATGAGCTTCACTGATGATTGATTTTGTTGGGAGAATACCCTGATATGGGGAGTCTTCTATGTAGTTTAAACATGCTTAATATGGTTTCTTTGTGACTCTTTTGTGGGAGAACTTAAATGGTCTAAATGTTGTTCAGATAGTTCAAGTTTTAGGGGCACTGTATCTGATATTTGCTGAAGTGTGTTTGTGCTTAACTAACAAGGGAACCCCAACATCTCTTTTGATTTTACTCAGTTGCAAGTTCTCTGGGACTTGTTAAAAATAGAAAAAAAAAAAAAAGATATCAACTGTCTCACCTGCGAGCATAATCCGCGATTCACATGTTTGACATGCGAATCGCACCTTATGTCCTAGGTGTTGACAGTGAAGAACAAGTTTATTGGCATCATCCGCGACAGCATCAGCGAGTCGCAGGTCACACATGCGACTCGCATGTGATGTTTCGCGGGTGGTGCCATCCTTCGATGTTTTGTTTTTCTTCTCCTTATATATACCTTTTTACCTTTTTATTGTTGCTAAACGAACACCATAAATAATGGGTATATTTTTTGTATGTTGTGCAGGATGGTTCGATCAAATCAACCTCAAAGTGGAGGAAGACGAGCAACACGACAAACCTCCACCTCTAGGACAAAAGAAAAGGCACCGGCTGATCCCGTCCCCCAGTCTGAAGAGGGGACACATAGAGCTTCCTCCCCTGAGCCCGAGGATGCCGTCACTAGAGGTCAGCGAAGAGAGGCAATGGAGCAACGATTCACCGTGCCTGGATCCAGGGAGCTGTATAAGACTTGGAATACAATTAAGTCTGATGGGAATCCAGTCCGGGGCCTCATTGTCGAGAAAAGGGTCACTCTACAGGGGCTGCAAGATCAATGTCCGGGCATCATTCGCAAGCTTGAGGCCTTGAGATGGACTTATTTCATGCAGCCTGCTGAATACTGCCCGACCCTGGTAATGGAATTCTATGCAGCTTATGCGGCTACATTGAATGCAAAGAGGGCACGCCGCACACCAAAAAGAAAAACTTGGAGCACCTCTATTGGGTTCCGGTTCGGGGGAAGGAGATTGATTGTGCTGCAGATACCATAACATCAATCCTCTATGAGCAACGCAGCGAAACAGACCCTGTTGAAGGTTGGCCTCCGGTTAGTTCTGACTATGAATTGAAGATGGAAAACTCGGAGGAGCAACGCGAGTGGGTAGCTTCAGTGATTGCCTCAGGGACTCCACCATGGCTGGATCCATCTGTCCCGATTGAGAAGAACACTTTCAACCACGAAGCCAAGTTTTGGTTATCCTTAGTATCATCGCGGGTGAGTCCTTCAAAGCATAGCACTAACATACCTATTGCAAAGTGTATTCTCATTGCTTCACTGATGTCCGGGTACCTTGTCGATGTGGGGGTAATTATGCGAGACGAGATCAAGAATAGGTCCACTCAAAAGAACACATCGCTCCCATTTCCTTGTTTGATCACTACACTATGCCGCCGGAAAGAGGTTCGTGATAATCCTCGGGTGGACAGGAATTTACCGGCTGATCAAATGATAGATTACACAAAATTAGAACCGGGGACTAGGAAGCGAAAGCGAGTGAGCACAGAGCCCAGAGCTTCGGGAACAACACTTGATGCTCATATTCTTGAGCCCGAAGACTTGGCCACTGATAATGAGGAGACAGCTCCCACCACTGCCCCTCCAGTACCGAGGTCAGACCCTCCAAGTTCTTCCACTACAGTTCCCACTGACACAGTTCCGCCATCCACCACAGCAGCCCGTGGAGTGTCTACTGAAGGTATGCGAGTACTCCGGGCAGCAGATGCAAAAGTTAATTGGTTGGTTGAGAGGCTTCCCAATTTTGTGAAAGAGGCAATTGAGGCAGCCATGGCACCCTACACTCAGGCAATCACAGAAATTAAGGCGGAGCAGGACAAAATTATGGAGCATGTTCGCCACATTGATCGTCGGTTGGAGCAGATCGAGGGGGGCAGTGTAGGCGGCCTTCCGGCCATTCGGGCGGACCTCGCTAAGGTTAAGGAGGACATTCGAGTATTACAGGTCCCCGACATTGCGCTGAGTGCACCCATTCTACCTTCCGGTGCTTCCTTGTTCTCCACTGGGCCCAAAGCGCCTGCCATGCCTTCAGGAAAAGGGGTAGTGGAGGAAGAATACACTGAAGAAGACACTGAGGAAGAAGAGGAGGAAGAAAGTGATGAAGAGTTTGATGAGGAGCTGGAGGTTGACCCAGCTGTTGAGAAGGCACGTACATCCGCCCGGGCTGCTGGTATCGCTGAGGATGAGATTGACACATATGTGGCGATGCAGCAGTCCCTAGAGGCAAGCAGGAAATCCAGGGGGGCATCTCGACCCCCGAGGGCGGGTGAGTCTAGTTCATCCACCGCTCCTCCAGCTGACACACCATTGCCCCCGCCTGTGGGGCCTGAGATACTGACACCCGGGCAGGAGGGTGACACTGCCATGCTTCCATTGATCATACCTCCGTTGGAGGTCCTCCCTGCTGATCAGACACCATCGGACGTCAGGCGTCCATCGTGAGTTACTCATCCCTTGTACTACATTTGATGCATTGGGGACAATGCATATTCCTTTTGTTGGGGGTAGGACAGCTCACGCGGCATATGTTTGTTTTTATTGTATATGTTTGTTTTTATTGTTTTAGGATTTGTACATTTGTACTTTGTCATTGCCAAGTATAATAGTGATGATTGATCGGTTTATAAATTTTTCTTGTTTCATTTTTTCCATCGTATTTTGATAACACCCCTCCCAAAATTCTTGCATACGTACTCAGAGGGGAGGAATAACACTAACATGACTCATTTGGTGATACGCAAATGTTTTGCAAGTCTAAAATGATGGGTTGAGAAGTAGTTAGAAGTTAGCAAAGTAATCCATGTGCCATGTGTGTGAAAGGTTATTGTTCTAGTCTTGTGCATAATTGTGGTCTAGAACCTGCCCGGAAAGTATCTTAAGGCGAAATACTAAATTACACTTGTTTGAAAAAGGATATTAGGCTCTTTTTGGACCGCCACTAAAAAACAAAAAAAAAAAAAAAACTCCTACCCATTATATTGATATCCTAGTTAACCCATTTTTGAGCCGTAACTTTGTTTTTCTTTTCTTTCATTACAACCATATCCACCTTTTAGCACCCTATCTCCCTAAGGAAATCGAATACGCTACAATAGGCTAAAACGCATAAGTTTGGGGGTGGTAGATTATAAAAAAAAAAAAAAGGAGTAGATGTAGATAGTTGTGTAAAGAAAGATGTGTACATGTACACATAAATCGTAGGTTTAGCAGTGAACGCAAGTGTGTGAATAATGGTTGTAACGTAAGAAATAAGTGGGGAACTAGAGAAGCAATAACGACATTGGCAAAAGGAGGCACGAATTGAAAAAAAAAATCTTAAATGCTAAAGAAGGGACGAATTAGGTGAAAGAAGCGTGCTCGAAAATGCGTAAGGAGACGTCAAGTCACTCTTACCCAAATTTCACCTCACCTTAACCCAGAACCTTAGCTATAACCCGTAAGTCCTAATTGATTTTGAACAAAGTGTGTTTATATTAGTGGAGAAATACTTAAAGGGCAAGCTTATGGCACCACATTCTTTTTGTACTTGTACATTTTCTTTTCTGAGTGTGAGTGGTTCTCTCCTTACTCGTCTTTTGTCCCAGTTGCTATTCATGAATATGTGTGTGTGGAACTTTCTTTGGTCTTATTGTGAGGGCATGTGGATTACTAGGCTCAATGAAAGAATTACTTCTTGACGCCTCATTCAAAGTCGTTCTTTTAAAGATAGAATAACATTGTGTCATCAAGTGCATCAGTTGGTTAATGCTCGCCTATTGAGGAAAGGCACCATGTCCCGCAACAAGAAGGAGGGGAACTCGTATTTTGAAACAATTAATGTTTTGGCTGATTTCGATCATCATTGTAGTACCTAGAAATTGGCATATATGGTAGTTCTGTTTTAAATGCTTGAGGACAAGCAAAATTATAAGTTTGGGGGTGTTGATGAGTCGTGAAATTACGGCTCATTCGACGCCAATTACTTAATCTTTTGGAAATACCCAAGTGCTTTTGATGTCGTTTCTCGTGTTTTTGTGTCAATTTGTAGAATAACATGTGCCGGAAGCAACTTGAAGCAAAACGAAGCAAAATGAAGCAAAAACCCAGCAGAACTGAACAATGGCACCACCTGCGAATCGCAGGTACCACATGCGAGTCGCAGGTGGTGCAGCACCTGTTGACAGAGAGGACAAATTTGAGCACCACATGTGGCACCACATGCGACACCACCTGCGAGTCGCAGGTGTAACATGCGAATCGCGGGTTGTGTCGCGGATGCTGCTCAACAATTAACTGAAGATGCATCACCTGCGATGGTCTGGTGAAATCCGCGATTCGCGAGTTGAACATGCGAAACTAAGTGCAATTCACACTCTATGCACAGGGGCAATTTTGTCTGGAAATTGTTTTGGTTTTTGACCTGCTATAAATAGATTTCTAGGGTTTTGAATTGGATGATCCTGCAGTTTTTTGCATAGATTTCTTTTAGAGGCACAAACCCTAGGTCTTTAATCTTAGAAGTGGTTGGAGCATTTAAGGCAACAACTTCACTCTCATTCCATCCTGTATTTTCATTGTAAGTGTGTTATGTTAATCTTTAAGCTTTTTCTGTCAACAAACATTATGGTAATCGGAATTCCAATGCCTATGTTCCACCAAAGGGCCATACGACTAACTCTCAGAATTGGCGAGAAAGTCCTTCCAATGATCAAGGAACCTCTCGGATGGAATCTATGCTTGAAAAGATATTAGACAACCAGCAAAAGAGTGACAAGAAGATGGAAAATTTGACAGAAGTGGTAGGCTCTCACACCGCTTCGATTCATAAACTTGAGTCACAAATGAGAGATCTCTCTCGTGAGCAACACCCACCTCAAAGAGGGGGACTTCCTAGCGATATAGTTTCGAACCCAAGGAGTAGTGGAGGTGATCACATTGCATCATGCAAAGCTATTTCCACTAGAAGCGGAAAGATCCTTGATGCGGTAACAGAAAGTGGTTGAACCTATCAGTGTCGAGCCGACTATTGATGAGATTATTGAAGAAGAGGTCGAGGAAGAATTAGAGGCACCAGTTGAAGTGCCTATTGTTATGGAAAATGAGAAAGAAGCACACCCTAGTGTTCAAAAGGGTGACGAGGAGCCAAGTGTTGAAAAAGCCACCGGAGAAAGCTTTCAAAAGAGTAAGGTCACGGGGGAAATCAAATCCTTGACTCAAACTTATAAGTCTCCTCCTCCGTTCCCACAAAGATTGATGAAAAGAACGGAGGATGCCAAGTGCCAACGATTCTACGACCAATTGATGGGGTTGTCAATGAATGTTCCATTCCTAGACGCATTCCAGGAGATACCGGGATTTGCCAAATACTTGAAAGATTTGTTGACAAAGAAAAGGGCAGTCAAGCATGATACGGTGGGAGTCACCCACCGTGTGAGTTCTATTATTTCGTCATCAAATGTTGAGAAGAAGGGAGATCCTGGGGCTTTCACGATCCCTTGCACCATCGGTCATCACAATTTTGCCCGTGCTTTATGTGACAATGGAGCTAGTATTAATTTGATGCCACTAGCCATATATAAGCAATCCGGGTTGGGAACACCTAAACCAACAAGCATACGTCTCCAAATGGCCGACAGAACAATCAAAAGACCGGTGGGGGTTGTTGATGATATCCTTGTTAGAGTGGGGAAATTCTTATTACCGGCAGATTTTGTCATCCTTGATTGTGCGGTTGACAAAGAAGTCCCAATTATTTTGGGGAGGCCATTTCTTGCTACCGGAAGAGCCTTAATGGACTCGGAAAGGAATGAAATAAAATTCCGGGTCAATGATGAAGAAGTAACCTTCCAAGCTAGCAAAGGCTTAAAGTTGCCTAGTGCTTATGAAAGCATTTCTTTCATCGATTCATTCGATGAGATAGACGAAGCGGTGGAGCATCAGCTAGAAGAGGAGCACTTCGATGAGGCACTTTCAGCTATTTTGGTGAACTTTGAGGCAGATGACATGATCGGATATATCGAAACAGTTAATTCTCTCATTGGTCGGGGTTCGTATTCTTATGAGCCGAAGAAATTATCTCTCGATCTTGATAAGAGAACCACTCCTCCAGCCAAGCCTTCGATTATTGAGCCTCCAAAACTTGAGCTCAAGCTACTTCCTTCTCTTTTGAAGTATGCTTTTCTTTGCCCAGATAATACTTTACCGGTTATTCTTTCATCTTTGCTGAATGAGGATCAAACTCAAAAGGTGCTTGAAGTATTGCGGGTGTATCGCAGATCCATCGGGTGGACTATTGCAGATATTAGGGGAATTCCCTCGGGTATTTGCGAACATAGAATTGAGCTTGAAGAGGATAGTTCATCCAGTGTTGAGCATCAAAGGAGGCTAAACCCTCCTATGCAAGAAGTGGTCAAGAAAGATATAATAAAATGGTTAGATGCGGGTGTTGTATACCCAATTGCAAACAGTCCATGGGTTAGTCCGGTACAATGTGTGCCAAAGAAGGGAGGCATTACCGTTGTTCCTAACTCCAAGAATGAGCTGATTCCTACAAGGACAGTTACCGGATGGAGAGTGTGTATGGACTACCGAAAGCTGAACACCGCAACGTGTAAATACCACTTCCCTATGCCTTTTATTGATCAAATGCTTGATCGGCTAGCTGGAAGAGCGTATTACTGCTTTTTGGATGGGTACTCGGGGTACAATCAAATCAGCATTGCATTAGAGGACCAGGAAAAGACCACTTTCACCTGTCCTTATGGCACTTTTGCATTTAGCCGCATGCCTTTCGGCTTATGTAATGCCCCAGCTACTTTCCAACGGTGTATGATGTCTATTTTCTCAGATATGGTGGAAGATTTCTTGGAAGTCTTCATGGATGATTTTTCTATTGTTGGTGATTCCTTTGATGAGTGTCTTGCCAATCTAGGCAAGGTATTGAAGCGATGCGAGGAAACCAACCTTGTACTTAATTGGGAGAAATGTCATTTCATGGTGACAGAAGGGATTGTCTTGGGCCATAAAATCTCCGAAAAGGGCATTGAGGTAGATCGAGCAAAAGTTGATGTAATAGCCAAACTCCCTCCACCAATCTCTGTAAAGGGGGTTCGCAGTTTCTTGGGACATGCCGGTTTCTATCGGCGATTCATCAAGGATTTCTCCAAGATCGCCACCCCGATGTGTAAGCTCCTTGAAAAAGAAGCTAAGTTTGCATTTGATGAGAAATGCCTTAAGGCGTTTAATGAGCTGAAGGAAATGCTCACATCTACTCCAATTATTGTATCTCCGGATTGGTCAATGCCGTTTGAGCTCATGTGTGATGCAAGCGGATTTGCTATTGGTGCGGTGCTTGGGCAAAGGCACAACAAAATCACGCACCCAATTTATTATGCTAGCAAGACCCTCAGTGGAGCTCAAATGAATTACACGGTCACCGAGCAAGAACTTCTAGCCATTGTCTATGCGTTTGAGAAGTTCCGGGCTTATCTACTTGGATCTAAAGTAGTTGTTCACACAGATCATGCGGCTTTGAGATACTTGATGACAAAGAAGGATGCCAAACCAAGGTTGATTTGTTGGGTATTGTTATTGCAAGAGTTTGACTTTGAAGTCAAAGATCGAAGGGGTTGTGAAAACCAAGTTGCGGATCATCTATCGCGACTTGAGGAAGCTGGGAGACCAAGTGGAAATCTTGAGGTGAATGATGTTTTCCCAGATGAGAGGCTCTTGGCTGTAACTTGTGATGTTGCCCCTTGGTATGCAGATATCGCCAACTTTTTGGTGACAGGTCTTATCCCTGACGATGTCAAAGCTTACCAAAAGAAGAAATTCTTGAGAGAGAGTCGTCAATACTATTGGGATGAGCCCTATCTATTCCGCACTTGTGCCGACAACATCATTCGGCGATGTGTGGCCGAATCTGAGACCATGGACATCTTGAAGGTGTGCCATGACTACCCCGTGGGCGGTCATCACAGTGGGAACCGCACAACAACCAAAGTGCTTGAATGTGGCTATTATTGGCCCACCATTTATCATGATGCTAATTTAATGGTGAAATCTTGTGACCAATGTCAACGCCAAGGATCAATTGGGAGGAAGCACGAAATGCCCATGAATTTTGTCATGGAGGTTGAACTGTTTGATGTGTGGGGCGTCGACTTTATGGGCCCCTTTGTAAGTTCTCGTGGTATGCGATACATCCTTGTCGCGGTTGACTATGTGTCCAAGTGGGTCGAAGCTGTAGCATTGCCCAACAATGATGGCAAGAGTGTCACCAAGTTTCTAAAAAGGAACATATTCACAAGGTTTGACACTCCACGGGCAATCATTAGTGATGGTGGCACTCACTTTTGCAACAAGCATTTCGCTAATCTCTTAGAGAAGTATGGAGTGCAGCACAGGGTGGCAACTCCTTACCACCCCCAAACCAGTGGGCAAGTTGAAGTCTCAAATCGGGAGATTAAGAGCATTTTAGCAAAGACGGTTGATGCAAACCGAACTGATTGGTCATTTAAGCTTGATGACGCTCTTTGGGCTTATAGAACAGCTTTCAAGACACCCATTGGTACTTCCCCTTATCGGCTGGTATTCGGTAAAGCTTGTCATTTACCTGTTGAACTAGAACACAAGGCTTTGTGGGCATTAAAAAAATTAAACATGAATTGGGACGAAGCAACTAAGCTGCGGCTGTTTCAAATGAATGAAATGGATGAGTTTCGGCATCATGCCTATGAGAGTGCTAGTTTGTACAAGGAAAGGATGAAACACTATCATGATGTCAAACTTCTGAAGCGAGATTTTCAACCAGGTGATTCGGTGTTGCTGTTCAATTCGAGGTTGAAACTCTTTCCGGGCAAGTTGAAATCGAAGTGGTCCGGCCCTTTCACTTTGGGGAGTGTGTCACCCAATGGATCAATGGAGTTAAAGTCCGATGACGGGACACGTACTTTCAGAGTCAATGGTCATCGGGTCAAGCACTACCATTGGATGGTTGATGGTGACAAAATTGTTGATGCTCACCGGTTAAAGCATGGCACCAGACCTTAGCAGCCAATGAGGTGTCACGTCGAGCTGCGACGTAAAATCAAGCGCTCTTTGGGAGTCACATTTTAAAATAAATCTTGTTTTCATTTTTATTTAAAAAAAAAAATTGAGAACTTTAAAAAATAGAGTCACATTTTAAAATAAATCTTGTTTTCATTTTTATTTAAGAGAAAAGAAAGTTGAAAAAAAAAAAAAAAAAAACTGAAACAGCAGAATCCTAAACTACCTAAACCCCTCACCTCACGTCCTCATCCTACCTTCCCCATCCTAATCCCTTAAAACTCTCAACACAAAACCATCCCAACTCTCCCACTCTCCCACTCCCCCACATCCTCCTCCCACGTCACACATGCACACAACCATCTACACATACACACACCTATATAAATGCATATACACGCACAGAAACAAGGAGATACAACAACAAAACCAGAAAAAAACAAGGTAGGAAGAAAAAAAAAAGGAATATTAGAAACAGTAGAAAAAAAAAAACAGTGGAGAGAGCTTCAGCTGTTTTTAGGTTCGAAGTTCCGTCGAGGTCGCCGTCCAAAGCTCGGGTCGAGTTACAAATTTAGGATTCACGGCTATCTTCTCGTTGTATTACTAAAGAGAAATAAGGTCCAATTTTTCTCTAGCTTTCCGAATATGTCTTTACTTTTGCATTTAAGGTTTTTGATAAGTTTACTCAATGGTTAATGTTTGTTGTTCGACTTAAATTGTTTAATATTGACTCAGTTTCATTTTTTGTCTTTATCTCATCTTATTGCAATTGTGTGTGTGTGATCCCTTTTTTAATCCATGATTAGGAACTTTTCCAAACTTTTCGTTTTAGCTGTTTTTCTTGGTTCATTAATGCCATAAGGGCAACAGTTCTTTATTATGAGAGAGTACTATTTGTTTTGATAATTAATAGTATTGATATTAAACATGGTGCCTTGATAAGTACGTGTGCTATTTTTTCTTAAAAAGAAACAAAAAATATATATGTAGTTACGCAAAAAACAGGAGTCCTTAAATTGTTATATATGGTGATGTGTAAACAATAAAGATGGAATGTGTATGTGTTGAATTAGCACTGTATATGTATGTTAGCAAGTAGTGTATTTTGGCTTCAGCTAGAAAAAATAATGTACTCTTGCTGATCTGATTTAGAATTGGATCTGTATCATATTTTTGGGATTGATGTTTTCTCATTAAATGATGCATACTTTTATGATCATGTTAATTGTTTTGAATGTTAGAGTTAAATAACTTCGTGGACTACTGACCATTTGAAATTTAATTTCTGCCATGAATTAGAATGAGAATGGTAGAATTCCAAACTTGTAGTGTTAATAAATTAACTATATACACAGTATTATACATATTATGGTCAAATATATGCGTAGAATAAATATATAATGATACTATAATAGTGGATATATACATGATATAATAATGTATATAATACATGTTATATGAGTAAAAAAAATAATAATTAAATCCTGTATGTAAATATACACAGAAAATATACTAGGAAAATATATGGTATATGCTTATAATTTATATTTTATAATGAAAATATGAGATATTGAAGTATTTATGTGAATAAATGGAGTTTAATAGATAAGCGAAGAATCCACATTTAATTTTGGAGGTATTTGGTTGTCTTAGATAGTTTTTCTTTTTGATGTTAGGTAAGCATGCCATTTAAAATGTTCATCTTGATTTGCAGTCCTTTGATTCAGTCATATACCGATACAAATAATTTTAAATCGGTATCCTCGCTTTGAGCCGTACATTTTGATGGAAATCATGTCCTTGTGCGAATGTCTTATATATGTGTTTCATTTTTATAATGAAAGATGTACGTATTAGCAATAAGTATCCGATGATAGTTAGTAGCATATTTGAGATGGATATACACTCATAGTTCTATCTTGTTTTAACATTCCCAAGTTATTCGTAAATATGTTCATTATTCAAGTTTTTGCACGTGAATGAGTTTATTCTGAGTTGAAGGCATACAAGTGATTTTTATTTTTAAGAAAATTTGAGATGTAGATGACAGCCCATTCCAGTTAAGGTATAAAAGTTTATAGTTAATTAATTTAAGTGGTAATTATGTTAATGGTCCATTTTAAGACCCAATTAAATAAGTTAGAGATGACCGAGATGATATGCGAATTATTTCAATCCTGTTGTCCCATAAAATAATAAAAGGAAAAGAGCGAAAGGAATATATATGAGGGAGTGAGGCATGGCCGAAAATATAAGTCACCATGTTCAAAGCGAATTAATTGGGTAAACTAGAACTAAGGCAAGCATGATTGTATCCAAGAATCGATTTTAGCCAAATATAAGTTGATAAAGCGACCGTGCTAGAACCACGAAACTTGGGGAATGCCTAATACCTTCTCCCCAGTCAATAGAATTCCTTACCCGGACTTTTGTTTTCGCAGGCCAAAAATAAAGAGTCATTTCCTTTTGATTAGGGATTCAATAAGGTGACTTGGAACACCAAAACTCAATTCCATGCGGCGACTCTGTAATAAATAAATAATCCCTTCTCAAAATGTCACTTTAATTGGAAAAACCCTTTTAAATAAAATCAAATATTTTTATTTTTCGTAAAAAAAAAAGGGGTGTGACAGATAATGTCCCTCTTTGCTTGGAAACATGAAGAGTTTTCAGGCAAAGATGTGAACACAGTGACTGATTTTTGACCTGATTATTATTTGACAGACGAAAAAAAATAAAAGAAAAGGATGTGACAGAGTCCTGTTTTTGGTCATCCTACATATCCCGGGTTATAAGGGAATCAGGTCACGTGTAGTTCAAGTGGGTAAAAGGATGGAATGATGAGTTGGATGATCGAGTGAGGTCCCTTCGAGGTTCCGGTTCGTGGCTCCTGTTATTACATTAAAGAAATGAAAAATACAACAAAAGAAAAACGGAAATACAAGATCCTATTTACTCTACTTGTCTTGAATCTTCCTTTAGACCTTCACTTGGATCTTCAGTTATCACCTCACATTCTTTCGGTGGGTACCTTGATCTCAAAGTATGATCTTGAAGTTAGAATGTGTGACTTAAACTTGCAACTTGGAGTAAATTGCTGATTATCTTCCAAGTAACAGTTCGTAGAATATTCTTGGATGCTTGTTTCTTGACTAGAGGCTGAGAAGATGAATCTTGAGATTTTGGGTGGCTTTATATGTCAAAGCCGACTCTAACTATCCTTACAATTGAGCATTCTTCTTTTCTCTAACCAATGATGGAATTTCATTCTTGAATATCAATTCTGTGCTTCACGGGAGAAACTGCAAGCCATCAAAGACAAACAAAAACGAACAAAATTTTCTGTCCCAGTTTGTACCAGGAAAATTTGTGAGTGTTAGGAAAATCATAAACCACTTGGGACTGTATTCTGAGGTAGTCAACCTGAAATTTAAAAACGTGACTGTATTCTGAGGTAGTCAACCTGGAATTTATATACGTGATTGTATTCTGAGGTAGTCAACTTGAAATTTAAATACGTGACTGTGTTCTAAGGTAGTCAACCTGAAATTTAAAAACATGACTGTATTCTGAGGTAGTCAACCTGAAATTTAAATACGCGACTGTATTCTGAGGTAGTCAACCTAAAATTTAAATACATGACTGTATTATGAGGTAGTCAACCTGAAAGTTAAAAACATGACTGTATTCTGAGGTAGTCAACCTGAAATTTAAAAACATGACTGTATTATGAGGTAGTCAACCTGAAATTTAAATACGTGACTGTGTTCTGAGGTAGTCAACCTGAAATTTAAAAACATGACTTATTTTGAGGTAGTCAACCTGAAATTTAAATACGTGACTGTATTTTGAGGTAGTCAACCTGAAATTTAAAAACATGACTGTATTCTGAGGTAGTCAACCTGAAATTTAAAAACATGACTGTATTCTGAGATAGTCAACTTGAAATTTAAAAACATGGCTTTATTTTGAGGTAGTCAACCTGAAATTTAAATACGTGACTGTATTTTGAGGTAGTCAACCTAAGATTTAAATACATGACTGTATTCTGAGGTAGTCAACCTGAAATATAAAAACGTGACTGTATTCTGAGGTAGTCAACCTAAAATTTAAAAACATGACTGTATTCTGAGGTAGTCAGCCTAAAATTTAAATATATGACTGTATTCTGAGGTAGTCAACCTGAAATTTAAATACGTGACTGTGTTCTGAGGTAGTCAACTTGAAATTTAAAAACATAACTTTATTTTGAGGTAGTCAACCTGAAATTTAAATACGTGACTGTATTTTGAGGTAGTCAACCTGAAATTTAAAAACATGACTGTATTCTGAGGTAGTCAACCTGAAATTTAAAAACATGACTGTATTCTGAGTAGTCAACCTGAAATGTAAAAACGTTACTGTATTCTGAGGTAGTCAACCTGGAATTTAAAACACGTGACTGTATTTTGAGGTAGTCAACCTGAAATATAAAAACAAGGAAAATTTGTGAGTGTTAGGAAAATCATAAACCACTTGGGACTGTATTCTGAGGTAGTCAACCTGGAATTTAAATACGTGACTGTGTTCTGAGGTAGTCAACCTGAAATTTAAATACGTGACTGTGTTCTGAGGTAGTCAACCTGAAATTTAAAAACATGATTGTATTCTGAGGTAGTCAACCTGAAATTTAAATACACGACTGTATTCTGAGGTAGTCAACCTAAAAGTTAAATACATGACTGTATTATGAGGTAGTCAACCTGAAATTTAAAAACATGACTGTATTCTGATGTAGTCAACCTGAAATTTAAAAACATGACTGTATTCTGAGGTAGTCAGCCTAAAATTTAAATATATGACTGTATTCTGAGGTAGTCAACCTGAAATTTAAATACGTGACTGTGTTCTGAGGTAGTCAACCTGAAATTTAAAAACATGACTTTATTTTGAGGTAGTCAACGTGAAATTTAAATACGTGACTGTATTTTGAGGTAGTCAACCTGAAATTTAAAAACATGACTGTATTCTGAGGTAGTCAACCTGAAATTTAAAAACATGACTGTATTCTGAGTAGTCAACCTGAAATGTAAAAACGTTACTGTATACTGAGGTAGTCAACCTGGAATTTAAAACACATGACTGTATTTTGAGGTAGTCAACCTGAAATATAAAAACAAGGAAAATTTGTGAGTGTTAGGAAAATCATAAACCACTTGGGACTGTATTCTGAGGTAGTCAACCTGGAATTTAAATACGTGACTGTGTTCTGAAATAGTCAACCTGAAATTTAAATACGTGACTGTGTTCTGAGGTAGTCAACCTGAAATTTAAAAACATGATTGTATTCTGAGGTAGTCAACCTGAAATTTAAATACGCGACTGTATTCTGAGGTAGTCAACCTAAAAGTTAAATACATGACTGTATTATGAGGTAGTCAACCTGAAATTTAAAAACATGACTGTATTCTGAGGTAGTCAACCTGAAATTTAAAAACATGACTGTATTCTGAGGTAGTCAGCCTAAAATTTAAATATATGACTGTATTCTGAGGTAGTCAACCTGAAATTTAAATACGTGACTGTGTTCTGAGGTAGTCAACCTGAAATTTAAAAACATGACTTTATTTTCAGGTAGTCAACCTGAAATTTAAATACGTGACTGTATTTTGAGGTAGTCAACCTGAAATTTAAAAACATGACTGTATTCTGAGGTAGTCAACCTGAAATTTAAAAACATGACTGTATTCTGAGTAGTCAACCTGAAATGTAAAAACGTGACTGTATTCTGAGGTAGTCAACCTGGAATTTAAAACACTTGACTGTATTTTGAGGTAGTCAACCTATGAAAATATGAGAAAAGCAGGGATTTTTGTTCCCTAAAATGCAACCAATAATAACATGATTATATGCATATCAAAGGAAAAACAAACATTTGAGAACTTTACTTTATAGCGTTCATCATCATTTTTTTTAATAACAGTTTTTTCCTAAATTTCTTCGCCCCTGTTTTCAACAAAGAAAAATTTGTTAGTCTTAAAATGGTGGTCGGTTTGTGGCCTTCACTCGCTGTGGAAATTGTCTTAGAGCCCATCCCACTTTACGAAAAACGAGGCTGACAATGATCGACCAAATTGCTTAGAAACTATCTTTGTTTGCGAGAGACCATGATCTTCCAATGCCCACCTTGACTATTTTGTACCCCGTATCATTTTGCGTATGTGGTGTAATCGATCTTATTCTTAGAGCGAATTTTTGTTGTGGTGATCCTTCACCCTAGTACCTCGAAATAATGCTTTGCTTTCCGGGCAATTCACTTTCCTGGATAGATCACGAATGGATTTATGCCGTTGCCGATGCGGTGCGTGCCCAATAGTCATTGCTCTGTACCGCTAGGAAACTATAGTCAATTTTGCAGCCTTTTCTTTGCTCTTGAATTTGACGCCAGATTATACCGAAAGGGACTCAAAGAACATACTAGAGAGAAAGAGAAGAAAATGACAAAAATAAAGATAAAGGAGTTATGTTTAAACAAAAAGGTGTACTTTTCGGGGAAAGAGGGAAGAGACTTATCTGGATGTATATGCCGACTTTAATGAATCATGACATGCATTTTGGACTGGACGCTTGATCCGTCTGAGCTGTCTAAATCTCAAAATATGGTACCCTTCAATCCGAAACCGAGCTTTCTACGTGAATCGTGTTTATGCCGGAATAGAAGAAACTCATTCGATCAATGGTTTCCTGTGCGGGTCTTTACCAACTGACCTTTCTCAACTTACAATCATCTTATAGTGCCCTTGAGGGTTTTCACCAATAAGACTCTCTCATCATTTTTTTTTATTTTATTATTTAAACTTACAATCGTCTTATAGTGCCCGTGAGGGTTTTCACCAATAAGACTCTCTCATTTTTTTTTAATTTTTTTTTTGAACTCATTATCGCCTTATAGTGCCCGTGAGGGTTTTCACTAGTAAGACTCTCTCATTTTTTCTTTCCTCGTTTGCATTCAAATAAAGCGTTGTATACAACACCAAAGTCGTGGCACGCTGATTTGGCATTCTCAAAGATCGATTAGAAGGTCTTAAAGGGGAATGGCAAAAGAATCATAGATTGAATTACAACTTTGGAACCTTTTTATGAATAAAATAAATAAATAAATAAATATATATATATATATATATATATATATATATATAAACATAAAAAGAATAAAAAATAAAAAAAATGTCCCAGTTTCTTCGAATACTAGGGAAATATGATTTTTAATTTTTGGTGGGACCGAACCCCAAAATAGGGCTGCCTACGTATCCTTTTAGGAATCAGGTCGAACGTAGTTCAAAAACACATTTGATTTTTTTCTTTTTCTTTTTTTGGTTTTGGTTTTTTGTGTCTTTTTTTTTTTTTTTGCGCTACGTTAGTTCCAAAGAGGGGAAAACCACGAAAATGTGAATAAAGCTCAAAGGTGCTAGAAAAGGGTGACCGGTGTTTGGATAGTGAGAACGATAGCCTTTCGTCATCCCGAACTGAAAATGCCAAGTACCATAGCGTCGAAGTGAAATCATATCAAACATAATATCTTTTGACTGAGTCTGTGTTAATGGCTATGTCAGTCACCTTTCCCTTTATATCGGACAACTGCAAAGCTCCCTTTGACAACACATGTTTGATAACATAAGGGCCCTGCCAATTTGGGGCGAATTTTGCCCTCGCTTCTTCTTGGTGCGGAAGGATGCGTTTCATAACAAGTTGGCCCATCTCAAAATGTCTTGGATGCACCTTCTTGTTGTAAGCGCGGGCCATCCTTTGCTGGTATAACTGGCCAAAACAAACTGTTGTCAACCGCTTTTCATCGATTAAAGATAATTGTTCTAGTCTAGACTTGACCTATTCAGTGTCATCTGACCTCGAGATTCATCACCGTCTGACTCGTTTCCATCCTTATGGGCCATTATCCCCTTGCTTTTGGACCTTGTGTTATATTCGTGAGGAGCCAGTTCAACCACAAACCAACCACCTTATCTTTAAGACGAGAACAAATAAGTTAGGGTTTAGCATTTTGAAGATATTAATCACACGTTGTATGCCATGCACCTAAATTATTTCCCGTCTAATATGAGCATCAGAAGGCTTTCATGTTTCATCCCGGCTTTTAGGTGAGTTCATTTCTCATTTTATTATTAGTTCATTTCTCATTTTATTATTTTTGTTATTATTCATTTTTTTTCTCTTTCGGTGATTTTGAAGTATTTTGATCGAACCCATTAAGGGGTGCCTACGTATCATGTTAAACATGAATCAGATCATTACGTAGTTCATGAAAAAGAACAAATTTGGATTTTTTGAATCAACTAAAAATATTTTTATTGACTTTCAAATTAGTATTTTTCAATACAAAGACGTAAAGGAAAATAACCAAAAAGAAAGGCACCATAGACTGAAAAAGACTAAATCGAGACTAGAATATCCAAAACAAACCAAAAATAAAGACTCGAAAAGAGTCAGTCTCAAAATACAACTATTGAACTAGAACTCCTAATAATTATAACTAAACTTCAATCTTGCGAAATCCTCAACCTTGTATGTGAACTAATGCATATCTGCTCACGGTGCTTCTAGCCCAGGCTGACCCCCTAACATGCGATATATCTGCTTCAGTTCTGCTGTGAAGTGGCGTGCGAAGGTAGGCACCTCTCTAGCAAATTGCTCATAACCCATCCCCTGACAGTCCAGACAACTTTGAGCAACATGAACAGCTAAATTGTGGACATGTTCTCTAACATCTCGATATTGGAAAGTCGCCTAATAGTTCTTTTTTTATCTCTATCGGCATGTATTGGATATTGTTGTGTTTTTAGGAATCTTTTGATATCGTGATACCATGGCTCACCATCTGGCTCTACTTCAATTGTATTGCAATAACCATGTTGATCCTTAATCTGAATCTCCAACGGATTAATGTAAGCATTGCCTGGGTATGGAAGCATTGAGGCTAAAGTGGCCAAAGCATCAGCCAACTCATTGTGAAATCTGGGAATATATCTGAACTCAATTGACTTAAACCTTTTGCTAAGGTCCTCCAAACATTGTTTGTACGGAATGAGCTTGATGTCTCGAGTTTCCCATTCACCCTGAGCCTGCCGAATGAGTAAGTCAGAATCTCCAAAAACTATTAATTCATGTGCATCCAGATGTATTGCCATGTTTAAACCCATTATGCAAGCTTCATATTCCGCTGTATTATTGGTACCGAAGAAACGAAGTCGTGCCGTGGCGGGATAATGATGCCCCATTGGTGAAATAAGAATTGCCCCAATCCCGACACCTTTAATGTTGACCGCTCCATCAAAGTATAATTTCCAGACATGACTGTCATCGCGAACTTCTTCCTCAACTGAATTAATCTCTTCGTCAGGAAAGTAAGTATTCAAAGGCTCATACTCATCGTCAACTGGGTTTTCTGCCAAATGATCGGCCAATGCTTGTGCTTTTATAGCGGTGCGGGTGACATAGACAATGTCAAACTCCGTAAGTAAAATCTGCCACTTTGCTAACCTTCCACTCGGCATAGGTTTCTGAAAGATATACTTCAAAGGATCCATTCGAGATATAAGGTGAGTCGTATAGGATGAAAGATAGTGCTTCAGTTTCTGGGCGACCCAACACAACACGTCCTTTCTAAAAATGTGTATTTTACCTCATAGCTTGTGAACTTCTTGCTCAAATAATAGATCGCTTGTTCCTTCTTGCCTGTGGCATCATGTTGTCCTAGAACGCAACCAAAGGAGTTATCCATCACTGATAGATACAAAAACAAAGGCCTACCCGGTTCTGGCGGGACAAGCACTGGAGGGTTAGATAAATATTCCTTAATCTTATCAAAAGCCTCTTGACACTCGTCTGTCCACTTGACAGCGGCATCCTTCTTCAACAGTTTGAATATGGGCTCACATGTAGTGGTGAGTTGAGCGATGAACCTACTGATGTAGTTCAACCTACCAAGAAGACTCATGACTTCAGTTCTGTTCTTCGGGGGCGGTAATTCCCGAATGGCTTTTATCTTGGAGGGGTCTAATTCAATTCCTCGCCGACTAACTATAAACCCTAGAAGTTTCCCAGATGGAACTCCAAATGCACACTTGGCTGGATTGAGCTTGAGGTTGTACTTCCGCAATCTTTCAAAGAACTTTCTCAGATCACACACATGGTCAGCTTGAGTTTTGGACTTAATGATCACATCATCGACATACACTTCGATTTCTTTATGCATCATGTCGTGCAAAATAGTAGTCATAGCTCTCATGTAAGTTGCCCCTGCGTTCTTCAAACCAAATGGCATAACCCTGTAACAGTAAGTACCCCATGGGGTGGTGAAGACGGTCTTTTCTGCATCCTCTTCATCCATCAAAATTTGGTGATACCCAGCATAACAATCCACAAAAGATTGAATCTCGTGTTTGGCACAATTGTCAACAAGAATGTGAATGTTATGCAAGGGAAAGTTGTCCTTTGGACTGGCTTTGTTCAAATCTCTATAGTCAACACAAACTCTGGTTTTCCCATCCTTTTTTGGTACGGGCACAACATTTGCCAGCCATGTAGTAAATCGGACGACCCTGATCACATTTGCACTCAATTGCTTCATGATTTCCTCTTTAATCTTATCACTCACCTCTTTCTTAAATTTTCTTTGCTTTTGTTGGACTGGTGGAAAATCAGGGTATGTAGGAAGTTTGTGCACTACCAGATCATCGCTCAAACCCGGCATGTCATCATAAGACCAAGCGAACACATCTTTATATTCAAACAAAACCTGGATTATGTCATCTCTGGTCTTTTGCTCGGCATGAATGCTTATCTTTGTTTCTCTAGTTTCTTCAGAAGTTCCCAAATGAATTGCCTCGGTTTCATTTAGATTAGGCTTAGGCTTATTCTCAAATTGATCTAGTTCCCTTTTTATTTCTTCAAAAGCCTTTTCTTCATCATATTCGTCAACCTCTTGATTCATTGTTTCGAGATTAGACAACTCTTTAAGATCTGGACGTGAATTCCGCATGCATGTCATGTTATTAGAGTCGGCGTTAACGAAACTGAAATGAAAATTAAATAAAACAATTAGGGAAAAGGAGAAGATAGAATTGACTAAGAAACTGGAACTTCATTTTATTGAATTGGAAAGGATAGAAAGGTTAACATTAGAGCATAGCAAATAAACTATTTGGATTACCACCCAGAGAATAATCCAAATATAGAAACAACAGCAAAATAAACTACCAAGACTCCTTCTTTGTGGGGAGATGAGTAGCTTCCCAGTTGGCGAGCTTGACTTCTGGGCCAATACGTTGCACATCTGCATGACTAGGGCCTTCACCAATCTGAACCATGTTTACTCCATAGAACATTTCTTTGAGACCTTGACATATTTCGTCCACGTCATCTTGGACAGACACGTCTTTACTCTCTTCAAAACGTGACCTAGTAAAAGACTTGGCAATGTGGGGAACGGGCTTTGGCAATTTCCAAACCTTATTTTTCTGCTCTTTTGCCCATTTTCTGTCAGCATTAGTTGGCCTAAAACCCAAACCAAAAGTATCTTGATTACCAAATGCAGAGATAGGGTCAACAATTCCTTGCAATGACACTCCCAAGCCCTTTCCTGGCTCATAACCATTTTGCAACATTTGTGTAGCCACCATGACTGAAGTAGAGGATAGACGAGGCTCTAAGATAGGCTTCCCTTCCATAAACTGATCAGCTGCCACTATTTCAAAGGTCTGAAATATGAGGGATTCACAACCTTCCTTGGCCTCGACACATGGGACAGAAGGGTCTCTATATATTGAAAGATCATCTTCACCGTGAACAATAATTTCTTGTTTCTCATATTCAAACTTGACCACTTGGTGTAAAGTAGATGGCACCGCTCTGGCTGCATGGATCCATGGTCTTCCTAAAAGCAAGTTGTAGGAAATGTCCATGTCTATAACTTGGAATGTGATCCCAAAATCAACAGGTCCAATTTTTAAAGTAAGATCAATCTCACCAATAGTGTCTCTTTTTGCGCCATCGAAAGCTCGAACACACACATTGTTAGTACGAATTCTATCTGTGCTGATTTTCAAACTTTGCAAAGTAGAGAGGGGGAAGATGTCCACACCCGAGCCTCCATCAATCATGACTCTTTTCACATAATGTTCTTCACATTTGACAGTTAAATGCAAAGCCTTATTATGTCCAGCTCCTTCCACAGAAAACTCATCGTCGGTGAAAGTGATTCTTTTCACCTCAAATATTCTATTGGCCATCTTTTCCAGGTGACTTACAGTTGTTTTTTCTGAAACATGTGCCTCATTCAGAATTCTAATCAATGCTTGACAGTGCACTTTAGAATGTATGAGCAAAGATAGCAATGAAATCTGAGCAGGAGTTTTTCTCAACTGATCAACAATAGAGTAATCCTGAACTTTCATCTTCTTCATGAACTCTTCAGCTTCTTCTTCAGTGATAGGTTTTTTCACCGGAAATTGGCTATCCCTGGCTTGTCTGGCTCTCCTTAATTCTTCTGGAGCATAACACCTTCCAGAACGCGTTAAGCCACCGGTTTCATCTATTTCTTCAACAATCTCCTTGCCTTTGTAAGTCACAGTGGTTTTGTTGTAGTTCCATGGGACAGTTTTCATGTTTGTCACTGGAATTTGTGTCGTGTGCTTTATCACAATTGGTTCTGTCATCTTTCCTAAACCATTCTGGTTTTTACCAAACCTGGGAAAACCACTACGAACATATAATTTTGGTCCAGTTACTAATGTCTCTTTTTTCTTTGTGGCTCCAGGAACATACAATATCAACTTCCCCGAGCCTTTGAGATTCGCATTAGAACTTGCACCTTTTACACACAACGATGCTTCTTGTGCAGACTTTGTCACCATACCCAACCCTTCTTTTAAGGTGTCAATTTCCATTATTGTTTTGCCTGTTTGCTTGTATTCCTTATCGTCACAGATCATCCCAACAATATGAGCATTGTTGTGAGCAGGAAGTGGGTTGTTGGTGACATCCGGAGCCTCTTCGTCATGTATTACAATTGCTTTGTCATCAATTAGCTTCTCAATGGCTCTCTTCAAAGTAAAACAATTTTCTGTGCTATGACCCTGAGCGTTAAAATGATACTCGCACCTGACAGTGGGGTCAAAACCTCTTGCATTTGGGTTGACATTATACGACATGATAGGTTCAATCAAACCCAATTGTATCAATTTCCGCAACAGGCTTGTGTATGATTCTCCAATTAGGGTGAAATTTTCCCTCTGTCTTTGTTCTCTTACATAATCAGTCTTAGGGCGTGGATTATAAGGTGCTTGAAGATTTTGTTGTTGGGGACGAAAGCCTTGTGGAGCAGGCGCCCTCCATTGTTGGCGTTGAGGAGGTCGGGCATATGCCTGGGTGTTGAAAACCGTATATTGGGTTGGAACAATTGAGTAGTGGGGATCCTGATGCGGATAAAAATGTTGAGGTGAGTTGGATTGTCCTCGTAAGATTTGGTGGTTTGTCCCCCTTTTAGCAGCATTGGACCCTGATGCCATCATGGATCCTTCCTCTTTCTTTTTTCGATTTCCAAAACCACCAGACCCATTTTGAATTGCTTGGGTGGTAGCCTTGAGTGCTACCTGACTCACAATTTTGCCGGACTTGATGCCATTTTCAACTATTTCCCCAACTTTAATTGCTTCTGCGAATGTCTTTCCCACTGTGGAAAGCAAATAGTGGAAGTAATCACGTTCTTGTGCCTGGAGGAAAACATCAATCATTTCCGACTCCTTCATCGGCGGTTTGAACCTGGCAGCTTGTTCCCTCCACCTGATAGCATATTCTCTAAAACTCTCGGTAGGCGTTTTCTTCATACTGGCGAGAGAAGTGCGATCAGGCACAATATCAATGTTATATTGAAATTGTCGAACAAAATCTCCTGCCATGTCATCCCATGTAGGCCAATTAGAAATATCTTGATCGATGAACCATTCTGAGGCAATTCCCACTAGACTTTCCCCAAAATATGCCATGAGTAATTCTTCCTTATTCCCTGCCCCTCTTAGTTGGTTACAATACTTCTTCAAGTGTGCTACGGGGTCGCCGTGACCATCATACTTCTCAAACTTTGGAGTCTTAAAACCAAGGGGCAAATGAACATTGGGGAACATGCACAAATCTCTGAATGAGACGCTTTTTGGACCTCCTAATCCTTGCATATTCCTCACACTCAGTTCTAGACTCTTCATTTTTCTAGCCATTTCTTCTTGTCCCTCATTCTTACCAGTTTTCTCGATCTCGACGGGGGAACTATACTGCTGAAAGGGGTTATACGAGTCTGGGACTTTAAAGGTCAATTCCGGAGAATAATATTGATCGTGGTGACCTTTAGATGGAGGCTCATTATTGGACTTCCGTACCAATGTTAGTTGAGGGATTGTAGTAGTTTGTACAGTGGGGATGAAAAGTGGGTTATTTCTGAGGGGTGCATTTGAAGGGTGCACAGTGGAAGTTCCAGGAGTGTTGGATATGTTAACATGTGGACCAAATCCAGGAGGAAAAAGTGGATCACTTGTCGGGGTTTCAATGGGAATTGACATAGTCACATCCGGGAATCCAGGGATTGAAGATGGTGGAGCTTGCCCATTCATCCAAGCCTGGTACATGTCAGCCATTTGTTGTCTCAACATCCTTACTTCCTCTGCTGATGCTGATTCATGTTGAACCATCTGACCTCGAGATTCATCACCGTCTGACTCGTTTCCATCCTTATGGGCCATTATCCCCTTGCTTTTGGACCTTGTGTTATATTCGTGAGGAGCCAGTTCAACCACAAACCAACCACCTTATCTTTAAGACGAGAACAAATAAGTTAGGGTTTAGCATTTTGAAGATATTAATCACACGTTGTATGCCATGCACCTAAATTATTTCCCGTCTAATATGAGCATCAGAAGGCTTTCATGTTTCATCCCGGCTTTTAGGTGAGTTCATTTCTCATTTTATTATTATTTTTTGTTATTATTCATTTTTTTTCTCTTTCGGTGATTTTGAAGTATTTTGAGCGAACCCATTAAGGGGTGCCTACGTATCATGTTAAACATGAATCAGATCATTACGTAGTTCATGAAAAAGAACAAATTTGGATTTTTTGAATCAACTAAAAATATTTTTATTGACTTTCAAATTAGTATTTTTCAATACAAAGACGTAAAGGAAAATAACCAAAAAGAAAGGCACCATAGACTGAAAAAGACTAAATCGAGACTAGAATATCCAAAACAAACCAAAAATAAAGACTCGAAAAGAGTCAGTCTCAAAATACAACTATTGAACTAGAACTCCTAATAATTATAACTAAACTTCAATCTTGCGAAATCCTCAACCTTGTATGTGAACTAATGCATATCTGCTCACGGTGCTTCTGGCCCAGGCTGACCCCCTAACATGCGATATATCTGCTTCAGTTCTGCTGTGAAGTGGCGTGCGAAGGTAGGCACCTCTCTAGCATATTGCTCATCACCCATCCCCTGACAGTCCAGACAACTTTGAGCAACATGAACAGCTAAATTGTGGACATGTTCTCTAACATCTCGATAATTCCGCTCCAGGTCTTGGACTTGCTGCTGGCGAGTATTGGCTATCTCTCTCATACCTGCCTCATGGTGCAATGCCAATTCAAGCTGGTTTCTAATCCTTGCTCGGTCATTCATTAATTGGTTCCTTTCTACATCAAACCGAACTCTCTCTTTATCGAATTCAGCTTGTTGTCGAGTTTGCAGGGCCAAGAATTGAGCTTTCTCGTCTTCAAAACGCGCTTTCTCCGCATCAAAGAAGTCTCCCTTCTCATCGAGTTCCCTCTGTAACACATCAACGGCTTCTCTAACAATGCCCAAATCCTCGTATAAGGTCTGAATTGTAGAGCGATGTTTCTTCTCAGCCGTTTTTTAGGCTGCCCTAACTCTAACACCCATCCGACCTAGCTGGCGTAAAACTCGAAGTGGAGCATACGACTGAAACCCCCTGAGGCCCATTAGAACAAAAAAAGGCCGATAAGAAGACATGTAGATCACCTTAGCCGAAGGAAACCAATGATAATTCCAAGTAATCTGAGGAGCTGTCAACTCACGAAGATACTCTGCCCAAGACTTGACGCCTTCTGGCAAATTTTTCCTTAATTCCTTCACCCTATCTAGATGATCTAAGATATTGCTCTTCCAATCAGATTTGAATTTTGACTGGTAATGATGGCGGTATAAGTGCTCTAGAAACCACACTTGTAATAAAGTGTTACAACCTTCAAAATATTTTTCACCCTCTCTGCATTCAGTCAAAGCACGATATATATCAGCTAGGATCATTGGTAAGATGGTGGAATCTTCTCTCTTCATCATAGCTGTGACTATCCCAGACAAACGAATGTCGATTTTTCTGTCTCGTCTAGGAAAAACCATAGTTCCTAGGAATGCTACCATGAATGCTTCTTGCCTATGCTTTTCCCATGTAAAGTAGTGATTCCCATTTTTTAGTTGTTTTCCATATTGTAGAAATCCTTGTTTGTTTCCATATCTCGCATATAAGAACTCCAAAGTAACCCATCCATTGTCCAAACATGCCATACGAGGGTGGTTAAGGTGCATTTGCTCCAAAAACTTATTTCCACTAACATTTCTTGGAGCTAGAGGCGTTTTGTTACGAAGGTTTTTTCCTAACCCCGTGAAACCACCTAGTTCTTCCAGTGTAGGAGTCAACTCAAAATCTCTAAAGCGGAAGACGTTGTTCGCAGAGTCCCAGAACGGAATTAAAGCCTCAATTAGGTCCCTGTCAGGGCTGATTCTCATAATATCTGTGAGGAATGCCGGATGTTTAAATATCGGGGTCTGTAGATAATGACCCATGTCGTTCCACCAAGCCAGAAGTAGCAATAGACTAGATTCTTTCTGGTTGTTTATTTAATAAAATGGGTATATAATAGATCTCTTTCTTTGTTTTACTAATCACCCTAAAAGCCGATCAACAATGAACAACCATTCCAAATAATATTGCAAATAGCACATATGATGCACATGTTGGTCAAGAGAAACAGGTGCCTGTCTTAGACGGACTCAGCTCCTGTGCCGAGCCCCACTAGGTCAAATGCAAGTGATGCAAACAAAGCGCGGCCTACTAGGGGTACCATGTCTGTGTTCCAGTTCTACTAAGGTTAAACCTAATGGAGAAAGGTATCTAGACTGGCCGTAAAACGAGCGGACGACTCGAGTCGGGCGAGGGACAACGTACCGGTAGCAGCGCTTTCCGGCTTTGTTGTGGGTCCTCCCCATCCTAAACATGTGTGACTATAAATCCTTCACCACGGACCAAGGGCCCACTGGCTTTATCTCATCAGAAGTGGGGTGCGTAGTCGCAATTCCCGTTTTTGTGGCAAAAATGTATTATTGAAGACTCAGAGGGGGTGCGCGAGAGAAGACAAATATATTAAAGTTCAATAATATCAAAGCAGTAAATAAGCAGGCATAGAGCACATTAGTCCCATATACACAAAATATCCAAGAAATAAAGAAAGCCAAATGCAAGTCAATATATAAAGCTCGAATTCTGGTTGTCCCCAGCAGAGTCGCCAAAAAAAAAAAAATCAAATGTGTTTTTGAACTACGTTCGACCTGATTCCTAAAAGGATACGTAGGCAGCCATATTTTGGGGTTCGGTCCCACCAAAAAATAAAAATCATATTTCCCTAGTATTCGAAGAAACTAGGACATTTTTTTTATTTTTTATTTTTTTTATGTTTTATATATATATATATATATATTTATTTATTTTATTTTTTTCATAAAAAGGTTCCAAAGTTGTAATTCAATCTATGATTCTTTTGCCATTCCCCTTTAAGACCTTCTAATCGATCTTTGAGAATGCCAAATCAGCGTGCCACGACTTTGGTGTTGTATACAATGCTTTATTTGAATGCAAACGAGGAAAGAAAAAATGAGAGAGTCTTACTAGTGAAAACCCTCACGGGCACTATAAGGCGATAATGAGTTCAAAAAAAATAAAAAAATAAAAAAAATGAGAGAGTCTTATTGGTGAAAACCCTCATGGGCACTATAAGACGATTGTAAGTTTAAATAATAAAATAAAAAAAAATGATGAGAGAGTCTTATTGGTGAAAACCCTCAAGGGCACTATAAGATGATTGTAAGTTGAGAAAGGTCAGTTGGTAAAGACCCGCACAGGAAACCATTGATCGAATGAGTTTCTTCTATTCCGGCATAAACACGATTCACGTAGAAAGCTCGGTTTCGGATTGAAGGGTACCATATTTTGAGATTTAGACAGCTCAGACGGATCAAGCGTCCAGTCCAAAATGCATGTCATGATTCATTAAAGTCGGCATATACATCCAGATAAGTCTCTTCCCTCTTTCCCCGAAAAGTACACCTTTTTGTTTAAACATAACTCCTTTATCTTCATTTTTGTCATTTTCTTCTCTTTCTCTCTAGTATGTTCTTTGAGTCCCTTTCGGTATAATCTGGCGTCAAATTCAAGAGCAAAGAAAAGGCTGCAAAATTGACTATAGTTTCCTAGCGGTACAGAGCAATGACTATTGGGCACGCACCGCATCGGCAACGGCATAAATCCATTCGTGATCTATCCAGGAAAGTGAATTGCCCGGAAAGCAAAGCATTATTTCGAGGTACTAGGGTGAAGGATCACCACAACAAAAATTCGCTCTAAGAATAAGATCGATTACACCACATACGCAAAATGATACGGGGTACAAAATAGTCAAGGTGGGCATTGGAAGATCATGGTCTCTCGCAAACAAAGATAGTTTCTAAGCAATTTGGTCGATCATTGTCAGCCTCGTTTTTCGTAAAGTGGGATGGGCTCTAAGACAATTTCCACAGCGAGTGAAGGCCACAAACCGACCACCATTTTAAGACTAACAAATTTTTCTTTGTTGAAAACAGGGGCGAAGAAATTTAGGAAAAAACTGTTATTAAAAAAAAATGATGATGAACGCTATAAAGTAAAGTTCTCAAATGTTTGTTTTTCCTTTGATATGCATATAATCATGTTATTATTGGTTGCATTTTAGGGAACAAAAATCCCTGCTTTTCTCATATTTTCATAGGTTGACTACCTCAAAATACAGTCAAGTGTTTTAAATTCCAGGTTGACTACCTCAGAATACAGTCACGTTTTTACATTTCAGGTTGACTACTCAGAATACAGTCATGTTTTTAAATTTCAGGTTGACTACCTCAGAATACAGTCATGTTTTTAAATTTCAGGTTGACTACCTCAAAATACAGTCACGTATTTAAATTTCAGGTTGACTACCTCAAAATAAAGTCATGTTTTTAAATTTCAGGTTGACTACCTCAGAACACAGTCACGTATTTAAATTTCAGGTTGACTACCTCAGAATACAGTCATATATTTAAATTTTAGGCTGACTACCTCAGAATACCGTCATGTTTTTTAATTTCAGGTTGACTACCTCAGAATACAGTCACGTTTTTACATTTCAGGTTGACTACCTCAGAATACAGTCATGTATTTAAATCTTAGGTTGACTACCTCAAAATACAGTCACGTATTTAAATTTCAGGTTGACTACCTCAAAATAAAGCCATGTTTTTAAATTTCAGATTGACTACCTCAGAATACAGTCATGTTTTTTAATTTCAGGTTGACTACCTCAGAATACAGTCATGTTTTTAAATTTCAGTTGACTGCCTCAAAATACAATCACGTATTTAAATTTCAGGTTGACTACCTCAAAATAAAGTCATGTTTTTAAATTTCCGGTTGACTACCTCAGAACATAGTCACGTTTTTAAATTTCAGGTTGACTACCTTAGAATACAGTCATATATTTAAATTTTAGGCTGACTACCTCAGAATACAGTCATGTTTTTAAATTTCAGGTTGACTACCTCAGAATACAGTCATGTTTTTAAATTTCAGGTTGACTACCTCATAATACAGTCATGTATTTAACTTTTAGGTTGACTACCTCAGAATACAGTCGCGTATTTAAATTTCAGGTTGACTACCTCAGAATACAATCATGTTTTTAAATTTCAGGTTGACTACCTCAGAACACAGTCACGTATTTAAATTTCAGGTTGACTGCCTCAGAACACAGTCACGTATTTAAATTCCAGGTTGACTACCTCAGAATACAATCACGTTTTTAAATTTCAGGTTGACTACCTCAGAATACAGTCCCAAGTGGTTTATGATTTTCCTAACACTCACAAATTTTCCTGGTACAAACTGGGACAGAAAATTTTGTTCGTTTTTGTTTGTCTTTGATGGCTTGTAGTTTCTCCCGTGAAGCACAGAATTGATATTCAAGAATGAAATTCCATCATTGGTCAGAGAAAAGAAGAATGCTCAATTGTAAGGATAGTTAGAGTCGGCTTTGACATATAAAGCAACCCAACATCTCAAGATTCATCTTCTCAGCCTCTAGTCAAGAAACCGGCATCCAAGAATATTCTACGAACTGTTACTTGGAAGATAATCAACAATTTACTCCAAGTTGCAAGTTTAAGTCACACATTCTAACTTCAAGATCATACTTTGAGATCAAGGTACCCACCGAAAGAAGGTGAGGTGATAACTGAAGATCCAAGTGAAGGTCTAAAGGAAGATTCAAGAAAAGTAGAGTAAATAGGATCTTGTATTTCCTTTTTTCTTTTGTTATATTTTTCATTTCATTAATGTAATAACAGGAGCCACGAACCGGAACCTCAAAGGGACCTCACTCGATCATCCAACTCATCATTCCATCCTTTTACCCACTTGAACTACACGTGACCTGATTCCCTTATAACCCGGGATATGTAGGATGCCCAAAAACAGGACTCGGTCACATCCTTTTTTTTTTTTCGTCTGTCAAATAATAATCAGGTCAAAAATCAGTCACAGTGTTCACATCTTTGCCTGAAAACTCTTCATGTTTCCAAGCAAGGAGGGACATTCTGTAAACACCTAATTTTTTACCGAACATAAGTTTTACACCTTATTTAGCTTTTAAATATTTCCTTTAGGTCTAGATTAGACATCTTGATTTTTATGTCAATTTTAGTTAAGTTTTATTTAAAAATAAAATTGAGAACTTTTTAAAAATAGAGTCACATTTTAAAATAATTCTTGTTTTCATTTTTATTTAAGAGAAAAGAAAGTTGAAAAAAAAAAAAAAACCGAAACAGCAGAATCCTAAACTACCTAAACCCCTCACCTCACGTCCTCATCCTACCTTCCCCATCCTAATCCCTTAAAACTTTCTCCCTTAAAACTCTCAACACAAAACCATCCCAACTCTCCCACTCTCCCACTCCCCCACATCCTCCTCCCACGTCACACATGCACACAACCATCTACACATACACACACCTATATAAATGCATATACACGCACAGAAACAAGGAGATACAAAACCAGAAAAAAACAAGGTAGGAAGAAAAAAAAAAGGAATATTAGAAACAGGTGAAAAAACAAACAGTGGAGAGAGCTTCAGCTGTTTTTAGGTTCGAAGTTCCGTCGAGGTCGCCGTCCAAAGCTCGGGTCGAGTTCCAAATTTAGGATTCACGGCTATCTTCTCGTTGTATTACTAAAGAGAAATAAGGTCCAATTCTAGCTTTCCGAATATGTCTTTACTTTTGCATTTAAGGTTTTTGATAAGTTTACTCAATGGTTAATGTTTGTTGTTCGACTTAAATTGTTTAATATTGACTCAGTTTCATTTTTTGTCTTTATCTCATCTTATTGCAATTGTGTGTGTGTGATCCCTTTTTTAATCCATGATTAGGAACTTTTCCAAAATTTTCGTTTTAGCTGTTTTTCTTGGTTCATTAATGCCATAAGGGCAACAGTTCTTTATTATGAGAGAGTACTATTTATTTTGATAATTAATAGTATTGATATTAAACATGGTGCCTTGATAAGTACGTGTGCTATTTTTTCTTAAAAAGAAACAAAAAATATATATGTAGTTACGCAAAAAACAGGAGTCCTTAAATTGTTATATATGGTGATGTGTAAACAATAAAGATGGAATGTGTATGTGTTGAATTAGCACTGTATATGTATGTTAGCAAGTAGTGTATTTTGGCTTCAGCTAGAAAAAATAATGTACTCTTGCTGATCTGATTTAGAATTGGATCTGTATCATATTTTTGGGATTGATGTTTTCTCATTAAATGATGCATACTTTTATGATCATGTTAATTGTTTTGAATGTTAGAGTTAAATAACTTCGTGGACTACTGACCATTTGAAATTTAATTTCTGCCATGAATTAGAATGAGAATGGTCGAATTCCAAACTTGTAGTGTTAATAAATTAACTATATACACAGTATTATACATATTATAGTCAAATATATGCGTAGAATAAATATATAATGATACTATAATAGTGGATATATACATGGTATAATAATGTATATAATACATGTTATATGAGTAAAAAAAAAAAAATTAAATCCTGTATGTAAATATACACAGAAAATATACTAGGAAAATATATGGTATATGCTTATAATTTATATTTTATAATGAAAATATGATATATTGAAGTATTTATGTGAATAAATGGAGTTTAATAGATAAGCGAAGAATCCACATTTAATTTTGGAGGTATTTGGTTGTCTTAGATAGTTTTTCTTTTTGATGTTAGGTAAGCATGCCATTTAAAATGTTCATCTTGATTTACAGTCCTTTGATTCAGTCATATACCGATACAAATAATTTTAAATCGGTATCCTCGCTTTGAGCCGTACATTTTGATGGAAATCATGTCCTTGTGCGAATGTCTTATATATGTGTTTCATTTTTATAATGAAAGATGTACGTATTAGCAATAAGTATCCAATGATAGTTAGTAGCATATTTGAGATGGATATACACTCATAGTTCTATCTTGTTTTAACATTCCCAAGGTATTCGTAAATATGTTCATTATTCAAGTTTTTGCACGTGAATGAGTTTATTCTGAGTTGAAGGCATACAAGTGATTTTTATTTTTAAGAAAATTTGAGATGTAGATGACAGCCCATTCCAGTTAAGGTATAAAAGTTTATAGTTAATTAATTTAAGTGGTAATTATGTTAATGGTCCATTTTAAGACCCAATTAAATAAGTTAGAGATGACCGAGATGATATGCGAATTATTTCAATCCTGTTGTCCCATAAAATAATAAAAGGAAAAGAGCGAAAGGAATATATATGAGGGAGTGAGGCATGGCCGAAAATATAAGTCACCATGTTCAAAGCGAATTAATTGGGTAAACTAGAACTAAGGCAAGCATGATTGTATCCAAGAATCGATTTTAGCCAAATATAAGTTGATAAAGCGACCGTGCTAGAACCACGGGACTTGGGAAATGCCTAATACCTTCTCCCCAGTCAATAGAATTCCTTACCCGGACTTTTGTTTTCGCAGGCCAAAAATAAAGAGTCATTTCCTTTTGATTAGGGATTCAATAAGGTGACTTGGAACACCAAAACTCAATTCCATGCGGCGACTCTGTAATAAATAAATAATCCCTTGTCAAAATGTCACTTTAATTGGAAAAACCCTTTTAAATAAAATCAAATATTTTTATTTTTCGTAAAAAAGAAAAAGGGGTGTGACAGATAATGTCCCTCTTTGCTTGGAAACTTGAAGAGTTTTCAGGCAAAGATGTGAACACTGTGACTGATTTTTGACCTGATTATTATTTGACAGACGAAAAAAAATAAAAGAAAAGGATGTGACAGAGTCCTGTTTTTGGTCATCCTACATATCCCGGGTTATAAGGGAATCAGGTCACGTGTAGTTCAAATGGGTAAAAGGATGGAATGATGAGTTGGATGATCGAGTGAGGTCCCTTCGAGGTTCCGGTTCGTGGCTCCTGTTATTACATTAAAGAAATGAAAAATACAACAAAAGAAAAAAGGAAATACAAGATCCTATTTACTCTACTTGTCTTGAATCTTCCTTTAGACCTTCACTTGGATCTTCAGTTATCACCTCACCTTCTTTCGGTGGGTACCTTGATCTCAAAGTATGATCTTGAAGTTAGAATGTGTGACTTAAACTTGCAACTTGGAGTAAATTGCTGATTATCTTCCAAGTAACAGTTCGTAGAATATTCTTGGATGCTTGTTTCTTGACTAGAGGCTGAGAAGATGAATCTTGAGATGTTGGGTGGCTTTATATGTCAAAGCCGACTCTAACTATCCTTACAATTGAGCATTCTTCTTTTCTCTGACCAATGATGGAATTTCATTCTTGAATATCAATTTTGTGCTTCACGGGAGAAACTGCAAGCCATCAAAGACAAACAAAAACGAACAAAATTTTCTGTCCCAGTTTGTACCAGGAAAATTTGTGAGTGTTAGGAAAATCATAAACCACTTGGGACTGTATTCTGAGGTAGTCAACCTGAAATTTAAAAACGTGACTGTATTCTGAGGTAGTCAACCTGGAATTTATATACGTGACTGTGTTCTGAGGTAGTCAACTTGAAATTTAAATACGTGGCTATGTTCTGAGGTAGTCAACCTGAAATTTAAAAACATGACTGTATTCTGAGGTAGTCAACCTGAAATTTAAATACGCGACTGTATTCTGAGGTAGTCAACCTAAAATTTAAATACATGACTGTATTATGAGGTAGTCAACCTGAAAGTTAAAAACATGACTGTATTCTGAGGTAGTCAACCTGAAATTTAAAAACATGACTGTATTCTGAGGTAGTCAACCTGAAATTTAAATACGTGACTGTGTTCTGAGGTAGTCAACCTGAAATTTAAAAACATGACTTATTTTGAGGTAGTCAACCTGAAATTTAAATACGTGACTGTATTTTGAGGTAGTCAACCTGAAATTTAAAAACATGACTGTATTCTGAGGTAGTCAACCTGAAATTAAAAACATGACTGTATTCTGAGGTAGTCAACTTGAAATTTAAAAACATGGCTTTATTTTGAGGTAGTCAACCTGAAATTTAACTACGTGACTGTATTTTGAGGTAGTCAACCTAAGATTTAAATACATGACTGTATTCTGAGGTAGTCAACCTAAAATTTAAAAACATGACTGTATTCTGAGGTAGTCAGCCTAAAATTTAAATATATGACTCTATTCTGAGGTAGTCAACCTGAAATTTAAATACGTGACTGTATTCTGAGGTAGTCAACCTGAAATTTAAAAACATAACTTTATTTTGAGGTAGTCAACCTGAAATTTAAATACGTGACTGTATTTTGAGGTAGTCAACCTGAAATTTAAAAACATGACTGTATTCTATGGTAGTCAACCTGAAATTTAAAAACATGACTGTATTCTGAGTAGTCAACCTAAAATGTAAAAACGTTACTGTATTCTGAGGTAGTCAACCTGGAATTTAAAACACGTGACTGTATTTTGAGGTAGTCAACCTGGAATTTAAAACACGTGACTGTATTTTGAGGTAGTCAACCTGAAATATAAAAACAAGGAAAATTTGTGAGTGTTAGGAAAATCATAAACCACTTGGGACTGTATTCTGAGGTAGTCAACCTGAAATTTAAATACGTGACTGTGTTCTGAGGTAGTCAACCTGAAATTTAAATACGTGACTGTGTTCTGAGGTAGTCAACCTGAAATTTAAAAACATGATTGTATTCTGAGGTAGTCAACCTGAAATTTAAATACGTGACTGTATTCTGAGGTAGTCAACCTAAAAGTTAAATACATGACTGTATTATGAGGTAGTCAACCTGAAATTTAAAAACATGACTGTATTCTGAGGTAGTCAACCTGAAATTTAAAAACATGACTGTATTCTGAGGTAGTCAGCCTAAAATTTAAATATATGACTGTATTCTGAGGTAGTCAACCTGAAATTTAAATACGTGACTGTGTTCTGAGGTAGTCAACCTGAAATTTAAAAACATGACTTTATTTTGAGGTAGTCAACCTGAAATTTAAATACGTGACTGTATTTTGAGGTAGTCAACCTGAAATTTAAAAACATGACTGTATTCTGAGGTAGTCAACCTGAAATTTAAAAACATGACTGTATTTTGAGTAGTCAACCTGAAATGTAAAAACGTGACTGTATTCTGAGGTAGTCAACCTGGAATTTAAAACACTTGACTGTATTTTGAGGTAGTCAACCTATGAAAATATGAGAAAAGCAGGGATTTTTGTTCCCTAAAATGCAACCAATAATAACATGATTATATGCATATCAAAGGAAAAACAAACATTTGAGAACTTTACTTTATAGCGTTCATCATCATTTTTTTTTAATAACAGTTTTTTCCTAAATTTCTTCGCCCCTGTTTTCAACAAAGAAAAATTTGTTAGTCTTAAAATGGTGGTCGGTTTGTGGCCTTCACTCGCTGTGGAAATTGTCTTAGAGCCCATCCCACTTTACGAAAAACGAGGCTGACAATGATCGACCAAATTGCTTAGAAACTATCTTTGTTTGCGAGAGACCATGATCTTCCAATGCCCACCTTGACTATTTTGTACCCCGTATCATTTTGCGTATGTGGTGTAATCGATCTTATTCTTAGAGCGAATTTTTGTTGTGGTGATCCTTCACCCTAGTACCTCGAAATAATGCTTTGCTTTCCGGGCAATTCACTTTCCTGGATAGATCACGAATGGATTTATGCCGTTGCCGATGCGGTGCGTGCCCAATAGTCATTGCTCTGTACCGCTAGGAAACTATAGTCAATTTTGCAGCCTTTTCTTTGCTCTTGAATTTGACGCCAGATTATACCGAAAGGGACTCAAAGAACATACTAGAGAGAAAGAGAAGAAAATGACAAAAATGAAGATAAAGGAGTTATGTTTAAACAAAAAGGTGTACTTTTCGGGGAAAGAGGGAAGAGACTTATCTGGATGTATATGCCGACTTTAATGAATCATGACATGCATTTTGGACTGGACGCTTGATCCGTCTGAGCTGTCTAAATCTCAAAATATGGTACCCTTCAATCCGAAACCGAGCTTTCTACGTGAATCGTGTTTATGCCGGAATAGAAGAAACTCATTCGATCAATGGTTTCCTGTGCGGGTCTTTACCAACTGACCTTTCTCAACTTACAATCATCTTATAGTGCCCTTGAGGGTTTTCACCAATAAGACTCTCTCATCATTTTTTTTTATTTTATTATTTAAACTTACAATCGTCTTATAGTGCCCGTGAGGGTTTTCACCAATAAGACTCTCTCATTTTTTTATTTTTTTATTTTTTTTGAACTCATTATCGCCTTATAGTGCCCGTGAGGGTTTTCACTAGTAAGACTCTCTCATTTTTTCTTTCCTCGTTTGCATTCAAATAAAGCGTTGTATACAACACCAAAGTCGTGGCACGCTGATTTGGCATTCTCAAAGATCGATTAGAAGGTCTTAAAGGGGAATGGCAAAAGAATCATAGATTGAATTACAACTTTGGAACCTTTTTATGAATAAAATAAATAAATAAATAAATAAATAAATATATATATATATATATATATATATAAACATAAAAAAAATAAAAAATAAAAAAAATGTCCCAGTTTCTTCGAATACTAGGGAAATATGATTTTTAATTTTTGGTGGGACCGAACCCCAAAATAGGGCTGCCTACGTATCCTTTTAGGAATCAGGTCGAACGTAGTTCAAAAACACATTTGATTTTTTTCTTTTTTTTTTTTGGCGACTCTGCTGGGGACAACCAGAATTCGAGCTTTATATATTGACTTGCATTTGGCTTTCTTTATTTCTTGGATATTTTGTGTATATGGGACTAATGTGCTCTATGCCTGCTTATTTACTGCTTTGATATTATTGAACTTTAATATATTTGTCTTCTCTCGCGCACCCCCTCTGAGTCTTCAATAATACATTTTTGCCACAAAAACGGGAATTGCGACTACGCACCCCACTTCTGATGAGATAAAGCCAGTGGGCCCTTGGTCCGTGGTGAAGGATTTATAGTCACACATGTTTAGGATGGGGAGGACCCACAACAAAGCCGGAAAGCGCTGCTACCGGTACGTTGTCCCTCGCCCGACTCGAGTCGTCCGCTCGTTTTACGGCCAGTCTAGATACCTTTCTCCATTAGGTTTAACCTTAGTAGAACTGGAACACAGACATGGTACCCCTAGTAGGCCGCGCTTTGTTTGCATCACTTGCATTTGACCTAGTGGGGCTCGGGACAGGAGCCGAGTCCGTCTAAGACAGGCACCTGTTTCTCTTGACCAACATGTGCATCATATGTGCTATTTGCAATATTATTTGGAATGGTTGTTCATTGTTGATCGGCTTTTAGGGTGATTAGTAAAACAAAGAAAGAGATCTATTGTATACCCATTTTTTTAAATAAACAACCAGAAAGAATCTAGTTTATTGCTACTCCTGGCTTGGTGGAACGACATGGGTCATTATCTACAGACCCCGATATTTAAACATCCGGCATTCCTCACAGATATTATGAGAATCAGCCCTGACAGGGACCTAATTGAGGCTTTAATTCCGTTCTGGGACTCTGCGAACAACGTCTTCCGCTTTAGAGATTTTGAGTTGACTCCTACACTGGAAGAACTAGGTGGTTTCACGGGGTTAGGAAAAAACCTTCGTAACAAAACGCCTCTAGCTCCAAGAAATGTTAGTGGAAATAAGTTTTTGGAGCAAATGCACCTTAACCACCCTCGTATGGCATGTTTGGACAATGGATGGGTTACTTTGGAGTTCTTATATGCGAGATATGGAAACAAACAAGGATTTCTACAATATGGAAAACAACTAAAAAATGGGAATCACTACTTTACATGGGAAAAGCATAGGCAAGAAGCATTCATGGTAGCATTCCTAGGAACTATGGTTTTTCCTAGACGAGACAGAAAAATCGACATTCGTTTGTCTGGGATAGTCACAGCTATGATGAAGAGAGAAGATTCCACCATCTTACCAATGATCCTAGCTGATATATATCGTGCTTTGACTGAATGCAGAGAGGGTGAAAAATATTTTGAAGGTTGTAACACTTTATTACAAGTGTGGTTTCTAGAGCACTTATACCGCCATCATTACCAGTCAAAATTCAAATCTGATTGGAAGAGCAATATCTTAGATCATCTAGATAGGGTGAAGGAATTAAGGAAAAATTTGCCAGAAGGCGTCAAGGCTTGGGCAGAGTATCTTCGTGAGTTGACAGCTTCTCAGATTACTTGGAATTATCATTGGTTTCCTTCGGCTGAGGTGATCTACATGTCTTCTTATCGGCTTTTTTTTGTTCTAATGGGCCTCAGGGGGTTTCAGTCGTATGCTCCACTTCGAGTTTTACGCCAGCTAGGTCGGAGGCAAATCGTACCTATTGTTGAGAACATGTATGATTTTGTATGGGAGGTAAAATCAGAAGATCGGCGTCGAGAATCAGAAGCTAAAAGTATTTGGGGCGGCCATCGGGTCCTAGGTTTGAGTACTATGATAGAGGATCGTGATCAAGGAGAGGTATATCTTTTGTACTTTCACTGGTTTCATGATCAAGCTCCCCTCAAGGTTAGGCCTGAAGAGTCTGTAAAAGAAGCAAGAGACAAGGAGGCAGAGGTTGAGGTCAGAATCAAGCAAGCTCGGTTTGAAGTTGAAGAAAACTATCAGTCCACTCTACATGCTATCGATAAAGAACTAAAAACTGCCAGAGAGGATTTGGCTCAGATGGAGGTAGAGATGGGTGTTAGAGTTAGGGCAGCCTAAAAAACGGCTGAGAAGAAACATCGCTCTACAATTCAGACCTTATACGAGGATTTGGGCATTGTTAGAGAAGCCGTTGATGTGTTACAGAGGGAACTCGATGAGAAGGGAGACTTCTTTGATGCGGAGAAAGCGCGTTTTGAAGACGAGAAAGCTCAATTCTTGGCCCTGCAAACTCGACAACAAGCTGAATTCGATAAAGAGAGAGTTCGGTTTGATGTAGAAAGGAACCAATTAATGAATGACCGAGCAAGGATTAGAAACCAGCTTGAATTGGCATTGCACCATGAGGCAGGTATGAGAGAGATAGCCAATACTCGCCAGCAGCAAGTCCAAGACCTGGAGCGGAATTATCGAGATGTTAGAGAACATGTCCACAATTTAGCTGTTCATGTTGCTCAAAGTTGTCTGGACTGTCAGGGGATGGGTTATGAGCAATTTGCTAGAGAGGTGCCTACCTTCGCACGCCACTTCACAGCAGAACTGAAGCAGATATATCGCATGTTAGGGGGTCAGCCTGGGCCAGAAGCACCGTGAGCAGATATGCATTAGTTCACATACAAGGTTGAGGATTTCGCAAGATTGAAGTTTAGTTATAATTATTAGGAGTTCTAGTTCAGTAGTTGTATTTTGAGACTGACTCTTTTCGAGTCTTTATTTTTGGTTTGTTTTGGATATTCTAGTCTCGATTTAGTCTTTTCAGTCTATGGTGCCTTTCTTTTTGGTTATTTTCCTTTACGTCTTTGTATTGAAAAATACTAATTTGAAAGTCAATAAAAATATTTTTAGTTGATTCAAAAAATCCAAATTTGTTCTTTTTCATGAACTACGTAATGATCTGATTCATGTTTAACATGATACGTAGGCACCCCTTAATGGGTTCGATCAAAATACTTCAAAATCACCGAAAGAGAAAAAAAATGAATAATAACAAAAAAATAATAATAATATGAGAAATGAACTCACCTAAAAGCCGGGATGAAACATGAAAGCCTTCTGATGCTCATATTAGACGGGAAATAATTTAGGTGCATGGCATACAACGTGTGATTAATATTTGTTCTCGTCTTAAAGATAAGGTGGTTGGTTTGTGGTTGAACTGGCTCCTCACGAATATAACACAAGGTCCAAAAGCAAGAGGATAATGGCCCATAAGGATGGAAACGAGTCAGACGGTGATGAATCTCGAGGTCAGATGGTTCAACATGAATCAGCATCAGCAGAGGAAGTAAGGATGTTGAGACAACAAATGGCTGACATGTACCAGGCTTGGATGAATGGGCAAGCTCTACCATCTTCAATCCTTGGATTCCCGGATGTGACTATGTCAATTCCCATTGAAACCCCGACAAGTGATCCACTTTTTCCTCCTGGATTTGGTCCACATGTTAACATATCCAACACTCCTGGAACTTCCACTGTGCACCCTTCAAATGCACCCCTCAGAAATAACCCACTTTTCATCCCCACTGTACAAACTACTACAATCCCTCAACCAACATTGGTACGGAAGTCCAATAATGAGCCTCCATCTAAAGGTCACCACGATCAATATTATTCTCCGGAATTGACCTTTAAAGTCCCAGACTCGTATAACCCCTTTCAGCAGTATAGTTCCCCCGTCGAGATCGAGAAAACTGCTAAGAATGAGGGACAAGAAGAAATGGCTAGAAAAATGAAGAGTCTAGAACTGAGTGTGAGGAATATGCAAGGATTAGGAGGTCCAAAAAGCGTCTCATTCAGAGATTTGTGCATGTTCCCCAATGTTCATTTGCCCCTTGGTTTTAAGACTCCAAAGTTTGAGAAGTATGATGGTCACGGCGACCCCGTAGCACACTTGAAGAAGTATTATAACCAACTAAGAGGGGCAGGGAATAAGGAAGAATTACTCATGGCATATTTTGGGGAAAGTCTAGTGGGAATTGCCTCAGAATGGTTCATCGATCAAGATATTTCTAATTGGCCTACATGGGATGACATGGCAGGAGATTTTGTTCGACAATTTCTATATAACATTGATATTGTGCCTGATCGCACTTCTCTCGCCAGTATGAAGAAAAAGCCTACCGAGAGTTTTAGAGAATATGCTATCAGGTGGAGGGAACAAGCTGCCAGGGTCAAACCGCCGATGAAGGAGTCGGAAATGATTGATGTTTTCCTCCAGGCACAAGAACCTGATTACTTCCACTATTTGCTTTCCACAGTGGGAAAGACATTCGCAGAAGCAATTAAAGTTGGGGAAATGGTTGAAAATGGCATCAAGTCCGGCAAAATTGTGAGTCAGGTAGCACTCAAGGCTACCACCCAAGCAATTCAAAATGGGTCTGGTGGTTTTGGAAATCGAAAAAAGAAAGAGGAAGGATCCATGATGGCATCAGGGTCCAATGCTGCTAAAAGGGGGACAAACCACCAAATCTTACGAGGACAATCCAACTCACCTCAACATTTTTATCCGCATCAGGATCCCCACTACTCAATTGTTCCACCCCAATATACAGTTTTCAACACCCAGGCATATGCCCGACCTCCTCAACGCCAACAATGGAGGGCGCCTGCTCCACAAGGCTTTCGTCCCCAACAACAAAATCTTCAAGCACCTTATAATCCACGCCCTAAGACTGATTATGTAAGAGAACAAAGACAGAGGGAAAATTTCACCCCAATTGGAGAATCATACACAAGCCTGTTGCGGAAATTGATTCAATTGGGTTTGATTGAACCTATCATGTCGTATAATGTCAACCCAAATGCAAGAGGTTTTGACCCCACTGTCAGGTGCGAGTATCATTCTAACGCTCAGGGTCATAGCACAGAAAATTGTTTTACTTTGAAGAGAGCCATTGAGAAGCTAATTGATGACAAAGCAATTGTAATACATGACGAAGAGGCTCTGAATGTCACCAACAACTCACTTCCTGCTCACAACAATGCTCATGTTGTTGGGATGATCTGTGACGATAAGGAATACAAGCAAACAGGCAAAACAATAATGGAAATTGACACCTTAAAAGAAGGGTTGGGTATGGTGACAAATTCTGCACAAGAAGCACCGTTGTGTGTAAAAGGTGCAAGTTCTAATGCGAATCTCAAAGGCTCGGGGAAGTTGATATTGTATGTTCTTGGAGCCACAAAGAAAAAAGAGACATTAGTAACTGGACCAAAATTATATGTTCCTAGTGGTTTTCCTAGGTTTGGTCAAAACCAGAATGGTTTAGGAAAGATGACAGAACCAATTGTGATAAAGCACACGACACAAATTCCAATGACAAACATGAAAACTGTCCCATGGAACTACAACAAAACCACTGTGACTTACAAAGGCAAGGAGATTGTTGAAGAAATAGATGAAACTGGTGGCTTAACGCGTTCTGGAAGGTGTTATGATCCAGAAGAATTAAGGAGAGCCAGACAAGCCAGGGATAGCCAATTTCCGGTGAAAAAACCTATCACTGAAGAAGAAGCTGAAGAGTTCATGAAGAAGATGAAAGTTCAGGATTACTCTATTGTTGATCAGTTGAGAAAAACTCCTGCTCAGATTTCATTGCTATCTTTGCTCATACATTCTAAAGAGCACTGTCAAGAATTGATTAGAATTCTGAATGAGGCACATGTTTCAGAAAAAACAACTGTAAGTCACCTGGAAAAGATGGCCAATAGAATATTTGAGGTGAATAGAATCACTTTCACCGACGATGAGTTGTCTGTGGAAGGAGCTGGACATAATAAGGCTTTGCATTTAACTGTCAAATGTGAAGAACATTATGTGAAAAGAGTCATGATTGATGGAGGCTCGGGTGTGGACATCTGCCCCCTCTCTACTTTGCAAAGTTTGAAAATCAGCACAGATAGAATTCGTACTAACAATGTGTGTGTTCGAGCTTTCGATGGCGCAAAAAGAGACACTATTGGTGAGATTGATCTTACTTTAAAAATTGGACCTGTTGATTTTGGGATCACATTCCAAGTTATAGACATGGACACTTCCTACAACTTGCTTTTAGGAAGGCCATGGATCCATGCAGCCAGAGCGGTGCCATCTACTTTACACCAAGTGGTCAAGTTTGAATATGAGAAACAAGAAATTATTGTTCACGGTGAAGATGATCTTTCAATATATAGAGACCCTTCTGTCCCATGTGTCGAGGCCAAGGAAGGTTGTGAATCCCTCATATTTCAGACCTTTGAAATAGTGGCAGCTGATCAGTTTATGGAAGGGAAGTCTATCTTAGAGCCTCGTCTATCCTCTACTTCAGTCATGGTGGCTACACAAATGTTGCAAAATGGTTATGAGCCAGGAAAGGGCTTGGGGGTGTCATTGCAAGGAATTGTTGACCCTATCTCTCCATTTGGTAATCAAGATACTTTTGGTTTGGGTTTTAGGCCAACTAATGCTGACAGAAAATGGGCAAAAGAGCAGAAAAATAAGGTTTGGAAATTGCCAAAGCCCGTTCCCCACATTGCCAAGTCTTTTACTAGGTCACGTTTTGAAGAGAGTAAAGACGTGTCTGTCCAAGATGACGTGGACGAAATATGTCAAGGTCTCAAAGAAATGTTCTATGGAGTAAACATGGTTCAGATTGGTGAAGGCCCTAGTCATGCAGATGTGCAACGTATTGGCCCAGAAGTCAAGCTCGCCAACTGGGAAACTACTCCTCTCCCCACAAAGAAGGAGTCTTGGTAGTTTATTTTGCTGTTTTTTCTATATTTGGATTATTCTCTGGGTGGTAATCCAAATAGTTTATTTGCTATGCTCTAATGTTAACCCTTCTATCCTTTCCAATTCAATAAAATGAAGTTCCAGTTTCTTAGTCAATTCTATCTTCTCCTTTTCCCTAATTTTTTTTATTTAATTTTCATTTCAGTTTCGTTAACACCGGCTCTAATAACATGACATGCATGCGGAATTCACGTCCAGATCTTAAAGAGCTTTCTAATCTCGAAACAATGAATCAAGAGGTTGACGAATATGATGAAGAAGAGGCTTTTGAAGAAATAAAAAGGGAACTAGATCAATTTGAGAATAAGCCTAAGCCTAATCTAAATGAAACCGAGGCAATTAATTTGGGAACTTCTGAAGAAACTAGAGAAACAAAGATAAGCATTCATGCCGAGCAAAAGACCAGAGATGCCATAATCCAGGTTTTGTTTGAATATAAAGATGTGTTCGCTTGGTCTTATGATGACATGCCGGGTTTGAGCGTTGATCTGGTAGTGCACAAACTTCCTACATACCCTGATTTTCCACCAGTCCAACAAAAGCAAAGAAAATTTAAGAAAGAGGTGAGTGATAAGATTAAAGAGGAAATCATGAAGCAATTGAGTGCAAATGTGATCAGGGTCGTCCGATTTACTACATGGCTGGCAAATGTTGTGCCCGTACCAAAGAAGGATGGGAAAACCAGAGTTTGTGTTGACTATAGAGATTTGAACAAAGCCAGTCCAAAGGACAACTTTCCCTTGCCTAACATTCACATTCTTGTTGACAATTGTGCCAAACACGAGATTCAATCTTTTGTGGATTGTTATGCTGGGTATCACCAAATTTTGATGGATGAAGAGGATGCAGAAAAGACCGTCTTCACCACCCCATGGGGTATTTACTGTTACAGGGTTATGCCATTTGGTTTGAAGAACGCAGGGGCAACTTACATGAGAGCTATGACTACTATTTTGCACGACATGATGCATAAAGAAATCGAAGTGTATGTCGATGATGTGATCATTAAGTCCAAAACTCAAGCTGACCATGTGCGTGATCTGAGAAAGTTCTTTGAAAGATTGCGGAAGTACAACCTCCAGCTCAATCCAGCCAAGTGTGCATTTGGAGTTCCATCTGGGAAACTTCTAGGGTTTATAGTTAGTCGGCGAGGAATTGAATTAGACCCCTCCAAGATAAAAGCCATTCGGGAATTACCGCCCCCGAAGAACAGAACTGAAGTCATGAGTCTTCTTGGTAGGTTGAACTACATCAGTAGGTTCATCGCTCAGCTCACCACTACATGTGAGCCCATATTCAAACTGTTGAAGAAGGATGCCGCTGTCAAGTGGACAGACGAGTGTCAAGAGGCTTTTGATAAGATTAAGGAATATTTATCTAACCCTCCAGTGCTTGTCCCGCCAGAACTGGGTAGGCCTTTGTTTTTGTATCTATCAGTGATGGATAACTCCTTTGGTTGCGTTCTAGGACAACATGATGCCACAGGCAAGAAGGAACAAGCGATCTATTATTTGAGCAAGAAGTTCACAAGCTATGAGGTAAAATACACATTTTTAGAAAGAACGTGTTGTGTTGGGTCGCCCAGAAACTGAAGCAATATCTTTCATCCTATACGACTCACCTTATATCTCGAATGGATCCTTTGAAGTATATCTTTCAGAAACCTATGCCGAGTGGAAGGTTAGCAAAGTGGCAGATTTTACTTACGGAGTTTGACATTGTCTATGTCACCCGCACCGCTATAAAAGCACAAGCATTGGCCGATCATTTGGCAGAAAACCCAGTTGACGATGAGTATGAGCCTTTGAATACTTACTTTCCTGACGAAGAGATTAATTCAGTTGAGGAAGAAGTTCGCGATGACAGTCATGTCTGGAAATTATACTTTGATGGAGCGGTCAACATTAAAGGTGTCGGGATTGGGGCAATTCTTATTTCACCAATGGGGCATCATTATCCCGCCACGGCACGACTTCGTTTCTTCGGTACCAATAATACAGCGGAATATGAAGCTTGCATAATGGGTTTAAACATGGCAATACATCTGGATGCACATGAATTAATAGTTTTTGGAGATTCTGACTTACTCATTCGGCAGGCTCAGGGTGAATGGGAAACTCGAGACATCAAGCTCATTCCGTACAAACAATGTTTGGAGGACCTTAGCAAAAGGTTTAAGTCAATTGAGTTCAGATATATTCCCAGATTTCACAATGAGTTGGCTGATGCTTTGGCCACTTTAGCCTCAATGCTTCCATACCCAGGCAATGCTTACATTAATCCGTTGGAGATTCAGATTAAGGATCAACATGGTTATTGCAATATAATTGAAGTAGAGCCAGATGGTGAGCCATGGTATCATGATATCAAAAGATTCCTAAAAACACAACAATATCCAATACATGCCGATAGAGATCAAAAAAGAACTATTAGGCGACTTTCCAATAGTTTCTTTCTGAGTGGGGAGATCTTATACAAAAGGACCCCGGATTTGAATTTGTTGAGATGTGTGGTACCCAAGAAGTTGAAATGATCATGAATGAAGTGCACTCCGGAGTATGTGGCCCGCACATGAACGGTTATGTTCTAGCAAAGAAGATTCTTCGAGCAGGATACTATTGGCTTACCATGGAGCGAGATTGTTTTCGTTTTGTTCGCAAGTGTCATCAATGCCAAATTCACAGTGACAAAATTCATTCTCCCCCGTCGGAGTTGCACCCTATGTCTGCTCCTTGGCCTTTCGTTGCTTGGGGGATAGATGTTATTGGGCCAATTGAGCCAAAAGCTTCTAATGGGCACAGATTCATTTTAGTTGTCATTGACTACTTCACCAAATGGGTAGAAGCTGTTACGTTCAAATCAGTCACCAAGAAAGCGGTGGTAGACTTTATTCACTCTAGCATCATATGTCGTTTTGGTATACCAAAGACCATTATCACGGACAATGCAGCCAACCTTAATAGTCATCTCATCAAGGAGATATGTGAGCAATTTAAAATTGTGCATCACAACTCTACCCCTTATCGACCCAATGCCAATGGAGCTGTTGAAGCTGCAAACAAAAACATCAAGAAGATCCTCAGGAAGATGGTACAAGGATCCAGGCAATGGCAAGAGAAATTGCCTTTTGCTCTTTTAGGGTACCGCACGACTATCCGCACGTCTGTTGGCGCAACTCCTTACTTATTGGTTTATGGAACTGAGGCGGTCATACCAGTAGAAGTAGAGATCCCCTCTCTTCGAATCATTGTTGAAGCAGAGATTGATGACACTGAATGGGTCAAGTCTAGACTAGAACAATTATCTTTAATCGATGAAAAGCGGTTGACAGCAGTTTGTTTTGGCCAGTTATACCAGCAAAGGATGGCCCGCGCTTACAACAAGAAGGTGCATCCAAGACATTTTGAGGTGGCCCAACTTGTTATGAAACGCATCCTTCCGCACCAAGAAGAAGCGAGGGGAAAATTCGCCCCAAATTGGCAGGGCCCTTATGTTATCAAACATGTGTTGTCAAAGGGAGCTTTGCAGTTGTCCGATATAGAGGGAAAGGTGACTGACATAGCCATTAACACAGACTCAGTCAAAAGATATTATGTTTGATATGATTTCACTTCGACGCTATGGTACTTGGCATTTTCAGTTCGGGATGACGAAAGGCTATCGTTCTCACTATCCAAACACCGGTCACCCTTTTCTAGCCCCTTTGAGCTTTATTCACATTTTCTTGGTTTTCCCCTCTTTGGAACTAACGTAGCGCAAAAAAAAAACAAACAAAAACACAAAAAACACAAAAAACCAAAACCAAAAAAAAAAAGAAAAAAATCAAATGTGTTTTTGAACTACGTTCGACCTGATTCCTAAAAGGATACGTAGGCAGCCATATTTCGGGGTTCGGTCCCACCAAAAAATAAAAATCATATTTCCCTAGTATTCGAAGAAACTGGGACATTTTTTTTTTATTTTTTTTATGTTTTATATATATATATATATATTTATTTTATTTTTTTCATAAAAAGGTTCCAAAGTTGTAATTCAATCTATGATTCTTTTGCCATTCCCCTTTAAGACCTTCTAATCGATCTTTGAGAATGCCAAATCAGCGTGCCACGACTTTGGTGTTGTATACAACGCTTTATTTGAATGCAAACGAGGAAAGAAAAAATGAGAGAGTCTTACTAGTGAAAACCCTCACGGGCACTATAAGGCGATAATGAGTTCAAAAAAAAATAAAAAACGAGAGAGTCTTATTGGTGAAAACCCTCACGGGCACTATAAGACGATTGTAAGTTTAAATAATAATAATAAAAAAAAAATGATGAGAGAGTCTTATTGGTGAAAACCCTCAAGGGCACTATAAGATGATTGTAAGTTGAGAATGGTCAGTTGGTAAAGACCCGCACAGGGAACCATTAATCGAATGAGTTTCTTCTATTCTGGCATAAACACGATTTACGTAGAAAGCTCGGTTTCGGATTGAAGGGTACCATATTTTGAGATTTAGACAGCTTAGACGGATCAAGCGTCCAGTCCAAAATGCATGTCATGATTCATTAAAGTCGGCATATACATCCAGATAAGTCTCTTCCCTCTTTCCCCGAAAAGGACACCTTTTTGTTTAAACATAACTCCTTTATCTTCATTTTTATCATTTTCTTCTCTTTCTCTCTAGTATGTTCTTTGAGTCCCTTTCGGTATAATCTGGCGTCAAATTCAAGAGCAAAGAAAAGGCTGCAAAATTGACTATAGTTTCCTAGCGGTACAGAGCAATGACTATTGGGCACGCACCGCATCGGCAACGGCATAAATCCATTCGTGATCTATCCAGGAAAGTGAATTGCCCGAAAAGCAAAGCATTATTTCGAGGTACTAGGGTGAAGGATCACCACAACAAAAATTCGCTCTAAGAATAAGATCGATTACACCACATACGCAAAATGATACGGGGTACAAAATAGTCAAGGTGGGCATTGGAAGATCATGGTCTCTCGCAAACAAAGATAGTTTCTAAGCAATTTGGTCGATCATTGTCAGCCTCGTTTTTCGTAAAGTGGGATGGGCTCTAAGACAATTTCCACAGCGAGTGAAGGCCACAAACCGACCACCATTTTAAGACTAACAAATTTTTCTTTGTTGAAAACAGGGGCGAAGAAATTTAGGAAAAAACTGTTATTAAAAAAAAATGATGATGAACGCTATAAAGTAAAGTTCTCAAATGTTTGTTTTTCCTTTGATATGCATATAATCATGTTATTATTGGTTGCATTTTAGGGAACAAAAATCCCTGCTTTTCTCATATTTTCATAGGTTGACTACCTCAAAATACAGTCACGTGTTTTAAATTCCAGGTTGACTACCTCAGAATACAGTCACGTTTTTACATTTCAGGTTGACTACTCAGAATACAGTCATGTTTTTAAATTTCAGGTTGACTACCTCAGAATACAGTCATGTTTTTAAATTTCAGGTTGACTACCTCAAAATACAGTCACGTATTTAAATTTCAGGTTGACTACCTCAAAATAAAGTCATGTTTTTAAATTTCAGGTTGACTACCTCAGAACACAGTCACGTATTTAAATTTCAGGTTGACTACCTCAGAATACAGTCATATATTTAAATTTTAGGCTGACTACCTCAGAATACAGTCATGTTTTTAAATTTCAGGTTGACTACCTCAGAATACAGTCACGTTTTTACATTTCAGATTGACTACCTCAGAATACAGTCATGTATTTAAATCTTAGGTTGACTACCTCAAAATACAGTCACGTATTTAAATTTCAGGTTGACTACCTCAAAATAAAGCCATGTTTTTAAATTTCAGGTTGACTATCTCAGAATACAGTCATGTTTTTAAATTTCAGGTTGACTACCTCAAAATACAGTCACGTATTTAAATTTCAGGTTGACTACCTCAAAATAAAGTCATGTTTTTAAATTTCAGGTTGACTACCTCAGAACACAGTCACGTATTTAAATTTCAGGTTGACTACCTCAGAATACAGTCATATATTTAAATTTTAGGCTGACTACCTCAGAATACAGTCATGTTTTTAAATTTCAGGTTGACTACCTCAGAATAAAATCATGTTTTTAAATTTCAGGTTCACTACCTCAGAACACAGTCACGTATTTAAATTTCAGGTTGACTACCTCAGAATACAGTCATATATTTAAATTTTAGGCTGACTACCTCAGAATACAGTCATGTTTTTAAATTTCAGGTTGACTACCTCAGAACACAGTCACGTATTTAAATTTCAGGTTGACTACCTCAGAACACAGTCACGTATTTAAATTCCAGGTTGACTACCTCAGAATACAGTCACGTTTTTAAATTTCAGGTTGACTACCTCAGAATACAGTCCCAAGTGGTTTATGATTTTCCAAACACTCACGAATTTTCCTGGTACAAACTGGGACAGAAAATTTTGTTCGTTTTTGTTTGTCTTTGATGGCTTGCAGTTTCTCCCGTGAAGCACAGAATTGATATTCAAGAATGAAATTCCATCATTGGTCAGAGAAAAGAAGAATGCTCAATTGTAAGGATAGTTAGAGTCGGCTTTGACATATAAAGCAACCCAACATCTCAAGATTCATCTTCTCAGCCTCTAGTCAAGAAACAAGCATCCAAGAATATTCTACGAACTGTTACTTGGAAGATAATCAACAATTTACTCCAAGTTGCAAGTTTAAGTCACACATTCTAACTTCAAGATCATACTTTGAGATCAAGGTACCCACCGAAAGAAGGTGAGGTGATAACTGAAGATCCAAGTGAAGGTCTAAAGGAAGATTCAAGACAAGTAGAGTAAATAGGATCTTGTATTTCCTTTTTTCTTTTGTTGTATTTTTCATTTCTTTAATGTAATAACAGGAGCCACGAACCGGAACCTCGAAGGGACCTCACTCGATCATCCAACTCATCATTCCATCCTTTTACCCACTTGAACTACACGTGACCTGATTCCCTTATAACCCGGGATATGTAGGATGCCCAAAAACAGGACTCGGTCACATCCTTTTCTTTTTTTTTTTTTCGTCTGTCAAATAATAATCAGGTCAAAAATCAGTCACAGTGTTCACATCTTTGCCTGAAAACTCTTCATGTTTCCAAGCAAAGAGGGACATTCTGTAAACACCTAATTTTTTACCGAACATAAGTTTTACACCCTATTTAGCTTTTAAATATTTCTTTTAGGTCTAGATTAGACATCTTGATTTTTATGTCAATTTTAGTTAAGTTTTATTTAAAAAAACAATTGAGAACTTTTTAAAAATAGAGTCACATTTTAAAATAATTCTTGTTTTCATTTTTATTTAAGAGAAAAGAAAGTTGAAAAAAAAACAACCGAAACAGCAGAATCCTAAACTACCTAAACCCCTCACCTCACGTCCTCATCCTACCTTCCCCATCCTAATCCCTTAAAACTTTCTCCCTTAAAACTCTCAACACAAAACCATCCCAACTCTCCCACTCTCCCACTCCCCCCACATCCTCCTCCCACGTCACACATGCACACAACCATCTACACATACACACACCTATATAAATGCATATACACGCACAGAAACAAGGAGATACAAAACCAGAAAAAAACAAGGTAGGAAGAAAAAAAAAAGGAATATTAGAAACAGGTGAAAAAAAAACAGTGGAGAGAGCTTCAGCTGTTTTTAGGTTCGATGTTCCGTCGAGGTCGCCGTCCAAAGCTCGGGTCGAGTTCCAAATTTAGGATTCACGGCTATCTTCTCGTTGTATTACTAAAGAGAAATAAGGTCCAATTTTTCTCTAGCTTTCCGAATATGTCTTTACTTTTGCATTTAAGGTTTTTGATAAGTTTACTCAATGGTTAATGTTTGTTGTTCGACTTCAATTGTTTAATATTGACTCAGTTTCATTTTTTGTCTTTATCTCATCTTATTGCAATTGTGTGTGTGTGATCCCTTTTTTAATCCATGATTAGGAACTTTTCCAAAATTTTCGTTTTAGCTGTTTTTCTTGGTTCATTAATGCCATAAGGGCAACAGTTCTTTATTATGAGAGAGTACTATTTATTTTGATAATTAATAGTATTGATATTAAACATGGTGCCTTGATAAGTACGTGTGCTATTTTTTCTTAAAAAGAAACAAAAAATATATATGTAGTTACGCAAAAAACAGGAGTCCTTAAATTGTTATATATGGTGATGTGTAAACAATAAAGATGGAATGTGTATGTGTTGAATTAGCACTGTATATGTATGTTAGCAAGTAGTGTATTTTGGCTTCAGCTAGAAAAAATAATGTACTCTTGCTGATCTGATTTAGAATTGGATCTGTATCATATTTTGGGGATTGATGTTTTCTCATTAAATGATGCATACTTTTATGATCATGTTAATTGTTTTGAATGTTAGAGTTAAATAACTTCGTGGACTACTGACCATTTGAAATTTAATTTCTGCCATGAATTAGAATGAGAATGGTAGAATTCCAAACTTGTAGTGTTAATAAATTAACTATATACACAGTATTATACATATTATAGTCAAACATATGCGTAGAATAAATATATAATGATACTATAATAGTGGATATATACATGGTATAATAATGTATATAATACATGTTCTATGAGTAAAAAAAAAAATTAAATCCTGTATGTAAATATACACAGAAAATATACTAGGAAAATATATGGTATATGCTTATAATTTATATTTTATAATGAAAATATGAGATATTGAAGTATTTATGTGAATAAATGGAGTTTAATAGATAAGCGAAGAATCCACATTTAATTTTGGAGGTATTTGGTTGTCTTAGATAGTTTTTCTTTTTGATGTTAGGTAAGCATGCCATTTAAAATGTTCATCTTGATTTACAGTCCTTTGATTCAGTCATATACCGATACAAATAATTTTAATTCGGTATCTTCGCTTTGAGCCGTACATTTTGATGGAAATCATGTCCTTGTGCGAATGTCTTATATATGTGTTTCATTTTTATAATGAAAGATGTACGTATTAGCAATAAGTATCCAATGATAGTTAGTAGCATATTTGAGATGGATATACACTCATAGTTCTATCTTGTTTTAACATTCCCAAGTTATTCGTAAATATGTTCATTATTCAAGTTTTTGCACGTGAATGATTTTATTCTGAGTTGAAGGCATACAAGTGATTTTTATTTTTAAGAAAATTTGAGATGTAGATGACAGCCCATTCCAGTTAAGGTATAAAAGTTTATAGTTAATTAATTTAAGTGGTAATTATGTTAATGGTCCATTTTAAGACCCAATTAAATAAGTTAGAGATGACCGAGATGATATGCGAATTATTTCAATCCTGTTGTCCCATAAAATAATAAAAGGAAAAGAGCGAAAGGAATATATATGAGGGAGTGAGGCATGGCCGAAAATATAAGTCACCATGTTCAAAGCGAATTAATTGGGTAAACTAGAACTAAGGCAAGTATGATTGTATCCAAGAATCGATTTTAGCCAAATATAAGTTGATAAAGCGACCGTGCTAGAACCACGGGACTTGGGGAATGCCTAATACCTTCTCCCCAGTCAATAGAATTCCTTACCCGGACTTTTGTTTTCGCAGACCAAAAATAAAGAGTCATTTCCTTTTGATTAGGGATTCAATAAGGTGACTTGGAACACCAAAACTCAATTCCAAGTGGCGACTCTGTAATAAATAAATAATCCCTTCTCAAAATGTCACTTTAATTGGAAAAATCCTTTTAAATAAAATCAAATATTTTTATTTTTCGTAAAAAAAAAAGGGGTGTGACAACATGTTATAAATATTTACGTGACTATAAATTATCTCATTGAGGGTAAAATAAAAATTTAAAGTTAATTATTAGTATTAAATATATATTTTTTAAAAGTGTCATTCTTTTTAAAAAATTTAAAAAGAAAAGAGTGTTAAATAAATTGAAATGAAGAAAATAGTAATTTCGTATGCTCGAAATCTCCATTAGCTTACTCAGCTTCACCTTGTGTCACGGCATACGTAAATTGGCAAATAGACTTTGGACATCCACTTGGTCAGAGTTTTCTGTCAACTTGCAAAATGCATTTTGGACCAACTAATAGGTTCTCAATTTTGTTTATATATATATATATATTATATGTTGCAAAAATGAGTAGGATGATTCTTTCACTTCGGACTTTGACGAGTTTAACATAGACATTCATTTTTAACATAAAACATCGAAAAAGACGGACCTAATCATCCGTATCTTTTGGAACACTAGTAAAGATCACAAAGAGGAGAAAATATCAAGTGGGCCAAGGACACTATATTATAAAATTTCACACATACAAAGAGCCCGTTTGGATTGGCTTCTAAGTTGCTGAAAACAGCTTATAAGTTATTTTCAGTTTTTTTGAGTTTTTAGTTGGCTAGCTTAAAATTATTTTGTGCTTAAAATAAGCCTAAAAAAAATAATTAGACCCGTTTAGCTTAGCTTATCTAAAACTGCTTATAAGCTGTTTTCAGCTTATAAATTGCTTTTTTTAAACAACTTATAAGCTGCTTTTTTTAAGTCCATCCAAAGAGGCTCAAATTTCGAATTACAGGAGAGTATTCTAGAGCTCAACTCTAGCTTTTAGCCTCATATACTCAGGGTAGTTGTTCGATCGAAAAATAATGTTGTATAAAATTTCACATTATAAAGATGAATGAAAAAATGCATATAATATATCTACAGCAGAGTTATCTCGACGGACATTCATCTTGATTTTGCTTTGAAACTAGACAATTATAATTACAAACCGCTGATAGTGTTGCGTTCTGAAACATAAAATTTTTGTAATCATTTGATGATTCTCATTACACTATGTTAGCCAACCGATGAGGGTGATGACTTCTGTAGCAAATAGGAAATCAATTTGTGTTAATACTATTTGAATTCTGTGAATATAGTGGCCCTGAGCTTCTCTCTTTCTCGCCAAGCAAGACCTCTTTTTCCAACTTCAGTATAGTGTCCTACATCCCAAACTTATATAAGTGGAACTCTAGTACACTTATACAAGTGATTGTTCGGGAGTTTGAACTTATATTAGTGAAACTCTATGACGCTATCCTTGAATTCGAGAAGGAGACTGTTCAAACTCCATGAATTTTTTCGAATCCGCAACGTAAATGACCCAAAATGTGATGAAAGGTACCAAAATATCCTAGTTAAAAAAAAAGGTGACCGAAGTACCCTTTGCGCACTAATTTAGTGCGTAATATGGGTTTAATAAAAACCCTACCAGCTTCATTTTTCCAAGTTACTCTTCTTCACCTCCTCCATTTTCACTCTTTCAACATATTTTAGCCCCTCCCCCTTGTCTCAAAGCTCTAAAACGTCAAACTTTGCTATAGAAACCGATGTTTGTGAATGTGATTGTTATTGTAAGCTAAAACATCAAGGACCGAAGATAATCCAGGGCGTCGTTTTTGGCGTTGTAAAGTGCCCGAAGTAAGTGTTTTTACAATCTTTTAGGGTTTAAATTTTTTTCACATTATCTACATAATTTACTTTTAAAAACTGATTTTCTTGTAATGTTTATAGGATATAGGCGGTTTCAAACATTTTCATTAGGAAGATAGCATTCCCGTGGATAAAACGGTAGCGGCGAAGATTAAAAAGCCTCCTGTTGATAGAGATACCGCAACTTCATGTATCTCAAGAGATACCGTGAAGTTTGACTTGCAATTTAAGCTTATGGAAGCTATAGAAAATATTGACCTTTTGGAGGTCTTGCTAAAAGAATCCAAAGAAAAATAAAGTTTTCTCAAGGCTAACCTTAGAGAAACTCAACACGAGAAAAATGCTTTGAAAGAAAAACTGAAATTTTGGAAGATTATTTATGCTATGTTGTTGTTGTTTATTATTTCTATATATTTTGTTTATTAAGTTTAATATTTCTACGTATTTTGTTCTATGTATTTTCTATTTATTTTTATGTAATTTGTTTTAACTAGTTGCACGTTTTCATTTATTATGTAATCTTTCACCCTTTATATACTAATTTATGTGTTTTTTTTTTAAAATAAAATTGTGAATTGTTGAACTTTTTATGTATTATTAACTCTAAGAAGATTATTTAAATTAATAATAGACTATAACAATCAAAGCAAATTAAAAACATAATAAAATATTCAAATTGGTGACTTCATCATAAACTAAAAATACAAATTAACCGCACGAGTCTGAAACTTAAATTACCCAAAATAAGAGAGTGAACCAAAATAACCGCTAATCATCATCAGAATAGAAGTCCTCAATATCGTCCTCAGAACAATATTTTGGGTTTCTTAAGACATATCTTTTTTCTGTAGATGTTAATTCTCTACTTGTTGATGATGCTTGTTCTTCGGCCAACTTTAGCATGTAAAATCTACAACGTCTTTCTAGCATTTTGTTATTTTCTTTTCTAATCCTTTGTACGGCAAGCTCGCAAATTTCTGAACCTACTCAAGGCATGGTTATTGAGTACCTTGTTGGGATTTGAGCGTTGAGATTTTTCAAGTCACGAACAAGACGTTCTGATTCGGCATGCCGATATGCCCATTCTCGGCGTAACCCGCAAAAATATTCTCGTAGATCTGAATATTTCATGCTGCAAAAATCATCATTACGCTCTATAAGAAGGTGGGGTTTCATTCGTATAGTTTGAAATCATTGTTATCAAGAAAACTTGTTTCACTGGAATAGCTGCTATGATTTGAACTATCATCACCGCTGCTATTTGAATCATTTGGAAGGAATAAAGACCAATCTACATTTTTAGTACTCGACATTGAATACGTTGTAGTCTAATATCAAATGAAAGGCTATTTATATAGTTGAAAACCCCTAAGTACCCTCGGGGTGGTCATTATGACCCTACCCACTTACATTATTATAAAAAAACATTAATCTTTATCGGACATCTCACAGTTCGAATCCCACTTTGATCTGAATCTTACGTAACCATGTTGACCATATTCTACCCTTAGGCAACGTATTTTCATCCGACTGTTCTCTTAGCGAAAACGGTTAAGAGAAAAATTCTACTCTTGTGGAATGTCACGAAGCATTGACATAGCACGTTTTTTGGGCGTTTAAGCCCTAATGACCTCAAGTTTTGTTCAAGTGTTGCAGCCTCTCTGACACACCAATCCCACTCCTCTCTCATTGTGTTATTGTATTATCGATTGAATCTGTTGTTCGAGTTATTTGAGTATTTAAAATCATCATCTAGTTCCCATATCCTACTCATTGCTTCGAATATGTCTGCTGGGGTAAAACATGTAATAGAATCAATATCAACAAATTGGGTATAGAACGACATGATAACTCGTTTTAATGTAAATGCTAGTTGTTCGTCAATAATGTTATATACTACTCCTTGATTTGATAACACCAACTTATATTGCACAATATTTAAATGAGCAAAATATGAGTTTTTAAAATGACATGCTTGATTTAATAACACCATGTTGCATTATTTGACCACTTTTTATGACACTAACTTGTATTGCACAATATTTAAATGCGCAATATATGAGTCATAGATGACACACTATGCTTGACCGCTTGTTATGACACACTATACTTGATGTGACAACACAATACTCCATTATTTGACCGCTCTTTTATGACACACTATGCTAGATGTGACAACACAATGCTGCATTATTTGTCCGCTTTTTATGACACTAACTTGTATTGCGCAACATTTAAATGCGCAATATATGAGCCATAGATGACACACTATGCTTGATGTAACAACACAATGCTTCATTATTTGACCACTTTTTATGACACACTATGTTTAATATGACAACACAATGCTCCATTATTTGTCCGCTTTTTATGACACTAACTTGTATTTCGCAACATTTAAATGCGCAATATATGAGACATAGATGACACACTATGCTTATCCGCTTTTTATGACACACTATGCTTGATTTGACTACACAATGATCTATTATTTGTCCGTTTTTTATGACACTAACTTGTATTGCACAATATTTAAATGCGCAATATATGAGCCGTAGATGACACACTATGCTTATCCCCTTTTTATGACACACTATGCTTGATTTGACAACACAATGCTCCATTATTTGTCTGCTTTTTATGACACTAACTTGTATTGTGCAACATTTAAATGCGCAATATATGAGTCATAGATGACACACTATGCTTGCCCGCTTTTTATGACACACTATGCTTGATGTGACAAGACAATGCTCCATTATTTCAGAAATCTTATCCTATTGCGCAACATTTTCATGTGCAAAAGTATTGCGCAGTATTTTCATGCGCAATAGAATTCTCATGTTTTTTAAATGTTCATTTTTGCACTCATATTTTGCCTAATTAGTATGAATGTTGGATGAGGTAAAAACTCATCCATTTCATAACTTTAAGTCTTTTATGTTCTTGAAAAAAACCAAACATCAGAGAAAAAATGTCTTCTCCATCTTCAACTGTTAAGGTTTCTCTATTCTGGTGTTCAAATCAAAAAAGGCATTGCAAAGGGAAGTCAAAATTTATTGTTACAAGGAAAATAGGGAGTATAGGGTTGATGATTCAAAGAAAAATATAGAGACTAGTTTGTAGACGACAGTATCAAGGCTGTTAATGGATGCTTCGGGAAATTGTTAAGCTCAATGATATGTGGGTTATCACAAAATTCCACAAACTTCACACTTATGATATGGGAGAGAATTGAGCAGATAATTTTAATTTAGATATAAATATGATTGCTCAAGTGCTACTTAAAGACATTGCCAAAAACCCCGAGGTAACCTATTCGACCTAGTTCATTATAATTCTTACATCAATTAAATTATGATTACTAAGTGTTGTTTGTTTAAACTTGGGCAGGATCCCCACCAAAGATTGCATTAGAAATGTTAAGATAGTATATCATAAAACAATAAGCAAGAGAAAGGGATATCTTGGGCGTAGGCGTGCATTTGAGATGATTTATGGAAATTGGGAGGGCTCTTTCCAGAAGTTGCCGAGGTATATGGCAGCTCTACAAAAATTGAATGCTGGAACTGTTGTAGAGTGGAGGCTTCTGGCCGGTAATGTTTTTAACTATATGTTTTGGGCATTCAAATCATGTATTGATGGTTTTGCTCACTGTCGACCAGTCATATCCATAGATGGCACACATGTTTATGGTGTATACGACATCAAGCTACTGATTGCAGTAGGAATGGATGCCAATGGGTCGATATTCCATCTTGCTTTCGCAATTGCCGCTAATGAGAGCAATGAGACATGGGGGATGTTTTTGACACATTTGAGGCAGCATATTATTAAGGATCGTATGGGCATATGCGTGCTATCTGATCGACATCAAGGCATAATGCACAACATGTCTACTTTGGAGGGGATGGCAGCCTACCTTTGCTTACAATCGCTATTGTTTAAGGCACATTAAGACAAATTTTCAAACGAAGTTTGGAAACGACACACTCAACAAATTGATATGGGCGGCTGCGATGGATCATCAACAAAAAAAATGGCTTGTGAAGATGGAGACGATCAAGGCAGTGAGTCCAGAAGCATATACTTGGTTGAAGAAAATCAAAGTTACAAAATGGACATTACATGCTGATGAAGGTAGGAGATGGGGGATGCTTACAACAAACAGCTCGGAGTCATTTAATGGTTTGCTAAAATCTACTCGGGGACTACCCGTTACCGCAATGGTAAGAATGACTTTCATACAAGTTGTGGAGTGGTTTATGACAAGAATAAAGCAAGCCAAAGCCATATTAGCAGAGGTGGGAGATGGATGACAAAACCTTCAAAAATGATGGAGCATCCCAGGAAAAAATGTTAGCTGCACAAGATGATTGAATATAGCCTGGCTGAATGTATGTATAAAGTCAGAACAGTTTATTACGAGGGTAGGGGAGGAAACATACATACCGTTTATGAGGGCACGAAAACGTGCAGTTGTGGTAAGTGGCAAACATATCACATGCCGTGTTCTCATGCCGTCAAGTGTTTCGAGGCAATGGGAAAAACGGTATCAAGTTATGTGTCATTGGAATACAGCGTCAAAAGTTACGCTAAAACAGGAGTATATCCGTAAAATTCGGGTTAACGCATGAACTCGGATTCACAATCAAATGGATGTCAATGATAGGACATACTCTCGCGGGTGCTGTATGTGTAAGGAGTTTGGCCATGATAAGCATTTGTGTAGCCTCCTACGAGATCGTGGTGGTGCAAGTATGTCTCATAGTAGAAGAGTCTCTCGTACTTGATTTATTATTTTAAATATTTTTTTTTGTAAATAATGATGTATTATTTGGTTATTGCAATGGATTATTTTGAACCTCTCATGTTGGATGAATTATTTTTAAATATAATATTTTTATTTGTACATTCGAAAAAAAGTAATGCCTTGACTAAAAAATAAAACACTTAAAACAAAACCTTATAAAATAAAACACTTAAACCTAAAGATAACAATATTCAAACAAACAAAACTTACTTCGGGGCACTTTACAACCCCTAAAACGACGATCCAAACATTTAGGTAAACTTGATGTAATGAGCCGACATTATTGTCCGCAAAAAAACATATCAAGTTTTATATAAAATATTAACATTTCGGAGTTTTGAAACATGACTAATCTTGGGTCAAAGTATGAAAAACATGTGAATTTGATAGCTTTAAAATTGTGTGGAAAAAAAATACTACCCTTTGCGCACTAATTTAGTGCGCAATAGGGCTAAACTGCAAAATTGCAGTTTCGTCCTATTGTGCACTAATGTAGTGCGCAAAGGGTACTTTAGTCACTTTTTTTTTACTAGGTTATTTTGGTACCTTTAATCACTTTTTAGGTTATTTAAGTTGTGGACTCAATTTTTTCTGGAGTTTGAATTCTATAGTTTAAACACTAGATTTCGAAGTTGCAGCCCATTGTGTTGGAGTCTCACACAGTGGCGGAGCCAGGAATTTTATTAAGGGAGTTCAAAAATATAAAGGTAATATAAAGGTGTGAGCACATGAAGAAGCCTAAGAGATTCAACATATACTATATATACATAAAAACTAATTCTAACCTAATATATACAGTGTAGTTTTTTGCCGAAAGGTGTTCGGATGAACCCCCTCGGCTCAACCTAGCGCCGTCCTGGTCTCACATATAAAAGTTTTGAACCCCAGCAAAGTGTGCTGAATTTTTTCCATATTTTAGCTAGGGGTAAATTTATTCAAATTTTACTTCCGTTTTAAAAAGTGGCTAAAGTTTGAATAGCCTTAACACGATAGCTTGATATTGATGAAAAGCGGTTATCTATCCATTTTCCCCCATTTAATCGTGATAGGAAATTTGGCACCGCATGACAACTTGCCGCACTCATAGCCTGTTTGCCCAAGCTTTTGGATGGTCAAAAGTGCTTATTTAAAAATAAATATAAAAAGTGAAATGTTTGGTCATTTTGGAAGAAAATAAATGTTTCTGGGGATTAGCAAAAGCCGTTTTTCAAAAGGACAAAATAAATTTATATATATATAGCTTTTCTCCCAAAAAGCATTTTTGAGAAAAATACACTTAAAAATACTTTTTAAAAGTTTGGTCAAGCACTAATTGCTACTCGAAAGTGTTTTGTAAATTAATTGGCCAAACACAAACTGCTTCTCATCAAAAATACTTTTTTGACAAACACCTTTCAAAATAAGGTAATTTTAGAAGCTTGGTCAAACAGGCTATAAATGACATAAAATAGCCTAAGTTAACGAAATTGGCACTCGGGAGCCCATATCCATATGTTATATGCTAAAAGATTGATATTTCATAACTTGAAACTTCTGTTAAAATAGTCATACAATTTCAAATTTCCTCCCTCTTCTAAATATTTTATCCAATTACTTTCCTCAAATCTCTCTATCATTATATCATAATATTTAGGTTGAAATTTATAAGGTCTTTTAGAAGCTTGGCCAAACAAGTTATAGATGGCATCAAATAACCTAAGTTAACGAAATTGGCACTCGGGAGCCCATATCCGTATGTTATACTAAAATATTGATATTTCATAACCTGAAACTTCCGTTAATATAGTTGTACAATTTCAAATTTCCTCCTTCTTCTAAAGATTTTATCCAATTACTTTCCTCAAATCTCTTAAATGCTTAAATCTCTCTATCATTATATCCTATTATTTAGGTTTGAAATTTATAAGATTTTTTGGGGTAGTTTCAGTGGGTGAATTTCTCAGCGATTTTCTTAAAAAGTTGAATTAACTATGCGAATGAGGCATGCATCGATCGAAGAAGGTTGTCAAATCTTCAGTTATTCACATCGATAAGGACTTTGATTTTTATTGGGTGATATTAGATTTTGCTAGAAATATTTTAAGGAACTTGAATATTTATTTTGGAGGTGTTTGGAGACGATTTAAGGCTGATTGAGCTGAATTTTAAATTGAAAACTTGAGGTTATATATGACTCAATCTATATATCACTCAATGTATCATGTCATAGCTCAATGTATATCAGTGTATAGTCCACTATATATTTGCTCTTATCATGTATATTTGTATATATCCATCAAAAATTGTGTGCTATATACATTGATATATGATATACAAAGTGATATACACATGTCTCAATGACGTCCATAAAAATTTGTACTTGTGATATACAAGATATACAACATAATACACGCACGTCATAGTTGCATTTTTAGGTTTGATTTCTTGCTCCAAAACCGTTCAAATCAGTTCTGATATTCCTCAAATTTTGTTTATAGCATCATCTAGGTGTTTTCAACCAATTTCAATTATACTCACTCACACCCATTCAATCCAACAACAATAACCAACAAGGAGAGAAGAAAATGAATGTTGGATACGGTAATATTTTGTAATTTTTCTTCGACGGAACTTTTATAATTGTTGATTCTGAAATCTGAGTGATTACCCACGGTGGCCCAACGTGCTCTCTATTAGTGATTGATCGGGGATTTTGAGTGTAAATACAGTGTATTTTGGTCCAATAGATCGAATTTTCTTAGATCTGAGTGTATTTTATATCTTGTATCTCAGATATGAGTGTATTTTATTTCTTGTATCTCACATATGAGTGTATTTTATTTCTGAGTGTATTTCAGTGTATTCGTTATTTTTTAACGTAAAATACAGTGTTTCTTTATGTATTTTTCGCTTGTATTTCGAAAGAGGTCTTTTTGTATACAAATGAATACAGTGAATTTGAATACAGCTGAATATCCCTGTATTTTTTTGCATTTATATTGTTTGAATACAACCGAATTTAAATACAGTAAGTTGAATATAGTGTAAAAGTAGCTACGAATGAATACAGCCAAATTGAATACAAGTTATTGTAGTTATGAAATGTAATTAGCAAAAGTATAGCTATATTAAAAAAAAAAAAAAAAAAAAAAAAAAAAAAAAAAACTCAAAGTATAGACATTTGTGAAAATTCCCCTAAAAGCATTCCTACATTGGGCTAGCTTGTCTTTTGTAAAAGCCCAATGGAGTATAACATTCCAAAATCAGTTCCATAATGAAAAAGGCTTCTTTCGTAGGCTTCTGATATCACTTGGTTGTACATGGATTATTTGCATCGCATAGTCTTTTTTTGAGGCCACTTAAATTCTGTTCCCCGTCAGTTCAATGAACAACATTTCACTTTTAAATGTTATATGAGATCAGTTTCCTTTTAAAAGCAGATATAGACCAGATCTAACGGGGAACAAATTTTGCATACTATTACAGAAGGCCATAATCACAAAGGGCGAATTACGTATATATATTTATTAAAGAGAAATATTTACGAAACGTAACGATAATTTTCTATTTACAACACATAACATTACAAACCCTATAACAAACATACTTCTTTTAATTTTTTTTTTTAAAAAAATTTCGCTCAAACATTTATGTATGAAAGTTGTATGAAATGTGTATATCTCGCTCAAGGCTTAAAGTGTTAGCTCAAAATTTAGTGTATGAAATGTGTATATCTTGTTCAAGGCTTAAAAAATCACCTCAAAATTATATGTATGAAAACGGTATGAAATTTGCATCTCGCTCAAGGCTTAGAATTTCGCTTACATTTTCGTGTATAAAGTTCATGTTAGATTCCTCTAAAGTTAATACAACTACAATAACATTGAATACAACTTTGATACAACATTCAAGACTTAAAATAATCGCTTAAATTTTTACGTATGAAATGTATATATCTTGCTCAAGGCTTAAAATATTCGCTCAAATTTTATGTATGAAATGTGTATATCTCGATCAAGGCTTAAACATTACGCTCAAAAAATTTTTTGTATGAAAATGGTATGAAATGTGTATATCTAGCTCAAGATTTAGAATTTCATTCACATTTTGTGTATGAAAAACTATATTAAAAATTTCTCTTACACATACACATTTCATACGTTTTTCATACACAAAAATTTGAGATAATTTTTTAAGCCTTTGAGCAATTTTTTTTTTAAAATAAAATTTTAAAAAAATATAAAATTGTTTTTTTAAAAGTTTAAAATAATTTTTTTTTTCAAAAAAATATTTTTCTTAAAAAATTTATTTTCTGAAAATAAAATAAAATAACCAAAAATATATGAAAATCCATCATGTTTCGTAAAATATCATTATGTTTTGTAAATAAAGAAAACTATAGTCACGTTTCGTAAAAATTTCTCTTTAACATGTATATATACGTAGTTTGCCCAATGAGAAATACTCCGTTGCACATGGTTTTTGGGCTAAGGGTCTGCAAATTAAAGACCGACCAAGATGAAAACGTACCTTCGATCAAGAGTGGTCGGTGAAAGATTTATTTGACTCGGTCAAATTACGTTTCTTGTATAAATAAATTCTACAAGATAAATACATGAGAAAAAAATTAATCTATGAGTAAAATAAAAGCCATACATGTGGAAAGCGAGACATGACTGTTACTAGTTGTATTATGGTATTGTTACTTTAAATACGATGATTATTTTGTTAAATTCGTTGTTATCTAACAATTGATTTGGAGTGGTTGCGTCATTACCTTTTTTTTTTCTCATCTTGCCTTACTTTATTAGGAAAATTTACTTGTCATAGCTACCTCTAAGACTTATTTATGAATAATAATTACCTTATTTTTTATTTAATTTTGATAGCTTTATTTTTTCAAAATTACATTCCATAACTGGTCCAATAACTTTCAAAATACATATACCCCTCTCTATTCTCCCTCACTACACATTTAAAAATTTTCATCTTCCCCAAACTCTAAAAAAAACTCTCTCCTCTCCTTCCCTTCACTGCCGCCTCTCTCCCTTCTTTTCTCTATCTCCTCCTCTCCTTCCCCTCACTTACCCTCCCTCCCTCCTCCATCTCCATCACCAACGCCACCGTCACCGCCACCACCACTACTTTATTCCCCCCCCCCCCAACCCCAACCCACTTTCTCAGATATGCACAATTCTATTTTGTTTGTGAAATTAATATTTATCGGAGAAGGGGTCAAATACGGTCAATGCTATATGGACACTGCGACACTGTAACAGTTACTGGACTATAGCAAATATGTTTCATATCTCTTGTCACGGGCCGCCTCCTTTATAGTGTTTGTGGTACACTAATGGCCCGTGCGGCGCCCGTAGTCCAGGCGGACTACGAGCCAGCCTAATGATAGTCCCAGGACTCATGGCATGATCTTATGTCCATGGCTTTGGAGGCTTAGCTTCAACGGTGCTGCTGAGATGATGTCAAGGCTTTGGCCTTGCCTTGCTAGAATGCCCCTGTGGCAGGTTTCATATGTTCTGTCTTTGCCTGCACTCACACTTGGGGTTGGATATGGACATGACAGTCCCTCGCCAGGAGCTGACCGTCGCGGGTGCGCGCACAGTCCAATCCTCTGGCTTGACACTGGTCGGGTGCATGTACGCCCGAGCGGTGCGACACCTGAGTAGGGCAACTCTTGAATCCTTGGCCTATGTCATGGGTGTTCTTTGTAGTATGCCTATGATGCGGCTTTGCTAAATGTAGCCCTCGCGACATACTTCCATCTTGCACGGTGCAGCGTCGCCCTACGACTGCACGTCTAGGCCAACGGACCCTTGCTCGCTAGGCTGAACATGAGCCAAGCTCACAAGTCAACACACGAGGCACTTAGGATGGATGCCTCGAGTGTTCAATCGGCACGGAGGGATTTCTTATTCTCAAGGATAGCCCGCAGGGCATAGTCGGTCCATACGTCAAGCCTCCGGCCCTCGTTGGGCGCCCAACGCTGGCCTGTGGCCGAGCGCCGCCCATAGAGTTGCGTGACTCGTATGGGTACCTAGGATCCAATGGGGATGCCTAGGCAGGCCCTTGAGGTTGTCCCCCAAGGATGCTCACTTAGTACGGCTTGATGGTGGCACGTACGGGGGAGGCTGGCTGAGCTGAGACACCTCTGCCCCCCTTATATATGCTTTAAAAAGAAAAGCCCAAGGTTTAGCACTGGACATGATTCTGCCCGAGAATCACACTTGGTCTTTCTTGATGATTCGAACTCCAAATGAAGCGCCGCCTGTTCCTAACTCTTTCTCTTGACTTCCTTCACTCCTCCATGAAGTTTCATCTCATTCCCATGCTCGTGGAACGCGATATGGCCTTAGGAGCTTTGACACTGACACTGCTCCTTGGCTAAGTCAAGCCCTTAGGAAAATGATGTTCAAATGACGCCAAACTTGGTAAGCATATTGAATAACATCCTAGGAAGGGTGAGTTCACCCGAAATCCCAAGATTCCATCTGTGGCTCGGAAATGCTCGGGACTGACACTCAGGCTCGCACGGGGTCGCTCGAGCGTCGACGACCCGTGGGCTTATCTCAGATCCTTGCTACACTCCCTTGCTGCTCCTAGGATATGCAATGGAGCATATCTATGATGATTGTGGACTCTCGTCCTTCGGCACCCATGTTGGTGCACGTCGCCCGCATGACTGACACTGCCTGTGGGCTGGCACTGCCTGTGCGACTGACACTGCCTGTGGGCTGGCACTGCCTGTGCGACTGACACTGCCTGTGGGCTGGCACTGCCTGTGCGGCTGACACTCGTTTGGCCCGCTCGGGCGCGCAAGGTTGCGGGCGCCAAGGCACAATTAAGGCAGCCCGTAACACTCTATTTGTCCCAGCCTTGCCTGCAACTCCTTTTAAATCCAAAAGCACTTGCCAATGATAAAAGGACTATGCTAAAGATTACGTCCTTAAGTTTAAGGGAATTACTTAATGGTGAAAACAGAAATGCATCTTCATGAAAGAGTCTTGATGGAGAGCTAAAACATATTTTATTACACTATTAATAGTTCCTTTGAATTGTATTTCGCAGTATTTCAATCTATTCATCTTTTTTTGGTGTAAATATGGTGAACGTTCCAAATATATAGCCTATTTTTTACTCCACTTTATTTTCACGATTTTTATATTTTGTTGTATTTCAATGTATTCATCTTTTTTTTGGTGTAAATATAGTGAAAGCCTGTTTTTACAACTATTCCAAATATAAAGTCTGTTTTTACTCCACTTTATTTTCACGATTTTTATATTTTGCTGTATTTCAATGTCTTCATCTTTTTTTGGTGTAACTATAGTGAATGTTCCGATGGGACATTTGTAAACAATGATATACAGCCACTGGGACATTTGTATTTCGCTGTATTTCAAAATGACGAAATACAGTTGCTGGTGTATTTACATGTATTTAAAAAAGTTGAAATACAACCGAATCCAACAAAAATGATGTATTCTGGGAGACATTTGTATTTTTGAAAAATTATCGTGCTGAGTTTTTTTGAATTCAAAAAGTTTGGAATTGAGTAATTTGGAGAGAGAAACGTGAGCTGTTATGGAACTTCAGCTGTTATGCGTGATACACGGTTGATTTAATTTGATTTATCATTTAAAATGAAAGAAGAGAATCTGTTAGGGCTGGGCATAAATACCGAAAACTAAAAAATCGAACCGAAACTTCAACAAACCGAACTGAATCGAACTAGTTTGGTTTGGTGTTTGGTGTCCACCTTCAAAAAATCGAAACCGAAATAGCCGAACTGAAGTTTGATAAAACCGAACCGAAAAACCGAACACACACCGAAATTTAATACATTACCCAAAAAAATTAAAATAGTCCAGGCCCATTAAGTGTAAAGCCAAAAAAACCCAATTGTAACAAACCCTCTTTTGCATTTGTGTCCCTAATTTTCTACTTCAGTTAAGAAAATCAAATATGTTAAGGAAGACAACTAGGATGTGTCTTTAGGATTAATGTATGTCCTTTATGTGTTTTCTTAATTATTCTTACGGTATGTATATAACACCTAGGAATCCTATATCATGGTTATAGTTTTCTCTTCCTGTATATCCTGTTTGTTTGATTTTGATTTCAATTTATCAGTTTTATGTTTTATTGCTTTTGAGAATATGAATTAGTGTCAAGGGAATCGCTTCTAATATCATATCAAAAAAATCAAATTGAAAAAATCGAAACTGAACCAAACCGAACTTTAAAAAACCGAAAGAACCGAACCGAACCGAACTAGTTTAGTTTGGTGTTCGGTGTCCACCTTCAAAAAACCGAACCCGAAATAGCCAAACCGAAGTTTGATAAAACCGAACCGAAAAACCGAACGCCCACCCCTAGAATCTGTTCCATAAATACAACCTATTTTTATTCTGCCGGATTTTGTATTTCCGTGTATTTCAAAAACGCGAAATACAACCGAATACAACAAAAACTAGCAACGGTTTGTAAATATAAAAAAAATAGCTATAAATTGTTAGAAGCTATTAAAAGGTAGCTATTTATGTAAGTTTCACTACTTATTATTTAGTAATTCTATCTTATCCTTTATTTTACCTTTTTATAATAACTCTACCGGTACAATACATTTTCTTTGTAATATTGTAAGTTTATTCTTTAAATTGTTGGTGCGCGACATTATGAAATTAATGATGAAAAATGAGACAATATATTCATTATTATATTCATTAAAATAATATAGTACGATACAATATAATACAATACTCCAATATGTTGCAATATGGTGTATTATTTCAAACAAGCTAAAAAGGACTGAGAATTGATTTTCTATCTCAATGTTAGGCCTCCAATATTATTTCTGTATACGGTAAAAATAGGATATATGCTAAACCGGTAAGACCGGAGTCCGAGGGAAGAAAGAAATTAGCACGAGCATGAAGACTTTCTTTCAGGATCGGAGGAGTGTTTGATCCGAAGAAAGCGAAGGATATCGTTTGGTCCGGTTTCTCCATAGCCAAGTTGATCGTGGCCGTTGGTCCGGTTGATCCGTTACGCGATTGACATGCGTCGATACCGTCCTGCCATGTTTAACTGTCAATCGTACGGGTGTCAGACCGTATGACCAACCTAATCCATTTCAGAGTTTTTATTTATTTTTTAGGGCCTCTTGTTGTATGAAGCCCATTGGGCAATACTATAAATAGGGGTCATTGCCCCACTTTTGAGGGGTTGGCTTCCTCATATCAAGAACATTTTGTACTAGAAAATATATTCAAATCTCTCTCTCAATATCGGATTTTGGTCCGGATTCATTATATTCATCTCTTAGATTTATTCAATCAAGTAATACTTATATAGTAATAGAGACGTAAATCTATAGCGGATCTCTGATCATTATTATTTCCTTCATATCATATTCATACATATCTTTTTTCCACCAAATAGATTGAGGCTTAACCACATATCCTATACCTACTCACAAATTTAATTGATTATCCAAATTTGGAGTAAACAATTTCCTCTAAAGGTTACTGCAGCGTCCGAGATATTTTCTCAAATGACCGTCACTTTAAAAGTTCCTTATTTCTTTTTCGGTGTTATCGCATTTGTTTACGTTCACTTTACATTAATCATTCGCAGTGAAAAATTATCTATGATCTCACAGAGTCGTCATTTTAAATCAAGAATGATATGTCCTTTTCAATTTCGATCGTATTTTGGGTGCTTGAAGCCCTGTTAACACGATGTAATCTAGCAAGTTTCTTCTTTATTAGTGGTTTCATTTTTCTTCAAAAAGTAACGATTTATTACGTTCTATAAGCACAAAATTGTTCATTGACCTATATGAAACTTTGGCTTGCACACACTAAAATGATAATCTAATAAAACCAAAAATATAATGATCTAGAATTAGTTTCTATAAATTATTTATAAGGAACTGGCATAAAGTTTCGGATCACTGGAAGATAACATAAAGTATTTTTTTTTTATTGATTATAAATCAATTCATAAAACCCAATTGACACAACTAAGACTTCGTTTGTTTGCACTTAATGAAGGTCTTAATATTAATTATTCACATATCAATTATTAAGTCTGTTTATTTTTTAGATTTGAACCTTAATCATTAAGTGTGATTATTTTATAATATTACAACCCGTTTGTTTTTATACTATTACAGTCACTTAATGGGTCTTAATAGATCTGAATGGTTAAGATTTATAACAAACTATTAATATGATTAAGATGTTTATTCAAAGGTTTTGATACAAAGATGGCATGCAGTTCATCACTACTCCATCCATTTTCATCGCTAACTGCTGCCACCACCCACCACTTACAACCGCCATCATCAGTCACAATCACCACCACCGTGAATCATGTAGGTCAGTTGTCCCCATCATTAGCCACCATTTACAATCATCACCGCCAATCACTAATTAACGACAATCACCTCAACCATCCACCGCTATATATCGGTAACCATCATCGTCATTTACTACCACCAATAATTATCATTGTCGTCCAATACAATTATTAATTGACACCACCAACTATCACTGTTAATCATTACTGTCAGCAACAATCACTACTAGCTACTGCCCGGAAGCATCCCCATCATCAACAGAGTCCCCAATTGGTGCATCCATTACCACCATCTCTAGCCATCATTATCTCCGATGGTTATGTAATTATCTAAAAGTATTTTATTGATATAGTATTATATTAATTTAGTAAATTGGGTAAATTTTATATTCATTAATTTTAAATAAAGAAAGTGTTATATATTCAGATGTTAAGAAAATAAAATTGTCTTAATAATTTAGGTATTCAGATTTTAATACAACATATATTAAGATAATAATTAGATTAAGATATTTAAATTTTAATGCATATTTTAAAATTATATATACATTTAAATTCAGATGTCTTAATATTAATGAAAATAAATGAAGTCTAAGTGGATGACAACCAAGCACTTAACTAATTATTAAAGCATAAAAATCGAGCTTGCCGAAGGACGAGAAATCCAATATTTTATTTTATATTTTAGAGGAATCCAATCAATCCACATGTACTGTAACTAGTACTACTTACTTTATTTAATCCCTGAGTAGGGCTGTTCACGGTTTTGGTTAAAATTAAAACCAAACAAAAAATTTAACCAAATCGAATAAAAAATCTGACATTTGGTTTGGTTTGGTTTGATTTGGTTTTAAATTTTAAAAACCGATAATATTTGGTTTGGTTATGGTTCTATTAAAAAATAACCGAATAAATAACCGAACCAAACCGATAAATTATATACATAAATTTTATAATTATTTATATGTATAATATTAATTTTTCATAAATAATTATAAATATTTTATACCTTTTAATCTAATTTGATTTTTGGTCTACTTATTTCACATGATTGTTTAAGGCTCATGTTTTTAAGAATATGTCCAAGCCCATGTCTTTAAGTCTTTTAACTCTTTAAGTGTTAAGTGTAAACCTACTAACAGAAGCTCACGTTAGAGTCTAATGTCTTTAACTTAAATTTTTAGCTTTTCTTTGTCAGCCATTTGATTTTAGGTTTTTTTTTTTTTTTTTTTGAATTTATACCTTTCTTTTTTCTTGTTTGAATAAGTCCTAAACTTCTGATATTTTTCATATGAAAAGGACAGAGGTTGTAGATTTGGAGGTTCCTATAGAAGATACTTCAGTAACATCAGCATTTGCTGTAACTCAAGCACATGGTAATGCCCTAATACTTCTTCCGTGGGTAATCCTCCTAAAAAGCAGAAAAGAACAACTCCTTGTAATCGAGACCCTAGCCTTGAGGATAATGATAGAAAAACATCTGAAGTTTGGGATTTTTACCCAAAGTTTTGTTAATAAAATGCGAGAATTGAGGGCAAAATGCAATTATTGCCCCAAAGTTTGGGATCATTACACAAAGTTTTTTTATTTCATATATTTTCATTTTAATTTTAGGTAGTCTTTATGTTTAATTAATATGTATGTTTGTAAACAACAACTAAAAGCTCCTATGCTCTATTTTATTTCCAGGTATGTGTATTAAGATGACAAAATGGTGCAGCCACTACTAAGTTAGTTTTTAGCTCTATATGTAATAGTTTAGCAACTTTGGGTAACTTGAGTACTACACTATCACTAATAGTGAAAATGTTTCTATGATGTATGTTTCACCTTAAACTATAAATAAAAGTTATCATTTGAACAAAAAAAAAGACATGTCTTTTTCAACTTTTTAATGTTTTATTGATAAGTCTCATGGCTGTTAGTCATAAACCGAAAAATCGAACAAAACCGAACCAAACCGATAATAACCAAACCGGTGGTTATTATTTTATTTGGTTTGGTTATGGTTTTAGACATTTAAAAATCGACTAAATTGGTTTGGTTATGGTTTTAATCAATAACCGACCCAAACCGAACCATGAACACCCCTACTGCTGAGCTCATATGTAGAGTTGTAGCTTACTAATGTTGGAGATAGATTACGATAACTAATGTATATCCTGAGCCAATAAATTAATCGAACCAAATAATATATTAAGTCAACAAATACGACAAACACTGTGAGACTCACTAGTTTTCTGTGACAAAGGACTACAAAATTAACAAAACTATAAACTATTTATGTGTGGTAAAATAAAGATTGTAAAGTAAATACAACAAAATAAGTATTCAGAAAGAGACTGATATATTATTTAAATTTGAATTGATATCCAAATGAATAAATGAAAAGGAAAATGATGGCCAAGGCACAGGATTACAACTTGGAGGCCAAGTATACTTGGTTGCCAAGTTTCTTTGGTGGCCACGTATTCTTGGTTTCTAAGTATAGTAAATGGACAACCATTAATATAATTACAACACTCCCCTTGGATGTTCATTGAGAGATGATGTGTCTCGTTAAAATCTTATTAGGAAAAACCCTGTGGGAAAAAGTCCTAATAAAGGAAAAAGAGTACACATATTTAGAAATATGCTTTGAGAGCTGCCTCATTAAAAACCTTACCAAGAAAACCCAATGCGACAAAACCTTGGTTAAGAAATAAAAGAGTACAACACGTATTTCACTTCCCCTAACGAAGACCAAAATTCAGATGGGGGAGTCTTCGCATTCCAATCTTGAATATCATCTTCTCAAGAGTTGATGTTGGCAAAGATTTGGTGAACAAATCTGCAGGATTGTCACTTGGACGAATTTGTTGCACATCAATATCACAATTCTTCTGGAGATCATGTGTGAAGAATAACTTTGGTGAAATGGGCTTCGTTCTATCTCCTTTTATGAAGCCTCATTTTAATTGAGCTATGCATGCAACACTGTCTTCATATAATACTGTGGATATTTTTGTATCACACTTCAAGCCACATCTTTCTCTGATGAAATGTATCACTGATCTCAACAAACACACATTCTCTACTTGCTTCATGAATAGCTATTATCTCAGCATGATTCGAAGAAGTAGCAACAATGAACTGCTTTGTAGATCGCCATAATATAGCAGTACCTCCGCATGTAAACAGATAGCCTGTTTGAGATCGAGTTTTATGTGGATCAGATATGTCACGACCCAACCCCGTGGGCCGCGACCAGCTGCCCTAGCTGGGCACCCATACGTACCCGATACCCAAATTAGCATATTATCAGAATAATAATATAATAATAACATTAGTGGATGCTACAGAATTTAGCCGAAGAGCAGACTTGGCACACAGAAGCCGATAAGGCTATCATAAAACAAAACATCCCAAACATATGTACAGAACCCACACAGATGTATCCACAGACCTCTACAGAACATATCATAATCATAAGACGGGACAGGGCCCCGTCATACCCTGAACAAAGTACATATCCCGATAGCAGTAACAGACTGTACCAAAAGATGGGCTCTGTAGAAGAGAGCGCCCCAAAATAGCAGAAATGGGATCCTAAACGTGTGGATCAGCAAACCTGTCGTCTGTACCTGCGCGGCATGAAAACGCAGCCCCCGAAGAAAGGGGGTCAGTACGAAATATGTACTGAATATGCAAAGCGGAATCACAGAAGTCAAATCATAATGGTTACAGAAAATGAGTACAGAATCCAGAGTGTCAAATGCATATTTCCAAAACAGACAGAATGCGTACAGAAACATATGTCATATCATATCATATCCGGTCCCTGCCACAGGACTCGGCAGACAGAATGTGGCCACCCTCCCGACGTTGGTGCCACTATACAGAGAAATCCGAAAAAGGGGCGTGGCCCCGTATCATATAATGTCATATCAAAATGGCCATAACAGATCAGATCAGAATAGGCGGACATGGCACATCATACTCCACAGACCCATGTACGCGTATACCTGCCCCCTCACATCGGGACGCGGCGAACAATGCAGAGAATTACGCTTGACAACATATCCTGGCCCGGGCTCAGTGTGGGAAACATTGGGACATCCACGAATGGAGTAGTGAGAGACTAATGCAATTTAAAAATATCATAAGTATTTTCAAAGACTCGATGAGGCGTAGCAAAGACAAACAAATCAAATGGAGTCGGACGGAATCATAATAAATGTATTCCAGATATCATAATAAATTACAGAAGTCTAACTTTCCCGAAGTCATTCCGGGTGTCAAAATAATGTATAAGGTTTAATAGAATATTTAAAATAATATTCGTTAAGCGATTAGTAGGGTAATTAAAACATTTCTTTCAAAAATCGCTTAAAAAGGAAGCTTTAGCATATTAGGGGCAAAACCGTAAATAGTGGGCCCGCCTCGGGACAAATAAGGCGGCGAGCTCAAATTGTGCCCTCTAAGCATATAGTGTCACCTAAAGAGGTTATACAGACATTCTATGACTTTCTGAATAATTTAGAGCAAGTTTGCATAATTTCAGAAAAAGCGTATCAAAGAGGTTCAATTCTACTGAAGGAAAAACTGAAATTTTGTCTTGCGGATTCCGAGGGCCAAGAGGTCCTTCGAGGCCCGGATCCGACCCTACTACACTAAGGGCATGCCAAGGGAAGAATTGGGTTTGCTTTACATACCTTTCACGCTCCTTAAGCCTTTTCAATCTCACTTCCCGTTTTGTCGAAAAACTGCAATTGGTCAAGTTTACCAATTGTGAATTAATAAAGCCATTATTTCAACTTAAAGCATATTTGGCTACCGAAATTTCGGCAGCACTTCCCCTATACATATGACATCCCGAGAATTCAACTCGGCTATAAATCATCAACAACAACCCAAACGACAACAACAATATCAACAATGAACATTAAAAACACAAATATCCTTCAACTAGTCATTTTTCTCACAAGTTGACATAATCTTCAATTCAACCCAACTTTCAACTAAGATCAATAATTTCGTATTCAACAACCATCATGATCATCACCATATAAATCTAAAGACATCTCATACCATTTCCCTTAGGATATACACTTGATATACATGACATACACTTTTCCGCCAAAAGCATAACTTATGCAAAACATCAAATCTTTGGCATATAATTTCATAACAAGTTTCCAACTTCCAAATTCATCAATGAACATCATAATTCACAACCAAACACTTCATTTCCTTAATGTCGGAAAATCATACTAAAACGACATAAGTGTTCACATTCCAATTCAACACAAACTTATATCATTCTATCTTAATTCACATTACAAACATCACAATACCAACACTCCAACACATTACACAACTTGATTCATATTTATTCCAAGACCATTACACCACACGGCCATATGCTCATTTTGCAACATCAACTAAATTCATCCAACTTTCAATTCCCATATGCATTTCATTACAATCATGACTAGATTATAACATAAATTCAACACATAGAGGCTATATATGTAGTATATACCCACGGCCACACACTCACACACACACCCACTTTGCAAACTTCTATTTCTTCATACAATCAACACATTTCCATAAACTACAACACAATCAAAACTTCATAACACCAATAAAAGGTAGAAATTCTTACCTTTTCTTCAAGTTTTCTTCACTTGGACTTGTGTTCAACTTGGAGATTCTAGAGCTCCCCACTCCAAACCAACTATACCAAGATGCAAAGAAACCTTGAATTAGTAGGAAATCAACAAGAATTGAATTTTTGGGACAAGATTTTTGAGGGCTATTTTTGCCCATCAAACCCGAGAACCTCACTTTCTCTCCTCTTCTATTTTTTTTTGCTCTTGCTTGCTTCTAATGGATACACATGAAGACTTTGTCTTCTTATATAAAGTTGTCACATGCCATGCACATGACATAATTAATTTGGGCTTGGGCCAAGGCCTACTATGGCCGGCCACCCTTGTCTCTTTGGGCTTCAATTTGTTTCACATTTTGCAAGCCCAATAAGGTGTGGATCGTATTTTGTAATTCCCGAAACTAATTTCCAAAATTCCAAAATTACCCTTAGCCTTGTCCCACGCTTTCATGATTCTATTCTTTCATGCATAACTCCTATGTTCAACAAAATATCAAATTTGACATTATATCTCCAAAAATCCAATATTTCCAAGTTTTTCCAAACGTGTGAAAACACGGGATATAACAAGATAAATAACCTGCATCTGCATAACCAACAAGATTTGTACTACGATTGTTAACATAAAACAGACCCATATCGCTAGTTCCCTTCAGATTTCGCAATATATGCTTAACTCCGTTCCAATGTCTTCGTGTAGGAGAAGAGTTATATATTGCTAACAAATTAACAGAGAATGCTATGTCCGGTCTTGTAGCGTTAGCAAGATACATAAATGCACCAATTGCACTAAGATATGGTGTTTTAGGACCAAGAAGCTCTTCATTTTCTTCCTGAGGTCAGAACGAATCTTTACTCACCTCAAGTGAGCGAACAACCATTGGAGTACTTAAAGGATGCGCATTGTCCATGTAAAATCGTTTTAAAACTTTTTCGGTATAAGCAGATTGATGGATAAAAATCCCATCTGCTAAATGTTCAACCTACAAATCAAGACAAAATTTTGTTTTTCCGAGATATTTCATGTCAAATTATTTCTTTAAATATTCAATCGCCTTTTGGAGCTCTTCTAGAGTTCCAATTAGGTTTATGTCATCAACATAAACAACAAGTATAGCGAACTCTGATTTTGTTTTCTTAATAAAAACACACGGACAAATGGCGTCATTTATATAACCTTCATTTATCAAGTACTCACTCAAGTGATTATACCACATGCGCCCTGATTCTTTTAAACCATATAATGATCTTTGTAATCTGATTAAATGCATCTGCCAAGACACTAAACTAATTGCTTCAGGCATTTTAAATCGTTCAGGAATTTTTATATAAATTTCATTATCAAGTGAACCATAAAGGTAAGTTGTAACCACATCCATCAAATGTATATCAAGGTTTTCATGTACAGATAAACTGATGAGATAACGAAATGTTATGCTATCCATAACGGGTGAATATGTTTCTTTATAGTCGATACCGGGTCTTTGAGAGAATCTTTGTGCAACAAGGCGTGCCTTGTATCTCGCAATTTCATTTCTGTCATTCCTTTTCCTCACACCAACTGGTTTTACACCATTAGGTGTTTGGACTACCCGTCCAAAAACTTCACGTTTGGCAAGTGAATTCAATTTTGATTGAACTGCCTCTTGCCATTTTAACCAATCATATCTTTGTCTACATTCTTCGACAAATTGAAGTTCCTGACCCTCAATGTCTTTCATAATATTCAGTGCAATATTATATGCAAAAACATTATTCACCATAATTGTCACGACCCAACTAGGTCCGCGACGGGTACCCGGGGCTAACCACCGAGCACCGCTCGCTCTATTGCTCATCTTACTCATTTAATGCTCTTTTTATCACATTTATACTCAAGCGTAGGAAATTCATATTTCATATGAAAATATAAATACCCTTATATACATGTGCCTTTTGGCTATCAAAATAGTGATATATATATATCATCTCGTGAGACCATCTAACCCACACTGCGCATCTACGAGCCTCTACTGGAGTGCCAAACATGAGGACGGGATAAGACCCCGTCATACCCAAAAATACATATACATGACTATATACACAAACGAATAATCAAGCACCTCCGGGACAAGGGAGTGCTTCCAAGCAGCTGACAGCTACTACGGATCTGGATCGAGCTCTCCTGCCTATCTACATGTGGGCATGAACACAACGTCCAAAGAAAACGGACGTCGGTACGAACATTGTACTGAGTATGAGAGGCATGAACAATGAAAGAAGACAATGATATAAAGGGATTATCAATATGAAACATCTGGATCTGACTGACAAATATATATAAAAGAAGTAATGCATGCTATCTTACTCATACTCATCATCATATCATATATGCAAAATGTGTAAGCTGCCCGTCCATATCGGATCAGTGTGATAATCAGTAACATTAGCCTGCGTCCATGCCTCCCGCATTCGGGGTATCATCTCATGTCGCCCACTAGTGGTGTCTGCCCATGCCATCTGGCCATGGTGTATACGTATAGCTGCCTGCCTTAGCGGTGACTGCCCGGCCAACTAGGCGCGGTGTTATATCATCATCATCATAATATGCTCATCATGGTATGCTTATCTTATCATAGTACATGCATAAGGATCAAGATCAACTATACTTTATCGGGGTGACGTAGGGTCGTGATCTCCCGATTTCATTATGGAGCAATCATCGACATCCTGCCTCACCTTGAGGGAATGAGCATATAAGGTGAGTATAAGCAACAAATCGCATCATTAACATCATAGGGGTATCACATCATATGTATTAGAATTTCTATACTTTACTCATTACCTTGTGTAGCTAATTATAGACATAGACTCATCTCTTCCGGAACTTAAGAGATTCATGGATAAGAAAGAAAGTCATGCTAAAGGATTCATGCCATAGAAAGAAAGGACTAGCCTCACATACCTTTGACGTTTAGCTAGGCTAGCGCTTGCTTGTTCTCCTTCGATATCTTGTTTCTACCTTCAAGAGAGAATTCACATTTGCGTTAGTTAATCAACTATAAGAACGCGCCACTAATTCTAGGGAAGGTTGGGCGGCACTTCCTTGGTTTATACTAACTTTTCCACATGCTATATGAACTCCCACACATTCACAATAACATTCACAATATCACAATAAAAAATCACCAACATTCATAGTTCAACCCAACTACTATCCAACCATAACACTACTCACTTATTAATGACCCATTTCCTATGTCTTTCTACAATTCAAGTATCTTAACCTTCCAATACCTTAAACAACATGTTATAGTCATGAAACTTACCTTAGATGGTGGTTGAACAAGCTTTGAATGGAATCTCTCCTCTAGCACCCAAACCCTACTTCACTTCTTTTGGGTTTTCTTGAGAAAGATGAACTTTAGCTAGGTCTCATACACTTTATTTCATGGATTTGGTGTTATTGATCATGAATTTCCCTTGGTTTTTCTTGTGATGAAGAGTAGAGAGTATTCTAGAGGTTTCTAGAGAGAAATATCGTGAAGATGAAATGAATTTTATGAGCTGGGGTCTCCTTTTAATGACTTAAAATCTATTCCGGAATGAACAGTGACTGAAGTGCACAGTGGTCGTAAACCCACTTTACGGGCCGTATACTAGTTTACGGTCCGCCCTTCATGACCGTATTTAAGCATATCAGAAACAGAAAGGCATGCTGGAGATCATGGCAATTTACGACTCAATTTACGGGTCGTATTTCGATTTACAGTCCGTATTCCAAGTCGTTTTTAAACATTTGAAGCATTTGACAGAAAGTTGAAATTTTGCTAGTTGAAATACGACATGGCAGTATACGGGCCGTATACCACTTTTCGGTCCGTATTCCATTTTACGACCGACTGGCCAAAATGCAAATCTAAAACTTTTCACTGTACGTTCACGGGGAAATTTTTGAGGTGTAACAATAATCTTCGATCGATTCAAATCTATCCCATCACCATAAGAACTTAATGATAGTTCTTTACTCACTTGAGTCTCGGGTTCCCTGATATCTTCAGGAGTATGAGGATTAATCAGATCTTGAATATTTTCATGATATTCTTTCATAGTGTCACTCTGATAATTTTTCGTGTTTTTTTTTTTAGGATTTTTATCCTTGGAACCTAATGGCCTATCACGCTTTAGGCGTGTATGAGATTCAGAGGCTATGACACTAGTAGAATGTCCCTTTGGGACATCAATTCAGATAGGCACATTCTCTGCAGGGATATATGTCTTAGTTATTCTTTTCAAATCAGGAAATACGTCTGCATTTGATTTGCTATTTTCTGCAAGAGAATGATCTTCTGGATCTCCTGTTCACATATAGGGGCATGTGGATCAAAATGAGATAGTGATGAAACTTTCCACGCGATTTCTCTTTTGATTTCGTTTCTCTCTCCCCCTAATTGTAGGAAATTTGTTTCATCAATCGATAATCTGCAAATCGAGCAGTGAATAAATTTCCAATTAATGGCTCAAGATAGCGAATAATAGAGGGTGATTCAAACCTAATATATATTCCTAACCTTCTTTGGGGGCCCATCTTACTGCGTTGTAGTGGTGCTATCGGCACATATACAGCACAACCAAAGATTCGAAGATGAGCAATATTTGATTCATGACCAATTGCTAATTGTGACGGGGAGTATTTATTATAATGAGTCGGTCTGATACGAATAAGAGATGTTGGGTGTAAAATAGCATGACCCCAAATGGTAGTCGGCAATCGTGTTTTCATAAGTAGCGGTCTTGCTATCAATTGTAGTCGTTTAATAAATGACTCAGCAAAGCCATTTTGGGTATGAACATGAGCTACAGGATGTTTAACTTTTATCCCAACTGACAAACAATAATCATCAAAAGATTGAGACATAAATTCTCCGGCATTATCGAGGTGTATAGCCTTAATAGGATAATCCGGAAACTGTGCCCTTAAGCGTATTATTTGTTTCAATAATTTCGCAAACGCCAGGTTGCGAGACGATAGGAGGCACACATGAAACCATCTTAAAGATGCGTCTATTAGGACCATAAAGTATCTGAATGACCCACAAGGTGGATGAATAGGTCCACATATATCCCCATGTATACGCTCTAGAAAGGTAGGGGATTCAATGTCAACTTTTATTGGTGATGGCTTAGCCATCAATTTACCCTGATAACAAGCGGTACATGAAAATTTTCCACTTCCAAGAATCTTCAGGTTCTTAAGTGGATGCCCATTTGAATTTTCAATAATTCATCCCATCATTATTGATCCAGGGTAACCTATTCGGTCATGCCAAAGCACAAAAGTACTAGAGTCATTAAACTTCTGGTTTACGATCGAGTGTGCTTCAATTGTACTAATTTCTGCATAATACAGGCCAGATGATAAAGTTGGTAATTTCTCCAAAACATATTTTTGGCTGGAGACATTCTTTGTATTGACAAGATATTAATCATTTATTTCGTTTAATGTCTCAACGTGATACCCATTATGGCGGATATCTTTGAAACTTAACAAGTTTCTTGGGGATTTAGAAGAAAATGATGCATCTTCTAGAACAAGTTTCGTCCCCTTAGGTAGAAGTATAGTAGCTCTTTCGGAGCCTTCAATCAATTTCGAATTGCCGGAAATTGTATTAATATTTCCCTTTTTCCTAAGCAAGTGAATAAAGTATTTCTCATCTTTGAATATGACATGTGTTGTTCCACTAATCAATCACACAAATATCTTCATGATTGGTCATTGATCCAAACAAAATTTGAGGAATTTTCATGTATTCTTTAAAATGAAAGAATAGACAAAGTTAACACTAAAGTAGATATTATTATTAAACAAAGCATTACACAAACTTTATTTACATAACTATGGAAACATAACTATTATAGCTAATAGTAACAATATGGAAGAAAATATCTAAATTATTAAGATCCATCACCGATCAGATTATCTATTTTTTCTTCAAGGAGTTTAAAGAAATCTGCCACATTTAGATGCGTGGGCTCAACATTATCTTCAGTAATAAAATTTGCTTCAGCATTCTTTTCTGCCTTTTTGAGAGAGACTTGATAAAGATCAACTAGATGCTTTGGCGTATGACAGGTACGTGGCCAATGCCCCTTTTCTCCACATCAGTAGCATTTATTTTCTGAATCTCTCTTTTGCACAGCTTCATGCTTTTCATCCTTGTTTTTACATGCTGGTGGGGAAGGATATTATTTAGTGCAAGACGAGAATCATGATTGAAATTTCTTCCTCAACCATGGCCATGACCACGACTGGGGCCACGATCTCTTCCACGCCTAGAATGGTGAAAATTTGCTTCATTCACTTTAGGAAATGAGATAGTATTAGTAAGTCGCTTTCATGATTTTTCATTAATAATTCATTATGTTGTTCAGCTACTAGAAGATGTGAAAGTAGTTCAGAATATTTCTTGAACCTCATCTCTCGGTATTGTTGCTGCAGGAGCATGCTCGAGGCAGGAAAAATGGAGAATGTTTTCTCCAGCATATCATGATCAGTGATATTTTCCCAACATAATTTCAACTGAGAAATAATTTTAAACATGGCAAAATTATACGCACAAATAGATTTAAAATCTTGTAGCCTCAAATGGATTCAATCAAAACATGCTTGTGGAAGCACAACCATCTTCAGGTGGTCAAATCTATCTTTTAAATTATTCCACAGCATAAGAGGATCTTTAACAATAAGATATTTCATTTTCAAGCTCTCATCAAGGTGATGGCGGAGGAACATCATTACCTTGGCACGGTCTTGATTCGATGCCTAATTTTTATCTTTGATGATTTCTGCCAGACCTATCGCATCAAGATGAATTTCGGTATTAAGAACCCAAGACAGGTAGCTTTTGCCAGATATATCTAAGGCAACAAATTTACGTTTAGAAAGATTTTTCATTAACTAAGAAAAATAAAGTCAATGCCTTCGAGGCTTTCAAAGTATTTGATCGAGATGACAGAATCTCGTGTTGATAACGTGTTATAAAATAAAGGTTATAAAGTAAATACACCACAATAAATATATAGAGAGAGACTGATATATTATTCAACTTTGAACTGATATCCAAATGAATAAATGAACCTCCTATTTATAGGAGGAAAATGATGGCCAAGGCACAGGATTACAACTTGGAGGCCAAGTTTCCTTGGTGGCCAAGTATTCTAAGTATTCTTGGTTTCCAAGTATAGTAAATGGATAACCATTAATATATTTACAACATTCTGTACGAATTTCGTGATATTTTCCCTTTCTAGCATATTTCGAGAAGAACAATGTTTTTTTGCACTCAGAATTTTTAAGGTTTTGAGCTTTTCATTTTAGTTTTATTGAAATATGATGATGGCATGTATATAACCTCAAGTTATAAAAGTACTTTAATATGTGGCGAACGTCTTTATTTTTATTTTTAAACTCCATAATCAATTATATACTGATATATAAAATAAAACATAGGAAATAACAATTTTTAAGAATTTCAAATAGTATAGATAATTAAAGTGCAAATCATAAAAAGGCTAAAAATAGTCATGAACTAATGAAAATGATGCAATTTCATATGTCTTTTATTTTCTTTTTGGCACAAAAAAGCTACGACCATTAACCAGCAAGTGGAGCAAAATAAAGTATTTATGTTCTCCATTTGCTTTTAGGCACAAAAATACTCGTACCGTTAGTCAAATAATTAAGAGATGATTTCGATAATATGCAATCCAACATAAAATATTACATCCTTATACCTATATTTTTAATTTACATCTGTATACTTAATTTTTCACGGTATATAACTTTATACACTTATTGTAGATAATATATCAACCTTGTATAAAAAGGGTAATTCGCAGGAATGCCCTTACTAATTTTTGGGTAGTCTTGAATTTTTGATCTTCACTAGAAGAACCCCTTGGCTTCGGGTTTGAACCACTGCTAAGTCAAAAATTAAAAAAAAAATCGTAAGGTAGAGTTTGGATTCGCAAGACAGAGATTTGCCTGCAAAACTCTGCCTGATCAGGCAGAGTTTTGAGACAAACTCTACATTAAGGCAGAGTTTTGCCTTCTGGCATGCTAAAACTCTACCTTAAAGCAAAACTCTGCCTTAAGGCCTAACTTTGGCCGGATCGAACAGGCCCAATTTTACTACAAAATTCTGTCTTGCAAAATTGTCTTCCTTTTTTATTTTTTTTTATTGAGCCCTGGTTCGAATCCCAAACCTCATGGTATCAGGTGAAAGGGACAAAAATTAAAGACCACCAATTTGAGGGGCAAAAATTAAAGACCAGTGCATTTGAAGGGTACTCCGCACAAAAAAAATGGTATAAAAGTGTATAATAGTCTTTAAGAGATGTTTATACACACTTTTACACTATTATTCAAACTTATAGAAAAATTGATTTTGATCCCCTAAGGATACACCCAAAATCACCATGAAAAATTGCTAAGAAACCTGTCATGGAGCCATCTTTTTCTGCCATGAAAACACCATAAAAAATCATAAAAACAGAGCAGCTCCATAACCCAGCTGATTCTCCCACCAAGCTCTACAAACAAAGCACCACAGAAAGCTCTCACCTTCAACCACCATCTCTCTCGAAGCTTTAGTTGAGGTTGAGATTGTTGAAATTGTTGAAATCTGGAGGTCTTTACAGATCTGAATACAAGCAGATCTTCACAGATCATTGCCAACGATGATGATGGCTAAGTCGGGTTAAAAAATAAAAATGGACTAAAACTGATAACTATTTTCCCCTAATTAATCTAGAGTATAAAAATCCCCATAATCAATGGAACAAATATGCTCCAAAGCTATTGAAAATAATTATAAAAATCACGTGGAGCAAATATGCCCCTCTCCAGTAACGGATTCCACATCATATATAAATTAACATAAAGTAATCTATATACTTTTCTGAATTGAAAATATTTGGATAAAAAAAAACAATCTCAGTAATGGTTTAACACAATTAAAGAATTAAATAATAAAACTAATAATCTCACTTATAATATAACACAATTAGTTAACTAAATAAAATTACCTGTAAGAGCGCAGTTAAGAGCGAATTTCCTCCACCCTCTCCAAGGATCAAGACCAGTACCCACAAGTAGCCGTGAAGGATGAAGCCTTCAATTCTAAGATTCAATTTTCAGCTTAACCTATTTCAACAGGAAGAAAAATCAATTCAAATTTTTAAATTTTTAGATGAACACGTTTAAATAGATAAAAAATCAATTCAAAAATTCAATTTTTCTGCTGAATCCTTCAATTCAAAGATTCAAATTTTCAACTAAAGCTATTACCATTAGTCAATTTTTGTTAGATTTAGTTTATCAATCTATATATAATATAAAGCTAGATATAAACAATCATATGTGGCATTTCTGTATAACCTCCATTGCCATTTATCTTTTTTCTTTTTTTTTTGACTTTTTCTCTCATTTTTTAAAATTATTTCATTTTAAATAACTATCTCCTATAATTACATTTCATAACTTCTACTTTTAATCATTAATTAATTATATTCATAACTCTAAAGCTTCGTAACCGCCAAAAGAATTATTGTGCAAGAGATTCGCACATTGGCCCTTTGCTTTCTCAAAGAAAACCAAAATTGAGCCGTTTGCTACGGTGCTCATGGATCAGTTACAATTTTTTTTTTTTTATTGCTGTCCTTCAAATTAATTACAAACCATTCACGTCCATATCCTGTATATTTTAATAGCCTGATAGGCTTCAAACATGGGTAAGCCCCACCTTCAAGTATTCGTGCCATTTACTAGATTCTTCTTCTCAGAAATGTATCTATGCCAAAAGTATTCATGATCAAGAGGCTCAACGTTGTTCAAATTATAAACTGATCTTGTGTGTTTCAAACGCAAATGATTTCCCCTACTTCCTGTTGAATTTTGCTTGAACAAGGGATCCGGTTCATATAATCGATGCTGAAAAATAATTCAATAGCGTTTTTGGTGAATGCATTTATATATTTTGGAGGCTAAGTATTTGGATGAATAAAGTCTTTCATAAACTGGTTGAAACTCTTTCTTAAGCCTGTGAATCATTGTTGGTAATTCCTCTCATCTTCCTTAGTTGCTACAAGTAACAAGTCGTACAGACTTCAGAGAGTCGGTCTTGTGTTTTAATTGCCCTATTGCTCCTTTTATTTCTCTATATTTATAAGGGTGTACTCATATATATGGTAGATAGAAATTTGCTTAGTTTTTCTTTGGTCCGTAATAGTAATTATTATATTACTTTTTTTTACCTTAAATATTGGAATTTTCATATTACGTTCATGTTAGATTAAAAATTAGTCTTGTAGTTAAGTTTAGTGTCTCATTACATTGTTAATGCAAATATGATATTCATGTTGGATTGCTTTGTTTTCTGTTGATGTGATTTCTCAACATACTAAAGATAATTTTCACCCCAAAAAAATGCTTTTATTGTTTTTACGTATAGTATGCCCTAAAAAGATATATAATCTTTGAGATAAAGTGATTTTTGACTATGGATTAAACGGAATTGTATATTCTTACCCTAGGAATATCAGTATTGTTTTGTGTATATTAAGAATCGTGAAAGTGAGAGGGGTGGATTACGATTTATTCAATCATAATGCTTATCTATTTATTTTTATCCTTTCATCTTATTTTTTTTCAGTTTACATTATTAAAAAAAATTAGCTCATGCTTGGATTCTTTAGTTACTTATAGTTTCTTTTTGAAAAAAATGAACGTTTAAAAAAGAAAACTCTGAAAAAGAAAAAAATAAGAAATTAATAATATAAAAGGTAAAAGAAAGGAAAGAAGGAAATGAACTGTAAAGACAACAATTGCGTAAAATAAAATCAGTTTGATTTTGTGAATTTGGAGTCCACGGTTTCGCCCTTGCTCTTCTTTGTTTTTTCCTTTTGAAAGAAAAACAAAGCACCAAAGAAAGTAAAGAACTAGCTCGAAATCAAGCAAGGAATGAAACCCTAGAAAATAATATATATAAATATTGTAAAATTTAACTGCATAATGAGAGTGTATATCACACACATATATAGATATGAATGCACAGATGTAGATCAATTTAATTGAAATTCTTTTTCTTTCTTTACACGTTTTTAGAGAAATCACCTACTATTTAATTATATAAAAATTAACTATATTTAAAATACAAAAAATTAAGTAGTGGATTACAAGTTGAATTGAATATATTCGGATTTGAAGCTAAGAATATTTTCTAAAATATTTTTAATATCCAAATATTATGGAAAAAATTATTTTATAAATTTAATGATGTTTTATTATTCGCGTGTAGCGCAGATGAGTTCACTAGTTGTGTATATAGTTACGTACCGAGATAACCTTTTCACAATATGAAGTTCTAAACTGTCAACTTAGCAAAAGAAGTATTTCTTTATGCTAGTAGGTGACATATTTGTTCCACTTGGCTAACCGTAAGTGTATTTTTGTGTCAAAAAATAAGTATAATTGCTTTACTTTCAATAGTTTAGGGATATATATGCTCCATTTGGCCCACAATAAGAGATTATTGTGTCAGCAAACAAAAAGCATAATTACTCTGTTTTCTATAATTTAGGAACATTTTTCCAAAATAATACAAGACCTGTAGTATTCTATCAGAAAAATTATTTTTGTGCCTCATACAATTGACAATAATTGTGTGAATTTTTTTTTATCTCACAAGTCTGTGGACCCAAACGAGAAATGTAAGATTTGAATCTCACAACTTGTAAGACAAAAAGAAGACTCGTAGTATTCACTCCGTTTCAATTTAGGTGGTACTATTTGACTTGATACAAAATTTAAGAAAAAGAGGAAGACTTTGAAATTTGTGGTCTAAAACAAACCTTAGACATTTATGTGGCTATAAATCAATAAAAGGAAGATTTTAAAGTTAAGTTGTTCTAATTATAGAAGTGTGACATTCTTTTTTAATGGACTAAAAGGAAAAATGTGTCACATAAATTGAGACAGAAGGAGTGATTATTATCAATTCGATAAACTATAATGCACAAAATAATATTTTTTGTTACTCCCTCCGCCCCAATTTGTTGACACTGTTCACTTTTCGAGAGTCAAACTTCTTAATTTTGACCGTGTGATTGAACATAGTATTATTAAAATTATAGAAATAAAATTTACATATTTGAAAACTACGTGAAAAGTACTATAAGTCACCAGAATTAATAATTTAAAGTATTTAAAAGACATAAAAAAATTACGATCAAAGAACAACTCATTTGATTCTCGAAAAGCGAAAATTGTCAAACAAATTGGGACGAGAAAGTAATATATCTCCTACGAACAAGGAAGAATCTAGAACCAAGAAAGGAATAAGTATACCAGCCCCACCATTCCCCCGAGTTCGGAACCTAAATGACCCGACAAAAAGTCAAACGAACCAAAATACCTCAAGAAAAAAAAAACGAGATACATAAGTACCTTTAACGCAACAAATTGTTGCATTAAAGGAGTTAACCATAATGACATGGTTAACTTCTTTAATGCAACAATTTATTGCGTTAAAGGACCAAGATAAACTCGCATCGGGTTCCACCACTGGTCCCCCACTTCAACATAGCAAAATAAAAAATAAAAAGCCTAAAACCTCCATTAAAGGACCAAAAGCTTGGGTCCCACCTAAAAAAAAACCCCATTTTCTATTAAAATCTCGTTTGTGAAGTAAAGTTTCTAGCTATATTCAATTCAAGGAACAAGATTCGAAGATTGAATTTCGAAAAAAAGCTACATGCAACTTGATTCAAACAATCCTACAACAAGCTTTGACCAAGGTATTTTACTATAAACTTTCTAATTATTTTGTTAAATACATTATAATCCTAAGCATGATTAAAGTTTCATAGTCTCGAATTTCAAAAAATGAATTGTATTTTTGCATTTTTGGCTTCGTCTTCCACTGGCAATTTCGAACTGCCGAAACTGCCAGTGTTTTTTAATTAATTTTTTTGCTAGTTAATTTATTATTTATTAATTGATTATGAATTGTGTAATTAGGAAAATATTGTAATCTCCTATTATTTGTTAATTATCTCATTGTTAATTTATTTATTTGTGTAATTCTTTATCCTATGTTAATTATTAATGTGCTAATTAGTTATCTAATGTTATGTGTTAATTATTTGATTAACTATCAAATAGTTAGTTAATATAAATTCCCCTTAAATAAATTAGTTCATTATTACTTTAATTGTATTTTGAAAAATAATTAGTTAGAAATTAGTTAGTTCATATAAGTTCTGACAAAAATTAGTCATTTAACATAATTCTCATAATTCACAAATTTTGAATAACGAACGATAATCTAAATCCTTAGTTTAGTATAAGTTATTTAACATAATTTCCCATCAAATTAATTAGCTTTTTAATATAAACTTTTAGTTAAGAAATTAATTAATTTAGTAATTTTTAATTAGATATAATTATTCAAAAAATATACTCCTTCCGTCCCAATTGAAGTGTGTTACTTTCCTTTTTTTTTGTCCCAAAAAGATTGCATCTTTCTACATTTAGTAAGTTTTGGCAAGTTTTAGACCACATAAACCTAGGAAATATTTCGTGCCGTTGCCCAGTGAATAGACTAACGAAGGGTAAGAAGTATATGATGTTTCTACGAGCAAGAAGTAGTACTTAACGTTTTCCATTAAGATTCCAAAGACGTTTGAAGCACGAGAAGAAAGTTCATTTAAGAATGTCAAGCATAAGTCGTGTTTTTGGGAAGGGTTCACAAGGTACCGAGTTAATGTTGACTTAATGATGTCTTAAAGAAGAGTTATAACGCCCCCTCGATTGTTAATGAAGTGTGAAAGAAGTGCTAAGAAGGTTCCATAAGGATTGGGGATCAAACGAGTTGTCGAGAACAAGTTTCGAAAAATTGTGGATTATACGGTCCTTTGTACGGACCGTATAAAAGATACAGCCTGTATATCTGACCGTATAAGCTGATCAGAATTGGAGCATCCACTGGAACCATTATACGGTCACACATACGGAACATATAAATTGTACGGACCGTATGTGTGTCCGTGTAACTTGGTCGGGACAAATTTTTTAGGTTTTAAATAAGGGACCCAAGTTCATTATTTTCATTTCCCATCTTCTCTCTAACCCTCTCCACACTCTTTTAACATAAACCCAAGAGAAATCAAGAGTAAAACACTAAGAGTTGATGGAATCAAGAACATGAATGCTCACTAGGGTTGTACAAGTCAAGAAATCTCCTTGGATTGAAGCTAGGGTTTTTCTCAAGAGAAGTATTTTCATCCAAAGGTCATTCTCATACTCTCAAAGGTAAGTTTTATGATCAGTTCATGTTTTTTGGAGTATTGAGAGGTTGAAAGACTTGGATTATGGAAGGAAATAGAAATGGGTTACAAATATGAGAATAGTGACATTTTTGAGTAATAGCTTAATATGAATCATGATTCTTCATATGTTACGAGTATAGTTATGTTATAAATGATATTAAGAACATGGGAGAAACATTATATAAGGATGAATGTAACGTTGTATTATGACCATGGCTATGGATGCCCTTGAAATAGAAGTAGGAGAATTGAATAACACATGGTCGTTGAAGATTGTTGAATATGATATGATGAATGTTATTATTGACGTTTGGGAGTTGTTATATGATATGGAGAGAGTTGTATATTTGTATAACATTTTTTTGTAGCCATGAGAGCGCACACACACACACACACACACACACACACATATATATATATATATATATATATATATATATATATATAGGCATATGCTGCCCTTGAGATCATGTATGTTAAGGTTAGGTATGATGACTAGCAGGATGAGTGGTGCTCGGTAGTCAGCTCCGGGTACCTGTCATGGCCCCCCCTAGCCGGGTCGTGACAAAAGTGGTATCAGAGCAGTTCCGTCCTAGGGTGTGTCTACGAGCCGTGTCTAGCAGAGTCTCGTTTATGGGTGTGAAGCGCGCCACACTTATAAACAAGAAGCTGCGGGGCATTTAGGAAAAATGACCATTTTTCTTCTTATTAGATCGTGCGATAGAGCTATGTTATAAGATTTTCTCCTCCCTAATTGTGCGTTATGATTTCAGCTATGCCGGTAAAGAGAAAAGCTACCGCGCCTAGAAGGGAAAGGCTACTATGGCACAACGAGTGGAGAGGGAGCCACCAACGGATATAGAAGAAGGTGAATCTCATAATGAGGCTCCATCTAATACCTCTCCCACTCCGCCTGTTCTAGAAGAACATGAGGGGGCTTCAGCTCCAGCTCCTATGCCTCCAGTTCCTCCACCGGCTACTTCGGGTCAACATATGACCGAAGCTATTCAGCTACTGACATAGTTAGTTGCCGCTTAGGCATAGCAGTAGAGTACGGGTCCAAGTGACTGGGCAACTAGTACTCGAGCCCGGGATTTTATGAGCTTAAACCCTCCAGAGTTTTTCGGGTCAAAGCCGGATGAAGACCCACAAGGTTTTATTGATGAGATGTTGAGAACATTGAAAATTACCCATGCCTCCGAAACTGAATCTGTGGAGTTGGCATCTTATAGACTCCGGGATGTGGCGGTCCTTTCGTATAATAATTGGATATCTTCAAGAAAAGAAAATGCACCTCCCCCAGTTTGGCAAGAATTCGTGGATGCCTTCATCCATCACTATTTGCCACTCGAGGTTCGTCGGGCCAAGGCTGATAGATTTCTGAATCTTAAGCAAGGAAACATGAGTGCCCGAGAGTACAACCTTTACTTTAATTCATTGGCTAGATATGCCCCGACTATGGTGGCCGATATGGGGGATAAAGTGCATAGATTTGTGAGTGGCCTAGGGCCACATTTGTTTAAAGATTGTTTGACAGCCTCATTACAAGAGGGGATGGATATTTCCCGTATTCAGGCCCATGCCCAGAACTTGGAAGAGCAGCAACATCCGCAAAGGGGTGAGCGCGATATTGATAAGGGGCAGAGTAAGAAGGCCAGATCTATGGGTGCCGGTAGCGACTATAGAGGTGGATCGAGACGGTCACATTCCAGATATTCAGGCCAGTCGGCGACTAGCGCACCTCCTTGATTTGCAGGTAGGAGATTTGATCGCCCCGTTCATTTAGGATAGGGTAAGAGTTCGAGGGTCTCAGGTTCTCAATTTAGGGGCAATCCTAGCTAGCGCAGAACACCAGTACCGTGATGTAGCCAGTGCGGTAGATTGCATTCCGGACAGTGTCGCCGAGGTTCAGATGCTTGCTATGCCTGTGGCCAGGTTGGGCATATGATGCGAGATTATCCATCGATGAGTGGTAGAGTTGGGGTTCAGCCCACAGGATCAGCAGCTGGATCTTCTTCCGTGCGCCCGATAGGGCAGACTCCCCAGATTCCAGCGGGTCGCGGTAGGGGCAGAGGGGGAGCGTCCAGTTCAGGTGGCGCCCAGCCCCGTATTTATGCTCTAGCCGGACGCCAGGATCTTGAGTCCTCCCCGGATGTGGTTACAGGTATATTGACTATATTCTCTCATGATGTTTATGCGTTGATTGATCCGGGTTCTACGTTGTCTTATATTACTCCATATATTGCTGGTCGTATTGGGGTAAAACCCGAGCCAATTAAACCTTTTGAGGTATCTACTCTGGTTGGTGATCCGTAGTAGTTAGACAAGTATACAAGAATTGTATAATTGTGGTGTGTGATCGTTAGACTAAAGTTGATCTAGTTGAGCGGGAAATGTTAGATTTTGATGTGATTATGGGTATGCATTGGTTGGCCTCTTGTTATGCCAATGTCGATTGCCGAATGAAAGTAGTTCGATTCCGGTTTCTGGGAGAACCCGTGCTTGAATGGAAATGTAATACAGCATCTCCTAGAGGTAGGTTTATTTCCTACCTTAAGGCAAGAAAGATGATAGCTAAAGGCTATATTTATCAGTTAGTCCGAGTTTAGGACACCGAAGAAAAGCCACCGACTTTTCAATCCGTCCCGATAGTGAATGAATTTTCAGATGAACTCCTAGGTCTTTCTCTGGAAAGAGAGATTGATTTTGCTATTAATGTGTTACTGGACACCAAGCCTATTTCTATTCCTCCTTACCGAATGGCTCCCGCAGAATTGAAAGAGCTGAAGGCTCAATTGAAAGATTTGCTTGTGAAAGGATTCATTAGGCCCAGTTCATCACCATGGGGAGCATCAGTCCTATTTATGCGAAAGAAGGATGGTTCTTTACGAATGTGTATTGATTATAGACAGCTGAATAAGGTGACGATAAAGAACAAATAACCTCTCCTGAGAATCGATGATTTGTTTGACCAATTACAGGGTGCCAAGTGGTTTTCCAAAATAGAACTGAGGTCAGGATATCATCAAGTGAGAGTTAGAGAAGAAGATATTCCTAAAACAGTTTTCAGAACGAGATATGGTCACTATGAATTTCGGGTAATGTCATTTGGGTTGACTAATGCTCCGGCGGTGTTTATGGATTTGATGAATAATGTATTCAGGCCTCTCTTAGATCTGTTCGTGATCGTGTTCATTGATGATATTCTTGTATACTCTCGGACAGAATCATAGCATGCAGACCATTTGCATATTGTCCTTGGAATTCTTCGGACTCGTGAATTGTATGCAAAAAGTTTCAAAATGCGAGTTTTGGCTAAATTCTGTGACTTTTCTGGGCCATATCGTTTCAGCTGGCGGTATTCGAGTTGATACTCGAAAAATTGAAGCTGTGAAGACTTGGCCAAGACTTACAACACCTACAGAAGTCTGCAGTTTTTTGGGTTTGGCAAGTTATTATAGAAGATTTGTGGAAGAGTTTTCTTCTATTTCAGCACCATTAACGAAGTTAACTCAGAAATCAGTAAAATTTCAATGGACTGATGCTTTTGAACGCAGTTTCCAAGAATTGAAGGATAGATTAACTTCAGCCCAGTCCTGACATTCCCAGAAGGGCCAGATGGTTATGTTGTATATTGTGATGCCTCTGGTGTCGGGTTAGGATGTGTGCTGATGCAGCACGGTAAAGTCGTTGCCTATGCGTCAAGGCAGTTGCGAAAACATGAAAAGAACTATCCAACTCATGATTTTGAATTGGCTACGGTTATTCATGCACTAAAAATGTGGAGACATTATTTGTATGGTGTACATATTGATATTTACACAGATCACAAGAGTCTCCAATATATTTTCAATCAGAAGGAGTTAAATCTATGGCAGAGATGGTGGATGGAGTTACTGAAAAATTATGATGTAAGTATCTTATATCATCCCGGGAAGGCGAATGTAGTGGCTGATGCACTTATCCACAAATTAATGGGTAGTCTATGTGAGGTCCCTTCGGAGAAGAAATAATTAATTCGTGAGCTCCACCAGCTAGCCAGTCTCGGAGTTCGCCTAATTGATTTAGGCAATGCAGGAATTGATATTAATAATCCAACTGTTTCATCCTTAGATATAGAGGTGAAAGAGCGTCAGTATGAAGATCCTCAGTTGAGCCACTATAGAGATACATTTCATGAGAAAAAGAAGTCTCCATTTGAAATTTCTATAGATGGAGTTCTTAGATACCGAGACAGGCTATGTGTTCCGGATGTTGCGAAATTACGTTGTCGAATTCTTGAAGAAGCCCATTTCTCTCGGTATTCTATTCACCCAGGAGCGACAAATATGTATCACGATCTTAAGTTAATGTACTGGTGGGATGGAATGAAGAAGGACATAGCAGAATTTCTTGCTCAATGTCCAAATTGCCAACAAGTGAAAATCGAGCATCAAAAGCCAGGAGGATTATTGTAAGCGATGGAGATTCCAGCCTGGAAATGGGAAGTGATCAACATGGATTTCATTGTAGGGTTGCCTCGTTCCCGAAGCAAGTATGACTCCATATGGGTGATCGTGGACAGATTCGCGAAAGCAGCTCATTTTCTTCCAGTCAAAACCACCTATTCGGCAGAAGATTATTGATAACGTCCAAATCCACCCTATTAATTAGAATGGGCACGGTCGTATGCAAATATATTTACCCAACTATGAGTCGGGGTCGAATCCCACAGAGAACAATATGTAGGCGATTAGGAAAAGTAGGAATTTTCACCAGTGATAGCTAAAGCCAAACGATGGATAATATTTTGGTTTTGTTTGAGAGAAAATTATAGCTAATGCAAAAATGTAAACTAACCTAGAAAGCAAGTAAAATGATCAATGGCCACAAGCATGGATACAAGGGAAACTACGCTCAAGTAACGATCCAATGTACTTCATGGTTTACAAATAATGGTGAGTTTATATTACTTAGCCTCGGATAATGACTCTAGATTAGCTTCTTCCGAAGACTAACTAGACTACCTAATTGAATATCCCTAAAGCAATTAGGAGCATTAAAAACACCCGAATATGGCTACAAGTGGTGTCGCCTATCCCTAGGTCGATTTCCATTAGATGAGGGTTAACGCCCCAAATTCTTGTTAATTAATCTTTCCCAATCCCGAGTTTGCCTCTTCCAAGTTTAAACCGAAATAAATGGGCAAGTCTTAGGGTTAGCTACTCCCTTAAGAATCATTCAAAATGAGATTAATTAAAGAAACAATAACTCACTTCATTAGGAATAAAATCATTCAACACATAAGTAAAACAAGAGATTCAATCCAAACTTAAACAATATATACTTCCATAAATAAGGTTCAAGTATTGAAATAAAATATTACACACATAAATATTCAATACAAAACAAGAGTAGAAGAAATGGGTAAAGAATTTCTCATTGGGTGCCTCCAAATCTTCTCTTCCAAGGTGTTGGTGATGAAACCCTAGCCTCCAATTTTTGTGTTATGCCAAAGATATCTGATGTTTTGCCCTAATTTTCTATTTATATGAACTGGAATGGAAGAAATCGTCAAAACCCAAGTTCTGGTCGAACTGGGCAGAATTTCCTTCTACGCGAAAGCGCCACGTTTCTGCGCGAATGCGTAGAATCACGCGATTCCTTCAGCGCTGTCGCGTGTCCTTTCTACGCGAACGCGTGGACTTAATAACGCGCGTGGGTTACCTGCGCGAACGCGCAGAGTAATTTTCCACGAAATTTTCCAGAACCTTCAGTTTGTTTCCAGTTTTGCAGCTTTTTTTGCTTGTTTTCCACACTTTGGCTCTAGGGACCCCGTATTACCTGAAACATACTAAAAATCACGTAAAATAACATAGACTTGCTTAAAAACAAGTAAAACGTATAGCCGAAAAGCGTCAATTGTGGTGTAAAATCACGCCACATCAACACCCCCAACTTAAAGTATTTGCTTGTCCTCAAGCAAATCAAAACAAAAATCTCAATGAGAAACCACTTTAAGCACAAAAACATGACTTTGGTTGGTACCAACAATTAGGCTACAAGCATGTGAAGCTTCAACCAAATAACTCCCTCATTTCAAAATACAATTTCAAGAATGCAATAGAGATTTAAAACTATCAAGCAACAACACTCAAGCCTCAATAAGTGACTCAAAACTACTAGCTTACTAGATATGCTCAGTTGACTCAACTTTGGATTTTTCAACATCACTAATCTATCGTAATCCATATGCCCTCACAAGAAAGAAAGTCCCAAAATCACTATATTCACAACAACAACACAAGGGACAAATACACAAAGTCACTCACTCTCAACAAAGAAATTCTAGTGCTAACAAATATCACACCATAAGCTTGCCCTTATTTTCAATCATCACTAACTCAAGAACATTCAGTTGGAGATCACATAGGGACTTTTAAGCTTGTAATGTAGGCTTAGGGAAGGGTAGGATAAGTATTTGGGATACAAGTGACTACGCCCTCCTTGAACACTACACATACTTTTTGTCCACTTTCCTCTTCATTTCAAAACATCACTCCTTCCTTTGCATACTAGTTTCCCCAATTATTCAAAATTTTTTTTTTTTTTGCACAAAAAGTTTGCAACCTTTTTGTATTTTTCAAATTTTCTTCCTTTCTTTTGACTTTTCTACTACACCAACCTTCACCACTCTCAACCAACACTAACACCCCCAACTTAGGCTTTTCGCCTCAAATTCACAATTTCATGTTCACGGAGGGAAAGGTTCAAAAGAGAGACTCTTCATCAAAAAGGGTAAAGGCTTGTAATGTGGCAACAAAAGAAAAGGTCGTAGGCTCAAATGGGGTTACTAGTGATATTATTTATGCAATGGTAGGCTAGAAAGGCTAAAGAGGTTTTTTTTTTTTTTTTTTTTTGTTTTTCAAAAATCACAAAGATAGCCCAAGGTCATCTCTCCAACCAACATAATCAAAATTAGCATTGAACGAATAACCGGGCAAGTTCTAGATGATAAAAGTAAACACAAGATTTATTCAACAAACACTCACCACACATGGAATATGGACTAGTCTAGATGGATCAACTAGTGTAATATCCCATAATCCAAAGTAAACACAATAGTAGGTAAAGAGTCACAAAATGAGCCAAAAAGTTGTCACAAAGATCATTCTTTCCTATGCGCCTTGCTTTTTAACTTTCACAACACTTTGGAGAAGTATTCACATTTCAATTTCACATGTAAGAGACTAACTCTATTAGTACCAAACAAGCCAAGAGTTTTCACATTTTTCCTCAAAGAAAGTAAAATAATAAGAGTGACTAATCCACAACATGTCAAAAGAACAAAATTTTCAAAATTTTTGAACAAGTTTCAAAATATAATGTGCTACCACATGCCACCCCCAACTAAAAACATTGCAGTGTCCTCACTGCACAAGCAAAAACTGGACAGTTTTGCAGAAACTGGACAGTTTTGCAGAAACTGGACATTTTTGTAAAAACTGGACAGTTTCTGCAATTTTCAGCAGCTACTGGTTTGTGGCTGTCCGAAAATTCAACCTGCTCAAAATAACTCCACAAATTCTGAAACTTTGCAGATTAGTCAAAAATCATAAACTAAACTATTCTAAAAAATAAAATTTAAAAAACGATTTAAAATTTTTAAAACGATGGGTTGCCTCCCACCAAGCGCTTAAGTTAACGTCGCAGCACGACGGTTACCTGTACCACTTTTCCTTCTATTTGGAAGATATGAATTTGCGCCCCAACTTTGAATCAAGATTATGATGACGCTCATGGGGCGGTGGTAGAAAAACAAAGAGGCCAACTCTCGGATGTCGCATTTTGCACTTTTTGGCCTTTGAGTGAGGAATGCCATTTTGTCTTCTTGGCATAGCAAACTTCAAAATAAAAACGCTTTCTTCTTCATATCCAAAATTCTCCATTGGCTTGATTGGTTCAACTTCCATATCATCAACCAAGCACAATGTTGAAAAAGGGTTAGAATGTGGTCCAACGCGCTCAAATTTCAAATTTGCATGAATTTTGACATCCTTACCCCTAAATGAACTAGAGTCTTCAAAAACGATTTCATGAACTTTTTTATGCAACTCTAGTATCATTTCTTCAATCTCGGCATCATTCACTATTTTTGGATTTGTTGGTTGGTAATTTATCATTAGCTCTTGAAAATCAATAGTGACCACTTCTTCATTGGAAACCAACTTAAAACTACTATCCATGGCCTTTTGATATTGAGCGTCACATGCCTCAATCTTTGCATTCAATTCGGCCTCCAAATTTTGGATAGCAATTTCACGTAACTCCACTTCTTGACTTTGCTCAACATGTTTTTTTTTGAAATTCTTCTATCATCCGTGAAAATCCATCACGGTGATCCCCATAGAGTTCAAGTTGTTGAGTTTGATTCATTAGCCAATCTTGGCTCATAATATCCACTTTGTCAAATTTTTCTTCATGGCGAGAATCGTCCACAGCCTAGCATGGTGAAATCCATGTTTTGGATAGTTTCATCATCTCCACATTGAACTGCTTCCCACCATTTGGCCACAATCTTCCCATATTTTTCATTTCTCGCCATAATGCCATTCAACATTTCCTCAATTTTCTCATTCCGAGTATTGTAGATTTCTTCTTTATGGATTGACTCATTTTCTTCAAGTTGAACCACTTCTTCAATTTCACAACTCTTGTTGTGGTCACAAGAATTTTCGGGTTCATCTTGTAATTTTGAAATCTCTTCTTCCACTACTTCACTTTGAGGAATAGGCACATCCATGAAAATTGAAAATTTTTCATCTTCAAGTGATTTGTTCATTTCCAAAATGGATTGCCCGACGAGTTCTTGTTCCTCTTCCCTTTCTCGGTCAAAGTATGCTTGGAGCAATTCCATGACACCTTCATATCCGGCACTTTGTTCTTCACTTGCTATGTTATTGTCCCTATCAAACTCAAAAGCACAACTAGCATTTTTGTTAGAACAACTTGGGGGAGGGGAAACAAAATAATTGGGACTATCACCCCAATGTCCACCTTGACCATCACATATATTACAAATACTCTCATCATAGGATTGAGACGGTGCTCACATCTCTCTCCCGGGAGCATTTTCACAATCTTGCCAAAAGTGAGGTCCTCCACAATATGGACATGGGTCATCAAAATATTCACAACTACCATCCAACCAACTTTCATTACAAGATGCCATTGTTTTTTGTTTTTAAATTTATTTTAGCAAAAGCAAAAACTGGACAGTTTTGCAGAGGCAAAAACTGGACAGTTCTGCAAAAACTGGACAGTTTTGCAGAAATAAAAACTGGACAGTTTTACAGTTTTGCAAAAACTGATCAGTTTTTTTTTTTTTTTAATAAATATAAAATAAAGCAAAGAAAGTTTGGACCAAAGCAAGTTAGCTTAAATCCCCGGCAACGGCGCCATTTTTGATAACGTCCAAATCCACCCTATTAATTAGAATGGGCACGGTCGTATGCAAATATATTTACCCAACTATGAGTCGGGGTCGAATCCCACAGAGAACAATATGTAGGCTATTAGGAAAAGTAGGAATTTTCACCAGTGTTAGCTAAAGCCAAACGATGGATAATATTTTGGTTTTGTTTGAGAGAAAATTATAGCTAATGCAAAAATGTAAACTAACCTAGAAAGCAAGTAAAATGATCAATGGCCACAAGCATGGATACAAGGGAAACTACGCTCAAGTAACGATCCAATGTACTTCATGGTTTACAAATAATGGTGAGTTTATATTACTTAGCCTCGGATAATGACTCTAGATTGGCTTCTTCCGAAGACTAACTAGACTACCTAATTGAATATCCCTAAAGCAATTAGGAGCATTAAGAACACCCGAATATGGCTACAAGTGGTGTCGCCTATCCGTAGGTCGATTTCCATTAGATGAGGGTTAACGCCCCAAATTCTTGTTAATTAATCTTTCCCAATCCCGAGTTTGCCTCTTCCAAGTTTAAACCGAAATAAATGGGCAAGTCTTAGGGTTAGCTACTCCCTTAAGAATCATTCAAAATGAGATTAATTAAAGAAACAATAACTCACTTCATTAGGAATAAAATCATTCAACACATAAGTAAAACAAGAGATTCAATCCAAACTTAAACAATATATACTTCCATAAATAAGGTTCAAGTATTGAAATAAAATATTACACACATAAATATTCAATACAAAACAAGAGTAGAAGAAATGGGTAAAGAATTTCTCATTGGGTGCCTCCAAATCTTCTCTTCCAAGGTGTTGGTGATGAAACCCTAGCCTCCAATTTTTGTGTTATGCCAAAGATATCTGATGTTTTGCCCTAATTTTCTATTTATATGAACTGGAATGGAAGAAATCGTCAAAACCCAAGTTCTGGTCGAACTGGGCAGAATTTCCTTTTACGCGAACGCGCCACGTTTCTGCGCGAACGCGTAGAATCACGCGATTCCTTCAGCGCGGTCGCGTGTCCTTTCTACGCGAACGCGTGGACTTAATAACGCGCGTGGGCGCGGTCGCGTGGGTTACCTGCGTGAACGCGCAGAGTAATTTTCCACGAAAATTTCCAGAACCTTCAGTTTGTTTCCAGTTTTGCAGCTTTTTTTGCTTGTTTTCCACACTTTGGCTCTAGGGACCCCGTATTACCTGAAACATACTAAAAATCACGTAAAATAACATAGACTTGCTTAAAAACAAGTAAAACGTATATCCGAAAAGCGTCAATTGTGGCGTAAAATCACGCCACATCAATTATGCAAGGTTGTATCTCAAAGAGATTGTGCGACTTCATGGTGTCCCGATAACTATTATCACGGATAGAGGAGCCCAATTTACAGCTAAATTTTAGAAGTCTTTCCAAGAAAGTTTGGGGACTCAGGTAAGGCTTAGCACAACATTTCATCCACAAACTGATGGGTAAGACGAGCGCACTATTCAGACCTTGGAAGATATGTTACGGGCATGTGTGCTAGATTTCGGTGGTAGTTGGGATAACCACTTACCCCTTATTGAGTTTGTATACAACAATAGCTATCACTCCAGTATTCAAATGGCCCCATATGAAGCGCTGTATGGAAGAAAGTGTAGATCCCCAATTGGGTGGTTCGAAGTAAGAGAGGTACAACTGATAGGCCCTGAGTTGATTCAACAAGGAGTGGAAATGGTCAAGGTTATTCGAGATCAGTTGTTGATAGCCCAAAGTCATCAGAAATCTTATGCGGACAACCGTCAGCGAGACTTAGAATTCCAAGTTAATGACTAGGTGGTCTTAAAGGTATCACCAATGAAGGGTGTGATGAGATTTGGTAAGAAAGGGAAGTTGAGTCCTCGATACATCAGACCTTATAAGATTGTCCGGAAGGTGGGTCAAGTAGCTTATGAACTGGACTTGCCTCCAGAACTTGAATCAGTCCATCCGGTTTTCCATGTCTCAATGCTCCGTAAGTGTGTCGGAGATCCTACTAGGATCGTGCCGGTAGATGATGTTCAAGTGACAGAAAAGTTGAATTATGAAAAGGTACCCATTACCGTATTAGATAGGCAAGTACTGAGGCTTAGAAACAAAAAAGTATCTTCAGTCAAAGTCTTATGGAGGAACAATAACTGAGAGGAAATGACTTGGGAAGCGGAGGAAAATATGAAGTCCAATTACCCATACTTGTTCCCACCCCCGGAAGAGATCCATGATAAGACATCAATATTATGAGGTATGTATGTTTTCTTTTCATGTATTTGGGTCGTGTGTGGCCAAATTTTATTGCTATTATGTTGTAGCCCTGTGAGGCATGGTTATTGTGGGTTGTTGTGATAGGATAGTAGTGCCAAATTACAGGGGAAACTCTGGCAAAATTTTCGTAGAATTCCCGATAACTTAACATTCGAGGACGAATGTTTTTAAAGGGGGGAAGAATATTACACTTCGAAAAAATTTCGTGTCGTTGCCTAGTGAATAGACTAACACAGGGTAAGAAGTATATGATGTTTCTATGAGTAAGAAGTAGTACTTAACGGTTTCCATTAAGATTCCAAAGACGTTTGAAGCACAAGAAGAAAGTTCATTTAAGAATGTCAAGCATAAGTCGTGTTTTGAGGAAGGGTTCACAAGGTACCGAGTTAATGTTGACTAAATGATGTCTTAAAGAAGAGTTATAACGCCCCTTACATTGTTAATGACATGTTAAATAAGTACTAAGAAGGTTCCATAAGGATTGGGGATCAAACGAGTCGTCGAGAACAAGTTTCGAAAAATTGTGGATTATACGGTCTTTTGTACGGACCGTATAAAAGATACGGCCCGTATAAGCTGCCTAGAATTGGAGCATCCACTGGAACCATTATACGGTCACACATACGGATCATATAAATTGTACGAACCGTATGTGTGTCTGTATAACTTGGTCGGGATAGATTTTTTAGGTTTTAAATAAAGGACCCAAGTTCATTATTTTCATTTCCCATCTTCTCTCTAACCCTTTCCACACTCTTTTAACATAAACCCAAGAGAAATCAAGAGTAAAACACTAAGAGTTGATGGAATCAAGAACATGAATGCTCACTAGGGTTGTACAAGTCAAGAAATCTCCTTGGATTGAAGCTAGGGTTTTTCTCAAGAGAAGTATTTTTATCCAAAGGTCATTCTCATACTCTCAAAGGTAAGTTTTATGATCAGTTCATGTTATTTAGAGTATTGAGAGGTTGAAAGACTTGGATTATGGAAGGAAATAGAAATGAGTTACAAATATGAGAATAGTGGCATTTTTGAGTAATAGCTTAATATGAATCATGATTCTTCATATGTTACGAGTATAGTTATATTATAAATGATATTAAGAACATGGGAGAAACATTATATGAGGATGAATGTAACGTTGTATTATGACCATGGCTATGGATGCCCTTGAAATAGAAGTAGGAGAATTGAATAACGCATGGTCGATGAAGATTGTTGAATATGATATGATGAATGTTATTATTGACGTTTGGGAGTTGTTATATGATATGGAGAGAGTTGTATATTTGTATAACATTTTTTAGCCATGAGAGCTCTCTCTCTCTCTCTCACACACACACACACACACACACACACACACACATATATATATATATATGCATATGCTGCCCTTGAGATCATGTATGTTAAGGTTGAGTATGATGACTAGCAGGATGAGTGGTGCTCAGTAGTCAGCTCCAGGTACCCGTCATGGCCCCCCCTAGCCGGGTGGTGACAACAAGATTTAAATGACAACACTCATCTTTAATTTATAACCACGAGATTCAAAAGTTTTTTTTCTCTTAAACTCGTTGCCTTGTTAAACTACGACACTTAAATTGGGACGGAGGGAATAATACAACATAATTCTGATAATCCACGAATATTGAATAAAGAAGTATAAACTAAATCCTGAATAACAAACGATAAACTAAATCCTAAATAACGAACGATAAAATAAATCCTTAGTTAGTTAATATAATTTTCCTACAAAGGATTAGTTTCAAGGCCTAAACCTGGGAAGCGTGGCCAGTACTCGGCCCGAGCAAACCACTTTGTAACTGTAGCTTTGGAGAGATAACCCTCAACTTTGGGCAACGGGGTCTATCTGCAAATAGAAAATACTAACCAAGGACGACAAGGCCGCGTCCTGAATCATATGTAAATAACAACAATCATACCTGGAGGGCATATATACCCAATACATATATACATAACTGCGAAGGCTGACGAGGCCGCCATAAGCATCTTCGATCAATAGTAACAAAATGAACATGTACAAGGGCCGACAAGGCCTTTAAACTGACATACTGTACTGATAAAACAAGTTTACAAGCCTCTACAGGAGTGTAACTGTAACATGGCCGGGACAGGGCCCCGACCTACCCATACTGTACATACACAAAAATCTGAACCGGGTAACTCTGAATGACATGGAGCTTACCACACTGGATGATACTCGGCAAGTCCTACTGGTGAAATTCACCCAGTAACCTGTCTGAACCTGTGAGAATGAACACAGCGTCCCCGGGCAAAGGGATGTCAGTACGAAATAATTTACCGAGTATATAAAGTAACTGAAACTAATACTGAAATGAAATATAAAGTAACTGAGCATAACTGAAGAGTCAATAAAGAATCTGGTTGTACTTACCATCCTCTACATCCAAATAACTAATAATATGATGTCAAACTACTTAGCCTCATACAAGGCATCTAGTCATGCATGATTAGCCCCGAAGCACTCAATGTAGCCTCGAAGGCAAGCGCGCATCTGTACAGCCCCGAAGGCAAGCGCGCATCTGTACAGCCCCGAAGGCAAGCGCGCATCTCTACAGCCTCGAAGGCATTCTGTATGGCCAATAGCCCCATAGGCAAGCTTCATAGCCCCGAAGGCAAGCATATTGTAGCCCCTAAGGGAAACATCATAGCACCGTAGGCAACTATAACTCTATACGTTCTATGGTCATGCTTTCTATCGTTGTAACTATTTAGCTAACTTGACTAATCATAAGCTTATTCCTAATAAGGGAGAAGAGCTACAATAGGGTCATGGTAACCCAAGTACGACTATTACTAGTAGCACATCTTGGTGCGGATAATCAAAGGTAGCTCGACAAGGGAAAATCATGCCAAAATAAGAAGAGGGGATAGCTGTTACATACTTGTGTCGAGCCACCTAACCACACAATCCACGCATCTCATCTAGCACCTCAACTTATAATAACATTAATGCTCCCGTTATGCTAAGGAAACACTAGTATATTACGTATAGCGAGCGGCAAGCTCGTTCTTTAATGAATCGGACAACATCTCCCATATTTTTTTCCACTTTGCCCATGCTCAAATAATCAAAATAACAACAAACACATCAAGTCTATCAATCTTAGCCATCAAGAAATTTAGAACAACCACCAAACATCCCATAAGCCAACAAAAACCTCAAATAAAATTTTCATTCTTTCTCATTTTAAAAACTTAGCTATGATCAAGATTGACTTAAATTCATCTACAGGAGGAGAATCTTACCTTATTTTTCAAGAACTCCTTTTCTTTAACCTTACTTCACTTCGAAGAAAGCCCAAATTCAATAATGCGACAAAACGGAAAAACGAGATCCAAGCGGACAGTGAAACCCGTAATAAAATTGAATAACACTGCTGGACATTTACTTAACGTTGCTACACGTTTTTGCTTCTTCAAACTAAGTTTTTCCAAAGTGAAATATTACGAGAGATGATTGGAAATGGAGAAATAGTTAGCTTCCTATATTCTGTTTGTTTAAAGTGAAATACACGGAATGAAATAGTAGCTCAAATGTTGGGTCTTAATAAATGAATTTATCCCAAAGTAAAATAATAATTGTGGACTATTTAGTGGATTGTGGGGTCCATCCCCTATCCTTTACTTTAAATGACTGATCTATACTAAGATGCCACCACCAACTTTATATAACTAGTCACTATTTGATTCTCATCCCATGGACACGCGTGGAAGTCACTACTTTCACTTATCCACTAATTGATTACATAATCCATTTATCTTTTCCATACTCCACATTTAACCGATTAGCTCTATAATTAATTTCTTGATCTCATTTCACTTAAATAATAATCATTTTCCACACACCTCATGTATTATAACATGCTTATGTGATATAACACTAGTGCATATCTTCTTTTGGTACACACAAAATGTTATTTTTAACCATCGTCATCCCACTTTTAAGTCTGAGATCATTTGGGGACTTCATCTTCTTATACAACGAGCTCTTTATTTGCATACTCGAATATGACCGAAATTATTTGGGACACAGGACTACTTACATACGTCAAGCGCGTCAAGCCATAGCCCCAAATCCTGGGGTATTACATCGATGAAACTTATACTCTCCGATTCGCTTAACCTCTAACCTTCACGACACTTACTTATCATTTGTTAAAAGTAGCATAAATACTTATAACCTCAAAAATAATCTTGTTCTTAAACTTATGTTGATTAGTTTATGACAAATTCAACATACAAAAAAGTACAAAGGTACGGGATGTAACATCCTTCCCCTCTTTAGAAACATTTGTCCTCGAACGTTAACTCATAAAGACTTGTGAAAATTTTGCTAGAGTCCCCTCTGTAAACTGAACTAAAACCCAACCTATGTACAACCAGAAAACATACTATACATGCCACACAGAGCCAATATCTATAAATAGTTACACTTGGTCTCACACGACCGTCAACCATAAGTACTGTAAATCATGAATAAGAGCTCACCTCAAGATCTACTGGCTTGTGCTGGGCTGTGCCGTAACTTTTCGACTTGAGTATCATCTAGTCATAAGATGGGGCTAGTATAACGTGTTATGGTTAAGTGAAGAGTATATGACTGAACTACAATCCTGTGGTATCCTTGCACTTTCATAGTACTGCTATAGTAATCATATTTGATTTATCAGTCTAAGATAGTTATTGGGTTTGTCTCATTAGGCGAGTCTCTTGTAATTTAAATAACGTTTGCTAGGACACGGTCTCTTTAATTCTCTTGATGTTAACTGTTATTGAAATCCTCCGCGTCCCTAATTCCTTTTCAGATATCTTATTTGCTAGCCCATATTGATTTATGTTACCCCGTGAATCTAACTTAGCCTTCTCATAATCTTGTTGGAGTCTCCAATTTGTTTATCGAAATGTGGGTATAACCTTATGACTTATACTCTCTTATGACCTTAAGATCCATCTTCTCTTGTCTGCTCTTGTACTTGTACTTGGCCACGAACTTCGTCATCCTGCCATATTTTGACTTACTGTCATCATCCATTTATCATATTTTTCTCGTAACGCTTCACTTATCTTGTTCTTCTGGTCACCAAATATTTTTATTTATTGTGGATGGAACCCATGCTTAGGTTAGTACTTATCCCTTCTAGGATTCAAACACCTAGCTTCTAAATTTTCCAATTACTTTGGTAATCATATCTAACTGTACTGTTCTAGAGTATACCATCTTGGCGCCTCATAAGGGAAACTATTATCACGTTCAACATATTATTCGGGAATGTCATTTAGTGCTAACAATCTGTCCACAATTCTTGGTTACTAACCCTAGCTAGATCCTAAAATTTCGTCCTTCTCTTACGCTATATCTACTAGTTCTCATAAAGCAAAACTGAAATGGGTGCAACTAATTGTACGTACCTCTATTACAGTTAGAAGGGACTCACAATTCTTATATTCCCTGCCTGAATTGTAAATATTTATAATCTTCACTGACTGGGTACAACGTATCTTTTTTACTTTACCTCTTTTGCCTGCTGAAACTTATACTTTTACTTCCTGATACTCTCATAACCTGCTATTCACGGGGTGTGTTAGATATTCCTATCTTAGGGTCTTAAGCAGCAAATTTGCACATCCGGTATGCACGATCTGATAGGGCCTCAAACTAGGCCATATCATCAAGAACTCTCTCTACTAATGCTGTCACGACCCAACCGGAGGGCCATGACGGGCACCCAAGGCTAACCCACCGGACACCTCTCATCATACTTCCACAATCATAACTAGGTGAGCCACATGGCCTCCTCATAATCTCTATGCATCAATAATACAATTTTTATCGGGCTAAGGCACTTTTATATCAACATCATCAACTATACCCATATACATATACACAAGCCGACGAGGCTAACAAAATGATATACAAAACATGAGACGACAAGGCTAAGAGACATCTAGCTATACACAACAGTCTACGAGCCTCTAGAAAGAGTATGTAACATCATACATACGGGACAGGGCCTCACCATACCCATATATGTACACAAAAGAATAGTAGCAGTAGCTGCAACTCCGAATCAAATAGAGCTCCTCTAAGCAGTCTCCAGATAAGCAGCCTAAGGATCAAGTCTGTCTCCTTGCCCACCTGTGGGCATGATGCAGCGTCCACAAACAAAAGGATTTCAGTACTAACAATGTACTGAGTATGTAAGGCATAAGAAATAACATAATAAAAATGTAGAGGATCACATGAGATAGAAGAGTCATGAGATAGTAGAGTCATGTATGACTCTTGGGTCGTTCATCGAATTTACTAACCCTTTTTCTATTGGAAACCTTCCATGAGATACACATACATATATAGTAGTACCATACACGACCATGTGGGTTCGGTGTTATACATACCCAGCCATAACAAGGCTTGGTATTATCCGTACAACTGCAGTGGTGTACGTGTGATAAATGTCGTACACGGCCACATAAGCTCGGTGTTACATAATAGCCATATATATATATATATATATATATATATATATATATATATATATATATATATATATATATATATATATATCCATAGGTGTACATAAGTATCATCAACATCATCATCATCGCTATATCTTTCCTTATAGGGTCAACTATCGTAGGATGAGATCAACAATATCATGAAAGTATCAAGACTTATGAGCTTTAGCACTTCTAGCAATGGAGGCATCATGGAAACATTATGGATTTCACATATGTGTATACAACAATGGGATCATGCCTAAAGAAAGAAGGGTTAGCCTTACATACCTTTATGTCTTCTTAACTACTTAGCGTTCACCTTCAAAGCCCGAGAAATCTACATTTAAGAGGGTTCATAGAAAGGTTAGGTCTCATAGACACTCTCAAGTCCAAGCTAGTATAGTTCGTAAGCTAGCAGAAATTGGGCAGCATTTCTTCGTCTTTGTTTTTCTTCAAACCCCCAATCCGCTCTTGCTCGCTGCTACTAACGGGGTCTCGGTTGATTTCCCTTCCTTTAGCTACTAAGATGTTTTAGTTCGCTAGTAAAGATGTTGGTAAGAACACATTTGAAAAAGTCAATAGAATTGTGGAATTGAATCGGATTCTAATATTGCAGAATTACTTCCTTCAGTTGGGAAACCGACAGAACCAAAAGCGCCTCTTCTTTCAAAGAGAGGAGGACGGGTTATTCACATTTTATTTGATGGTCAGAGGCGAATTAAAAGTTAAGCAGTGGGAATTCTAAATATTCCACGGGGGAAAAATAGAGAGTGTCGCAGCTCGGGGAGAAAGTTCCATAATTCAATTGTTGATAGATAGTAGGGAGAATGCTACTTTTAGAAAAGATGAGCTCTACCAGTCTCTCCTCTTTTTGATTCCTTGAACATCCAGAAACAAGTTTTCCCCTATTTCATATAATTCTACCAATTTCCAAAAAAACTCCCAATAACAATGACATTATTAACAATACCATAATCAAGAGTCTTTATTCAAGTGAAGCATCATCCAATCCTCAAAACTCCTCTTCAAGATCGTTCATAACAATAGCTACAACACAATACCATATTTACTTACATACAGTACTTCCTAAACATCATTAGCACCACCCACGACAAGATTATACTCATAGCATGCTAAGAATCATAATTCAAATTAACTTATAGCTCACAATATCCTCAAGTTCATACTTGAACTCTGTTCTCACTTTTCGTCCTTCAACCGCATGGTATAACAATCAAACAACCTTAACCCTATGTAAAAGATGTAAAATCGTACCTTAATCACTCAAGAACAAGTCTTGGATCAACTTACTCCACTAAAGTGAATTCTCCAACATCAACACCATAGGAAATCTTGAGTTCCACAAACCCTAGCAAGCTTCTTAGCACTTAAATCTCTTGATATTGGCCTCTTGATCCTTGATTTTACTTTAGATTTATGTGGATATGCTTGGAGGAAGGTTCTAGGGATTTTAAGAGTTTGGGGAAAGTGGGAAATGAATTAAATGAGCTAGGGTCAGCCATATATAACAAAAAGAAATCTGGCCCAACCCGGATCTATGGCCAATTATACGGGCCGTATAAGTTATACGGTCCGTATAAATGGACTGTATAATCCCACTAGAGGATCAAAATTTTTTGGAATTGTTCTACGGAGGAGGTCAGCCAATTATATGGGCCATATAAATTATATGGTCTGTATGTTTGATTGTATAACCCACTTTTCCCCGAAATTTATTCTCGTCGATTTGTTCGACCCCTAATCCTTATAGAACCTTATTGGCACTTGTATAATACTTAATTAACCATCTAAGGGGCCCTATAGCTCCCCCTCAAGACATTACTAAACAAAGTATAGCTCACTTGTTGCAAAACCTTCCCAAACACAACTTACATTTCACTTCCTTCGACGAACTTAGTTTCACCGATTCATATGGCTTCAAAATCTTATGGTACGCGCTTAAAATTATCAAATACTCTCTTTAATCTTATAAGGACTTCATGTTCACCTTAAGCTCGCATTGATCTACTCACAATGCGACAATCCAAAATCTCCGAGATGTAACATTCTCCCCCCGTAGGAACGTTCGTCCTCGAATGTTAGACTCTTGGAGATTTTACAAAAATTTCGCTAGAGTTTGACCTGTAATATGGCACTACCTTCCTGTCTTAGCAACCCAAAATATGTCACCTCACAGGGCTATAATAACAACATCAACAACCATGGCCACACACCACCAAGAAAGCATCAAGGAAAGTATTACATACCTGGGGACAATGGCGTCTCTGCCTGAGTCTCCTCTTGAGGTGGAAATAAATGTGGGTACCTAACCTTGATGTCTTCTTCCGCTTCCCGGTTCATTTCCTCTCTATTATTATTTCTCCATAAGACTTTAACTGAAGCTACATCTTTGGTTCTGAGTCTCCGTACTTGCCTATGTAAAATGGCAATGGGAACTTCTTTGTAGGACAGTTGCTCGGTGACTTGAACAACATCTACAGGTACAATTTTGGAAGGATCTCAATGCATTTACGAAGCATCGATACATAAAAAACTGGATGGACTGACTCCAAATCCGAAGATAGATCTAATTCATAAGCCACTTGGCCTACCTTGCGTACAATCTCATAAGGTCCAATGTACCGAGGACTAAGCTTGCCCTTTTTGCCAAATCGCATGACGCCCTTCATTGGCGACACCTTCAAGAATACCCAGTCCTTTACTTAGAACTCCAAGTCTCGTCGACGATTATTCGCACAGGATTTCTGATGACTCTGAGCTGTTAATAATCGATCCTGTATAAGCTTGACCTTTTCTATAGCTTGTTGGACCAATTCTGGCCCTATCAGTTTAGTTTCTCCCACTTCGAACCACCTAATTGGCGATCTACACTTGCATCCATATAAAGCCTCATACGGGGCAATTTGGATATTGGAATGATAACTGTTATTATAAGCAAACTCAATAAGCGGTAAGTGATCATCCCAACTACCTCCAAAATCCAACACACATGCCTGTAGCATATCCTCAAGAGTCTGGACGGTACGCTCAGCTTGCCCATCAGTCTATGGATGAAAAGCTGTGCTAAGACTCATCTGAGTCCCCAAACCTTCTTGAAAAGATTTTCAGAAATTGGCAGTAAACTGTGTCCCTCTATCGGAGATAATAGATACTAGGACGCCATGGAGTCGTACTATTTCTTTGACATAAAGCTTTGCATAATCTTCAGCTACATATGTAGTTCTAACTGGTAAGAAATGAGCTGACTTCGTAAGGCTATCCACAACTATCCATATAGAATCATACTAACATTGAGAACGAGGTAAGCCTGCGATGAAATCCATATTAATCACTTCCTATTTCCAAGTTGGAATTTCCATAGCTTGCAACAACCCGTCGGGCTTTTGATGCTCAATTTTCACCTGCTAACAGTTAGGACATTGAGCCACGAATTACGCTATGTCTTTCTTCATTCCATTCCACCAATATATGGATTTAAGATCATGGTACATTTTCATTGCTTCGGGATGAAAAGAATAACGAGAACAATGAGCTTCTTTCAAAATTTGAGGGCGTAATCCTGCAACACTGGGAACACACAACCTGCCTCAACATCGGATAGCTCCATCTCCAAAAATCTCAAAGGATGACTTTTTATTCTGAGGAAGTGTATTTTTGTAATGAACTAATATAGGATCCTCGTACTGGCGCTCTTTCATTTCAACCATAGTAACGAGACAGCTGAATTTTGAATGGTAGCTCCCATATTGCCCGAGTCCATTACCCGAACTCCTAGTTTAGCTAACTGCTGGAGCTCACGAGCTAAATTTATTTTCTCTGGCTGAACATCACACAAACTTCCCATAGATCTACGGCTAAGAGCATCAGCCACAACATTCGCCTTCCCGGAATGAAATAGGATGTTAACATCATAATCTTTCAACAACTCCAACCATCGCCTTTGCCGTAAATTCAATTCTTTCTGCTTGAAAATATACTGAAGGCTTTTGTGATCCATATAAATATCAACATGGACACCATACAAATAATGTCTCCACATCTTCAATGCATGGATCACCGCAGCTAACTCGAGATCATGAGTTGGATAATTTTTCTCATGTTTCCGCAATTGCGTTAAAGCATAAGCAATCACCTTCCCATGCTGCATCAGCACACATCCTAGCCCAACGCCTGACGCATCACAATAGACAACATAGCCTTCCGATCCTTCTAGATGTGTCAGGACTGGCGCGGAAGTTAATCTATTCTTTAACTCTTGAAAACTGCGTTCACAAGCATCCGACCATTAAAATTTAGCTAATTTCTGAGTTAGCTTCGTTAGTGGTGCAGAAATAGAAGAAAAGCCCTCTACAAATATTCTGTAATAGCCTGCCAAGCCCAGAAAACTACGAACCTCCATAGGTGTTGTAGGCCTTGGCCAGTTTTTCATAGCTTCAATCTTCTGGGTATCCACCCGAATATCATCGGCTGAAATAACATGCCCCAAAAGGTCACTGAATTCAACCAAAACTCACACTTTTGAAAACTTTACAAATAGCTCCCGAGCCTGAAGAACTCTAAGAATAGTACGTAAATGATTTGTATGGCTGCCTCGGACCAAGAATATACTAGGATATCATCGATGAACACAATCATAAACAAGTCTAGGAAAAGTCTAAACACATTGTTCATCAAATCCATAAATGTTGCTGATGCATTAGTTAGCCCAAACGACATTACCTGGAACTCGAAATGACCATATCGGGTTCTGAAGGCTGTCTTAGGAATATCTTCCTCCCCTAACTCTCACCTGATGATACCCGGATTTCAAATCTATTTTTGAAAACCATTTGGCACCCTGCAATTGATCAAATAAATCATCAATCCTTGGAAGTGAATATTTATTCTTGATCGTCACCTTATTCAGTTGCCTATAATCAATACACATTTGCAAGGAGCCATTTGTTTTTCTTACAAACACACGGGTGCTCCCCACGGGGAAGAACTAGGCCTAATAAAGCCCTTTTTAAGTAAGTCCTTCAATTGTTCCTTCAACTCTTTCAATTCTATGGGAGCCATCCTATAAGGAGGAATAGATATGGGTTTAGTATTCGGTAGCACATCAATAGCAAAATCAATTTCTCGCTCTGGGGGGAAGGCCTGGAAGCTCATCCAGGAATACATCCGGAAACTCATTCACCACTGGGACAGACTGAAGAGTCGGCGATTTGGCTTCTACATCTTAAACCCGGACTAAATGATAAATATAACCTTTCACAATCATCTTCCTTGCCTTGAGATAGGAAATAAACCTACCTCTCGGAGACGCTGTATTTCCCTTCCATTCTAAGACTGGTTCTCCCGGAAACTGGAAGTGAACCATTTTTGTTCTACAATCCACATTGGCATAGCAAGAAGCTAACCAATCCATGCCCATAATAACATCAAAGTCCACCATTTTCAACTCATGTAAATCAACCATACTACGATGATCACAAATCATAACTACACAATCTCTATATACTCGACTAGCTATTACCGGATCAACAACGGGTGTCGATACCTCGAAAGGTTTGATTGACTCCGGTTTCACCCCAAATTGACCAGCAATATAAGGAGTAACATATGAAAATGTGGAGCCCGGATCGATCAATGCAAATACATCAAGAGAAAATATCGTTAATATACCTGTGACAACATCAGGGGAGGACTCAAGATCCTGTCATCCGGCCATTGCGTAAATACGATGCTGAGGACCACTCGAACTGGGAGCTCGTCCTATACTTTTACCACTACTAACTGGTATCTGTGAGCCGTGTCCCGAAGGGCGTATAGATGATGAAGACCCAGCTGCTGACCCTGTGGCCTGAAACGTATCTCTAGTACCTCTCGAGGGGAAATCACGCATGATATGGTCTGGCCGATCACATGCATAGGAAACATCTGAGCCTAATCGACACTGGCCCCAATGTAACTTCCTGCACTGAGAACATCGTGGTATGGGTAGCCTTGCCTGGCCCGAGTCGCCTCTGTAATGAGGACCTGAAGTTCTAAAACTCTGACTCGGCCCAGAGTGAATAGATCTATCAAGTCTCTGGCCCGTGAACCATAGGGGCGAACTAGTCATGGAATGGCCTAAATGCCCAGAAAATCGTTGTCTTTGCCCTCCTCTAAACTCACTAGTCGGACCCGAAGATCTAGCCCTCTTTCTATAACCTCTATCATGCTCACGCTCACTTCTTTGCTGTTGTTGGCTTTCCTCCAAATTCTGTGTTACGCCCCATAAAATTTCGTGTTACTAAGGCTGTAGACAGCTTAATGTGAGCTCAAGGAGGAGAAAATATTACAAGTATAAAGGATGAAATTCTACTGTATTAGCATGAGGATAGCATGAGTATGATATTTGGAATTCGTACAGTATGATTGGAATAATACGTTAAAAGATATATAGCCCTCGTAACCGTAAGCTGAGGTGGGGCCCACATGATGGGGTTTTTATAAAGGACATATGACAAGATATATGGACAATATATGTGAAGTTAAACACAACTCAAGAAGGACCCTTGAGCCAAATCCAAGTGTAAGCCCTCCAAAAAGATATTTTTAAGTTACGTTTTCGGGTGATCTGACTTCGGGAGGCCATAACTCCATCAGTATTTGAGAATTTGGGAAACCTCCCAATATGTAAGTTGTAGATAATTGAATTAGCTTTCCAACCATAGATCGTGGGCCTTCATGTGACATAGGCATAAAAAGTTATGGACGTTTTAAGGCGGAAAGGTCAAATTGGGCAGTGGGCTCGGCCCAACCCGACTCCAAGTCGGGTCAGGCCCACTTCTCTTGCTATTTAAGGAAAATTTTCACCCTTATTTGCCTCATTTTCATACCAAAAGATGCAGAACATTTTAGAGAGAGGGAAGATAGCCCTTAGAGAGAGAAACCAAGTTTTGATCAAGTTTGAGGTCCCGAATTTCGAGGCTCGTGAAGAGTAAAGTGTAGTACAAGTTGTTGCCGTCATTTTAAGCTAAAAATTGAACTTGGAGGATGTTGGTTTCGTGGTGGCTGCTCATATAAGGTATGTTTAAGATGTTAATGATGTTCTTACCACGATCATTGATAGATTTGACGGGTTAGAATAGAGAAAATGACGTTGAAAGTTCGATTATAATTTTTGGATATCAAATGACTTGGGGGATGTTTTGGTATGATTAAATGGATAGAATTAGTTGGATATTGGTATACATGATTGTTGATATTGTTGTTTATGTTGTTGATCAGTGGCTGTTCTTGAATTTGGGAGAATAAAGTGTATGAAGATATCGTATACAAAGCGTATATCGGGCTGTTTTGGTGTATATCCTTGGGAGTTGATGCTTTGAGTTTAATGAGGCTTCTATGAGATGGTTCTTGTTGTTGTTAATTAGCTGAATTAGATTTTTGGGGTTGTCCAGTTTATAAAGGAAATGCTGTCGAAATTCCGTTAGAAATAGAGATGAGTTTAAGGGATTGATTATTAGGATATATACTGGATTGATTGTTGGTAAATTGATATTGTTGATAGATTAGCGTGACCCGAAGATGGACTGTGGTTAGCTGGAAAGCGACAAAGGTATGTAAGACAAACCTTTTTTCCTTTGGCATGATTCTTGTTGTTATCCATTCTATACGTGCTCCATATGATTCCATTCTTAGACGAGTAAGGTCTGAATGTTTCTTGTGATGGCTTATTGATATTGTACTCCTATTGTGTTCCGAAGGGAGCACCCATAAGGTCCCAAGTTGAGTTGTGTATATGGTTTTACTAATGATTTCGAGGAAATGAGTTTTATACTAAAGGAAACATAAAGTTTGATTTTCAAAACCATTCCGAAAGGGGTGCGAGATTTAACTACCTCATTTCGTTTACGATTTATGTCTATATTCCATAGTATCATCCCTTTGTACTGATATGATCACTTATTCTTTGGGTAAGGCAATAAGATGAAATTGAGTAGAATATAGGTAGTAAGAATTTCATAACAATTTTACCCTTATAGCAATTCTACCCATGGAAGTATATCCTCCTAAGCCTAGTGAGATACAAATTTGATAACTTCTTATGAAAGACTAAGGCTAATAACTGGATTGTGAAGAATTGATTAGTGACTTATGATATGAATTGAAATTGATATTTTTGGATTGAGTTTGTGTTGACATGATTGTGATATTAAGCTGGAAGCGGCTGCCCGAAGGGGCCATCATTATTATGCCGAAAGCGGCCGTCCGAAGGGACTATTGTGATACTAGCCAGAAGCGGCTGTCCAAAGGGACCATTCTGTTAACATGTCGGAAGCGACATGTGTGTTGGATTGCATTATTTACTTAAAGATTGTTTTGAGACTTCGTGTGCACCTTTATGTTTCTTCCAGCGAAGGCTGCAGGTATTGAGTTAGATTTTGATTTCTTCTCTCCTAAGTCAAATTATGATTATGATTTGTTACCACATTACATACTCAGTACATTGTTCATACTGACGTCCTTTTGCCTGGGGATGTTGCGTTTATGCCCGCTGCCCCAGATTGTTTGGCAGGTTAAGTGTATAGCTAGGATGCGTGGACGTCAGCTGGGATTGGCAAGTTCCACCTTATTCTGGAGCTGTGCTGAGTCATGTATCGATATGTATGATTATGGGTATGTCAGGGCCCTGTCCTGATTCATAATGTTCAGTTTACTTCTTTAAGACTTCTGCAGACAGTGTCCCTTGGTATGTTTGTCGAGATGTCGACAAAGTGATGTCATTTGAGTCAATTGTGGATTTTAAGAGAGTATGTATTTTAGATGATTTCAATTGGTTTAAAGTACTTATTTGATTGAAAGTTTTCATAATCATTATAAAGATAATGATTTCTATTTGGAAAAGTTTTATGTTTTTAAAAGTTTTTGAAATGATAGGTTTTGATAGAGCGAATGTCTAAGGGTTCACTCGACTCTGATGAGAGTCGGGTGCTCATCATGCCCTATCACTGTTAGGGTGTGACATTTTGGGCATGGGGTTGAATGCGGGAAATGTCCATTCCATCTTAAAGTGACACAGTCAAGCACTTATCCATTAAGTGTGGCCCTATGCCACTCACAAACCGGTGCACTCGATCACCTCTATTCGCTACCATGGCCGGAGCATACCTAGCCAAGGAATTGAAGCAGAGGCTATACTCTAAGGCACTCATACTTCCTTGCCTAAGATTCAAGAACTTATCGGCTCTAGCCCGCCGAACCTCTAGAGGCAAGTAGTGTCGGAGAAAAGCATCAACAAATTCTTGTCATACAGGGGGAGGTGCATTGACTCCCCTAGAAGACATCCAAACCGTATACCAATGAACCGTATCATCCTGTAGTCTATAGAAGGCCAATTCTACCAATTTAATGTCGGAAGCATCCATTAACCGAAGTGTCCTCAACATTCCACAACAAAGCTTTGAGAGTCCTCATCTGGCTTGGACTAGAAGAATTTCGGAGAGTTCAAGCTGATAAAATCACGGGATCTTGCACTAACCACCCTATCACCATGACCCACACCCTGTCGCTGGGCCTGAGCGGCGACTAACTGGGTCAGCAAATAAATAGCCTGTTTCATCTCTTGGCCCATAGTATCTGGTGGGGGAACTGGAGGTGCTGGAGTTGGGACTGAGGCTCCCTCATGCTCCTCTGAAATGGGCAAGAGTGAGAGGACTGAGATGGAACCTCATTCTGGGACTCACCCTCTTCAATGACTGTCAGCGGCACTCTCTAAGTTCGCCTTCCTGCCACTATCTTTCCCTTTTGGGGTGCCGTAGTTTTTCGGTTTATAGGCATCACTGAAAAGCATAACACACGATTAAGGAAAGAGAAATCGTTATATCATGGCTCTATTGCACGATCTATGAAGAAAGAAGGTCATTCCTAAATGCCCGCAGCCTCCTGTTTATAAGTGTGGCGCACAACACACCTATAAATAAGACGCTACTGGACACGGCTCGTAGACATACCCTAGGACGGAACTGCTCTAATACCACTTTTGTCACGATCCAACCGGAGGGCCATGATGGGCACCCGGGGCTAACCCACCGGACACGTCTCATCATACTTCCACAATCATAACTAGGTGAGCCACATGGCCTACTCATAATCTCTATGCATCACTAATACAATTTCCATCGGGCTAAGGAACTTTTATATCAACATCATCAACTATACCCATATACATATACACAAGCCGACGAGGCTAACAAAATGACATACAAAACATGAGCCGACAAGGCTAATAGACATCTAGCTATACACAACTGTCTACGAGCCTCTAGAAAGAATATGTAACATCATACATACGGGAAAGGGCCTCGCCATGCCCATATATGTACACAAAAGAATAGTATCAGAAGCTACAGCTCCGAATCAAATGGAGCTCCTCTAAGAAGTCTTCAGATAAGCAGCCTAAGGATCAAGTTTTTCCCTCTGCCCACCTGCAGGCATGACGCAGCGTCCATAAACTAAAGGACGTCAGTACTAACAATGTACTGAGTATGTAAGGCATAAGCAATAACATAATAAAAATGTGAAGGATAACATGAGATAAAAGAGTCATGAGATAGTAGAGTCCTGTATACCTCTTGGGACGTTCATCGTATTTACTTACCCTTTTTCTAATGGAAACCTTCCATGACATACACATACATATATAGTAGTACCATAACCAACCATGTAGGTTCAGTGTTATACATACCCGACCATAACAAGGCTTGTTATTATACGTACCCAACTGCAGTGGTATGCACGCGATAAATATCATACCCGGCCACATAAGGTCAGTGTTACATAAAAGCCATACATATCTATATCCATAGGTGTACATAAGTATCATCAACATTATCATTTGTGATGACCCGTTTGGTCGTTATAGTCCTTTCGGCGTTTTTGCCATTCCCGAGCATCAATTATCTTCCTTTTGACCGAGGGGACCGTTGGCCTACTTTTCGAGGTGTCTAGACCGGAGTCGGGCAATTTTGGTGAAAATATACGCTTAAAAGTGAAAGTGGTTGATCCAAAGTTGACTTTTAAGCAAACGAACCTTTTCTGAAATTCTGTCAATTCTGAAAGGTCCGGATAATCATTTAGAACTTGTGTGTGCATTTGGTCCAGTTCCCAATGCATTCAGATGCATTTTGGGACATTGGATGGGAATTAGGAATTAAGAGATCGGTGGTTGACTCGGTCAATGAGATCTCCGTTGAAAATTTTGAGGCCACAAGCGCGTTCGTAGTGCATTTTTATATGGGACTAAGTATCTGGTATGTGAGAAGATAGCCTCGGGAGTTAGTCAAAAAATCAGATCGAAACGAAAAAGTTTGGCCAAGTTCTGCTATTTGGTGTCGGCTTTGGCGGGACCAGCACCGCAGCAGCGGCACCGCTGGAGTTGTATCCCTGCCACTGAAGCAGTCCTAGCCATTTTGGCTCGACCGCTGAACCGGTCAGGTGGCCGCTAGGGCGGTCACAGCACCGCTGTAGTGGGTGGCGGGCAGTTAAATCCATTAAATGAGTCTTAGACCCTCATTATCTCATATCTCGATATTGTAGCTTGGGGATACTGTTCTTGGAGTCAAATTGAAGAAATTCTTGTAGTCAAAACCTTGTCTAATCCTTTACTCCTATTTAATCACTATCATCTTAGAATTTCCTCTTCCCTTTCCAATCCCTTAGAAATAGAATTTGAAGGAGGGTTTTGGGAGACTTTTCCTTAGGATTATAATTGATAAATTGATGATGTTGATGTTAAAATGTGATGAATATAAGCTTAGTAACCTCATATATTCCACTTTTAACATTGAATTTTGGATTTAGAGAATTAGAGTTCATACCCAATTTGGGGTTTTTACTTAAAATCATATTTGGGACAATTCTTGAGTTAAATCAACAATTAATGGTTAGGTTATGATTACCTAGGATTCAATTTGGTATTTTACCCACGAATTTCCCGTTTTGCCCTTGTGGGCCCATTTCTCCAATTTCTAGGGTTAAAATGGACCTAGTTGATATCATAGAAATCTTAGTATCATTCTTCATGATTTCTAATATAGAATTAAATTATGCTTAGACTACTTTTGTTCTGAGCTTCAGAGGAAGGGTAAGGCAAAAATGTGAATTGTTGGTGTTGTAGTTCGGCAGTCCAGGTAGGTTATGGTTTACCTTTGGTGGGACTTCGTATAGTGAATCACATATTTAGATTATGATGTCGGAGACAGTATGTGAACTTTTGGTTGTAAAGTTGGGATGAATATTGCCTTAGGTTGGGCCCTGATGTGTGTTGGGACTAGCCACCTCGTTATATGTGTCTGATTGTTTGATTGTGTTGGCTTGATGCCATGTGTAGTTGGTAGATATCGAATTCTGCTTGTTGTCATGATTCAGATAGGATTGACATACCCGTTGTTGGTATTTGTACATGGATATATTGTTGGCGTACCCACTAAATGTACTTGAGATTATTGATATATTGTTGGCGTACCCACTGTTGGTACTTGATATGATATATGTTGGCATACCCACTGTTGGTATTGTGATGTGACGCATTTTTGGCGTACCCTGTTGTGGTACTTGTGATATTGAGCTTGATTGTTGATGATTGATATATGCATTGCATGCATTTCTCATATTTATCATGCATAGCCGATATCCGGTGATGATCTGGTATCGTTGATTGAGCGAAACTGATATTTGATAAACTCTTTTACTTGAGTATTTGTGAAAAGGCCGATGTTTGAAGATCCATTCCGAAATTGTTGTTCATATGAGACTGATGTTTGATAAACTCTTTTACTTGAGTGATTGTGAGGAGGCCGATGTCCGAGGTTCTATTCCGGAATCGTTGATTTGTGAAACTGATATTTGACAGGATCTTTTGAGTGATTGTGAGGAGGCCGATGTCCGATGGTTGTATTCGGGCATCGTTGTTGCATGGCCGATTCTGATGTTATCCCAGAATCGTTGTTAGTGCATGGACTCCGCTGGTCCCCCAGGGTGGTGCCGGTGAGACTCCCCCTGTGAGCGATTAGCTAGGGTCTCGTCTGTCTGTTGGGCAAAGATTTAGGACGGGTGGCACTTAGACTTCGCGAGTCACGCTGGGTTGTGCTACCGAGACATCGATATTTCCGTCCGAAGTACATATGTACACCTTATTTGCATGGCATGGCATCACATTCATACAATTATTGCACTGCATTGCATTATGACTTGAGTGAGATGTTGTGATGACTGGATTGTGGTAATTGTGCTGTGATGATTAGATTGTGATGATTCTATCTTGGTGATTGGTTCGAATCGGATGTACTCAGACTTATTATATTGGGGTTTAGAAGTTTACATAGCTGATGACGGATACTCGGTTATGATTATATTGTCTCATGCTTGGTTGGTTATTTGCTTATTTGCCTTATTTTCTGAATTGTGTTAACTATGCTTAGTCGTCTGATGATGCCTACTAGTACTGCTGTTTGTACTGACCTGCACTTGCTGCATTCTTTTATGAATGCAGAGTACCAGGTCGGATCTACTTTTCTGACTCGTGGCTGATCGACTCTTCAACTTCCACTCGAGTTTCCAGGGTGAGCATGGCGTCCGCTGGCCTTGAAGACTCTTCTATTACTTATGTCTTGTTTTCTATTCTGAGACATGATTTGGGACTACTTATGTATTATTATTCAGACTTTTAGTGTTCAGATTTAGATGCTCTTGTATGACCAGACCAGATACTAGGGTGGACTTCCTTTACTTTCGCACTTATTTATATTATATCATATTATGAGACTTATGTTATTTTACTTCTTCCGCGATTTTCTATTAGTTGTGAATGTTGAGTTAAGGGTTTGCCTGTCGAGGTGGGAAAAGTAGGTACCCGCATGACATGTGAAATTGGGTCATGACATCATCATTGTTGTATCTTTCCTTATAGGGTCAACTATCGTAGGATAAGATCAACAATATCATGAGAGTATCAAGACTTATAAGCTTCAACACTTCTAGCAATAGAGGCGTCATGGAAGCATTATGGATTTCACATATGTGTATACAACAATGGGATCATGTCTTAAGAAAGAAGGGTTAGCCTTACATACCTTTATGTCTTCTTAACCACTTAACGTTCACCTCCAAAGCCCGAGAAATCTTCATTTAAGAGGGTTCACAACAAAGTTGGGTCTCAAAGACACTCTCAAGTCCAAGCTAGTATAGTTCGTAAGCTAGCGAAAATTGGGCAGCATTTCCCCTATTTCATCTACTTCTACCAATTTCCAAAACCACTCCTAATAACAATGACATTATTAACAATACCACAATCAAGAGGCTTTATTCAAGTGAAGCATCATCCAATCCTCAAAACTCCTTTTCAAGATCGTTCATAACAATAGCTACAACACAATACCATATTTACTTACATACAGTACTTCCTCAACATCATTAGCACCACCCACAACAAGATTATACTCATAGCATGCGAAGAATCATAATTCAAATGAACTTATAGCTCACAATATCCTCAAGTTCATACTTGAACTCTATTCTCACTTTTCTTCCTTCAACCACATGGTATAACAATCAAAAAACCTTAACCCTATGTAAAAGATGTAAAAGCTTACCTTAATCACTCAAGAACAAGTCTTGGATCAACTTACTCCACTAAAGTGAAGTCTCCAACATCAACACCATAGGAAATCTTGAGTTCCACAAATCCTAGCAAGCTTCTTAGCACTTGAATCTCTTGATATTGGACTCTTGATCCTTGATTTTACTTTAGATTAGTGTGGATATGCTTGGAGGAAGGTTCTACGGCTTTTAAGAGTTTGGGGAAAGTGGGAAATGAATTAAATGAGCTAGGGTCAGCCATATATAACAAAAAGAAATCTGCCCTGACCCGGATCTACAGCCAATTATACGGGCCGTATAAGTTATACAGTCCGTATAATCCCACCAGAGGATCATCCTTTTCTGGAATTGTTCTACGGAGGAGGTCAGCCAATTATACGGTCGTATAAATTATACGGTCCGTATGTTTGACCGTATAACCCACTTTTCCCCAAAACTTATTATCGTCGACTCGTTCAATCCCTAATCCTTATGGAACCTTATTGGCACTTGTATAACACTTCATTAACAATCTAAGGGGCCCTATAGCTCCCCCTCAAGACATTACTAAACAAATTATAGGTCATTTGTTGCGAAACCTTTCCAAACACGACTTACATTTCACTTCCTTCGACAAACTTAGTTTCACCGATTCATATGATTTCAAATGGTACGCACTTAATGTTATCAAATACTCTCCTTAATCTCATAAGGACTTCATGTTCACCTTAAGCTCGCGTTGGTATACTTACAATGCAACAATCCAAAACCTCCGGGATGTAACAAATGCCCTTACCTGCTGCTGTATTAGTCCTCCAGCTAGTTGTAATCTTTCTAATTACAAGCATCTCTGTATCATTAGCAAACAAAAGTATTGACTCAAACTCTTATGACTTAGTTCTATCGCTCGAATTGGATTTGAAAGAACGGTAACAGACTCCTAAATGCCATGCAACTTCTTGTTTATATAATGTGGTGCACAACACAGTTATAAACAAGACTCTACTAGACACGACTTGTAGACACCCTAGGACATACCTGCTTTGATATCGGGTTTGTCACGCCTCAAACCTAGAAAGCATAGCTGGCACCCGGTGCCGTACTCGACCCGAGCGAACCACTCTGTAACTATAGTTCTGGAGGGATAACCCTCAACTTAGAGCGACAGGGCCTACCTGCAAACAAAAACTACTAGCCCAGGCTAATGTGGCCGTGTCTTGAATCATCTATTAATAAAGACTATCATACCTAAAGGGAACACACACCCAAGGCATATATATATATATATATATATATATATATATATATATATATATATATATATATATATATATATATATATATATAACTGCCCAGGCCGATAAGGCCACCATAAGCGTTTACGATCAATTGTAACAAAATGAACATATACAAGGGCCGACAAAGCCTCTAAACTGACATGTTGTACTGATAAAAAAAGTCTACAAGCCTCTACAGGAGTGTAACTATAACATGGTTGGGACAGGGCCCTGGCCTACCCATACAGTACATACACAAAAATCTTAATCTGGTAACTCAGAATGATATGGAGCTTACCACACTGGCTGATACTCGGCAAGTTCGACTGGTGGGATGCACCTGGCAACCTGTGAGCATGAGCACAACATCCCCAGGCAAAGGGACGTCATTACAAAATAAGGTGCCGAGCATGTAAAGTGACTGAAAGTAATACTAGATAAAATATAAAGTAACTGAGCAAAACTGAAGACTCAATAAAGAATCCGGCTGTACTTACTTGCCTCAAATATCTAATAACTAGTAATACAACGTCGCAAAACTTAGCCTCATACAAGGCATCTAGTCATGCATGATTAGCCCTGAAGGCACTCAATGTAGCCCCGAAGGCAGTCTGTATGTATAATCATAGCTGTTGCACCTCGAATTGTTTTCCGTTATGCACAGTGAATAGACTAATGAAGAGCATGGAATATACGGTATTCCAATGAGTGAGGAATGACATTGGATGACCCTAATTAAGATTTCAAAGACATTCGTAGTAAGAGAAGAAAGTTTGCCAAGAGAGGGAAAGACATGCGATGTGTATCGGGAAGGAGTTACGAGCAGCAAGTTAATGATAATTATGGAGCGTCTTGAAGAAGAATCATAACGTCCCTTAGATTGTTAATGAGGTTATAAACAAGTGTCAAGAAGGTTCCATAAAGATTGGAGGTCAAACGAGTCGACGAGAAAGAGTTTGGAAAAACTGGGCATTATACGGCCAAACATACTGGCCATATAAAACATACGGGCCACATGTTCAACCGTATAATCAGCCCAGATTAGCACCCCTCTCTAGACCAAATCTACGGCCAGACATACGGTCAGTATAATTTATACGGACCGTATGTTGGTCCGTAGAAACTGGTCGGGACAGATTTTGTGTATTTAATAAGGGACCAAGTTCATTTCATTTCATTTTCCCTTTTCACTCCCCTTCTCTCTAGAACTCTCTAGAACACTTCTCCCACAAGAATTCAAGAGATACTAGTGATCAACTTCATCAAACCAAGTGAATCAAGTGTACGAAACTCATTAAAGTTCATCCAAGTGAAGGTGAAACTAGGGTTTTGCTCAAGTGAAGTGTTTGAACTCAAGGCTTATTCCTGCACCATCTAAGGTAAGTTTTATGGTATTTAAATGTTGTTTAAGGTATTAAAAAGTTGAAACACCTAGATTGTAGAAGAATATAGAAAATGGGTCATGAATGTGGGAATAGTGTCACTTTTGAGTAATAGCTTGGGTTGAGTCATGATTCTTGATGGGTTATGATTATGGTTCTGTTATAAATGATGTTAAGAACATGGGATAGACATTTTATATGAATGAATGTAATCGTTTGTTATGACTATGAATATGGATTATTGGAAGTGAACTGAAGTGGAATTGTGAAATGAGGGTAATGTAGATGAATGAAGATTGTTGGTTATGATATTGTGAATGTTATTATAAATGTTAGGGAGTTGATATACAATATGGGGAAAGTTGTATAAACAAAGTAAATGCTGCCCAATTTTCTCTAGCTTTAGTTAGCACGTTCATATAATCGATTAGCTAATATGAATGCGAATTCTCTTGAAGGTAGAAATGTGAGCATTGAAGGAGAACAGTCAAGCGATGGAAATTTTTAAACGAAGGAGATATGTAAGGCTAGTCCTTTCTTTCTAAGGCATGACTCTTATGGTATGAACCCTCCTACCATTCCATGATTTTCCTACATATCGGGAATTATGAATCTACGAGTATAAAGAACTTCATACGAGATAAAGAAAAGAGATACGTTACGAGCATGACAATACCGATGATGAATCTAAGTCTAGAAGTCCTAAAGCTCATGATACGATATTCCTACGAAGCTAATGACCCCTTATATATAATTCCTACGATATTATTTCCCTACCTCTCCATGACTTTCTTACATTCGGGGAACTTCGAGACAATATTGATAAAAAGCTTCTTAAGAGATAAAGATGAGAAATATATCATGAATACGATAATGATGATGATAAGTTTAAGCCTAGATATTCTAAAGCAAGATATGATGTCTATGAAGTTAATGATCCTATGTACGATACCTTGATGTTGTTCATTGTGTACACTCACCTTAAAAAGTTAGTTCGTTCAAGGTGAGATATGATGTATATGATCACTCCATAATGTTATCGGGGGTTCTCGACCTTATGTCACCCCGATATTGTTATAGATTGTCTATAAGCTCTAATGCACGTTCTATGACCAATGTTCCGAAAAATTATGAGTCTATGTTCATAGGGGGTTTCATATGAGATAAAGGTAAGAGATATTCTATAGATACGATAATGGTAATGATGAGCCTAAGTTTAGAGATTATAAAGCCTATCATACGATATTTTTACGAAGTCATGCTACGAATATGATATGATTTTCATAGGTTGTCTTAAAATTCAAATGCATGCTTTATGGAAAGTTATGATAAGCTTATGAGATGTATGTGATGGAAATGATGATGATGAGATATACCGAACCTTGTTATGGCCGGGTACGGAAGACATGGATGTGATATTGTCGAGCCACTACGTGGCCGAATGCGGATATTGTCAAGCCACCACGTGGCCGAATACGGATAATGTCGAGCCACTACGTGGCCGAATACGGATAATATTTAATGTGTATAAGCAGATACGACACTATGATATATACATATATGATACGACGAGGTATGCGCTATGATGATACATGTACTATGATTATATAATATATGATATAGGCATGAAAGGTATCCACTCTTAAAAGTTACGCAGGTTATATCTTCATCCTATTTCTTATGATTTCTCGATTATGTTCATTTCATTCATGCCTTACATACTCAGTACAATATTCGTACTGATGACCGTTTTCTTTGGACGCTGTATTCATGCCCACAGGTAGACTGGGAGGCGACCCAGATTTATAGAAGCCGATAAGCAGACTTTTGAGAGCACTCCATTATTCCGGAGGTGCCATTGATTCACTATTTTGTGTACATATATGTTTTGGGCACGATGGGGTCCTGTCCCGTCCATATGTCTAGTAATCTAGTAGAGGCTCGTAGATAAGTATGTGTGGGTAGCATGGTCTCACGATGTTACTATTGTATGTATATTATTTTGATAGTCGAAGGGCTTATGTACATAAAAGTAATTATGTTTCCAAATGAAAAATGATTTTCCTATGATTGAGTATGAATTTGATGAATGAATGCTTAATGAGTATGATGAGCAATAGAATGAGTGGTGCTAGGTGGTTAGCCCCGGGTACCCGTGATGGCCCCCAGTCGGGTTGTGACAAAAGTGGTATCAGAGCAATTCAGTCCTAGGAAGTGTCTACGAGCCGTGTCTAGTAGAGTCTTGTTTATGGTGTGTTGCGTGCCATATCTATAAACAGGCGGTTACAGGGCATTTAGGATGGTTACTCTTCTTTCATCTCTAAGATCGTGTGATAGAGCTAAGCCATAGGAAATGAGATTCCTTATACTAACCCCTGATTGCAGCAGAAGAACGGTATTGACCGAAGAAAGTGATTGATGATGTTGAAGTTACAGAGGTAAGTCACTTCGCTGAGACTATGTTATCAGGGTACATATTCATATGTTAATGGATTGGTTGTCATAGAGGTAAGTCAGTGTTCATTCGATAGAGGAATTGATTAAATGTGTCTCTTGATAATAAGTTCAGTTATAAGTTGTGAACTAAGCAAATCGAATGAATCAAAACAAAGGTAAGCGACAACACGAAAGATGTGTGTCGAGTAAGGTAAGAATATTGAGGTATAATTGAAATGTAAAGCTGAAGGATTAAAGGGGAAGTAAATAGGAAGGGATAACAGGGCAGATCGCTAAGGGATCAGGTACATCTCGAAGTGTGATATATGAGGTAAGTTTCTACATTTTTGTGCTTTTACTTGAAAGTGGGAGCCCTGTGTGGCTGAGATATGTCATACATTTATATTGGCCTGTGAGGCATTGTTGGTATTTGCTGCGTGCAGGTTTTGGGATAGCAAGAAATATAGAGGAAACTCTGCCAAAATTTTCCTAGAATCTAAAGGAGATAAAATATTAGCTTGTAATATGTCCCAACGGAAAAGATGTTGTGCAAAAAGTAAGGGCAGGACGAGATTTAGTTAGGAGTATCATTGACAACTACAAAAGATGAGTTACATACTATTGAATTGATAGTAATGACAATTATGAGATCAACATTCATATGATAAAGAGAAATGCTAGAGTAAATTAGAGAGACTGGTAGTGCTGAAACACGACATAGGAGAGGAATGGTAACTCCAATAGAGTGCGATGCTGGAGTATTAATTGGTTGGATAGGCACAAGTAAGATACGACAAGTTTATTGGCAAAAGAGAGTAGCAACATGACTGAGGTAGGGGTATAATTAATGTGAATCCATTGGTAAGACAACTTATATGGTAAGTGTAAGAGGGCTGATTAGAAAGAGTAACAGGTTGAGTATGCTTACTTCACAAGGGTTATTCTATTTTACGAGCAGGCTTGCGAATGAGGTAAAGGAGTGGCACTCTATGGCATTGATTATGATCAAGATATAATGAGAACAGGGCAAAGAACTGTGATACAATGTAAGTAAAGTATAACGAGGAAACGACTAAGGATGTGACATGTTCTATATGAATAAAGAATGAATGCAAGTGTGAAACCAGCAAGCGAGCCATGGGGCAGTAGATAAGAAAGCTTAAAAGACCTTGTTAGAAAAATCCAGCATAGAGGTTTCGCAATGACAGAAATGATAGCGAGCCAAAAAAGGGGAAGTCAACTTGAAAAAGGAATCAGAGAAATGTGATATGGAAAAGTAGTAGTAGTTTGTGATTGGTATAATCAAGAGTATAAGTGATATCTTTAGCTGGATGTAAAAGACCAAGACTACAGAAAGATGAATAACAAAATAGGATGATTGTTAGAAAAAGGATCAACATAATAAGGAGGAGAGGGGATTATCAGAATGAACATAATAAGTTTTGGAAGCGAAGAATGGATTGTACAAAGGTGGTATATTTTAAAGGAAAAGCGGTACTAAGTTAGGAATAGGGTTCCTTGTGCGAAGAATAAAGGATCGATCATAGAATGGGAGGAAATAGAATAAAGGAAGGAAGGAAGAGAGCATGACGAGATAAGTTACTACAGATAGACAGAAGAGTTTAGGTATATATAATCACTGAGCCTAGACATGGTCGGGTACGCGAAACACCGAACCTTCATGGTCGGATATGCTATATAAATGATATGGATACGATATGTAAATGAGTACCATTATGAATACGGATACGAATGTGGATACTTGTATATGTATAGATATGTATGTACACGAATCACGCGAGAACGATTATGTAACTTGCAAGTATTTATACGTCGCCAATGAAGCCAAGTGGGTACTTAAAAAGAGGAGTAAGAGGTAAACAAGAATAGTGTGCTCATCATACTCCAGGTCAGTTGAAGTAAAATATATGGCGAAATGTTCGTAGAATCCCGGATAGCTTAACATTCGAGGACGAATGTTCCCAATGGGGAAAGAATGTTACACCTTAGAAAATTTTCCGTTCATGCACAGTGAGTAGACTAACGAAGAGCACGGAATATACGGTATTTCAATGAGTGAGGTATGTCATTGGATGACCCTAATTAAGATTTCAAAGACATTCGAAGTAAGAGGAGAAAGTTTGCCAAGAGAGGGCAAGGCATGCGATGTGTATCGGAAAGGCGTTACGAGCAGCAAGTTAATGATGATTAAAGAGCGTCTTGGAGAAGAATAATAATGTCCATTATATTGTTAATGAGGTGATAAACAAGTGTCAAGAAGGTTCCATAAGGATTGGAGGTCAAACGAGTCGACGAGAAAGAGTTCGGAAAAACTGGCATTATACGGCCAAACATACTGGCCGTATAAAACATACGGGCCGTATGTTCAACTGTATAATCATCCAAGATTAGCACCCCTCTCTGGACCAAATCTACGGCCAGACATACGGTCAGTATAATTTATACGGACCGTATGTTGGTCCGTAGAAACTGGTCGGGACAGATTTTGTGTATTTACTAAGGGACCAAGTTCATTTCATTTCATTTTTCCCTATTCACTCCCCTTCTCTATAGAAGTATCTAGAACACTTCTCCCACAAGAATTCAAGAGATATTAGTGATCAACTTCATCAAACCAAGTGAATCAAGTTTAAGAAACTCATTAAAGTTCATCCAAGCCAAGGAATCCAAGTGAAGGTGAAACTAGGGTTTTGCTCAAGTGAAGTGTTTCAACTCAAGGCTTATTCCTGCACCATCTAAGGTAAGTTTTATGGTATTTACATGTTGTTTAAGGTATTGAAAAGTTGAAATACCTAGATTGTAGAAGAATATAGAAAATGGGTCATGAATGTGAGAATAGTGTCACTTTTGAGTAATAACTTTGGTTGAGTCATGATTCTTGATGTGTTATGATTATGGTTCTGTTATAAATGATGTTAAGAACATGGGATAGACATTGTATATGAATGAATGTAATCGTGTGTTATGACTATGAATATGGATGATTGGAAGTGAACAGAAGTGGAATTGTGAAATGAGGGTAATGTAGATGAATGAAGATTGTTGGTTATGATATTGTGAATGTTATTATAAATGTTAGGGAGTTGATATACAATATGAAGAAAGTTGTATAAACAAAGTTAATGCTGCCCAATTTTCTCTAGCTTTAGTAAGCACGTTCATATAATCGATTAGCTAATATGAATGCGAATTCTCTTGAAGGTAGAAATGTGAGCATTGAAGGAGAACAATCAAGCGATGGAAATTTTTAAACGAAGGAGGTATGTAAGGCTAGTCCTTTCTTTCTAAGGCATGACTCTTATGGTATAAACCCTCCTACCTTTCCATGATTTTCCTACATATCGGGAATTATGAATCTACGAGTATAAAGAGCTTCATACGAGATAAAGAAAAGAGATACGTTACGAGCATGACAATACCGATGATGAATCTAAGTCTAGAAGTCCTAAATCTCATGATACGATATTCCTACGAAGCTAATGACCCCTTATATATAATTCCTACGATATTATTTCCCTACCTATCCATGACTTTCTTACATTCCGGGAACTTCAAGAAAATATTGATAAAAAGCTTCTTATGAGATAAAGATGAGAAATATATCATGAATACGATAATGAAGATGATAAGTTTAAGCCTAGAGATTCTAAAGCAAGATATGATGTCTATGAAGTTAATGATCCTATGTACGATACCTTGATGTTGTTCATGGTGTACACTCATCTTAAAAAGTTAGTTCCTTCAAGGTGAGATATGATGTATATGATCACTCCATAATGTTATCGGGGGTTCTCGACCTTATGTCACCCCGATATTGTTATAGATTGTCTATAAGCTCTAATGCACGTTCTATGACCAATGTTGCGAAAATTACGAGTCTATGTTCATAGGGGGTTTCATATGCGATAAAGGTAAGAGATATGCTATAGATACGATAATGATAATGATGAGCCTAAGTTTAGAGATTATAAATCCTATCATACGATATTTTTACGAAGTTCATGCTACGAATATGATATGATTTTCATAGGTTGTCTTAAAATTCAAATGCATGCTTTATGGAAAGTTATGATAAGCTTATGAGATGTATGTGATGGAACTGATGATGATGAGATATACTGAGCCTTGTTATGGCCGGGTATGGAAGACATGTATGTGATATTGTCGAGCCACTACGTGGCCGAATACGGATAATATTTAATGTATATGAGCAGATATGACACTATGATATATACATATATGATACGATGAGGTATTGATACGCTCAAATTACACCTATTAATGGTATAACGCGGACGTTGTCAAATATAGTAACCCAACAAGGTTGGGGTCGAATCCCACAGATTAACTAGACTACCCAATTGAAGATCCCTCAAGCAATTAGGAGCATTAAGAACACCCGAATATGGCTACAATTGGTATTGCCTATTCCTAGGTCAATTTCCATTAGATGAGGGTTAACGCCCCAAATTCATGTTAATTATTCTATCCCAACTCCGTTTTTCCTCTTCCGAGTTTCAAACAAAGTAAATGGGAAAGTTCAAAGGTTAGCTAATCCCTTGAAAACATTCAAGAACAAGAATAATTAAAATAGCAAAAACTTACTTGATTAAGAACAATGCAAATGAATAAATAAGCACAACAAGAGTGTCAATCTTAATTGTCACCAAGAGATTTCCATCAACAAGGATTAAAAAGAAGAAAGAACAATTTTTGTAGGAACCCTAGCTTCCAACTTGTGGGAGCTGCCAAAGATATCTGATGTTTTGCCCTAATTTTCTATTTATATGAACTGGAATGGAAGAAATCGTCAGATCCCAGGTTCTGGTTGAAAATTGCCGAAAAACCTTCAGTGCGATCGCACCACGGCACTGCGCAATCGCGTGGAATTACTTAATTTTTTTAGCGCGATCGCGTGACAACATAGCGCGAATGCGTAAAGTCACGATCTTCCTTCAGCGCGGTCGCGTTTCATTCCTACGCGAACGCGTTAACTTAATAACATGCGTGGGCGCGGTCACGTGTCCTTCATGCGCGAACGCGCAGAGCAATATTTCGCCAAAATTTCCAGAATGTCCAGTTTTCTTCCAGTGATCAACTTTTTCTACTCTTTTTCGCTTGTTTTCCACACTTAGGCTCTAGGGACCTCATATTACCTGAAACATGATAAAAACTACGTAAAATGACATAGACTTGCTTAAAAACAAGTAAAACTTATAGTTAAAAAACATCGATTGCGGAGTAAAATCACGCCACATCAACGCCCCCAACTTAAAGTATTTGCTTGTCCTCAAGCAAGCCATACAAAATCATGACTCAATCTAACACCTAGATATTATAGAATATCAATGTCTACATTGGTTTTGACTTTAAACTACCGGCATGCATGTTTTTCTTCCAAGGACCACCTCAATTTCTGTTTTAAAGCAACATACACAACTCAAGAACACTACGACTAACCATGAAGCTTCAATGAATGACATCATATTATCGAACATATTATGGTGCACACAAACGCTACTTTAGGCTGTCACTTTATTTTATTCAATTTTCATCCTTATGCCCTCACATAGACCAAAGAATGTCCCAACACACATATATACGACAAGAATGGGACGAAGACGAAAGAGAAGAGAAAAACACTCACACTCACAAAGACAATTCATATTTACACATGCAAATACCATAGGCTTGCCCTTATTTTCTATGTTCTCATCCTAGGATCGTTCGGTTGTGATCTCATTAGGACTTGTTTCGGCTTGTAATGTAGGTTTAGGGACGGGTCGGATACTTTTTGGATATTAGTGACTCACCCTCCTTGAACACTACAACATCTTGTCACCTTAATTCGCCTCTTTTCTTTCCACCCCTTTATTTTCTTTCAGTTTTCGACCTCGATGTGGTTTTACTTCTAACCAACTTACAATTCTTTTTGCGTTACAATTTTATGATTTTTTTTTTTTTATACTTTTTTTTTATGTATATATATATACGCAACTACCACATCGAATCTTCACTAGCAAACTCCACCACCCCCAACTTATGTTTTTAACATGTACTCCACATTTAATCACCCCCAACTTAGGCATTTTGCCTCATCTAACTAGTAGCATCAAGGAGGGAACGGGTGTGAAGATGGATTGATTTCACAAAGGGTAAGGTTTCATAATTGGCTAGCCAAGAAAAAGGTCAAAAAGGCTCAAAAGGGAAACTAGGGGTATTTTCAGCTTTTGGAGAAGCTTATTTAGGCATAGTGACTTATTTACACAAGGAAAGCCTAAGATCATTTCACAACCAAACTAACTTTCGCATTTCAAACAAGACCAACCGGGAAAGTTCTAGATTATACATGCATAAACAGAATCAAACTAACACTTCACACACACATCGGCATAAGGACAACAATTTTTACACTTGTGACCTCCTAAGTAGTAATTCATCACACATAACACCCCAATAATCACAATGTCATATAAAGAATCAATCATGTCAGACAATAACTGTTCTAAGTATGCATTTTTCAAAATTTCGAGGGGTCCAAAAATTTCAACAAAACACAATACATGCCATTAGTTGCCAAGTAGTACCAAATAAAACAAAATTACACTATTCAACCTAAGTAACATCCTAAACATGCCAGTTTCAACAAAATAAAACCCCCGTCAGGAAAAGAACTCTGGCAAAGAAAAGCCGAGGAGGTTCCTACCCCTAACTAAAAAAACTTGCAGTGTCCTCACTGCAGTACATCAACACAGAAAAACTGTTTTTTTTTCATACCTCCTAGCACTGCGTGCTAATGGTCATTTCTGCTCACCCTCTGAACTGGAGCTGCTGGGCTCTGGCAGGACAAAATCGTCCTCATTTTCCTCCTCTTCATGCTGTGCGCCGCATACACTCCTCAGAATGCTCATCATTTTGTTCTGGAATTTGCTTTGCTTCTTGGCATGCTCCCTTGCCTTTTTCTGCCTCCTCTCTATTTTTCCCTGCTTTTCTTTGATATGCTTCATGTCCTCCACCACACCTGCTAATGTTGGACCAATAGGAACAGAGGGAGCTATAGATGTGCCTTCTCCATGTGTGCCCGCAGGGAGACTAGGCACTAGCTACTGAAGCCGATTGTCCACCCCATGGACCTGGGTGGAGATATATTGGAAAGGCCTGGCGGCTTCTTGCAGTGGTGGCAAGATTGGTATAGCCATGGGGGGGGGGGGGGGGGCAGATGCCCCACCAATCGAATCTGATGCAGTAGATGTGAACTGCTGAAATGATGATGTTGCTATATCAATATTCCTTTTCTTCTGTACATTAGCAGGCCCTTTTTCTCTGTCGCCTGGTCTTGTGGGCACTCCATCAGTGGAGCACAAGTAAGTGATCAATGATGGGAAGAATAAGCTCTTGGTCCGTTCAAGCACCACCTCCCGGATTTCCTGCATAATGAGCCTCCCCACGTCAACAGGCAATCCTTCCATCACAGCACAAATTACTTTAGCCCTCTCAAGTGGCACCTCTGAATCATGTTTTGAAGGCAGCACCCTGGATGTGACAATATCAAGCCAAGTTTTGGCTTCAGCGGTGAACTCTGTAGAGTCAATCCTTTTCTGCATTGTGTTTAGCCACTTTGGTTGTTCCCCACCGTGAAGGTGGGTCACAAACCATTGTTGCCGCAGGTTTTCGTACATCTGTGCCATCTCGCTATTGTCACCATCCTGCAGATTATAATAGGCATTGATTCTTGAGGCATTGCACAGGACATCCACACCTCTGACTTTGACAATTGCCCTATGTGTAATGTCTGCCTCTGCAGCATTTGCGTAGAATTCCCGCAACAGGGTATGATTTGCCCTGATTGGTTCATCTGCAAAGCATATCCAGCCGCTTGTTACCAACCTTCCATAGAACTCGGGCATCTTTTCTTCCAAACTTTCTATTACAAAGCCCCTCTCTTCAATGAAGCTCTTTCCCAGCAGTCTATCATATAGCTTCGAACATTTTGCTGACTGGAAGGTGGTGGTGTCATAATATTCAATCAAGGGTACTTGGGCAGCACTGGATGATGAAGCCATTTTTTTGAGTTTAAGTACCTACAAAACAAACACAATGCATATGAACACCTACAATGATGTATAATGAGAAGTTGGGTTAAGGACATTGGGCACCCAACTTTTGAACAGCTCTGTGCGAGCATTCTGTTTGTGAACTGGGATTTTTCCTTCAGCGCGATCGCGTGACAAGGAGTCGCGATCGCGCCATTTTGCTGTATTCCTTCAGCGCGATCGCGCAAGGAACTGGCGCGATCGCGTAATTCTTATGATTTCCTTAATCGCGATCGCGGTTCAACAGTATGCGATCGCGCCATTTTTGTCCATTATTCAGCGCGTTCGCGGCTTGTATTGGCGCGATCGCGCTGAATCGTTTCAGATTCTCCCAAGCATTTTCACAAACAGGTTATGGACATCATTTTTGGGGCTTCAATTCAACGATTTTAAGCTTGTGTTTTGCCCAATTTTTTTCTTATATCAGCACCCAACACTCAACTCACAACATTCAACAACAAACAACAATTTATATAACAACAAATTCAACAATTTCATCATATATTCATGCGTAAACAAGTAAAAGAAAAAAAAAATTCTTTCACAATTTCTAACATGGAATGATGATAAAAACAACCCTAGAACAAGACAATGAAGGAATCACATACCTTGTGGTTGCAAGTTGAAGAATTTTTCCAAAAAAATTAAAATTGTGTTTGAGAGAGAAATAGGGAAATGGGAGGAATATGGGAGGAAAATGGGGGATTTTAACCCCCAGGTCTGTTTAGTTCTTTAAAAACGCGCCTCTGCGCGATCGCGTGGTGATGTGGCGCGATCGCGCAGTGTAATTTACCGACGTTTTTTTTTTTTTGTACGCGATCGCGTCGGTAAGTTGCGCGATCGCGTAGAGATAATTTCGGCCCTGTTTTTCCAGATTCCAAAAATAAGCAGAAACCAGCAGCTACTGATTTGTGGCTGTTCTGAAAACTCAACCTATTCAAAACAATTCCAAAAATTGTGAAATTTTGCAGATTAGTCACAAATCATAAACTAAACAATTCTAAAAAAAAATCAAATTTCAAAAATGATTAAAAAATTTAAAAACGATGGGTTGCCTCCCACCAAGCGCTTAAGTTAACGTCGCGGCACGACGGATACCAACTTTACCGCTTTTCTCGCCATTTGGAGCTTATGAATTTGCGCCCCAACTTTGAATCAAGATTCCGGTGATGCTCATGAGGCGGTGGAGAAAAAATAAAGAGGCAAACTCTCAGATGTCGCATTTTGCACTTTTTGGCCTTTGAGTGAGGAATGCCATTTTGCCTTCTTGGCATAGCAAACTTCAAAATAAAAACGCTTTCTTCTTCGTATCCAAAATTCTCCATTGGCTTGTTTGGTTCAACTTCCATATCATCAACCAAGCACAATGTTGAAAAATGGTTCGAATGTGGTCCAACGCGCTCAAATTTCAAGTTTGCATGAATTTTGACATTCTTACCCATAAATGAACTAGAGTCTTCAAAAACGATTTCATGAACTTTTTTATGCAACTCTAGTATCATTTCTTCAATCTCGGCATCATTCACTATTCTAGGATTTGTTGGTTGGTAATTTATGATTAGCTCTTGAAAATCAATAGTGACCACTTCTTCATTGGAAATCAACTTAAAACTACTATCCATGGCCTTTTGATATTGAGTGTTACATTCCTCAATCTTTGCATTCAATTCGGCCTCCAATTTTTGGATAGCAATTTCAAGTAACTCCATTTCTTGACTTTGCTCAACATGCATTTTTAGATATTCTTCCATCATCCGTGAAAAGCCTTCACGGTGATTTCCATAGGCTTCAAGTTCTTGAGCTTGATTCATTAGCCAATCTTGGCTCAAAATTTCCTCTTTGTCAAGTTTTTCTTCATGGTGAGAATCGTCCAAAGCTTGTAAAAATCCTAACATGGTGAAATCCAAGTTTTGGATAGTTTCATCATCTCCATGTTGAACTACTTCCCACCAATTGGCCACAATCTTCCCATATTCTTCATTTCTCGCCATAATGCCATTCAACATTTCCTCAATTTCCTCTTTTCGAGAATTGGAGATTTCTTCTTCATGACTTAGCTCATTTTCTTCAAGTTGAACCGTTTCTTCAATTTCACAACTCTCGTCATAGTCACAAGAATTTTCGGGTTCATCTTGTAAACTTGAAATCTCTTCTTCAACCATTTCATTTTGAGGAGTCGACACTTCCATGACAATTGAGGAACTGGCATCCTCAAATGATTCATTCATTCTTTTTATGGCTTCTCCATTTTTTAAAATGGATTGTTGGAGGAGCTTTCGCTCTTCCTCCATTTTAGCTTCTCGATCTAAGTATGTTTGGAGCATTGCCATGATGCCTTCATATCCGGCACTTTGTCCTTCATTTGTCATGTTGTTGTCCCTGTCAAACTCAAAAGCACAGCTAGCATTTTCGTTAGAACAACTCGGGGGAGGGGAAGTGAAATAATTGGGACAATTACCCCAATGTCCACCTTGACCACCACATATATTACAAATACTCTCATCATAGGATTGAGACGGTGCACACATCTCTCTCCCGGGAGCATATTCACAATCTTGCCAAAAATGGGGTCCTTCACAATATGGACATGGGTCATCAAAATATGGATTGCAACCATCAAACCCATTTTCATTCCAAGATGCCATTTTTTTTTAATTAAAATAAAATAACACACAGAAAACAACTACACAAATATTTACGGGTTCGGTTCAAAGCAAGTTAGCTTATTTCCTAGATTAGCCAAAATACACCAATTGTTCCCCGGCAACGGCGCCAAAATTTGATACGCTCAAATTACACCTATTAATGGTATAACGCGGACGTTGTCAAATATAGTAACCCAACAAGGTTGGGGTCGAATCCCACAGAGAACAATATGTAGGGGATTTAAGCAGATTAGGAATTATCACTAACAATAGCTATGCCCGAACGCATCAATGGTGGTTTTTGATAAGGTTTTTATAAAATATGAAAATATAAATTCTAATCTAGAAAGCAAGTAAATTGATCAATGGCAACAAGAATAGAAGGAGGGAAACTACTTCTCAAGTAACGATCCAATCTATTTCACGAATTGTAAATAATAGCAAGTTTATGTTATTTAGCCTCGGATAATGACTCTAAATTAACTTCTTCCGAAGATTAACTAGACTACCCAATTGAAGATCCCTCAAGCAATTAGGAGCATTAAGAACACCCGAATATGGCTACAATTGGTATTGCCTATTCCTAGGTCAATTTCCATTAGATGAGGGTTAACGCCCCAAATTCATGTTAATTATCCTATCCCAACTCCGTTTTTCCTCTTCCGAGTTTCAAACAAAGTAAATGGGCAAGTTCAAAGGTTAGCTAATCCCTTGAAAACATTCAAGAACAAGAATAATTAAAATAGCAAAAACTTACTTGATTAAGAACAATGCAAATGAATAAATAAGCACAACAAGAGTGTCAATCTTAATTGTCACCAAGAGATTTCCATCAACAAGGATTAAAAAGAAGAAAGAACAATTTTTGTAGGAACCCTAGCTTCCAACTTGTGGGAGCTGCCAAAGATATCTGATGTTTTGCCCTAATTTTCTATTTATATGAACTGGAATGGAAGAAATCGTCAGATCCCAGGTTCTGGTTGAAAATTGCCGAAAAACCTTCTGTGCGATCGCGTCACGTCACTGCGCGATCGCGTGGAATTACTTAATTTTTTTAGCGCGATCGCGTGACAACATAGCGCGAACGCGTAAAGTCACGATCTTCCTTCAGCGCGGTCGCGTTTCATTCCTACGCGAACGCGTTAACTTAATAACGCGCGTGGGCGCGGTCGCGTGTCCTTCATGCGCGAACGCGCAGAGCAATATTTCGCCAAAATTTCCAGAATGTCCAGTTTTCTTCTAGTGATCAACTGTTTCTACTCTTTTTCGCTTGTTTTCCACACTTAGGCTCTAGGGACCTCATATTACCTGAAACATGATAAAAACTACGTAAAATGACATAGACTTGCTTAAAAACAAGTAAAACTTATAGTTAAAAAACATCGATTGTGGTGTAAAATCACGCCACATCAGGTATGCGCTATGATGATACATGTACTATGATTATATAATATATGATATAGGCATGAAAGGTATCCACCCTTAAAAGTTACGCAGATTATATTTTCATCCTATGTCTTATGATTTCTCGATTATGTTCATTTCATTCATGTCTTACATACTCAGTACAATATTTGTACTGACGTCCGTTTTCTTTGGACGCTGTGTTCATGCCCACAGGTAGACAGGGAGGCGACCCAGATTTATAGAAGCCGATAAGCAGAATTTTGAGAGCACTCCATTATTCCGGAGGTGCCATTGATTCACTATTTTGTGTACATATATGTTTTGGGCACGACGGGGTCCTGTCCCGTCCATATGTCTAGTACTCTAGTAGAGGCTCGTAGATACGTATGTGTGGGTAGCATGGTCTCACGATGTTACTATTGTATGTATATTATTTGGATAGCCGATGGGCTTATGTACATAAAAGTAATTATGTTTCCAAGTGAAAAATGATTTTCCTATGATTGAGTATGAATTTGTTGAATGAACGCTTAATGAGTATGATGTTTAATAGAATGAGTGGTGCTCGGTAGCTAGCCCCGGGTACCCTTCATGGCCCCTAGTCGGGTCGTGACAATAGCCCCGAAGGCAAGATGCATATGCATAGCCTCAAAGGCATTCTGTATGGCCAATGTAACCATAGCCAAGCTTCATAGACCCTAAGGCAAGCATATCATATCCCCGAAGGCAAACATCATCGCCACGAAGGCAAACAACATAGCCTCGAAGGCAACTATAACTCTATACGTTCTATGGTCAATCTTTAAATCGTTCTAACTATTTAGCTAACTTGACTAATAATAATATCATTCCCAACAAGTGAGAAGATCCATAATAGGGTCATGGTAACCCAAGTACGACTATTACGAATATCACATCTTTGTGCGGATAATCGAAAGCAGCTCAACAAGGGAAATTCATGCCAAAATGAGAAGAAAGGATAACCTTTACATACCTATATCGAGTCTCCTAACAACACAATCCATGCATCTCATCTAGAACCTCAACCTATAATAACATTAATGCCCCTGCTATGCTAAGGAAACACTAGTATATTATGTCTATCGAGCGGCAAACTCGTTCTTTAATGAATCGGACAACATCTCCCATATTTTTTCCACTTTCCCCATGCTCAAATAATCAAAATAACAACAAACACATCAAGTCTATCAATCTTAGCCATCAAGCAATTTAGAACAACCACCAAACATCCCATAAGTCAACAAAAATATCAAATGCGATTTTACGATAAAATTTTCATACTTTCTCATTTTAAAAACTTAGCTACGATCTAGATTGACTTAAATTCATCTACAGGAGGAGAATCTTACCTTATTTTTCAATAACTCCTCTTCCTTCACCTTACTTCACTCCGAAGAAAGCCCGAATTCAACAATGCGACAAAACGGAGCAACGAGATCCAAGCGGAGAGTGAAACCCGTAATAAAATTGAATAACACTGCTGCACATTTACTTAACATTGCTGCACAAGTTACTACACATTTTTGCTTCTTCAAACTAAGTTTTTCCAAAGTGAAATTGATAGTTCCAAGTGCATTCGCGTTTTGATGATTGTCGAATTCTTTAAGAACTAATGAGAGACCTGGTCTGGAATATGCACTATCTGCACCTTTCTCTGTCGGCAGAGACAGCTATTAAGCCGAGCCACTTGCTGCATATAAGTACAGTTGTAAGTTGGCACATACTTTAGGTCAAAGTGGATGAGTGGTCTCTATCCATTCCACATGCTTCTACAATATATACAACAAGATGGCAACATATTAAGCAGACTTGAAAACCTAATATAAATTGTGCAAAGCTGCTGTCACAAGTTCTCAAGATATCTCAAGAACAAAGTTACTTTCAAGCTGAAAAACCAGATCCCGATATAAGTTTAGTCTATGTTCTTTAGGTTGTTGTAAATTGTTGTTCATTTGTGCTTAAACTAAAAACTTACTCCTTTTGTTTAGAGGCTGTTTGTGGGTATCTTAAAGACTCAAAGTGTACTTGCTAGAAGTGTGTTTTCGCAAGCTTTTGAGTGGTACATTAGGATAGAGTTAGTCTAGGTGTATTAGTATTTCTTGGCTACAGTTAGTCAAGTGGAGGTGCTTGCAATCAACGTATTGCAAGTGTCGAGGGACTACAGGGGTTAGTTCTTAGGTTGTATAAGCATTATTGTAAGGGGAGGGGGGGGGGGGGGGGATTATGGGAGTTAGTTCCTAGCTTATGATAGAGTTGTAACCTGAAGTTGCTCGTGTAGTGGAGTTGAAATTCTACTGGGGTAGATCGTGATTTTTAATCTCTTGAGCAAGGAGTTTTCCAGTGTAACATCCCGTGTCCTTTACATATTGCATTGTATAAGGGAACTGGTACACAACCAGGTCCCTCATACACTATTTGATGGATGCATAACCAATAACAGTTGGTATCAGAGTGGATGCTTTCTAAAAGGTTTAACACCTGGAAAGGATCTGTTAAATGGCAGCCCTACTAAATATGGAAGAAGAAAAGTCATTCACCAGACCTCCCAGATTTAATGGAATGTACTATGGGTGGTGGAAGACTAGGATGCACGATTTCATCATGGTTGAAGTCTCAGAGCTATGGGATGTCATCTGTGATGGTCCCTATATTCCAGTTCACACTAGTGAAGACGGTAAAGAGACCACTATCATGATGAGAAATGAATACAACGAAGCTCATACAAAAAGGATTGAAAAAAACTATAAAGCCAAGAAGAATCTTGTGTGTGGAATAGGACCGGATGAGTACAATCGATTCTCAACTTGTTCATCAGCCAAAAAGATCTGGGAAGCTCTTCAAACTGCCTATGAAGGAACAACTCAGTAAAAAACTCCAAGATTGACATGCTCACTACGGAGTACGAGATGTTCAAAATGAAAGAGAGTGAATCCATTCATGAGTGCACACCAGATTCACCTCCATAATTAATGTGCTTCACTCTCTCGGAGAAGTCATCACAACCACCAAGATGGTAAGAAATTTTCCTCTATATTACCTAACTCTTGGGATATCAGGGTAAATGTTATCTCTAAGGCCAAAGATCTCAGCAAATTGATAGTCGATGAGCTCATTGGGAACCTTAAGACTAATGAAATAAAGATGACCATGAAGAAGGCAGAAAAGAATGAGATGAAGAAGGAAAAGAGCCTAGTTCTCAAAATTGCAAGAGGAGACTCAAGTGATGACGAGTCAAAAATGGCCTATCTTACGCAGAGATTTCACAAAATGATCAGGAGAAGTGGGGATTTTCCTAGAACAGGAGGCTCCAGTAGAAACTTCATGGGAAATGACTACTGCTGTCATATATGTGGGAAACCTGATCATTTCATGAAAGACTATCCTCAAAACAAGCAGGACAATTATGACAGGACTGCAAAGAGGAATCAAGTCCCCACCAGGAGTTTCAGAAGGAAAGAAGCCACTGAGGAGATTGTGAAGCAAGCACTTGCAGCCTAGGGAGACTCCTCAAGTGAGTCTAAGAATGAAAATGACTAAGCGAAATTGTCTATGATGGCAATTGATGATGGAGTAACTGAGCATAAGTCAGATCTTGAACTCACGGATGAATCTGACACGGATGATAATGATGAGAACAAAAGGGTAAATTTCTTCGATATAAAGAAAAACCTGAATGTATACTCTCAAGGAAATTCATATCACTATCAGATGTGTTGATTTATGGGATCACGCCCTGATCTCAAAGTCTCAAGAGTTAAATCTTACTCTTGATGAAATAAAACTGGATAGGGAGGACTTGTATGTGTTAGCTAAAGATATGAAGAATCAAATTCATGAGACAAACCAACAAAATATCTTGTTGGAAAGCAAGTGAGAAAAGATGAGGAAACCTCCTTCAAAAAAAGAGGAGAAGCAAACAAGACCTTCTTGGAGCATGAAGAGGAGCTGGAGAAAGTAAAGCTGAACCTCACTGCTGAAACTAAAAAGAATGAGCAGCTCAAGAATGACTTAGAAAGGGCTAAATTTGATCTTTACAAAACTCTAAAATGGATCTGGTTGTCTGATGAATTTACTTCTAGAAATGAGACTAATGGAAATAGTTAAAAAGAGGACTTGGATTTGTGGAGGAGAAGATGCCCTACAATTTTCACAGCAATCATGTTTTCAATATGGAAAACTGGGCATACACACGTAATGGACAAGCTGATAACCACCAGGAAGCCTTTGAAACAAGGACTGAAGCCGTTCAAACATAAAGGAACTTTGTCAAGAAGGGAATGAGAAAGAAAGGAACAAGTCCTCAAAAGAAAGGATCTCGAAGGAAGAAAAGGAACATGCTGCCCGAGTGGACTAAAATAACTTTAATCCATCCTTTATACAACTACAAAGGACCCAAGCTGGTTTAGGTTCCCAAATTCAAATACTGACATCGCCTAAAGGGGTGAGAGAGAGAAGGAAAAGTCAACATAAATTGATAAATCGTGACAGCTGCAAGATGTGAGACTGAGGTCAAAAGGTCTTCTTTCAAAGGCCTTATAGCAGGATATATGTTATATGAAGATTTTTTTTCTTCTCAAATGGTGTAGGAAAGGATCTCTCAATGGCTACAAAGGAGATTAGGTACATCACTGGCAAGTGTTTTTTTGGCTATATCTAACTCATTTTTGTACCATTATAGGTATACATACATGGAAGGATAAGGAGAACTTAAGCGCAAGCAATTCTGCACAGTTCGCAGTGATTGCTGATACATTCAAATTACCATTCAGAGACCTGGTCTCCGTGTCTCAGGTCAGTACTCATAAATGTATTTGAACTATAAGATTTCCAAATAAAGTATATGTTCTTTTCTCTTCCAAGATCTTTCAAAATAGTATCTCTGCCAAATCGTCCTTAAAGCATTCCTTTGTCCTATGTTACACCTATTCGAAAAGTGTCAACTCAGCCTGTTTAAAAGACATCCTTCTCATCCTGTCCTTTGTTCACTCCCCCAAACCTTCGAAGCACAGAAACCAGGTTCCTCCAAGAGGAGAACTACTAAAAAGAACCTACAAAATCAAAAGGTTCTCTTTCGGAGGGTTTTAGATGTTAAGTTGAGAGAAGAGCTAGAAATGAAGGATATGATGGAAATGGTGGAATTCTAGGAGCGGAGCTATCTCATTACTCAACCACCACCATGTGTATATGAAGCAGAAGTGGTTGAATTCTATAATAATTTGCTCTGATCTGATAATGCTCTGGCCCTAACAGTAAATCTGACAGAGTGTGTACTCACTAAATCGACACTTGGGAAATTCTTGGGAGTAAAGACATCAAGACTGAGAGCTGTAGTAGATAAGAGATCTACAGAATCCCAAAAAGTCATTGTTAAGCTGCAGGGTCAGTGCCAATAGCCGGTCTCTAAAAAAGTGAGTTTCCGCCTGAGCATCAATGAGCATTCGAGTTTGTCAGCAAAGGCCTTTTGCTAAGGATGGAGGGACAATCTACCGTCACGGTGGCAGACCTAGTTCTAATGAAAGCTCTTACATCTTTTGAACCAATCAACTTGCCTGCCATCAAGATAGAGAGAACGAATAAGGTGGCGCAAATTTTGCAAGGAGTACCTGGTCTCCCGTATGGATTTTTTCTTAACGAAGGTCCTTGCGCACTTTAATGTATGAACTGGTAAAGCCTCCTTGGGAACTAAGGACCATATGTTCTCTCTGGCCACCTTGAAAGAGTGTGAGTTTTTGCCACAAGAACCAAGTTCTGGAAGTCCATCCAGCCTCTCAATTCTAATTGAAGCTCAAGAAGTGGCAAATGCAGAGATCAAGCAACTCAGGGAGGAAAATGCCTTTCGAAAAGACCAAATGGCTGAACGACTGAAAGAACCAGGTTCCGAACGAGAAGCAGAAGAAGAAATTGAGAAGCTACGGCCAGAGAGGGATCAGGTGACAACTCAAGTTGACGCACTCAGAGATGAGATGATGAAGGATCGCCAAGCCCATAGAAATTGACATATACTTGTTCAGCCCCTTCAAGTCTCTACACTGTCTGGAAAATTAATCCTATCCCCCACTCCTTTTGCATTAAATTAATGTCACCTTTTCTTGAATTTTGGTAGATTTGTAGTTTAACTATCATTTATGTATACTGAATTGATTACTATATGCACTTATGCTGATCTATCGTTTGGCATATTGCTGTGTTTCTGTGCATTATTGCTAGCTTGCCTTCCTCTATCTTACTCTTGATTATGTTGCCCTTGTGGCTCTGAGTTAATATATCTGAACTTCTTGTTGGATGTGCTTTAATTTCTTTTGATGATGCCAAAAGGGGAAAGATATAATTGTAAGGTGACAGTGAACTGAACTGAACATGCGGTGATTAAGGGGGAAGAACTAGAAGATTGATATGTGATGATATTGTAGCATTTTTTGTCTTCTAGTTGAAATTGGTATTATGTTGCTAACATGTTGCAGGTGCCTTGACATTGATGGTCTACTCCGCGAGGGGAACAAGTGGGAAGCTGGTTCTCAGGGGGAACATAGTTTAGGAGTTTGTCTTCATTAAAAATGGGGAAATTGATAGCTCACGTGCATTTATATTTTGATGATTGTCAAACTGTTTCAGAACTGATGAGAGACCTGGTCTGGAATCTACTATCTGTGCACCCTGCACTGTCGGCACAGACAGCTATAAAATAAGCCACATGCTGCACATAAGTACAACTGTAAGTTGGCCCATGCTTTAGGTCAAAATGAATGAGTGGTCTCTATCCATCCCACATACTCCCACTATATATACAACATGATGGCAACATATTGGGCAAACTTGAAAACCTAATCTAAATCGTGCAAAGCTGCCGACACAAGTTCTCAAAATCTCTCCAGAACAAAGTTACTTTCAAGTTGAAGAACCAGATCCTTATATAAGTTTAGTCTATGTTCTTTAGGTTGTTGTAAATTGTCGTTCATTTGTGCTTAAACTGAAAACCTACTCTTCTTGTTTAGAAGTTGTGTGTGGGTATCTTAAAGTCTCAAAGTGTACTTGCTGGAAGTGTGTTTTTGTAAGCTTTTGAGTGGTATACTAGGCTAGAGTTAGTCTAGGCATATTAGTAGTCCTTGGCTAGAGTTAGTCAATTGAGGTGCTTGCAATCGGAGTATTGCAAGTGTGGAGGGACTACAGGGGTTAGATTATAGGTTATATAAGTGTTATTGTAAGGGTGAGGGATTATGGGAGTTAGTTCCTAGCTTACGATAGAGTTGTAACCTGAAGTTGCTCGTGTGGTGGAGTTGAAATCCTACTGGGGTAGGTCGTGATTTTTAATCCCTTGAGCAAGTAGTTTTCCACGGTAACATCCCGTGCCCTTTACATACTGCATTACATAAGGGAACTGGGATACGACCTAGTCCCTTATACACTATGTGGTGGACGCACCACCAATAACACAAATGCTACACGAGATGATAGGAAATGGAGAAATGGTTAGCATCCTATATTCTGTTCGTTCAAAGTGAAATACACGAAGTGAAATAGTACCTCAAATGTTGGGTCTTAATAAATCAATTTATCTGAAAGTTAAAATAATAGTTATAGACTATTTAGTGGATTGTGGGGTCCATCCCCTTTGTACTTTAAATGACTAATCTCCGCTATACTCCACAATTAACCAATTACCCCCATAATTAATTTCTGATCTCATTCCACTTAAATAATAATCATTTTCAACACATCTCTTGCATTATAACATGCTCATGTGATATAACACTAGTACATAACTTATTTTGGTACACACAAAATATTACTTTCAACCATCGTCGTCACACTTTTAAGTCTAAAATCATTTCGGGACTTCATTCTCTTATACAACGAGCTCTTTATCTGCATACTCGAATATGACCGAAATTCTCCTGCACACAGGACTACTTACATACTTCTAGTGGCTCAAGCCATAGCCCGAAAGCCTGGTGTATTGCATCAATGCGACTTATACTCTCCGATTCGCTTAACCTCTAACCTTCACGACACTTACTTATCACTTGTTAAACATAGCATAAATACTTATAACCTTAAAAATAATCTTGTTCTTGAACTTATGTCGATTAACTTACGACAAATCCAACATACAAAAGTACGGGATGTAAGAATTAGTTAGTTAATATAATTATTTAATAAATGATTAGTTAGTTAATATAATTTTCGATAAAGGATTAGTTAGTTAACATAATTTTCCTTTAATTTAAAAAATAATGAATAATTTACTTTGTACATATACGACACCTCCATGGATTCTAACATTAATTCGGGGACTATCGGTAGATCTGTACTTGCTCTACAGAATAATCATAGGTCCAAGCTGTTATGGATTGAAGAGATACATATGAGGGCATTTCTCTATCCCTGTAGGTTGGAAATGGCGTGGACTCTTTTAAGCAATCGCCCCTCACATCCCCGTATATTAGAGATACTTTATCGGGGCTAGAGACACACACCTTTTATGTCCGCACTGGCGAGGCCACGATCACGCTTTAGGATGTTGAGGTCATGTTTGGATTTTGAGTAGATGGAGGCCCATTATACAGTCAAGTTGAGCCTCCTCCTAATGCCATATGGCGGACGGAGTTGACTAGGCTCACCAATTTCATACCTGTGGACTATGATATCTTGGGATAGAGTTGAGTGAGGATACGTGCCTTCTGCAATTATTTGCATGGCTTGGATCCTATTCACGACAACACTGAGCAGAAGATTGTTGATCGACATGCCTATTTGTACTTGCTGATTATATTCGGGGGCGTCATGTTCCCGAACACACCGAGTGTCGGTGTGAGCTTATGGTATTTGATCTTTTTAGACGATCTAGATCACTTGGGAGACTACAACTGGGGCGGTGTTGTTTTGGCATTCCTCTACCGATGTCTATGTTGAGCGTCTATTGCCAATAACAGTGATGTTACTGAATTTTTTGCTCTACACCAGGTAATAGATTTAAGTGTGTCTTTCTTTATTCTAAATATACCTCTTGAAATGACGACTAAACAAATCACATCTTTTAATGTCGCTTTCATTATGGGTATGGGATAGGATGCTACCTTTTCAGCCCATACCTAGGAGGTGGACGGGAGTGATTGATCGGGATATGGATACGTACCACAATATTCATCCATTCAGGGACTAGCTTTATCATATGACAGACGAACGGGTAAAATTGTTTAATATTTTAATATTCTATTTGTTGATAACTATTTTGTAGCTATATTTTATATAGCTTTTTTTATGGACGTCGCACACAGAGTTTTGGGATCGATTGCCGCCCTTTTATAAGACTGGTCAGGACGTGTGGATGTCATGGTGTCCATTGATACACATGGACATCGTTGAAGGGCACATGCTCGACCCCGTCTTACTACACTTTGGGCATCCACAGAATATACCCCACCGCGTTGAGTATGATCACCGCCACTATGAGCGGGACAATCGATCGCCCGTCGATGCTGCATTTCTGGTTTTCATGGACATCCAGCTCCATCATTGGGAGCACAGTTTGTAGAGATTAGCGAAGGGTGGTCATGCGCCTCCCATCGGGGTTTAAATGTAGTGGTACCAGCGGATCACATGTCGCTTGCTTGGCAACCCCGTTTTACGTCCCCTGGATGATTGAGGATACACAACACTTTCATTGCAGTATGACGCATTGGTAAGTTTATCACACTTGGATTGATTTAATAATGTTAATTATTACTTTAAAATTTTAACTAATTATTACTGTGGAAAACAAATGCAGTTGGTGGTCGTACAGTGACTGCGCCTATTGGGGTTAGACTATACATCTATCCCCGAGACCACGGGATTTGCTGGAGAGGTTGTACGGATAGTCGAGGATGGTATCCGACAAGAAAGAGAGGCTAGGCGTATGCATGATTATGTTTCAGAGGGTTAGTTTCAGGTGACGGGTGGAGGCAGACATCATGGAGGCGGACTAGGAGTACAGCTACATAAAAGAGGTGGTGATATAGGACGTGGTGGCAGATGGGGTGGTGGTAGAGGACGTGGTGGCAGAGGACACCATCTAGTAGATGAGCCTGATGAGGCCGCAACTGTTACTTCCCAGCCACAACAGTTCCAGCCCAGCCGCAGCTTAGCTCGCGTGTCGACTTCATCTCGACTGTCGATACTTGCGTTTACACCGGCACATCTATTTGTGGATATACCTGAGTCTTCTTCTCAGCCGAGCCAGAATGCGTACCTTGGAGTACGTTGTTGGAATAGGAATAGGAATATGATTTGTATATAGTACTTTACATAGGAAAAGGATTAGGATGTAGTGTTTATAAATAGGGATCAAAGTAATAATGTATAGACACAATTCAATAATAATATTTCCTCTCATACTTTTTAACATGGTATCAGAGCTGTTACACCTTGAAAATTTTTTGTGTCATTAGTGTCGTAAGTAAACTGGCGTAAGCTCGGAGAGGTCATGGAATCATTATAATGTTAAGTAATACTTTTAACAACTGCCAAGCAAGTGTCTAAAGGTTCCGAGATCAAGCGAATCGAAGAAATTAAGTTTATCGAAATTTTGAAAAAACTTGGTAGAATTTTAGACAGAAAATTTTGGGTCAAGTTGAGAGAGGTATATCTCCAAGAATACGAGTTATGGAATGCATAGCACTATGTAAATTGAAGTTCAGCGAGTCTTCTTTCTAATGCAACTGGCAGATTGCAATTTGGAGAAGTACGGAGTAAGTATGAGCCGTCGAAAACGACAGAACTGTCGTTGTACAATGACGGAACCATCGTTGTACATTGATGAACCGTCGAATTAAGGCGGTGGATACTTGATTCTTGGTTATAAATGAAAGGGGCACAAGCTTGGGTTCAGTTATCACTAAAATCAGATCCTTCTAGACCCTATAGACTCTGTCAAACACTCCAAATCATTCCAAGTCATCACAAGAGAAGATTAAGCTTCAAATCAACAACTAGTTTATAAAAGGTGACTTTTCTTGCTTATACTTAGAGTTGTGATGAACTTGGTCTTGAAACAAGTTGTATGAGTTGAAGTTCTTCAAGTATAAGGTATGTTCTTCATCTTGTCTCTTATGTTGAGTTGATTTGAAGGTTTAGCAAGTCTTAAAATTGAAAATAGTTATTGAGAAAAGGTCATAAAGTGTTGTGTTGTAGTTGTTGAGTTCATGGACTGCTGTGATCATGTTGTGGATGTGTTGCTGAGCTAATTTGCATGTATATGGATAATATTAATGTTGTTGATGTTGATGAGATTATGCTCCTTAATTTGGAAGAAAGGAAGTGTATACTGTTATTGTATATTGGTATACTTTGGGTTGTTTGGTGTATATTCTTTGTATGGGCAGTGAAAGGAGTATTTAAGGAATTTTGTAATCTTCTTGTTGTTATTGTGGGACTTTTGTATATGTTGGGGTGATTGGAGAGTAAGGGGAAATACTGCCCGATTTACTTTAGAATCAAGCTATCGTTGATATACGTGATATACTAGCGCCATCTAAGTTTGTATATGTATTCCTTGTTATAGGATTGGCATACTAGTGGTAATTAGCTCGATTGTTGATTGCTTGGACGACTTGAGGTATGTGAGGCTATCCGTTTCTTTCTTTTTGGCATGATCCTTCTCAACCAAACGTATATGTAACGCTAATCCATAATGATTCTACTATTAGAATTAGGAATGATCCATTTGTTTCATGTTCCATAATGATATCTTCAGAAAGTCTCTCTTTAGATCTAGTATGGTCTCTAGAGTCACTTGCACTCCTATCATGTTCATGCATTGCAGTGCATATACATATACATATACATAGTCATATAGATACACATATACATATACATATACATATATATATACATATACATATATATATATAGATGTATATGTATATGTGTATATATATGTATATGTATATATATATGTATGTATGTATGACCTCATGCATGCATGCAAAGTATTTACGCATATCATTAGCCTCAGAGGCAGCTCAGATGTACGGTATTTATGCATATCATTGGTCCATAGAAACAGCTCAGATGTACTGGTTAATTTTCTCTCTCATGTTTCATGTTACTCTCATGTCTCTATTATGCTGTTTTTCATGCCTTACACACTCAGTACATTATCCGTACTGATGTCCCTTTTCTGGGGTGCTACTTTTTCATACCCGCAGGTCTTGATACACGGATTGACAGACCTCTCAGTAGGATATCAGCTCAGCAGATGGTGATATGGCACTCCATTTGCTCCGGAGTTTCCTTGTGAGTCTGCATAATTGCATATGCTTTTGCATGGGTATGGTTGGACCCTGTCCCGGCCACGTTATGTCATGTACTCCAGTAGAGGCTCGTAGACAAACAAGCATAGTTAGAAGTTCTATGACCTTCTCAGTCCATATTCTGTTATATTACTATTTTGACAGTCTTGTAAATCTTTTGGGCTGGAGTCCCTTACAGCTAATCATAATTATGAGTTAGTACGATGTCCCACTCAGGTATGACCAGGATGCATGTATGTATGTGGTGCTCGGTAGGTTAGCCGTGGGTGCCCGTCATGGCCCTCCAGCTGGATCGTGACAAGAGCTATCCTAAAATATCACTGTGCATCTTTTCGGTGACTGACCATTACCCTCCGGCACTGTTAGACGATCAGATTCTGGTCTCCACAGTTTCTGTGCAAAATCTGGTAACAATATCGCATTTAGCATCATCTCGCGACAAAAACCCCACAAAACCTTACCGGAAAAGTCCCTCTCACGCTCCGAGCAGAGGCAGAACTCCGGCGAGATCTACTTCACTCGGCAGGCGGGTGAGCCATTTCCCAATGACTTTTTCGAGAAATTTCTTTTCCTATCAGGCTTGCACATATATTTCAAGCCAAACTATGCACGCTTTTTCAGATTTCAGTCGCCGGATTAGGGTTCCGGCATGTCAATTGCCTTTTTTCGGGGAAATCTATTTTTTTTTCAGCGTGTTTCAAGACAGATTCTCCATCTATAGTGGTCACCTGCCTATTTCGACCCTTCCCACAGTGATATTACTTGAAAATAGTCACCAGAGTAGTATTACAACCATCAGAATAGTATTTTTTGGCAATACAGTTATTTTTTCTCGATATTCATCACAGTTTCAGCAGAGTATTAGCTCTTTCTAGGTTATTTCAAGCATCTGATAAGTGGGGCCTCACCTCAATCTAATCATGTTTCTAGGTTTTTCTAATTCCGAAAGTATGGAAGTTGGAAATTCGAGTCCTATTAATCCAGAACCCTTAAAAAGGAGATTGGAAATTTGAACATCCCAGCCTATGAAAAATCGACGAAGAGACTGCTTTGGAAGATCTCGACCTAAGTGGAGTTATTGTAATAGATTTTGACACACTCGTGAAGTATGCAGATCTCGACCCAAGTGCAGTTATTGTAATAGGTTTGTACACACTAGTGAAGTATGTTATTCTCTGCATGGTCGACCACCCAAGAATGCTCATGTTGCTCAGACTGCCACTACAGGTAATAAACGGGTTTATTTATCCGAAGAAGAATAAAATGAGTACCTTCAAACGGTCCACTCGTAATATTAACCCACACTATACCCTTTTAAGTTATCATCATCCCATTATGCCTTTGTATCATCATTGTCCTCTGTCCCCATTCCCAAGTCTACGGGTGAAGCCTTTTCTCATCCCAGATGGCGATAGGCTATGATTGACGAGATGTCTGCTTTACACACGAGTGGTACTTGAAAGCTTGTTCCTCTTCCTTCAGGTAAATCTACTATTGGTTGTCGTTAGGTTTATATAGTCAAAGCTAGTTGGGATGGTCAAGTTGATCGGCTTAAGGCTCGCCTTGTTGCGAAGGGGTATACACAGATATTTGGGCTTGATTACAGTGATACTTTCTTCCCCGTGGCTAAAATAGCATAAATCCGTCTTTTCTATCCATGGCTGTTGTCTGCCATTGGCCTGTTTGTCAGTTGGACATTAAAATGCTTTTCTCCAAGGTGATCTTGAGGAGGAATTTTATATGGAGCAACCAGCTGGTTTTGTTGCTCAGGGGGAGTCTAATATGGTGTGTCAATTGCGTCGGTCACTTTATGTTCTGAAACAGTCTCCTCGAGCCTGGTTTGGTAAACTCAGCACAGTAATTCAGGAGTTTGGTATGACTCGTAGTGAAGCAGATCATTCTGTGTTTTATCGATATTCTGCTCCAGATTTGAGTATTTATTTGGTGGTTTATGTTGACGATATTGTTATAACTGGAAATGATCAAGATGGTTTCACTAATTTAAAGCAACATCTCTTTCAGCATTTCCAGACTAAAGATCCTGGAAGACGGAAGTATTTTCTAGGTATTGAGGTTGCCCAATCCACGTCCGGTATTGTTATTTCGTAATGCAATTATGCCTTAGACATTCTTGAGGAGATAGGAATTATAGGATGTAGAACCATTGACACTCCTATGGATCCGAATGCTAAGCTCCTGCCAAGACAAAGGGAGCCACTCAATGATCTTAGTAAATATAGGCGGCTGGTCGGTAAGTTGAATTATCTCACAGTGACTAGACCTGACATTTCTTTTCCTATGAGTGTTGTAAGTCAATTTATGAATTCTCCTAGTGATAGTCATTAGGATGCAGTTTTCCTCATTTTGCGACATATTCATTCAGCTCCAGGTGAAGGACTGCTTTTTAAAGATCGAGTCCATGAGCAGATCGTTGGCTATACAAATGTTGATTATGCAGGATCACCCTCTAATAGACGTTCTACATTAAGATATTATGTATTAATAGGAGGTAATTTGGTGTCCCGAAAAAGTAAGAAACAGAGTGTTGTTGCTCGATGTAGTGCTGAATCAGAATATCGAGCAATGGCTGTAGCAACTTGTGAGCTAGTTTGGATTAAGCAGTTACTCAGAGAACTAAAATTTAGAGAAATCAGTCAAATGAAACTTGTGTGTGATAACAAAGCGGCCCTTCATATCACATCAAATCTGATATTTTATGAGATGACTAAGCACATTGAGATTGACTGTCACTTTTTCAGGGAAAAGATACTCTCCGAAGATGTTGTTACTAGATTTGTGAAGTCGAGTGATCAGCTTGCGAATATTTTCACCAAGTCACTCAGTCGACCTGTATTAGATACATCTGTAACAAGCTCGGTACATACGACTTGTATGCACCAGCTTGAGGGGGAGTGTTAGAATATAAATTGGAATAGGATTTATATATAGTATCCTACATGGAAAAGGATTAGGATGTAGTGTTTATAAATGCGCTAATGTAATAATATAGATGCACAATTCAGTAATAATATTTTCTCTGTTATTTTCTCACATATGTGATGACATGGATTGGGATGATTTTCACACATTGGTACGTAAGGAGCGGTTGGTGAGAAATCTAGAGAGTCCTAAGGAGCTAACCTACGATGAAAGGACATGGGGCTGGATTGACTTCGAGCAATTTCTCTACCCGTCGGTTAATATTTAAAATACTTATTCAAAATATTAAAATACTTATTTTAAACATATGTGGTACTTATTATTTCACAATTTTTCGTATCTTAGGATTCGCCGACGGTACGTCTATCGGAGCCACCCACTCAGATGTCTTCTCATGAGTCTGCCGAGACACAGGTAAGATTTTTAGTAAAACTTAATTTTATTCAATATAAGTTGAATATTACTTTAATTTTTTTAACATTTATTTTGGCCGCGGACAAAATACCGCTCCAACTCCAGTTGTACAGGAACCCGTTTATGAGATTGCTTCAGGTCCTACGCCAGACCCCTCTCATGAGCCCGCCATCACACATGTTTCAGGTCCTACACCAGACCCGTTTCCCGATGAGGATGATGTTGAGGTTGACCGTACTACTCCCGACAGATTGGGTCTGTTCATAGCAGTCGGCCACAACCGCGCTATGGTTAGGACTCTGAAGAAGGGAAAGTGCAGGGTAAAAAAGTGACGGATGATCATAGCTTAGAGTACCCTGCTATTAGGAGGAGGAAGGGGGATGAAGACGATGGCCAGGGTGGTGGGGATAGACTTAGGCCTCAGGTATTTTAAAGTCTACCACTTGTGGGACCCATTCTAAAGTTTTATAGTTTATGTAAATAGTATATTTTTTGCGTATATATTTCTTAATGATAAATATTATCTTTAGTGTTTATTATCGTTTATTACTAACTCGTGTGAAATCCTAAATTAATAATTTTAAAAAAATTCGACATATTCCAAATAAAGTTATGCACTTACTAAAAAGTAGCACGCTTATATCTAAACCCTAAAAATATTACACTTAAATCTAATGATAACAAGTTTCAAACTTACTTCGGGCACTTTACAACCCCTAAAACGACGATCTGAACTATTAGGTATTCTTGATGTATTGAGTCTGCATTGTTGTTCGCACAAAAAAAATATCGAGTTCTATATAAAATGTTAACGTTCCGACGTGTTTAGACATGACTAATCTTTGGCCAACGTATGAAAATAAAGGGAAAAAATATAGAGTGAATATATGGTCAAGTGATGGGAATTTTATAACCTTCTTTAACGCAAGAATTTCCTGCGTCAAAGAAGGCCTTTAGCACAATAATTTCATGAGTGTAGTAATTTCCTGAGTTAAAGGAGTTAATCGGGCCATTACGGTTAACTCCTTTTAACGCAGAAAATTCCTGTGTTAAAGGTACTTTGGTAACTCTTTTTTCTGGGAGTATTCCGGTTCAATTTGTTTTTTGTTGGGTCATTTAGGTTCCGGACCCCCCCCCCCCCACCCGGTGCCCATGTCACCTTCTCGTTTTTATTTTTTAGTTCTTTTCTTTATACAAAAATTATTTGTGAACCATTTTTTTTTTCATTCAAACTTTGTGTCTTCCTGCCACAATTCTACCACTTCGTCCGTCTGATTTGGCATTCAGAAAAACAAATTTCTGTCACTCAAATCTGAAGAAAGAAAGAATATCTTTGGTTCATCGGAGCTAAAATATTTGGTTAGAAATCTGTGTCCCCTCTCTTTCTTTTGACTGCCGATATCGGAATGGTTCGCCAGTGCCAATTATCTTCCATAAAGCGTCTTAACAATCACGTTATTAATTTGTTGTGCTTCACTTTTTATTTTATTAATTATTAACTAAATCTGAACAACTTGTTTTAAGAATGAAAAGCAAAAGGGTTCGTCGGAGGGGTGGGGAGAAAATGAGTTTTCCTTTTTTCCTTTTTGCTGATGCCTTTGTTTCTTTTCGGATTATAAGGGATATGGTTCCCCCAAGTATGGATAATCAATTAAATTTATGAGTGAGGTATATGATATGTGGTTGAACTTAATCTATTTTTGATTTAGAAAAAATAGAGTAGGATCAACTATGAATAATCTAAATAGTAATCGATGATTTGCGCTAAACGTATGTGCCAATATATTGAATATCGTTTGATTGAACAAATCTAAAGAAGAACACAATAAATCCGAACCAAAATCAGATATTGAGAGGGAGAGATTTATATATTTTTTGCTATTACAAATGTTCTAGAATTCAAGAAACCAACCCTTCAAAGTAAAATAATGCCTCTTATTTATATCTTTGCCTTATGGGCCTCTTACAACACAAGCCCTTTTGAATAAAGAAAAACCCTAAAAAGGATAAGGTTGGGTCGGACGGTCTGACACCCGTACGACTGGTAGTACAATGTGACAGAACGGTATTGACGCGTGGCAATTGTGTAACGGATCAACCGGACCAACGGCCACGATCAACCGGACCAATGGCCACGATCAACTGAGACAACGGCCACGATCAGCTCGGCTATGGAGAAACCGGACCAAACGATGTCCTTTGCTTTCTTCGGATCAAGCACTCCTCTGGTCCCAAAAGAAAGTCTTCATGTTCGTGCTTGTTTCTTTCTTACCTCGGTGTCTGGTCTCACCGGTCTAGCATATATCCGATTTTTACCGTATACAGATAGTCCCCACACTTTCCAGACCGTAGTTTTATCGGAGTAACGGGAAGTGGGTGAATCAAGAAACCGGTGGCTCCATTTGTCCGTTGTTATCTTTTCATTTTGGCGGGAACAGTTGCGTCACGTTCCTCTGTCATCGGCCACGTGTCTCATCCTGGATGGTAAGCTCTGAAAACCGCCATAACGCAGGTCGTTTCAAGTCATTTCTCATTAATTATAGAACACGTGGCATCCCCCGGTTGGCTGGGGTTTGAAACTGCCTCGATCCCATATCTATATAATGCCATTCTCCTCTTCATTTTTACATTTTACATCTTTCATTTCACTTTTTCTCTGCTTCATTTCTTCATTTCATCACTTCTAATCATCCTCCATATCAAGTTTGTTGCTGATTCAGCCATTTACCCCCTTTGATTCATCGCTTATATTACGTGAAAGGAAAATAACTCTGCCAACTTCTTCACTAGCTGTTCTTGTTTTAGAGTATGGTGCTGCTGCTTCTTCTCACTCTTTACCACTTTGAATTATTTCTTGACTGTTCCTTTACTCCATTTTTTAACTTCTTATTCGAATTCACCCAATCTCCTTTTCCATATATTCAAATGTCTGCCAACACCGAAACCACCTCCCATGATGTTCCCTCGGTTTCTTCTCAAGGAACCGAGCCAACTTCTCAACCCAAGGGGAAGGTCACCTTCGAACCGACAGCTTTAGACATTGTACCATCCAAACCTAACTACAACAAAGATTTTGAGGTCGAGAAACCTTCTCTGGTTTACGATAGAGGGTTTGATGTAAGGCGGTATCCCTCATCCATTACTGAGGACAAACTCGTTTTAGTCCGGGCTGACTGCGGATGGGATAACCGTCCGATTCAAGTTTTTGCCCCCGGACCAGACGAATCAGTCACCAATCATCGGGAGGACTTCTTGTACGTTTATACTTATCCTTTCACCCTCAAGCTCGACCCCCCGGTCGATCCGGTCATTCTAGATATGTGTCGGACTTATAATGTAACCTTGGCCCAGATTGGTCCGATTGATTGGAGGACCGCAGCCTGCCTCTGGCTATTGGCCAGTAACTTGAAAAAGAAGTTCACGCTGGCCCACTTAATACGGTTATACTCCCCGAGGTTGTTCCGGGGTGGTGTAATAAAACTTTCTAAGCGTAGCCGAAATTCGATTTTTTCAAAAATGGACGAAGACAGAGACCGGGGCTGGTTGGAGTGTTACGCTCGGGTGAGGACCACGGATATTATTCCGGACAATTACATGCCCTTTCCGGAGAGGTGGAATGATAATCGTAAGTCTCAGCTCTTTTAATAATTGCTTTTGTATGCTTTTCCAAACGCTAATTCTTCCACATTCTCACTACTTCTCCTCTTATTTATACTAGCCGTGGGTTGGATACCTCTGGCTGTCCGGAACCTCAACAAATGGGTTACTGCTCTCCTCAGCCAACATACCCACGAAGGTCGGTCATGGGGACTCCTTTCTCGTGGCTGATGGGTCGCGCAAAACCATGGTAATACTTTGCTTCTATTGGTATTCATGATAGTTTTCTACCTCTCCTTTGTGTAACATCTTCGGCTTTCAGGTTTGCCCAAGGGCTCGGTGGACCCGAGACCGGAATCAGTAGCTGAACCCACTACGTTGGCATATGAGTTTGACTCAGCAGGTACATCTCGTATCCTTGCTGCCACCAACAAGAGAAAAAAGCCCTCGGACAGAGGGTAGAAACCGAAGAAGAGGGCGAGGAGCGTCATTAGGACTTTAAGGGATGAAACAGAGCCCGAGCTCTTTGTTCGGAGGATCGGTGTGTCCCCTTTCGTGACTTCCATTCCGGAGGAGGGTATCAATGTTTCATCACTTCCTTTAGCCGGGGAAGGACCTTCAGCTCCGGTATTATACACAGGTGGGGAAGAAATTCATTACTCGACTCTTTTAAAAGTCGATTGAATTCGTTGATATTTCAGGTGATGCCTCTTCCGAAGAAACCCCTCTGGAAAGGAAAAGAGATCCGGGAAGGCACCTACTGCCGAAGCAAGTCAAAGGACTGCGCCGGTCCCCGAGACCGAAGTCCCCACGGATGTCGGTTCGCTGCCCAACTATGAGACTGCCGCAACTTCTGAGGCCTCTCCGAGTTCTCCAACTCCGGCTTCAAGGCCAGATGAGTTTGATGACATGTTCTCGGACACTCCTCCTACTACCGGTGAAGCTGCTGGATTCGGACACCTCCCGATCCCTTGAGCCACGAGGGCAGCTAGCCAGACCACCGATACTGGAGCTAGGTATAGCCTGGTGCGTGTCTTCCCGGCCCCAAGCGTGGAACCCAGGAGGACCAGATCGGCCGTAATCACCGTTCCCGAGAATTGTAACTTTGTGTCTCGCCCGGTGGGGGTAGCAAGCTACCTGAGCCGGCTCGTCTAGGACTCGGACAAACGGAAGATGAATGGAGTCCCCTGGCAGTGTCTCATTAACGAGGGCATGCACGCGGGCAATCGAGTAAGTTTATCAGCCATCCTTTGCATATTTCATTGAGAATTTTAGTTTCTCGTTTGTCCGAGTTTAACTTGCTTCTTTTATGGAGTGTGGTGCTTGTTAACGAAGCCTTCGTCCGTGCCTAGCAAGAGGTTGATGATCTCAAAGGGCCAACTTGATGCCCAAGGTCGAGAAACGGAGAAGTTTCAGCACCTTTTACGGGTGAAGGAGGATGAGCTGAACCGAGCAGTTACTCTTTCCAACCTCCAACCCGAGCTCGATGCGACAAAGGCCGAAAACCTTCGATTAAAGGATGAGCTGGCCGACATGGTCGAAAAGAACCGGCTTCTAGAAGCGGACAAAGTCGGCCTTAGCCAGGACAATGCTCGTTTTTCCTCAAGGCTTGGTGAGCTCGATACCACCATCTCTCAACTCCAGGGGGAGCTGGATTCGGTCAAGTCCGATGCTACGAGCATGGCCGAGAGGCTTCGGCTGCTCGAATCTGAGAGTGCCCGGTACAAAGAGCGGATGAGGGTGTTTGAGGAGAAGGCAGAGAACAGGGCCCGAATATGTGATGAGCTAAAAACTGAGCTCGAGGAGACGGTTGATGCTAATGACCTTCTCAAGGCCGAGCTCGAGTTGTCCACTCAAATCCAAAAGGTCCTCGAAGAAGATCGGGATGAACTAATGGCAAAATCAGCCCAGGCTGAGGCCGATTTGGCAGAAGCCCTTCGGAGCGTGGAGGCCGTTGAGGCTCACACTACGATATCTGTGGAGTATGAACGGTGGAAGTCTCAGAGGATCACCCTTGAGCAAGCCGGGCATGGTTTTGCGGATCTTCCGGCCCTGATACTCGAAGCTAAAAGGGTCGAGGAAGAAGCTAAAAGAGCCTTCGATGCTTGCTCCGACGACTCCGAGCGGACAGTGTCCGAACACTCCGGATCCAGCCATACTGGATAGACCTAGGCCTGTACTTAGCCTTTATTTTTTGCTTTTGTAGGGGTTCCCGGTGTAAAAACCTTTGTATAAATGGAAGATGCATTTTTCTTTTCTTTATTCTTTTGTTGGATGTTTGTTATGACTTTTGCTCGAATTGTCGATCCGTTTTAAGGACATGCAGACTCAGAGTCATTATTCGGACTGCGCCTAAATATCGGCTTTTCTCTTCGTCCAGTACGTTTTGTCCGGGAATTTTGATGAAGTTTTTTGCCCGTGGGACTTATCCAATGCTTTGTGAATTCAGACGTCTCTGAATCACGATAGGCATTTTTTTAAGGCCGGTATTTTTTACAGCCTTAGCAAAATTTGATGTAGCAGTCCCCGTTCGAGGGAGTTTAAAGATTTTGGCTCGATTCAATGTGACCTTGTTGCCTTTGTCGAATTTTGACCGTAGTGCCCGGAATAGGGTATATGAATGAAGCGAAGCCGAAATACGACGATAATCACCGGGGTAGGGTGTGTTAACAAAAAGATATCTGAATTATCGTAATCCTAATTTTCGATAAATTTTTGTATTGCAAGTATTTTGTACATACATCATATGAGAATTTGTTTGCTTTTGCTTTTGCAGTGGAAAATACTAAATGGACACGATTCATTCTGATCGTTTGGTCCTTACATCGAAACGTAATGCAGAAGGTCCATCTTGGTTTTGTCGTAGCAAATATTGTGTGGACACGATTCATTCTGATCGTTTGGTCCTTACATCGAAAGCTAATATAGAAGGTCCGGTTTTGATTTGTTGAGCTCATCCGTTTTCAACTAACCGGGGTATAATAGTCCCCTAGCACTTATCCGAGCTGCAAGATCGAGTAAGCGCTGTTAAGCCCCCACTCGTAGGCCGTGACCCCAAGTTTCCGGGCGTTTGTCCTTGTCTTTGTCAAGTAACACGTTGTACTTGTTGCCTCATTAAAAACCTTGTCGGAAAACCCATTTTGGGACAAAACCGTACTAAGAAAAAGAGTGCAACACGTGTTTTCAGACCTATATTCTAGCTTTATTCGGTACTTCCTGCAAAAAGGAAAAGGGTTAACAATAAAACACGAGGTGTACATACCTTAGCAGTAGTATCTTTTCAAATGAGCTACATTCCAGTTATTGCGCAACCGTTGTCCGTCCATGGATTCCAGCTGATACGATCCTTTGCCCGTTACCTCGGTTATATTGTACGGTCCTTCCCAGTTCGGACCCAATTTTCCTTCGTTGGGATTCTTGGTGTTCAAGGTAACTTTCCGAAGCGCCAAGTCCCCAACTTGGAAATGCCGAAAATTGGCTCTCCGATTATAGTACCTCTCCATTCTCTGCTTCTAGGCTGCAATACGGACCAACGCGTTTTTGCGAAGTTCATCCGTGAGATCGGGTTTTACAGCCACGGCCTCCTCGTTTGACTCCTCAGTGGTATACCTGAACCGGAGACTTGGTTCACCAACTTCTACAGGAATGAGGGCTTCGGCCCAGTAGACCAACGAGAAAGGTGTTTCCCCCGTACTCGATTTGGATGTGGTTCTGTAAGCCCACAATACTTCTGGTAGTATTTCCCTCTAGTGATGCTTTGTCTCTTCAAGTCTTATGCTTAGATTTTGAATTATTGTTTTATTTATGGATTCCGCCTGTCCGTTCGCACACGGGTGGTATGGATTTGACACGATTTTCTTGATCTTCAACCCCTCGAGAAAATCATTGACTTTGCCGCCCACGAACTGAGGACCATTATCACAAGTTATTTCGGCCGGGATGCCGAAACGGCATATGATGTGGTCTCATATGAAATCAATGACTTCCTTCTCTCTAATTTTTTCGAAGGCCTGCGCTTCAACCCATTTGTAGAAGTAGTCAATCATAAACAGAATAAAATGGGCTTTACTCGGTGCCCATGGCAGTAGAGCAACGATGTCCATTCCCTACTTCATGAAAGGCCAAGGTGACACAACCGAATGCAGCAACTCCCCGGGCTGATGAATCATCGGGGCATGTCTTTGGCACCCGTCGCATTTCCGGACAAAATTCTTCGAATCTTCCTCTATCCAGTTCCAGTAATAACCGGTCCTGATAATCTTTCGGACCAGGGCTTCAGCACCGGAGTGGTTGCCGCAGGTCCCCTCATGCACCTCTCTCATCACATACTCCGTTTCTTCGGGACCCAAACACTTGGCCAGGGGTCCGAAGAAAGGCCGTCGATACAGTTGGTCGTCTACCAAGCCGAAATGCGCAGCTTTAGTCCTTAGCGACCATGATTCTTTTGGGTCACTCGGGAGCTTTCCATCTCGTAAGTAGTCGATGTACTTGTTACGCCAATACCAAGTTAAACCCATTGTGTTTATTTCAGCATGTCAATTTTCTATCGCCGAATTCATCAAGTGCACCATAGTCCCGGGGTTGATCTCTTCCCCTTCGACTGAAGATCCCAAATTCGCCAGTGCATCGGCTTCGCTGTTCTGCTCCCTCGGTACATGCTGAAGGGTCCACTCTTTAAATCGGTGTAGTATCACTTGGATTTTTTCCAGATACCTTTGCATCCGTTCGTCCTTGACCTCGAAAACGCCATTCACCTGGTTAACGACCAATAGAGAATCGCACTTTGCCTCGATTATTTCGGCCCCCATACTCCGGGCTAATTCCAAACTTGCAATCATAGCCTCATACTCGGCTTCATTGTTAGTCAATTTAACAGTTCTAATGGATTGTCGAACGGCATCCCCGGCCGGGGTTCTAAGGACGATTCCTAGCCCGGAACCTTTGAGGTTCGAGGCTCCGTCCGTGTGTAGTGACCAAATACCCAAAGATTTCCCCGAGGTTAGCAGAAGTTCTTTCTCAACCTCGGGGACCATAGCCGGGGTGAAGTCCGCCACAAAGTCGGCCAAGATCTGGGACTTGATGGCCATCCGAGGTTTGTATTCGATATCATATCCGCTAATTTCTACGGCCCATCTAGTTAGTCTACCCGATAATTCGGGTTTGTGCATGATGTTTTTTAGGGGGTAAGTAGTCACTACACATATCGGATGGCATTGAAAGTAAGGCTTGAGCTTTCTAGAAGCACTTACCAATACCAATGCCAATTTTTCTGTTACATCCCATATTTTTGGACTAGGAAATTGAATCGTCCAATATGAGCAAAATTACCCGAGCCCGGAGAATTCGATCATATTCAAGGATAAAAATCGAGAGCTCAGTTTACAAAGAGTTTGAGCTCCCGAAATAAATTAGGTCTTAACAAGTGTGACCACGGTGATTGAGAATAATATTTTGTGTGTACCAAAAGGGACTATGGACTAGTGCTAGATGTTATATCTCGTATTTTTGTACGATTGGATTATTCGTAAATAAGTTTAAGGACGAGATTATTTTTGGGATATGAGACAAGGACTTTTAATCCCGATTTTTAATATGGCACGACTTGCTTGTAAATTCCAATTAGTGTAAAAATATTAGTGGAGATTAGGAATTAATTAACCATGATTAGATTATTAAGTGGGGATTAATGATTAATTAAGTTAATTACACCATGAATGGGCCCCACCAGATTTAATAATTAGAAAATAGCATGAATGATGACATGCCAAGTGGAGGGGGGTATGTGTCAACGTTAGGCAGCCTATATATAATCCAATTTGATGACTAATTCATCAACAATACTTCATTTCATCTTCACAAAGTTAAGTAGGAGAGAGAAGCTCTAAGCTAGAGAGAGAGAGAGAGAGAGAGAGAGAGAGAGAGAGCCACGGCCACGGCTATGGCAGCTTCATGAAGCTCACGGCCATGGTAGATTTTGATCAACTTAAGCTTCTAAGGTGTCCTAATTAAATTTGAGGTAATTTTTAATACTCTCCTACATGTTTTAAAAATGATTTGGTCTTTGTATGAATTGGTGGATATGGAATTGAATGCAAGACTTGTGTATGTTGATGTTGAGACTTTGTTTGGGTTGTATATGGGGCTGTTTTAAGCTAGTGAGGATGAGTTAATTTTAATTGGTATTGTTGTTGTTGTTGTCATGGATTAAATGATGAAAGTAAAGGAAATTGATGGTTAAAGCTGGAGTTATATGTATTTAGTGGGCTGTTCTTGTGGAATTGAGGGATTAAGGGTTATGATTATGTATTGTGTTGTTGATCTTGTGAAATTGGAGGACTAAGTGTAGTTAAGACTTGTATTGGGTTGATTGTGACTGATGGGCTGCCTTAGGACTTGTTATAATGTTAAGATAATTTTCTTGCATATAGGAGTTGAGGTCGTTGCTGTGTTGTTGCTAATGTGAATCACTAATTTGATAAGAAAGGAATGTATAAGATATCGTATGTGAATCGTATGTGGCTTGTTGGGTGTATATTTTAGATATTTGAAGTGTATTGGGCATTATTATATTATGTGGGCTGTTTTGGGGTATCCTCGGATCTTGTTTTAACTAGTTCTTGATACGATAACTTAGACGTGCCTTGGTTGATGCTATGTTGGTTGTTGTATAGTTGACTTAAATGTGAGGAAATTGAACAATATAGGGGAAATGCTACCCAATCGTCTAGAAATGAGCTTCTAATGTTGAAGTACGTTTTATGCCTTTCCGTAGCTTGACCATAGTCTTGACGTCTTAATATAGGTTGAGACACTTCGGGCAGCGTATACGTATCGTATCACAGATAAGCGTTAAAGGTATGTAAAGCTATCCCTTCTTTCTTTTTGGTATGATTTACATGAAATGAACAAACGACAAATGTATAAGTTCCTATTCTTAGAGACACTAGGGTGGTTAATGTTCTTGATCTCCATAAGTTATTTCATATTGTCTCAGTACGCGTCTATGATTGCTGAAGTTCCTTTTGACATAATTCATAATGACGTTCGAGGGATACTTGATATGACTGTCTCAGTTGATACCCAAGTGTTAGTTCATTCTACCTATTCTATTGAGTCTCAGATGATGATTTGATTTGCATATGGTTACTCACTACTCTACTCGTGCATACTGTTATTATATCTTGCACCGAGTCTCGGGCCGGATATGTTCTCGTGCACAGTTTCACTGCATTGTTCACTGAGTCCCTCACTAGAGGGCCGGGTACGGTATATATATATATATGATGATTTGATGATATGATGATGTGATTATGGCGCCAAGGATGGTATGTGATGACTTTGTTCACCGAGTCCCATAATGGGCCGGGTATGATATATGATATTGATATGCATGATTTATATTTCATAAGGCAAGTGTACTGCAATCTTTGATTGTCATACTTGTCACCTGTAATCTCTATTTCAGTCAGGATCCTCTTTATTGTATTTCATGCTTTATATACTCAGTACATATTTCGTACTGACCCCCTTTCTTCGGGGGGTTGCGTTTCATGCCCGCAGGTACAGATATTCGATTTGGTGATCCTCCAGCTTAGGGTTTCCGCTCAGCTGTCTTGGAGAGCTCCATTGTTCCGGAGCCTAGACTTTTGGTACAGATCTTTTGATGTATATATATATATATATATATATATATATATATATATATATATGTGTGTGTGTGTGTGTGTGTGTGTGTGTGTGTGTTTATCCAGAGGTACGGCGGGGCCCTATCCCGTCATATTTCACCATCGATACTCTTAGAGGTCTGTAGACATATGTGTGGGTTGTGTATAAGTTTTGTTCAGCCGTATCTATATGGTTTTCTATGGTATTGATATGTTGTGACAGCCTTGTCGGCTTGCGTATGGTATTGATATGTTGTGGCAGCCTTGTCGGCTTGCGTATCATATTATGTATTGGTTAGGTGTGACTCCTCAGGGGATAGGTTTATGATATGCGGCGTTTTGAGTCTATAGCTTACTCTTGCAAATTCCCATATTGTCGTAGTCTCAATGTGATCATATTTAACAGATATGCATACGAGTGTCCAGTTTGGGCACTAGTCATGGCCCATGGGGTTGGGCCGTGACAAAAGTGGTATCAGAGCAGTTCATCCTCGGAGTGTCTACAGATCGTGTCTAGTAGAGTCTTGTTTATCGGTGTGTTGTGCACCACATCTATAAACAGGAGCTACAGGACATTTAGGATGTTACCTTTCTTTCATATCTAAGATCGTGCAATAGAGCCAAGCCATAGGAAATGAAATTCCTTATACTAACCCTTGATTTTAGTTGAAGAACGACATCGACAGAAGAAAGTGACTGATGATATTGGAAGTTACAAAGTACACAGGTAAGCAACGGTGCGAAAGATGCATGTCGGATAAGGTAAGAATATTGAAGTATGATTGAAATGTAAAGTTGAAGAATGAAAAGGAAGGTAGATAGGAAGGTATAACAGGACAGTTCGTTAAAGGATCAGGTACATCTCGAGGTGTGATATATGAGGTAAGTTACGACATCTTTATACCTTTACTTGAAATTGGGAGCCATGTGTGGCCACGATATGATATGATATATATGTATATATGTTGGCCCTGTGAGGCATTGTTGGTATTTCCTGCGTGCAGGTTTTGGGATAGTGAGAAATACAGAGGAAACTCTGCCAAAAGTTTCTTAGAAATAAAAAGGGAATGAGATATAAGTTTGTACTATGTCTTGAAAGGTCGTGTCAACAGTAATAATAGGATTTGACCAAGTTGCAAGTCTGACTACGAGAAATAAAGTTAACTGTTGAATTGATATTAATAGTAATTATGAGATCGATGTCGATAGGGTAAATTTATCATGTTGGATTAAAGCTTTAAGAGATACCCTCCATGTCATCCGTAAGAGGCATCATTCCTATTTGGGAAATTTTATTTCGAAGAAGCATAAATGAGCAGCAAAGTTGGGAGTTTATTTGAACGGACCAGAATACTTTCTAGCCACATTTTACCTTAGAAGAGGCTCATGTTGAAGAGCAAAAACGCCCACAATTAAGTTTCATCTTTATTTGAAGAGTACAAAGCATACAGCAAGTAGTTTACGAACTAAATAGTTCGTTTATGACCCAAGAACAAATCTGAAGGTAAACTATGTGAATCAAGCATTAGAAGTCCCATAGTGCTTGTCGGATTCTAGCTCTTCTTCTTGTGGTGGTTTTGGAGGATGCTTCATGGTGACGTAATCTTGGAGTTGGAGCGTTCTTGTGTTCTTGAGGTAACATTTCATCATATTTTTATGTCCTTGAGTTTATTAGTTCTTAATCAACTAATTGGGATGGAATTCGCAGAAGGAAAACTCAAACTTGTGGGTTGTCTTAGATCGTTTGTTTCATGTGCTGTTGATGAAATGTTAGGATAATTTGGAAAGGACTTATGACACTAAGGGGTGATTTAGAAAAGGTGGCAAATCTTAACAGAATGTTTTATTGAGGTATCGAGTGAACTAATAAGTAGGGATAAATTACGATGAGTTTATAGCTAGAAGAAGTAATAGTATGATTGAGGCAAGAGTACAGAGGAAGAAGAATTGTGACGAATATGAACGTATTGATAAGACAGCTTGTGAGGTATTAAGGGTAAGATTGACCAGAAAGGGTAAAAGGTTAAGAAGTGTTACGCTATAGGATTGATTACGAACAGGATGTAATGTGAATATCATAAGGGTTGTTATGAAAATGAGTAAAGCCTAGCGAGGAAGTGACTAAAGGATATGACATGTTCTATGTGATTAAAGTATAAAGGCGAGCTATAGAATGAATAAGAAAGACTTATGAAGTTCTTCTATAGGGAAAGTTCAGAATAAAGATTATCTGATAACGGAAATGGTAGCGAGCACAAGAGAAGAATGAGTTAATTGAAGGAAGGAAATAAGAAGAAAAGCGAGATAACAATGCAATAATAGGTTATGACATGTATAGCCGGGAACACGAGCAATATAAGTGAAAGAATTATGAAATACCAAACTATAGAAAGATGAGCAACGAGGTAAAATAAGTACCAGAAAATGACTGGTATGATAAGAATAGACAGGGATAAGCAGAGTGCGTTTTGAGAATGAGAAGGGGTTATGTAGAAGTAATGTTTTTCGAAGGATATAGTGGTAGCATAAGATTTCTTGTGCATAGAATAAAAGATGGGTATAGACTGGAGAAATGGTAAGGGAATTCTAAAGGAAGCACCCAAAATAGATGCAATTAATTGAGTATGGGTATAGAACGAAAGGGAAATATATAGCTGCGAGCTTAAAGGTATAGTACAACGATGAGGTTATAGGATAATATTGTCCTTTAGATGAACCCGATATGAATTTGAGTAAGTTAGAAGTCGGTATCGGGTACACAACAAGGGTAAAAGAGCATAAGGCATAAAGGAGTACTACATGTATACGACTTCACCTCGGGAACAGTGAAATCCTTAAAGGACAGGGACTGTAGGTTGAGGGACAAATGATGTATTAGAGGAAATAGATGATACAGGTTGGGATAAAGATAATTTCACAAGAGAACTTTGGGCACTTATCATCGGAATATAAGTACTACCTAATTAAGAATTTAGAACGACTATAAATACTAACTAATTACTGATCAAAGTAAGTGGAATGGTGCCTTGGATAAGTTGCTACGTGGGTTGCATTACTTGAGTACAGATGGTCAGATGAGATTTTATACTATATGTAGAAAGGTTCTCGTCGCGTCACGATTTTGTTAAGGTTTCGTACGTGGATAATCAAAATCATAAATTATAAAGAAAAGATATGGATATGGTGTAGTGTGCCAAATGGATTGGAAAACAAATGGGGAGATCAGATGAATTTGAAGATTGAAAATGGGGACATAGAGCAGAATATAAATAGATAGTGATAAGTACACCCTAAAGGGGGGAAGCGGGTGAGAGAAACACAGGTGTAAGACGGAAACGATTGACACTGAAATATATTTGATATAGATGCTTAAATTTCAATTGAGATCTCTTGCTGAAACAAGTTAGTAAGATCTGAAAGCCAGCAATAAATGGATAGAAGCCAGGGTGGTATTTGAGACAGTGCTGAGAATCATTTGTAAAGGTCAATTGTATGACATTAAAAGTGGGTGCTTATAAAAAGAAAGAGTACGACAAGAGAATGGTAACGAGTAACTTAAGAGATATTATAAAGGATAGCAATACTATACTAGATTAGAGGCTAAGGTTTGGCAATAGAGTTGCGCGCAAGTAGCAAAGGGAAGGGATAGAAAATCTCCTATAGTAGGATATGAAAAAAAAATCAAAAAGGGCGATTAAAGGAAGGGAAAGGAGTATAACAAGATAGGCTACGCGCGAATTTTAGTACGGATGAGTTATGGAAAGCATATGAACCAGGAGAAGGAAAGACTATGACTAAGATTGGATATATTCTATACAAGTTGTGCAAGAATAGTTATGCAACCTACGAATATTTGTATGCTAAGGAGGAAACCAAGTGAGTACTTGATAAGAAGAGTAAGGATTCAGTAATAACAATGCGGTTGTGATATTTTGGATACATTAAGGGATGGCGTAAAATGGTTTGAGCTAGATTATCGAGATAGGATTAGTGCTGAGGACGAATAGGACATGGCCATAGTTGAGCCCCGATACCGATTGAAAGGTACAAGAGGAGAATGCAAGGTAAAGCATAAATACTAGCGAAACGACGCTAAGGTATTTCTCGCGGTAATTTAGCACCTTCGTATATTCTTGTAAAGATTGCAACATAATGTGTGCCAGAAAAACTAAGAGCAAAATCTGACTAAAGTAAAGATAAGGAAACGACACGAGATAATATGCCTAAAGTGTTACAAGTTGGGTTAAGGGAAATTATGAAATGATTTAAGCGAGATGATCAGAACGAGCCGATTACTAGAAGATCAGTGAATTTATATATCAAATCAAAAATTCTTTCAGAATTATATAGCAAGATTACAGAGCGGCTTTATGTAAAGTTATTAAATGAGGGAACTCTAGCGCTACTTAATAGCCAACTCTAAAGGTCGGGATTAAGAGCTAAAGAGTAGAGTGACAGTTAAGGTCCTTTGAGGAAGTCGAAAAGTGATACATGAGGCTGAAGATTTCAGAATATGGACTGTGACAGCAGAGAAATATGTAAGGTTATTGAAGTAAAATAATATTACACCTTGGGAAATTTCGTTTTATTCGTAGAGTTGCAAAGGGTCTACAGGTTACCAGAGGCATGAAATTCTAGGGATTGTAAAGTCTAGTAAATCGACAAGGGACGCCTACGCGTTATAAAATCTCAGGTAAAGATTAAGAGGTAAGACAACGACGTGGAATTATTACCTCGAGAAGCAACAGAAAGAGGAAATATTATGGGAATGGTTACTTAGAGATCTGGGATGCATTAAAATAAATTGAAGGGAATCGACCAATGAAAGAGGCATGTGAAGGGCATGATTAAATAAAAGAACATCTAAGGAAGTATTGGGCGCGCATGACTAGTTTAACATTTGAGGACGAATATTCCAAAGGGGGGAAGGATGTTACATCCCGTATTTTTGGACTAGGAAATTGAATCGTCCAATATGAGCAAAATTACCCGAGCCCGGAGAATTCGATCATATTGAAGGATAAAAATCGAGAGCTCGGTGTTCCAAGAGTTTGAGGTCCCGAAATAAATTAGGTCTTAACAAGTGTGACCACGGTGATTGAGAATAATATTTTCTGTGTACCAAAAGGGACTATGGACTAGTGCTAGATGTTATATCTTGTATTTTTGTACGATTGGATTTTTCGTAAATAAGTTTAAGGACGAGATTATTTTTGGGATATGAGACAAGGACTTTTAATCCCGATTTTTAATATGGCACGACTTGCTTGTAAATTCAAATTAGTGTAGAAATATTACTGGAGATTAGGAATTAATTAACCATGATTAGATTATTAAGTGGAGATTAATGATTAATTAAGTTAATTACACCATGAATGGGCCCCGCCAGATTTAATAATTAGAAAATAGCATGAATGATGACATGCCAAGTGGAGGGGGGGGGGGGGGTATGTGTCAATGTTAGGCAGCCTATATATAATCCAATTTGATGACTAATTCATCAACAATACTTCATTTCAACTTCACAAAGTTAAGTAGGAGAGAGAAGATCTAAGCTAGAGAGAGAGAGAGAGAGAGCCACGGCCATGGCAGATTTTGATCAACTTAAGATTCTAAGGTGTCCTAATTAAATTTGAGGTAAGGTTTAATACTCTCCTACATGTTTTAGAAATGATTTGGTCTTTGTATGAATTGGTGGATATGGAATTGAATGCAAGAATTGTGTATGTTGATGTTGAAACCTTGTTTGGGCCGTATATGGGGCTGTTTTAAGCTACTGAGGATGAGTTAATTTTAATTGGTATTGTTGTTGTTGTTGTTGTCATGGATTAAATGATGAAAGTAAAGGAAATTGATGGTTAAAGCTGGAGTTATATGTATTTAGTGGGCTGTTCTTGTTGAATTGAGGGATTAAGGGTTATGATTATGTATTGTGTTGTTGATCTTGTGAAATTGGAGGACTAAGTGTAGTTAAGACTTGTATTGGGTTGATTGTGATTGATGGGCTGCCTTAGGACTTCTTATAATGTTAAGATAATTTTCTTGCATATAGGAGTTGAGGTCGTTGCTGTGTTGTTGCTAATGTGAATCACTAATTTGATAAGAAAGGAATGTATAAGATATCGTATGCGAAGCGTATGTGGCTTGTTGGGTGTATATTTTAGATATTTGAAGTGTATTGGGCATTGTTATATTATGTGGGCTGTTTTGGGGTATCCACGGATCTTGTTTTAACTAGTTCTTGATACGATAACTTAGACGTGCCTTGGTTGATTCTATGTTGGTTGTTGTATAGTTGGCTTAAATGTGAGGAATTTGAACAATATAGGGGAAATGTTGCCCAATCGTCTAGAAATGAGCTACTAGCGTTGAAGTATGTTTTATGCCTTTTCGTAGCTTAACCATAGTCTTGACGTCTTAATATAGGTTGAGACACTTCGGGCAGCGTATACGTATCGTATCACAGATAAGCGTTAAAGGTATGTAAAGCTATCCCTTCTTTCTTTTTGGTATGATTTACATGAAATGAACAAACGACGAATGTATAAATTCCTATTCTTAGAGACACTAGGGTGGTTAATGTTCTTGATCTCCATAAGTTATTTTATATTGTCTCGGTACGCGTCTATGATTCCTGAAGTTCCTTTGACATAATTCATAATGACGTTCGAGGGATACTTGATATGACTGTCTTCGTTGATACTCAAGTGTTAGTTCATTCTACCTATTCTATTGAGTCTCAGATGATGATTTGATTTGCATATGGTTACTCACTACTCTACTCGTGCATACTATTACTATATCTTGCACGGAGTCCCGGACCGGGTATGTTCTCGTGCACAGTTTCACTGCATTGTTCACCGAGTCCCTCACTAGAGGGCCGGGTACGGTATATATATATATATATATATATATATATATATATATATATATATATATATATATATATATATATATATATGATGTGATGATGTGATTATGGTGCCAAGGATGGTATGTGATGACTTTGTTCACCGAGTCCCATAATGGGCCGGGTATGATATATGATATATGATATTGATATGCATGATTTATATTTCATAAGGCAAGTGTACTGCAATCTTTGATTGTCATACTTGTCACCTGTAATCTCTATTTCAGTCAGGATCCTCTTTATTGTATTTCATGCTTTATATACTCAGTACATATTTTGTACTGACCCCCTTTCTTCGGGGGGCTGCGTTTCATGCCCGCAGGTACAGATACTCTTTTTGGTGATCCTCCAGCTTAGGGTTTCCACTCAGCTGTCTTGGAGAGCTCCATTGTTTATCCAGGGGTACGACGGGGCCTTGTCCCATCATATTTCACCATCGATACTCTTAGAGGTCTGTAGACATATATGTGGGTTGTGTATAAGTTTTGTTCAGCCGTATCTATATGGTTTGCTATGGTATTGATATGTTGTGACAACCTTGTCGGCTTGCGTATGGTATTGATATGTTGTGGCAGCCTTGTCGGCTTGCTTATCATAGTGACATGTAGTGGCAGACTTGTCGGCTTGCGTATCATATTATGTATTGGTTAGCTGTGACTCCTCAGGGAACAGGTTTATGATATGCGGCGTTTTGAGTCTATAGCTTACTCTTGCAAATTCCCATATTGTCGTAGTCTCAATGTGATCATATTTAACAGGTATGCATACGAGTGTCCAGTTTGGGCACTAGTCATGGCCCATGGGGTTGGGTCTTGACATTTTCCAAGTGGGGATAACGAGTCTCCGCATCCCCCAAAGCTCTACTTACATAATATATAGGGAATTGCGTACCTGATTCTTCTCGACCAAGACGCCAGTTACTGCTACCTCGGAGACAACAAGGTAGAGAAAAAGCTGCTCGTCCACTTTTGGTGTATGCAATAGCGGTGGGCTGGACAAGTATCTTTTTAATTCTTGTAAAGCTCTTTGACACTCCGGTGTCCAAACGAAGTCGTTCTTTTTCCTCAGTAAGGAGAAGAAGCGGTGACTCTTGTCCGAGGACCTCGATATGAAACAACTCAGCGCTGCTATCCTTCCGGTGAGCCTCTGCACTCATTTGACGTTATTCACCACCTCAATATCCTCGATGGCCTTGATCTTGTCCGGGTTGATTTCAATTCCCCGGTTTGACACCATGAAACCCAAAAATTTGCCAGACCGGACACCGAAGGCACATTTTTCCGGGTTGAGCTTCATGTTATACTTGCGGAGTACATCGAAGGTTTCCTGCAAATGCTTTAAATGGTCCTCTGTTTCCAGGGACTTGACTTCCATGTCGTCAATATAAACTTCTATTGTTTTCCCTATTTATTCTTCGAACATCCCATTAACTATGCGTTGGTAAGTTGCACCGGCATTTTTTAATCCAAAAGGCATGACATTGTAACAGTAAGTCCCATATCGGGTAATAGAGGATGTTTTCTCTTGATCCTCCGGGTGCATCCGGATTTGGTTATACCCGGAGTAAGCATCGAGAAATCTTAACATCTCATGCCCGACCGTCACATCGATCATTCTATCGATGTGAGGCAACGGAAATGAATCCTTCGGGCATGCTTTGTTTAGATCTTTATAATCAACGCACATTCGAAATTTATTACTCTTTTTCGGCACCACTACTACGTTAGCTAGCCAGTCCGGGTATTTTACCTCCCAGATAGAGCCTATTTTTAAAAGCTTCGTTACCTCGTCCTTTACGAATTCGTGTTTTGCCTCTGCCATGGGCCTTCTCTTTTGCTTAACCGGGGGAAACCTCCCGTCTATGCTAAGCTTGTGAGTTGTTACTTCCGGTGGCACACCTGTCATATCTATATGGGACCATGCGAAGCAATCGGCATTAGCTCGAAGAAATTCAATTAACTTGTTCCTGAGCTCCGAGGTTAACCCCGTGTCCAGGTATACCTTTCTGTCTAGTAGATATTCGAACAGGACGATCTGCTCCAGCTCCTCTACTGTTGACTTGGTTGCATCCGAGTCATCTGGCATGACGAACGACCTGGGTACACCGAAATCATCCTCTTCATACCCCGGATCCAACCCCGTGTGCTTTGATTGCTATTTGGTGTCCTTTCCCCGGGTTGAATCTTCTTCCTTTTGATCCGATGTTTTGGGCTGAGGTGTCGCTTTCTCGACCGCGAACATCTTCGTTGCAGCGGGTTGTTCACTTCGGATGGTTTTTATCCCCTCCGGGGTCGGGAATTTCAGCAGCTGATGCAATGTCGACGGCACGGCCCTTATGCTATGTATCCAAGGTCTACCGAGCAATGCATTATACTTCATATCTCCTTCGATTACGTAGAACACCGTTTGCTAGATAGTGCCATCAATGTTTACCAGTAATGAGATCTCCCCCTTTGTGGTTTCGCTCGCCATGTTGAACCCGCTGAGTACCCGGGATACCGGCACGATCTGATCGAGCAACCTTAGTTGTTCGACCACTCTCCACCGGATGATGTTGGCCGAGCTACCTAGGTCAATCAAAATACGTTTAATTTGAGTTTTAAAAATAAGTATAGAGATTACCAATGCATCATTGTGCGGTTGGATGATGCCTTCTGCATCCTCGTTGCTGAACGAGATGGAACCCTCGGGTAAATAATCCCGGCTGCTCTTCTCACGCACAATAGAAACCTTGGTCCGTTTCATCACCGGCCCTCGGGGGGTATCGGTACCCCCGATTGTCATGTTGATTATATACTGAGGTTCCACTAGTTCTGCCCGTTTGTGAGTCTCCCTTTCCTTGTAGTGACTTTTGGCTCGTTCACTTAGCAATTCTCGGAGATGGCCGTTCTTTAGTAACCGAGCCACCTCCTCCCTTAGATGGCGACAATCTTCAGTTCTGTGTCCATGAGTTCCATGATATTCACACATTATGCTCGGGTCTCGTTGGCCCGGGTTCGACCTTAATGGTCTCGACCATCTTACATCTTCTATACGGCCAATAGCCGAGACGAGGTCTGAAGTGTTGACATTGAAGTTGTACTCCGATATCCTCGGCAAGTCTTTGTTGCTGGCCGAGCTTCCGGCATCGCTCCTAAACGAGAGACCTCGAATGTTCGACGGGCGCTCGGCCCGTTTATAACCCCGACCAGAGAAATGACTCGGGCCAACCCTTGATTTTTCCGACCTGAAGCTTGGTTTTTCCAAATGAGAATATGGTCGATACCTTTCCCTCGATGATCTGGCCTCCGGTTCATAGCTCTTCCTTGGTCTTTCTAAAATTTTGTTCATATTTACGGGCCCCGGGGGAAGCTCGAGTTGGTTATCCTCCACCAGAATCTTTGACTCGTATCGGTTATGGACATCCGCCCAGGTCACAGCCTCGTATTCCAGCAAGTTTTTCTTTAATTTGAACGAAGCTGTCGAGCTCCGACGATTGAGTGCCTTTGTGAAAGCTTGTGCAGCCCATTCCTCCGGAACCGGAAGGAGCTCCATTCGTTCCCTTTGGAATCGGTTGACAAATTCACGCAATAACTCATCGTCTCTTTGGGCTATACAGAAAATATCTGCCTTACGGGTCTGCACCTTTTTGGCACCGACGTGAGCTTTTATGAAAGCAACAGCGAGCATTTCGAAAGAAGTGATCGAATGCTCGGGCAGATGATCGTACCAAGTCAATGCTCCCTTTGACAGAGTTTCCCCAAACTTTTTTAGCAACACGGACTCAATTTCATCGTCTTCCACATCATTGCCTTTTATAGCGCAAGTGCATGAAGTCACGTGTTCCTGAGGGTCCGTTGTGCCGTCATATTTCTGGATATCCGGCATCTTGAACCTCTTCGGGATCAATTTTGGAGCAGCACTCGGAGGAAAAGGCCTCTAAATGTACCTCTTCAAATCCGGTCCTTTCAGAATAGGCAGAGCCCCTGGTATTTTATCCACCCGAGAGTTATACGTTTCCACCCTCTTTTCGGTCGAGTCTACCCGCTTCGCCAATGTTTCGAGCATTCTCAGAACCTCGGTGGATGAACCAGCTCCGGACCCATTGCTCTCAACCATCTGTGCCTCATCCTTTCTGGGCTCAGCAACACCCTTCGCCTTCTCCGGGGTCGTTTTATCTCTACTGTTTTGCAACTCGGCTATTGCGATTCCTTGTTCGGCAATCGCTGCTCTCTGTTCCTACAATATTTCAAAAATTAAACGTAAGTCAATATTATCATTTGGGGTATCCGGTTCTTTCCGGCCCTGTGTCCGGGACAAAGTAATTGAATTGTGAGTATTTAAAGGATCGGTGGACGGCTGGGCGGCCTTCTCCTGGTTCACGGTGTTTTTTCGTTGGAGGCCCTCCCTCGAGTTAACGGGGTTCGGGTCAGCGGGGTTTGCTGGTAATCCTCATGGCCCGCTGTCTTTATTTTCGGCCACAATCTTGTTGTTGTTGACGTGACCAGATTGTCCACTGTTAACCATTTGGTCCGTTTTTACAGAGACGAACAAAAGGTATTTTTGATTCTGACTGGTAAGATAGAGATCAAGATCAAAGACCACTATTATCCTAGCCCCACGGTGGGCGCCAAACTGTTTACCCCAAATTTGGATAATCAATTAAATTTATGAGTGAGGTATAGGATATGTGGTTGAACTTAATCTATTTTTTATTGAGAAAAAATGGAGTAGGATCAACTATGAATAATCTAAATAGTAATCGATGATTTGCACTAAACGTATATGCCAATATATTGAATATCGTTTGATTGAACAAATCTAAAGAAGAACACAATAAATCCGAACCAAATCAAATATTGAGAGGGACAAATTTATATATTTTTTGCTATTACAAATGTTCTAGAATTCAAGAAGTCAACCCTTCAAAGTAAAATAATGCCTCCTATTTATAGCTTTGCCTTATGGGCCTCTTACAACACAAGCCATTTTAAATAAAGGAAAACCCTAAAAAGGATAAGGTTAGGTCGTACGGTCTGACACCCGTACGACTGGTAGTACAATGTGGCAGAACGGTATTGACGCGTGGCAATTGTGTAACGGATCAACCAGACCAACGGCCACGATCAACCGGACCAACGGCCACAATCAGCTCGGCTATGGAGAAACCGGACCAAACGATGTCCTTTGCTTTCTTCGGATCAAGCACTCCTCCGGTCCCAAAACAAAATCTTCATGCTCGTGCTTGTTTCTTTCTTACCTCGGTCTCTGGTCTCACCGGTCTAGCATATATCCGATTTTTACCGTATACAGGCTAAAATTGTTTTTCTTGCGTTTTTAAACTGAAATTTTAATTTTTATAATCATTTTGGGCTCACGTTCTACATGTCTTCATTTTATTCGCGGATTTTCCACACATTCGTGTGTGAGGTACACATTATTTTTTGAATTGGTTGTCATTTTATGTTTAATAGATACAATTTATTTAAGTTAGAGTGTCTAATAAGAATAACAGTCTTTTGAAGGGTCAAACTGAAAAAACGAATAAATTTACGGAGCCACTGGGGCATGAATCTGTATTGGAAGCTCCTTATATAAATGGAACAACAGAGCTGGCAAAGTTACGTGAACTTATTAAACAAAACAAAATTCAGTAGTAATTAATACATTAAAAGTCAAACAATGTATGTCACAGGTCTTGTCAAGATTAGGTGAGTTATTTTTTTAAGAAAAGGCGAATGAGATTGACTACTACTTGACGTGCATAATGCAACATGCAAGTGGAAGGCCTACTTTAATTTTTGTTTCTTCCTCCCTCTCATGTAGATACCTTCTTGACTGATTTTGACAGATTCCCCAATCACCATTTTTTAATTGTATTGTATGGATTCCTTATTCTTTCAAAGAATCAAATTCAAAAGCGATTCTGTAGTTTTAAATGAATTTGGTGAACGATAAATTATTGTGCAACTACACTTTTAATTTGTGATAACGAATTTGCATTTTACTTTGTGGTTTATGATAACAGTTTGCGGTGGTGATTGAAGAATGTGTTGTGATTGACGGTGTGGTACTAATTGTGATGGTAAAGGTGGCTCGTAGTAGGGATTGACCGTAGTGGAGGTAGTGGCTGATAGTAGTGGCGGCGATAGCTACGACGGTTTGCAGTGGATACAAATACTATGATGGAGGTGGTATGTGTGGTAGCGACTGACAATAGTAGTTGACATCGGTGATGGTTATGTGAGTGATGGTTAAGTGGTTGTTAGCGGCGATAATGGTGACAATAAGAGGCGGAGCCAGAATTTGAACCTTGTGGGTTTGGGAATCTAATTCGTTTAAGTTACTGGGTTCTAAAGTAGCAATTTATATATATTCAATGAATTTTTCAAGACAAATATAAATTTTGAACCAAAGTTACCGAGTTCGGGTGAATCCGCAACTCCTATGCTAGCTCCGCCCTTGTAATGACAATAGTGGTGGTGATTGTAATGATAAAGGTGGTTATTACTGGTGGTTGGTGATTATGGATAAGTGGTAGTGAAAATTAGAGTCTGTTTCCCCTCACATACGTCCTCTTTTGTGATTTACACCCTGTCTAAGTTTCTTTTTTTGAATGATTCGCACTCTAACCTCTTTATTTTCTTACAAAATATGAAATCACCTGAAGCAAAAAATCCACAATGGCAAAATTGGAATACAAATAATAAATTGTGTACTTGCATTTTCCACTCTGGATTATTTGCATTCCAATTTTGCCTGGTGAATTTTTTCTTAAAAAGTGTGGTTTCATTATTTTGCAAGAAAATAAAGAGGTTAGGGTGCAAATCATAAAAGAAATCGACAGGGTGTAAATCACAAAAGAAGACATATGTTAGGGGGGCAAAATGCAACAGACTCAAATTAGATCCACATGAAAATTACATTTTAATGATATTAAGATTTTGTTAAAAATCTTAATGACTAATGTTATACCCCATTTTAACCGGGTTGAAGCGGAGTACAACATATTGGTGATTCCTATTTTTGCTTGTTTTAAAGAGTCGCCACCTAATTGATTTTAAGGTGAATTAGGGCACCTAATTATTAACTAAGGTAGAACTAACTAAACCTCCGTTAATAGTCTGCTTAATCAGTGTGATTCTAGGTAAGGGTTCTATATTATCCTAAAGGGAAGGGGTTAGGCATCCTTTGGAATCCGTTAACTTACGGTTATCCGTCCAAACTTAGGTTAGTTAATTAAAGCTAAACAAGATGCTTCAAATTTTAAGAAAAGGGGTTAAGAAATGTTGGTAAGGTTTTAAGAAAAATATAAGAATGTTGCTTAAGATAGGATTTAGAGAAAATCTAATAATTTGCATAAAAGAAGAATATAAACGCCATTTAAAATAAAACTTATAGAAGTTGATAAGGCTTTAAATAAAAATGCTATTTAGGATGAGATTTGTAGAAAATACAATAATTTGCATAAAAGGAAACTTCAAATGCCATCTAAAATAAACTTATAAATGTTGCAAAGACTTTAAATAATAATGCTATTTAAAATAAGATTTGCATAAAATATATAAATAAAAGAAAACGCAGGTTTGTGCAGTGTTTTAATAAATACCTGAAACAAACTAAACGATGAGGTACTAATTGACTTTGCATTTTAGAAGTATAAACAAAATTATGTTTTATTAACTACATTCGGCTAAACATATGCATATTTAGATAACCTTAAAAGATGTTTACAAAATATTTTTAGTTCTTTTCCTTAAACTAACTACCCACTACTAAAACTAAACCTACTAATTTCACTAAGGTTTAACTAAACCAACACAAAAGAACAAAATGTTAGTCATGCGATACAAATTAAATGCATAGAGGAATAAAATAGAGGGATAAATAAATTAAGTGGGCTCAGCCCATTTAGACCGCTGATCTGCTGCTATCGGGCTCTTTGCCCCAGTTTTTTTATTTGCTGTGGGCTGCTATTGTTATATGGGCCTCGGCCCATAATATTTTGCATGAACTTGCTGCAGACAGGGGAAGGCTGGACAGAGAGGGGTTGTGTTGGGATTTTAGCCCAACGCCGAATGCGAAGGGAGACGAGTCCGAACGACTCGTATGCGATGGTCATGCGAAAAAAATGAAAGAAGAAGGATTAGTATGCAATCAACGAATAAGGTTAAACATGTGAAATATAAATTCGAGACAGATCAAAGATTATGCATGCTGTGTATATTTAAGAGGAAAATGAAATAGACAGAAAGAAAAGGAAAGGCCTTAAACCAATTCAAGCAATACAAAGAAAACCCCAAATCAAATAGATCACTTAGAACCAATTCAGCCTGGCATATACAATAATATGGAAAGAAGATTAACGATGCTTGCAAGAAAGCCACTGTTTGAGCAATTGGGAAATCTAATGAGCTTGATAAGGGTGGAGTTGATATCTCATTCTTTAGCACACGTAGGCAATCCATAAAGAGAAAGCTAAATACCAAATGTCTTAACCAAGCACAGATCAACTAGACCGGTAAAAGAGACCAACTTCCAAGACATATTTGATGCTTTAATACTAGGATAACAACTGAAGCTCAAACTATAAGCATATAAATATGATACACAATTTAATGGTAAGTTTAGATCACCTAAAACTCTGGTCTTAACAGACAGTTTTTTTTTTTTTAAGAAAACATCCTAATCTCATACAAATTAAAAGAGAAACAGATTAAAAGATTCCTAAGTTAAAGTATGAATTGCTAGTTTTGTTATTTACGTTAATATAAAACATGCCTTTAAATCCAGTACCTCATTAATTCATAGCGCGAAACTCAAAATTTCAAGCATAATGCAAATTGATCTCGCATTAAGGCAGTGACCAATCACTAAAACACATTAATCCTTTAAGAAATACATATCTTGAGCTTAATCCCACAACACAACGGAAACAGGGAAAACATTTTAATATCTATAAGACTGTCCATAAACATAGGGAACAAAGCAGCAGGCAGAGTGATAGAAAAATAGAGTTGAAATAAGAGAATCGATGAGGGACAGCATTGAGCCATGTTGAAGCTATAGATCTGGAACATTTGCAAGTAAAGGGAACTGGAGACATATCAAGGAAGCAAATTTCATCCAAAGTGCATATTTCCCTTTTTTTAATCTCAACGTGGAAATTTAGGATAGATTTAAGCTATTCTAACCGACACTATCACGAATTCAAACATGCTTAACTATTTAAGCTTTGAAAATCTTTTCTGGAAACATGTTGAGAAAGACTTAGATTTGGTAAAGAAAATAATAAAGGAACCAACTTGGTCAAACATCTAGCATGCGATCTTATTTTAACAAATCCAGGAACTTATGCAAGCAGGAACAGATGCCATATTGGGTAGACTTTAAACAACTTTTAGAAAAATGCTAGACTTTAGTAATTTCATGCAAGGTATTTGAGTCAACCAGGCAAGTAATCATGCTCAATTTAGAAATACAGGCCACTTGACGAAACTAAGCATGACTCAGCATAGGCAGCATAGGAAAATATGGTATTCGGTTTCATATGTTCAACAGAGTATGAATTATTTCAAGCTAACTCGGGCTAGTTAAACTAAAAAAAATATAAGATACGATTAACTAACTAAAATAACCCAAGGAACTAACGTAACACACATGCTTAACAACCAATCAAACTAGCATACGTGATTTTATTTTTTGGTAAAACTAAACTTGAACAAAATGTATCTAACATACTTAAAACAACTGAACTAACGTAACACACATAGACATGCTAAGCTACTTAAATTAAACAACAACATACCAAAACAGTCAGCTGAATTCTAACTGATTCTCTGAATCTGCCACAGTTCAGAATCCAAAAGAGAGTAGCAAAGCTATTGAAAGCAGCATACTTAAGTTGGAAGCAATACTAAAATAAATTCTTAAAAAAACAAGAAAGGAAGAGAGTGAGTTATTTATTGAAACAGAACCAGATGGGGGATCAAACTAATAACATGCATTCAATCCCACAATTTGAGTTAAAACAAGCCAAACCAGGTTTTGAATTTATACATTAACACAGCCTTATTCATGATTCTTTAGGTAAATGAAACAAAGTGTATAAATGCCTTATTCTCATAAACCAAGCAGAAAATTAAATGCCTCAACCCAAACTCTAATATATGATATTGAAACTAAACCAAACTAACCTAATTACCACATTTCTCATGGAACAGAACTGAAACTAAAGATAAAAAAAGGAAGGAAATCTAAACTGGGCACTAGGGAACAAGGGACAACACAATAATATAAACATTGCCTCTTCTCTATGTAACTAAATCAGGCAACTAACCACACCACAGGCTACAAACCAAGATTTATTGATTCAAATTAAGCGAATGACCATTACAAATTAAACTAATAGCAAGTACACCATATGAGGGATACTTGGACTTCATACAAACATACATAGCCCACCAACACATGCTGAACCTACTGCAAAAGAATGATAATTAAGCTTAATCTGATTGGCTAACTTAAACTCAACTACTACATGCTGACATAGATGGATAAATTAAGACAGAACTAACTTATGTGCGAACACACATTAAAGCTAAACTAACCAACTAATTTATATGCTGAACATGTATGAAACTACACACCTAATCTAAACAGAAACTGGCATAACATTTATTAACACTAACAACTATTAGACTAACCTATCAGTTAACTAACAAACGTATAAAGCACATAAACACATAAAACAAACAGGAGAGTACTTAAATTACTGATAAATAAATAAAAGGAGAGAGGTTTACTGACCTTCTTCAAATGTAACGAAATGGGTGTGAATCTTCAATCTACACTCGAACACTGCCAAATCCGAGTTTGCGATGCTCGGATTCGCAGCAGCACCAAGGTAAACGAGACTAAAAATTGATTTGATATTTTGATTTTGACAATAAAACAAGACCGAAACTGCTAATAGAACTCGTATTTTAGGAATTATAAGCGACTAAAAGACTCATATTTTTGAGCTTTCGGATTTTTAGGGGGGTTTCCGCGATTCAAAAAAAAAACCTCAGTTTCTTGGGGAATTTCTGCCTAAAAAAAAATCTCCAGGTCCTTGGGGGGTTTCCAGTCCAAAAAAAATCCAATCTTTTTGAATCTACTCCCCCACTATTTATAGGGTTTTGTCTTGAAGAAAAGGAGAGAGAGAGGAGCGGGGATAGAGGAAGTGGAGTCGCAGAAGCATGGGGGACAGACGGCGGTGGCGAGGACAGCGGCGTGGGGGGGAGCAAGAAAGAGTGGGGTGTCAGAGATCACGTGGGGAGAGACGAGCGGCGCTAGGGTTTTGGGGGGAGAACAGAGGAAGGGAGGCGGAAGAGGAAAAAGAAAGGGGAGCGAAAATGAAGAAAGGGTTTCCCTTATTCTGCAACGGGATGGGCTAGACCCGGTCCATTTGTGGACTGGATCAAATTTTGGACCTGGTATTAAAAGAATGGGCTAGTGAATTAAAACCTGGACTGGTCTAAAAATTGGGATCAAAATATGGGCTGGTCAAAAAATATTTATCAGTTGATTGGACTTTGATTTGGGATCCGATAAATCAAAAATACGGACTGAGTGCAAGAAATAATTTGGCTTCTAAATTTAAATAAAAGACCTATTTTAATTAACCATATACTGAGTGTGACAAAATATTACCTAATACAAAATATGAAATTATTAGGGCTCAAGTAATAAAATTATATGATGTTGTAACAGTCGTGCAATAATATTTTAACAATAAATAAATGCTATCATTTAATTTTGCGAAATAAAATGCGATGCGTATGCAGAAGGTGGTAAAAATGTTGAAACGTAAATTATAATAATACTAGTAATAAATAATAGTAGCGAATAGTGGTAATAATAATAATAATAATAATAATAATAATAATAATAATAATAATAATAATAATAATTAATAATAATAATAATGATAATAATGGCAGTAAGATAATGACAGAATAATGAAATTCCGGTATTAATTATAGTAAAAAATGCAAATAATTATTTTTTAAAGTTGTCAAAATATTGGAAGCGAAAAATAGGTATTTCGGAGGAAAGGTGGGACAAAATTGGGTGTCAACAACTAAAACTTATTCAAAATAAATAAGTGCTTAAATCTTAATGTAAATCTTCTACCATTAAAAAAATCTCTCTTCTCTCTCTTCATGCAAACCCTAAAAAGTGAGCAAACCCTACTTTAATGTTGGTGGCTACCGTGGTTAACATCCCATATGCCTTACTTCAGCTGTATGAATTTGATTAGTAGTTACTAACACTAAAATGCATCTCATGGCTGGAGGTAAGTACCAAGCCAGTGGTTCGACAACTCAGTAGATCTCAGTCAAATTTCCACAAAAGA